>NW_024104409.1:3328793-4732964 GCF_003945595.2 Pipra filicauda
TGCAAAATGAATCCTTTTAAGACATCAGGTATATTTGTTTTCATGTTATCCTGTTTGTGAATAAGAAGCATGATGAGCAAATAGTATAATTCATAAAGAAGCAAATACTAATTTTTAGTCTGTGGTAATTTTAAGTTATCATTCAAGATTAGTTATATCATTCAAGTTATATTATAGTTATAATATAAAATTCCTACAAGCTAAATGCAGTTCAAAAAAATGAGTTCAAAAAAATCCATATGTAAATTTTTTTTAATTTATTTTATTTATTTTAAGGCAGCACAAAGGCTCCAGTGTGTGCTATTAAGTCCTCCATTGTAACTCAGATTTCTCTCTTACACAATATAAACAGATGCTTGAGGAATCCCTTGTCAGCATTTTCCTCAGTGTTTTTGTGGTCTGGAACAGACCCTGCTGGTCTTGCACAGCCTTACTTTCAAAAACCATTCCAGCCTCTGTCTTCCTCCTTCCACTGTACCCATATGGGCTGTGGGAAGACTCACTGTTTCTGTCCAGCAAACACTTCTCCATCCCGGGGGCCACAGCTGCAGCCTGTCTCTATTGCTCAGCCAGCCCAGGGAAACCAAAGATTTCACTGGATTGAGGTCAGTGTGTAAAACCACTTAATTCAAGAGATTTGGTATTTTTCGTAGAATCACAGAATATACTGATTTGGAAGGGACCCATCAGAATCATCCAGTTCAACTCTTAGCCCTGCACAGGGCACCTGAGACTCACACCATGCACTTGCGAGCATTGTCCAAACACTTCTTGAACTCTGTCAGGCTTGGTGCTGTGACCACTTCTCTGGGGAGCCTGTTCCAGGGCTCAACCACCCTCTGGGTGAAGAACCTTCTTCTGGTATGCAACCTAAACCTCCCCTGACACAACTTCGTGCTGTCCTTGAGTCCTGTCATTGGTCACAAGAGTGAAGAGACTGGTACTTGCCCCTCTGCTTCCTCTTGTGAGGATGCTGAAGATAGCAATAAAGTCTTCCCTCAGTCTCCTCTTCTGTACACTGAACAAACCAGTCTTATGCGAAATGTCAGCCTGATAAGAAATGTTGGGTTGATAAAGTTCTGGCTTTTACCAAGGTGGCAGTGCTGGGTTAATAGTTAACAATTGGACTCCATGATCTGGAAGGTCTTTTCCAACCTAAATGATTCTATGATTCTGTTAAAAAAGAGGTGAGTATATAGCCTTTCTCAGAAGTTTCAGGTGTATGAGATAATATGAGAAATACAGGATGTCTCCACATACCCCTGGGTCAGGGCTGCTCCTAAGGGCCAGGGTAGCTTGGAGGGTGGCAATGCAGAGGTGGGGGCAGGGGCAGGAGCAGTGTCTTTCCCAGCCAGGGCTGGGGACCCGCAAGACGTGGTCAGACACAGCATGGCTGCAAATAGCACAGGCAGGGACCAAGGAACAGGCCTTAGTGCAAACACAGTGTCTGAGCTGAGGGGGAATGGAGTCTCAGCAAGGAAGCTCATGGCTCCATCCCACACCACAGCTGATATACACCGCATGCAGCTGACACTGATCAAACAGGACTAAAATGGCTGCTGATCATTCTCAAAGGGTTATTGCTTCTCATTACATCAATAAAATAAAAGCAAGGCTCCAGGTTACACAGGCAGTGTAGTCAGCTTGCTGATATTAAACATGGCATCAACTTTCCCTGCCCGTGGTGAGTGTAAAAAGACTATAATCTAAATTTAGGGTGCTTTTGACTTGAATTTCACACCAGACCTAAATACAAATTATATAAAACTGTCTTTCAATGTCATTCCTGAAGTGGTAAAAGACCCTCAGTACTTCAGATCTGAGTACCTTCAGATCTCAAAGTAGAGAAAGCTATTAGGTATGTTATTGTTTTAAATTTTAATCTGTTCTGATGTTCCTGAAATGCTCTGTCTGTAATGTCTTTTGTATTAATCATCATAAATATTTTATCCTTTCTGGAGAGGGCATTCTGACGTAATGTCTAAGTGAGAGAGGCAACTTAGCTACTTTATCATACTTGCTAGACTTGAAATGATTATCGTAAGTTCCAACATAGATGTTGTGCAGATAATAGAGGCAAAAAAGTGGATACAAAATGATAACCACATGCAGCTGTCTGCTTGCTTGCTGTTTTGTAATTTACAGAAACCAGAGCTCACTTGTAATGCAGCTGTAAAAGTTCCGTAGGTGCAGCAGTCCCTATTACAAAAGTAGTGGGGTCAAGAGGAGTAAGAAGCAGGGGCCTAAAAGGTGTGATAAAGGCTTCAAAAGCATATGCTTGCTAACTTCTTGTATTATTTTCTTTTTTATGCTGTTCTGTAAAGAATGGTCAGCCTTGATAAGACTAAGTCAGTAGCTCCATGCCTGTGCTTGGTTTTTGAAAAAAAGGCAAGTGCATGGTGCTACAGGATTTGAAGCACTGGCCTGAGCAATGTGAATATCTCCCATCTCGCCACAGGTCATCTGGTGGTGGGCAAGTATGAGCTTGGGTGTAAGTCTCATTCCTATTTTCCGCATGCGACTACATGTATTTCAACAGGCTTTACCGTAGGTTTTGTCAACATACTCTCATTGCAATGAGGAGAATTGTCTTGGATAAAACTGTACTATGATGGATCTTTTCAATTGTCAGCATCTCGTAGGGTGATGCAAAGCATTTATCTCTTACCTTTCAAAATACCCAGATCAAGCTTTCCTACTATAGAACAGATCAGAGCTTAACAAAGGCGTTAGTGTGGCCTTCAGTGTTGGCATTTAAGGCTCTTGCATCACCCTTTTGTAAAATTACTGAGTGCTTCCCATCTAATGCAGTTCCTGGAACATGTGCTCTGGCTCCCCTTTTAGCATAAGACAGACTGGGACTGGCATGCACACCTAAATAATTAATGACTATTTATCCAGGTACTAAGAATACTCTGTGGTTTGTTTTTTAATTGCAGCTTGCAAAGAGTGTTTCTTGGCTTACTTCTTGACCAAGAGTAGAGTGTGGTCAGAACAAGACAGCCAGAGAAATGCATATTTTAAAGCACCAAATAGATTTAAAAGAAAAGAAATAAAAACAACAAAAAACCCCAACAAAAGAAAACAAAAAACAGAGATGCTCTTCTTCCTGACAGCCAAAACCCACTCCTGTCCTCAAACTGTGGGCATGCTATTGACAGTCATTTGAAGGAGAAAATGAACAAGAGAGCTAAACATTTGGGAAGTGATTACCAAGCGCGCAACAGACAAACCCTTACAGAGCACTGGGGTAGGAAGATGCAGATTTAATGCATGATGCTTGTTGTGAGAGCATTCTGTACATCTGGTTCAGTTCGTGGACTGGGTCCATTTGTGGAGGGGAGCCTTGGCTATTATTGGTTGATCCCTCTGTCTTATTTTAGCTTCACATTACTCAATGTCTGATTATGTTGGACAATATTCACTGTTGCTGTTGAGAACATTTTGGACAGCAGTGAAAAAATGCCAGGGATTGTGTCCATATCACTCTATCATAGCTTAGGAAACCTGTGAGAGTGAGCCAAGGCAGGCACTGGGTACTTTGCCTAAGGAGGGATGCCAGCCTAGGATAAATTAATAAGTAAGTTTGTTTCCCCTCTTCTCTCACACCCTGACTACCTGTATAACAAGAAGATGAAATGGGGGTCCTGAAACCCACTGAGTGATGGTCCTAAGTCTGAAAAATTATAAGAGGGAAAAAGAAACCTACTTTGTTGCAGCAGGATGGGAATTTTGCAGATCCTGTGAATTTTGTCACCTTGTTAAGAGCTGAGATCATTACTGGGCGTGCTGTTCAGCAAAGCAAGATTTCTGTCCATGTTTTCTTTTCAAGTTTATCCAGCCTGTTTTACAGCTGTAATAACTTGTGGCACAGTCCAAAAGCTGGTGTGTCTATATATATTTATACATGTATATATATATATAGGTATAACGTCAGTTGTTCATACTTGCTATGTGAAATTGTGAATTGCTGCTTTGAGAAGAATGGATGCTTATATTTTGGGTTGTTATGTGAACCAAACAAAACCAAACAGAATATTTGGCACATAAGGAAGTATTATATTTCATTTCATTGTAATGTTTTCAGTGGATCCAAAATTCAGTAACTATCCCAAATTCATATGTTGTCTTCAATGTGGCATCTTTTATCTGAAGTTTATCTGGAACAAGTATCTCCTTTAATCAAACTGGAGGTGATTCAGGAATACTGATTATTTCACTAAGATTAATATTACCTATAATAAAACCTGTTCTTCATGGATTCACTTACTTAAGGTGATACTGCTCACATATAGTAGATGATACTAAAATCTCTACAAATGTTTTTGTAAGTAACTAAAATTACTGTGATTTTTATGGTATTCCCTTTTTGTAGATTAGGGAATGAAGCAGTTACTTAAATTACCTTCAAAGCAAAACTATGAAAATTTCCATTCAGGATTTACACTGGAAACAAATAAAAACATAAAGTGCCATTTTGGGTGGTACAACTGGATTTTAGTATATGCCATGTTCACTGCAAAGGCTTGAGAACTGGATGTGGAGGACACATTGCCTTCTTGCGCCTCTTTGTGCAGCTGAAGACGTGACACATGTCACAAGAGGGATGCATGTGCCATTCAGTTGTTCAGTTCTGAGGCAGGGTTTTCTGGCCCTGTAGACAGAGCCTGAGACTGCAGTAGCAGGGTGTGCTTAGGATGCAGAGAATACAGGAAAGCAGTTTAAGAGAATGGCTGAGCTACAGGAGATGCCCTAGACAGACAAGAGGTCAGCTCTGTGTGGAGAAAGAGAATGGATGGGGCAAGGTGGCTAAGAACAGTTGGGAAAAAGGAGTGAGGAGCTTTGCTTGAGGCTTTTCCTCTCTTTTTCCCTGGAAAATCCCTCTCCCTCTGCACTCTTCTCTCTTTGGGATGCCAGTCTCGGAGCTCACATCTTCTGGAGTTTCCAGACTTGTCTTGTCACCAGCATCCTGTTATCACTCCAGCTCATAAAAGTCAGTCTGTTCTCCCCATTCATCTCCAGTGATGCCTCCTCACCTTACTGGTACTCTGAAGGAGGAAGAGGAAAAAGATTTAGAAAAAGAAAATATAGAGCCCTCCTAGAGGAGGAACTGCAGTCATTGCCAGAATTAGGTGTGAACGTGGCAGGTACTGGAATGTGAGGAGTTGCCTATTCTTCTCCACCAGATTTGCAGCACCCACGGTGAGACTGCTTATCTCATCCCCATCTTTTCAGGCCCTGATAGTGCTTTATCAGGAACTTATAAGGGAGATGGAGCACATCTCTAGGCAATACCTACCTGCTTGTGTCTGAAGTTTTACCCTAAAAACAATGCCTGGATCTCAGAAAAGAATTTGGTTCACAGTAGACCCATTGCCTCTATTCTGGTTCTTTAGATCTTTTCTTTTCTTTTCTTTTCTTTTCTTTTCTTTTCTTTTCTTTTCTTTTCTTTTCTTTTCTTTTCTTTTCTTTTCTTTTCTTTTCTTTTCTTTTCTTTTATTTTCTTTTCTTTTCTTTTCTTTTCTTTTCTTTTCTTTTCTTTTCTTTTCTTTTCTTTTCTTTTCTTTTCTTTTCTTTTCTTTTCTTTTCTTTTCTTTCTTTTCTTTCTTTTCTTTTCTTTTCTTTTCTTTTCTTTTCTTTTCTTTTCTTTTCTTTTCTTTTCTTTTCTTTTCTTTTTTCTTTTCTTTTTTCTTTTCTTTTCTTTTCTTTTCTTTTCTTTTCTACCAGCTTCATAAAGTTATGAAGAGTTTAAAAAATAAAAAACCCAAACTTGTCTTTGGTACTTAACTCAGTATTGAGCAATTCAACAAAAGTATTGCAAAAATACTGCAATAGGTGTTGAGTAAAAATGTCTGTTGTTGTAACTATTCTGGATATAGCTGCTCTTTCATGACAACTCCTTTGAATTATTTCCATGTGGAACAAAGCAGCTCTGACAGCAGCTCTTTTTTAGAGAGAGGCAATTTCCCTCATATATGACTTGTCAGCTGCTAACTGTAGGTGTGTAAATATAGCTGAAATTTCGAAATAGTGCCAATCTGGCAGAGGTTTGAGCAGTTATTTATGGTGAATTGATGAGATTTACTGAGCTCAGATTGATGGTAAATGTTGCAGGGCAGGTACATTACCCAAGCTTGTGTTTGTGGAGCACCTTGACAGTTTTATATTGATTTCAATAAAGTGATTATTCTTTAAACAGCTCTCTAAGTGGTAGATATGGTATGTAATTTATATAATAACTGTTAGAATATTCAGAAGCACCTCACTTTAATTTTGCTCCAGTCTTATTGACCTTTTCTCCTCCCTTTGCTGTTGTGGTTGTGTCCTCCTTCTCTCATCATTCTTACACCTCATTTGGGATTTCCCCTCCTCATATTCCATCTTTCAGCTGAAGTCCCACAAGACATGAGATGCTCCATCCGTACTTTCAGCATGGGTGACCTAAATTATTTGGGGAGCATCTGCTCTACCTTTGCAGTTTTAACTCTCAGACTTGTTTCTTCTTGCTTGGTTTTTCTTATGTCATCCAGTGCCATGTCTCTGGTAAGTAAACTTTCTGAGTATATCCCCCTTCCCTGACTTGCCTTGTGTGTTCTCAGTGTGTCAGCTTGGAATTTCTGTCTACACAAAGGACAGAGAGTCTGCTAAAGGCCAGTTCTCAGGTCACCTTCACCATAAAACCAGTTGTTTCAAAGTAATTTTAAGTTCATGGGGCCTTAACTAAGAAAGGTTTTAAGAGCTTTAAGAGGGCTAAGAATATGTCTTTCATTTCAAGCCAACCAAAGATGCCAGTACTATCAATACAATTCTCAGCCTTCTGTGACCTTCTTTGACTGGAAGCTCTCTTCCTGAGAAATCACATGAAGATTTTTTTGTCCTTACTTTCAAAGTGTTATCTCCCTTTTCATCTGGATATTTATGAGATCTGCTCATCCATATAGTTGTGAGAGAGTATTATCGAGCACAATGCACCTTTTCTATTGTCATTTCCGTGCCTCAAGTGTCAAACCCTCTATTTCCACTAAATCCATTTTTTATCCCTCATTGATCTAAATGTATCAAAATAACAGAAGAATCTCCTCCTTTTTACAGGAGACCCTCAAATGCTTTTATTAGTCAAATTTTCACTCTATCACACTATTGCAGAAGGTGCAGCAAACTCAAGGAATAATTAGTAAAAGAAATAGAGAAATCAGCAGAAGAGAACTTCCTCTTTCAAGAGTAGCTTGTTTTAGTAGTGTCTACTGTGAATTCTAGGACAGACGATTGCCTTTATTTGTGCTGTGTCTTTGCTGCATACAGCAGCAAGCTTATATTGAAACTTCAAGTTAGTAATTTAGCTTGAGTTGTCTGAAAGCTGGAATTTTGTATGTGTTTGCATTTCTTGCAGATGTCTGTCACACAGCAAATATTGCTGGATGACTGCCCTCAAAACACTGGGGAAAAGATAAGATCTTTGAAAAAATGAAATACTAATGACTTAGAGCCATTTTATATCTAATACCTAGTGAATGCAATTCTTGCTTGAAAGGAATGGGAACAGTGAAACATGGAGTTTGCTTAGTGGTGGAAAGCTTTGTGTTGTTTTTGAAAAAATACCTGCAAATTCTCTGTTTGGTAGCTGACATTTTAAAATGCAGTCGAATCACTACGTGATAATGACAGAAGTAATCGCATTATTCTGAGTTTGACTGAAAATGTGTATTGCATTGGACAAAAAATAACACATTACTCAGAAAATATGCTCTAATATGCTCTGCTGAGTTTCAGTGTCTCCAGGGAGCTTCATTTTATGACTTTATCAGCTTGCCTTAAAGCCACAGAATATGTGATTCACAGTTTCACTGTCCTATTAGTTCATGTTTCTGTTTGGAAAGTGAATCAATTTCTGGATCTGATGTGTGCATAAACAGCTTCTTTTTCCTTATAGTCTCAAGGGATATAATGAAATTTCCAAAGAATAAAGGTACACAGAGCGATAGGTGAATTCCAGTGTTGCAAGCTGAAAGTTAAGACATATCTAAACATTAGAACTTTATTAAGAATTCAATGATCAGTGCTTTGCCAGCAATGTGGCAATGTGCTCTCTCCCACTTACCAGCTATTTGTACACACCGTGCTTTGATCACTGGGTGCACTAACCAGGAAAGAACAAAATACTTAGCAAATTAAATCTAAAGATTTCCACTCCTGCTGTAGAACAGATATATGTAATGTACCGTTTCATCTTAAACCAAATTATGTACCAGGACATTCAGATATGTATTTCTGAAGCCATCAGTGTATAACCTCTGATATAATAAGGACTGAGATTCTTAAATTCCAATTATGAAAAAATCTTTAAACTGAAAGCAGAGATACCTAAACTAAACAGCTCTGTGATATACTCAATCTTTCCCCTTCTCCTGCCTTTCTTACTGTTCATTCAAGTGCACATGTAAAACAACGATATGATCAAAAGTCCTTCGAAATAGATTATAATCTGTTAGCTGGCTTGGCTACTGTTTGGACATCACCTCTATGTTTTATCTTTGTAATAAACACTTTAGAAATTTCTTGAGTGTTTGATAGAGCATATGATACACAAAATGAAACTGAGACAACCGAGTCTGTTTGGCCTTGTCTACTATCTTCAGTTGTTAGCTTATGCATCTTAGTGGAATTATGTCTTTTGCACAAACATGCTTTTGCCATACCTTTGCCATAGGAGATTTTTATGGAAAAGAATTTTGAGGGAAGATCTAAATGGCCTCTTCAGGATCTAAATGTTATCTTCAGTTGTTTAATGGGGAAACAAGGAAGATATAACCAGATGCATCTTGTAAGGGAAGAGCAATAGGAGAGGGAATGAACACAAGTTGCAATATGGGAAATCCCAGCTGGATATTAGGAAAATTAAAAAAAAAAAAAAATCACAGTAATGTAGTCAGGCATTAGAATAGGTTGCACAAAGAGGCTGTGAACTTTCCATTCCTGGAGGTATTCAGACCTGACAGTCTTGAGCAACCAGATCTGAGTTGGCCACAGAGCAAGGGATTCCACCAAATAACTGCCAAAGATGCTTCCCCAGCCTGTGTTGTTCTGTGCTTCTATAAAGTCTGTTCTTTTTATGTAGTTTACTGTTTTCATCTAACTCTTAAATAAAGGGGAAATATTCTGTCTGTTTTCAGAATCTACTGGGTTTACTCTCATTTACTTACACAAACGAGAAATGGAAATGTTGCTAAAGAAAGGATTCAGTGAACTGCAAAGTCATATACTTTTCTATAGAACCATGCATTTTATACATTTGCTTTATAGTACCCAGTAGAAAACATGTGCTGGGAGCTCAATGCTTTTATGAGCTGAGATATCTGTATCCATGAATAAGATTTATTTGCAGTGTTTTCCTCTCTTTTCTTTTTAATGAACAAAGCAAATAAAAGTATTCTGTGGTTGTTTGGAATACTAAAACATGCCTGCGTTCATGCTCAAAATAAGCTCAAGTCTAGTAAATGTAATTATTGCCACAGGTAGGTCTGCTTTTCCATATAAATTATAAGCATCTCTTCTTGCTTGTTCTAATAGTCTACATCTTAGGAAAGTATGTCTTTCAAACAGTGTGTTTTTGCAATACTTTTCCCCAGAAGATTTTCTTTGGCAAGTTATTAAAGTCAAGACTTTTAAAAACTCTTCTTAAAAACTGAGAATTGAAACTGATGCTGTTGGAAATATAACAATGTTTTAAACAGTTTTCCAGTGAAATATCCCAGGTGTGTGTTTGCAAGTTAAGAAGTTATACATTTCTACTTCAAATATTTTTTTTAACTTTTGGTAGAGAATTTATAAACTTCTAAAAAATTCAACATGAAATATATTATGAGCTGAAATTATCTTTGCAGTTTAATAAAATGTTTAATATTATAGTCAATAAATTTGACTTGATTTAGGGTGGTTAAACAAACTTTGTATGTCAGAATTTCTTACAGAATGGAAGAATGATTAACACACAATATGTTTTATAGTATATTGCAGCAAAGGATGGAATATGTGAATGGAATATGTACACATACAATATGAATGCCAGGTTTTATATGGCTGTTGTGTTTTAAGTGTCCGGAAGCTAAGTCCCGTGGATCCAATCACTCATTCCCTCTCCCAGTGGGATGAGGGAGAGAATCCAAAGGATTGAGGAGAGAAAATCCTGTGCTGGGACAAAGGAACTTTAATAGATAAAACAAAAGCCATACACAAAATCAAAACACGGAATTCATTCACCCCGTCCTGTGGATAGGGAGGTGTTCAGCCATCCCCAGGAAAGCAGGGCTCTGGCACATGTAATGGCAGCTTGGGAAGACAAATACCATCGCTCTAAATGTCCTTCCCCTTTCTCCTTCTTCCCCCAGCTTTATAAGCTGAGTGTGATGCCATATGGTATGGAATATCCCTTTGGTCAGTTGGGGTCAGCTATCCCGATTGTGTCCCCTCCCAATTCCTTGTGCATCCCCAGTGCACTCACTGGTGGGGTGGGGTGAGAGACAGAAAAGGCCCTGAGTCTGTCAGCACTGCTCAGCAGTAATGAAAACATCTCTGTGTTATCAACACTGTTCTCAGCACAAATTCACAACATAGACTCATACCAGCTACTGTGAAGAAAATTAACTCTATCCCAGCCAAAACCATCTCAATGGACTTCAGTACATCTGTGTGAAGGAGCAAGATTCAGGATGGGAACAGTTCCAGGCGTGGAGAAAAGCATACAGCAATTTGCAGGACTTTATTATATGGACCTTACAGTTATCACATGGACTTTACTATTATTATGTGGTTTCATTGTATTCACACTACACAGTGCACAACCTGGACATGCCCAGGCTTGCCATGACTTTGCCTGCTGCCTGCTCCCTGCTTCCCCCACTCCTCCCCCTTTTACCCGTGTCCCTATCCTGGTTTGTTCCCCTGCTTGTCTATCTCATGCTCTGCCCTGTGTTCTGGCCCTTTCCCCTCCCGAGCTGACAAAAGGCAGTGTGCACGTGTGAACAGGGCATTCTACTTGCACCCTTCCTCGTGTCCCATCCCCTCTTCGGACTGCGGCACATCTGGTTTATAATAGAAGCCTGGAAATAGGACAAACATGTTTTAGATATAAAACAACCTGGGAAGTGAATGAGGGTCAAAAACTTAACTTCAAAGGAAGTGACATTTTTTTCTAAAGCTAGTGTCATCTGAATAAACGTTTCTGCCGTTCTCTGAAAAACAGAGCAGAAACTAGCACTGAACCAGAGTAGTTTAAGGCAAACACTATATGTGGTTTTTTTTCTGCCTACCACATCATCTCATGATTATTTTTGAAACATTTGGGTTTATAACTAGTGATTTTTTTTTCCTTTTCATTTGGGACAGATCTAGCAGAGTTCTGCCTTCCTGGGGAGAAGGAAAAAAAATCTGCGAAAACTGATGTTTCTTCAAAGAAACATGTACAATAAAGGCCAAATGGATTTCATCAGTCTTAATTACTTAAACAGCAAGGACTGTTTAACAGTACCATATACAGATATCATTCTAAGCTTATAAAAGACAATGAAATAATTGTGACTAAATCAGTTAAGTTTCACTCTTACTTTCCGAACACTGGCTTTCTTGGCTACTGAATAAAGATTTTGAGGAATAAAGCTTTGGTTTCACAAAAAAAATGTGTTTTATAGTTTAACTGTAAGCAGCCAAGATTGTAATTTTGGAGAGACTCAAGCAATTTGTCTTCTTCCATGAAACCTTTCTGAAGCATTTTCATGACAAAAACATTGACTTTTTTATAGATAGGTTATTCTCATGCAAGGACTGCATTAAATTGTATTTCATTTTCAATAGTTTTTCCTCTACCTACTTGTTGAACAAAAATAGGCAAAATTAATTATTTTATTTAGAAATGTCTAATACCCTAAGTATCCCTGTGTTTTAATCTCTAAGTAACCATTGCATAGAATTACAGTATTCACAAGATATTGCAGATGAGGGTAGATGATGATTAGCACTTATTCCTTAGGACATAAGTGATTTCTAAAAGCAGTGGATTTAGATCCCCTTTGAAAGACTTTTTCCCCCTATATTAATGAACAGCAAACTTCAGAAGAAATGCACTGATGCATGCTCTTGCTTACATATAAGCATATGCTATGGGTGTGTTTAAGTAATGCTTATATATATGTGTATGCCTTCCACAGGGGCTAGGATTATCTGAAAGTCAGCAGAGAGAATCTTTACATGTGAAGTGCAGACATAAAACAATACCTAGGAAAACACTGTCTAATTTAGCACACAGTGTGGCTGGGAAATTACTGTCGAGTAAGTGTCAAGTAAGATTGTAACGCAGAGCTAAATCTTGCAGTAATGTGTGAAGAGCACTCACATACAAAATCAAGATAAATATCTCACTTCTGTCTATGGCTTCCTTGTCAGGCTGTCCTCCATTCCCTTTTCTTTCTGTTATTTTTCAAGAATTATCCACTTTCTAGAGGAGGGGGAAAGTTCAGCTATAGTGAGTGTGTTTTTTCCCCTTTTTTCTATTTGCTAATTCTGTAGTTTTGATTATCATCTCCCTATTGTCTGGTCATTGCTTTTCTGTATAGTTAAACTGGTTCCACTGTTTGTTCACTGGCTGCATTGAAGGATGGAAGGGTGTCCTCAGCACACACCTCCTTTTCACACCCATAGTTTAGGAGCACTCTTCCAAGACCATATGTATATAATATATTTATATGATTTCTGTCACATGCTGTGGGATTCCTTCTGGGGTATCTTTCAGGATATCAGGTATCTCCACTTTGGCTTTCAGGAAGAAGACAACTACTGATTCTTTATTCTGGAGCCATGGTTTCAACACAGCAAGTGGCTGCTGTAGTGTTAGAAGCACTCAACACATCTTGACTTCTTAGAGATGAATGCTTCGTAACGAGAAATTGCACTGCCGGAGAGCAAATTAGTGATTGATATAAAATGGAGCCTTACAGACTGTAATTGTGCTAGCAAGATATGAGATGAAGTTTAAAGTACAATTTTAACAGTATTTAATTAAGTGGAACAGTATATTAACCACCACAATCCTAACTAAACACATATATAAGAATTGCAAAATATAAATGCTCATTATTGCTAAGTTGCTACTGCCATCAGTGACTGACTTGGAGATGGGATGATTGACTTGGAGCTGATTTAAAATTGTCCAGTTTGCATACTGAATTTTAAATCTTTTCCAGTTGTTCTCCTTTAATGCAGGTGGGGAAGGTGACTCATCTGTTCGGTGCTGCATGGTTCACTGGGTGGGGAGAAAATGACATATTTTATCTGGTCACTGAGATCTCACTCTGTCATTTCACTTTGTGTGTAGCATTTAAAGCAAAGGGAATCACTTATTCAACAAATTCAGTCTCTTGTTCTTTCAATGGAAGTATTATTGTCTCAAGTTTATATTTATTTGAATTGCCTGATGGCAGATTTCTCTCATCACCTCCCTTGCTGACTACTGTAATTAGATTTCCTTGTGCATGATGCTAGATGAAGAAGGTGCAGGGAACTGGTGCAGTTCCTTTACCATTTGCTTAATTAACTTTGTGTGCTGGATCCAAAAGATTTTGGGAGCCTGGCCTCCCTTGCTTCGTCAAGCTGCATAAATCCCATATCAATTATATCTCCTATTCTGGAAGCAAATCATGGAGTGTACAAGCTTTGAATTTGCTTTGCATGACTATTTGTAGGAAGCAAACAAAGAAGGAGCTTGTGTTCAGCCACAATACGTTTCTTGTTAATTTGAAGTGAATATTTATAACTTTCTTTTTACTATCAGCCTGACGCTATGAGCAATTACTGTGGTATTCAGCTAAATCTGCCCACCCTATGCTTGGTCAGAATTTTCTGTCCCTGTGTTTCCAATACATTTCCTGCACACTATTTTGCCCTTAATGCCTTTATAGCTTGTTTATTGGAAACAGGGTTTTAATTATTTTTCAACAGTACCAGAGAACTGATTTAATGAGCAATTGTTAGATATACTAAGGAGACACATTCACCTGATTAATGTGATAGTTAACTGAGCAACAAAATTGCCTCATGAAGAAGCAGCTGTACACAGAGTCAAAGCAATAAAAAGCTTTGAGGGAATGTGAAGAAAATACTTGAAGAAGGATAATTTAAAATAGGATACTGAGCAAGATGGAGATTAAGTATGCAGTATTAGCTTGCTGGTTAGTTGGTTTGCTAGTTACATCCATGTGTGCACACACACACACCTGTATTTATTAGGAGACAATTTATATAGACTTGTCTGACAGATACTGCATTGGAGTGCTGGGATATTTAAGGACTGTTGAACAAAAATGAGGAGGATGGGTCCTTCAGGTGTGTGTTGGAAATGAAATTGTGCTGCCGCCGACATTTTAGTTGCATGCAGTGTTGGTGTCCAGCTTCAGTACTAATGTGTGCTTTTGGAAACAAATACATCCTCTGGGAAATAGTTCTTTTCTCAGAGAGAGGAAAGGAACAGAGAAGAAGTTTGACACTCTTTAGTTGTCAGAGCTCACACTGGAGTATTTCTTGTGTCACTGACTTGCTTTGATCAGCAACACTTATGCTCTCAGTTTACAGGCTTGTGGTCAGCTTAAATGATCAGACTAGCATGATCACCACAGAATTTTAGTACAAGATAGTTCCACTAATGCATTTTGATGGCATTTTCCCTCCTCTTTGCAAGCAGCGTTTGCAAAGGAAGATACTGCGTTGGTAACCCAGCAGAAACTCATGACTAGATCACGAAGTTTCATTCCCGCAGAGGGCTGTGGCATCCATGGAGAGAGGAACCATAAGGGCATTAGTAGACACAAGGGGCACTGAGGCCAAAAAGTGGCACAGCAGAAGACACAGAAGAGGAGAGATGAAGTGTGAATACTACAGGAAACATAACTCAGCTAGTTTCTCTCATGTAGTTTCCAACTTGGCTTGTATGATGGATATCTCTTCACAAGACTAAAATACAGAAAGTTTTAAAGTCATGGGATGGTATCAACCATCCTACTCACCAACTTACTGGACTACTTATGACCCAACATAACAGCTCTTTTTTCAAGTTAAGGCTGATGGCTTTGTGTTCCTGATCACTCAAATATCAGCGAGGGGAGGAGCTTTTCTTTTCAAAAGAAAAAGTGAGGGTTTTGTATGGGATGTTATATTCTTGTTCAAATACTTTTAACCAAATGAGAGCAGAACAGATTACAAAGAACTCTCTATGGGAAAACAAACTGGCTTTCCGTGCCGTGGAACCACTTTGGGAGCACAAATTAGGGAGAAAACTGATAACGTACTTCGCCAAGATCAAAACTAAGTGAAATTGGGCTGGATGCATTATAGGGATTTTAAGATATTTGAAGAAAATAGAGGGAAAATGAGAGGGCGGTTAACTTACACCTCTTTGGAACAGGAAATGCTCTTGTGAGTGTTGAACTCCCTGCCTCACCTTTGCTGGTTCAGCTCATCTCCATTGTGACAAGTGATTTGGACAATTCTTTGCAAACATTTTTCAAATGTTTTCAAAACATTTTTCAAATGTTTTCAAAACATTTTTGCTTCCTTGCCTTGCTAACATGATGAACATATACATTGCTTTAATTATGATTTGAATGCTTATTTCAAAGCCAGGAGGGATGCTGGTTTGATGGTTGGAGAATCAGGAGAATTCAGCAGATCTGGATTAATTTCAAATTCCTGTCATAACTTTGCTATAGCAGGTCTTTAGCAGGTAACTTTTGGGGTTTTTGTCTGTGCTTGATTTTACTGTCTGAAAAAAAAAGAGATAATGATCCTTATGTTCCACCCATGCCATCATGCCTTACCAATATAGCTGGTAGGATTTCTGGGGTTGTATATGTCTGTGCCTTGTGCCAGCAGTGCTCCAGCCCTCCTGGGCTGTATCAGCCCTCTGTTTCAAAAGCTTCTGTCTTTCCTGGCTCGGAAGGAAAGTTCCCAGTGATGCTTTGGTTTGGGCTGTACTTGTCTTTTGTTATTTTCACATGGCATCTTCCTTAAACCTATTTTGTAGAGGACCCGGGGTGCTGGAGCCAGCAGGGTGGCTGTGCAAGGACAGCTGTGAGCATTGCAGATCACTTTGTGGAAGCCTAAAACGACTGCAGTTCAACAGACCTTCTGAGCACATGCTTAGTCTATTCTTGTTTAACAAATGCTTTAAACGTAAATATGTTCCAAAGTGTTTTGCTATAGATGGGTGATCTCCAGAATGTGCTGTTGTGCTTTGCTAGATAAGGATCGAGATTTCTCTCTGGAAGAACTCATTATGAGACAGACACATTAGCGCTGCCTGCATTTTTAGGTAAGAGACTTGACACGTTGCCATTTATGTGGCAGCCAAAGTAGAAAAACCAGAACATATTTATTATGGCTTTCTGGCATATAAATAGAGATTATTTAGTGTTATAATTTGCACATGTATTATAGTTTAATGCTATTGAACTAAACTATGCAATGGCAACCACTCCTGCTAATCTTGTGTTCTTTATTCTTAAAAATCAACATAAGTCATCTGCTGAACTCAAAACTGAGTTGTTGAGTCCAGTTTTTTTGTTGTTTTCTGGTTTGGTTTGGTTTAATTTTCCTTATTTAAAAAGTGCATCAAGATAAGAGAGTTGAAATGGTATAGATCATGTGTTCCAATGTAGAAGAGAGTTCTTTTTTTAACAACCTCAAATGATTTAAGAAATTGCTGATTTAAAAAATAGGAAATAATATATTATACTGTCACTGTCACCTTTGAAAACTCTAGGAGTTAATGTAATTTAACAGCTGGCCATTTATATGTGATTGCAACTGTCATAAATCTAACACTGTGCAGCTGATAAACAGGAACAGAAAAGGTGAATGATCAAAAGTACATGCAGTTGGAGCATCCTGGCCTGCATCAACTCCTGTATAATCACATAGGGAAAATTATTAAGCCTGGACTTTTAAAATGCCTGAGACAGGATGACTTATGAAGAAAAGACAGCAGCCCAAGTTTGTAAAAGCAACTGTCTAATTCACATGTTTATACATATATATGCATACACGTATTTATAAACTGTATGATATGGATTCAGACCTGATACAGAAGTACGAATGGCAAAAGTGCTGTACACTTGCCTTCTGAAAAAATGCCTGCCTTAACTGTTGAGCCCTCTTCCCTCACCCTTTTCCTCAGGCTTACCAGTCATGTTTGTGAAGCTCAGGCCTTCACTAGTTCATGTTGAAAGGAAAATTTGGCACGATTTCCTTCTTTGTAACTGAGACTCTTTCACTAATGTGCTTGACACAGATACAGTCCTGAGAAGTCTGAAGGGATTCAGATTCCTCCCTACCATCTTTATCCCTTGTATTTTGTCGTGCACACTCTGCAATTCTTGCAACAAAGTGTGGGGGGGTGATGTTTGTTTTGTTTTGGTTTGGTTTGGTTTTTGGTTTGGTTTGGTTTTTGTTTGTTTTGCTTGTTTGTTTGTTTTTGTTGTTTTGTTTTGTTTTGTTTTTTCTCTTCCTAGGACCCAAGTATTAACACTTCTGGTAGGAGGCATGTAAAAGAAATGCATTTACCAAATGGTGCTGCCTACTTCCTTAGGTGTGGGAAAGCATTTTGTCGAAATGGGAAAACCAAATGAATAGAGCCTGCCTGTTTCACACACACCTCCTGTCTGCAAGCATCCTCACCCTGGGGATGTGGGCTGTGTTACTGACTCAGGGGAATGGGTTTAGAGGAGCCCTTTGTTGAAATATTGGCAGCACATCACTGGACTTGCTGTTGTTGCAGATGGAGCACTTTGACGAACAGATGGATTCTCAGTTTTCTGAAAGAAAGGGAAGGTACTTCATGTACCATGGTGGGAAAGAAGGGGGTATTCCAGGCATATGGAAAGGCAGGAAAGAAGGCACGTTCTGTGCTTTTTGGGGAAATTGGAACCTAGCAACCTCTTTCTGGCATACTTGGAAAAGCATAAGCGCAGTGCTCTGTTAGAGGGCAAAGGGACTGTAACAGATGTGGAGGAACTAATTTGTACAGAAGCAATGAAAATGAAGGCTGAGTCTAGGAAAAGTGTGAGTGTATAACTAAGTGTTATGTGTTAGATATGGGAAAATGCTCCTGCCCAGGATCAGAGGTGCACTCTCTTAAGGGCACAGGACTAGTGCCAGAGTAGCATAACTGAAACAGAGGACTTGTTAATATTTTAAGGTCTGTGGTGTTGTGAAAGAGGCTGGAGATAATTGTTACGTGCCACAGTGAAAACAGTAATCCAGCAGTCTGTGCATCAATTTTGTGGGGGCACACTTTGTGCAATGGCACCATTCAGATACCGTATTGCCTCTTTCCTTGTGCTCTTCTTCCTCCTCTCCCATCTTGTTCATAACTCACTTCCATCTTAATTGTTAGGGCAGGATCAGTCCTATGTAGCACCTAAGAGCCTGAAATTCTGACTTGAAGTGATGTTATCTGATCCAATATTTACTGCTAAAGTGTTCGTGCAATTGCCCAGTGCACTGTGATAAGGAAATGGCATGAACTGAAAGTAGTGATCATATTTTGGTGTTGTGTGTTAACTCTCTACAACTTTTCAGTCACTTCACACGCACCCACACCCACACACACATACACACACACACACCCCCACACACTCCCCAGACCTAGCAGAAATATTATACTTTATTATGGTACAATTTAGAATATAATGACAGTGGACTGTTGTCTTTATTTTTACCCCTTAGCTTAATTAGACATTTTCAGCACCTTAGAATGCAGATGTTAAAGCTGTTTAGCAATAGTAAGGACATCAAAGACCTTGGAAATCCGGATTTTCTGAGAAACAAATGAATGTGATAAAGGTCAAAAATGTTATTTCAAAGTGTGATTCGCTTATGAAAGCAGCTATGCAAAATTATCACTTTCTTAAATAATGGTTCTGGTTTTTGTTCACAGTCAGGATTATGTCTGCAGCAACAGAAATATCTAAAGTCTTTTTACTGAAAAATAAAGTGAACTAGATTACATGCCCACTTTTGCATCAACTGTCATCCATTTTGCAGGATCAAATTCTGAGATAAAATAAACAAGGAATCCCATAATTGAATTTTAGAATTAATGTTTTTCAGATTGTTGTGTCTGGATCTCTGCCAAGTTTCATCTCTATAATAAATTAATTCTAACCCCCACAAAATAAGGAAAAAAAATAACGCAAAAACTTCTACATGACAAAAACACTGGGCAATTTTTATGGGGAAACAAGTGGCCAAGAAAAATTTATTGGAAAAGTAATTATATAGAGAGAGTGGTCTCTTCTCTCTAATTGGAAATGATAATGTTTTCCAACCTTATTAAACACAGTATAAGGTCATCATTTTACTTCACCAACCTGGTTAAATCAAATATAAAGTTAAGAAGTTGCTTTCCTCTAGTTTTATTTCTCTTTACACCCAATACTGCAATTGAGCCCACTTCCCTTTCTCTGTGGCAAAATCTAATCTGACTGCCACAGGACCTGTGAAATTAATGGAGGTGATGAGCTTGGGTCTGCTTTCTGCATTGTGTGTCTGGCTTTATTGAATCTCTAGTCACTCTCAGATAATAAATATTTCATATATTGGACAGGTGAAAAGTTTCATTTAGCTGCAGATCTGCTTCCAAGGCAACTGATTCTTGTCATTTGACCAGTTTAAATGTGTTGAAAACAAAGCTTGCTTTCTGTTTTTCTCTTCTATAGTTTTATCTGTCAAGTATTATCCATCTTCTCCCTCCTGTCCCTCCTACAAGCAGATACAGGAAAACCAACAGTATTAACAAGTAATTCTAAACAATTTATAATCCAAACGTATTCTCTGTTCCAGTCAAGATGGGATGAAAAATACCATTTCATTTTACAAGCATAGAGTAAATATATATCTAGACATATGAAATTGCCTCGGTTAGCATCTGTAACTAATCTGTATGCCAAAAAAAAATGTGTGCAACCACAGTATTACTTTATGCTTCTCCATTGCTATTGAGTGTTTCCTCAATGTGTAGTAATTCTATTATAGAGTTGAATTTGTTGCTTTTTTTGGGGGGGAGGGGGAGACAGGGGTGTGGCACAGTATCCTAGGTTTTTCTCTGAAAAAAGCTGCTAGCAAAAAGCTAAAGCAAAATGTCTTCAATCGTATCTGATTTCTGCCAATGTTAGTTCTTGAGATGGATCTTGTGGAAAATGTCTGCTGCATCCTTTACATTTGCAGCAGAATGAGCTCTTCTGAAGCATAGCTTTGCTCATTCTTCCTCTGCACATTTCCAAGCATAATGGACAGCTGCTCTCTCTCCTCCTCAAGCCTTCCCACATCTGGGTTTTCTGACTCATGCTGTGCTCCATGCCCAACTCCATACATCTGTTTGCATACACAGCTGGTGGCTTCAAAAAGCCCTTTCCTGTCTGCTGAGTCAATTGTGAAGAAAGGGGAAATCTATTGGAGCAGTGGTGAATTTTGGTAGACAGGCTCTAAGTAAAGGGATTTTCTACTCAGTCTCAGAGACATTTTTACTTTTATCTTACCGTCTGTGTGGATATTCCCTTGATGCAGTTTTGGCAGAATGGTGGCATTATTTCAGAAGGCACAAAACTGTCTTAGGAAATAAGCTGGAGAATAGATCTTGGGGGCTATTGAGGAGTTTTAGATATTATGATCCATGCATAGGTGGCTTATTTGATCTCTCTGTCTTCTCCTTCTATTTACTGTACAGGTGGTTTGTAATGACACTGTATTTGGGAACTAGGAGGACATTCTAGATCAATTCAGAAAGATTGACATGACGTGATGCACAACTGCTATTTTGAGTTAAGGGGGGGGATAGAAGGTGGGTACAGCTTGTGATAGGTGTCTCTGTGCCTGGTAGCTCTGTGGCTGGTGCCCTATTAGAAACAATTGAACTGTATCTGACCTTGCAGCCCTCTCCCTTCTGTTTCCAGGCATATAGATTTTAGCCAGCAGGTCTCTGGTTAACCCCTCCTCACTGTTGTTTATTTCCTGCTACTCTGCAGACACACCACTGAGCATTAAGTATGTGAACTCAAAGACGCTCCCTCTCTCCTGAACAGTCTTAATAGCAAGCAGTCACGAGCTGGGCTTCTCCAGAATTTAAACCTAAGAAACATACGTTTCAGGAGTATACCCTTTCTCACACCCTTTTCAGATTACATTAAAAGCATCCACTTCAAGAAACTACAACTGTGTTTATTCAAGCTTTGAATTTGGAAGTAGTGCCGGGATCCCTGCCACAGCACGCTTGAACCATGAAACCCAGGTCAGTTCCATTTTTGGTTTTCATGTACTGGCACAGTGCTTCAGCTGTTTGAGCTTCCAAGTCTCTGTGGAAGCAATACTTATTTTAACATGCAGAAATCGTCATATTTGATTTTATAACCTTACCTCTTGTTTTGGGGTTTGGGGGTTTGGGATTTTGTTTTTTTTTTTTTGTTTTACTAACCCAAAATATCAGGGTAGCATGTCAGTAAACATAATGTGTTCAAAAGGATCATGTTGACAGGCTTAAAAACTAAATGCTCACTTTTAAACAGGCAGGAACAGCTCTGATTTTCCTTCCTGCCCACCAGGCTATCCTTAGACTTAATCTGCCTTTTGCTCTGTCACTGTGACTGCTGGCTATTACACTATGTAATGCGATCTTGGGCTATGGGATATAACCAGTTTCAATCACTCTTCACTGAGGTTGACTTTGTGACTCAAAGGCTACTGACTAAATAGCCCATTAGTTTTCTTAGTGAATCAACCCCCTTCTCTCTCTTCAAGCCCTCTATGGTGGGTTTGTCATATTGCTAGAGAGAAAGGTGCTGGGTTGGCTATTGCCAACCCAGCTGGGGGGTGTTACTATGTTTGCGTGAGGCACTTTCTGAGAAGGCTCTTTTTGTTAACAATTCTGATCTAGACCTCAGACTCCAAATTTCACACAAATGGAGTTTGCATTTTTGATATTTCAAGTGCATAGTCTTTCACTGCCCGGTGGTGTACAGGGACAATCAAAGGTGACAAGATTTGATACCTACAATGTGTATTCCCTCCAAATGTATGTCAGACAGCTCTGTTTGAAGGCATGGGACTGTTTGTCTGCTTCTTGGGAAAACATCTGGAGGCAGCAGTGCTTTATGCAAGGAAATTATTTGGTGTTTGACTGTGGTGTATTTCTGGCTTCCCTTCAATTCCTGTGCTCTGATCCCTAGTGGTTGTATGCTTTGATGTTGCTAGAGTACTCTTGGAGTAAGTGCTCCTCTCAGTGAAAGTTACGTTGCTGTCATTTTTTTTAAGTTTCATACAATGTGTGAAGAATTATCTGGAATACACCCAAATATGGGCTTTATATCACCATGAAACCTGCAGTTAGAGCCGTTGTCCCATTCGGTCATCAAATAAGAGTCTGGAGAACAAATACCATGTCCAGCTCCTAGTCTTCTCCAGCTCTTCTGTGGTATATTGAGTTACTCTGCTTCTAAGCATGTTTTCCTTCTTTCCAACTTTTTTTTTTCTTTGTACATTTGTTCCTTGTCTAGTAATTTTAGGTCAAGTCTGCAACAGCTGAACAGAATATAATAAAGGTAAAGCTTTGTGATTTTCCTATGGAAGGAAAATTTGTATGAAAAAATAAATATCTTTTTAGGTATTATATTTAGCAAAGACAATGGGTAGATAATTTTTGAGTGGCTGAAAATGTTGTAACTGCACCATTAATGTTTAATTACTATTGGCAGCCAAGAAGTGCCTTTCTGGATTAACCAGACACTCTGCTTCTGGGATGTGCATTGGTGGCAGAAAGTGATAAAGCTAGTGCAACTGCACCTCTGGGAACATATAATGGGATCTTTCCTGTGATATGCAAATTATGCTGCCAAGTTACTGTATAAACAATTCATGGGAGAAGTAGTGAGAGGTAGTTAAATAACTGGATCACATATCAAAGATAAAATCCATCACTGGGAATGGAAAAATGCGTTAAAAGAGTGGTTTTGCTTTTAAAACTAACTAAATAATGAACAAAAAAAAATCTTTGCCCAAAGCATGTAGTTGCACTAAAGAGTAAATAGAAAATGATTTATCACAATTGTTGCAGTTCAGAGTAATCAAGCATTTAGAAAACCAGCATGCATAGAGTTTGTGAAAACCAAGACTTTTTCTAGTACCAGTAACCTAGCCAATTATGTTACTTTTTTTTTCCTTTTTTTTTTTTTTTTTTTTTTTTTTTTTTTTTTTTTTTTTTTTTTTTGGTAACTGAGAAGAAAGATTACTTCACAAATGTTAATTTGGTTACTTTTCAGGCAGAAGATGTGCACTGCTTATTTTTCAGTGATAAAACCAATCCTGCCATTTCTATTTTAAGCATAAGCAATGATCTCAGACAGCCCAGGAAAACATATTTCAGCATCATACACTGCCATAGGTCAATAAGTGTGAGCAAACCGTATCAACACCAGCAGAAGCTGAGCTCATGCTGTCAGCCTGGGTTTCTACTTTTTGTATTTTATACTGTATGGGGAAAGGAGTCCAGCTAATACCACTCAATCAAAGATTACTCTTTCACAAATGGTATTGAAGCCCTCATTGGTTCTGTGCTCAGGGCGAGGGAAATATTTTTGACCTGTGACTTTCTTTTGTTTTGCTGTGTAGTGGGAATGATACTCTAGATAGAGTTGCATAGTCACAATAAACAGATCCCACATTCAACAAATGCATCAAATTCTGTTCTATGTTTAATCATCCACAAAAACTGTCAGATGCTCTTCCGCCAGGAACAATATCTCCCAATTAACTGTAATTAAGGTATAATATAACTACAGAATATGAAACTGGATGGATCTGTCTCTTGACATTTCAAATTTGGATATTTTTTTTCTGCTAAATCTCTTAATATGCTTCAATTAATGATAACAGAGGCCAGGCCATTCTCAGTGATGGATCCACATACATGAATCTTACTACCACTGAGATGAGATGGAGCATGAATCTTTCCATCGTTAAACTTCCCTTAGAAACATGAATGGACTTCAGTTAAACTACGTTTACTGGCCCAAGTGTTGATTAATAGGAAGCTAGGGGTCAGAACTTGATTGCCTTACCCTGGAAAGTGCAAAAAAACTGTACCAGACACAACAGGAAAAGTCTGGTATCTTGTCTGCAGATTTTTCAGAACATCTGTAGCCATTCATAGCAGGTATGGCATCTTTTTTCATTCCCTGAGAAATCATACAAAGCTGTTTTGTTCATGCATTATTTGAACAAGCAGATTTTTAATTTTAGTGCCCCCCAAAGGTGTTTGATTATCATCTAGAAAATTATTGCTTCTCTCTCTGAGCTGTGGCAGACATCAAGTCTTCACCAACTGATAAGCATTTGGAGAGTTAATCAGTAGTAAACCTCAGGTATAGCCTTTGTATAGATAGCTTAACAATTAAGAGTTTTTAACTATTCCTGAATGAAAGGAAATTGCTGACTTTAAAGAGAGAATTTCCTAGCTCAGGCATTTCTGGACATGTAATTAAACTAAATACGCTGCTTCCTTGCCCCTAGCCACAGCTGTCCTAAAGAAGATTAAGAACATTGAATTTCTACCCAAGCTGAAATCGTTTGTACCTTGAAATATGGACTAACACAACAGTGCACTACAACTCATCTGGTGACTCCTCCCAAACTTTGTGATGCATCACCATGTGCCATTGATGCACTTCACAGTGTCACCAACCCATGGGACCTGGGGAGGAGTTCACTGTTTCAAGGATGAGCATGGATGAAACTGAGTTTCTACAGTGTTTAGTATAGTGTATAGATATTCGCCTGAAGTAATCTATTAGATGTTGTAAAGCATATGCAATCAGAAGGTCTTCTATAAAACACTGGGGAAAAAAAAAGATGAAAAGTCTCTTTCCCGTGCTATTCCACCGAACAAGATTATTATTATGATCAAGACTTAATTTAAGTGATCTACTGTATCTGTGATTGCACAATATAATCATGTTCCTGGGTTTATTTCTTTCTGTCATTTATTTTTAGCTATCTCAGTTCTCTGTGACTTCTTTAAGAAAATATTTCATAGATTTATTTGAATTGTCTTCCCAAGCACAGTTGTAAATCAGTGAGAAATCGCATGATTACAAACTTTTAGTTTTCTTTTAAGATACCAGTAAATATTTTTTTTTTAAGTCTCATATTTTGTTTGCATCTTATGTGTCCATACTTGCTCGATCACATGCAGGAAATATTTTTGTACACTGGTGCTATGCATGACTAAGAAAGGAGCTGTAGATAGAACAAGATGAGATGAAGGCTGTAATTTACACCTGACAGAGTGTGAATTTCATTGCAAGTACTTTTAAAGGAAACTTACTATTTTCTCCACATTCAGATAGACAGCGATTCCAAAGGAAATTATGATCATTGATTTTTTTTTTTATTCTACTCTGCTTTGGTTTTGATTTTTACGGGGAAAAAATATTCCTCAACCTAATGCCATTCTGTGTTATCTGCAGGCCCAGGTCATAGTCCTGTGATGCTGGACATACCCCATAAGCAGAAAACAGCCTGACTAGGCAAAATTAATAAAGTCTGTGATAAAGAAAGTATAATCACACCATTTCATGTGGGATGAAGGCATAGACAGTTTAAATTATTTGCCAAAGGTGTGTTGCAGAGCTGTATGAGGAACAGGAATCTCCTAGATCCCTGTCCAGTTGCTTTTTCATTTCTGGAGAATGGAAGACCCCTTATTTGTTTTGGCTGAATTGCAGTTTTGGATGGTTTGGAAGACATTTGGAGCTAGAAGGGCTCTATTAGTCTTTCCTACTGAAAGAAGTATTAGTAGGCAATTAAAAGAATAATAAATGGGGCCCATTCAAAATGATCCACTTGCTGTTGTTCTGAGCTTCAGGCAAGAAGGTACATAGAGGTCATTTTCCCTGACCACTTATATATCAGAGGCCACTAGTGTCACTTGGGCACTCCTAAATTAAACCATATATTTTAGACAGAAATATAGTGGTCTCACAAAGCATTTTCTATTCAGGCTGTAAATTCAAAGGACAGGGCTTTGTCCTCTACATGTATCGGCATTGCACTTCCTGTAGTATCACCTGGATAAACAAGGGCAGTTCATACTCCTGTCAGTTTAATCTCTTGCACCATCACCATTATTTTGATTAATTTGATACCTCAGAGCTTTAAAGAGCAAAGAAACCATTAGCAACATGAACTAAGATGGTGCCAAATAGGTATGGACACTGACCCTGGCACCCTGTTCTCTCTCCCGTGTGCCAGAAGAGCTCTGTGCTGCTGTAGGGAGGGCGTTGAAGGTAGCCATCAAGCTACACTGGGGAAGCTGAGGCAAACTGCTGCACCCCAGAGCCCTCTACATGGGCTGTGCCCTCTGCACGTTCAAGAGGTGAAGTCAAGATTGAGTCCAAGAGAGCACGGTACATAAATTTTCTGGATGACAATATAAACAAACAAGTCAAAAGCCATCAGATACCATATTCATAGCTACAGGCCAAATGCTTTATTCATAATGTTGCAGTGAAAGTATTAACATTGCATTTGTTTAAAAAGTAACTAGAAAGCCATTTGTGACCCTTATAATACACATGTGAAGCAGTGCTCTGCTGGTTTACACTGGTTATGTTCTGCTTGATATTTTCCAGAGGGTCAATTTGCAAGGATTTTTACTGCTATTTATGAATATAAGTAACTAATTTACCAAAGTTTCACAGAGTGACTTTGTGGCTTCCACTTCACAGTTAAAGGTTCTGCAAATCTTTCGGTCTTGTTGTTGACTTTGGGTTGTTTCTTATTGTATCTTGAAGGCTAGAAATACTGTATTACAGTAAATACATTATTCTTATTATTGCCCTTGTTATTAGGAAATATTTATATAGTGCAGTAAATTGACATTGTACTTTGCCAACATAGATAGAGGCAAATTCTCTGACCTGAAGAGCTTATAAATCAAATAAGAAAAGACAAACAAATGTAAAACACTTTGGAAAATGGTTTGTGAGAGGATTATTAGCTTCATGAAAGGGGTGGAAGGCCTGCATGAGGAGAGAGGGGGATGCTATGATCATCAATATTCCTAGTTTTATAACACAGTAGTATTTTAAAAGCCTTAAAAGGGATGAAAGCGTTGTTGCACAAGGTACTATGCAGAAGCCTGGCAAGGCGGTGGCCTTGCCTCTGGGTCTCAGAGCATTGCTGGCTCACTGACATCCCTGCCTGGGGGCCTCCTGGCTAAAGCCAGTATCAGTCCAATTACAGCACAAGGCATGATGGGTTTCTAGTAGGTTTTAGCCCTGACTGAGGGAAAATCCACATGATTTCCTGCCCTGAAGATTTATAACTGAAATTGAAGAAATACACATACAGGAAGGTGTTTCAGGGGAAGGGGAATAGAAGGATTGTTGTCTGCCTAAAAGTGCAGCAGGACCAACTGGAGGGAGGGAGGGGTTTTAGCATCATTATATTCACCAGGATCTGCAGCTCAAGCCTCCTCTATCCTGACCCTCTGGCAGCTAGTTACAAGGGAGAAGCATCGCAATAACTTTTGTTGCCTGATCATAGCTGATGCACAGCAGCTGCTATTCTCTTGATCTGACCTTATGTTAACTGTGGGATTGCTTCTCCCTCAGTGGTCACAGAGTATGTAATAATCCTGATTTAGGTAACTTGCCAGTGATCCCATAAACAACTGTTCAGAAAACAGACAAAATTCTTGGCTCTGCTTAGCAACTTAATTCAACTTCTGTTGAAAGCTGATGGGTATGAGGGAATACAAAGATCCGGGGAGGGGAAGAGAAGGGGCAGGCACTGATCTTTTCTCTGTGGTGACCAGTGACAGGACCCAAGGGAATGGCCCGAAGTTGTGTCAAGGGAGGTTTAGGTTGGATATTAGAAAAAGATTCCTCGCCCAGAGAGTGGTTGTGCACTGGAACAGGCTCTCCGGGGAAGTGGTCACAGCACCAAGCCTGACAGAGTTCAAGAAGTGTTTGGATGATACTCTTGGGCACATGGTGGGACTCTTGGGAATGGTCCTGGGCAGGGCTAAGAGTTGGACTCGATGATCCTTGTGGGTCCCTTCCAACTCAGAGTATTCTGTGATTCTGTGATTTAGTGATTCTATGTGCTGGTGGGGCTTTGCCTGAAGGTGTTGTGCTCAACTTGAATGCAATTATATGTGGCAAGGCTGATGGGCAGAAACAAAGGACTGTGGTAGCCAAGAGGTGTGTGTGGTTTCCACTGATCTTTAAAATGGGAGTTGCAAGAAGCCAGGAAGTTAAGTGTCTAGTAAAGAAATGAGGAGGAGGAGATGGAATTCATTTGGAAGTAGGAAGAAAAGGTCCAGGATGTTTTTCTCTCCAGAGAAAAGGCAGATGTAGAGCATCACAGTTGCAGGAAATGTGTTAGAGTGGGCAGTTCCCGTTGTCAAACACTAATAGTCATATGTTGACATAATCACTGGAGATGGGCAGAAAATAAAATCAGAAAGCAAACCATCTCTCTCTCTCTCTAAATATCTATATGTATCTATATTTAGGACATTTTTACGAGTTATTGCAAACTGAGTCATGCTTTCTATTCTCTTGCAGTTCACTAGGCCAGAGTTATCAAGCAAAAGAGCCCAGTCCCTCAGGATTGAGTGTCTTACTGGGATTCATATGGTATGCAGGTAGCAGAGCGACGGTTGAGCTCCCAAGGCACAGTTTGCTCAGCGCAGCTCATCTCATCCCATGGGTGTCTGACAAAACAGATGTTCATATCCAGAACTGCAGTGTAGACTTCTACTCAGAGGAGTGAGATGTGCACCTCCAAGGTGTACTTCACTGCCTAGCAAAGTAGGTGTCTGAAACAGGCTGGCAGAAGTATCTGGTTCTCCCCATTGGCAACGATGGCAGCAGGAAAGCTCAAGCATACATGTCTACATTGCCAGAAGTTAGGCGAGGTGAATCCCTCCCATTCGTAATAAAACAGTACAGTGTAACAAACAATAATGTGAAGAGATACTTGGATGAGAGAATGGCCCAGAGCAGATTAAGGCAAGAAATGGGCCTCCGTTGTAAGGGGAAGTGTGGAGTCAGTGAATGGAAACAAAATAATACCAAAAAAAAGCAAGAAAGAGCATTATGAGGTAAATGGAGAACAGGAGGTAAACTAAGAGAAATAAAAGAAGTGCAAGATAAATGAGCCCAGGGAGCACACTAGCGATTTAGAGCTTGTAGCAGGAGAAGATATCCTGAGTGTGATGTGCTAAAAGGGGTGGCAGCTTTCAGAGTGAGGACAGATGTACGTTGATAGAAGAGACAGTGAGATTTTCTCTTAAGCAAAATTTAGCATCAGAAACCTTGAGTTAAAACAAACCAACCAAGCCTAAACCTCTTTTCCAGAGTTTCACCTAACAGCTGTCACTGAGAAAATACTTGATGGTATTGCATAACATTTTGATCAGTATGACTTTAGATTGCTTCAAGTATTCTGCAAAACCGTGCTCTGCAGGTCACCCAGGCACTTAACCAAGGACATGTAGGTATCACCTCTTGCCACAATTTGACCCAGTGATAAAACTATATTTTAAAAATATGAAAATAGTTTGATTGACAGGTTTGAGTTTTCTTCCCCATGAATCTCTGCCTGAAAAGACAGGCTGCCTTAACTCCAGGAGTTCAATTATACAGACTTTGAAGGAGTAGAAAAATGATAATGAATGCATTTTAGAAACTTCTAAAAAGTTACTTAAAATAGACTTTCCATACATAATGTTACCATGTGAAAGTCAACTGTATCCTGGTCTTCTGGGACTAGCAGACAGCAGTCTGTGTTCATTTGGAAATTCAGTAATGAGGCACCTCTGCCTCTGATGGTCTGTATGGTAATGTCACTGGGGCTCTGCCACAGAGAGGGCTTACCTGTCAAGGCATTAATTTTTTTCAGGAGGTGACACGGGAGTGATTTCACTTTAGATTAGCCAACATGCTCTTTCTGGAAATGTGTCCCATCTTGCTTTGGTCTTTTTTCTTTTTCTTTTCTTCCCCCCCCCCCCCCCCCCCCCACTTTGTTTTTGTTTTAAAAAAATCCAACCAAACAACCCTTTGTATTTTAGCAGCTTGATGTAGGTCTGGTAAACACGAAGCAAGGACATTGTACGGTAGAGTAAGAGAAGGTATTTGATAAGTGTGGTGCATTTATATACGTATTCTCTCAAGCCCAGAAAGATAAGAAATAGCATGTATAGCCCATATATAATGACTGGCCCAGATACTTTATGGCATCAAGGAGCCTTTCCAGCACCTCTCATTTCACTATTCAGCCTTTCAGTAAAATTGCTGAAGTGTGTTTGCTCAAAAACCACTTCAGGTGCTTCCTCTTTGGACTGAAATACAGTGATGTGGGATATTACATTTCTAAAGTGGTCACTGGCCTTTAGTAGAAAACAATGTGATACAAGGCGTGCTATTAAAATACCTCTATAAGTAATTAAAAGATTTCAGGATACTTTTGTTGTTGTTGTTAAATATAAATTAAATTTAAATGCAGGCATTTAAATAAAGGATTGTCCTAATTTAGTCAGTATGTCTAAATGTCATGCTCTTTTAAATGGGAAGCGAGTCACAATTGCAAGCCATCTTGGCAGGGTAAAAAATGGAGATGCAATCATCATTTCACAACAGTGTTTTGTGTTCAAGGAATAATCAGACCTCTTTTTATCAAGACTGCACTGCATTGCTAGCCAGCAACATGGCTTTTTTTTTTTTTTTCTGTTCCAGATGATTTTGGAACTGCATATGCTTTTTCAGTAAGTAAGCTGGACTTCTATAATGCTTTGCTTAATGTGCTTCCAGATTCTTTTATTTATAGGCATCAGCAGATTCAGACCACAGCTGGTAAAATACACACAAAAGAAAAAGTGCATTTGTAACCTATTAAGACTTTGCTCTGAGATACCAGTGAAGTTCAGGATTTACCATGAAATATTACCGAGTGACCTTTCAAGGAGCATCTCAAGACAACACCTGTTTGTCTTGGTGACCTCTGTTTTATTTTTCTTTCTCTGTTGAAGTCTTTCAGTGTTCTGCTTTCCAAGAGAAGTCTGGCCTTTGTGTGTACAATGTGTTATCTTCAAGAAGCACTGGGGCAGAGGATTGAAGTAACTCAGCATCTCAAATGAGCAATTCTTCCAGAAAATATGCGTTGTACAAATTGGCTTTGTTGAATATTAAATATATTGTGATTTTTCTCTAAGTAGTCTTAGTCATATCAGTATGTCCACGATGTACTCATTAACTACTTTTCAGTGAAAATTGGTGGAAAGGATCCTTTGCAACTATGCAGAAACCTACATATTCAGTGTACCTAGTGAAAAGTGAAAGCTTTTAATGCGGTGGCACATATTTTGTGAGTTTGTAAGATGACAATGTAGTTTTTTAGTGGCGTAATATAGAATGAACAAAGGTGTTATAAATCATTCATAAGACAAAAAATCAGAAAAATAGTGTGAGTGAACACGTCACTAGAGCTCCCATTTAGGCTCTAAGGGAGCTTATTGTCACTAGCTTGTGCCTAATGAAGCTGTTTTCTTAAGGAAAGTGCCAGTTCCTGCAGAATCAATCTTTGCTTTCAAAGGCATCCTGTGACAGACAAATCCAGATAAACAGGGTGACTCTGGAGATGCTGGAAAGCAACAGACCTCTCCAGTAGAATTGCAAGGAGGTGAAGCAGTAGATGCCTAAGTTAGGGTCCCATCCCAGAAAATAAGACTTTTTTTCAAAAATGATCTGGTACCTCATGTATTTTTTTAGAGTTAGTAAAAGTCTTTTTGCAAATTATTGCAAGAAACGTGTGTATTTCTTCAATTCCTTTTGAATTTCAGAATTTAGGTGAGGTTTTCTAGGTGTTAACATACACTAGCCAACCAAAAACACAAGGCAATGCCTCCTCTTGTAACACTGCATATGCAATATTATTAATTAAAGCCACCTTCAGAATCACATTGAAGATGCTCTTTTTTCATGTGCCCCATATAGGGTTGCTATGGCACAAAAGTATCACCTTCTTTGTTGCTACTCCCATCTTTCTTCATTGTAAGATGGTCAGGAAGAATTGGATAGCGACTTACAGTATATCCTTATCTAGCTTTTCTTTCTCTTTCTCCCTTCTTTTCTGGGAGTCTTGTATTCAGATGGACAAACAAAAGTATTGGGAAGAACTAGTACAAAACGCTTGATATATTTTAGAAGACAGCTGGAGATAGCCTATTAAATTACCTGTACTTTGGCAGGTCAGGTGGAGTGTGACTAACCTAATGACCACTCTTCTATGAATCACAGTGAACAGTAACACTTTGAAATTGCCATTCTTTTAAGGACGGGAAAACTTGCCTAGATGTAGCAGTTCACAAGATGCCACATTGCTGCTTCCCATTTGCGTTGTCTCAAGAACTGGCACCAATAGCATTTAATGTCTTTGCAACTTGTAGTCCCAGGTTTTGAAAGGTTGATGCCATCAGTCTTTTCCTTGAAGGATGTAGTGGTCATGAAAATTAGACAAAGAGGTGAAATAACTGAAATGTTACCCAGCAGATTGATGTCAGAGTTGGGCAGAGAACCTCCTCCTTGCATCCCAGGGCTGGCCGCTGACCTGGGCACTCTACAGAGCCTCATTACAGTGGTACATTTAATCAGCTACACTCAGTGTTGTAACTCATTGTCTGCGGTGTTATGGATATCTAAAGGGTAGGATTTTAACTTCACAGTCTACTGTGTTATTGAATTAGTTTTATGTTGTGTTAATTTCTTTGTCTCATGGCATTCATTGCCTGTGATAATTGATGCACAATATATAGCTGATTTCTGTATTCATTTGGGTAACTGCATTTAATTGCCTGGTATAAAATATGCACACTAAGTACAATCTGCTATGACTGCTATGACTGAGAAGTGCTCATTGATATGGACTTGAGGGTGCTTTATCTTCCTGACAACCTGTCTGAGGGAAGTCTTAATGTCCCTCGCAATCCACTGTCCCAGGACCAGTCCTTGCATTGTGTCTGCAAAAAGAGAGACCACCCAAAAAGTGTAACGTGAAATTGCTTTACAAAGTGTTTGGCATTAACATTTTGTTAATCAGAAGTTCTCAAATAAAAAAGTTTGTATTAACAACCCTGGTTCTCCCAAATCTCAAGGAATAGCAGGGCCCAGAACATGTTAGACATTTTCTCCTAAATGTGAAAATAAATCAGTATTATAGTTTTATTTGCTTCTGAAGTTACTCCCCTCAAGTAGAGCTACTCCCATGCACAAGTGTTTATAAACACAGATTTCTTTTACTCATGAATTGCAGATCAGGAATGCTTTCTAAAGGTGCAATGTCATTAAAAAGTGTTGATTAATGTCTGCTCAGGTTACACAAGATCCCTGCATAAGCTTATACTTTCTTGCCGGTTTAACCAGTGGCACAGTGATTCCATTTATTATTAAGAAAGCAAGAATCTTTGCTAGTAGATGTATTTCTCATTGAATTTAGCACTTGGCTTTTTAATATGACCTAGTCAGTGGGTTGGTTTGTTTTCCTGGGTTGGTTTGTTTTCCTGGGTTGGTTTGTTTCCAGTGCCATGAAGGCTTTAATAGTGCAGTGTCTCAGCTATACAATGAAAAGCTGAAATTTGCCCAAAGCTGATTTAATTTTAAGCATTAATGGAATCTTCTCTATCCAAATTCTTGAAAACTTTTAAACAAAAGCTAATGTTTGAGTCTAAATCAGGTGTGAAATGCCTGTAAGATTATTTTAGCCATATTATATTGCTCTGTGTTAATGTAACCACTGAGTTGTCACTCGAAGGGATGTTCACAATTAGTATTTTTCTTTTAAAAAGAGCTAGTTTTTACAGTTTGTGTCCTTCAGGATGGAGCATTAGTTCTGCCTACAGCTTACTGCAAATTATTCACTGTTCATAAGTTCGTTTATGCTTGTTATTCAGCTCTCTTCCACTGACAAAATAGCCTGCAGCAGTTCTTGGTTAGATAGAACTAGTTTTACTTTAGTCCTCTCATGTGCTCTTTTATGGGTTTTCCCCAGTTCAGCTTGCACTGCATCCAGGTCTTGCTGATAAAACAGTAGACTTGATGGTCAGAGAGAAAGCAAAGCGGTCTAGAGCCAGTGTGGGCTACAAGAGTGTGTTTTGAGCAAAGAATTCTATGGCATATTGGGCAGATCTAGCGGTATAGTACAACATAAGTTTCAGCAATTAACCCACTGATTCCGCTTTCTTTCATAATCATGGTGTTATGTTCTCGTTCCTCTGCAAGGACTTTAACAAATACTTGTGGCTAATTCATGAACGTATACCAAAATTTGAAATATGTGGACAACCTGTCAGAAGGCAAACATCAAAGAGTCACCTACTAATTCCCAGTAGGTGAGGTGCATTTGTCTAGCCCAGTGTCTGATCCTTTATGCACCAGCTCTGCGTTTCTGGCAGAGCTGGTGCAACTGCAATGTGGATTTGGGTGGTAAAGATTGTAGCAACAGATCTGTAGTTTGGCAGCAGATCTGCTTATGTCACCTGGTGCACACTTCAATAAGCAGTAAAGTGGGGGAAGGAGGGTGGCAGAGAGAGAATACAATGCCAGTTCCCTACCTCTTATCCCAGTAGTCCATGCCTACCTGAGATGTCCCCAAAACCAGGGGGCAGTACCTCCTTCCTCCCCATTGGTTACGGTGATGCATTATGGGGACAAGCAAATAACATGCAACAAGGTATGAAGAGGCATTTCATCACTGTTGGCTTTTAAATCCCCCTTTCTTCATCAAGGCTGCTGGTCAGGGGAAGAAGCAAACCACTCTCATCTGAGCTATTCAGCATATGTTTGTAAATTGGGATTGGTTTGGAAATTATTCACAAAGAGCAAGGGGAGAAATAACTTATTGACAAGGAATAATTCAGTGAGCCCTAACCGTGAAATAGATGTTTGTGGTCAGAAGTTTATAGCCTCTGTGGAAAGAGCTAAGTACAAGTTTAAGGAGCTGAACAGGAGACATCCAGTTTTTAAAAACTGGACATAAATCTTGGGTGCCTTGCCTTATGGTAGTCATATTGCCCACAGATGACTTTCATTCAATGTTTGTTTGGTGTTTATAGATGTTATTTAAAAGCTAATTTTACCATAAAAATATTTAATGTTATGTATAATGACTAGTGGAGATCAAATAAGAATTGGAATTGCAAATTCAAATATTAAGAGTTGATAAATATTGACTTTTAAATGGACCCACTGTAGATTTGAAGAAAATGCTTTTTAGCCTAGTATACTGGTTATTTGTAAATTACAACAAACTAAAAAATGTAGAGCATTGCCTGATCTCAACTCTTTCTTTGATTTTACAGCCATTGATGTGGTGATGTTCCTATGAAGTAATCTATACAGTGTCATGGAACTATAGTATAAAGCTTTCTGGCTTGTACTTTATGCACATCACATGAAAAAGTGTGGGAGGTACTAAGCTAAAATACAGTGTAATTATGTTAATTGTGTCTTTTCTAAGGATGAATCCTTAGGGTTTGCATGTTGGAAACCTCTTAATTAAGGTCTTTCAAGTACTTTTTTAAAGTTAGCACTATTTTAGGGCTGAACAAGTCACCAAGATACAACTGCACAGCATTAATGACTTCCAAACATTAAAAAATGTTCAAAACGGTCAGTTGCTGGCTCCTGGTACCAAATACCCTACGTCAGATCTCCTAGGCTGCTGGACAGAGAAAAAATAATGTAGCCCTCCTTTGCCCATAGTCCTATGTAACTAAGGCACAAAAACTAACATGGGTATGTGTATGTGATCATCCTCAGTGCAGCATTTTCTTCCTCTGCTTTAAGTGCTGGGAACTCACTTTGGTCACACCTCTTACCAGTGGCTCATTCAGCCTTTCCGACCAGTGATGCGCTGACCAGCAATACGTTGACATGGTCAGCTTCACAAACAACAATAGCAACAGCAAGAAGTTACCCTTATGTAAAATTCATGGTCTGACAGATACTTGATGAGAGCAATCAGCTAGAAACAGATACTCCACTTTTGCTTTGAGCTAACTAACCTTTGTGAGCCAAAGATACAGAGTTAGTTAAGGAGCAGGCATTGTCCTCAGCTTTGTTAGGTTTTCTTTTCCACACCACTGTAGGATCCATTCTGTAAGTCACTGCATAGTATTTTTTTTCCTTTTTATCTCAGAACAGACAACTATTTCCTTGAAACTCACAATATCAGTTAATTGTTAACAGTTTAAAAAAGAATAAATCATATTCATCACTTAATATGTTCTTTCAGCTGATGCCTTCATGCTGAGGAGGCTGTGTAGCTACTGATAAGACCTAATTTGTGAAGGGCTTTTCAGTGGTCTGACAGATTCATATGTGTTACTGTTCGTTCAGCGGGCAAGGATGAGCATTTGCTGAAACGCGTCTACAGTACCTGCTAAATGTGTGCAAAGAGAGTGGGGCTGGTGATCCAGAGGGAGTGGGCAGGAGCTTTGAGTGGATTCCCAAAGTGGTCTGTTGTTGTGTTCTGTCTGTGGCACTGATAGTTGATTTCTGTCTTTTCTGTTTCAGAGCCTAATGAGCTGTATGTGGGCCCTGTGCTTAGTGATATCCCATCTCAAGATGCTGCTAATACAGTAGTTATTCCTAGCTGAAGAAGTCTAACGGGAACAAAAGGAACTGGGGAGAAGCAATGGCTGCTGGTAAATATCTCAGGTCTGCAAAGGTCATAAGAAAGTAACTGGAAAGAGCTGATTTCAGCTGTGACTGGGGAGGGGAGAAGCAAAAATGTGTGATCACATCTTGTGTTTAGTGTTTCAGTATCAGAAAGGTACCATCCCTTAACTATCTGAGTCACTCTTCCTTCCCCAACCTAGGAAAATCCACACCTGGACTCAGTCTATTTTGACCATATTAATGAAAATTCTCTCTTTTTTTTTAGAACAAAACTTGGTATTTCCCATTGTGAATGGATTTAGTTTGATCTCTTTTTATTTAGGGGATAATGTGTTCTTAAATCTTTTACAAACAAAAAATTGCACCTTATGGAAAACAATTCTTACCTTGAGGTATGCTTGGTTCTCTCAGCTTTCTGACAAGTTGCCACAATTATTTATGTATCATTAAATTATATCAGAGTATTGCAGGGCAATTCATTGAGGCTGGGAGGGGCCTCAGAAGGTCTCCAATCCAACCTCCTGTTTAGAGGAGGGCCAGCCATAGGGTCAGGCTAGCTGCTCAGGGCTTTATCAAGTTGCATCTTGAAAGCTGCCAGGGATGATGACTGCACAGCCTGTTCCACTGCTTGTCTGCCCTCATGGTGAAAAAATTTTCATATAACCAGCCTGAATCATTCTTATTTCATTTTATGTCTGTTGTTTAGCTATGTTTCCAATGTCTTTATGTTTAGCTATACAATACCAAGTACTATTAGCAATGTTCTGAAGGTGGATCACATTTAGGAAACAAAACAAACCCAAAATCAGCAGTGTCGATACCTCATTTTCACTGAAAGTTTTGGTTAAAAATTGTGATGCATTGACTTCTCTCGTTTATTTACTTGCAGCAGCTGACGGTTTGGGAAGCATAGCTATAGACACCACACAGCTTAACATGTCAGTCACCGATCCGACAGCTTGGGCTACAGCTATGAATAATCTGGGGATGGTTCCAGTAGGACTAGCAGGACAACAGCTTGTGACAGGTAAGATTTTTCTTTTTACAAGAGATCTCTTGCACCGTCCATGAAGTCTTCGTGTCTTCTTAAAAATATATGGAATGCTTTCTGAGGATATTATATTTTTATGTTCTGAAAATATCACCTATGATTAATATTGCATACTGTGTATTAGTCGCTTCTTGTAGTAGGAGTATGATCCATATTATATTTTAACCTCATGGAAAAACTAAAACTCTTGAGGGAAATTGAACAACTAAACCATCAATCCTTACGCTCAGTTAAGACCAGGAGGAGGTCATGTAAGAGAAACATTTGGTTTTGTTTCTCTGCTCAAGCAGGATGTCTTGAGATTGTACCAAGAAATACCCTGATCTGAGAACTCTTGAAGGGAGATTTTGAAATTATGTTAGTTGGGCAGAAAATCATGAAGTTAATTCTCCAATTAGTTGATATTAGTGAAGTGAAGCTTTCCTATCAGATGTGTGCTTATGTACTTTCTGACTGGCTCCATAAATTGAATTTCAACAGATTGTTTTTGTTTGACTCTGTCATTTCACTTCCCAAGCATAGTTTGGGAGAGCATTATAAGGGATCACTTAATTCTAACACCCAGAGAAATAGTATTTTGAAACCAGCAATATTTCACAGACAAGCATGGACATAGCAGACTTCATTGTCAACAGTAGAGGCCAGATTAGTTGAGATTAATAAAACTTCTTTGCTCCTGTGATGTAGAGAAAAATCATTTTTATATGAGTGGGTGCCCTGTAGACACAAGCCACATGCTAGGCATATGACAGATCCCCTCTGGAAGCTGCATTGCCACTTCAGCTTAAGAAGAGCTGTTCAATATCTGTATCAGAGCAGCATCCTGTCACATCTGTGCTTGTCCGTGTAGACATGGATGCAGTGAGCCAGGTCATGATGTAAATCACTCTGCTTGCCTCACCAGGGATGCGTGATGCTTAATTTTGGCCAAATATGCCCCCTCCGGACACTGGGAACTGAGTGGAGCTGTGCCAGTTCACAGCTGACGGTCTGGCTCTGAATTACCTGTTTTACAGGCGGGTAAATTAAGCTGCAAGAAAGCTGATTTATAATGAATCAGTCTCAAGCAGAGAGTTTAGCTGGTGGAGGCTGTGAACTGATTCGTGATCTCTGGCTTTAACCCCACGCTCCCGATTAAAAGAAACAAGCAAAGCCATCCACTCCTTTGGATCCAATTTTCTTCAATGTTTTTATCAATGACCTGGATGCAGGATCTGAGTCCACCCTAAGTTTACTGATTATACTAAATTAGGAGAAACCACTGATTCTCTTGAGGGTAGATAGGCCTAATATAGAGATCTGGATAGATTAGAGGGCTGGCCAATCACCATCTATATGATGTTTAATCAGGACAAATGCCAGATTCTGCACCTGGGAACAGGTAATCCTGGATGTATAAGTGGACTGGGGGACAAGAGGCTGGAATGTCCTGCAGAAAAAAATCTGGTGGGTTTGGCTGATGGGAAGCCCAGTATGAGTCAACAATGTATACTGGTGGCCAAAAGAGCCAACCTGGTGTGCATTAGGCACAATGCAGCTAACCAGTCAAAACAAGTGTTTATCCCACTTTACTCAGCATTGGTGCAGTCTCACCTTGAGTACTGTGTGCAGTAAGAAAGATATAAAAAATATTAGAGTGTTCAAGGAGAGGCAACAAAGATGATGAAAGGATTAGAGGGCAAGACTTATGAGGAACAGCTGTGGATACTAGATTTGCTCAGCTTAGAGAGGAGGAGGCCGAGAAGAACCCTCATTGCTGTCTACAACTTCCTTATGAGGATGAGTCCAGAGGGTGATGCTAATCTCTTCTCTCTGGTGTCCGGTGATAGGATGTGAGGGAATGACTTAAAGCTGCATCAAGGGTTGTTCAGACTCGTTACTAGGAAAAAGTTCTTTATGAGGGTGGTCAAGCACTGGAACAAGCTCCTCAGGTCATGGCCTGTTGTTTAAGAAGTGTTTGGATGACACTCCTTGATGCATGGTTTAACTCTTAGTTTCTCCTGTGTGAAGTCAGAAGCTGGACTTGATGATTGTTGTGGGTCCCTTTGAACTCAGTCCCTCTGTACTGTGCACTGGTGTGGCCTCACTTTGAATATTGTGTGCACCAAAATATAAGGAAGATATTAAGCTAATAGAGCGTGTCCAAAGGAGGGCAACGAAGATGGTGAAGGGCCCTAAGAGGAAGTCATGCAAGGAGCAGCTTGAGGTCACTTGGTCTGTTCAGTCTGGAGGAGACTGAAGAGAGATCTCATCACAGTCTACGACTTCCTCATGAGGGGAAGAGGAGGGGCAGGCACTGATCTTTTCTCTGTGGTGACCAGTGACAGGACCCAAGGGAATGGCCCGAAGTTGTGTCAAGGGAGGTTTAGGTTGGATATTAGAAAAAGGTTCTTCACCCAGAGGGTGGTTGGGCACTGGAACAGGCTCCCCAGGGAAGTGGTCACAGCATCAAACCTGACAGAGTTCAAGAGGTGTTTGGATGATACTCTTGGGCACATGGTGGGACTCTTGGGAATGGTCCTGGGCAGGGCTAAGAGTTGGACTCGATGATCCTTGTGGGTCCCTTCCAACTCGGAGTATTCTGTGATTCTGTGATTTAGTGATTCTTTGTGCTGATGGGGAAACAACTTCTTCTGTTTTCTGGTGGGGCTTTGCCTGAAGGTGTTGTGGTCAACTTGAATGCGATTACTTCCAACCTGAAAATAGCCATATGTCAAAATCAGCTTATGCTGCTTTCATTTATATTGCTTGCATATCCTGTGGAGATTTGCCCAACTCTTTGTCTTGCTTTATTCTGTCTCTTCAGTTTTGGTGTAAATTGTGTCCTCACATGTGCTGTGCCATCCCTACATGGCAGCCTCATCTCAGGTGCAGTGCTTTTCTCCACAAAGAAGGATCTCCAGGACTTTATTTCTTTGACAGCCCCCTACTGTAATTTCCATAATTATGTGTATCACGTATTGTAAAGATGTTGTACAAGTCAGTTCGTATTTGTTCAGCATTTTCAATGTATGAAAGCTGCCATAAGTAATAAATGTTAATTACTGAAGTGCTGCCTGATTTCTCTACAGGTGCAGAATAACTTCTTTTCTTTCCTTTTTTTCCCTTTGTTTGAAACTCCCTTGTATTCTCAAGGTAAATAGGTGCTGTGACACTTCATTATATTTCCTTCAGATTCATAGGTTTTTGACACATTTTCTTCATGGCAAATTCATAATGGCAAAACCTCAGTTTGCCACAAAAAGACTTACAGATTTATTTCCTCTAATATATTTACTGTATCTGCATTCAATGAGAGTTTGCATCACCATATTCGACCAAATATCTAGCTATTCCTTAGCCATTTTTGGTGATTTTAATTTTTTTACTAGTAATCCTAGTAGTGAACTGAGCTTTATCAGCAGCCACGTATTGCTTTGGCTACTGTCATCTGTTACATTTCTCTGAGATGAAAATTACACACCAATGTCCTAGTGCTAATTATTTGTCCATCTTTAAATTTTTATTTTTTTTTACAGCCTTGTTGACAGCTAGGAAAGTAGTAAGTAGTATGGATTAATCTTATAGAGAGATCTTTTCTGGATATTTTACATAATCTGTCATAATCTGAAATTTGGTGTATGGTATTCATCTGTATCCTGACATACCTCTTAGATTTCTGGTCTTTCATTGTTCAAAGGACTTACCGACTCATGGACTTTCATTCCACGAGCTGATTGGTTTCTGATTTCTATGCAGAGCATGTTTGTTCTCACATATATAGAGTCCATATGAACTACTCAGTCTTTTTAAAGGTTTTTGATGACTTTTTTTTTCCCCAACAGTTCTTAGGTTTGCTGCTGTGTAACATGCTGGGATGCCTGCCTTGTAACAGTTATGCTTCCCAGTTTGCAATCTGTGAAGCTTTTATCTAGCTCGAAAGTTTGTTAAAATGACAACTAAAGCTTCTGCAACATCTGGCCAATACTCTTCTCACAGCCTGGGATGCAGGCTGTCTGGTCTTGGTAACTAATCAATTTTAAGCACTGCTAACCTTTTAATACCAGTTTAGATCATATCTACACTGTATTTAATTCCTTATCTCCCAGTGCTGTAAAATTGGATTTTTGATCTGGGCAAATATCAGAGCCTTTAATTTGTAAAGATGAATTCTTGTTAATAGTTGTATAATATCTGCTGTGTTTCTACATGTATTTTGCTTCCACTTATTGTTATGCAGAAAGCTTACCTTTTTTCATAATATTTGGCTGCTGCATTACGTCTACACTAATATATGCATTTATACAGATACATAATTCATACAATAAACTGTAGTTTAAAAATGCATTAGTTAAAGTGTTAAAGATTGATGTGGAATAGTTATGGCTGAAAAGTATTTTCAGTCTAAATCTCCCCTTTCAGCAGGTTATAATTTCTTACAAAAATTTGCCTTTCAGGCTGAAGTTTCTCATGGGTGGTTTCAGCCCAGAGAAAAAAACAAGATCTGGAAAAGTTAGAGGAAATCTGTTAAACTGCTTTTCAATTACCCAGGCCTTAAAATTGCTGTTTCCTATGCTTTAAGACTTTGATAAATATAGTCAGATGAGAGCAAAAGGATAGTTTGTAGTTCACCTTTTTGAGATCTAAATCCTTTTTTTGCACTCAGCAACTCTGATTCAGGCACATCTTTCAAGTACATTCAAGTCTACTGTGTGGTTACACTTTAGGACTAGAAGAAATACTCAGTGACCTAAGACAACTGAGAATGTTTTATTTTGCTTTCGCACTGGTACTTCTAAAGGAAGTTTTGGCATTCCTGAATTTAGTGTTCTTGTGCTTTCATTTGTTTCTGCAAATACCGTCAGTTCACCCGTGTTCTAAAGGAAGATATTCTACTGAGAAACTTACTTCTCTGGTTCAGTTTGGTTCTCCTGTCATTAATTAACCAGTGCTCTGAAAAACATGAAGCAATTTTGAGGTGCTTTCTTCCAGAATTATTTAGATTATCTAAATACTTTTGAGTCAAAAATGGTCTATGTCAAAAAGTTCCGTGGTACAAATGAACATGTACAGTGGTACACAAGTGGTAATTCATTTAGACTTTAAGCTCATGCCCTGTGATGCGTATTTGTGCTCTTACAGAGTAAAATAAACCACGGCAGCAGACATCCAAGATGAAAGTTACAGGTCTGCCTAGAAGTCAAGGATGTATCTGAAAATGGATGTGTTCTGCTTATTTACAGAATAATTATTAAGGCACACTTTTCCATGTGAGTCTGGCCAACATGCCTCAGCCTCAAGATACTAAGATTTTCAGTGACCCACAGGTTTTTTTTTTGGCTAAAGTTGTCTTTGATCACTTGTACAAAATCCTAGTGAAATCAGAGACTAGGAAACTTTGAAGCCTAACATCTTGCTTACCAAAAGATATAGAAAAGAACACCATTTCTGTGGCTTCAGGCATGTATTTCTTAGACACTGGAGGTTCTGAAATATTAGCCACTTACATCAACCTTTCTGGTTTTCCATTTGTCTCTGCTTTTCCCACACACTTGTCTTTTGACCTGATTTCAGTGGAACATAGGAGCTGTCAGTTCCAATCAGGTCACCTCACTTAGGATTGTGCTTTTGACAGTGTTTAGTATCAGATACTTCACAGGGAGCGATGTACAAGGCAAATCAGTGCAACTCTCTCCAATGGGCTATCTTCTCAATCATTAATAAATAGAACAAGGTTCCCCAAACTAGAGGTTATCTATCCAAATCAAGTCACTTTTTATCATACATGTGACAGTAATTAGTTGTAATCCTGAAACTGCAATCCCAGGCTTACTTGTTGATAGTAGAAAAATTTGTGAAATTTTGATTAGAGATTCCCAAATCCCAAGACACAAGGTTAAACATCCCTCCCAGATTTTATTAGCTCAAGTCCTACAAGTGTTTGGAGATGTAATATTCAGACTCTTTCTTCAGAATGAAGATTGTAACTAAAGGCAATCACTTTATTTAGATTCCAATTAGTCTCAAGCATTTTTCCATGTGATGGGCATATCAGGGGAAGGACTAGTAGGATGGCTTTTCCTTCTCCTACTCATATCTCAAGAGATCACTGATTCCTACACAGAAGAGAAGACCTAAGGATTATTTGAGAAAAATCACATGTGGTCTGAGACTTAAGAATCTCCTCACCTGTCTCCCTTGGCTATGGAAAAGTCCTTTAAGTGTCAGTGTCTTTCTTTCAGGAATCCTTTATTAATTATTGTTGACTGTGGGTCATCTTATGCTGACTAAATTGTAAACATACCCCTCATTGTTCTGGTTGTGTACTATTTTTGTAGGGTTAATGAAGAAGAATCAAATAAAGTAGGAAATCAAGGTATATTTGATTGTGTTCAGTGCCTCCCCAAAGGAATACTGCACACTAAGAAGTGCTGAAGTCCTTAAGAAGTCAGCTGACCAGAGACTCTGCCAACTCTCATGTGTATATCTCTTCTTCTGTGGCCTCTCCATTACTGGAGGCTTGGAGCCACTGGTAGCCGTCTGGCAGTCTCATTTCATTCTACCCATGCTACCCCGTTACCTATTAAAGCTTCCTTTTTTCACACTTCATTACTTAGCCACTGAACCAGTGTGCCAATGAGCACATAACTTGAATCATCCACGACATGCCTAACAAAACATAGGTTCCTTTTCTGTAATTAATACTTACCTCCTGCTAATTAATTACAGGGTCTATCCACAACACTTTTAAAGTGAGCCACTTGTATTATGAGCTGATGATAGTCACTTTTTTTAGGGAAAAAAATGCGTGAGAATCTATGGTTTGTGACTAAATTTTAGCACGCTCCAGATGTCAGCTTTGGTGCACACAGGCAGCTGGTGAAGGCACTCCACGCACTCTGGTTCCCTTGCCCTTGTAAGCTGCAGACCACAAGTAGCCCCTGAAGAGTTCAGCAGCCCCATAGCACAGTGGTGTCCAGCATTTTTACCCCTGTTCTGAACGCTGCACTGGCTTTGATGTCTAACAGTAAAAGAAGGTATCAGAAATCTTAATAAAATCTGCAGTTTTCTATAGGTTTTACAACCCTCTCAAGGTTACAAGGTATCTTCAGAAGGTGTCTTTTCAGCTATTATGGCTTCACAACCTGTTTTATGCCCTGTGTTTTGTTAACAAGTCAGCCTGTAAAGCAAGAGAAAGGTAGTAAGGTAGGTTCTGAAGAAAATAATATGATTTTCCTAATTTTGTTCTAGTTCTCTTAAGTTTATTTTAGTTCCTTTCTACTTTGTTCTTATCATCTTCACTACAGAAACATTGCATTTTAGTCAAGAGGAAAAGATACACCATTCAAAGTATCTGAATGACCAATCAAAATAATTGCAGTTGTATGAAACATATTCTAAAGGATTAGTATTGAACTTCTACCCAGATAAAACTATGTATTTTTATTATCAAGACACAGGAGAGCAGCAAAGGTAAAAGAGAATAGGTACTATGGGAATCCCAATATATAGAGCCACTGGGAACATCTGTAAAGTATTATATACTAGTGTAACAAGTAATTTTTTTCATTGACCTGAAAAGCTCCTGCAGAGTTAATCACACTTTCTATCATGTGAGTGTTACTCAAGGAGACTTCACATCAGGGGACATTAAAGTGCTAGGAACAAACACAGTCAGTTAACAACAGAAATAGGAGAGAGGGATTTGACTGCCATAGGAAATGTGGCAGAAACTCTGAGTGCCTTTGACACGCTATCAGGGGTAAGTGTGCCTCTTAGGTCATTCAAGTGCCTCCTCTATATTAGACCTTAATTGAGGCCAGGGATGAAGATAATGATTAAAATCTGCTTCATGCTTAAAGATAAATAGTAGTTTTTAAGATGGTATGAAGGTCTGAATGTCCCAACTAAACAAGACTCAGAGGTGAGCAGGGCCACATAAAGGGAATTGCTAAGTGAAAAGTTTGTGTTGTATGTGGAGTGAAGGGTTTTTCAGGAATATGGTTTCTCTCTTTCTGTTAAACTTTTGTCCAGATCGGTTAACAGTTGAGGAAAACAGACTGATTGCTATTTGGCATATTCTTCTTAGTGGTCTCAAAATACTGGAATAAATTTATGATGCAAACAATGTTGCTCGGGTGTTTTGGCAGGGGTTTGTTGGTTTCTGGTTTTTTTTTTTTCATTCCTGGCTGTTGGTAATTATACCACCAACAATCTGTTTGGCATGTTCTTATTTGATGTTACCGTAAAGTAACATAAGGAAATATTTTATTTTTGCAGAAGTTTTCCCTATCTTTTATCATGCTTTGGAAAACCTCCACTCCCATTATTTTTTGTGTGTTTGTTTATTCTAGACAAGAAAGCCCATGAGTAATTATGAGCATCCCACTGCATAAAGTAAGCCAAGAGGCTGTTGGGAACCATTTGCTACTGACTGTTTACTTCTGTTGGAGCACAACTTGTCTGCAGCACTTTCCCTTCACACATCACTCCCTGTCTTAGGATCCCAGGTTCCTTGGCTGAATGGGGAATCCAGTGTAACCCCTGTGTGATATACAGTTTGACAATGGAAAAGTTGAGTTATTGTGGATAGAAATCAATAGAAAGAGCAGATTAACCATTTTAACTAAGCAATTTTAACTATCAATACCAGGTTTTGTATTTTCAGGGGTAATAAAGGCTTGTGAATGGAAAACTGTTCAAAGGTGACCTGCTGAGCACAGTCGTGGTGTCTAGGTGGCAAGGTGATGATGACGCTACCTGAAGCCAAAAGCTGTTTACAGGTTCTGTAGATGATCCACATGGGACGAAGACAGCAGTCCCAAGAGGACTGTTAGCTCAGTCCATGCTGAGTGTTCTCAGGCGGACGTAGAGGTCGGTATGGCACAGATAGCACCGGCTGGGGCAGTCCCAGAGCAAAACTTCCTTGAGAGGGGAAGACTTAAATATGAATGAATCCCCAGGCAACCACCCCAAATGAAGGGCTATAAAATCTTTTGTTCCTCCCCAGTCAGGCTCTCTTTTTGCCTCCGTGGACTAGGTGGATGCTTCGAGCCTGGCCCCTGGAGAGCAAGCATGAGTAGCTCGCTTTCTATGTTTTACCTGGAGATGAAGGACATAAGCATGGTTTTCTTTTTTCTTTCCTTTCTGACACCTGTCCTTCAAATACCCTTTGCTTATTGCATGAGAATCAGGTCTGACAAAGTGCAGGAAGATGCACTTTCAGTTCACTGCAGAAGTCTGTCTGAAATATGAGCAGAGACAACCAGTGTGGAAAAATGTCTTTTGATGGTCCGCATTGAAGAAGAAGGTTGAGTTTCAATGAGCCTAACCCCTAGGCGTGTAAGGGAGCTTGTAACAGAATACTTCGTTAACGTTGGCTTCGGTCAGATAAACAATGGATTTGCCGCACCTTCCCATGTGCTGGTGGTGACAAATGATGTGCGTGACATCAGCAGCTCTGAGTAATGTCTCTCTAATGGGAAGCAGCTGGTCACTGGAGAAGTTTTGTTAGTGGACATGGAGGTGAAAGATAATTAAACTTAATACATACAGTATGCTCTAATATGCTGTAGCATGGATTTAGATTGTATTCTGCCAAATATAAAAGATATTCTGTTGCTGTGGCTTCAGAAATTTAATAGGTCTGTTCATGAACAAGAACAGCTTTATCTGTCTTGCCTGTTCTTGCACATTTCTTAATCCAATTTTTCTTTTCTTAAAAAATGGTTTCCTTGACTCTAGCATATTTTCCTTTATAAATAATGTCCTCTTCCTGACCACAGTGCCTACATTATTTAGTAATTTTTTGTTATTCCAATTCAGGAAGGGCATAGAGATAGTGAGCTCCAGTAAGTTAAACACTGCCTGAACGCTTAAGAGTCAATCCTGGCTGAAATTGCACATTATCTGTTTTTGTTCACTTAGATAAACCAGGTAGGTAAGGGGCTGCATGAAAACAATAGGATAATACTGATTGGCATGAAAAGAAGCAATGATTATGGAGCTGCCTGCCTATTATGTAGCCTTTTTTATAGGTATCTTGGCACAGCAGTAATATGGTGCTAAGTGAAAAAGCAGCTTAACTCTTTTTATCTGATATTCTGAGTCAGGCACTGAAAACCAGGCAAACTATTGTGCACATTAGAAACAGGCAGACAGTTCCTACCTTCTCTTCCTCTTTGACTATGCTGCTGTGATATTTAGAGAAGGATTTGGAAAAGGGAAGGGAAAGAGCTTTGCTAGCATTTGAAGAATACAGCACCATAGGAGAAGGTACAAATGTGCTTAATGTCACTTTTTTGTGAAGATCTGGTAGCACAAGCTGTGTTTCAGAAAAGACATGTCCAGACTGCAGTAAATGGAGAGGGAAAGTTCTATGCTTCTCCAACACTTTTTCTTCTTTCTGATGCATTTGTATTTTGGGTGGTTTGTTCCCTTAGAAATAAATGTAGAATATTATAATCAACTGCAGTTTTGAAGTTTTACCCTGTTTTGAACTGCATCTGTCAAATGTACTTAAACCTTCTATTGGAAATCTCCTGTTTCAGGACTTGATCTATACTTGGACTTGCATGAATGGCCCTTTCCAAGAATAATCATTGAGACCTTTTTCTCTGGCACCTTTTGATAACAATTTTGGCACCTCAAGCATGCTTTGTTGAAGCATTTTTGAGACATTGCAGAATATCCTACAACTTTATGTGCTAGAATAGCCAGTACCATAAATAAATTAAATATTCGTTAAAAATAGCAATAAACTCACCTAAATCAAGAGGAAAAGAAAGAGAAAAGTGACCAGATTTTATGGTCTTTTAATTCACACTGTGTGCTTACACCCAAACACAGTGCTGCTGTCCTTTAATGTAATAAATGTCATAGCATCTTTTTTTTTTCTTTACTGTGCTTTTAATACATTGGTAACCACCTAGGGACTTACAGAAGGGCCATGGGTTGTGAGTAGAGAGAGCTCAGAAACTGCACCTGGATTTCAGGACTGTGCACAGGTACTAGGGAATGGGAGGAATCTGCAGCTGAGAAGCTGAGTAGCTGATTTAATGAACTGCTTATTATAAATATCGTGGGGTCCCTTATGTTATTAGCCAGAATTGAGTATATGAAAAAAATCAAGTACAAGTTTATCCTTGCTATTCACCAGCCTCTGTAAAGCAAGATTTCTATTCCAGTTCTTCATACATGTGTTGCCTTTTAAATTTGTATCCTTTTGTTCTGGTCTGTCTAATTACCTCAAATGGATAATCAAACTTGATTTTATAATAAACCACAGCCGGTTTAGGCTTGTCATGACTGATTTATCGACTCCCAAGACTAAAGACTTTCAACCTCAAGACTAAGATCATTTCTGGCTGCAATTCAAGGTATTAATTTTGAGCTTTAAAATCTGAATGTGGTTTGGAAAATGTGCCCTGCGTTTTCCCTTCAAAAAGAGAAAACAGACTGCATTTCTGCTGTTTTTTTGTTGATGGTGTCTGAATGGAATTTAAGCTGGAATTAAGATAAAACAAACCCAAACCATCTGATTCTGCAGAAACAGTCTTGGATGTAACCATCATGATAAAGGCTGTCCTCTCGAAGGCAAGCGGGCTATTATATATTGTCAGTTTCTAGTAGGGGGCCTGGAATGCCAACAGACACCTCCATCAAGGATCCTAGCACATACCTCCCTATAACTAATTGCTTCAGCACCACCTGATGGGGTGGCACATGTCTCTACATAAGTATAAAGAAATGTAAATGTGCAATGCTAAGAAAACAGAATTATGATATCCGATGACTTATATGCACCATTTGGTGTCCCTTAGGGACTGCCTCTCTTCCAGTGTTTTGCTTCAGCAATTGAGCTCATCGGGGACACAAGAGCTAACCGTCCTTCCAACTATTTATCTGGAGATTGGAGGCCCTGAGTTCTCAGTGGAGGGCTTTTTTACCTCAGCTTCTTTAGCAGACAGTTGTGTTCCTACCTCCCTGCTTTCTCACTGACCTGATCTCTAATCTTCTATCAACAAAGCATTGTCATATATCTGAATGCAATCTCTGTAATGCTAGAGATCCCTACTAATGGGCATGAAGGTCTCCACTCCCTCAAGTAGTAACAGAGGGATCCTATTATTCTAAGGATCACGTAACGGAAACATTATCATACATCTGCTTGTTCTAACCACTGTTCTTGGGCACTATAATTCTTCCTAATGCTAGCAGGCATTGGGTTGTGGATCTAGTGGTATTTTTTCAGAGTTTTCTTGTTAGAATTTGAAGACAGTTTGGGTTTTAGACATTTCCTAGGTTATTTGCTTTATCCTAGCTCAATTATTTCACATTTTCCAATGCAGAATAGCATCTAGACTCTCTGGGCCATGTTGCATGAGAGTTGGATCTCACTAGACTTGATTATATGACCCATTATTTGTTGTGCTTCCAAGATTTGTTTCATCTGTAGCCTCGAAGTACTGTATTTAATGCCTCATCCACATATTATGTAGTAAACATGAACTAAAGACATCCTCCAGAGGACTTTTTTTATTCCTCACCATGTTTTTATGATCAAAAGATGACAACTTGTCATAGTTTTTTTTTTACAGTTGTGTTATAGATTGAAAATATCAGGAAAGTCCATGTTACTTGGTGGCTGCATATAAATAGAGTTTACAGGTTTGCAAGTACTTCCCACTCTGCAAAATCATTTGGAGATTTAAAAGGTAACAAACCTGGTTTCACTCTGGCATCAGTAAAATACAGTGGTAAAATGTCGCAGGGAAAAAATTGTTGTTGGAGCCTTGATTGTCCCTCCTGGAGTTCCAGAGAAGAACATAGAGAAGAAAATGATCCTGGGATTAGGCAGAGAGAGCCTCTCCATCAATAATATAGACCAGAATAGGACCCAGTTTCCCTATTCCCCTTGTAGAGGTTTGCAGAGCCAGCAGGAATAAGAGGTTGTGATTTTTTTCCCTTGCATTAGTAAAATAAAGGCAAATTAATCTGACCATAAAAGACCAGGCTTCATCTGTCTTTTAAATTAGAAAATCTGTGAAAAAAAACCAAACCAAAAAAGTCTTTTCCATCACATATAATTAACCCCCTCATTTAAAGCCCAGGCCCACTCACAGCCTGTGCTGCCCTGAATTCAGAGACTGTGTGCCGATAACAAATAAACCTTTGTGAGTGCAAAGGGGAGGAGAAGAGAGAGGCAGGGTCAAAGTAGGCTCCTCCAACATATATTTTCTCACAGAGCAAGGAAGCAGTTGATGCATATTTTTAGGAGCAGGCTCTAGGCCTACGTGCCTTCTGCATGAAGCAAAATTTGTGAGTAAAACTTATACGACTTCTTGGACCAACTCATGTACCTAGAAAAATATGCACCAGCCCTCTGATTATCTGAGGCAACCAGGGGACTAAAACTTTAATTATACTAAATATATAGAGAGACAGTAAAAAAGGTGAATTCAAAGGAAGGAGTAGTTTTTGCAGTACATTATAATTTTCCTCCCTTTATTAATCTTTTCATCTGCCATAGGCTTACCTAGCTATTCCTTTACAGAATAGTCAGTGTCACCACTTTCTTTTAATATTCCCTTCTATTTTACAGGTGTCAACTAGCCTTTTTGTCTACCTGAGTTAACATGTTTAATCAAACTCAAAGGATGCGCTCCCTACTTGTGCTCTGCTTGGAAGTTCACTGTTTCTTAGATCTGAACATGGGCTTCTCTTTTTTTTTTTTTTCTGACTATACTGGCACATAAACCTTGTCCTGTTTATGCCTTTAGACCACTACAACTAGAGCAATGCTATTACGAATGTGTGACATTATTCTTAAAGTAGCCCTCCAAATCTAGACCCACAGGATAATGGTCGATTTATGGCTGTAAGGAAAGGATCTCTTGTGTAAGAGGGGTAGTCATCTAAGGGCAAAACAGCAATTTGATCTAGTTTTTATACACAGAAGACTTTTTTATTTCTCTGTTCTTGTTCTGTGCTCTTAGTCATTTATCTCTCCTATGGAAACTTGTCAAATATTTTTGGAAATTGAAACAAATATGCTGCTTCCATACTTATTTTTCTCATCATTTATAACCACAATGTCTTAAAAAAGCTCCAGCTACTCCTCCTGCGCTCCCTATCTTCCAAATCCCTTTTGCCTCATTCAAAATGGACTATTGTTCTATTTCAGTCTGACACATTTTTCATCTGTCCCTTTTGCAACTGTTTTCTAGTCGATGTCTTTTGTGAAATTTTCATGTGATGAAACTCTTCAATGTTTTAAGCATGTCTGAAAATTTCATCCTTGTCAGTAAACGTCTTAGCTGTTGCTTGTATGCATTCAAGAATATAACAGCTTTTTACTAATGTGACTTAACAAAAATGAGACTATTCTGAGTTGCCTCTCTAGTTCACAGTAATTTTTCCAGTAAGGCTGAGTTTGAAATTTAATTCCTCTTTGGTGGTGGTGTTTAAGGAACCACTGCAGTGATTTCCCGATAGTTTTTTTATAGCAAGGAAGTATGTACATGGTTCTTCCTCCCTGTTACTGAATATGCAACAGAAGTGACAAAGAAAGAACTGTAATGACAGTATGTTTCTGCCATAGCTTTTTGAAAGAGATAAGAATCTCCTTCGGGGATGGAGAGATTGCTGCAGGGGGGCCAAATCACTCTACAAAATATTCATCTTTTTTACCTTTTCCACCTTTTCCATATGAAGAGGTAAAAAGGCTCCTGTCTGAGATACCATAGTTAGACATTTTGATGTGGACGATACAAATCTTTCTGAATCTATAGTGAGGGTCCAGATTGACATTATCTTCATTTCAGCTGAAAGTGATTTCCACAATAAGGCTGCTGCTTTTTTTCCTCAGTGAACAAAGAAATTCCTCACCAAAAAACCTTATCATTTCCTGATATTAGATTATATCCAAGATGAAAGTAGACTTCTTCTTCAGAACTAGAATTGAATTACAGAAAGGGTTCCTGGATTGTGTCATCTCTGAGTTGTCACATTGTCACAAAACAAGGAAAGATGGAGAGAAAAATTCAGTTTTCCTGGGATCAGCCTTGCTTTGTACATTTTAGATTATATCAGCCTTTGAATTAGGAATGTTGCTGTGGCATTTAGGCCCATGCAAGCTGTTGTTGTGGGAAACTGCAGAAACTGTACTAACAAACAGATGGAGATGGGCAGAGGATAAGTGAGGTTCCTCTCTCACAGGGACTTCTGCTGGACATGTGTGACAAAACCAGAGGGAACAGCTACAGGGGTGTGGGAGAAAACTGGGCTACCACATGCAGGCCATAGTGGCTGCTGAGAGGTTGACAGGGAGGCGCATGAGCTTACTTTGAAAGGCTATCGTGAGAGACATCCTTGAGCTTGCCTATGCAGCTTGTAGGTAGCACCTTTAGGTTCCAAACCAAATATTTTGTATATTTTGTTAATTAAAAGTTGCGAATGATTACAAATTTCACGTTAGAAGTCCTGTAAAATGAATGTTTTGTGAGCGTGGATAAGCTGAATGTGACTTTAGACGTACACTCCAATGCCATTTCTCCACTAATTACATTCACAATGTAGAGCTGTCTGTAAGGTATTTACTGACAGAAGAACTTTGTAAATCGTCTTCCAAGCCAGATGTTCATAAACAAGTGTTTGGCAGTTGGTTCATAAATCAAGTCAAGCATTTCATCATTGTTCTCTTAGATGGCTCTTGCATTTAAGCCTGTTTAGCTAAACACATACATTTACTTAAGATGAACTGTAAAAATAACATCTGCAGATCTTTTCTCTGAAAGAAAGTGCCAAAAGGTCTTACACAAAGATCAAGCACATTTTATAAACTGTGGCTGGGATTTTGAAATTCAAGCTTAATAAATGTGCTTTCAGCTTTTGAGGGAATCAAGGGCCAGTATTATTTAAATGTTGTTTTTACTTGTGTGGCACTCTGCAGGCAAAGTATTCATACATTTCTTATTCCATAATGAGTTTCTGTTTTCATCTTTGCCACCTGGGACCCTGACATAGTCCTACTAGTAGCAGTGGAGGCATGCTGGTGGAACTGGATGCAAAGTACAGTCCAAAATATTTATTTTAGAATATTCTGCTTTGCAGTAGATTGCCTTCAAAGGAGAATGTCAAAGAAGTTGCTGGGTAGTTTACATTTTATCTTTACTTGTATCAGTCATCTCTCTTTTATCATTTTTTTCCTTTTTTTTTTTTTTTTTTTTTTTTTTTTTTTAAGATCCATGAGATTCTTTCTCTCCTGAAGAGGCTTTTTTTCCCCTAACTTTTTTTTTTCTTATAAAATCATTCTAATAAGTTGTGGTTTGCTGACCTTCGGAATCAGTGCTACTATTCATTTTAGCTTTGCTGAGTAACAATTTGGTCACTTTGCTTTTTCATATTCAGTTCACACCATGACAGAGAATTCTGTTGAAATTTAGCAAGCCCTAGGGAAAAAGATTCAGACAAGTGCAGTCAGATTTATAAAGTGGCAAATAAAGTGGGAAGGGTTTTCCATTACTTCTGCCACATTGGGTATTTTTTTTCATGGATGGGCTATACCTCATCTGTGATTCAGAATGACATCAGTTCATGTTTGGAGGGAAACCATGACCATGACTGTTTATGATAACATAAAATTTATAATCTAGAAATGCTGGAAAAGGTGGGTGCAAGATTAAAACACGTGAATTCCTGGCCTAGCACCATAGTTATTTTGTGATTTAGTTCTCAGGAACACAACCTGTTTCATAATGTGAGACTGGCGTTTAATCTGAGAAACCTGACTGTTTTTAGAATTATACGAGGCAGCATGGATCTGTTTAATGCTTAAGTGACAACAAAACATAAAGATGCTGGCCATAATTCTGTCTGAAGTAGTATACTTTCCTGTGAAGCTCAGACAAGTCTGTTCTTGATTTAAATATCTGGAACTACAGTACATGGTGTGAAACATAAATCCTCTCAGTGCTGGAACCCAGAGACCAAAGGAGCCAGTGGGAAACCTCTCTGAATAGCAAATTTATCGGTTAAGTTAAAAGTCCTTATGCTAGGCTTAGAAATGGCCTTTTCTAACCTGGTCCTTCTGTTCCATTTTAGCAGTGCAAATGAGCTATAAAGCTGCCTAAAATGTCAAAGGCCAAAAATTCACTGGCAAGGCAGAAGTGGTTAAGAGCTGGCATTACGCAGAGCAGGGCAGCAGGGCACATGGCCCATTAGCAGCCTTTGTTAAGTACTGCAGCCCCACAAAACTCAAAACTGTCCTACGGCCACTTCAGCACACACTGAAGGACAAAGCAGTCACTGGCAGTCCCAGGTGATAAAAACCTCTTCTCTAAGCTCCCCTGAATACAGCTGTAGTACAGCTGAGAACATAACCTGCAGAGCTAACCAGTTCAGCTGCTGTGAAAAAAACCTAAGCAAGTATACTGACTCTACTCAGTTCATCCAGCTAAACCACATGGGCCACATCCAGATTTTAAGCCATCCATGCCATGCCAACCAAGCTGATGGCATGGCCAGTCACCATTCCTTTTCTCCTCCCCCACCAGCAGCTCCCAAAGTGTCTTTCCCTGTGCCAACTGTAGAACACAAGGAGAGATGAGCCTCTTCTGATGGAGAGAAGGGCAAGGGAGGGTAGGTGATGTCGCCAGCTCTGACATCATCTCTCTTCAACCATGGAGTACATGCAGAAATCTATCATCATCTACCTGGCCCTCACTTACAGCTTGAAAAGGTGTTTTCTGCCTCCCTGGTAAAACTGGTGTTAGGTGGTGAGCTAACAGAGCCAACAGAGTGGACTAGATACATCCTGGTCATGATGTATCCTACTGCAGATTATAGGCTGAAAAGTTGATTTCTCTTCAAAATGCCTGCAGAGAGGAGGAGATGTTTCAAATGAAATGGCCAAGTAAGTGGAAAAAGCAAAACTTTCAGAACTTTGCAAACGTCCCCTAGAATTGTTATGAAAGATATTCTTCCCCATAAATGAGAAGAGAGATGAGAATAGCAAGACTTGGGAAAAATTTTGCTTGCTGGCTCTGTTGTTCTCTGTCTTCTGTTGTTGGAACAATCACAGGCAGCTCATATGAGGCAAGACCCAATTAGCTGCGCCAGACCTGACAGGCTTTTAGGAGAATCAGACTGCTCAGACAATCTTCTGATTTAACACTCTGATCTCAGCAAATGTCACAAGGTTAGATTCATCCTCACCAGCTAAGCTGGAAACTTTGCAGACTGACGGCAAAAAGAGGAGAGAAAGTAGAAGGCAACTTTAGGTTTCAAGTTATGAAAAGCTAGAACAAATTATTTCAAGTGTTGACAATAGCTGAGATCTTTCCGCTTTAACTCTTTCCTTGTTTGCTGAGTGGAGGCACAAACATAAGCCAGCACAATGGAAGACGTAATCCTTTGTGATTTCAGCTATTAAAACCAAAAATAGATCTATTTTTCAGAGCATGAGTGAATTTCATTTTAGTCAAAAACATAATTTGCCTGAATTTTCCGGTAGAGTTTAAAGACAATGGCAAATGTGACAGCTACAATGCAAAGGCTTTTCACCTCTGAAATGTTACATCTTCCTTCAGAAGTCTGAAGGGGCTACAACTGTCGAGACATAACACCAATTTTTTTGAATAATGAAATTAAAAAGCCAAGGACTCTTCTCTGGCTCCATTTGAGCAGCAGCTGAATTGCTCAGACTAAAATTTTCCAGAGTATTTCAGCCTCGGGCAGATATTCGATGTGTAAAATTTCAGTCCAAACTGCTAATGATTGGCAAAGCTAAGAGCAACTGACAACAGGGTATTGTAATAGGAAGTGTCAGGTGACTTTAATAATAGATGACCCTGCCTCCTGTTCTATCACTTTGAACACTTTTGTTGTCTAAGGTGCATGATGTATTTTTCTGTGCGGTTTTGTCTGTATTTCTTTATTTATTTGTATTTTAATTCTGATAAGACCTTAATTCAGTTAAGTTTTACATAACATAGAGTTCCATGGGAGTAATTCTTGCAGCAATTAGGAATTGTTTCCACCTACCTGTTCTTCGTTTACAACCTCCTTATTTATGTCACTAAATGCTTCCCAGTTTTGTACCATGGAACAGAGTTCACAGTACCTGTCCACCTACCTCCTCTATAAAATTCATGAGCTTTGTAATGCTCCTACACAACTGCCTCTTCTCCCCAGTGAGCAATCTGAGGCTTCTTCAGCCATGGTTCTTATGAGCTACTTTATAGTGTTCTTGATAATACTCATTTCCCTATTTTTGCTGTGCTTTTATATTTCTTGGGGAATATGGGGTGACTAATACAGAATATGGTATGTCAAGTGAGAGTCTGAGTTTTCTAAAAGACTTGCAGTAATTTTCCCATACCTTTTTGTCTTATCCCTTATCCAGGCAAACCTTTAAATTGGCTTCCCTGGCCCCTTCAATGCAGTGCCACACTGCCAGATCTTTACTGCATGGGCCATTCAGCCTATCCTTTGCAAAGAGACTCTTTTGGGATTTGTCAGCATTGTGCTCTTCTGCTTTCTTTGTGTTTGGTTCCTCTAAAATGCCTCTTGATATATATATATATATATATATATATATATATTAAGGCAATCAATTCTATGTCTTTTGGGGGTTTTGCTGTAACACTACTCTCTCTCTTTTCAATACAATTATCAACATTACCTCCAATTACACCACTCATCTCAGATGGAAAGTATTCTTAGTCACTATTCTTGTATTTCCATCTCTTTGGCCAGCTTCTGACCTGTATCAATCATGACAAGATCTTGTCTTTCACTTTATGCCTGCACAGTTTCTTTGACAGCCTCCTGGGGAAGACTTTAGCAAAGATTTTTTTCAGTCAAATAATTACGCAGTATTAGTGAACGTTGCTCAATTATGCTGCATTTATTGTACATAGAATGTCAAATACGGCTATACCTTTATCCCCAATACATTTGGATGCTGCAAGTGTCTTTGTGTTATTTTTATAGTGCCCCACTACTAGAGATTGTAGTTGGACACCTTGTAAAAAAATACTTAACAAAGCTTGTGAAGGAGGATTGGGCAGCAGTTTCTTTTTCATATTCTAAAAAAGATGGTAAAAATATATTGAGAACACTACTATCCTGTATCCTTGAACTGACAACCAACATTCTGGCAATTTTCATCCTGGAACTTATTTTTATAGCTGGTACAAACCTCTGAAAAAAAATATTTTTTTATAAAACTATTGACAGAACCCTAGCTGTGGAAATGCACATGGTAAGGCAAAAGAAGCATCTTAATGTGGATAACATATTCTAACCCACTAATGTTACAAAGAAATGCATTTTCACTAAAAACGAGATAAAGATTCATTACAATTTGAAACAAAGTCTGTCTGACATCATTTGGCTTTTTCCTTAATTTGCAAAAAAATGGATACTTTTTGAAACAACGAATGTATCTTCTCTTCTTGGTGTTTGCAAACCCACACCTTGCTTGAAAGCTTTGTAAAAGAAAGCTTTTGTAAAAGAGAGTCAGTGTTCTGATGGTGCACTGTAAATACCAAAAAGGCCAATTTAATTTCTGAATGGTGGGGTTGATTCTGTGTATGAGTGTGTGTGAAATTGCTATGCGTTTGGTTCATTGCTCTGAAATATTAGCAGGTGAACCTTTTGTGCAGGCTGTCAGAAATTACAGATGAAATTTTCTAGCAGCAAGAATTTTAAGCTGCAAGTTTTGCACAAAACCACTAACATAATCTAAATTAAAATGTGTTATACACAGGAGATACAAAGCCTGGAATCTTCCTTAATTGGAATAAAAGTTGAACTGATTTTGTGCACACAGTGTCTCACTCTGCTTCCTGTAGTATGCTCTTCATTTATAAAACCTCCTGATTTCTTCTCAGACAAGATTTTTCCCTGTTAAACTAAATAATGAAATACAACATTGTAAGAATGTTGTCAAGATTGCTACTTTCTAAGGAGAAATATAGCCCTTTTTTTTACCCACACTGGAAGACAGCCAAGAGCAATGCTGTATTTTAAGCTGTTTTGGAGGTACAAAGATGTAAGTGTTCTTGGAGAGATTCCTTCTTCCTCCTGTAAGCATTTCTCATCTTTTTAGTCCCTTTTTTTGGTGAAGAACATGATGAGAGATTTGTGTTTATTAGGAAATAAAAACTATGCCATAATAAATAATAAAGTAGATTTATACAAATGTTCTAAGATTTTTTTTTTTTGGTTGATTTGAAAGTTTCTTATATACTCATCTTTACCTATTTTCTTGAGGACTTCAGGCAATGATGTGATTGAGCTAGCTGATGGCTGGCCAGAGAGCCCCAGCTGTTTTATATTTGGCATGGTGTTCTCCACATGCCCAGCGCTGGTTTATTATTAGTTCAGGCAGGCATTTCCCGTTGCCGTGAGAGACAGGAGAGAGGGAAGGAGTCACTGGGGGCCAAAAGCATTAACCCAGTTCTGTGCATTGCCCTGCACAGGTCCCAGAGTATCTTAAAAGAACCTCAGGATGATTTAACCCATCCCAGCTGGCTTCCCCTGGGCTATTTGCCAAAATCAAGGTTTATTAGTCTGCACTATTCCATTGATAATGGCTCTGGTAGTGAGGCCTCGGGGAGCAAGGTCTACAGAGCAGCTGGCTACTCTGGCATCTCTAGCTGCTGATGACCTTCCCTGTATGAGAGAAATGCCCAGTTAGTTGAAAAGAAGGGTTTTCTGCTGTGTGGGAGACACAAAATGAATGGAGATGAGCTGAAAAATCTATTTATAATGTTATAATTATTGTACTTGTGCTGAAAAACTTTATGGTTGTGACCCAGGTGTCAAAAGATGCAGAAATGTCTGTCTAAGTCTGCTAAAAGCCTGGAACAACAGCTCTCAGACGTAGGGACTACCCTTATTTACCTTAGCACGATGCATACTCTTCTGACACTGTTTTAATGTCAAGCCTCTTCTAAATTGGTCAATGGAATAATTACTGCACTCAAATAGCATGAAAGGGAATTGGTTTTTTATGAAGTGAGGGGCATCCCATTTGGAATTTCTTTACTAGCCATGAAGAGTAATCCAGTTACCACCATTGCCAGCCATTTGACCATTGAGTCTGGCTGCCTAAAACAGGCCCTTCAGAGAGCTGAGAGGGCCCTTGTGCTTATATCATCAAGATGTAAAAACAATCCACAAAATTCATGTTGGAAGGGGAATTTGAAACATTATCTTGAATTGCAATGAATGCATCAGGCAATTTTCATACCCTGTGAAATTTGAGAAGTGGGGAGGTGGTCAAAGAAAGCATTAACTAATGAAGAGATTTTTCAAAACCGAATATTTTTAGCTCAAACACAGTATTACATTCATGGATTTACAAGCTGCAGATGAAGACAGTGTTAACATGTGGAAGCTTATATTTATTTAATATTTCCTATTTATTTTTTGTGTTTGAGAACACAGATCAAATCACAGGTGTAACAATGGAAAAGATAAAAAATAAGTCTCCTGTTTAATAAGCAACATACTCCATTTTTGTCTAGCACACTTTATTACCTTCCCTTCTGGCAGGTCTCTAGCTGAAAACAGACGGTGTTGTAAATCATCTGAGGCTGAGGGTGTTGTGGGTTATCCAAAGCTGGAGAAGAGATGATTGACTGAGCACTGTGACTAATTTCCATGGTCTTTTTTGCCCTTTTTTGTCTTTTGAATGTAGAAGGAATAGTACTTTGGATGGTACTTTCCATTCTCTTGGTTTCTACAACTTTCATCCCATCCTCCTCAACACAAAATGCTTTTCTTTAAGTTGGTCATTATGTCTGATTTTAGATCTTTTGCCATCTATGTGCAAGCTCTCATCACCACAGATCACTCTCTTCCTGCCCACATGGCTACCCAGTCCTCAGGTCACATCTGCCTATGACCCCTGTGAATTCACAAATCCTTCCGTTTTGGATGCAGACACACTGCCCATGGCCTGAGCCTGCCATTAGCTAAGGTACCTGCTTATGTGAAGCTTAATGGTTTCTCATGTTCCTGAAGAGCTGTACTAACCAACACTGTATTTTGCAGTGAAAGCTAAGCACATAGGAATGTTTTCAGGTTGCTAAGGTGCTAGATGACTTTGAAAGCAAAAATATCTTTGTCCTAGTGCATTGGAGTTTAATTAAGATAGTTCTTTCTACAGACACTCAGGAGTATTACTTGCTGCTATCAAAAATTAGTTCTTTTCAGATCATGTTTTATGTAGCATAGTATTCTCAAGATGCAATTCTTGGTTAATTCTTAACCAATAAACAGTTTATTAATTCACCAAGTACCACTCTATTACTTACTCAACAGTTAGTTAATCAAATTCAAATCCAACAGGTATTCTGCTCATGCACAGAGCATTCAATTATTGTCCTACAAGTTGCTGCCATAAACTGTATGGAGGTCAAACAGTTCTAGTGGAGGATAATAAAAAAAATAAGATTTCTTATTGCATTCATATACAGACAGCAAATCTTTGCTACATCTAGTTTACTTATCCTCCTAGTACTCCATGAGTTAAAGATACTGTGGATTTAGGAATTTGGACACTGTTATTTAAATTATTTAACATGAGATAACCTCGGAAATTAGTACCAGTAACAATCATTTAAACTTACTGCATAAATCTCTCTTTTGCTTGTTTACTCAGGCTTTTAAAAGAGAAGCATGCATGTAGAATAACTTGGTTAAAACTTTGAAATATCGTCACACAAGGTTTTCCAGCCAATTTCACAGGACAGCTTTCTGTCATCTCTTGTAATGACACCAAGAGAAATACATCCCATGCAATAAAGATCATTGGTATTTTCATCCAAAAATAAACCTAAATGCGGCACAAAACTTCCTCTGACTTAGGAAGCTCCTGAGCCTGCAGAGTGTTGGAAATCGGGAGAACATTATACAGAAGTGTCACTTCAGATTGTTCTGTTCTGGTACTAAACAAAATTAGGGATTTGCTGTTAGAGGCAAGTTTCTGGGCTAGAGGGTTAGAAGGATGCGTCAGTATGTCAGAGTCCAGTTTTTCTCGTGTTTCTTTGAGAACTTGACCATGCAGTTGATACACCTTTCTGGGCTATACAGCTTCTTTCCAGTTTTGGCAGGGCTGTTGTGTTGTTGTTACTCCTGTGACCCTGGAAACGCAAGGAGAGTGTTTGTATGCATTCCACAGATTCAAGGATCCACACAGTAACTCCAGCTTAATAGCCAGAACTTCTTTCACGATTCATGAGAAAAACTAGTCTCTTTTGTTTTCATTTGGAAAATGTCCAATGGAAAGTCTGGATTTCATTTTTTTCACCCATTTTCTCTGAGGTCACATTAATATCCAGAAGATGGTGTTTTACCATCTTTTACACACTGAAGGCTTTTTATGAGTCATTTATTACAAGGGTTATATTTCAGTATTAGTCTGGCTTGGGAATTGAATTTCTTCCTATTTCTCCAATTTCTTTTCAGTATTCATTTACATCTTAGGAGCTTATATCTTCCAATAACCTTTTTTTTTTTATCTTTTGTGCCCATACAAATGCCTCTCAAATTTCTGGAATACAGCACTTTCCTAGATAGCAAGCAAAGAAAAATCCATTAACAGTTCATAGGCTGTATAATCATGTTTTATTTATTTTCTCATCTTCTAGAGCTTTGAAGTGAAAGGTGATCTCATTTTCAAGGAACATGGCAAAGTTTCATTTTAGGAAGAGGTTCATTTGGCAAACAGATTGAACAGCTTCCAGTGGAGGGAGCTTAGAGAGGCTACTTAGTTTGGCAAAGGCTAACCTTACTAAATAGCCCACTGTGATGAGCCCAGAACTGGAGAAATGAAAGGAAGAATCTGAAAACTGGAGAGAATTGTCGCAGGCAGCATATAGTGAACGCACAGAGACTTTTTAAAGTCAGGAAATAACAGCTGTGCACATTTTAGAGTGTACAGGCAATGTATTACTTTGCGTATTGGCCAGTCCCATATTTTTACAAACTAGCCCAGGAGCCATTAGCTGGGGACCAGGTGGCACTGTGCAGAATTTGCATTTTTGTTATTTTCTTCACAATGAACTGGTGACTGACCCCATGCAAGGAAGTGATTTATTGATGAGAAGATGGAAGAAGCCCGTTGTTCCTACTGTGTGAAATGGTTCTTAAGCAGCAGGGACTTCAGGCAGGTGAACACTCTGGATGTTGTGAGGTGCTATAAACTCATGAATCCTTCAAAATCCCGGCACAGGTCAAAATAGCCTGTGGATAAAGCATGGACACAAAGGGTCCAGACAATATTACTGTCTGTTCATCTTTCCCTCTCCTTCACCTCTTTATTTTGTTTTTCTCTTTACATTTTTCCTTCTTTGCTATTTTTCTGCTTTTTGCCCTTTCAGTTTTCACCTCCACAAGTTTCTCCTGCAATAGCAACAGAGTTTCACACATGGAAGAGCAGCTGATTGTGGATAGAGACTAAGATTAGTCACTTTTTTCTGGCTTAGCTTTTTACACATGCAGCTGTCAACCATCAAAAGCTGACAAACCATCATCAGACTCCCTCAGCCTTAAGTCCTGGGTTTTCCAGCTCATTCTGAGGCTTGCCTGTCAGGTACTTTTTTGTAGAGCTGTTCTAAGGGGAAATGAAATAGAATCACCATGGGCAGGTAGTGCCTGACTCCTCTTTGAAGAAAAAATGGCACTGGTGTCTATCCATAAGCAGGCAGAGTAATAGAAATAACATTAGCTTTGTAGATTTCTGTACACAAGAGTGTTGAATTGCATCTTTGAAGGAGAGTGGCATCCATTGTAGTAACACTTTGTTGTATTATTATTATTTGTTATTCTCTCCTATTATTTGCATTGCATTAAAAACTCTAAATAACATTGAGGTCCTGTTGTGCCAAGCACTGCAGCATTAAGGGATGAACCAGGAGTGATTCACCCCATTATTTGTTTGTAAAAAGAGAAGGTGGTTTTCTTTAATTTAGTCTTTGTCATATATATTGCTCTAAGTATAGAGTTTGTCATGTGATTTTGTGGGAAGGGATCCAAGAGGAGGCCAGATTTGCTTTTTGTGTTTTCAGCCACAGCATAACCAGATCTGAAGAACAGCATCTAAAGTTTTGGGATTCTCTGCTGTAAGCTATTCCTCTGTGCAGAGACAGTGCTTTCTTTAAAAAGCAAGTACAATAATACAGCCCTAAAGCTTTGTCAGTGATATATGTCTCATGGAAGTAATTTTCAAGTGGCAAGTGTTTTGATGATGTTACAAGGGCTTTGTTTATGAAGTGGGTCTGGCAGACACTGTAGAGTTCACATAAATTATTACTTCATTTATTATTAATGAGAAACATTCATCTGGATTCCCCCTCACCCCCCGTTTTTGTCAAAACTCCCTTAGAGACTTGTATTTGCTACAGACCAGGCTCTGTTTCACAGAATATAGCTCTTGCTGAGTGGTGTTAAGATGAATCCCCTGGCCAACTGAGAAAGCTGGAGGTCAAGGAGATTATTTCCTGCTCCTTCTCTATTCACTCCTTTCCACTCCTCCAAATATGCAAATGCACATGTGCACACACACACACACACACACACACACACACGTACATTGATCCTACATGCCTTACTCCTGCACCTGCAGGAGTCCTGTGCTCACATGATGCTTCATCAATTGTGTTCATGCAGTGCCTGTGTAAGGGCATCTGTTCATGTCTTTGATACTTAGTTCTTCACAAATTCAGGACTAGATGAGCACCTACAGAGACATCTCCGCCCTTGCAGTTACATTCTCATTTTTTTAATAGGGTCCACAGTCAGAGGGTCCAAATCCATATTCTTTTGTAGCAGTTCTGCAGAGACAAAGATGCCAAACAGATGGCAAAATATAAAAGCAGAGGTAAAATCTGTAATCTTGTGGATAAGGTGAATAAGGAATACATGATTTCTCAGGGTGAAAGAACTAGAAAAGTGCACCCAGAACTGCCAAATACCTTATTTTAACAAAGAAAAGGAAGTACGATTCCTAATTCAGTTGCTACTCACTAGTATATGTGAAAGCCAGAGATACAAATAGGTTCCAATGGATTCCAAATATAAGTAGGTACACAGTAGGATTTAGTGTAAAGGTATAAATTAAGTCTTCTGGAATAGATACCTGCTAGAAAGGATTGTTCAATTATGATCTCTATCATTGGGAATATGTAAACACTCAATATATATAGCTAAAAATATCATTCTCTTTACCTGCCTATTTCTTATGATGCCCTGGACATCTGCTGCTGGCCACAGTCAGAGGGTCCTTTCCCTGAGGCAGGATGATAGCGGTTTCGATGGTCTAATGGAGGAGCTGTCAGACCTTTTATCCCACCTTTGTTTATTGGAATGTGTCTGGAAGTTTACCAGACAATCTGGCATCTATTTTAGAGACAGAGAAGTCTAGAAGTTTAATGATGTCTAAACTGATTAAGGAAATGTACTTGAAGATGCTGATGAGAGAAGTCCTATAATATTGACCAAATGGGTCACTTCGCCAAAAGCTTCCTGAAAGCCAGAAGATGATAGGATTTCAATGACCAGGGAAAGCAGTGATCCAGCCTTGATCTCTAGCTTGCAGATGAATATTCATTCTTAATTGCTGATAGGGAAAAAATGAGATTAACATGGGGATAAAGACACTAGCAGATTGCAGAGTTTTGAGGGAGAATTTTAGATAGAAATACAAAAAGGTTTTAGAATAGCTTTTCCTTACTCTAATAATGTACTTTCTTAATTTCAAAGAAAAAAAAATAGCAACTCTTTCTTTGTTACTGAAAGTTAATATATATATACATATATGTATGTATATATATGTATTTGCTATAAGGGAGGCAGACTGTATTAGTTTGCCCTTTTTCAGGGAAATTTTAATTTCAACTTTTAGAAATCAACCCTATGTTCAGTCTCAAAATACTCAGCAATGGTGTTTCTGAAGTACACAGTCAAATCTCTAATCTCCAGAAGCTTTTTTTTCCTCCACAGAAAACAAAGTTTAATGAGCATCTTACTACATTTATTACCAGCTGCTGCCTGGACTGTCCTAATCCTTTCAGTGCATGTTGGCAGGCAACTCCATTCTCTAGCAGAAAACAGACTATTTTTGTAGGTGTAAAATTATCACTCCCAGGCCATGGGGACCTTTTCAATGTTTATTATTTTTGTGGACTGTTTTGTGCTCAGATCATTGTTTTCACCGCTCACCATCTCTCTGTGTGTTTGACCAGCAGGGTTGAGCCACATGGCTGATGATGTTCATGGTGGAAACCTTCCATGTGTGCAAGTAGGGGCACACAAACAAATCCTTGTTTTCACACATGGGTGTTCTTATGCATCCAACAGAAATACAACTTGGCAGCTGTTGTAAAACACCACAGAAACAACTGGCAGTTGCAGGCAAAATAATTGACACATCCAATGGCTAATACTGTGACTCATAGAGGGGATTATACCCTTAGAAAGTTATTTTGAGCAGATAAATAACTTGTAAGGGCTGGTGGAAATGTGGCGGTAACTTAGTTTTGGCAATAGAGTGCAATAGCCAAAAGCACAGTTGGCAGGAGTTTGCATCCATGTTACTTGGGCAGAGCAATAACATGGCAAAAACAACAGGTGATTCAGACAGCAACCATTGCCAAAGAAGGAAAGGAGGACGCTTCTGCAAGTTGTGCTGCGGATGGATGACAAAGTTATTCCTGCCCTTCTGATATAGACCCTAATAAAAGCAAATGTTTTACACTACATACTGTGTTACAATATAGTTATCCCCAAAGGGTTTTAATTGTTTTTCTGTTTTTTTCCAGAGTCAAATATTTCATGTGAAATGATTTGTTCTTCTGTTATTCCACTTGAAAGAAAAAGGTGCTTTAAAAACTATTCCAAGTGTTCAAGAAGATTCTTCTTGTTGCCTCTGAGTGACAATTCCAAATATTTGCTTTCCAGAGGTTTTCACTGTTCTCCACCATGCCAATTTCTTATCAGATGAAACAGGAATTAATTTGTTTTCACAAATTTAGGCATGCATGGACTTGAAAATATTGATGTTCAATACTTTCACCTTCTTATACAAATACGTGAATATTCAAGCCTTTTGTACAATATTCACAGGGACTTGAACAACATGTGCTTTTCCACTCTTGAAGTCCTTTAACATCTCTGATGACTTTCCATTTTAATGATCTCATTTACTAATTATTTATTAACAGTTTCAAATGAAAATTTTCTCTCTCCTGCCAAGTTATTTTTTATAGTTCCAAGAGATCGCAAACCATTACCTAGCTGCATAAATATATGTATAGATCACTTTAAAAATAATGCTGTGATCATTGGAAGCATAAAATACTGCTTTTTTGACTCTTCAGATGTGTAGTATATAAACGTAATAGAGCTCTATGTTTAGTGTAACATATTCGTGTCTACAAAATCTTAATAATTATGTCTCTAAAGGCATATGTTAAAAAAACTATACATGGGCAGGGTTAATTCCCATTTCTTTTGAATCCTGCATAAGTCTATCAGTTTCTTTGATTCTGAAGACCAATAGCCTTCCCAGAAGTTCAGCAGGAGTTGCCTCCAGTGCTAACTTTGGTGTCCTGGCCCTGCTCCAAATAGGCGTTATGCCAGGACATGAAGCAGTCTGCAGTGGTGGTGCTGATGGATGATCATCCCTTGTTTCTAGACAAGAGCTATCTATCCAACTTCTATTATTGCACCACTTGATAGCATTAATATAGTTAAACGGGATTCTTCTAGATCCTATCACAGATGTGGCATATTTATTGACTTTCCTTTCCAGTGATTTTGTCAGTTCCTTTTTCTCTGCACCTCAGAGTCCAGACCAGTATTTGGACATCCCATCTATAGTCTCTCTTCATGGTTTGTCAGAAATATGCAGGTGGCATGCATCAACTTCTCTATAGGTAGAAACACCACCCATTTCTTTAGGAGTCTGAACAGGATCTTCACTGTTCATAAATCCAGCTGAATTTTCCATCACTGCAATGCATGGTAATAGTTTATAGTATTCAGAGAATGATTTTCATTTCCAGGATACTCGACACCTGTGCATTCTCTCAGTGCTCATGCTATGTATGAAAGTATTTAATTCTCAATTTAACATATTGGGAAACTGAAGCAACTTATTCAAGAGGACAGAGAAAGTAAACCTGGTCAGGGTTAAAAGCTGTTCATGCATTCGGTAGTCTTGCTATTGACCTTAGCAGGGTTTGGATTAGTGTCTGCAAGATGCGGAATTAGATTCCAAGAACGACTGGCTGAGTACTCTTCAGTATAGCTCAGCACAGTCACCTTCTGAAGGCACGTAGTCCCAGTACACCTCGAAGGACATTTTGTGAGTGTTGGACCCCAGCACTCTGCTCCAGCTCTTGTAGATTAATTCCAGTTGTAAAAGAAACTGATGACAAAGCCATATACTTATTTAACACTGGCAAAGTTACTTGCAAAGTTACTTACAAAGTCACATTTCCTTGAAGGTGCCAGGAATTAGTAGCAAATAATTTTCTACCTGCTTTGATTAGTATGCAACCTAAAAGCTCTTCCTTCCCATGCCCAGAGTTTCCTTGTTGCTATGTCCCTTAGATTTGTTTTTCTCTGTATCTGCATCACTGCCAAAGGACTATTCAGAAAACTGTACCTTATTGAAACCTGCCATCTTTGCTTTGGGTGAGAGCATGTGTCTGTGGTTTGGGCAGAGTTTGCTATTATTTCAGTTTGCTAGTCCTGTAGTGAAGCTGAAATGTGTCTAGTGGTTGTCATAAGGAGAGAACAGGGATGGTTAAATAAAATTTGTGGTAACAGTTGGCAGATGGTGATATTTTTCCTTGGCTGTGACATGGCACCTGAAAGGTATGTACAGGACAGAGAGAACTTGGCCTTCTGTCCATCATTTTGTGTACCTGCTTCAGAATGCTGCAGGTTTCCTATGGATATTGGATTCAATATGAAATGTCTGGTTAGGACTGTAGCTGACCCTAATATGTCCAGAGAAATAGATGAAATGCCTCTCTTGGCATCTCCTGATCCTAGGAGAGGACTGGTATGACACAGTGTGTTGAGTGCTTGTGTGGTGCTCCGCTTTTTGTACCACCGAGCTCTGCAGGACACTTTAGCAGAAAGTAGCAATGATGGAATTCCACCCACAGCCAGAGACTGCTGCACATGATGGTCTTCTGTGACAGTCAGAAGTCTTAACTTTTAAAAATGAGATTACGATTATTAGCATAGCCTAAGGACTTCTTTGAATTGCATGTTTCTCTTTCACCTCTGATGTTAGCTCCCAGCATTCACCATGAATCTTTAATATCACCACCGCTGCATCCCATGGAATAAATGACAGTCTCCAAGTTTCAAAGCTTAATCTGAAAAGCAGTGCATATACATTGATACTGAAAAAAAAATCACACCCAGAGCAAATCATTTTTCATAAGCCCACTTATTAAAAAATAGTAATATAATATCATGACTTTTCATTAATACTGGTCCTCAATAAGCCTAAAGCAAATCCTTGCTTGCTGTGCACTTGCTACGCTTGTTGTACAGAACTGCCTGAAGGTGGTGAAGGCTCACAATCAGTGAGCAAAGAGCAGGGAGTGTGCGGTTGAGAGAGACATGAGGTCTTTTAGAGTTTAAATTCTCAATCCTCAGTTGTCCTTCCTAGAGAAGATGATTATGAATGTTTCTCAGGAATAATAATGCTAATTTTCAGCCCCCACAGAGTGCTTTACACTTGCAAAGTGCTCTAAAAATGTGAGCTAATACTCACCAGTAAGTGTATATTACTGTACCTGTTTTGCAGATGCAGAAATGAAAATACAGAAAGGTCCAAAGGCCGACCCAGGGCCACATAGCTTCTCACCAGCAGATTTAGGATGAAGAAACTGGTCTCCGTCTGGTCACATTCCACTGATCATGCCTTGTAACAAATTAGCTCAAATTTTATATGTGTATATATATGTATATATATATATATATATATATGGATATATATATAAACTTCTTGAGAAGGAGTGTTTCCCTCTTTGCTTCTTCAAAATAAACAAGTTCCTGAGCTACCAAACCTCATGTTTACATGTATCATTAAGTACTTTCCAGTTGCTAGCCAGAAAACTCAGTAGAAAATCTGTAGAACACCAAAGTAACTCTCTTCTTTTAAATAATTCATGATGCCAAATAGCAGCAGTGTTATACCAACAAAGAGATCAGTCTCTCAAAATATTTTATTCATTATGCCTCAAGAAACCTAAAGCCTTGTTTTTAACGAAATCAAATTTCAGAAGCTGGCTCTCAGTTCCTCTGAAACATCTGCTTATTACAATTCTTGGTGTTACAGCACTGGTGCTCCCTAGTAAATCTTTCAGCTTTAAGTAATACCTATGGAAGTCTTGGCAAAGAGATCAGGAAGGAGAAAGAGTAACGTTTGCCAAATATTAATTTTACTTTATGAGGCTGTAGTGGTATATGTTAATAATACATGTGTTGAAGAGAATCTACTAATCCGATTAAATAACAGGGCAAGAAGGAATTAATTCCAAGGTTCAAAAAGACCCCATTCTATGCAGCTGAAAATTTATATTCCAGGGTAAAATGGTTAGAAATCTTGAATAACTAGACTTCTATAACAGAGCCAGAAATGGATCTTTCTCTGTACTGTTTGTAAATCAAGGTCACTTATATGAGAAGGCTATGTTGTGATAAAGTAGTCTGACAATTAGATGGAGAAGGCATATCAATGTTAAATTATATTCTTTGTAAGCTTTGGTCATAAAGCAATGTAAACACCACAGTAGCATTATGAAACAGAAAATGCATTCCAGATAATAACAGATATTCATGGTGCATGATTTTACACTTTAACGTGCTGTGATTTACTCAGTCATGTTAATATTTTAGATTATGTAACATTCCCTTCTTTATATATAGCTTTTTTTTTTTGCTGAAAATGCACCTCCCTCCCCCTCTCCCTCTCTCTCTCTCCCTCCCCCTCCCTCTCGCTTTCCCTCTCAATTTCCTTCTCTCTTTCCTAGTGCTCTGCCTTTCCCATTTTTCCTTCCAGTGACTTTTTTTGCATTTACTCTTTTCCCTTCTCCTGATTCTAACAATGATACTTGGGGAAAAAAAAAAAAAAAAAAAAACACCAAAGTGAAACTCTCTGTGCAAAAAATTTGTAACAAGTAGTTTCAAGATTTAAAAGCTAGAATTTTTTGTTATATATTTACAGATTCAATCTGTGTACCAGGCTTTGATCCAAGCCTTAGTATGATGACTGGAATCACTCCGATTAACCCAATGATACCAGGCATGGGGTTAGTGCCACCACCACCACCAACAGATGTGCCTGTAGTCAAAGAAATAATTCACTGCAAAAGCTGCACTCTCTTCCCTCCAAACCCAAGTAAGTAGATCTGATGAAAAAATGTTACTTTCCTAAATACACTGCATGGAAATTTCTTATCTAATAACAATTATGTTTTTTAAGTAGATTACAGGTAAGTATGGTGTTTCTTTCTAAGGTATATTCTGTGTGTAAAGTATGGTATGGTATCAGAACATCCTTATTCATCTCTGTAAGGTCATGTAAAAAAACTATGCATCTTGTACAAAAAAGAATACTACTTAAAGAAAATTAACAGAGCCTGAAGATCTCCACAGCTCATAGTAGAAATCTGTCTTTCCTGTAGATCAGAATGTCACAAAACATAATGCTTATATGGTGCTGTTCTTCTCCATGCTCCCTTTCAGGTGCCCACAGTTAGATGGAACCAATCTGGGCTCATGTCCCTGAACACAGTAGTTTGCATCCGAACACTGACTAGCTACAGTCCCTCTTTGGGGGAGATGAAGTGAAAAGGGGACTACGGCTTCTGTCTTGCTATTTTTCAGGGGAGTCAACATGGCAGATGAGTTCCTTCTTTTTGAAAGCAGAGACCAGGCTTTCTTCTGTCCCTTCTGTGACTTTGTGCAAATGGAAAACTCTTCCCACTGACACCAACTCAGGCACAAACCCTGATTTTGTGTATGTTGGCCCCATGAGTTTAGTTTCAGAGCTATCGAACCAGTGACTCACTATCACTGTGAAGTCAAATGAGAACATGAAGCAAATAGTCTTTGCGTGTACCTAGATCACGATTTAATATGTACACTTTAAGGTTGTAACCCCATTTACTGTGTTAAAGGGCCAAAAAGCTAAGTCATATTAGTCAGATTCCTTCTTCAAGAATTACTTTTAGAGGAATGCTGTAATAATCTACATATAAACAAGGTGAAATGTTATGGCAGTTTATATTTTTTATAGAGCCTTCAAAAATGTAATAATTTTCCAATTTAAGTGTGTATATGTTCTCTCTATATATGAAAACAACATTTCTAGCTACTCCAGCTCATGAGCACTTGTAAACAGTGAGGTTATCCTTCCCGTGTGCTGGAGTCTGCTCTATTATCTCACAACAAGACAAAACAGATAACCAGCAGAGCATTTTCATCATACTGTCACTTCATTGTGTTTCCCACTTTGTTTTTCTGTTTGCTGTACTCCTGTACTCTGAGACAGAAATGAAATTATGCTAAGATCAGGGAAAGGTGTCCAGCCCAAGTGCACAGGGTGTACAGAGCACGGACTTGCTTGCAGAGAGCCCACACACTTGGTGAGCATGGCGAGTGATGGGAATGAGCCAGAGACGGTGAAGTTCAGGCCTTGAATGCACTGCACTAGTGCTTGAGATCTGTGCTCGGGGTCAAATCAGTTGCAGAAGCTCCCCTGCTTTGAAACAGAGTATTTTTCTGGTTTTGTGTGGCTATTCAGGGAAAAGAAAGATCCTTTTAGACCTCACTGTCTGTCTTGGAGAACAACCTACAGTGGCAGGAATTAATTTGTGAAATGCCACCTAAAGCTTGAGAAGGTGTAAATTCAAGTAATAAATTTTGGACAATCTCTGCAGTATTCAATTATTTTGCTTGTCCCTCTCTCCTGCCTCTATTCTATGTCAAATAACTGTTGCTGCCCAGAACTGATTAAGGGGATGAATAGAGCCAATGGATCAAAAGACAAATTTTGTATTCCAACGTGATTTCTGTTTTGACTTAGATCTTCCACCACCTTCCACAAGAGAGAGACCTCCTGGGTGTAAAACAGTGTTTGTTGGAGGATTACCAGAAAACGCAACGGAGGAAATTATTCAGGAAGTCTTTGAGCAGTGTGGAGATATAACAGCAATTCGGAAAAGCAAGAAGAATTTTTGTCACATTCGTTTTGCAGAGGAGTTCATGGTTGATAAAGCCATTTACCTTTCTGGTACTTCACATTCTTTAATGGATTTTCCTTGCTTCTCATTTGTATTTTGTGATGCTAATGCTTGCTTATTTTCTTAGCTTTAATCTCAGCAAGTCTTTCTTGAACTCAGTGGCTGTAGCGTGGAGTGGCAAGGGGCAATTCTGTTATTTCTCTGTGTCTGCCAAGACTCATGCACAGTTTTTTATGTTACTTACCCAGAAGCAATCTCCTGCCATCCCACAACAATGCAGCAGATCCTGAAATTCACTACAGAATAATCTTATTTTCGATTTACGCAGGTTTATATAGTTCTGCTGACAGGTTGTGGAAAGAGGAGGGCACCAGGCCAGGAACTCTGCTGTTTTCCAGTGCCAGTTTCTCTGGCAATTTACTGCCATATTTTTATAGATTTGCAGTGCAGTCTGAATAAAGTCTGTCTTTATGCATGTATGTATTCAGTTACTGCATGGGTTAGATTCTGAGCCCCATCTGTAGGCTACGTCTGTTGCCTCCCAGGACAACGACTGCTATAGAAACTCATGTGTAAAATTTCATCTCTTTATTTTCCAATAAAGGAACAACAAAAAACCAAACCAAACCAAACCAAAAAAAACCAACCAAGCAAACAAAAAACCCAAAACCAAACAAAAATAAAAAAAAAACCAAAACAAACCAAACCTGTAATTCACAGGAAAAAAAAAAAAAAAAAAAAGAAGAAAAAAAGATGAGAAGCAACTCTGCTTTCACATATCAGGCTTCCGTGGCTGTCACTGCCTTCTTAAGGTTACAGAATTGGCTTCCTAACTGAGTCCTTTTTCACCTTTCTGAGTTGGATACCATGCCTTGTATGTATTTGTCTCCACTCCACAGGCTGGTTCATCTATCTTTCTGGGTCCTGGAGAGACACAAAAGCATTGTTTTGCTCCACAAGTGTAGCGTAGCACTTTCAACCCATGCAAGGTATTCTTAAATAAACAAGGTTCAGAGACTGCTCCTTGGCCAAGACAAGCTGACACAGACTGGCTTAAGTCCACCCATCATGTGTAAGGTGACCTCAAAAGGACCCTCTGGAACCATCCACATTTGAGCTTGGGAAGCAGATAACGATCCAGGATACTTTGTTTGAGCTCCCACCCTGACCATCTTCTGTTTAGCAGTAAGGACATAATCTCAACATCCAGTGGATGTCCATAGGAAGCTCACACAGCTAGAAACAACTTGTCTCTCAAATCACCATCAACTAAACCTTAAAATGAATGAAAGAAAGAAAATAAACCATCTAAACTTTTGAAATATGTTGTCCGGAAAAACCTAACTCCTTTACTTCACAAAGCTTTTGTTAGGGTTTCTGGGTTGTTTTTTTTTTTTTTCTAACTTGGCTGCTTGCTTTAAGTATCTATTTGAAGAGCTACAGAAAGTCATGAGTTTTATGGGATCTATATATAGATTGTTTTGAAATACTGCTCTAGTTTCAGGTTTCTTGCAGATCTCCATTCCACCCCCATTTTTCCTTCTTATAGTTTTTTATTTTTATTTCATTTCTTCTTCCCTCCTCATCCTCTCTTTCTGATTTCCAGCCTTCTTGTTAATTTGTTCATTCACATTGCTTCCAAAATGCTGTAGTTCACTGTTGCAGATCACAGGCATCACTAGCAGCAGCACATTTACCAGCTTCTGTCCAGGGGGGCCCACTCCACAAGTAACAGAACAGAAGAGGGGCACACCAGATTCAGTAGGAGCTGGTATTACTGTATTATGATAAACAAAACAGTGGTAACAAAGAGAGCAAAGAAAAGCTCAGAAATGTACAGGCTGCCACCCTGGGCCAGAGCCAGTGTTCCTCTAGCTCAGTTTTCTGCTTTGCAGCAGTTGGCTGCACCCTTTGCTTCACTCCAAATCAAGTTTTATTTTAATTTCATTTGCCTTAAATCCTGAAAGACCAGATTTTATTATTAGAGGTGGAAAATTCTATGTGCTGCCGCATGTCCTCATTCATAACACTCTAGAGTGCTCATTCAGAATAAGGGAAACAAGTAGAAATGGAAGTGAAAGATTCCCTTCCTCATTCTTCCTCATTCTGAATTTTTTGCAAGTTTATTTCCAAGTTCCTGATCCACCCTTCCTTCTTCTATTTCCTTTTGCCACAGTCCACTGCTGTCTGCGCTTCCTCTTACGTCTGTTCTGCAGCCTCCATCCCTGTTTGTCTTTATTTCCACACCTTTTAATTCTTCCAAGGTGGTGTCTCTGACCAGATCAGGTAAAGAACCAGTAGAACTGGAAGGGAGGAGAAAGAAATGCAGAGGTACTCTGTAGCCAAGTTTCACTTCTTTTTACCAAGATCACTGAACTCTGCAGATGAAACAGAGAGCACTGATTGTTCCCCACCACCACCGAGCAGGGAGGTCTGGCACTAGGCAGGGGTGTCTTATTTGTACTGAAATATTGGGGGTTTTTATCCAGTCTGTTCCATTCTCAAACATAATGTATTCTTAAATGGTGGGAATAAAGCATATAATTAAGGCATTTTATTTTCCCTGTAAGATATAAAAGGGATGTACAAATTGAATTTGTGGGTAATATAGTATGTGTGTTATATTATGGGAAAGTCATGCCTTTAATATCTGTGATATAATGATAATTTTGTCTACCTAATCAATTTTATCTGTCTACTCCATCAAATCTTATCAAGCTTTGCATTTATCCTATGCTTATCACCAGAATAGTGCAAGGAATTATAAAATCCTTCAAATAGCTTAATCACTGAATATTTTTCCCTTTGTATTCCCAAGTAAACATGTATGAAAAGAGACACTGAGAGATGGGTAGAAGACTGTGATAAAAATGTTGACTTTAGGAAGGCTAGGTTTCATTTAGCCCTGAAAGTTGTATTTTGATCTCCTGAGGAAAAGACTTTCTAAAATTGTCATACCAGCCCATGAGAAAGCACTTTTCCAAAACTGTATGTACTTTACTCTTGTGGCTGACAATCCAGTAACACCTGCAAATATTGATGGCCCTGGACTTGAAAACATGGGACAAGCTTGAGACAGACCTGTTTATACCCCAAAAGCTCATGTATGCATTTTTCCTATGCTGATATTTTCCCTTTTGGGTTTCTTTATAATACCGTGTATGTGTTTTATTTTAAGTTCTCTCTGATCATCATTAACACTCTGATCTAGATCCCCAGTTAGGGAGCAGATATTGGCCAGTCCCCAAAATACTCGAAGGTAAGTCAAGCCATGGAGTTCTCACTAGACCTATGATATGAAAAACTGTTTGATTTTTATTTAGTACTTCATTAATTTTTCCTGTTTCTGCTCCTTTAAAGTGAGGATTTTGGCAAGTTTCCAAAGTCTTTTCCTCTGCCATTGTGTGCAAAACTGAAATTTAAAACGGCAAACCAGGTACAAAGTTAATGCTAGCTGCAGTCCTGAGCAAAGAGATGGGTAAAAAAATTCATCGCCCATGCATGAAGGGGAAACAGCGGCAGGTGGTCCTCTCATACATTCAGACACGCTCAAACATCAATAAGGAGACATGATATTGGAAAAGAGTGAGCCTCCCAGCTGCCTTGTGGCTCAAAGTTTCCAGTGCAGATGAGCTCCTGAGGATCTCATATACAAACTAGGATCTGCCAGTTGTGCTCCTTGCTACACAGTACCTTGCTGGTTATCAGCCCATCAGGGAGTCTGTTCTTCACTGGCCAGACCACTGGTCCTGCAGTGCCTGCAAAGCCTAATTTATGAGTGTGCAAGAAGCCATCCTAAAGGCATTTGTTGCTTTTTTTGAGAAAAAGATGCCAAGTCCTGAGCAATCTGATCTGACTTTGAAGCTAGCTCTGCTCTGAGAGAGGGACTGGACTAGGTGACATCCAAGGTCCCTTCTGACCCAGGTTATTCTAAGTTTCTGTGCTGGTGGAAACAACCTGGCTGGCTGACCACCTTCAGTCTTTAGAGTTAAACAAGCAATCAGATTTTTTCGGTGTGATTTGTGGTCAATTTAAAAAAAAAAAATCTGTTAATTTGGAGGCACTTAAACTGGTTACTTAAAGGGAACCATTTGTCCAGTGCTACACAGAATACTGAGTTTTGAACTGCAGTGTACATTGTCCAGGTTTTTTCCCATTATCCCCATTTACTTCAAAAATGAGATTCGCTTTAATAGAACTCAGCTTTTCTGGTTCACACACAATCCATAGATGCACAGGCCTTTTCATTAGTTCTTTATTCAGGTTATGTGATGGGCTTTGAAGTCCACAAGAGTTTTGCATTCTGCAGCGCTATTTCTGTCTCTGCCCATACCTGGTGTGTTCCTGCCAATGGAGGCGAAAGATGGGGTGTGGGAGAGGAAGAGAGATTGTGTCTTCCTGGAAAGTACAGCTCAGCTGGGAGATCTAATTTTAGGTTCACGAGACCCGGCACCTTGGCAGTGTCCTCTACATTGCTGATAATGCTATTTTGGCACAGGGAAATCACTGTTTGAGGAATGCAGCTGGCACGTCAAACTGGCAGGGAACAGTGATCAGGTTAGCTGCACCACTGACCCCTTTTGGCTGACTCCTTTGTGCCTACACCTCTGTGGATAAACCCACATAATTACGTCCTCATTAGTTCAAGGCCCAGCTCTGAAAGGTCACCCACACTCTTCTGTTTTGTCGTACTGAATATGATGTATCTGTAACTCTTCCCTTCACCACCTTGGGACTTTGAAGCTATTGTCTCACATGTGCTGTAGTACAGACAGACCCCCGTACTCATACAGCAGGATAGTTTTCCAGCAGTAAAACAGAGTATGCCTAGATAAGCATTTTTGCAAAGATGTGCCTAATCTATTACACAATTCTTAGCTTCGCTGCTCCTGGAGGGAGTTCAGAACTGAGTTTTAACTGTGGTGGTGAGGTGCTGAAGCTCTTTAAAACCACAGGCAAACCACAAGACTGAAAGGTAGGTTCTCTTGGATTGCTGTTTAAAAGCAGCAAACACCATTTTTCCTGATATTTTGAACAGTAGTTTCCCCTCCCTGGAGTTACTACGCAGTGGTTGTAGAAGTTTGTGTTTCTGAAGAGCCTTATATGTGCCAGCTTAGCACAGAGTTCATCTCTGCAGCATCCCATCATTTGAGAAGTCTATTCTGGGCTGTTCTCCTTCTGAGTCCACTGCAGGGGGTTGGCATGGAGAAATTAGAGCTACCCTGTGTAGACTGATTAATTCCACCCATATCTGAAGGCTCTGTGTGCAGCTTTCTACATAGTATTTTCTCACACTTTCTCTGAATTGGCATTTTAAAGGTTAGACAAACTGCTCTGTGCATATTTTTCAGGCTTGGAAATAAAAGTTGGGAAAAAATTAGTTGACCAAGTATGGTCACAAAAAGCTCCTTTATAGCTTTGGCATGATTTGGTTGTCCTCTGACAGTAGTCAAGGATTTTAGTTCAGAGCAGGGTCCTTTTGTACTGCTGCATAGCGCCTGATTTAAACCTTTACAGTCTGCTAACTTTAGCATAGGATGCATTGACCAAATTATGAATACGTAGAATATCCCTAAAGATGAAGCACGATGGGTTTCATTATTTTTTCTGAAAGGGATCTTTCAAATGTCTAATCAATCTGTCCGTACTTTAAAAATTACTTTAAGGAATGATGAACTCAATTAATTTGTAGGTGGTTTATATTTACTGCTAGATTATTTCCACTAGGGAATTGGAAAATCGTGTTTGCAACTGTAAAGGCTCAAAATTTGAGATCTAGCATCAATGTAGTTAAGAAACCACCCTCTTTGTGGCACAGTAATTTATGTAGCACAATTTTCACATTCACCTGTAGTCATGGTTTTTATAAAATTCAGCCTTTCCCCATACTTCCAATTCCTTTGGCAGGCTGGAGAAAAACATTGAATCCAATATGATCTCAGTAGGATCAGGAGAAGCAGAACTACATTCATACTGAAGCAGATGTTATTTAGTAGTTGTTTTTTGTTTCCTTGGCCTTTACACTTTTAATAGTTGGGGACATCACGCTGAAAAATTACATATTTTGGGACACTTCTAAACAGGAATGTGAATTCTGTATCTACTGTGTTGATAGGTAGTGTGGAAAATTATGAAGAAAAATGAGTGGATGAATGTTTATCTTCTTCTGAAAATATGATGATTGATAGATCCTGCATAGATATGTGGGAATCTGCTAATGTACATTTTTACTTGGCTACATTTGAAGGGGGGGGGAGTAAGAAAATTTAAGCAAATAAATCCTGCAACAGTTAGTTCTACTTGTTGATTTCAGGTTACCGCATGAGATTAGGATCTAGCACAGACAAAAAAGATTCTGGTCGCCTTCATGTTGATTTTGCTCAGGCAAGAGATGACTTTTATGAATGGGAATGCAAACAAAGAATGCTGGCCAGAGAAGAACGCCACAGACGCAAAATGGAAGAAGACAGACTGCGCCCTCCTTCACCTCCAGCAATAATGCATTATTCTGAACACGAAGCTGCTTTGCTGGCTGAAAAATTGAAAGGTAAGCAGCATTTGCTACTTCTCATTTTATTATTCCTTAAATGCGGGAGCCATCCAGAAGTCAGAGCAGAGGAGCTGTTTTCTCTCCAGTGTATTTCATTACTTGCCCTGTTAGCTTTCCCCCATTGAAATGGCTTTTTCTGACATTTCTATGCCAATGGTAATGATACTCACCCACCTGCTAGAAATGTATGACATCTGTCTTCTACCTTTGCTTTAACAGCTAAAACACAGCCTTCAAAATACTACCTTGGAAATGCTCTCATAAGACAACCTGTTGCAAGGATCCTTCTTCATATTAAAGGCCTGATTCTTAAAATATCTTTAGTCCTTGACATGTGGGTTACTACCTCACATGCATGTGACTGTCCCTGGCATTTAAATTGCCCTCAAAGGCTGCATTTTGAAGTGCCCCTCAGATGCAGTGGTACAACTTATCTCTGACACACGCCATCCATTCCTTCATTCCCTCTTTAGGGTTAGAATTACTTGTGCAAGATAGCATTGTGTTTTGGTATGTGTTTGCTTTCTTGTTTGTTTGGTTTTTTCTAGGTACACTTATTAAGTTAGTATTTTTCAAGGCTGCACTTTGAGGATTCATCTTTAATAGTGGACATAGAAAGTAAGACGCAAAGAAATCAAATTATTCTTGGAAATATAAAAAAAAATAACAAGTAAACAACTCTTCACACCCCTTAGCATTGTATTTGTTTTCATTAGGTGTTTAGCAATTCTGTTTGGCATTCTTTCCCCCATGATGGCCAAACACATTACTGTGTGCCAGGTCATAAGAAGCTGTGATTCTTGCCACTGTTTCAGAATTATCTAGATCAGACTTAGGCTATCTAGCTGTCATCACACTGGTCTCTGTTCTAACTATGAAACATGTTTGGGAAGCTGAAGAAGGACAGTGCAAAGTGTTTCCTCCTTGGAGCATGGAGCAGAGATGCACCCTACTGTCTCTTTGAGTACTGCATTGATTGCTGTTAGTCGTCGCTGCTACCTCAGTATATTATTAGTTTGGTTGACTGTCATTCTCACCGTATACACTCCTCTATTAAATAATTCATTAAGTAACTGGCAGATTGGTATAATAACCCAGGTTGATTGATAGACCAGGAGAAAAGGAGCAAAGAGGCCCTAATATAAGAATTTTTAATTCTTATCTAGCTTCCAGTACAGTTTTAGATCCATCTATTTTCATCTGAATATCTTAGGAGTTAATCTTTTTTAGGAAAGTTTTTCTTTATGTAGTAAGGCCTACAGGTTTCCTGAACTAAGCCAGAAAATGCAAGAAATCCAGACAATTTCTTCCATATGGCTAGTCATTCATTGCCTGGGGCAACTGAATGTGAGTTTTTGCAAGATGTTTAAGATGTCTATATTTAGAAGGGTTTTCCTTTTCATTCTGGGAAGTTTCCATACTTAATTAAAATCTATTCCAAGCATTTATATCTTGGGTTCTCCTGAGGGAAATTTGACCAGAGCTTGACATATATTCACAAGTTTAATATAGAAATATCTTGAACAAAATATAGACCAACACCATGTATATGACTATTTCTCTGGAAATAAGCTTTCAGAAACATACATAATTAAATGTAAAGAAAATTAAGAAAACAAAATATTATGTTCATTGATTAAAAATCACTAAAACCCAGCAAAAGAATACATTGCAATTTTAAAAGCTTTGGTAATTAACAGTAGCCTTGTAGTGAGATTTATGGCACTGGCCCTGAATCAGTACAGATAGCTGGGGAAGGAGAATGCAGAAAAGCACCCTCTCCTCCCACTGGACTTGAGTTGTCTCCTGTGCTAGGTACTATAGAAAACAGAGGTGGGGTTCAGTCATTATACTGGTCTACATTTCCTAAGGCATCTTAGGCAGTATCTCTAAGATAGTAGTGTCAAACATTACGGCCTCCCTTGGGCAACATGGATTCACCACATGAGATCTTTGTGACATCCTAAAAAAAGAAATAAAGCAACACTGGAGAAAATGCTTTAACTCTAGCAAAGGGCAGTTCATGTCATAGAGGGATAGAATCATCAAGGTTGGAAAAGACCTCTAAGATCGAGTCCAACCATCATCATACATTCACAATTTAAATGTGAACTTCAATGAAGTTAGCATACATGTGTGTGTGTGTGTATGTACACATCCATATATAAACATATGTATATACACATATATATGTGTACACATACACACACACTCTGTGTGTGTGTGTATATATATATACACACACACAGAGTGTGTTTGTATGGAGTCAAAATCTCGGGTTTCTGTGTATCACCAGATTTGCACTGCTGCAAAAGCCTGGACAATTCATCCTAAAGTAAAGAAGGATCAGAATATAACTGCTCTTGGCAGAATTTACCTTGAAAGACTGGTTTTTGAGCAGATGCTTTGCAATTCTTTTCTTAAGGAAAGTCATGACCTTGCCATGGTACCCACTTCAAAAGACTCCTGAGCTCTGTTGCCCGCTCATGAAACAGAGCTGCAGGTGCCCAACGTGCAGGTTTCAGCTCCTGCAGTGCCTCCAGAAGTTCACAGAGCAGCACTAGCTGAAAAGCAAGCCAAAATAGCTAAATATCTCTCATCCTAAGATACTGCTTTGCAATCACAGATGTAGACAACTTGGTCTGAATCCAAGCAACTTTTGTTGTCAAAATAACCTTGGAAATTCCTGACAGCAAGGAAATCTGATGTTGAGCAGGGATGAAGTAGGTTCATCAGCTACTCCCCTAATGTGGTCTAGATATTTACTGAGTCTGTAACAGAGATGGCAATATCTGTTTTCACCTTCTACAATCTGCAGCATAAGACTAAGAAATCATTTTTTTTTGTGTACCAGACTTGGCTGGAAACTCTTGCCTCAGTGTTGTCAGCATATTCCTATTCCTCTCACGTGCTGAAGTCACCTGGCATTAACTGTGGGTGAGAGAATATAGAGGAACTTTTGTGCCAGTTGAAAACAAAAGTTAATTATAAAATTTCAGCCAGGTTCTCTACTGGTATGGACCTTCAGAAAAAAAGTACCCGTTCCTCAGAAGGCACTACCTAGTGCCGGGGACTGGGACCCCACTGCATGTGAGGCCTTGTACACTTGCAAAAGCATGAGGGTTTATGACATGATCTCCATTTCCTCCTCCCTGTGGACTACCACAAACCCTTTCATATCTGCAAAGAGCTTGGTTTGAATGCTTGATTTATTCAGAAATTAGGAAAACCTGTCAAACTATGGACCAGTGCAATTTTTCACCACTTTCCATTTTCCAGTGTGGCAGACAGTGTTGGTTTATGTGTGTGTCCCTGTCCCTTTCCCTTTTTCCTTCTTCTTTTTTCCTTTTTTTTTTTTTTTTTTAAATCTATTAAGATCTTCAGAGTCCTTCAAATTAAGTCCTTCATAACTCTCTCCTTGTTGGCAGAGTGGACATTTTTTCCTGCACCTTTCATGTCATTAGCCTGAACCTCAATTATCAGAATGAAATGAGCTCCAGTATTCCAGCTAGATAGGTAACATGGAGAACAACATGTGCTCCTTCTCATTTGTGTTTCCTTGAGGAAATACCTCAATAAATTCATAGATGTGAATTCTGGGAATCCAAGGTCATTTACAGTGAAGTGTAAATGTTATTTGCCTCCTTAAATAGACCTTCAGTTCTTGTTTTGACAAAACCAGCAGAATACTCTGTCTTCTGCTATTATATTACAAAAAGGTGACTTTTTTTTTCTTGTGGTTCATTGCAGTATTTGTGTGTGTCTTTGAGATTTTAATTCCTCAGCATTAAATCAGATGCCTTATTACTGCACAGTGAAATGTGTCAGTAGATATTTAGGTTCAAATTTGCATGCTCTGACATCTGTTTCCTGGGTGTTTTATAAACAGTTGAATATTGCAGTGCCCAGAACATCACACAATTGGAGATAGGCTGAACCCTTTAAGTGGAATGCTGCTCTGTCAGGTGCATTGGAACAAAACATTTTAATTTGTGTGCTTATGGCATTTGTGTTTCAAAGCAGAATTTCGAACATTATGGTTTTCTTAATTCAAGCATATTTGTACCTAATGGTATCATCTTCAAAAATCACTTCTTGTAAATAAGCTCCTTTAAAATACTACATCTATCTTATTTGCTCTAGGTAGCTACATATTTCCATCATCTAACAAAGATGTCTCTTTATATCTGAATATCGGGTTTAAAAGTATTTTGAGCAAAGAAGACATATATATCTGAAAGTTATATACAATACGCTGGAATTTACCTTCCTTTTAAATACAGTGTTTCTTTTTGAGCACAAGGAAGTTATTTGTGTGGGTTTGCATTTTAAAAAATATAATTTGAAAAATTGGGAAGCTGCTTCTTTGCCAGGCTCTGTATTATCCCCTGAAGAGAGCACAGATTGGAAATTTAAATAAATAGATGGCAGTTACAGTAGAATGAACTAACCAGGGATGCATCTTGTGCAAGATTCAGGTAACATCAAACCTGAGAATCTCAACTCTTGCACATAATTTGAAATATAAACAACATTTAATTGCTTGGGAAATAGGATATTTCACTGAGAAGAAAACCAGGCTGCTTTCATTGTCAGCCTGTGCTTCAGAGCCAGACTCGAGGAGCATAGCAAAAAAAGTGCGGTTATCCAGAGAGGCAAGTCTCACCCAGAGAGGATCAAATTCAGTGCAGGGCTACGTCAGAAGGGGAGGCAAAGTGAGATCCTCTGAACAAATCCAGTGAATGCCAGGTTTAATTGCTGCTGAAAGACTCCAGACCTTTTTTTAGCAAAATCTTTTTTTTATTGGTGGTATATCAGGACAGAGCCCTACAACAGATATGTTTCAACGCTTTAGCATCAAATCTGTTCATTCACCCTTCCTGGTTTTAGATTATCATTTTCTCCTTCCTTCTTCCATATGTTGCTGACATCTGCTGTGACACAATACATCTGGCTCTGAGAGCCTCGCACAGGGGCTGTGATCAGGTACAGTGCAAGGGCACTTTTGTCTGCTGGCAGAAGGGCATAATGCTGGGTTCAGCTATCAGCAGCCTGGTTACCCAGTTTCCTGGGCACCTTCCTCCCAAAGCCTACAAGAAGTACACTCACTGTTAAGTGCTTTGCTAAAAGTGTCCTCCGTCACCTAAGCTGTATTGTATTGATGCAGATTTTAAGGTTTTAATGTAAACCTGCTAGGTTAAATATACCACACTGCAAAATGATTCAAAGTAACTACTATGAATTGGGAAACGGCAGCTCACCGATCTTAAAGTTTGTGCTGTGATTTTGATAAATAGGGAGGAAACTCAATACCCTCATAATTACTTTTTATTGGAAATAGTGGCATCAGCAGGAGAAGATAATGGATTTCAGTGTCTCACATGAAACACCTACCCCAGGAAGAATCTTGTGTGATTTAATTTGAAAGAAAGAAAGAGTTTGATGGTACAGAGGGGAGAGAGTACCTTTTAATATGTCTTTTAGTGAATGTGTATGTATATTTTAGTCAAATCTGGTGTCAGCTAGTCATTTATTGCATAACTGAAAAAGTTTCTTGGTTATACCACACAGTTAAGGCTATTTAAGAAATAGTAAGGTAGATATTAATCATTCTTTAAAAGAACCCTTTGGCAGTAAGAATTTGTATTTCTTGAGTCTCACTTATTGTGCAATGCCACTGAGTTAAAAATGTTATTAATCCCAAAGTAACAGACTGATGTGTGTGTTGCATGGCACAATTATATAAGGAATTTGAGCAGGAAAAAAAAAGAAGGTGAGGGTAGTAGACTGAAGAGTAACATTTCTAGGTCAGTGACAGGCAGTCTGTACAGAGGAATCTCATAAGCTGAGAGAAAAATAGATTGTCATTTTGGCACCAGAAGTGGTGTGTCCTGGGAAGCAAATTGTTCCTGATGCACAAGGGAGTTGGGCTGAGTCTTCTGATGAGAGAGATTAATGAACCTTTATCCTGACCTGATTCACCCACAGCAGTCACCTGCTGTGGTTTATTCTTTTTTGTATTGAATTCAGTCTCTGCAGTTTAGAAATCTTAGTTATAGTTATAATAAATTACCAAATCAGAAGTCAGATTAACAATAACTTTGGCCATGCATCCTCCTCTGGCTGCAGTTAAATGGAAGGAAGAAGTTTGCATCCTGAACTGGACTATGCCACCTTCCTGTAATAGCTGAACTGGGCCCAGTTTGACCAACCGGAACTGGAGTACGATCAGCTGAGCAGATTCAGGCAGACCTGAGGGCAGTGTAACCATGAGCAAAGGGGTAGTGCTGAGCAGGTGGTAATGAGACAGGAAACACATCTTCCCATGGCGCTGCTACGACTGACGGAGGACAGGCTGTCAATCAGAGGTAAAATAGATGGGACATATCCCACCACTGTTTTCGCCTCACTGCATGCCCTGCAACACAGTCATTCTCAGTGCTCACAGGAGTGTTTGTTAACTGGATTTCTACTGGTAAGGGCAGAACTTAGCATCTTACAGAAGGGCCAGAGAAAAATGAGATCATTAATGCCATCCAAAACATACACAGACAGCACAGGAGCTTTCTAGGTGTAGTCATTAGGGTAAAGAGCAACAGCTCTGTCTCAAGTCTAGGAGAGTGTATTAGGGGAGCAAGATTAGAGACAAGAGATAGTGCTGACTCTGGACAACACCCTGACCCATAGAACAATATAGAAGGGTTGCTATATTTAAACAGGTTCCAAGTGTTGTGTGAATTATCTCAGATAATTTTCAAACATCTGAGAAAGCCCAGGGTTGAGAATCTAGTAACAAGACTAAAAGCAAACTGTAGCCCAGTGTTTGATTTTCTCCTAGCTAGAAGTCCAGCATACAATGTTACTCTTGAAATACAGAAATATAAAGTTAGCTATATTTGCAATATATCTATAAATGTAAAAATGATAGTAATAAGAGTGTTTGAATGCCTGGCTTCAGAGTGATAGATTAGTCCATCTCTTTTCTAGTGGCTGAGGCCTTAGACACCATCACCCAAGTTGTGAAAGCACCTTTTGGAGGTGCTTAAAAATGAGAGATAAATAGTCACATTTCAGGTTACTTTGAGCTGAATTCTGCCCTGTGTTATACCAGGGAAACTCCGTAAGCTAAAAGTTAAACGTCTGTTTCCAAGACCTTTTCTCAGTAAACCATTTTGCAACAGTTCTTGTCATAGCTTTTTCAATTAAAAAGTTTATTCCATTTGGGGTTGCTTAGAGGTGGTCAAATTACAAGCAGAAAAATGCTAGACATTTGTCAACAATTATTCCCCTTTTTCGTAGAAATATCCCTGTTAACAATTTCCTGGGCAGCTCTGGGGATGCATTTTCCTTCCTTTATATTTCATTTCATCTAAGTTGTGAGCTAGGATTTAAAGGTCAAATATCCTTAGTTGATGTAAGAGGAATTTTAAATACCTTACCTTTAGAGCCTTGTGAATGGGTCTAGCAGCACCTGGAAATCTCTATTGACAGACACCCAGCAAACCATCGTTGATAGATGGGTAATCTTAAAATGACATAGCATCATCACAGCTTGTGTTAGGACTGAACATCCAAGTACAAGAACACACAGGTGAACAAGTGCTGAGTAGGTGTTCTGGAACAGGTGCACTTGTGTAATGGTTAGGATTAGTCTGACCAAATGTAGACATCTGCTGCAGAGATGTCTATATATGAGCAGGCCATCCCAGGCTTCCTTTACAGCTGGTTGAGGGAGACAGGCACTTCTGGGCCACAGTTCACCTCGCCATTAAATAGACAACTAAAACAGAAATGATAAAGCCTACCTTATTTGCTTAAAATATGCTGTAACTTGGAGGAGAAAAGAGCTCTAAGTGCAAGAAATAATTCGCCGTGAGTTCATTTTAAATGAACAATTACATATGGGAACATGTCTTATATAAAGGAATTTATTTGAAGAGTGTGTTTTTAAACAGTGTATAATTATGTGCCTCCTACCATGAGGGAATAATTTTGAACAGAATTAGGAGTTTTGCTTTGTTTTATTTTTTAATGAATGGCTGCAATCATAAGGCAGTTCATGCTCTGCTTAAATTAGATTCCATTGCTGCATTTCTTCTACTATTTATCTACTAACTAAAAAATAAATGAACATTCTGGTATAAAAATCTGATTTTCTAAGGGAACCTCTGATTCCTCAGAAAGAGTCGCTGTATTCTGGATGAAGAAAATGAATTCATGGTGAGTTACCTAATGCCAGTCACTGAGTAGTGAACTCAAGAATATAGAAGTTAGAAATGAAGATGAAATAAGGAAATTTTAAAACTGTAGAGAAAAGGTTTTATTAACTAATATGCTCCTGTTGTGCATATATTACCCTCTAGCATTTTTTAATGTGTCTTCTAATTGTGTAATCAATGAAGATGCTGATGTTTACCAATGAAAGGATTTTTTCCTGCTAGTACAGAGCTGTGAATTAACTATAACAGTCCCATAGACATCTGCAGCTCCCTGGAAGTATAGTATATTGAAAAAAAAGTTTCCAGCATGCCCTTTTAAATGGGTAGAATCTATGTGGCAGAAGGATGGCATGTTTATGAACACCCCTTACAGACACCTACTGTGCCTGATAAAAAGACAACAAAACTAGAGGTATTTTTATTTAATAGAAACTCTGTAGCAAAACAACACACAAATGTGTACTGGAGAGAGATTAAAGCAAGAAAAACAGTGAATGTTTCTGTGCAACTGATTTTCCTAATGCATCTCTGAAACATTTTTGCTTAGATCTGCACACTGTTTCTTCACAGATTCCGATGTAGCTCTTTGGAGGTGCTTCTTTGCATCATTTCTCTCAACTTTGCTGTTCATGTCTGGACCTAGACTGAATGGTACTATCGTATTGGGTGATAAATTATGTGTGACGATTTAGATATTAATGTCTACCAGATAAAAAGAGGAACATTCTGCTGTAGTTATTCTCTACTCACAGTCAGCCCAATGCTTGCTGTTAACAGGCTGGTGCCATCCGCAGGGTGATCTGACTACAGACTGTTGGAAATTGCGTTCTAAAATTGCCAGAAGCCATTATACGTTATTCTTATTTACTACTGTAATTATAATAAACATTGTGTTCCAGAGATGAGTTTTTGGCTGTATGGAATATTTGACATCCAGTTCCCATGCATTTCAGCAAGCTGCAGTTTTTTGGAGAGCCTTATCTTTATGTTTTCTTGCAATGAGGAGACTTTGCAGGAGTCTTCTTTAAATTTGGCTTTTCTGAGGCCTATATTCATACAACCTCACCCATCAGAGCCACTTAATACATTCTGCTCCATACATATCCAGCAAAGCTCCAAACTGGAGTCTAATCTGAAGGGACAATATTGAATAAAAAGATGCACATCTGACTCTTCCTCCCCATGGGCAATTACTTAATGAATGATGATAATGAATCACATGTTAATGTTAAGTTACAACAGATACATCATTGTACACAGGGAGAGTGTTATGATGCTCTTATTTTGCAAATTTTTTTCAAGGATCTTGGGTGAACATGCCTATTCAGCTGTGGAGAGCAAATCTTAGTGCTGTAGCTGAAAGCATATTTCAGTTAATAAGATGTTAAAAATCTCTTCAGAGGCTGTGGACACAGAGTGTGGCATTAGTCCTCTCTGTACTTTAGGCTCCTCACCTTTTAGGGAAGTGATTACTGATTCAGAATAAAAGCCAAAATCATCACTTAAGAATTAGTATTTCATTATTTTTTGTACATAGAAAGCAGAGTCTTACAAACTACATCCCATGATTCTGTATTCTGTAACACAGTTGACTGGTTTTAGTATTTCCCAATTTTTATTTTAAGTATCTGTTGGTTATAGCTATAGTACTTCTTCCCACCATAACCATATACCTTTTCCTAGAGAAAGGTATACTTGCCATCTAAAATATATATAAAGAAATATAACCAAAAAGACTAGATGAGATGTTTAAAATGAGTTGTTGAGAAATGGAAGTTTTATAGAATAGAATCCTGGTGAAAAAATGAGATTGAATTGCACAAAAATGGTTCCACAGGAACATACTGTTGTAATAACATTTTCTTGAAGCTCAGCCTAAATGGGACTTAAAAGAAAATGTTTCCTCTTAATTCTGGTGAAGCCTGAAGTGTAATGGATGCTGTGCTAAGAGTTTTCTGAGGAAGCTGAGAGCACTGTCAGAGGAAAGAAGATTACTTGGAGAGGGAGTGCACAAAATCTAGCCTTCAGTTTTGGCAGTCTTAATGCAGAAAAATACAGCTTCTGTTACCTGAATGGTAAACATGAAGCTCTAATCCAGGTGTTTTCCTGGATTCATCTAGAATCACTTAAAAAAATATATAAAGCAAAACACAGACAAATAATACAGAACAAATGATACAAACCAAGCTCAGGCACATCATCTGTTCAAAGCAGTTCCTTGTAAGTAATCAGTGTTTTGAGGAGGAATTGTTCAACCTCAACATTGTTCATTAATTAAGTAAATATATAAAAATAACATAAATGTGAACTCTGTTGACAAAAGTATGCCCAAGCTCTAAGACTGAGCTCTCAGCTGACCAGATTAACACAGACACACATTTCGTTTCCTCAGTGAGTCCAGTACCACAGAGGTCTCTTCACTCCCACTGTAAGGTCATTCCATATCACTGAATGGCTTAAGGGAGACATTGTGAAAGCAAGGACTCAGGCCACAGGGAAGAGGGGGAGGGTGTTTTTTGTTTTGAGAAAGCTATTAAAATAAGGAGAAGACAAGGCTTGAAGGAAGATTTATGTAGTTTCACATAGCTATGTTGGCTTCTTACATCTGATAGAACAAAGGGCACAAAAGTTGCCCAAAATTATATACTGCAAGCAAGATTTATGCTGATTTTAATGTGACATGGAGCAGAAAATGTGTTCTCAGCAGGATATTTATGCCTGCAATTTGAAACCTGTACTTTGATTGTTCTAGATGATAGCAAATTTTCAGAGGCCATCACAGTGCTGCTTACCTGGATTGAGCGAGGCGAGGTGAATCGTCGCTCTGCAAACCAGTTTTATTCGATGGTGCAGTCAGCCAACAGCCACGTCCGCCGGCTCATGAACGAAAAGGCAGCTCATGAGCAAGAAATGGAGCAAGCCAAGGAGAGTTTCAAAAATGCCTTAACAGGGATCCTCACTCAATGTAAGTAACTCCCTTTTTGTCCAGTGTTGTTGTAGTGATGGTGGTGGTGGTGGTAGTGGTTTTTTTTATCATTTTGTTTGTTTGGGGGTAAGTAGTTGCAATGCAGTCATATTCTACTTCATATCCTATTCCATACTCTATGGCAATTTGGAGGATCAAGGACCATTCCTAAGAGCTTATTATTCAAGGTGAGCAAAATTTCAGTAGTTTTGTTTATTATTAGATGAAGACACGCTCTGTGCATAATGTCTACTGTTGTAGACACTTCAAGAATGGACCAGACAAAAGCCTCACTGCTCTGAGAAAATATCTTGGGCTTTTTGAGAGAAGGCATATGTAGCTTGTGCGTTGCAGCTAGTTAATTAGGTCGATTAAAGAATAGAGCACAATTAGGTAATATTTTTAACCTGGGTTTAGGTAAAAGACAGTAGGAGCCAGCATGCAGGCCACCTCTATAGTAGAAGAATATGCTGTACTGCTGCTGGCATCAGGACTACTTGACTGATACAATGCCAGTAATAATTTGGCAGATAAACTGTCTTAAATATCTACTGCTGGCAGCAATTTCCTTAGCACAGAAATATAATCAATGAAGTTACCTTAATGAGGTTCCCTCATAAAACAATAATTGGGATACTTGACAAGAAGTTTTCTTCAAAGGCAAGGGAGGCAAAGAGAAGAGAAGAAAAGAGAAGGAGGTGAAAATGTGAGAAGAAAGGGGAAAAGAAAGGAAAAGGCAAGAAAAAAAATGAGATAGAAAACTAATTTAATTTTTGCTGGTTTTTAATGTGTCTACTCATGGCTGCTCAAGCAAGAGGCTTTATGATACTCAGAAGGCTGAAGCCTGAAGTTAAGAAAAAAGCCCAAGACAATTTATCAGATGGAGAACAATGCAGTTGTTGCATTGTAATTTCTGAATCATATCCCTAATCTTTATGTAAAAAAATAAGCCTTAAAGGCTTTTCTGCAATACATTTCTGGTCCCTCAGTGGGCATCCTTCAAAAGTTAGGGCTGAAGGCACATGCTTGGATGGACTTGCCTAGCTTAGGAGAGAAGCCCCTGAAGCTTTCTGCCTATGTTATGGTAAGCTCAGCATCTCAGAAGGCCAAATCATCCCAGGGCATATGTCCTTTTAATTTAAGAGTTTAGATGCCTGAACTTAGGAAGAAAAATTCTGGGCCAAAGACATTTGATTTCTGTGGACATCTGTTCAGAGAGTAAATTTTAAAGACAGCTAATTCCCTTGGTAATTTGCTAGGCATTATTGTCTTCCATTTAACATCTAAAAGGCAGTGTGAGACACAAAGATGCAGACACCGTGCATGGCGTGCTGTTCAGTTCACACCAGGGCCTCTGTAGTTTTGTGTGCCACAGCCAGCTCTAGCATTCAGAAATGCCTTCTTTAGCTGCATTAAAAAAAAATCCCTCATTGTCAGCAGGCTGAACTTTAGTTAAATCAGTCTAAATTAGCCCATTTGTCACCAACTGTTGTAGAACATCTGTCACTTTGGAAATAGAGATCCCTGTAGTTTCAGGTGGAAACTTGCAGTTTAGGCTATCTTGTTTTGCTCCTGTCATGTACTGAATGCTGAACTTACAAAACCAGAAATAGGTCTGGCTTAAAAACAAGAGTTTCAGAGTCCCAGCAATGCCTGGAAGAAAGGTTCTGGCGAATCTGGCCTAAGAGGACAAGGTCAGGAAAAAAACATCCTCAGGGAAAGGTGTTACACTCTTTGGATTATAAAAACAAATTTTACAAGCTTTCCAGATGCTCTCCATTGGTTATTTTATAAACATCAGAAACATTGGCCATTATTAACATTAATGTGTCTTATTAAAATTCTTTGCAAACTTGATGCAAACAGATGGATGATATTTTTGCTTTACACATGTATATGCCTAAGATTGCTAAGCATGGAGACTGTGAAATGAGCTTCCCGTTTTTAAGGGAATTTGAATTAATCTGTATTTTAATTGATCTGAGGAATGTTTTTCATGCATCCTTTTCCATTGTTTTTCCACAGTCCTGCAGAATTGGTTACAATGTGTCAGTTGCTTTATGAAGAAGAATTTGAAAGTACTAGATGTCCAAATTAGGTGTGTGTGGTCTATTAAATTTTGCAGCATGACAAAAACTCACTTCTGCTGTTCTGCAGTAAGGATCCAAAAGTCTAGGCTAATGCTGCAGCTGTGTGGCCATTTGATATAAATATTACAGTATTTTTAAAATATAATGTGGTGTTACTCTGTCATGAACTAGGTCAGATGTCCAACTTGGACCTGACCATTCTGAGATTTCTTTGCAGTTAGAAAAGAAAAATAAGAATCTCCAGGCAATGAGTCATCAAACTGACCTCATGGTGCTCTTCCAATGAGATGAATCATCCCTTGGATATGCCATTTTTTCTCTGCTATCCATAGAGGATTCACAGGGGCCTAGCTCTGAACCAGATGTTCAACTTTTTACATGCCTTGTTTAGAGTAGATTAATCCCACTTACTGTGTATAGCCTTGATACAGAAGGATATAGCGTAAGGGGAGAACTCAGAGTTAGATAAAAATACCAGCATTGTAGCAAAAAATGTTATAGAGAGTGAAAAAGAAATAAAATGGGCTTCAAGTGCACTCACCTGGAACACACACACACACGCAAACACACACACACACACACACAGAGTCTGTGCGGGTCTCAGTAGAAAGTGCTTTCTTGTTAATGAGGATTACTGTGGCCAGAACATTTCAGCTTATGGCCCAACTGCTAAAGAAGTACAGGTATTGAAATCTCTGCTACAGATTTGTGCCTGGAGGTATTTAGAAGATTATCAAGCAGATTACCCCTAAAAATTTGTGTCAAGTGTTCAGCACGTGAATTAATTATCTGACCAAGATACTTGTGCCAGAATGAGCTATGAAATAAAGTGTATTACTGCTGTCACACCACAAATTTATAGCACCTGATTTAAGTTCTGCAGGTTGTCTTAGTCTTGTTATGGTACTTCTTCAGTTATTTAAGGGATAAAGAGAGAAAAATGTCCACTTCTTCTTTTTATTAAATTACCTAGTTCTTCAATATTTGATTCTGTGCCTAAAATACAGATTGTTTTCCAGAATTTTGGGTAGGTCTGTGGCTTGATTTCTAAATTCTTCCACTGTGCTTCCACATCTTAGTAACATGTGACACTGCTCCATGACTTTTCATTCATCTCCATTTCATTTCCTCCCAAACCACCTTTTCAGCCTAAGATTTACCAGTGTTGATCGTCATGTTTAAGGAAAATGGGAACCCTAGAGACATCTGTGTTGGTCTGTGGGCCGTTTTTAGACTACACCAAAGCTACAATTCTCTCCTCTGACTTTCTTCTCCATGCACTGTAAACTTTGTCTATTTATTGAGGTTTCGGACTATTTGGTGCAATCTCCCTTGACAACACTGTCAAAAGTACCTATAGGTGAGTGAATATCTAAAATCCCATTCAAAAATTATTTTGATATCTCAAGAGTCAGACACACAAGGTGGTGGAAGTGTCCCAGTATACAAGTGGATAGATTACACAGACATTGTAGTTAAGAGAAGTACCCCATGGCTGGGTACTAACAGATTATGACACCTACTTTTTTGGTCATTTTTGTCCATTTTACTAATTAATGACTCTTCAATGGACTTTGGAAATAGGAATCAGGGTCTATGAATCAGTTTCTTGTGTTCGTGGGGGAACAGTGGAAGGGTGGTTTTTATCGTGGAGCCCCCTGGCCAGATTGCTTCCTTGTCGTGGACTCGTAGAGTCAGTAAGGTTGGAAGAGACATCCAAGATCATCGAGTCTAACCTTTGAATGAACACCACCATGCCAACTAAACCATAGCACTAACTGCCATGTCCAGTCATTTCTTGAACACTTCAGGGATCCTGGCTCCCTGGGCAGCCTGTTCCAATGCTTAACTACCCTTTCAGTGAAAAAATTCTTCCTGATGTCCAGCGTAACCATGAACAAGGGAGGATGGCTTTAAAGTGAAAGAGAGTAGGTTTTGATTAGATATTAGGAAGAAAACCTTTACAGTGAGGATGGTGAGACACTGACACAGATTGCCCAGAGAAGTTGTGGATACCCCATCCCTGGAAGCGTGCAAGAGCAGGTTGAATAGGGCTTTGAGCAATCGGGTCTAGTGGAGGATTTCAACCTGCAGGAGGGCGAAACTAGATGATCTTTAAGCTCCCTTCCAAGCCAAACCATTCTGTGATTCTATGGATTATGAGATTATGCAGTTTACCTGCTTAGTTTGTTGCTAAGCATCTTCAGCCCTTATTTGTGAAACAAGATGTGAAGCTAGATACAACTTTGAGCTGATTCAGTAGGCCTGTCCATTAAGAACAGAAGACTGGGGAGAAGATTGTGTGTCATGTGCCCCTCTTTGGGAACCTCTGAATTGTCACCTCGAGTTTTCCTCTCTTTTTACTTAAGGACTTCAATGTTGTGTTAGACTACACTGACTTTTTATCAAATAGCTGGTAGGTATCTGATATGAATTCTCACCTCATCCCCCTCCACAAAAAAAAAAAAAAAAAAAAAAAAAAAAAAATTGAAGTTAAATAATTCTGAAGGGAAAAGCATTCTCAACAGACTGAATAAAATTCTCCTCCTTTCAGGTTTCTTAATTTTCATTCTCTGATCTCTCTGGGTATGATTTAATCTGTTTTAACATTATCAGTGCCTTCACAGATAGAATCTGCATTTTTAATATTAAAAAATTAAGAAAATGTTAAAAATCTTTTTTGAGCTTTCTTCCAAAAGTGATTGGCAGCAGTTTTGTTTTTCTCATTACAGGTTCACATCAGACGTTGCTCTCTTGCTTTAGAAAAGATAAAAATTACATTGATATAATGATGATTACTAAAATCATAGTCTTATCTGATTTGCTTTATATTCCATACTGTACTCCTTTCTCCCAGTAATCCTTCCACTTTTTAGTATGTTCTCACTGTACTAAAAATGATTTCATTACAGTTATTGAAAACATGCTGGTTAAAATTCTCTTAGCAGTCAGGCTTTTTATATACAATCATGCTTTCTGAGTATTCTTTGAATTGCTCTGTATTAATAACAACTTTTAAAAGGATTTTCCTGCTCTTTGATTGTCCAGTCATACAGTCTTTCTTTCATTTGACAGTGATTAATTCAAAAATATGAGCTTACTTTATGTGCAAATTTTAGGTCATCATTAAGCTCTTTGAGAAAGAGATTGAGTCATATAATGTGTTTTTACATTGCAGCCCAGATCTCAGTTGGTGTCATAGAATGCCACTATAATATAAATAAAAATATTAATCATTCATGTCATTAGTTGCCACTATTACTTTCTACCTTGATGCATTTTTTTAAAAAAAATTACATACGAAATAACATCCACAATCCATCCATGAGCTTTTGATTAGCTCATTTAGTCAGTGTGCTCTTGGCTTATTTCTGTACTGATAATTTGTCCAGTAAAGCTCAGCTGGGTATCTATTCTTTCTCAGTTGTCCTTCCATTTTCTGTCTCATGTACACATGTTCTCAAAAGCATTTCTATCCAGGATGCTGTGGCAGTGGCAGACAATAGAGATGAAAGACTCCATTTATATTTTACCTTGCATTCTTGTAGTTCCTCCCTATTTTCTGGCAGTATAACCTTTTGTGGTTGCAACTTGTAGTGTTTCACGTAGCTTATTCCTTTGTGTTTCATTTGCTTTGAATTTCTGCATTCCTTCCGTTGTCTGTAGCTTTCACTCCACCTAAAGTCAATACGAATCTTAGTATTGATTTAGCGTGGCCAGAATTTCAACAGAAGCTCTTCTTCTGTTATTTTTAAGACTTTTTTTTTTAATGTGGACCATTAAAAATGCATGATGCTTTATAGCAAAATAAAAGCACTGCCTTCCAAGAGATTTCAGTCTAAGGCCCTATTTTGACAACTCATGCCACTTGCCTGGAATTGCAGATTTCTAGATGATGACACAGAGTTCAAGGCAAAGAAGCGTATGCTCTAGTCACATGAAAATCTGTGCTTGGTTTTGAATGCTTTGCTGAGCAGAGATGGAGGTAAGGGCCTGCTGCTTCACAGAACAGAGCTGTAAATGTTTTGTGGAAATAAAGGATAAGGGAAGAGAATATGACATTGGGGCAAGGAAGGAAAGATGAAGGTTCCACCCAAAAGGGTTCCTGAGTTGGCTGTGCATATCACATGGTCTGCACATCTAAAACTGTTCGGACTGCTTATAAGTGATTGAATAAACCTTACAAATATGAATAATCCTATGCAACTATGACCAATTGAAATACTTACTCCTTTCATTATGCGCTAGTCGTGCTTCTTGTCAAATCACTGGATTTGTCCCAAATGGGGTAGTTCATGATGATGACAGAGATGTTATGGGGACGGGAAAAGAGTTTTGGAAAGGGACAGACTATGTGGTAGAGAAAGATGGACACACATAGAATGAGGGAACAAAAATACAAAAGGAAGATGAGACTGGAGGCAGTAAAAAAAGAGAGGACAAGTCATGGCAGACAAGATAACATAAAGTATGGAGAACTAAATGTTACGACATATGATGTCTGAGACGATTTTTTGTTTTGATTGCCAGAAGAGGCTATGGCTGTTGAAACCTCCTCATCCACCTCCCTATTCTTTTTCTTCAGCAAAAGAAACTATACTATGGGCAAAACAAACATAACCCTCCTGATCTCCTAGGAACATTCTAATCTGCAAGATCTCTGTGTAATTATTACTTAGGGAGAGTCCCTTCTCTTAATGGGACCTGCCAGGACTTGGTTGCATTTATGATGTTCCTTCATTACAGAGTTCTCTTTTTGGACAGACTTACCAAAACCAGTTTTTCCTGCTTTTGCTATTTTTAAATCTGAGGACTGAAAATAAAAGTCTGTCTAACCATAAATAACAAAAAGAACAGCTACTTAAATGCAGTACATTATAATCTTGTCAAGCTGATGAAGAAAGCATCATTCACTTAATCTTCCTTTGAGTTGGGATGGGGAGGTTGTGTGGGTTGGGCTTTTTCTTAGGTTTTTTTCTGATTGTCAGCACAAGGTCCATCAAGTCCATTCTGTAAAGTGAGATGGTGGCATTGAAAGAGCAGGTACTGTACATTTGTACCTGCCCTAGTGTGTTGTGCTGGTCTGATGTCAGGCTTCTGTTTGTTGAGAAATGACATGAAGGTGAGGTGGTCTTGTTGAGTTCAAGTGATTTATCACATGGCACAGCACCAGCTCTTACAGTTACACTCAGCTGTCAGTTTCTTGTAAATTAAACCACCTTTCACAACCCAAAAGATTTTCAAAGCTTAAATTGGAGACGGATTTTTTAGCTAAACCTTGCAGGGCAAACTGGGCTCTCTTTAATCAAATTGCATTTTCTTTTATTTCGGAGTTTAACAGGGAGTGTTCTTCTATTTCTAGAACTACTAATTGTTGATATACATACCTCAGACAAATTACTGTGCAGATTTCAGTATAAATACGGAAAACAGGGCATTTTTAGTATCCCCATAATGCTCCTTTCACTGTTACTCACTCGATTTCTTAGCCAAAAGAAGAAGAAAGGAAAACTATGGCTCCTGACACTGAGGTTTGATACTCTTACAAGACCAGGGATTATAATATGTGTTATAGTATAACGACTTTTTCTGTTCTTTGTCTGTGTGGAAGAATCTGCTTATTGTATTACGAAAAAGTATTTCTTCCTGCATTACTCAGGTGTAGACCACCAACATTCGCTCAGTCTCTTAATAATCCATGCAAGCGCATGGACTAGAACCGGTCTGAGTCAGATGGAATAGGAAGGGGTATCAACCATTGACCCAGGCATACCTCCTTGTGGTCTCAAGCACTGTAGGCCTAGTCAAAGGGAAATATAGAAATAATTTAGGGAGAGGACATGCTTTCTAGTACTCTGGTAGGTGAGACAGGGTAGGTGGAAGAGGAAAACATCCTTGTTCCTCTGGTAGGTTTTGTTATTGTTCTCTGCAACGCTGACACCTCTGCATCAGAGTGAGAGCAAAAAAGGTGAGAGTGCTAATAAAGGATGACCCCCCTGACTTTATCTGCAGGATTAAATTAAGTTGAGCTAGGGCAGGCTTGCCCATACTGTTCAAATGTAAGAAAGCTGTTGCTCTGGGCCAGCTAGGATTTTCCCACACACTGTAGGTATAGTTCAGAGTTTGATGCAGGACAAGTAGTTTCCCAGAAAAGCATCTTTTTTGTGGAGAGAGAAGGGTTGCTGCTGCAGGGACACTTGGCATCTTGTGCCAGTTGGTTTCAGGGAATAAGAATGGTCCCTGGCTGGTTTTGATCGCTAGTACAGATGTAGCTGTTAGGAGCAGGGCAGGTTGAGGAATGGCATCCCTGCAAGCTGACTGCCCACACAGCAAAATGAGTTGGGAGATAAATCACTGGAAGCAACATTCTTTTGGTCTGTCCAAAAAGGTGGAATTTGGGGATATAATAGTGAAGTCCTCTGGTTTGCTCCTTTATCATGCTATGTCTTAACACTCTGTCTTAAGGAACCTATTGGCATCCAGGCAGCATGAACACCAAACAGTAGCTTTGTTTACTCTGATGGAGTTGCAGCTGTGATTCACTTTCTTTTTTTATACCTCTGGATTTTTTTTTTAATTTTTTTTTTAAAACCTCAGCAAAAAAAGTAAACAACTATGCCATTTATTTGTAGCAGATAAGTTATTTCGCACTGCTGTCAAAATCTGTATCTTCATTATACAAATCTATAATGGCATTTGCTTATGTATGCTGCTGATGACCTACAGTATGCTTTACTTTAGAACCCATCCCTTGCATTATCTGCAGTCTTCTCCAAGGTGGTATTTCCAACTTTTGTTTTCCTCTGCTAGTCAAAGGCAATCACATCTGTTTCTCCCTCTGTGGCATGTGAATTGAGTCAAAGGGAGAGGCTGTAGGTTTTCAACTGTAAATGTGAGAAAGGCAAAGTCTTTTTTGAAAATATCAGTAGCATAACCAGAAGACTGAGGGTTTGGCCCCAATTAATTAAAATAATAAATGTTTCATTACTCTGCAATCTGTCTAACATTTCTCTTATTCATGTCACATCGTTTACCTACATGGAATTTTAGCCTTAGACATAATGCTGAGTTCTGTTCAGTTCATTACAAATGCCTTTCAGAACTGTTGCCAGAAATATTTTCTTCCCTATCCAAAACTGACCTGAATACTCCAGTCACTACAGCACCTAGCCTTGACTACTGTAATTCCTTGGTTTGCTGGGCTTGAAGCCAAATCGATTGGCAGACTGCAGCTTAGTCAGAATTCAACAACAAGGCTTCTGACCCAAACCATGCCAACTCTATATCCTCCCTGTGCTGCGAATCTATATTTGAAAAGCATGTTATGCATTTACTGTAACAGTTTCCTTTACAATGTAATTTTATGGGTGGAATTTTTCTTTTACCCTTCATGTCAACTGTCGCACTCTTATAGAATTTTTCTGAGCTAAATTGCCATATATTCTACCCTTACACTTACAGTAATTTATTGCAAAGCGCTTTTCATCCTGTATCCCTAACTGGTGGAATTTAGAGAGAAATTATACGTGGAATCCGATTATTTTATCTGCCAGAAAAGACTTTTGTTTTTATTTTAACATATTATTTTTCAGCTTCTATTTTGTTTCTTTTTTTAATTATAAATTATCATCATCATGGCTGGGCTTCGCGAACGAAGGTTTGGGAAGGCTCTATCCACATTTGGTACAGGCACGCTGGTGGCTTATGAGGCCAATACGTGACAGACAAATCCGATTGCAAAAGGCACAGCAGAAAGACTCCTTAGATGGTGTATTCTGCAATACACGGTTCTTTCTGCGTTGCCTTTTTTCCTCGAGGGTGATCCTGCGTGTGTTCTCAACGGAGACAGCTGCGTTATAGATGGTGTGTCTCCAGGCCTCCCGATTTGAGGCCAGAGTAGACCAGTTATGGTGATCAATATGGCCAAGGCTGAGATGTTGTTTCAGGGAGTCCTTGTATCTTTTCTTTGGGGCTCCTCTCTTGCGGCAGCCAGTGGCAAGTTCACCATAAAGCAAGATCTTAAGGAGGCAGTGGTCCTTCATCCTGGAGACGTGCCCTGCCCATCGCAGCTGCGTTCTCAGTAACATGGCCTCAATACTTGTGACAGCTGCTTGCTCTAGAACAGATGTATTGGTCATATTATATATATATATTATAAAATAGTATGTATGGCAGCTTATAGTGTAATAAGCAAAGGAAAAATTGAGTACTTCTTCTCTCCTGAACTCAAGGATAAATTTCAGCCTTCTCTCAGTCATGTATTTAAAATAGCCTGCTTGGTAAATATAATGAAGGCTAAAAGTGTTCTCTCTACCCCTTAATCTACAGATGAGCATATGCTTTGGTTCTCATTTATTTCTATTCTTCTTTGGTAGTATAATTTTCAAATAATCTATATCAAATATTCTCTGGCCCTGGAGATATACTAGTTTTCCCTTTACTACAATCTTCTATGCAACGTCAGCAGGCGTTGTTTAAGGCACTTTTGTTGATATTCCTAGTTTTTCTGGTTGTTTTTACATTTATTCTTGATAACAATAACTTATCCTGGTAGCACCTTTTATGGCAGTAGAAACTGAGGCTTAAATATTCTTTTAATGTACTTACTATGAGCTGGCACCTGTAATAAAGTGTGTAGTAGTTGCACTGCATTGACACTTGCATATCATTCTGGATTTAGTTGTTTGGGTCTTTTTAGTTATTTATAACACAGCAGAAAAGCAATTAGATAATAATCCTTTGTCTGAAACATGCCACAGAAATTACCAACCACAGAATAAGTCATTAGGAAAGCTACAATTGCTTACATCCTGTAAGTTATATTGATAGGAAAAACAATGACATGTTATGGACCTTTCCAGAACAATGCATTTTTTTAAATCCTAATTTAGTAAGGAAACAGCTTTGCATGTGGTCAGTGAAAATTTGATATAGCACAGAATTCAGTAACAGATGTTTGACAATTAATATTTCATGTTACTTAATAATTCTACTTATCAGTCACAGTTGACAGTACAGTGCATCCTGGAGTTCAAGGTGCCTTAGAGAGATTGATATGATCTGTTATTTAGTTTTGGAAATTTCTTTCTAGAGATCAGGAAATAATCTGAAAACTATGGTCAGCAGCAAGACTGGGAACAATTGTTTCACTCAGATTCTGCAGATATCAGTCCAAAATTTGGGGCCTCTCTTTGCCCAAGTTTTACCCAGATATAAAATAAAAATTAGTTAACTGGAGAGTTTCTCAGATACTATAAACCTTTCATGGCTTCCTCTTAGGGATGAATCTACCATCCCTACAGGCTGTGTGCTGATGGATCGCTTACCCATACAAATTCGATACTGATCAGAAGTGAGTATATTGTATCTTGTCTTCCAATTACGCAGAGCACACGCATTATGCCAGCTTTAGTTTTCCTGGGTATCTGTGGCAAAATAAACAAATCTCAGCGCAACATGAGCAAATGTGAACTGGCAGAACGGGTTTATATTGAATTGCCCTCTCATAACACGTGAATACAGATTTTGATGCAATACAAAAAGATGTGAAGGCACTTCCCTGTACTGTAAAATCATGGCCTTGGCTGCTGTTTAGCTCTAATGTAATGGTTGGAGGCCTTTTATGTTGGGTGTTACCTGTGGGTATTTGCAATACTTCATAGCCTAGATAGCTGTGAATGTTGAAATGGCTGTACATACACTGACACTTTCTTTGAATAGCATACTGGGATATTGGTCTTTGATACATACTAATTTAGTATGCTCCTCTACATTTCCCTTTTTTTAAAATCCCTAGCTGCCAGTTTCATAAAGTTTCTTTAAATGCCTTGATTTTTAGCATGTGATACTCGTACTATCCTACTTCCTATAGTTTTTTTTAATTCCTAAAAGTTAAGTAAGTGAAGCAGATGCTTCTTCTGTTCACTTTGTCTCCTGCAGTTATACAAGAAAAACTCTTTGACATCTTACTTGCTTGTGTTTCCATTGAGGAGAGTTTCTGAAATAGTCGGATAATGACTTTTGATAAATCTTAACACCTGTTCACATAATGGAAATTAAACACTTTAAAGTTCAAATGTTTTTCAAAATTCAGATGATCTTATTAATACTTATTAGTGGAAAATGGCAAACCAGCTTTTTCTCATATCTTTGTGAATCTTTTCTACTTGAATTTCCACTTGCAAACTGAAAACAGATTGTTAATTAAGCAAAATTTTCTGAGCACCTGGGTCATCAACACAACGATAGTAATTAAATTCTAGCCGCAGTTTCTATACACATAATAATAGAGTGCTTTACCATTTTCATTCTTTTCAAATTAATTGAATAAATGTACACAGTGTAACTTCCTTGATACATCCACTCTTCAGTCCAAGCAAGTTCTAATGGGCTGAAATTATCACATCTGCCTTTAAAACTTGAATGGATTACAAATGGATCAGATCACCACAGTAATGTTGAGGCATATTCTTTAGTAAAACTGCATATACATATTAATTTAAAAGAAAATTAACTACATTTATTTTCTATGACTTTAGAAGGTAAATCATCCCTGAAAGAAAAGCTTCCATATGTGATTCAAAACATTATAATCTTCCTGAATATTACAGAACCCAATAGAAGTGGTAAAAAAAAAGAGAGTAGAATAAATGTGCTCCTATTCAAATGAGGGAGGTTAATTTTCAGATCTAGAGGTGAAGATACATAACTGCTTTAGTAGGTGAGTTCACCATTTTAGCAAGGGTAGGTTGTTATGTATAATAAGATTCTCTACATCTCTGACTCAAGAAGAGTCAGAGAGCAGACACTGATCAACTCAATGAGGGACCAGATCAGAGGGCGCTAAGGCACGCCTGCCACCACTTTTCAGTGAGAGGGGTGGGTGGTGCTGCAAGCTTCAACTTTATAAAACAGGGGACATCATTTCAAGCCAGGAATATAAAGAGATAAATAGCCAAGAACCTCGTTAAAGAGTTGAAGCATTTTTCAGTTTTTCATAGTTTGGCACAGCTGCTCATTCAGGAGCACAGCCCAGGTCATTTGTAGAAAATCTGAATTTCTTGGTGGTCCTTCAGTTAATTGTGCTGAGATCAAAGCAACTTACCTGTTGGCCATTTTTAGTCAAGTCACTGTTGTGGAAAGACAATGTTGCTTCTTACTGATGTGAAGAGAAAGAAAAGAGTGTTGAGAGAAAAGCTTTCTCAGTTGAGATGAACAAATAGCTAAAAGCTTAAGAATCTTAATTGTCCTAGGTAATTGACCTAAATATAGATGTTTGGGTTCAAAACAAATGCATTGGAATTGAATGAAGGAAGCACATTTCACATCTCTTCTTCATCTTATACAAAAAAAAAAAAAAGTGTCTGTTCATGTACGTAACCATACATAGGCCATGGACACAGGACAGAATGATCTACCACAGGTGAGCCCATTTATATTAAATAGCAGAGAAGCAGCAGCTGCAGCCACAGAATGCAGTGTTAATGTGTGCTTTTGCCCTTCCCGTCTGCTGACAAATTCCCACTATCAGATAGTCACCTTTCAAAGCAGAGCCTGCTTGTCTTTCACACTTCCATTCGTACAGCCTGCTCTATACAGCTGCCACAGGGGAACATGTGTCAGCTTTATGTGTCGAGTTTTATTTCTATGGTCACACCCCTATAGCCACACACGCAAAGGCATGTGCCAGCACAAGGAGTTGTAGCAGACATCAGGGGGAAGCAGCTGCATGCACGGTTTTTGGCACAGAGTTATAAGTTGCATAAAGTTATGGAGACAGACTTGAAGGGAGACATCTCCAACATTGATACAATGTAAGTACAAAAGACACATCATTGGATGGATATTGATGATGTTGTTTCAGTAATGACATCATCCATAGACTCCTAGTGTCTTTGCTTTGCTTCTCTATAGTGATCACAACATAAATTGCTTGTCTTGTTTGACTTCCTTGTTCACCAAAGTTGAGCAGATTGTCGCCGTTTTCAACGCTTCTACCAGACAAAAAGCTTGGGACCATTTCTCGAAAGCCCAGCGAAAGAACATAGACATTTGGCGAAAGCATTCTGAGGTTGGTGATTTTATTTTTACCTTCTATCCATCATCTCGCAGCTGGATTGACACAGAACGGGTGTGATTATAGCTGGACAGAGTGTATTTGGCAATATTTACAGCTACCATTTTAGCTGTTAATCAATTCGCCGTTTACAGTCTCATCTACAGTATGAATTGCTCCCATTGCTCTCATTATGATAATAGTCATTAAATAACATTAAGACAGAGAGCAGTGTGGTTTTATTTTTCATTCAAAATTTGGGAAATCATTGGAAGATTATATTTACTATCTAAAATAATGAACTCAAGTAGTGAAATTAGGAACAACATTTTCAACTAAGGATAGAATTAAGAATTATTCCTGAAAAAATATCTTTTTAAGAGTCATCGTTATCTGTTCTTAGAAGTATTCTATAGCACAGATTTTTTTTTCATTGTGCCATCATATCGTCATCATAAGATGACTTTGAGTGAAAATAAAATAGAAAATTTCTCTCCTAAATAATTATTTAAGTGTATTAAGTCCAGAATTACAACATATTCCTTCCTATTTGTTTTATGCATATCTTTTAAAAAGTAGATACATAACTTATTCTAAATATTATGCTTGCAAAGAAGCCAATATAAATGTAATCATACTACCACACAGAGTGCATATGTGACTGTCATAAGCATAAGTGGAGGAAATGGGATTCTAACTCCCCTTGCTGCGAGTGGCAGCAAAGGAAGCACTAGACCTCATCCTGTGTTTTGGTCATCCAGCTTTCGTTTTTAATTCAGTATATACGCTATGAGCCTGTATTTTAAAAAGTAAGTACCACTGTCTTTGTTTTCTTTCTTTCTACTTCCTTTTTTTTTTTAATATGGGCAATTTACATGCACTTGGTTTACCTTCATGTAGTACAGAGTATTACTATCACAGTCCTCTAAATGATTTTTCTCTGTCTCAGAATAAAAACTTTAGAAGGTAAGGTGCACTTATTTAATTATTTTGTAGTACACTTGTAAAATAAGTGTTGTACACTTAGTTTGAGAAACACTAAAGTGCGGTGATATAAATCATTTGGATAATGTTTTAAGTGTCCATTAGCTAATGCTAAATTACAGTTGAATACCAATGACACTAAATGTAACATCCACATGAATACCAAATGAATACTTTATTATCAGTGCTATTATGGTGAATACCAAATGACTTCAATAATGGGACACTTAAAATAACATGTTAGCATAATTTATTGGTACAAACTGTATTTTGCATTTTATTCACAAATATTTCAAATATGTAGTGGATAAAGCCTTTGTTCAATTGAAAGTTGGGAAGTTGGGGGTTGATGTTTGTCTTATCTTTTAGAGACATATGAAAATATGATTTGTTAGTTCATTAATTATATTGACTATCCCTTCTTAAAATAACTTTCTGTAAAGGGATGGGGTGTGACATTCATTTGTTGGTTTCTAAATATTTAATAAACTGAAACGTATAAGAGTTAGACTTTCCGGAAATGTTAATTCTCTACTCATTTTTTCAAATATTATTGCCTTTCGTTTTTCTAAGAAGAGGACAACTAAAACAATTCAAAACCGTGTGAATATATTCTGGAAATGCCTGTTTTTCAGATATGAAATATGTTGAAAATATATCAAATGGTATCTTTGATTTAAATCTTATTTCCTAACCATGATATTGTTTGCTGATTTTTTTAATTACTTGATCACCTTCCCTTTTTTCTGAATTTGGGAAAGCTTTGCTAGAAACCCAAACCCAAAACAAACACTCATACACACAGACATTCTCCATGGAAAATTACTGACTTCGCTGACAACGTAGACATTGATGCATCAAGGACATTTGTCCCCTAATGAGGGAGTAAATATAAGCGGGTGTCTGCTCATGTATGCAGTAATACTTCCCCAGAAAAAGGTACAGGTGGCCTTTTCCAATAGAGAATTCAGAAATGACTTGCCAGTTTCTTCCAGAGATGCTTCTGATTTCATGAGACACTGATTGACAATTTACCTTTTTAATCATTTTTTTAGAAATTTGAAATTATTCTCCTGTAAAACACCCACTAATTAGCTTCCTTGCCTTTGTTGGGATTAATGGGCATAGATAGATTTTTCAGGATATTTGAGATCCGCCAGTGAACTAATGAGACAGCTCAAGAGAAACGCCTTCCCTTTTTTCACGCAGTCCCTCTCTGACAGCTTATTGTTAATTGCACGGAGCAGTTGTCGGACTCCTCAATGCTGTCTCCTCCTTCCACGCGACTCTTCCTTGTTTCAAAGATTTTAAACCACCTCTTTGGGAATTAAGCTCTTTGTTGGCAGAAAAATTAGCTGTCTGCGGATGGACAAAGCCTACACTAATCACAGTGCAGCATCCCCATGTTACACCTGACAGGATTATTAGGACAAAATAGAGTCCTCTCAATCTTCTCAGTGCTGCCATTAAAAAGCCAGTTGCTACACCCGCACCAGCTTTTCTACCCAGAACAAAGACTGTCTAGACTCCTACAAAGCCTGCGTGCCTGCTGATCGTTTTCCTGGTGGCATGCGCAGGGGCTGCCCGCCTGCCTGCCTGCACGCCTGCCTGCCCTTGCAGTGGTCACCCGGAGACCGAGCTGTCCATGCTGGCACTCATTTTGGATCAAGATGCAAAGATTTTTAGGACAGTGTTACGGGACTGAGTCTTTTAAAGCCGAGGCAATCTGGGCAATAGAGACAGAGGGTGAGATTCCTTTGGCCAGCATTAAGCATCTACAATACAGAGAGCTCCATCTGCACTGCCTGCTCTCAGATGCCTTTGCCATAAGCACAGACACTTTTAGGATGCAGTTAAAATGACTTTGTTTAATGGAGACACCTACATTTGGCCAAATGAATAATACTCCAAGTGGCATTGGGAATCAAGAATTAGATATACCTTAAGCAGGCTCACAATCTTTATCAGTCTGCTTTATACACAATTTTAAGTACTACTATCCCTGCTGTTAAAGCATTCTGCTATGTTTAGCAGACCTAAAGATCACTCGACACTGAAAGTCACTTTCTCTCTTGTTTTCCCTGAGTCTTAGCTTTGATAAAGTCAGTTCTTTCACAGGAAGAATTCCCTGTGCTTCTGTTGTTTTAAATATTCATACACAAATAAATATGATTACAATGATAAATGATGTATAATTAAAATCAGAGCAGTATTAAAAACAGATACTAAATAATACATAATGACTTTTTGGAAGTTCATACTGACAAAAGATAATTTTGGGTTTTAGGAGCTCCGAAATGCACACAGTGAACAGCTCATGGGAATCCGCCGGGAAGAGGAGATGGAAATGTCTGATGATGACAGTGGTGACAATCCCAGTAAAAAGCTGAGAGTAGATGATTCAGGTAAAGTCAAACCCCTCTATAATGTCAAGTATATACAAGTGTTGTTTTATCAAAAGCAAACAAATACTTATATATGAGAAGTGACATGTTAATATCTGATTAGATAAGACAGTATCTTATTTTAAACCCTCACAAATTATTTATTTGAATGATGCAAGCTGTCTCTATGAGGTGTCTGTCACCTGCTATGTTCTATAATGATGAAAATTCTCCAGTTCTGCCCTTACCTGGAAGCATTCTTTCTTTACTGCACTCTCTGCAGTCTTGCATGACATTATTTCATTGCATCATTGTAACAATGTCTTATTATGAGACCAGTTGAATTTATGCTTTGGTCGGTATTCTCTAAGCCTTACCCTTCTTTTCAACGAGGACATAATAATCTCTAATCTCTATAACAAATACGCCATACTATTTTAACTGAGGGTTTTTGGTCACATACTGCACTTCTAAGGGCACCTATTTCACAATACGGTACCGCATTCCGCATGAATTGACACTCATTAGATAGGTATCAGGGATGAAAGAACAAGGGGGCATGTAATGTGAATAAAGAAAAGGAACTTTTCCAGCCTTCTACAGATACACTGCTATCCAGGGTGGACACCAAGGGGTAGCTCAGAAGCTACCTGAGTTACTAACTGGTAACATGATCCGGATGGATGCTTTGCTCTATTTCTTGTCATTGGCTAATAAATTTGTGAGTAGCTAACAAGGGTTTACTTGTTTAGATGCTCATCTACAGAGAGAAAATTTACAGGAGCTGAAGCCAAAGCTTGACTGGAAACTGCCAGACAGCAGTGAACTTTAAGGAAGATAAAGAAGGAAGGAGTAATATGGAAAGAAACTGAGAGTCTCCATTAGGATAATTCTAATCTAATCCTTTGCATACAGGTACCATATTAAGAAAGGAAAGAATTTCATCCATTAAACTGTTTCAAGTCCTATTATGCTAGTCAAAAAGTGTGAATTCAAGCTTACATAGAGAAGAACTCTTTGGCTCCTCCTGTGACAAGATGCTCTGTGAGGTCAAAAGACTCCAGAAGTAAAGACCAAAGGAAGGAGTGTCATCCTAGCAAAGAATTTTTTACTGTGACATCTCTCTTGAAGGGAGATTTAATATTTTTCCTGGAAGAAAAATGCAAAAATAAAATCTGTAAAGGGTGGCCTTAATTTTTCCTTGGCTAATTGTGTGGATTTGGATTTTCCAGACAACACTAAGAAGGTTTTTGGAGCTGAGACAGTAGGTCACTGCAGTCAGCAATTTTTATGACTGTATAATCATCTTACCTTAGCTGTGTCCACTCTTATGGAAGAAAGTCATTAGAATTAACAACAGGAAAGTAGAGCCAGAAATACCTACAGCCTGCATGCCAGAAGAGGAGCAACAATGTTTTGAACTGTCACACCTATCAATACAGCCAGGTTTAACATATGCATGCTTAGGGCTACGCTGGTCATTCCTTTTGTAACATCACAAATTGGAAAGTGTGTTTGGTTTTCTTGCATGAAAAAAGACATTTCTATCAAAAGCTTTGATATGTGAGATTTCTACAGCATTCCATCCAAAATAATTTCAGTATTTTTGCTGTTACAATGTGAGCACTTGAGTGATAAAAGTAGCAAACCCACTACTGTGTAGCATTCTAAATCAAAATTTAGCTATATGAATCCATTTGAGTACTTGTCCATCATTGTTCATTGTACCATTCATCATCCTCTTGATCTCCGTGGAGTTGATCCATCCTGCTGCATATGTAGTCATCCAGTTCTAAAATTAATGTTATAGCTTTCTTCTTTCAGCACTACACTCTCAACTAAAGAAGTGCGTTTGGTTCTGTCAATGACAATAGAGGAAAATTGGAGTTAAACCACAAGAGTTATTGGGTAGAAAACATTGGTAAATGAAAATAAACTGAGATAAGGACTTTTTTTTACTATTATTTTTATGTACAGAAAAATGATTTTTCCTTCCTTCTCTTGGCTTTTTTTAAAGTTACTATTTGTATTAGCTGCCTTCTCTTTTTCTTTTTTTTTCTCTCTTTTTGAGTATGTCATTTCAGAACTACTGCTTTTTCTAACTGGAGTGGCTATTTGTAATGACAGTAGCCTCTGTTCTACAAAGAATGTCTTTTAAAAAATCTTTTATCACAAAGAAACAATTCTACACAGTACGAAAACATAGACACTCTCTTTATTTTTAACCCCTTTTCTTAAAATGTTAGTCTAAATACTTAATCATGGGAAGAGCAAGGCTTGAATAACACAAAGAAGGTATTGTGCCTCTTCAATTCAAGTACAGCACACACACATAACGGTTTAAAAGTCTAAATCTGAAAGTGAGTGAAGCAATGAGACACGATGAATTGATTTGGATGGTTCCAGAGCTCTGGACTGCCTGTTCTGCCATTCCAACAATATTCTTGAGGACATTATTTTTCAGCCTGCCCTTCTTGACAGTGAGAACAAGACTTCAGGGAAGTTATCATCCCCAAAGCTATAACAAGTAACAGAGATTCCCCCAGGCTTCAGTATCTGTGTCAGGTCTTTTTTCACTGTTTCCCCTGGTTAAGTAACCCCTAGTACTAGAAGGCTTAATTAATTCAACAATTTAGAATGGGTTCTAAGGCCTCATTCTGTCTTCTTAAAATGTAGTTTCAGGAGTCTCTCAGCATAATTTCTTCTGCGTATGTCACATCTTCTCACAGCTAGACTGGGACTGGTTAGAATGAAAACTGTCCTCTAGGATATCTGAAGAGAAACCTATTCACAACCTTGAGAAAAAGAGGGTGGATTCCAGCCCCAACATTTCAAAAAGCAGTGCAACACCTCTAAGCCCTGAGGCTGGGAAAAAGTACTTCAGTATTTGAATGCTTATCCAGAGTTACTGGACTTTGGGGTTCAGAGTGTTGTGGTTTAACCTAGCTGGCAACGAAGTATGACTCAGCTGCTCATTCAATCCCCCAGCCCAGTGGAATGGGGAGGAGAATCAGAAAAAAATAATAACTTGTGGGTTAAGATAAGAACAGTTTAATAATGGAACAAAATGTAACAACAACAAGAACAACAACAGCAGCAGCAGCAGCAGCAGCAGTAGTAGTAGTAGTAGTAGTAGTAGTAGTAGTAGTAGTAGTAGTAGTAATGAAAAGGAGAGAGAGATGGATATAAAACCCAAGAGGAAGAAGTGATGCAAAATACTGCTGCTCACTACCTGCTGACCAATGCCCAGCCACCTGTCCCCAGCAGCAATTTGCCCCTTCTGATGAACTACCCTCAATTTATATACTGAGCAGACCAGTAACTCTGTGATATGGAATATTCACATGACTAATTTGGGTCACTTGTCCCTGCTAGGCACCTTCCCGGCTTCTTCTGCATCTCCTCACTGGCAGAGCATCAGAAACTGAAAATTTCTTGGTTTAGAGTAAGCACTATTTAGCAGCAACTAAAAATCAGTGTATTATCAACATTATTCTCATACTAAATCCAAAACACAGCACTGTGCCAGCTACTAGAAAAAAAATTAACTCTCCCAGCTGAAACTAGGACACAGAGGAATGTTACGGGTAGCTGAGGCTTTACTACACAATAAGATCTGAGGATTTGGGGTAGAAGGTGAAAGAGCTATTGTAAGAATCATTTGCATTTTTCTTCAAGTCCTGCTAGATATTAAGTCATGTAAGTGATCAAGTCACAGCACCTATTAGAAATCTGTTAATTACAGTTTGTTTGGGAAGATCTTGCAGCAATGCAGAACAACTCAATAGGAATTTGTGGCAAAGTGTGTAACTCCTTTCTAGACTCAAATCCTCTTCTTTAACCTGCTTCTCCTAGTCATTTATTAACTTGATTTACTGATATCAGTGACTCGGAGACAGAGTTGGAATGAGAACTGGGACCTCCAGTCTCCTAAACCTGTCTTCTACCCTCTAGTCCATATTTCAGGGCTTTGTCATTGCCTTCTGCACAAAGACCTTCTGCTAATCCAGGTGTTTTACAGGTCATTCTCCCCAGGTTTAATCAGTACCCTACTTTTTCGTGTGCAAGTTGAATCTTCAGGGAAAAGGAAGGCTTCGCTACTTGTTGGCTATGTTGGAAAGCCTCTCAAACTGCTGCAAGGACACCCCAAGGAACCCCCTAGGAAATCCAATAAGATGGCTGAACTATCCTATGTGCTTGGTTTATAGGAAATCCGCATGGTTTCACAGACTAAAGGTCCTTTGCATTACAAGGAAAGCTGGCACAAGGCTGACCTGAGACTGAGTGAATCTCACCTGTGGGATCAGCTATTACTTTAGAATCTCCTTTAATTTTTTGGGTATTTTTCAAAATTCAGCCTTTAAATAGTGATTTTTCTGCAATGTGGATTTTGGAGTTTGAAAGGGACAAGAGGATTGCTGAAGTAAAGCTGGGAGATTGCTAAGAAAAAAATAATAATTATGATTGGCAACCCAGTTAATGTATTTTAAAGTCAAGGCGCAGCTACTGAAGCGTTAGCTCAAGGGACATAAAGGAGATTCAGTGCTAGAGTCTAGAGGATATACAAAAATCTTCAGAATGATCAGGATTTATGGATGATGCTTCTCCCACCTGCTGGCATTGGGAGAATCACATGCAAAAGCCTCCAAAGTAATTTTAAGAATTAGTGAAGATGTGTGTTGTAGAGAAGAGCTGAAGTTTGGTTAATGCCTAGAAGGCACCTGTAATTCTACTGTAAGGGGAGGTGGGTTAATCTCTTCCTTTTGCAGTTCACAACAATGTGCCATTAATTCTAGCAACTCCAACTTCAGACTGCAGCTGGCACTGTGGAAAAGAACAAAATGCACTGTGCTTGCAGTAAGAATAGTTATCTGATTAAGGCTTTTGACTGGGATCCCAGAGCTCTAGACCAAATCCCAGCTTCACTACATGTCTCCTGCCCGGACTAATCATTGAACTTCTGTTATCTCAGTTCTCTATTATCAGGTGGAGAAAACGATTCTTCGTTTCATTCAGCCACTGACTGTTCTGTCCAGGTGAATAAGTTTCTTGGTACAGGGCTCTCTCCAGCGCAACAAACTTGCAATAGCCTACTCATTGGACCCCTGGAGCATTTCACCACCATTATATTACCTGTTATGAAGTAGCTTAATAACATCACAGGAACTGTGCACAAATAATAAATTGCAAGTTATGTAGTACAAACCCAGTTTGAACATGTAAGATCACTGCTGCTTTGCAAGTTAGGAAGGACATGCTCTATGACAGGATTGTGAAACATACCTAAAATAGGTGTCAAACGTTGAAGCTTTTCTCTCTTGAATTAAAGATCTGGTAGCCTGGATCTTTAATGCTCTCCTGAACTGATCTGTCCTGTTTGCAGCATCAGCTAAGTCACTTGTCGTAAGAAACAGGCTGAATAATGGGTAGTCCATCTCACAAAAAGTATAAGGCCTTGTGAAAGTCAGTATTTGAAAATCGCACCTTGGTCCACACAGCATAAAACAGACTTTGGGATATTGTTTGTAAGCCTGTCTTGAAAGTTGCAAGCCTGGCCAGTTTTCAAGGAAAGCCTGAAACAACACCAAAGTGATCTGTGTGATGCTTATTCATCTTTTCTCTGGAATTTAATCCTCGTTTTTCTTTCTCTAAGTCTTTTGTGAATGCAATGATGCACACATGGAATAGAAACTGTGTCTTATAGGTGGATTAAACTGGTAGGAAAGCTTTATATGGATTGTTAAAACTGAATAGAAATTGCTGAGCCCCAGCTGTGTGGAGCTGAGCTTTCTCTTTCTTTTTTTCCAACTTGATAAGTGTCAAGGCAGATCTCATGTCAGATCATCATCTTCCTCCTGATCGTAGTCATCAGATATTTCTCCCTTCCCTTCTTGTAAGTCTAACCTTTTGGGTTTATGGGAGATTTTATTTTAAACAAAAGCCTGTTTTATTTTTCTGTTATTACCTCTCCATCTCAGAGATGGTGTCAGATATTGTGAAAGTGATATTGGTATTTAACAAACCCATAATTTGCCCATTTTAATTTTAAACACTTATTGATCAAGATAACATAAAATAACAAAGTGTATTTGCTTTAAAAATTAATGGGCTAGCATAGGTTTTTTCCCTTAAATAAATTGGTACCATTTCAAAGCCATCAGCTGCTGGTGTCATAATCAGCCCTGATAAGCATAGAAAGACATATGAAGAGGAAAGTAAACCCTGTTAATAGAAGCTATTAACCAAGTTTTAGAAGCAATCTCAAAGAAAAGAAGTCATTTAAAATGTGAAGCTCTGAATTGTCACTGTACTGACACAGTCCTCTCTCTGTCCAGAGAAGACAGCTGAACAACCCCTTTGAGCTCTGTGAGCAGAGAAACTTCCCTTTGAATGGAAATGCTTTGGCCTAGCAGACAATCAGCTTTGCTCCCTGGGACCATCAGGGATGATCACTAGAAAGCAGCACAAGATGATTATTCTCTCTGTGCTGGGGAAAGTCTGCTCTAGTGTCTTCCACATTATGTCAGTTCAGAGCTGTTATCATCAGGCAGGCTCCAATTTTGTGCCATAAAATGCATTCCATTTTTCCCACAGCTTTTACAAAAACAGCCTGAAGTTCAAGAAGCATGTAGGCAGGGGTCTAATTTTATGCCCCTGGTTTTAAGTCCATTTGGCTCTAATAGTGCTTCTCGTGCAGCTGAATTTAAGAGAAAAATCCTGATGAATCAGGGCTGAGTGTAGTTGCCCAGCCTGTCTTCCCTGAGGAATAAAAACAGCCTCCTCCTGTCCCAGGTACTGGGCCAGTTCCTCTGGATCATGTACAACACATAGACTCTGGGATGAACAACTATGCGATCCTGTGGACGCAGCAGTGAAGGAGTTAATCCAACTTCCAAATTTTAGAGGAAACAGACGCTTCAAAGGCATTTTCCTATTATGAGGTTTAGGAGGATGTCCTGTTTACTATGAAACAAGTCTGTTGCACTTTGATGCTTTTCAACTGCCAGAAATACTATTATCTAGATTACATTTTATCATATTTTCTGGGTATTTCATACTGATAAGATTTTATGCAGGATCATTACATATGAGAATAGATTTAATCCTGTTTTTAGTAAGCTTTAAGGACACTGAGGGATTATTTAAGTAATAAGATGCAAAGTTGCTATGGAAAATGCTATAGCAACCTAACATCTTCACAAAACCAAGCAGGCACTTGTGACAGCAATCTAAATTTACATTTATTTTAGTGTTATTTTATTGACATTCTTAGTGTCTCATTTTGACAGCATGTTAAAATATGTTTTGCATTCATGCTAGAATGAAATTAACAGCATGTTGTTGGAATGAAGATGATGCTTATAATTTTTGGAGATAATTTAAGCATATTTCATTTTGTGTAAATAGCATTAATATAATAGTGAAAAGATTCAGGTGCATCCTATCTATTTGTAATAGAGAAAACAATGCATATTGAAAGTAATATTTTACAAGTCAGCGAAAGCTAAACTGCTTTTATTTGCTTTATATCGGAATGAAAATATTTTTAAGAAAGAAATTATTTTGTTATTAGAATTTATTTCAAATCCTATATATTTTATTATAACTTTCCCAGTTCAGGATACAGGCTATAATTTTTCATTAGGTTTCATTAAGCAGGGCATCATTTCTGAATGTGTAAACTTACAGTTTGATAGGGGATAGCCCTACTTAAATGGGACTTTTGTAAAATATAGGATAAAAATACACATTGCCCCTTAGGAGGTTAAATAAAAAGGGAAAGAATAAACAAACACAAAGTGATGAAACAGTCTGAACTCTGTCCTCTGCTCATTGCAGTTAATAATGAAACTCGTATTGACTTCAGTGGAAGCAGAAGCAAGCTCTGTATATTGATTTTCTCCATCCCCCTCCATTAAGAATCCTGAAGTGCGGCTGTAACATTGTTGAAGTGGGATGTTGGCAGCAAAATCAATAAAAGACAATATTAGAACATATGCTGTTTTCAGCTTCCTCACAATCTGATATAGCTGGTATTAGCATTCTTCTCCAAATTACCTTTCATGCTTTCTATAAAGTGACCTTCCTTATAGCGCCCTCTCCAAAATAAAACTTTTGTGCTTTTTCTTTCATATTTAGTCTTCAAGAGAATGAGCCCTATTTATAACAGTGAAGGGGGTTGATTCTGAACAGAGCACAATGAACAGATTCCTTCAAGAGTGGCTTTAGCCTAACACTATTTCTGACCTCCAAGAACTCTTTGAAAAACTCTCTGAAAGATCATTTCTATCAGTGTTTAAACTAAGATCTTGATTTTAGGTTTTCTCAACTGCGCTGCCCTTTACACCCTGTTGTTTTTAGAAGCCATTTTCACCCCAGCACATTAGAGAAGCTTGCAGATACTGCTTGAGTTGGAGATTTAGGAGCCTTCTTATCCATCATTATATCCAAGCATCATCAGCCATTTCTAACATGTCAGATGAGATAATGATCAGAAAGCAGAGTTTTTTCCAATATCAGTACAAGCGTCTAAGCTCATAATTGCAGGTTTGGGGAGTGTCATTATGTCATGAGACATGCAAGGCTGGCTGAAGCTTCCAAAGCATTAAAAGCTTCCTTTTCAAAGCATGAAGCTTCTTTCTTGTGTGTCCAGCTGACTGGCAGTCTGTGACATGGTTGCATGCCAGGAGTTAAAAACACACGCAGTAGAATTTGTTCTTGAAGTTGGGTGGCCACAGAAATTACCAAACTACTGCTAGTTAGTGATGCCATTTTACTGTGGTGAATGAATCTTAGATTCAGAGGAGCTTCAGGGTATCCTGCTCTTTTGTTTAGGTTTAAAAGCCATCTCAAGAAAATAAGCTTCTTGCTTATGACACACATCCATAGTATAGCATTTTTGTGACCAGTATGTTGTAGGATTTGGTGAAGTTGAAAGCCAAGTGGATTCAAAGCTGCTTGGAGGTGAGTGATCTTCTTTTAGTCTTACTTGGATTTAGATTCATGGCAGAGAGAAGAGAAGAGAAAACAAAGAACTGTCCTCTAGGATTTGAAATGACAGATTGAAGAACTGGATAACATACCATTTTATTCCAGTTCTCTGGTTAATTTCAGCATGTGACTCCTTGAACACCAGCATACAGACAGGTGGTTCATTTTGTTGGTGGTGTTTTTTGGTTTGGTTTTGTTTTTTTTTTTAATTAGGAATTCTAATTGCTTTTTTTTGTTGTTTGCCCTTCAATGGGCAAAATAGTTTGCAGTGGTTTCGTTTATTTATTCATCCTTCCAAACATTTGATGCATTGCACATTTCATAAAGTGCAAGAATTTTGCAAGCATGTCTGTACAGCACTTGTATCTGGTGATTGCTGAGCTGCTTCTACAGTTGCCAAGTGCCCACCTCACGTATCATCCGCATATCTCTCTGAAGATACTTGGGTGGCTGCTAGTTTATAACATGTTTCTTCATTGCTTCTTTGTCATGTGTCAGATACAGACTGTCTTCCCTCTTAAATTTGTCTGAGCTCTGGAGACGTGAGCATTTTTAACTGTCAAGGAAGAACATGATAAAAAGCAATAACTCTCCTTATGTTGTTCTATTATGAGATAGTCCTATCTGTCTCATCGTGTTTTGTCGAAAGATTTTGAGATGTCTGTGCTGTTAGACCTTGATCCCACAAGATACTCCCTGCTGGTCAGTGTTTTCTGAAAGGCCCAGAAGTAGCTAACTAAGCTCTCTAACTAAGCCTCTCATCTGCAAGTTTGCAACACATTTGATTTTTCAGAAGCTGAGAAAATTCCTACTAAACATGTTAAATTGCAGAAAAGCACAGTGGTCTCTACTTGCATATACTGCATATCCTGAAGGCAGAATGGAGGGGAGAAAAGGAGATTTTGGCTTGCAGATACAGCTCTTCTGATCACCCTTCCATTCACGTAAGGGACAAATAGCTCAAGAAATGCTGTCTCTGAATGTAAGAGTCAAAAAATTAGAAGCTTCATGCCATCATTTGCTTATGTCTTCTAAGGAATAAAGGGGTAAAAATGTATTCTCGTATTTAAGATCCATTTTTATCTAAGGTGGAAGTAACTGAGCAAGTATTTCAGTATTATGCACAATTTTAAAGGAATAATTAACTCAGCCCTCCAAACCAGTACAAGATCAGAGAGATAGCTGGATAAATGCTCTCCTGCAATTTAAGGTGCAGTAGAATTTTGTACAAAAGTGGTTTATTCTCACATTTATAGAAAGCACTTTACATTTATGAACAAAATTTTCCTATTATAAATCAGAACAATTCAAACCACCACGGTCATTTAAACCACTCCCATCAGCCCCTTCTTCCCTAATGAATGTGACAAACTGAGGGATTCACATGCACACTGCCAAGTTTGTTTCCAAGAAGCAATGGCATTTTCTTCATAAATCCTACAGATTTTTTTCAAGTTGTTGTAGGGGTACTGGGCCTGAATGCAATTCCTAGTTCAAATGCCAACAGCAGTGATGCAGCCATGCATCTTGTAAATGCCAGTATTTATTGTTTAAGTCTGAGTAAAAATATAGCAAGCATTTTGACTCCTAAGAAGTAACCATCAGTGGGCCACCTATGTAAAATAATGCTTAAATATCCCAAGTGATTTATGTATCATATGTACACACATACATACAATCAATTTATGCAATATATATAAGATGAACATAGCATATGAAACAGCATTCATCAGCATGTCTTCTGCTATGCAGAGTTCAAATGTCTGTACCCTCAGTTGCAAAGCACCATTAATACAAACAGCATTTTTCATTACTGATGTGGGAGATGGTCATCAATGCCACTTGATATCTCCCTAGTAAACAGCACTTTTCTTAATTGAGTGAACATATTCCTTCACCTTCAAGACTAAGATTTCCTGTGTTCATTTTTAGTGTTACAGGAACACAGTAATTTTTTTAATATTGATTAGAGGAAAAAGCAACTTCTTTGCTAGAATCTTTAAAGCACAGTCTCTGTAAAAGTGCTGTAATAGTCCTATTTCTCAATTAGGAAAAAAAGTAGAACCACTAAAAGATATTCAATACTTGATTAATTATATTTAACTGAGCAGCAGTTATCAGTAAACATAAAGTATCAGAAAAATTCACCTCATCACAAATCAAATACACTAATAAGCAGAGAAAAGAAGTGGTTTTACTGAATTTTGTAAATATCTGAGAATTGCATGTATTTTTGATCACTTATATGCCTATATGTTCCTGTGATGTCTTGCTTCCTAACCAGCTCAACTAAAGTCCACCCATCATAGCTGTCTGTGCAAAGCCGACTCTTCTCTTTCCTGTCTCACCGTATATATACACCAAGTCAGTTGGGCTTAGTACATATCATGGGTGGCAGTAGAAGTAGTGCAGCCCAAAATGTAGAGTTTAAAAGGGACCTTTGCTTTAAAGAGGTAACCTGGAGAAACTGGTCTCAATGGGGCAGACTAGCTAGCAAAATATCATTTACAAGCTATGTAGATTCCTGTTCTCCAAAGAGATGCTGTCAAGTAAAATAGACCTAAAATGTATCAGGCTTTGATATTATTGTAACAAGGTGGTCTCTTCCAAATTCTAAATATTCCTCTCAGTAACGTGATGTGATATCTTTGTAGGAAAAGTCCAAAACAGTTAGTGCTGCAATTTACCTGGGACTGGGTAACAAGGGACTGGAGAATGTACTGCAAAATGAGTAGGAGTGAGGGAAACATCTGGAAATGTCAGGTAAGTGGGAATTACAAATGAACAACTAGATGGACTCATACATTAAGAGCTGACTGAACAGAGCCAGTACAGAGGTAAAAGAGAGGAAGATATAAAGACAAGGGTAGAAAGATTGGCTTAAAGAGGGAAATTAGCCTTCCATCTTTGCAGCCATTTGGAGAAAGTTGGATCATTGTTTTCTGCAGCCATGAGATCTAGATCAATATTCCCAAACTGATCACTGGAGTCAATAATCACTTGCAAGACTGTAGTAAGTAATCTACATCTTTATTCCTTGGATGGGCTAAAACAGCAGGATTAAATTGCCTTGCTAGTGTTTTTAATTAAAAGTCAGCTTGTGAGAGCATGGTGAAATTGGAAGAGCCAATACTGATCCACAGTCTAGAAAGTTTGCAAGCCACTATTCCAGAAACTTAAAGCAGAGGTATTCAGTTAATGATCTCTCTAGGGCTTTAAATAAAATGTCAGATATCATGGGACTCATCATAACACCACAGGAGTTAGTGGCAGTGCTCTCTGGGGAATTTTTAGTCCACTGCAGAATGAGTATTTGCCTACAACTTTTTGTTACTTGTCCCGGTTGGACAATAATCAGCCCTCCCTTTCCTTACACCTTCTCTGCTATTTGCAAAGAGATATGCTTCATTACACAAGAAATAATAAGCCTTCATAAATTACTAGTGAGCCACATGTGTAGTAAACCTCAGAAAGAGCAGTGATATTGCTGATGTCTTCTAAGCAGGAAGAAATTTTATAAACTTAGAAAATCTCTCTTCAGACAAATGGCATGATTTCTCAAATGTGACAGAGATCTATACTGGATGGGATGGATAAATGCCATGGTCTGAGGGGGGATGGGGCCGTGACACAGTACGGATGGGTCCAGAGGCAAGGTAGGGGTGCAGACGGAATGCTCTATTGAGGCGTGCACGGGATTTTTTATCAGTTCAGGTGGGGAAAGGACCAAACATGGAGTGGAGCATGAGACAGACAAACAAGGGAACAAACCGGGATAGGGACACAGGCAAAAGGGGGAGGAACGTGGGAGGAGCCGGGGAAGGAAAGGGCGAATGGAGGCTGTCTCCTCTCTGCAGCTTCTCCGGCCAATCAGAGAGGGGAGCGGGGAAGCAGGGAGCAGGAAAGCAGGCATGCCTGGGCACGCCCGGGAAATATAAATATAGGGGCAACACACGATGTGTATATTTATAAGAACATAAAAACTCCAAAGTCCATATAATAAAGTCCTGTATATGCTGTATATCTTCCTCCATGCCTGGAACTGTTCCCATCCTGAATCTTGCTCCTTCACAGATAAAATTGCAGTTAAAACGTGATGCAGCTTTTCATAGAATCATAGTCATAGAATCATAGAATGGCTTGTGTTGGAAGCTATCTTAAAGATCATCTAATTCCAACCCCCCTGCCATGGGCAGGAACATCTGTCACTATATCAGGCTGCTCAAAGCCCCATCCAATCTGACCTTCAACGCTTCCAGGGATGGGGCATCCACAACTTCTCTAGGCAACTTGTTCTAGTACCTCACCACCCTCACAGTAAAGAATTTCTTCCTAATATCTAATCTAGACCTTCTCTCGATTTGAAGCCATTCTCCCTTGTCTTGTCACTACGTGCCCTTTTAAATAGTCACTCTCCATCTTTCTCATAGGCTTCCTTCCTTTTTTTTCTTTCCTTTTTTTCCTTCTTTTTTTCTTTTTTTTTTTTTTTTAGCAGTATACTTCCATTTTCTAATTGTTTGCCAGCAAGTTTTATGTGAATAGGAAGCCTGAAAATAATTCTCGTAAGTGTTCAATTTGAACATCTGGTATCATCATGACTGTAACTGGTATAATGAGCTTCTCTGCATTGAACTTGGGCTGCATGGTAAGGGAAGGACTTTGAAGCAACTGCACCTGAATAAAATGGGTTTTACAAAAGAGTAAATCTCTCTCCCAGTGTGTGGGGCCTAACTCCCACTAACATTAATGACAATAAACCCTCCTCATATAGGATAATTAGTGCCCTCAGAGTTTAAATTTGCAGGTACTGAGACATTCAAGTGAAGTGTGCTTAGCATTTGAAAATAGTGTGGAAATTGTTTCATTGTTTGGTTACATTATGTCTGAAGGGGGAAAGAAAAAACTGTTCATGGCTAGGTTAGCTTGTAATTGCCCCAAATTATTTATTTTTATACAATTCTAATTCTGGTTTTAGAGTTCATTCAGGATAGTTAGCTAGCTGTTTTCAAGCTTTAACCAAAGGGTGTTTGTTTTTTTAAAAAAGTCAAGTGGCATAGTCTATTTTTGTCAAAACAAGAGAAACAATTTGTTAAAGAATGCAATACAGGAACAATGTTGCTTTTATCTTCTAATATCAGACATAGTTCTATGCACTCATCACTGGCATCTGAGCACTGTTTATGCTGGTGATCAGGTATTTAATAACTGTCCGTAAAGAAAAGAAAGTGTCCTCTGGGAACTTAAGGCAGTGAATTAAAACCACTTTAGATATTGGATGACTCAGGATCCTGACATTGTTGTAAAGTGGGCTGAGAAGATGCTTCAAAGTGACCAAGGTGTACCTTAGTCTTACTCTTCCAGAAAGCTTCTTTGAAGATCCCATCATAGTTGCTTTCCCAAATGCCTTTGAACTGTGTACAGAGCACATCTAACTTAAACCTATTCTCAGTTTAGTTTTTATGGTAGCGTTTACAAAAGTTATGTGTGAGATACATGGATCTATAGCTGGGCAGTTACAGATAATAATGGCCTCGACTCATTCTGCCAGGAGCTGACAACTACTAGAGAATACAGAGAGTCAGTCAGCTGTGACAGTTTGCACTGGAGGTATAGGTTAACATTTCTCAAAGTTGCTCAGTGTGTCCCTCCACCTCAAAGGCCATCCAGCTTGCCATCTGCAAGGAGGGCTGTGCCTTCCTTTCCACCACCTCACAAACCTACAACCTTCCCACACACATCAAGAGGTGTGTGGCATCCCCTCACACACACCCTGCCACTGCGTGATCATAATGGGATCCTCTGACTATAGCATGAAATTAAACTTCCTGTGGGCTGGAACGCTATGTAGAGCCTTATAGAGTGAGGGTCCAGTGGTGCCATCTAGTTATAATCATAGAATTATAGAATGGTTTCTGATAGAAGGGACCTTAAAGATCATCTAGTTCCAAACCCCTGCCATGGGCAGTGATGCCACTCACTATCTCCTAAGACCATCCACACTATATTTCTGCAAAGATCACCTTCCTTACCAATGACAAATGCCATTATTGCATAACTTACCCTGTTTTCTACAGCATTAAAACACAATTCATGCCCCTCCAGGTCCTCCAGAAACAATTTTCATTGCTGATTTTCCCCTGGTTGTACTGCTTCACAGTTCACCTATTTGAAAAACAAGCAGGCTAGCTAGAGGCCAGGGATAAGTTTTATTGTTTGTATTTATAGTTGTGAACTTTGTGTCCTTATTTCTCTCCACTCACATTTGTTCAGTCCCTCAAACTGAAAACTCTTTGAAGAAGTAGTTGGGTCTTGCAAGATGGCTTTTTTTGATATTGAAAATGCTCTGCAATGGGAGTGATGAAAAAAATTACCATAATATCCATTATTTTGACAGGTTTTGATGCTTTTCTTGTTGATGTTATCAAAAGGAGCATTATTTACAAGTCAGAAAATCAGGGTAATGGCTTTAGTAGAACTCACATGTCGGGAAGGTTTGGGAGTGTGCTCTTTCTTTGATTTCATCCACCTCACTATATCAATACACCAGCTAAAGTTCAAAAACTCTGAAAAATTCTGCTGAAGAAATTAGACCAGAAGTCTGAAGGCAGACAAACATTAGAGAAGTTCTCCTTTGTATGATCTATTTCTATACAAATATAGAAGAATCTATAGGAAATAAAATCTATAGAAAAATTTCTGCTAGGAGGACCTACAGAAAGCCTATGCTCTGAATTTACAGGCAGGTTTTCTGTTACTGTTTTTAGTGTTTGCTCATTTGTTTTTCAGATACTACTTTCAGATTTCTTCAGACTCTTGATATAACCTACTGCCTATGCTTTTAAACTCAGCATGTCCCCAGTATATGAATTAGTAGACTGTCATTTATGTTAACTGTAATGTTATTAGGGCATCATCTAGTGATAAATACACAGTGCAGGTGTGCATTACTAGAACTGGTAGAAAACTCTGAATTCTCCCTAATATCCTAAATAAATACATACATTCAGAGATGTAGGGTGCTAACTTTATTTCCTGGACACTATGACATGATGTGGGTCATAAAAGAATATAATTACCTTGTATCACCTGTGAAAACTTACTCTACTTTGGCTCCAGTGGATGTTATTACGCATTAGTTTAAATGTAGTCACTAAGTATCAGCTAAAAGTAAAAAGTACAGATCAGTACTAGTCAAAAACAAAGCACTCTCCTAAATATCCAAGACAGATGCCCTGGAAAAATAAAGTTAATTGCTTGTTTCTTCTGAGACATCCTTCAATGGGCATGTCCTTAGACTTCAGTGGATTTCTCATCACCCAATCACTTCTTGTTTTAAAAATAGTGTCGTTTTGATTTGGATCTAGCCTAGGACCACTGAAGGGAGTCTATCTTGCAACTGAGGCTGTTGCCAAATTGTATATAACACTTCTACCCCAGCACAAAAAATTCACTCTAACTTCTTGGAAGTCTTTGGAATATCAATGGGAAGGTTTTCCCCACTTATATATGTCTCATCTTCCTTCAGCTGCTTCTCTGAGGCTGGCAGGTATCATTTTGCATCCCTCGGTGAAAATGCTGTAAAGCAAATATTGAGCTGATTTCCAGCTGTGTTTGTTTAGATAGGAATATTTTCTTCTACTTGCAGCACAGGCAGTTATTTGAGATTGTTGTCAGAGTTTTCTTTTGATATAGCTTCCTTGTATATAGTTCTTCTGTAAATGTTTTCAGCATTCATTGTCTTTTTGTCCTAAGACGCTTTTTAGCCTGCCTCACAGAGGGATTTTATAGATGAATATCTGAACTACTAAACTTAAAATGGCTTGAGATGAGCAAACTTGTTCTCTTTTTCAATTAAAACTACATTCATCAGCTTTGTCAATGCGCTCTTAGCAAAAATTTATGCAGAATTTGGAAAAGTTTACTTTTTAAAATGCAGATTCCCTCCCCTCCAAATTCTCCTCTATTTTTATTTTAATATTAAATGAAGTGCCTTTCTTTATATACTACATAATAAATATAAATGCAATATAATTAAAATAAATTATAGTAGGTTTTTATATAATAGATATTTGCTTGGCACTGTACAACTCAGAGAATCCTGCCTAATATTACAAACTTAGCTCTCCTGTATTCTTATTCTCCCACTTTAGGTTGTTTGGGATGTTTCCAATTTGTATTAAAATAGCTTGTAGCACAGCCTTTGTCTTCTGGTCTCTGCAAAAAATAGTAGGGCACCATTCTTGGATGGAACTTCTTGGTAGCACTGCGATGTAATTGTTGTCATATAGGTTTTATTATGATATTAATGATATTAATGATATTAATGATATACTAAATATCATTTTTAAGTAGCATTTTTAATAATGGCCTTCAGAGGTGCGTCTCTAGGGGGGTTTAGCAGTATAAAAGCTGTATTGCATTCCTACAGGGAAAATGGATGGCTACCTTCATTGCTTCTGTGTGTTGTGACTTGTTCCATTTGGAGGAGTTATTTTTTAAACTCTAATATGTTCATTACTTGCAGCTTACTTGCTTTTGTGAGACATTGTGGCCCTTTTCATTTCCTCTATTTTGCTGCCCCTGTATCAGGCATCTCTTTTTGTCTGTAGCTGCACTTAATAGCCTGAACTCACCTAGAAGAACGAAAAGGAGGAGTTTTCCAGTTGGACTATATTGTGACCCAGAAAATAGTCAAGCAGCCTTTACAGATAGGGCAGTCTGAACCTCAGCTGAATCTGGGTCACAGCCCACATTTCACTGGGGAAATACAGAAGCCTTATGCCTTTTCACCTGTACAGCTGCTCTTGTAAGTTTTTTAACAACTGGAATAGATTACGGTGAGTTACTGCTCCTGAGCTACTGTAAAAACTTGAGTACATTCCTGTTCTGAGAGCAGAAAGGTAGGCAGTTTCTAGATACAATTTAGTATTACATAAAAAAAAAAGTTTTAAATTTTATGATACTCAAATTGGTAGAAGAGAATACAAATGACAGAGAGACTTTGTCCTGTAGTGACAGAACAAGGGGAAACACTTACAAACTGAAAGAGGACAGGTTTAGATTGGATATAAGGAAGAAATGTTTTAGGATATTTTAGGATGAGGGTGAGACACTTGCAAAGGTTGCCCAGAGAAGTTAGGGATGACCCATCCCTGAAAGTGTTCAAGGTCAGGTTGAATGGGACTTCAAACAACTTGAGCTGGTGAAAGGTGTCCATAGCAGGTGAATTGTACTAGACCATTGTTAGAGGTCCATTCCAACACAAACTATTTAATTTTTACTTGACTTTTTGTTAGACTGAGGTTTCTATTTGCTTGGCCTCGTTTTTCTTGTTTTGTTGTGGTTTTTTTTTTCCTCCTTTCTTTTATTATAGCTTATTTGCTCTTATAAAGATAAAAAAATAAAAAAAAAATCTCATTCTCTTATTTGCCCATTGGACTCATCATTGCAATTTCTTAAGGGTAAATTTTGTCATGGAAGGATGATTGCATGCTTTTTAGAACAATTTAATTTGATGTAGCAATACTGTTACTGTTGCTAAATCTTCCAGAGAGATTCTGTAAAATATCCAAATTAAGCGCAGTAACCAATCCATGTCTATATTTGACTAGTAGCTAGCTGTACTTTATTTTGAATAATGCACTTGTACTATTTTAAAACTAGTAAAAATGATCTGAGATCAAGGTAGATTTGTCCTACCAAAGATAAAACATTTTTATTGCTATTGAAATATTGTGACATTCTATTTAAATGCTGGTATAATTTCACGAATGTGCTGAATCATGTTATCAGGGGGAACGGGGGACTCTTATCTGTAGCAGGTCTAGTCAAGAGGTGCCTAACATTAAATGGAATTAATATACAATTTCCTATAATTTGGAGTTTAATCATATTGCTGTTGAAGGTGGGCAAGAAAGAATTCTGTGATACCAAGTCTGAAATCATTTAATCAGGAATGTAAATCAGTTCTGTGCTTCACTTACTGAATGTTGATAGAATTGGCTATAGTAGATTGTTGTTTTTAATTACAGCTGCTCTGTAATGTTGTTGTGTTACCAGGTTCCAAGAAGGAAAATAGTACAGTATGGCAGTTTGCTATGCCAAATGACCACTGCTACTTCCAAGTATAAATACTACCGGGAGTGGGTTCTTCTGTGGGATGATAACCACATCCCTAATTAATGAATGCCACCCTTCCCTATATGTATTTATGTTCAGATAATTTATTTAAATAATGTTCCTACTACATGCCTTATAGCCTTCTGCCTTTTGCTACACAAATTTTAGCTTATATTGCAGACTGTGCAAGTCATTTGGCAAATGTAATTTCCATCCCTGCATACTAATCGATTTCTTCACAAACACCTGCTATCAGTTATGATAATAAAAATGCCATTCTAAATTGAAAAGGGGCCAAATAGAGCTTCCTAAGGAAATGACTTAAGTGTCTTTCAATGCCTTTAATGTAGTAATGTTCTTGTAGTGCCAACACGTTTTTTCAGCATTTGCATTTTATATAATTTTACTCTATTACATCATTTTCCTGTCTAAAGGGTCCCTCATAACTGTTGCTACGAAGTAGTTCATCACAGGGCTGGAGAGAAATATCTGCGTTTCCTCTCTCATGGGTCTAAATCCACCAATTTTACATTTGAAAAATTCCTTAGCACAGGCCTGATTGGAACATCTGGCCACTATGCTAGTGTAAATACTAAATGGCTGTATCAATTCCTATAACATCACTGGGAAAATGTTGTAAAATTGGTTGGTGCCTTGCCCTTGAACCACATGCCAGTTCTTTCCTAAAATATAAGCCTAAATTTAGCAGGCAGATTGCAAGTAGCATTTGAATTATCCAGGGTCACTTTATGGCTTCTTCCATCTCAAAAAATAACTTCCCAGCAACAGTCTTTGCCAGAATCTAATCATTTTCAGCTCTGCTGGGTCTTGTCTCAGCTCTGAAACGTCTCACTGGCTTTCAACTGTATTGTCATCTCCCCAGACAATGTCCTCTGTATTATTTGTAAGGAAACAATCCGTTTTACTGATTTTTTCACATTTTCATTTTCTCTTAGCTCTAGCTGCCCAAGCGTATGCACTAAAGGAAGAGAACGATAGTCTTCGATGGCAGCTGGATGCTTATAGGAATGAAGTGGAGCTCCTGAAACAGGAGAAGGGACAGCTCTTTCGAACAGAAGAAAGCCTTACAAAGGACCAGCAGCTGCAGTTCCTACAGCAGACAATGCAAGGCATGCAGCAGGTATTGCTAAAGAAGAGAAGAACAGGTCTTCTAATTTAGGAAAGTGGTACCATGGGGCTGTGCTGTACTCAAGACTAAAATTTTAGGGACATTAGATGGGGGAAAGGGAAGGAGGATTTAGAGATATATTTAGGGATAGTCATTTTGGGAATTCATAAACTGTAAACCCACTGATCATTCAAGAAACTTTCTTATGCATTTACTAGTTAGGAGAAAATTACTCTATTGCTCTCCTCACTTAATCCAATTGGCCCTAGTTTTGCACAAAAGTTAAAAATTTTGTCCAGTGTATCACAGTCAATGTTCTGCGATGCCTTCATTTGCATTCATCTGCGTCTTTCTTTCTGGTCTTGTTTGAGGATGACTGAGACGCCTCCAGCTTGTCCAGACTACTCTGCTGCTGACTTACAAATGGTTAGCAGCATCAGTGCTATCTCCTGAGCTCTTATCATTTATGCTGACCCATGGACATAACCTTTTCATTCAGCCAGTTTTTTTAAGTGGCTTAGTGCAGCAGCAAAGCTTTTTCTCTGATACCAATGAGAAACTGTAGTATGTCCCTGCAGGGGCAAGAGGTGTCAGTTTATCATAAGTATTATCCCCTATTTGTTAGTGTGCTCCTGACGTTGTGCTGGGCAAGTCTTGGCAAGTATATACAGACTGCTCCACTGCTTTGTCTGACATCCACTAACACATGAGCAGCCCTCATTCAACATGCATGTGTACAGCATCTTCCCTGCCCAGGCACTTGTTCGGATGGTACATGGCAAAATCCAAGGTCAGTGGCTCACCGAAACACTGGATTGTGCTCCCATCTAGAATGGAGCTTCTCCAGATGGCACTGCAGAAGTTAATTTTGCTTCCTTCATCTGTCCCCTGAAGCTGCTTATGCATTCCTTGTCACTCCCCATTATTAGATTCCAGAAGGGGACAAGCTGTACCCACTACTCGACTGTACTAAGCTGCTTTTGTATGACAAAACCCAGGAGATATTCATTGGCGTATGAGCTGCCAATTGGGTTAGCAATTGCGTGGCTATCACGGTACCCATTGAATCCAGCAAGTCTGCAAATCCCAGCTAACACCAAACAGCAGAGCACAAGACAACCCTACACATACATTTCTATGAACATAAGCTCTTTTAAGCCTGCAGAGTTTTACAAAATTAGGGTGGTTTATTGTATAGTGGAATAATTCTGAACAAAATATTTAAAACATAGAAAATAAGTAATTGATAATTCAAGAATAAAATCTTTCCCAAACTTCAGAATTAAGTCAGAAATATTTGAGGTTTCCATATACTATAGATAAGTTTGAGGTCTGTTTGTAGTCTTATCCTTATATCAATGCATACTTAAATATCGCTGGTTTTATTAAATTTAACATAGCATATATAAAGATTGTGCGATATTTCATCCTGGTGCTAATTCTCTAGTAAAATTAGTGAAATGTGGCCATAAAATACTAGTAAATAAAAATGCTAGAGACCTAGCACCCATTTTGCATTATTTTAGTTTCCTACTTAGGGTCTTGGATGAAGACTAATCAAGTCTGTAGAATATAAATAGATTTCTGTTGAACCTCAAGCAAATGTTAATAATGCAAATCAATAACAGCGACTCTGTTCAGCTAGCCATGGACACTGTAGTCCCTATTCCTCTGAGAGTTTCTATGTTCGTGACAGTTCTGCTGTGAGGTTCTCAGTTTTTCTAGTTTGCCATCTCAGGGTCAGACCTACTTACTCCCAATGGGATATAATTAGAGATGGCCCAAGGAGCTGGAGAAGACACTGCAGATAATCCAGTCTGACAATACGCTGAGGAGAGCAGCAACACAGAAGCACGGGAGGTGTAGTTCAGAATATTTGGTGGGAAATTATCAGTCAGTTAAGCAGCTGGATGATGGTTTTGGATTTCAATAATTAGCCATAGTCATGACATCCCGTAACCTTTGTGCTTTTCATGCAGTTCATGCATGAATATTTAGAAATAAACCTTTGATTTAGGTAGACTCAGTTTTATCTCAGCTTGGTTTTGTAAATGTTGAGAGATGACAACCTTAGCTAAAATCCATCAGTATAGCAGGTGCTCAGCATCTATGGAAATCAGTCTCACTATGAAATATTAAATATATATCTGGGACTTGAATATAAATAATTTAACAAAAAGACCTGTATTCCCTTTTATCCTTTTGTATATATTAAAATTAATTTCAGACAAGGTAAACTGAATGCTATTGAATTCCTGAACCCTTCATATATGTCAGCATTAAAAAATATATTTCTCCTTTTGTCTTCATTTTCCCCCACTTTTTCTTACACTTCTTCTAACTCTGAAAACTAGAGAACAAGTGATTAGAGCTGCAGGCTGAAAAGCAGATTTATCTGAGAAAAAGTGGATGCATTTTCAGAATCAAGACATTTTTTTGTAAATATATTTGATGCCAAACAGTAGCAAATAACACAACACCAATGTATTTTTAATGTACTTCTACCATCTGGATGTTTTTCAGGATTCTTTCCTACATTTGCAGGACTGATGAAATGAATGTTTATTTTCTGTTCCATCACTCCCACTGATCCAAAGTAGCATCAGCAAAATCACACAGATGTTCACTGATGAAGTATACCTTATGGGCCATAGCAGCAACCTCCTTATTTACTGTGTCTAAAAAAAGAAAATCCTTTGGACTAATGACATTGAACTTAGAGAGGTTTTAGTCAACTTCATCCATAAAACTGTGTCACAGTTTAATTTCATACACACTGTGAGATCTCAAAGAAATGGAAATAATGTCTTGTATCCATGGTAACAAATGAGATACACTTTACCTGATTTTGAGATGGAAATTGAATTAACTTGTCACTGCTGCATAGGTGGTATTGCCTTCAATTTATTTCTATATGAGAACACATATACTAAGATGATCACTTCTTGAATGGCTCTTTTTCCAGCAGTGTTTGGTAGTCTCTGACAAAGTCTGTATTAGAGAAAGGAAACACAAGAAAGGATGTTTTAGTTGTAACTATTTTTACAACACTTGACAGCACAGCTGTAAGAATTTTTTTTAGTCTTGTCTCTGTCTGAAATGTTTTACCAGATACATGACTATAGATAACACAGAAAATATCACCCCATAGTGTTGCTTAATTCTTGCAATTATAAGGCTCAATTTTCAGTGGATATATAATTTCTCCAAATTGCAACCAGTGAGTTTAGCACATTCCATGTGGAATATCAAGCAGAATTTTTTCAAAAAAATTCCCAACAAAATCTTTCAGCTACTCCAAGAAAAAAGCAAGAAAAATATAATTTTATTGTATATTGTCCATCAAATATGATTCTTGAGGAAATGCACTTGCCACCTTTATGCTTTCAAGCAGGGGCTCAGAATTTGACAGTGAGTCTCTATTGAATTAATGATGTGGTTTCCAGATCCTTTATAAAATCTGTCTGAAATTGATAATGTTAGCAAGCCTTTGAAAAATGTTGGTTTGCCACATAGGAGATGACACTCATTAGCATATGTCCAAGTAAATTTTAGGTTTTTAGTGGTCATCCAGGGTTGTTCATGAACCACTTCCATAGCATGGCCATCAGTGCAATGTTTTAAGCCTCAAGTTAGTCCTAAGTCTACAGAGCACACTGTAGCATGGCTCTCTAATTTAACAAGTTAGCTCTACCTTTTTTGTCAGGCTTAACTGGCCAAGGTATGGGGTTGTGCTTGCATAGCTGTACTGATTCCTGAACTGGTACTTCTGCCAATAGACTGTTAGTTCTGCATGGTACTTCATTGCATTATGGAAATGTATGATAACATTCTTTCCTCTCAGAACTTCCTGAGCACGACGGGCTGAATTTAAGCTCCTGCAGGCAAGGGTGTCATCCAGAAATCCCCATTTAAATCATACTTCCATCTATGCAAACTTCAGGAAATGTACACAAGTGCCTACAGCTCTGCTGTTGCACATGCTGGAGTGTATCGGGGACATTTAAGTGGCACCACTTTGCCCCCATTACTTTAGGGGCCTGATTCATTGGCTGAGCTTGGGATCATACTCTTAACACACAGTGACAGCACAAGCTCCCCTTCGTTGGCGGTGATGCATTAAAGCCTAGCCATGGGGTTATTGCACAAGCAGGGGACGCACAACAGTGCCTCTCTTAAAATTAGTGCTCGAGGTGGAAGAAAAGAGCCAATGGAACAGTCGTGGGGGATGGGGCTGACAAAAAGGCTGATGTGCTGCTGCAGGTGCCGTTGGCTTGGTTAGCTCGGCGTATCTCAGCAGGAGACTGAGCATATTCTGAGCCTGCTGATTGACCCACATGGGTATCACTCTGATGAAGCATGTTGAAAATCCACTTTGGTCTTGTCTTCTTTTTTCTCCCCAAACAATTCCAGTTTCACTTGAATCTCAATGCAGATTGTGAACCTGAACACTCAGAAGCCGGGAACTGCCAGAACCACTGCCTGTGCCTTTTGCTTTGTATACCTCAGAGACCCTTCCCTGTTCAGTGCCGCAGGCAGAGAGTACACAGTTAATCATCACCTATTCAATACCTTCCTGTCCTTGCTGTTCTGTATGCAACTCAAGGTCTTTCTGCAAAGGCCACATTGCTCCTGACATTTCCTACCTACCGAGGACTAGCTTTTGCAGTTTACTAAGCATTTAGCATGTAAAATAAATAGCACGTGCACCTGAGACTTACATAGCTTTTTTAAAAGGCTTTGATAAATGCCAGATGACTAGCAATCATAAAACCACAGAGTCATTTAGGTTGGAAAGAACCTTTAAGATCATCAAGTCCAACAATTAGCCCAATACTTCCCAGTCCACCCTAAGCACCACATCTACACTTCTTTTAAATATCTCCAGGATGGTGACTCCATCACTTCCCTGGACAGCGTGTTCCAATGCTTGACCACCCTTTCAGTGGAGAAATTTTTCCTAATATCCAACCTAAACCTCATTTCAGGCTTTCAGTGTTCATCCAGGGAAGACAGTTTGGTCTGTGGTACGCCTCACTGTTGTGGTTGGGAGGGTGAGAAGAGCTGCTGGAGTGCATTGTAGCACCCTCCTTACACTCACTGCTCCCTCAAAGGAGAATGGTCATGGTACAAATTTGATGAGGAGGACTGTGACGTGCACACAGTTTCCACCGTGCCATCACTGGGAGATGGATTAGGAGTCTTTTGTCTAAGTGAGATGGCACAAGAGTGATCTATCATGTTATGAAGCAAAATCATGTACCCCTAAAATACAGTAACTGTTCTGAGTAGAAAAGCCAGAGGTAGCTAGTGGTGCCTCACCGTGGTGCCTTTGAAATGAATTGGATTTCTACCATTCCCAGCCACTGGAGCAGAGCCAGTACATTTTCAGATGTCCTCCTAGAGTTAGCGGAAGTTTTTTTCTACAGGAAAAGATGGCATTGCTCAGGTATTTCTTCCCCTTTTTTCCTAGCTTTTTCTCATACATTTAATAGAAGAACTTACTATTTCCATGGTCCACACTCTTTCAGTGGGAGCAGAGACAAAACGCACATTTCTATGCAGGAGGTTGCAAGAGATAGTAGGGTAGGGCATCATGAGGACTTTTCTCCTCATCAATCTTTTAACCAATATAATTAAGTTCCAATAAGCCTCAGCTGGCATTGAGGTCTGCAGCTCTGAGATCCTTCACACATGTTGTTAGCAGTCGCAGCCATTCCTTTCTGCCACATACAAACTTCCTGAAATATCAGAAGTCACAGACACAAATGCTGTTGGCTGAAAGTTGCTGAATCTGGTGCTGTGTGAGTGCCATGACCATTACAACAACCTTTAAATATAGAGGTCCTAGTAGCAGTTTAGTGCTGAAATTAACATCATTGTTGAATAGATTGAGCATGTTATGGCTATATTTATTAATATAGCCCAAGTGCAGAGGAGATTTGTAGTCTTTTTTTGATTCCATCTATGTCTTGCTCACCGAACACCTGTTCGGGATATAATCCACCCAATGTACTTACGTACAACTATAAACTGATTCTTCTCCAAATGCAATATTAAATAAGAGTAAATATAAGAGACAAAAAAAATTATCCCTTATATTTGTGTTTTACCTGCTGAATAAATGGGCCAGAATAATTAGTGGGAAATGTTTTTAATTACTACTCTTGCAGTATGAATTCCGGTTAGATTGTTCTTTTTTCGTGTAAAAGTGACACTGGAGTAGTAATGGCAATACCAATAACCTTATAGGGAATGGATACAAGTTAAGTGCGAGGGACTGAGCCCAATGTCCAGATGTTCGCTTCCAGGCCTGTCTCTTCTCTCACCCAGTGGCTGATACCTGAAAACTGTTTAAGAAATATGTCATCTCAGGAGAGAGAGAAATGCTCCCATAAGCGTTATCACTGTTCTCTAATGCTTTTCAGGACTCGGTACAGTACTGTTCATGTTTAAACTTCCAGAAAACAGTTACTCTTTCTGATTATATTAAAAAAAACCAAGAGCAGCTGGCAATTAAGTGCTATTTATTTACCTGATCTCAGACATGCCAAATGGGTTCTCTTCTCTTTTTAACAACCTTTCTTTATTGAAAGTAGTATTTGATGTCCCACATCTGTGACCACCACTTCAATAATATTAGAGAAGTGTAAATAAAGGTCCACAGATACTTTAAGCACCTTATTCCCAACAGCTGTTCTAGTGGAAAAATGGAGGAGGGTAGCATCTTTTTTCCTGCTAGTGCTGATAAAGCTAAACTGCTATTGGCAGCAAGAATAAACCCTTCATAGAAAAATAATTGGGTGCACACACTTTACTTAAAATATGAAAGAAATCAACTAATATCTCCATTTAAATCTTGTATAGTCTAGTGGTGGTGAAGGAAAAATCTCATAAGTTTTACAGTCCAGTGATCTTACATGAATTTTTTAAAAGATCCTAAATACTAGAATTGGCTTGCTGATTAGAGTTTCCAAATGTGTTTGATGCTATCAGTACTAGGAACTCTGTTTCCATTTTAGGAATTGTGTCTCATTAGAAATTACACTGAGTAAATTGATTCTCTTCCATAATGTCATTTTTCTAATTAATTTTTTATTCTCCTTCAAAACAAATAAAATATTTTTCTTGACTAGAAAATCAAAATTTCAAAGATCTAATTTTGTTTGTTGAGAAAAGGGCATGCTGTATCATGCTTATTTGCAGTTCCATGAAAGAAGACATGGGATTATACAGTCCAAGTACCATTAACTGGTGAGGAAGTATCCACAATGGACAGTACTGGTGAAAGGTTGGAAAAGATGAAGATGAATGGGTGATCATGTCTTCTTTTGACTGTGCATCATGTGAGGTGCCTTGTAGAACAGATATGAGGGCAGAGGGAACATGATGCTCATCTGGGATCAGCCTGCTTTCTTTGATCAGGATCAGAGAAAACTGTAAGCCCACCTATCCACTTACCTATTGCCGGTAAAGTCAAGGGCTGTGCAATATTCCAATCATCTCATTTAGCAAAGGTAGGAGGGAGCTTTATTGATGAGGTACAATGGGCTTTGGTCAGACTTCTCCCCTCCACAGGCCACAGTCAAAATTAAAGACCTTGTGTAATTTGCTTTGAAAGACAGATCCCACAGAGGGATCCCTGATGCTAGCCCTAAGTGTGTATTAGTAAATTGGGAGAATTTAAATTCTGAGAGGAGGGATTGATTCTGTAAGGTTCCTAAGGACTTGGGTCTTTTTCTGATTTGCTGCAGAAGTTCACAGATGACTGAAGAAAGCTTGGGGTTTTTTTGAGGAGTAAGAGATATAGTAGAAACTTACTTGACAAAGGAAAGCTGTAGAGTATCTCTTAAGCCATTCATTTCACCATCCATGTTCTCCTTTTGTCTGCTGCCCAACCCTTAACGCTGTCTCTTGAAGCTGGTGTTCCTGAACTGCTATGCCTCACAGAAACAAAAGAAACTGAGAGCTAATTTTCTGATATCTACTAGGTCTAGAACTAGAAAAACTGAAGTCAGAAGGTACATCTAGATGTTGTGTACACCTCTGCTCAAAACAGGAGCATCTCTGGAGTTGTCTCAGTTTTGCTCAGGACCTTGTCTAGCTATGGTCTCTGAGGATGGAGAGTCCATAGCTTCTCTGAGCCCTTGTTCAAGTGGTTGGCCACCCTCACTTTGGAATATTTTCCTTATATGTAATACAAATGTTTCTATTTGTCCTCAATCCCCATTCAGGACAAGACTGACTCCACCTTCTCTGTAACCTCCCTTTAGGTAGTCTCTGTGTGTCTGTGTCCATCTGTCTGTTTTCTCATTTGGCATATTTCTTATGATACAGGCCTGCCTGCAACTACTCTGAGTACTGTAAATCTGTAGGACCTCTGCAGTCAATCTAATAGCATGGAAGGGAAGCATGGCAAACATCTCCCTAAGAAGCAGCTGGACAGAGTTCATCTTTAGTGCTACGATACACACTCACCCATCAGGTGTGTGTCCACTGCCTGGCCCCCTCCAAGGCAGTTCAGCTTTGGAGCTAACATGTTCAGCATGATCTCTGCCTCTGGCCGGAGAGCCAGGAAGACTCACTTTGCAGGTGAATGCCCATCAGACAGGAGCTGGGCTGTTGATCTACATGCAGCTCTTCACCAGCCCTCTTTTGTCACTGCAAACCCCATAATCCACCCAAATAATTCCATCCACATGGCCAGGGACACAGCCAATCCCTGAGAGGTGGGAGGGATGAGAAACATTGCACTATTACATTGTGTTTCTTTTTAATCCCTTTAAAAAAAATCCACAATCATACTCTTTATTTTAATAATTCCTTGCTGCAACATGGCTAACTTCCTTGAGGGCTCATTTCTAAAGCTTCTTTGACTTGTCTTTCACATTCTCCTGTTTCCTTGGTGATTTGTCAGGCCTCATCAGCATCTTGTTACTAATGCATATTTGCTCAGCTGGGAAGTCACTTTCTCATTATTCAAGCCTGCCATGTGCTGGCCATTTGCGATATGAAATCCCGTCTGTTTTACAAAAAGAGAAAACACTCTTCCAGACAGTCCACGGGAGTACTAGAAGAGGGATTTGTATTTTTATTTTGCAATTAGTTGATTTCATTTTAATTCATTATTTCTTTTCCTTCTAGCTAAGAAAGATTCTGAAAAGAAATATTTACCATCCTTCTCCTTCGTATTTGTGAACAGCTTCTAAGAATTTTGAAGCACTTATTTTCCTTGCTGATTTTTGTCCTCTTCCAACTCTAACTTCTTTTCTGTATATTTTCTGTATAAAATAAAGTTAAAAAAGACAGAGTAAGGTTTTACTTGAGGAAATAGCAAAAAATATAATAAACCCTCAGAAACTGCTATCATAAGTGAGTCCTTTAATTTTTAGGTGAACTCTGCAGGCATTTCAATGCCTGTGATCTCTGATTATAGTGTAGTTTAGGGGAAAGGGCTTCACTTTTGCACACGAGAACTGCTTTCCAGGGTTACTGTTTTATACAAGTGCCTTGATTTCATTGGGACTGAAAAAAGTAGCCTTGATTGGGTTACCACCTGCCTATATGAGACATGTAAGTTTCACCTTTCTTTTAGGCACCTAGTGAATCAGATGTTCCCATTTTTCCTGAATAGGGATATCTTTACTATAGGTGGTAAGTGGAGAGTAATATGAGTATGCTGCTCCCACAGATTATATGGATAGGAACTCAGTTTGCCTGAGTTCACTGGGTGTCTAAGACAATCATTCAACTAAGTTGTTTCATTTGGACTGTGTAAGACCATTCGTCTTTGACTGATACACTAATTTCAGAAGAGTTTGCTGCAGATCATTTCTGGACACTCTGTAACTACTCCATAAATGGGAGAGCCTTTGCCTCATTCCCGTGGCTGAACAGGATGTGTTTGCTGAAACTGCCTGCACAACCTGTGATCAAAGTCAGCGCTCACACCTCAGAGGTGTTCTTTTGTCTGCTCTTCTTTACCGTCCTTTCTTTAAGGTCTTTGTAACCCTTTCATGCTTCATTTCAAGCAGCTGTAGAGAAAATCGTAAACAAAGTAGCAGGGGCTGGACCATTCAGCAATATAACTGCTAAACTTGTGGCGAATGCTGATTTTTCTTTTTCCATTATTCTGTCAGCCTTACAGTATCCTAAGTACAGCCTCAGGCCCTGTTGTGGCTTCTGATCTGCCTCGTTTTTGTTTGCATGCAAAGTTGATGGTTTCATGCTGGAAATCATGCATTCCTTCTGAGATCCTTGTCTGTCCTACTAGACTTGGGGTGTGACCACACTTCTAGATATATCCATAATTTATATTCAAATGTACACTGCCTTTTGAGGAGCAATGAAGAACTGTGGACAGGGAGGAGGAGAGGAAAGAGAAGGAGTATTTCATGGCTGCCTAGTGGTACACAACAGCAAGCTATTACTTTCCCTTTAGGGCTTCTCGTATATTCTAAGGCAGTGTGTGTTGTTCAGTTGTTAGCATTCTTGGCCACACTAGTACTGCATTGTACACATCCTGAGTAATTCAGCTGGCTTCAATAATGCCATCTATATTTAATGTTTCAGAAGCTGCGAAGATTGGTTTAAGATGGTAATTTTCTGTCTGCACTTTTGAGATTTGTGCAATATGGGTGGTACTGAACTGTCTCTGGCAGAGATTCAGCCAGAGGTGGGAGGTGGGAGTGTGTGAAAAAAAACCCAACAAAATAACACATACCCTCTTCTCCCCCACAAATGAAATTAGCTAACCACTTATTATGTACAGGGAGGATTTGGTCCTCATGAATGAAGGAAGCTTAACACAGGAGAGTGATATTTACCATTTCTACACAGAGCAGTTTCAGAGTTGCCATTGGAAACAATGTCTTGCATTTTTGGGGGGATCTAAAATGCACTGATTGATATTGATAGACAACCAGGAGATTAATTCTTTTCTGCTTTTCCATCTCCTCCCTGGAAATACCAGTTAGAGGATATTAGTGATGTCTACCAGTCTGATCTGGTCCTACTACACAGCTTCATCTCAGGGTCAACCTGGCAGCCATGATAACAAATGCTTTTGGTTGCATATAGACCAGTTGAGCTTCCATACTGGTACTGGTGGAGCTCTAGGCTCTGCAGGTGTCTCTCTCCAGGATCATCGGAGCTGTAATGATGCTGTGACATGGTTTTCTGCTTCCTGACACTTGGATTTTGGCTCAAGGAAAAGACTCTTGCACAACTTGCAGGGCACTGTCAGAGACCCAAAGAACTGCACACTAAGGGCATGGAAGACACCAGAAAAATGAGCCAGGTATTTCCTGGCTGTGTAACCATGAAATTACTCCTTTGCTTGATGACACTGGGGAACTGCTGTCTGAATGCCATGGACATGTCACAAAGCTGGAGATATCAGGGCTTAAAGGAAATGGCCAGAGACATGAGACAAGATGGAATAAAGGGGCACTTGTATAGCTGTGGTGGCTGTAGCTGTGTGGCTAAATGGGCACAGGGGGAAACTCTGGCAGAAAGGCTAGGTGAGTTGGCAAAGCAGGTGGAACAGTATCAGAACAGCAAAACATTAAAACCAAGAATAATTTATTTATTTTGATTGATTGTGGTATATACTTGCAAGCAAACTGAAGGGCAGAAGAAATACCTATAGGATCAATTTTTAATAAGCACAAATATATGTGAAAAACAAGGTAATTCTGAATACCATCATCTTGACATCATTCATTATAATCTTTATGGAGAGGCTATCTGTTTATAAGCAGGCATGACAGCAGTCCCTGTTATGAAACTTGTTGCATTCCTGCTAGTGTAAGATCCTCTTCCCGTTTGCTTCTAACTTTGCCAAACATCAGGTATTTGTGCTAAAATTTTTCAGGCTGTTCATTTGTCTTAGGCTGATATTTTTTTCCATTTGAATATATTTCTTCATTTTCCAAAATAAGACTACAAGAGAAAAATATGCTGTTTGGCACGTATAGCTCCATGTTACAACTTCTTGGTGGCAGCATCGACCACTCAGGAAAAAGAAATACCCAAACCTGATCCATGCAAAATTAGTGGGTTCTGCAGCTTTTAGAGGTAAATATGAGGGAGAGAAAAAGAAAGTTAAACCCCCAAGGGTTGGCTACAAATTTTAAATAATTTTATCATCTTTGAAGTTTGGATGGGAAGGTCCCACTTCTGTGAATGAAAAACCTTTTGTATGACTGGGAATATGGTGCCTTAGTTAAAGATATTCTGCTTTCCACCCCTGTGAAATTAGGACCCTGTGAAAGTATGAGCCTTTGTACACACAGTAAGCCTTCAGTAGTTGACAGTTTAACCACTAAGACTGCAGGAAGATATTTATCTCATATCAAGCACTTTATAGCTCATACTGCAATGAGAATGCACACTCTCTTACTCGAGGGAAACTGAGCATGTTGGATATTTTCCTGGGATTCCTGTTCCTCGCTGGTCCAGAGCCAAGAACAAACATGCAGAGCGTCACATCTCTCTCTCTCATGCTCTCGGTGTCTTCCACACCAATTCCTTCCATGCTCAGACAGTTTTGGAAAAATATATTAAACACAAAACAAGAAAAGTCAAGATCAAAGGAAGAGGTATATAATTAGACTAAATTACAGTGGGAGATCACAGTGAGAGATGCAAAAATAAAACAGTAGAAGTTTGTGAACTGATCTGCAATATGTCAAATGTGACCATGGAAGAACCATGGGGAGGGGGTGGGTAGGATGGGGAAGGAAATAGCAGTTCAGTTGCGTAACAACTTCAACCTATAAGTCAAACTTGGTTTCCCCTTTGTAACAGACATTCAGTACTGAAAAGGCTATTCAGGGTCACGATAGACTGAAAACTCACTTGGGATCTTCCAGATGGGAATTTATGTTGTTCAGAATGACAGCCTCTAGGGTTTCTCCCAGAAGCTGAAGTAAAATCTCTGAAGCAGGTTAAAGGTAGTCTGGCCACACTAGTGAGACATAACTGCTCAGAGAAGACTCTGAAATGGGGGAAAAGGCTCCTTTCTAATAACAACCCTTCACCATGTTCAGGTGTGTAAGGTGAAACAGGTTGCAGCTGCAAAAGAGAGGACATTTCACCACCTGCTGCTAGATGACACATCTGCTTCTCAAACCTCAGGTGTTTCGGCTAGTGACCCTTGAAAGGGTTTATGCCACATTTCTAGTATCCTGTGTTCTCTGCTTCTCTTCTGAGTCCTGGAATCCATTCTTTCTAAATTGCAGACATCAGCTGGATCTATCCTAGGTAAAACTGAATGGTCTGTTGTAACATGAGTTTACATGGGGTAACTAAAGGGGGTTACTAAGCAAGTTTGCAGACAATACAAAACTGGGAGGAGGTGTTGACTCCCTTGACGGCAGGGAGGACCTGCAGAGAGATCTCAACAAATTAGAGGGCTGGGCAATCAACAGCCACACGAAATTCAACAAGGAAAAGTGCCAGATTCTGCACCTAGAATGGATCAATCCCAAATGTTCGTACAGACTGGGGAATGAGATGCTGAAAAGCAGTGCCACGGAAAGAGACCTGGAGGTCCTGGTCAGTGGCAAGTTGAATATGAGTCAGCAGCGCCCTGGCAGCCAGGAGGGCCAACCATGTCCTGGGGGGCATCAGGCAAAGCATCGCCAGCCGGTCAAGGAAGGGGATTGTCCGGCTCTGCTCTGCACTGGGGCTGCCTCACCTGGAATATTGTGTGCAGTTTTGGGCACCAAAATATAAGAATGATATTAAGCTATTAGAGAGAGTCCAAAGGAGGGCAATGAAGATGGTGAAGGGCCTTGAGGGGAAGCCATGTGAGAAGTGCCTGAGGTCACTTGGTGTGTTCAGCCTGGAAAAGAGAAGACTGAGGGGAGACCTGATTGCAGTCTATTACTTCCTCCTGTGTGGAAGCGGAGGGGCAGGCACTGATCTCTTTTCTGCTGCGACCAGTGACAGGACCCGAGGGAATGGCCTGAAGTTGTGTCAGGGGAGGTTTAGGTTGGATATTAGAAAAAGGTTCTTCACGAGGGTGGTTGGGCACTGGAACAGGCTCCCCAGGGAAGTGGTCACAGCACCAAGCCTGACAGAGTTTAAAAAGCTTTTGGATGATACTCTCAGGCACATGGTGTGACTCTTGAGGATGGCCCCGTGCAGGGTCAGGATTTGGATTCAATGATTCTTGTGGGTCCCTTCCAACCTGGCATATTCCGTGATTCTGTGATTCTGTAATGGTCCCTTCTGGGGACCTACATAGGTATTACTGTGTGACCTATGACAATATACACAAATTCAGTGTATCATTTGAAAATGTAGGAAGTAGTACCCAACAGGCAAGATGAACACAACCCTGGTCAAGAAATGCCAAAGTAGAGCTTCCTACACAAAAGCTGGTTGGGCATAAGCCTCAGTGGAAGAGACCCAGTTATTTCATGGAAAAGTCTTGAAATTTGAAATGTTCTTGTGCTGTGGTACAGTGAATACATATACCAGAATGTCTCTTGAAGGCTCCCAGGGAGCAGTCTAGGTGGCAAGATCCATCAAAAAGCTAACTAACCCAGTTGGATTGTAGAGTGTATGAGATGTAATCAGACATATACTCACATGTATTTTTACTTCAGTGGCTGAATTAATCCATCATACTGATGTTCACTTACACAGAAATACACTACCAATAACTCCACAAGTCCCTGAAATGTCACCTGTTTCCAAGCTGCTCTGAAAACAATACTGACACCACGTCCTTTGATGCCTTCTTCCAGTGCAGTGGAAGAAGGGCTTTTTCTAGGTTTGCTATCTGTAACTTACAAAGATGCTGAACACCTGCAACATCAGTTTGAGTCCGTTACCAGCCTAAGCTGGTAACTAAGCTTTAGATGTAGGTACATGGTTAGATCACTAATGCATGCTAGTAAAGCAATTAGTCATTCAATTAGTCCTTAAAAAGATGTGTGCTTACAAGCAATATGTTGCCCCAGCAGAACATAGTTTCCTTTCTTGATCACTAAGGGAATACACCATAAACTTCTTTTTTTAACCTCACGTTTGTCTGCTCTTGCTCTTCAGCAGTGTCTAACATTCTTCACATCAATATAAAAATACATAACTGCTTCAGAATTAATTAAATCTACTGACCTGTTCTTGACAGTCGCAATAAATCTATGCAGAACCTAAAGCTAGCCAAGAGCAGGAGATGTGGGCTTTTAAATATGCTCCTGCATCCCAGAATTCTCTTCATAAAAATAGATTTTGGTCATAGCTTTTTGTTTTGACAGGTAAGCAGTCTTCCTGGCTGATATATTGATTGTAGGGCATCAGTCTTCCTGATCTAATGAAATATCACAGCACAAGAGAAAAAAAAAAGGAAAGCTTTTGTCTTCTTGGCAAGTCAGTCTGAAAGCTTTTCAGAATATTGCTTTGCTTAGAATGAAAATGGCTGTGGGCCAATGACTAATTATATTAAAGGGCTGTGCTTTTAAATTATTTACGTACCATAATGTTTACCCCAGTATTATTAAAACCACTGCATATACTTCTACAAATAAGATTTTGGTTCAGATGAATGTGACAGTCACTCTGTGGGTGATGTAGCAGGAGTTTCTACTTTAATGTAATAAATAGCTTAATGCACATTAGCAGATGCATTACTCTTGGAGCACTGCTGCAGAAGGAGATGCAGATGAAAATAATTTACCTCTGGTCCATTTAGACACAGCAGATTATGCAACAATAATAACTGTAGGAGCAGACTGCAAAACATTGTTTGAAATGAAGATTTATCAAACTGAGGATTTAAAACTGCTTTGGATCCAGATGATGCTAACCAGAAACTTCTTTTCTTTGTGCAGCAATTATTGAGCATACAGGAAGAATTAAATAACAAAAAATCCGAACTGGAGCAAGCAAAGGAAGAACAAACACATACTCAAGCAATGCTTAAAGTCCTGCAGGAACAGGTGAGTGGTTTGGCAGGAGAAAAATGCTGGCTTAGGCATGCTAAGAGGGTGGAAGTCTCATGGCTTCACCTTCAAAATCCACAGGATTCTGACCATGTAATATGCTGTGAGTAAGACATAACCTTATGTGACCTGTATGTCTGTTCTAATTAGGCTAACAGAGAGTTTGAGAAAACAGAGTGAAAAGGGACCCTTACTTTATACTATCCAGTATTGAAATTCATGTCTTGAATAACATTTTCTCTTAGGTATTCTACATAGATACCAGTGATGTGTGTTTTCACTCTGACTTTAAAAAAAATATTGAGTGAGTTAAATATACCTGAAACAAAACATTTGTTCCTTCTAAGAATAATATTCAAAAAAAAAAAAGGTTTTGGCCTCTCCTGTGCAATTCATTTTTATATGAATATATAAAATAATGGCATTATCATAATAGCACTAAAAAAGTAGTTAATGCACTTATTTAAGCAGTGAGAAGCAAATCTCTGTAAATCTGATTATCACATCTTCTTTGACGCTAAGGTGTTCTATGATATTGAGAAGTATATTTGATAGTATTGTTTTATAAGCATGGTAAGATGGATACTTACACAGCAAAAAGAAAGTCTGGTCCTAAATCTGTAAATCTAGAGAAGAAACAGTGCATTGTGTGCAAGCACAGTGTGCACAAATGCATGTTGTCTCAATAGACCACATGGCATGGACGCACTGAAATAACAAATACCCACCTGTGGTGGCACAGCCACAGTCTTTGCTTTGAGACCTTATTTTAATCCTTTCTGCATAAACTTTGAGCTAAAATATTTGATGACTTAGTTAAGTATTTGCAGTTTAAAGTCTGTGGAATCTGAATTGCTTAGATGGCAGAGATTCAAACTGCTGATGGTTCTTTTGTTCAAGATTTTTCAGCATGTATGTCTGAATATGTCATCAGACAGATGTATGCATTTAATGTACATATTGGGAAAACTAAATTATGCTTATTTCAGATTTTTTTAATGCTTGTTACAAAAGCTGTAACATTTTTTCACATTTAACATTTGTCTTTGAACATATCTAGTGACAAATATATTCTACAAACTAATCATTTACATTCTAGAAGCTTTTATGTTCAGATACATGTTCTTAGCATTTATGGTTACAGAGATAAATGAAAGCTGATGCAAGAGTGTAATACAGAAAATGCAATGAGGAATAATGGATTTGGTAATGACAGAATCTTTATAAATACAGAATCCACCAGGTCTCTTGAGTTAATTGCATCTCATTTCCATTTTCACATGGCATTCAAGGTGTAGCATTATAAAGTACTTTAAAAAAAAAAAAGAAATTGCATGAAGTTATTTTATGTCTTTGTAGCAATTAAATGCTACAAAAACATATAGGAAGATCTTGCAATGTGAGGCCTAGCAGGGACCACCAGGGCAGACTTCTGAATCTCCGCACTCCTACTTATTGCAAATCAAATGTGTGCTCATGCTAGGCAGACAGGAGAAACAGTAGTTGGAAAAAGGCAGGATAGATCTGCATTTGTCTTGAGAATTAGCTCTGAAACACGCCTAAGGCCAAGACTGTAAGTAACCAGAATTTCTAAAGAGTGGTAGGCAGCCAGTATGCTTCTCCAAGAACCCTGAACAAGTTTGAAAACTTTCCGGAACAGCAGAAGCCATAGCAGTAATGACCCCCCCTTGCCGAGGCTCACAGCTTTTCTTTACAAGCACCACAGCTTATCTGTATGTTTTATCCACAATGGGTATTGAAAATCATTCAGCTGAGCCAGGTATTTATTTTATTTCAAAAATAAATAGTGCAGGACTCCAGCCTTGACTGTATGGCTTGGTTTTGTGATAGGTTTGCTAAAAACTGCCTTTTCATCCCAAGTTAGCAGAGGGATCCCACCTTGCCTTACTGAGGGCATGTTTGCTTGGAGAGGTGCAGCTGTGTCCAAGCATAGTTGTTCCATTCACCGACCCAGCCACATTCAGGCTGGGATGTCCTGCTGGGAGAGGTCCTATTTGCTTGTGCACCATTTTGCACTGCTGTAGTCAAAAGGCTGCTGGATCAGATCCAGCACATGACCGTCAGCTCTGGTTGTCTGAGGGATTCACGTCCACTTGTTTGAGTCAGATCTACTGCACCGTACTATTAGATTTATCAGAGACTTCTGACTCCTCATCCCTTCTCCTTCTAGGTAGGCCCTTCTTTGTTACTGGCACTGGCTCAGTGTGTTGCCTCAGCAAACTCTCTGCTGGTAACATCACACTTGCCATCGACCTGCGATGAAGTCAGCCTAGAGGGTAAGGCAAGTCCTGCTTTTCCAATATTGTATATTTTTTCTGAGCTTCCTATTTCAACATTTCTCTATTTAGCATGTGAGAGAATAATATAATTTAAACATTAATTTAGAAAAAAAAACAATATTGGAAAAAAAAGATACTTCATCCCTTTAGCCTTTGGGAATGCAGCTGCACACTTTCTACCCTTAAGTTTTTCACCATTATTTCCACTGGTTCACCTCCACCTCTTACTGTGGTGGTCCTAGTCCAGACATGGATGCTAGCACCTTCTTACCTGAGCTCTGGCATCCTTTTCAGAGTGTAGCATGCAATAAAAGAGATGGAAAGGCTCAAGCATCCTCTCTGCATTATATTAACTGGTGAAGCAGTGCCAGGGCGATGGTGGTGGGAAACCATGGTGAGGTGAAAGCCTGCTGGATCAATGTAGGCTGGAGGCTGAGCCCACTCTCCTGTCAAACGTACATGTGGCTGATGGGAGAATGGTATGTCACCAGAAGAACACATGCAAAGCATTGACAAGGAGCCAGCAGCCACCAAAGGTGATGGCACTTTACCAACGTGGAAAAGGAAAGGCAAAAAGTAAGTGATGAGCAGCATTCCTTGAGCACTCAGGATGTGGCACTGGCATGCAGATGAGTAATTCATATTCAGGTGAGTAATTCAGCTAAACCCAACAGGACTGCTCATGTGAGGTGAATTTCTATAATGAAGAATTGGTAGAATCAGGAAACAGCTCTTTCCGTCACAATGTGATGCAGAAATACCTAATTCTGGTATTTGACTGGAAGTAGCTATCTCAGATTGTTCCTACCAGCCATCCTCAGGATGGTTATTCTTTTCAGTGAGGGAAAACACATAGTCTTTATTGGAAATGCACCACCCTGCTGTCAGTATAAATTGCAGACTTTTCAAGGGTATTGAAAGATGAGCTTTGGTGAACTGAACCAGGACACTTGATGAATCTGCAGTCCCCAGCTATCCTTTGTACTACTTTATCAGGAACTGTTGTCCCCTTCCCTCTCTATCAGGACTGGTTTAGTGGCTTGAACAGCAGTTCCTGAACTGGTGCAGTTTACAGCCCTGCATAATAATAAGGTATGAACAGACCATGGCCTGCTTACCTTAATAGTCAAATTGGAAAGTGTGACAAGTTGGAAACTGAATCACATTCACTTCAGCTGTTGACGCCACATAGCAAAAATACGATGGAAGTAACTTAGCTGCCCTAGGATGGTAGTTCACCAATGCTTCTGAGACAGACATCTAATCAATACATAAGAGAGTTCCATTTCACCCGGATTTTAGGACTGTTGTCAGTCAGAGCCACAGCTGTAGCATCAACAGTTGCATCAAGCCCAGCTTCTTTGGCAAAAAACAAGGAATTCAGAGGAAACTTCTGTTTATTGTTCCCCATCCCTCCCCCCAATCCCCAGATATCTATTCTGAATTAAGTTAGAATAAAAGCACAATTCTTCAGAGCTTTACCTAAAGATCAAATGGTTCTGGGAGCTACATTTAAGTGTACAAACCTCCATGGCTTATAGGCTCAGGAGAGCTGCTGTGTCTCCTCTTTGCTCTGTTTGCTCAGTAACAGGATGAACAACAGCATATTTCACTGTGGCTCGAGATGTGAGCAAAGACTTTCTTAAAATCTCTTGAGAGCAATCTTTACAACCTCTCATGTAATCCTGGATTTTCCCCAAAAAGCTAATTCAGGAGGGAAAAAAAATTTTTGTTCAGGTCATATATTTGCAGTGTTTCCTCAGCTCTTCCCGCCACTGGTTAAATAAAAGATCTGCCCTTCTCCTCACCTCCTTTTCCATCATATCCAGGAGCCAGGAGTTATTTAGATGCTTCCTCAGAAAGACAACATATAGTAGCACTTTGGCACCTTAAACAGCTCAAAATATATAATTCAAAAGTAATTGTTAGCAAAACACTATTTAGCTAGTAGCAACTTGCAAACATTGTAAAGTTTAAATTAATAGCAACAACAATGGGAAATGAAATTGTTTATTATTCTTGAGAGCAGATTCTGTACACTTTTTATGCCTTGAAACTATTTTCTAATCTTATTATTTAAAAAATAATGACCCAATCTTATTATTTTTCTTTTTTTTTTTCCCAACCTATCAAGCCTTAAGTATGTTGGTTTCAAAATGGTTTGAGCAAAAACTCATTAGAATTATATGCTCCATCTGTTTTTCTCATTGGAAGCTTTATAAAATGCTCTTTCAAATAAATCAAAGATAACTGTGTTAAATACTCAAGTAATGTGCTTGTTTTGCTCTGTTTTGTTTTTTGTTCACTCTTTGCAGTTAAAAAGCGCCAAGGAATTAGCAGAAATCAATGGGCATGATGAATCTCAAGCAAATGTAGGTACAGCTGTCTATGTACGGATTTAGATATATGCATGTGTGTGGTCTGAAATTTACTATTTGTGTCTTAAGGCTGATAGAATGGCTGAATGATTTGCACATCAGGTTTGAAGTGCCTGTTTTTTCCTTGAAGCCACAGGTTCAAATCCCGGCAAACTTCATTTCGAGGTAGATAAATTGGGTTCTGTGCAATTTACTTTGTAGGATTTATTTGGATGAGACTTTAACAACCAATGTCCTACTTGCTCTATGTGGGTGTTAAAGATACCATGGAAACGACTGCAAAAGAAATGCTTTTCCTTAGTGTCCTGTCCAGGATTACTCAAGCTACAAAGTTATAGCATTTGTTTCTGTAGCTGCCACCTTGAGCTGGGCAAGTCTGGCCATATTTCAGTTCTGAGTGAAGTGATTTATGCAGGTGTATAATTTGGAAACAGTTAATTTGCACAAGAGGACTAAATTAATTCATTGAATCGTTATTTTGTGCAACAACATGAAAGGACTGTTAAGGTCATGTTTTTAAAACCTGCTGCCAAAAAAAAAAGAGCTTCTTTTATTCCCTTAATGATTGCAGTCAAAATAGCAATTTCCATAAGGGGAGAGAGAAAAAAAGGGTAAGTTTTGTGCTATGTTTGTCATCCAAACCATGCAGTCTTGTGCTTTGTCATAAATATATGAAAATTAAAACTGATTATATAAAATATTTTCCTCCTAGACAAGAGAACTAGCAAAAGTTTGAATACTAATATATTTTAACATCTATTTTAGTCCATGCATTGTCTAATGGCTCAGCCCGGAAAACAGATATATTTTAAACCTGAACGGAAGGCTCAAATTTTGTGAACTGCTTAGTGATAAGGAAATGTTGTCCTCCTTTTTTTAATCCTTTCCTGAAACTCATTCATTGTGGTCCGTTTCTGTAGTGAAGTCAATACAGCCTCATAGCTCTCAGCATTTGAGCAGGAGACATTCAATATTGTCTGATAGCTCCAACAAATCTGCAACTGCAGTCTGTCTGCGCAGTGTCCCATTGCCCCTTTGAAAGATTCTGTTGGCAAACCAAAAATACATTAATCCAAGGATGATCTTGAAATACTCATATATGCTGCCTAAAAACTGGTATTGTTCAATAGTTGATTGCAGGTTTCCTAAAGGATTATATAAATGTATGGCTTAGAAACTCTCTAAAGGAACTTGCTTCCTTTAGAACTTTACAACCAAAACTGTGGATGAAACAATGTTCTGCAGTATTGAAATGTTTTAAAGGAAAATTACCTGAATGCTTCAACTTTTATCATTCTGGCTTGTATGTAACTGGATAAAGAGGAGAGCTTGAAAGTTTTATTTTTATATAATATAGAGGTTGAAGTAGGCTTAAAAGGAAACATTTTGATCATGTAAGGAGAGTGCTTCAGTACATCCTTCCCAGATTTATAAAAAAAAATATTTCAGAATCTTTGGTTAACGGTAAATTTTTCAAAATGTAGTATTTTTATCCAGTTTGTAATTGTAGGAGTTCTTCAAATGCCTGAATTTTCCATAGGATAGAGACTCTGCCCCTCTTTCCCATGAGCTCTTCCCATGCTGATCTCATAGCAATATATGACTCTTAAGGAAAAAGTCAATAGCTAAATTAATGGCAAAGGTGTCCAGACAGTTACAATTATTGAGTCACAGTCACAGCTCTGTATTCAATAATAATGCCACCATGAAATCAGAGAAAGCCTAGCAGTACAAATGGAAATAGAGAAATAGAGAGAAAGAACTGATGTTAAAGCATTTGCTACAACAATGAACTTTGTAAAGTGAAAGCTGAGATACCTTTTAAACAATTGTCGTTTATATCAATTATGTAGCGCTTAGGTGTTGTGCCTTGCAGGTTGTCTCACCACCTATATTCTCAGTAGACACCGTGGTTCTTGCCCCTGGCCACTGTGCAGATCGGGGATGATCAAAGAGAAGAAGGCTTGGTGGCTCCTACGTGGTTGTTAGTGAACTGTGATGCCTATAATGGGATTAGGACATATTAGTTACAGTTGATGGGTTGAATTCAGCAAATGAAATACCTCTACAGGCCGAGCAACAGTGGGAGGTGTTGGTAAGGAAAAATGGTAATGTATGTCTGTATACTGAACACACAATCTAATCTTCACACTATGGCATATTTAGATTACTTTGAAGAAAATTAGACTCCTAGAAAGGAGGGGAGAAACTTCAGGCACACTGCATAAGTATCAAGAAAGCCCGTATTGTAATCTTAAAAAGATTACTTTCTGCAGTCCTCAGGATTTCTCCTGATGGCACTATCCTGCATCATATTTTACATTAGAAAATGTTGTTACTGGAAATATTTTTCTTAGCAAAAAGCGGAAAATCTATACTCAGACCTATCCTGTTGTGTCTTTTACATGTCCATTGTGTGAGACCATCCTGAAAGGGAAACAAGGATCTAGACAACTTTGGAAAAAGGCAAACATCCCTCCGGAAGGAATTTATAGGTTCCAACCTATAAACTGACCTTCATTTTTTTCCTCATTTTTCTTTCAGGAGAATTAACTAGGTTGACTAAGAGACTGGAGCAATTGCAATGTCACAACCCTGCATGGCTGTTCACGGTCAAATCTGCAGGGGTGGGGGGCATCAGAATTTCAGTGTATTGCCAGTACATTTGTTATTTCCAGAAAGCAAAACCATCTTACAAGGCTCTGTACAGAGTCATAAGGGTGTTTCATGAGTGACTTGCCAGGTACATGCAGTAATATTTGTTATGGCTGTTGACATTTCCCAGCTATACTCTGTGTCAGGAAAGGCCAAATATTGGGCTTAAGCAGTACATAGAGCCCGAGACACTGGCCTGGTGTTAACAGAGACTTCAACATCCAGGACTGCCAGAGGTGCTGTCACTGAGTGCTTATTTCCTTCAGCTCTGTGGTTAGAAAGAGATTGCTTCTTGCTTCTGATCTGCCACCCTTTTAATTTCCTCTTCATTGCTGCATATTATGATATTTCATTCACATCTCTGTCTTAACTGAAGAGAAAATAATGACCGATGGACAATCATAATTTCAGATTTAATCCTTTTCCAGGATGTTCCCAGACTGTTGGCACCTGAATAGTCCCAACATGAAAAAAAAAATCTTGCTTGGGTGGTGTGTTCCAGTAGAGACCATTTTCCAAATTGAAAATGCTGATCCCGTGTTTTGTGACTAACTCCACAAAGACAATTTATTCTTCCACCATTTCTGCAAGTTCAATGGCTTTCTGTGTTTTGATTAAAGTTCTCCTTATGCTCACTGCTGAGTTCAGTATAGATAGGGCACTGCATGCAAATACAGTTATGTAGCCTCAGTGAATATATCCCTGTTTTTTGGGTGGGAGGGTTAACATCCATAGTATCGCTCTATTGTTAATGGAGAAAGGGAGATTTTTTTTTCATATAAGTCTCCTTTTAGAAGTACTCAGTAATCTCCTAGGAGTTTGTTGCTCTTCCTTGACAGCTATCTGCCTTCCTTAGATAGCTGCTTTGAATAACTCCTACCTTTTGCAAAAGTGCTGTAAAATGGTAATCAAGAGTAATCAAGTGCTCCAAGTTCAGACCAAAGCAAGATGGATCATGGTCACAGAAGCATTTTGAATGCCCAGATTGCAGTTGCATGGTAAAGTCCTGATGCTGTTGTCACTAATCAAATTCCCATCAGGTTAAAAAGCCAGGATTTTGCCAGAAGACTTTTAGGGTTACTTCATTATCACCAACACACAATAAAATGAATATATCTCAGAGGGTGAAATTGATTTCACCACAAGTTTTTTACCAGCTTTTTGTTCTGTTTGAGTTTCACTGTTTGAACAAAGCTCTGACTTTGACCTCATTTGTCTATCTGCCTTTGGTTAGGATTTTCCACAGCTTGGACACAATATTCTATGGGTTCTTCTCCAGATGTGAAATCAATAACATCTCTGCGGGAGATGCCAGAAGTTGGGGTTGGTTTCTCTGCCCTCAGAAGCTTCAAAGCTGTATTTCTAGAGAGGTGCATCATCTTATGTGCACCCTCTAGCCTGTTTTTTTTGCAACTGCTCCCCTTTGCAAGTGGATTGTCTAAAGAGAACAAGACGGAATAATGGTGCAGTGCAGGGATGAGGATAGCTCCTTGAGAGAGAGATGTGGGGTTATGTTTCTCATCATGGGTGTGTTATGTCATTAGAAGAACGTGCAAGGACCCTGTACACTGACTGGAGTGGAGTGTAAAGCCCTCAGGGATTAGAGAGATCCATTTACTGTCTGTATTCAGATTCCTCTGTCCTGGTGGAGTCAGGACCAGGGGGTGAGGAGTGGCTGTGCCTCTTTCTACTCCCTGCCTTTTGCATTCCGGGCATTTATTTGTAGCCCTTCCATCGCTCATTTCTTCTCATTTCCTTCAATTAAGGCACACGGAATATGATAGATTCAAGCAGCTGTGACCATTCACAGATCAGCAGCTTTCCTACTTAGTGCAGCAGGCATGAGGAATGACCACCTCCTGAATTCAGTACCACAAGGCCTGAAAAGTAACAGGAGTTTAACGGGCTGTTTAGGATGTTATCAAAGACTCTGCTCAGCCTTCCGAAATTCTTATGCACTGGTAGATCAAGTCTCCTTGAGTTCCTGCCCTTGCCACCCCAGCTCTGGTCCAGCAGGTTAGAAGACAGAAAGAGTTTCATTAGCATGGTGCAGATGTCTCTGCTGGCTAAGTCACAGTCTCTGAGGTTTCAGCCATTACTGAACCCTAAAGGGAGCAAACAGGGAGTAGACCAAGGTACATTCTGACACAGAATGTGCTACCTGAAGCGGATCCAGGCAGCAGCAATAACCCTTTTGTTAATGTGCAGCAAGAAATTGCACCACTTCCCTTGTCCCTAATTAAGAGTGTCAGAGTAGCTTGGCTTTTGATTGCAGTGAATTCCCATCATCTGAGGGAGGAGAAAGAGAACTCTGAGATACAATGATAAAACCTATTCAGCCACCCACTCAGCAAATCACAAAAGTTTTTTGACTTTAATATGAGCTCCATAGGGACACCGTTCTTCAATGCCCAGAGCTACCTGACATTTTAATAATATCTGATCATTTTGTGCAGCCTTTCATCCCCAAGCATTTTCCCCAAGTATTTATACTGCACACGTTTACAGGAGTCATCCTGTCATTTCTGGTGAGGAATAACATTCAGCCTTATACGTATGCAGCTGTGTGCTTAACCCACACAGTGTACAAGGCAGATTGGCTTGTCAGAGCACTCAGGCTCCCCCGCAACCACCTGAAGGATGATGGGCCACCTCTGATTCAGCCACAAGCCTGCTGCTGCAGTCCTGGGGGTTGTACACCACATTCACATTCCTTCCAACCTGCTTTCACAGAAAAAAGTGATAGAAGTGAGAAGGGAACTTCAGTATCCCCAGGAGCCACTCTTCATAGAATCATAAAATCATGGAATGATTTGCAGTGGAAAGGAACACCTTTCACTAGACCAGGTTGCTCAAAGCCCCATCCAGCCTGCCCTTGAATACTTCCAGGGATAAGGCATCCACAGTTTCTCTAGGCAGCCTGTGCCAGTGTCTCACCACCCTCACAGTAAAGAATTTCTTCCTTGCATCTGATCTAAACCTGTCCTATTTCAGTTTAAAGCCATTCCCCTCATCATACTCCAACATGCCCATGTGAAAAGTCTCTCTCTAGCTCTCTTGTAGCCCTTGTAGTACTAGAAGATGCTCTAAGGTCTTCCCAGAGAGCTTTCTATTCATCAGGCTGAACAACCCCAACTGTCTCGGCCTGGCTTTACAGGAGAGGTGCTCCAGCCTTCTGATCATCTTCATAGCCCTCCTCTGGTCTTGCTCCAACAGGTCCATGTCCTTCCTATGTTGGGGACCCCAGAGCAGGGCACAGCACTCCCTCCCTCAACCTGTTGGCCATGCTGCTTTTGATGCAGCCCAGGATACATTTGGCTTTCTGGCCTGGGAGCACACACTGCTGGGTCCTGTTGAGCTTCTCGTCAAACAACATCCCCAAGTCCCTCTCAGGAACATGCCCTCAGAAAGAGTTCATCATCAAGATCCACTCCAAAGGAATGAGAACTCCAAAGTGTTTGTTTTAAGTCATTTTTGCATATTCAGATGTGGAGATTTCTGTGAATATTAGGGTTGCTCGGGGTTTTCAGATACCTGAAGTTAATATCTTTCAAATACAAATCCATGATGAAAACCATTAACTCTCATAAAACAGTCAAGGTTGGTTTCCCCTGCCTGCTACTTCTTTTTATTTCGACAAAGACATTTTCAAAACTTCTACAAGTCTCAGAAGGGAAACAAACCGTCTTTTTTTTTTTCTCTCTTTAACTTTTCTTTTAGAAGTGCATCAGTCTAGAGATTGCTAGAGCAATATTTGTGCTAAAGGCCATTTGAAAGGGTTTTCACAAATTCTCCATCTCAAGTAAACATGAAATATCCCCCCTACAGTGACTTCAGCAGAGCTGGTGGGCAGGCAATGCTTTCATTCAGCCAGCCATTTGTCTGCTGCAATTCCCTAACACAAAATGTGCAAAATGACAATTACCTCTTCCCTTGCAAAGCAACCAGCTTCACATCACATAAACATCTGTGTTAAGTCATCAGGAACCTACATATAAATCCAGCTTTAGAAAAAGAAGCAACCTGATCATACTTTTGAAAATAAGCATGAAGTAACTTTCATATTAGTCATCCGTATTTTGCATATGTACATTCCCATAAAATAAATGTACTCATATACAATGAGAAAAATAAAAAGAGATAGTTTCAATGAGAAAAGCATTTTCAGATTATTGCTAGTTGTCTAAACTCAGCAGGTGAAAGTTATAATAGTAAAAGCTTTGTAATGAAAAAGTTAAAAGCATCTCTGCAAATGGATCAGGAAAATAGGATGTCAAGAGCACCATAATACAATTAATCTTCAGTCCCAAAAATGCTTCTATTATGTAGGCTAAATCAGACAAACAAGTCTTAGATCCGTCCATTTGAAGTTTTTCATTCACAAGGTCTTACATTCACTGTTCTAATTTTTCTATGTTGTTGATCCTATAATTTTAATGCCAGATAATTTTTCAAGTTGTCAACTGTTTATTTGTTGATAGCAGTGCACTCTTAAAATGACAATAATGGTAAATTTTAGATTACTGTATTTTAAAAGTAAATTTCTATATGAGTGTACTTTAAAAGTAATTACAATGTGCTGTTGCTGACAAAACCAGCACTAGGTTCTTTCATAGCACAAAATAAGTTACCAAGCTTAGGCTTGATCTGAACGAAAAGGTAACACCTAGTGTCTATCATTTCTAATGATAGACCAGTTATATTAACCAGCAGTGCAGCATATGGCAAATATGTCCTTCTGCATCACTAGATAGATAGTAGAAGGAGAAGGATCTTGTGAGACCCTGGAAAAAAGTCCTGAAAAGCAAAGGGTTTTTTTTCCTGAACTGTTGGTCTGGTGCTAACTCTAACAGTAGCACTAATTGCTTATGAGAGCTTTGGTTATGGGCTGATGGTTGGATGCCTCATTCCTTGCCTTATTCTTTTCCTGTGTGATGCAACACTGTAATTTGTTACTGTAAACTGAGTTATCCCAGTACACATAGAAAAGGCCAAGAAACCTCTGTGCATATAGACAGTGTGTCACAAGGCCATCTACCTTAATTCTACGCACTTTACTAAAATCAGTTTTTAGGCTATGGGGAGTCAGGACCAGGTAAAATATAATCTTTCTAGGAAGTAGTTAATTCACTAGCACAAGATAATTCATTTGCAGTAACAAAAGAATTATATTAATCAAAGATTATGAGCAATTTCGTAGTCATTAGAGTATTTTTAAAGGAGTCAGAAACAGTCACTGTGACAGGACATGCTGAAAGAAGAGTTGTGTAACACATGCATTGTTCATGGAGAATTTTAAATTACTTTCAGAGTTCAAACACTTAGCCACATTCTCACACATCACATCACAGCACAGTGCCCTAAGTAGTCTGTGAAGGGGAACAAGCTCCATTAAATAAGCAATTAGAGATATTTGGCCCAAATCAAGTATTGCTGCTTTTGGGAGATGCTGAATCCTGCAGCCTGACAAGGTGGTCAGACCTCCATGTGATCAATCTGCAACTACACTGAGCATGCATTCCCCACAAGCATGTGCACAAACACACATATACAACACATGGATCTCATGCATACACATACACATAGCCACACAGAGCAACACAAACTCAGCATTCATAAACATAAACAGTACTGAAGTACACAAACAGTCTAATTTTGCTCCCATTTCTGGTTGATAAGCACGAAGGTCCATTAGCGGGAAATACATGTGCAGACTTACACATATATACAATGTGAATCGCTCTAGAAACTGGATTTTGACCTTCAGGCTGTCCCATAAATGGCTCCTGCCTCACACATACACACACAAGCTGGTCATTTAGTCATTCCCCAGACCCTGTGGTGTCCCTAGTTGATGGCTTGGACCCCCTGGTCTCTCTAACTGCAGTGTCCTAGACACATGGCTCTCTGATTACTGATCCCACTCCAGCTGCTGTGCTCAGACCCCCTCACAGAGCCCATGCACACAGAATAGAGAGTCCCTTACCCAGGAAAAGAGAAATTGAATTTAATCAGTGTAATACACTGATCAGGGCCTAGAATGGCCAGCCAACTGGCTAGCAACCTGTTTACATGCAACCAGTCCCTTTTATCCGCTCCCAAACCACCATGATCCTTCCCTTTTCCTGCCTTTTCTTTCCCTGCTAAAGGCACTCAACTGAGTTTTGTACAATCCCACAATACTCGTCTCCTACATCCCCTAAAAAGTCCCATATTCCTATTGGCAGTGCTCCCCTCAGACTGTAAAATGTTTTAGAGAGGTGGACTGGTGTTGATAGGTGTCACGTTCGATTCCCAGGGCTGATGCTTTCCTGTGGCAGCCCTGGGAGGACCTAGGTAAGGAGATTCTGCTTTCTCTGATTAGGTTATCAAACTTTCCCCATCTGTAATGGTGTTTCTGTCCCCCTTTGTGCTTGTGGAGATATGACATTAATCACAAGTATCATGAGGATGGAGCAAGTGAAGGTGGTTGGAAAATCCTTTCTGCAGGGGATGGAGGCACGCATCTGTTGATAACAGTGCAGGACTGGCATTTTTCAGAGAAACTGCTGAGGCTTGTCCAGCCATTGTACTATTACCTTTTTTTTTGCACATCCATGTGCTCTGACACTGCAACTGATCCTGCTTTGAGCAGGAGGTTGGACTAGAGACCTCCCAAGGTCATCTGCATGATTTTGTGATTCTGTGATCATCTGAGTCACAATCACTGTGAGTGTACTCATACATTGCAATTGTAGCATTTTGATTTAAGTTAAATTTAAATAAGCTCTTCCGCTGTAGTTTGGCTCAACTTGGACTGAATCATTTTGAATCCACTGTGGATAAGAACATAGACAAGGACAGTAGCCCATTTTAAACTGACAACCATGTTAAGCTGTCAGAAGTTGTCCTGTATCTCAAACTTGTATGTCCCCATAAATTTAAGATACCTGACTTGATGTGCATTGAAACTATTGCAAGACTTCCATTCACTTGATTGGAAATTGAATTAGGCTTCATTCAGATTAAAACAGCAAGATTAAATTTTCAGATATGGGTCTTCAGTACATATCTGGAAAGACCAGCAAAGCAAACCCAACTATACCAGACTTTAGGAGGTCCACAGATAAATGAAAATAAATGAAATAAATACAGTCTTCATGTCACAGGCCAGTTTCTACCCAAGCTTGCAGTCAAACCTGTCTGGTCCTCAATAAGCAGTTTGGGGAAACACACCTGAACTATGCCTTTCAAGACCTTAAGGACTGCAGATTTGGTGTCACATGTGCATGGCTCTTTCTTCTATGAAAATCATTAAATTACCTTTTATTTCCAAGCTTACAGCATGTCTCTGGCCTGCTCTTTTTTGCTTATGTTTCAGATAGATAGCTTTTTTCTCCTCCTACTCATTTTCTCTCATAAATCCCCTGACTGATGAGAAAGCGTGGTATATCCCTTACATCTAACAACATTCTATAGTGGCTCTGTCATATGCCTGCTGTGACAAACATCTTATTCTGCTACTGTTTTAATGGCTCAGGCTTTCTACGTATAGTAAAAATGCCAACATATCCTGCAAACTCTTCCAGAGGCTTATGGTCTTTCAGAAGACAAAATATTATTTTTACTCCCTCATCCTCTGCAGAATCCCATATACTACAACAAAGAGAATGAGGTCTTCAAAGACAGCATGCAAGCAGTCACCATTCCCTCTAGATTTAAAGGTAATTATCAAATATTTGGATTACCCAGAGAGTGAATATTTCATCTCTTTGGCTATTTGCCATTGCATCCTGGTCTTCAATGTCACATTCATTAAATCCCATATTCTGCCCTTCAAGCAGAGTCCTGAACAACGGGTGATATGGAACTGTACTCTGGAAGGAAGAGTTTCCAGGTAGGGCAGCTATTGTGCAAGCCCTGTTTGGCTCTTACTCAGTGTTTATGGGCAACAGCAAGTCCTCACTCCCTGCATTTTTAAGGATGCTGGATAGCATATGTTTTCAGGATCACAGAACATTTTAGGGTAAAGAGAAACTTTTCTGCTAAAGAGAAAAACTCCAGGCCAGAGTAAATATTTTGTATTCTGTCTGCCTTTTTTGCACTGGTGCAAGACTGACCTGAAGAGGATTAATGACATCTAGATTGAGATCTTTATTTAATATCTTACTTTCCCATAGGGGAAAAAAGAAACTAATGAAGGAGTGAAAGACCCAAGTCATCCAGCCTAAATATCTGGGGCCTTCTGATCTGCTAGAACCCTGGAATGCAGAGGTAGCTTTTTGTTCTTACAGGATCTGTGACTATCTTCTGTAAGAAGTCACCACATTTCTTCTACTCTTCAGGGCTTCAGTGTCTCTCTCTAAAAAGTGCGTTTTTCTGAGGAGTCACTCTCTTATTTGCTGTCTCCAGTGCAGGACCCAGCTGCTCTGTGGTGGGCCATGTTGGGCAGTGAGACCAGGCACCTTATGGAGCAATCCACTTGCTCATGCCTCTGCATTTTCTTCTAAAAGAAGCCAGGATACATGAGTGAATGATGCAAAATAAACTTCTCTCCCACCTCACAACCAGGCATTATATATCCATGTGCGAAACTGCCACATATGACTCTCCGCAGCTATCAGCTCCATGTCAGTGGTGATGTCAGAGATCTGCTTGTGGAAATGAATAGTCCATGTGATGTCCTCCGTTTTATTCAGCAAGTTCTCCTGAAAGTTTTCCAGAAAGACTCTCTGTCTCTCCCTCCCTGGTTCAAAAGCAGGGAGCCCTGAATAAAATGTTGGTCCCAAGGAATGTTTGCAGAATCATAGAGTTTGTTAATCCTATGAGGGAAATTCATGTCATTTCATCATCTGCTGATAGATGAAAATGTAATTTGCAAGAAAAAGCTCTAAGCTGGACACAGTAAGAGCATCACACAAAATAGTTTCATTCACACTGAGCAGCTCAAGCTGTCATTATCAAATTTTGACATAATTTGTGAATAATAAATAGAGCCAGTTTCCTAATGATTCCAGGTGTGATTTAACCTGAATTAAGCCTTCCACATAAATGCGTTGACTTCTTGCAAGGTCAGTTCATTTCTAATCAGTACTGGATTGCACATGCTCAGCTATGTTCTTGTCCTTTAATGCAGTAACTGACAGATGATAGCAAAATATTCCTTTTTAATGAAACCTGCTGAAGAAGACTGCTTAGGGCCTCAGAAAATATAATTTTCCAAATAAAGAATGGTCTGCGGGAAAGAAAGGAAATACTGTAATGTAATTTTTCTCAGGCATCTGGTGATCAGTTGCTTTTTCCCATGTCAGAGAGGTGACTTTTTTTCCAATTACATATAGCCTCATTCACCTTCGTACTCTTAAAATTCTTGTTTCTCTAGGTTGACGTAAGTAGTGCCTCTAAAAAAGTGCAAATAAACTGCATGAAGATTTGCTGTAGAGGCTTCATAGGTACCAGATTTGTATCTGCAGTGTGTAGTCAGATTCCTAATGTTTTCACTTACACTATAATTAGCTTAGTTTCTGGGTGAATTTCACACTAATTTTTTAGACACAACTATTCCATTTCTCTGAAATCACTGTTAATTCATAACAGTGTTGCTACTGAATCCCTTATGTGACTATGCACATCGTGGATTTTCTCATGGCCAATGCAGACTTCCTTTGGCAGCTGAATACATCAGAGTGGTCTAATTTATCATCTTCTGTGAGGCAGATAGTTTTGGATGGCAGAAATGTCTCCTTTTCAAACCTCCAAGAACCCACAACCTTCTTCTAAAGCCAGTGGTTTGCTGAGTATCTATCTTTGCCACTCGTTTCCTCAGGCTCCCCCATAAACAATTTTTTACTCTTTTATCCTCTATACAAACATACAGCTAAGGAAGACTTGATGTGACTTCCTTTAGCATTCATTTACACTGTCCTATAAATCATGCAAAATGTTCTGCATGGGCTCAAATCTAGGCATTAAATGAGAATCCATCTGTTTGTTGCTCCCAATGGGATTATAGTTTCTTTCTCTGCATCACTGCTTGACAGAACTTCTAATCCCACCTGAAACTACTAGTGTGCTGGGTTTGGGGCCTCTTATATCAAATGCACATCTCTGCTCTCCTTCTTCTCTGAGGAATTGTTATTTTTAGACTGCTTTTCTATCTCTGATGGAGTCAAAGTTACATCTTAACCTATACAAGCTCTGGAGGCATATGCTGCTCTGCTCTTCTGCTGCAGCATCACGAAATCTGTCATCCAGCTCTGTTCTGATCTGTAACCCCCTTGTCATTACTGCCCTGTTGGAGAAATTCATGTAAACACTTCTCTTATTTCTGTTCCTTGCCTGGGTTTTCTTTCACTGTTCTTTGATGTCATGGCCAGCAGTAGATCAGTATTTGCATTAGCCTTTGGCTCTGTCAGAAGGGGAATCAACAGTACTGGACAACTTAGGGCATACTACTGCTGCTGCTATAATGTGCCCCGTGACTTACTGCTGGAGTGTTAATGTCAAGGTGATGTAACTGCCAGAGTACTGAGAAACACCATTATTTTAAGGGGGGATCACTTCCAACTCTTGAACTGCAGACTCCCTAAACTAAAATACACAACTAGAAAGTTATTTCATTTCTACTAACTGAAGAGGCTGACTAGCTTACAGGTACACAACTCCTCATAGATCTCTGGTCAGGAGACATGCAACAAATCCCAGATGACTCAATGGATCTCACTCTTCCTTCAGTGTGGGCTAAGGTCTGTCAGAGCCCCTTGTTGCTGGGGGCTGAGGATACACATATGCATGTACGTCACTCATATGCACATAAGGTTTCTTAGCTGACACATGGAAATTTGTTCCTCTTCACAACGCCAGGGAACATTTGAACCCATGATGCATCTGAGCCATCAGGCACTGCCTATCCTGGCAGCTGCTCCTTGGAGCCAGCCTATAAAGACCACAGACTACATCACTTTGGGGTTTTTTCTGTATGTGTTGTGTTGTTTGTTGGTTGGGGTTTTTTTTCCTTTTTCAATTGAAAATGAGGAAGTTCCTGATTCTTTTTACCAGTCTCACAGGTTGTGAATCCTTTAGTCATCTGTAAAGAGGCATATTTGACGTATTTTGGACTTTTTGCTTATTTTAGCATGTATTATTCACACCTTCAGAAGTGCCTTAGAGCAACCCAAGCCCAGTGTCCCTCTTTTATTGCCAAAAATGCTTGCCAAGAATTTTGGAGCAGGACACCACCCTGAGGGCACGTTCTAAATGGGCCACATCATTACACAGAATAATACAAATCTGCTTGCATTTAAGGCTGCCCACTCCCATGCAACCTCCAGCTGCTTACATTGACTCCCTCAAACAGAACAAGAGCACCATTCCTTCACAGTCTCACCTCATACCATCACTCAACCCCATATTCTCTGCCTCTGACGTTTTTCATGGAACTGCTGAGCATTTCACAGAGCAGATGCAGCAGTGTGAGTCATTGCCTCACCGAGGAACAAGTTATTGCATAGCAGTTGCTCCACGGAAACAGCCCCCTGTATGTGCTTGAATATTGTGCAATACACTTCACTTACATACCTTGGAAATGGAGATAATTTGTTTACTTCACATATAACCAGGATAAGAGCAGTCTGTGTCACACAACTACCTGGGTACTTCTGATGGAGCATCTGACATGTGATCACTTGGCTGAGATTTGGATGGTTCAGGCCACCCGATTGCAGAAAAAGAGCTCAGAGCAGGAGCCTTGATTTGATTGCCCTTAAGGTTGGTGCTCTTAACAAGGTAGCTTTATGCAAACCACCTGTTAGGAATGGTCTTCTTGAAATGTACTGACCCCCCAAAACGTGCCTGAGAATTGTTTGGGATGGCATTGAGGACATGCTAGGCACAGGTCAAAGAGTGTAACAGGCTAGATGATTGTAGTCTACTAGACATTGTTGTAGTAGGTTGTAGTCTAGAAACATTGCCAGTGACTGCTGAATTTACTCTTATGGCTGTAGCTGAATGTTTCCATCTATGTTCCCTAGAGGCAGTCTTGGTTTACAGCTTTAATAGTTGGAAAATGTGAATTTTCTGACCATCCTCACAATTTATGGCACAATTTCTCAAGCTGTTATAATGAAGAAGCACTAACAACAAAGTTATTACTTACTCCACAAGCAAAATTTCTCTTCTTGGCAGCTCTTTGCATAAAGGTAGCCCAAAATGTGTCTTAATATTCTGCAAACAAATCAATTATTTATAATTGTCTCATCTTTAGATGCGAATTAAAGTAATGATTTTTTTATAGAGTTGAAAGGAAGCATACACGTTTAATTGAAGTAAATGAAATCTACATGACCACCTGTTTGTTTTTTTAAACTTTACAGGAAATCAATGTATTGACAGTAGCATTGGTCAACCACGACAGAGAAAAAAACTCAGAGAAACGAAGCCCGGGTCTAAAATCAGAGAAAGAGGCACTATTAATAGGTAAGATAACCCCAAAGAAGATTTATGAGAACAAAATGCCTTTTAACAGATTCCTGTTTTGCATATGTTTAGCCACAACTCTGTGCTAAAAAAAGTAAAAAAAAAAATAAATTTTTTTCATCTGTATTCAAAATGGCTTTTAGTAAGAGAAATCCTAAAATACAAGTGCACTTTGCCTTCCTGAACAATTCTGCAGAGTTTAACGGGAGGATTTCAGGTATGAAGAAACTTGCAGGATCTGTATTTAGACTTGCAGCATGAATCAATGAAGACTGTATTTTCATCAAGATTTAGCAGCCTAGAATTGTATAGCTTCTTATATGATTATTAGACCAAGTAGTGAAGGAGAAGGGCATGGAAATAATATTAGCAAACTACCAAGCAAAAATATCTATACTGCATGTATTAAGCAAGCCAGATTTATGCTTTTGACATTAGGTGAGGGAATTAGCAATATGAATATTTATAAAGAATACCACAAGGACTGTCATATCCTTTACCTAGAATAAAATCTTTAAAATAAACGCTTAAAGAGGGCCTAAAGCTAAAGCTTATAGGCAATGGGCCAGCTAACTGATATCAGGCATTTAGCAACACAGAACTGGCTGTACCCATGCTACCCTTGGAGGGAACATGCCCCATTTATACCTATGCATATTCTGCATTTGTTTTCAGTGGGGCAGGTTTTTGTGGAGCCTGAAGGCTCACTGTTCAAAGTGTACCCTGTGGCATGGCAACAGAAATGTTGACCTCAGAAAATGGGGTTTAATTTCTTTGGTTTGGTCTTTTCACAAAATCAGCAGTATCCTAGTAGGTGATAGTTCCAAAACTACCTTAATTTGTTTAAGTGCAGCTCATTTGCATAACCTAAGCATCAGGAAAGTTGCTGGTTTATTGCTGAGGCACAGATTCAGCAATTCACGGATTCAGTTTAGACCGAGAAGGTCATTTGAAAGTGAAGAATGTATTTAAGTGTTTAAAGGGTTTAGTACACAAACTCTCTGTGACTGGTGAGATGCAGAACAGTGGGTTGCACAGAAATGTATGAATTGTTTGAATTCTGCTTGTTATAATAAAATCTGGAACTTTTAATTGCAGCAGACAGTACTTGATCTGTTCAAAGATTATTCTGTGAGAAGGACAGCAAGGATGGGATTTTAAGAACAGAATAACAACCTTTTTTTTATGAGTCACTCATTATTTGACTGAAAGAAGTGGTGGCAGTGTCCCAGTTGTTCAGTAACACACTCAGATAAACAAAATAATCTCTGTTCTGGTCATAATACCCCCATAACTGGTTCATTGTTACAGTTCAAAGGTCCTAAAGACGGATTTCAGGTTATCTCCTCATCTGGGGCATGTTCAGGTGTGGTAAGGGAAAAATGGGCCTTGCCTCCATCCGTTCACTAAGTTTGTCTATATTTTACAAAGTACAATATTGTCTTAGAGGAAAAGTGCATAAAAAAAAATAAAAATTACTAAAAAGTTATCATGGAACTTCAGTCAATAACTACAAAATATTTACAAATTACTTATTATTTACAATATATGAAAGAGCTATCTTTGAACGTTCTGAATTGAAAAGTCTTGGGAACTGCATAACAAATGCAATGACACTGGTAATATGTGATGGGAGCACAAATTGGATTTCAATTCAACCCATCCAAGTGTGATGGTCTTGGCTTTTGCTTCTAAAGCTCTTGTGTGGTTGCTTATAGTCATCCACAGCACAAAGAAGGTAACTGCTGCTAGGACTCACCATAATATAAAATTAAATATACACCACTCCCTATGCAGGGCCAGAAGTCTGTAAATGCTATTCAAAAAATGAGGGAAGTAAAAAGGTGTTCTTTGCAAAGCCAGTTCTCAAATGAGTTAAATATTGCTTATCGGTTTCAACCATGGCCAGTACTTGGGGAAAAATGAAATCCAAAATTATCCTAATTCATTCAGCATGAAGAAAGCAGTATGGCCTGCAGTACACAAGATACAGTGACCCACTTTTGTCATTTGTAAGCATTTTTAATCCTGATGTTTATGATTTAAGTATACGAAACTTCCCCTAGGGTGGTTCAGCTAAGAAACCCATCCAAAGAGTTGAAAATATTTGTTCTGATTCTTACAGTTCAACTCTCCCCAAACAGCAAGTCATGCACATGCCATTTTCTATTTTCACTGTTTGTTTAGAATGGGAGAAATTGAATAGTGCCTTTAACAGCAATACTGATGCCCCAAATCTTGTTTTCACTGGTCATCATTATTAATGCTGTCACTTGATTTTTACTGCAGAAAAAATCTCTAGACTTAGATCTTGACTCCTCCTAAGCCACTTTTATTCTCATACCTTTTATAATTATCCTGAAAATAACAATGAAGATAGACAGAACAGGCTCTCTTTTAAGAGAAAGTAAAATATGTCAGAAAGGATTTGTGTTTTCTTCAGCACCAGTTAGGGGTAATACGGATTAAACACTTTTCCTTACCAGCATCAGCATAATTACTAGAAAAATTTGAGGGAGTGAGGCTTCTGTCACAATTATATGAGACATTTTCACAACAGAGCATCCAGTGAAGGAGAAAAAGGCAATAATTTTACCATTCCAATATCCACAATTTTATATTGGTAAATCAAGCATAAAATTGGTAGCTGAAATGCTTCTAGCAAGGCTTTGTTTAGAAATTCCTTTATTCATCAGTATATTATCCTGGTCACTTACTTGCTAACTACTGTCATTCCTGAAGATGAGCTATGGTATTTAGCATGTTACTATGACTGTATTAAAAATGTGCCATTTTGTTATGTTTATTGGGTTGTGAAAGAAAAATAAGAATCATAATTCATACTGAAAAACCTGCAAGAACAGAGTATTCAGAATTATTTTGCCTATTTTAACGATACGGTGTCTGAGGTAATTTTACTATTTTGTGTGCATTTGTTTTTAATACAGGTATCATATCCACATTTCTTCACGTCCACCCTTTTGGAGCCAATATAGAATATCTTTGGTCTTATATGCAGCAGTTGGACTCTAGGGTAAAAAAATTTAACGAAAATCTGTTTTGTCTATAGAAATATTGTATTATTCTTTACTGCAGGTTAAACTCTTCATGCATTTCCATTAGAAAGATAATGGGATATGGGGCTTGGGGGTTTGCAGTCTTTATTCATTTGCAAATTACAGTGCACGTGCTTGTGTTGAGGTCTTCGCCTCGCACTGCTTAGCTATTTTTTATGGCAAAGAAGAGCAGAGCTTTAAATGGCAAAGACTAGCAGACGATTTTATGACACATGATTCTGAAATATAGCTGAGGAGAAAGAAAGCAAAACAAGAGGTCCATGTAGCCAGGGCCATCAAACTGTGCAGAGTTTTTGGAGATGGCTCCTTATTCTTTGTGAAGTTGTTAGTCATGGGTCACACTGAACCGAAACTTCCATGAACATATGAGTGGACCATGTAGCATGTCCTTTGTCCGCACATGGAAGCAGAGAGGACCTCACAAAGGAATTGGATGACTTTACTGCTAAATTCAGGGTCTTGGCTGTGGCCAAGACAAAAGTGACGCCAACACACAACAGTGTGCAAAGTGTTTAATACATCAGTTTGTACAGTCCACAGTCAATACATACCTGTAGGATAAGATTCTTTGACTTACTTTTTAATATTTACTGTAGGATGAGATGAAATCAAGCCCCAAAACGGCCTATTCCTCTGCCCTGAATATTAAGCAAGTCAACTGTGAAATAGCCACTTTTGATCAGGTGAATGCCAAACAGCGGCTCTGCAGGATGCTAGGCTTCAGGAGACACTTAGCAGATGCAGGGGTCACCCTGTGGTCAGCCACAAGTCTGACCCATATCTCCCAGTACTTGTATGATGGTGCTTTCCAAGATCTCCTTCCAACACAACTCCTTTGATCCTGGTAATATTTTGTTCCTGAACAGCCCCTCCAGCACATAGCTAAGATCACCTTCCAGCTGCTTTGATGGTTTGCTTTCATAGCCTGCTTCATGCTTCTGGATGATCCTGGATCCTTCCTCTGTTTCTATGAAAAAGAGTAGAGCTAGAAGCCCACTGGAAATAAGACAGGTTGCATTGATGAGTGAGGAAGAATAATGAAGTTTTTAGGCACTGTCTTCAGGTCTTGGCAACTCAGTTTTGCTAGTATTTTACAGTCCACTGCCACCCACAATGGACAGGGAGTAGGGGATGAGGATGGTAGAAAGAGGTGAGAAACTGGTGAATTTCAATTCTTTTTTAAATGTCTGGTTTTATCGAGACCTGATGCATCCAGAGCTTCATACCTACAGCCATTCCTCTTCTGCTTCTCTACTCCCTGCCTCTGCCATGTGTACATTTTCCTTCATCTTGTCCCCAGTTCCTGCAGCACTCAGTCTGCCCAATCTCCTCAGTTATCTTTCAAGTCCTTCCTTAAAACAGTGTTTGGCTAAGTTTCAACTGCTTTTTCCCCTGGATGACCCCTCCATCTCTGTATCTCTTGAGTGATGAAAGTAATCATCTAAAATATGGACTCCTTAGGCTCCAGCCCTGCTGCTCTTTGCTTCTGCCCACTGAGCTCTTCAACTTTCTCCCCCTGCACAGCTGCAGTCCCTTCTAGTGAATGACTGTGGGCTCAGTCCTTGAATTTCTACTCACGCTAGTAACGTGTTGGCTTCTGTGAGGCTACCAGGATCAAACCTTTAACTTGCAAACAGAGCCTTCATGGAAGGAGCATTGTCTCCATCTCTGCAGCTACTGCTGGGCCTACTATGGCATAATAAACACAAGCTGCAAAATTTGACCTCACTGGTTTATTTTGTAAGTAACTGCTTGTAGAAAAAAATTACTTTCTAATAGCACAATACAGAGATGCAATCTCAGAGATTAATTTCATTTACTTTCCATGGTTAGACTGTCATTCTTCACCTGAACAGGAATGATAAGGTCAGCATAGCCATGCGAGCTGAGGGCTCAGTATAAAGCTCATATATAATGCCCAAAAGTAACCAGATATCCATTACTGCCATGTAAGTATCTAAAAGATAGATCTGATTATTCTGGGGCTTTAGACTGCCTCCAACACTGATTTTTGGTGCCACCTTTAATAAATCATTTAATCTTTCTGCTGCACTAACCTCTAGAGGAAAATAAGAGGCAGTAGATATTTTCTCACCTCCCTTGGGTGTACTGAGGTATAATCAGCATATTTTATGTTCACATACTGTTTTAAAAAGAAAAGTTTTCACCATGGAAGGTTCCTACTGATATGAATAAACACAAATATCCCTATTGCCAGAGAAACCTATCAAACTTTTAAAATACTTGTGGATATCAGGCAACACCCATACATTTGCTTGCTGTTCTTTTCATGACCACCATTTTAGAAGCAGTAGTAGTAGGATAAAATGGTTCATTTTCTATGACTGTTCCTTTCTTGACTTCCCTACTGATTATGCCAGAAAGGTTGCCTTTCTGAAAATGTTTGCTGTAATGAGAGCATCTTTCCCATTAGGAAGGTGACCAGTCATTAGGGTTCCGAAATGATACAAACATTCTGAACAATGCAGAATTGGGAACTTTACTGCTTAGTTATCTGGGGCTGCTGAACTGAGTAAGACTGGAAGAAGATGGCTCCACGGATAGTCAGCCCTAAGTAACAAAAGGGAGCTGATTAAAGTCTTTTTGAAAGAGAAAAACTGATGGAGCTGGGAGAAGAATTCGAGAGGTCCTAGGCTGAGAAGGAAGAATAAAGTCCCATCTGCTTCCTCCTCCTCACAAGTATACCCATGACTGTAGTTCTTAGATGGACTTCATACAGCACTGTGTGACCAAGCCCCAACACGGCAGTTGTCATTGTTTTACAGTGACATTGTTTTACAGCCTCTTACAAGAGCAGAATCATTCCTTCAAGGAATTTGCACTTGCTTTGGAATCTGGAAATTCATGTCAGGCTAAGGTTAAAAAAAAAAAAATAAGGGTTTACTGTTTTCATCTGGCCTGCATTCGTCCCTGCTCCCCCACCCCCCTCCCCTTATTTCCATTCTTAATGTTTCCTCTTCCCAATCTACAGAGCAGCTTTCTCACTTTACTTTTACTTTTGTTCCTTTCTCAGATCTCTGCAAATGAGATAGAAATGCTTTTGATGAGACTGCCACGCATGTTTAAACAAGAATTCACTGGTGTAGGAGCAACACTGGAAAAGAGGTGGAAGTTTTGTGCCTTTGAAGGAATTAAAACTGTCTGACTGTGACTAGTAATGAAGCTATGCAGAAGAAGAATTCCTAGAGCATGGCAGGGTTATAAAGTATTAAAGTAAGAAATTTAGGTTTGGGCACATAGTAGTATGTTTTCAAAGTTATCCAAGCCTAATTTTAGTTACATTTGTGACGTTCTCTTGTGAGTGGAAATGTAGTTGTGCACCAGTTCCTAAAATAAAATAAAACAAAATTTAAAAAAAAGTTTCAAAATGTGACAGATTGTTTCCTATGAAAACTGGAGAAGATACCACAGTCATAATGATTTCAAAATACTACATGTCCTATATCTAAGAAAAGCTCATTGAGCAAACAGTTAAGGAGAAAGATTGCCCGGTTATGGTCACTAAGCTACAGCGATGTATGTGTAATATGTAGTAGAACTCATTAAGTTTTGGTATAGAAAATTCTTTCTGTTTAGTAAGAAAATTGAGTAATTTTACAGTGAGGAAAAACATACCAAAAGAAAACTTGAAGATGTGTCTGAAGTTATTGTATTTTGTAAATTAAGTTATATGCTGTACCAGGGATTTTTGCCTTATTGAAAGAGGCCTGAAAATGTGATTGGAGTCCTCAAGAATGCTTTATCAAGAATATTATTTTTCTAATGTAACTATTCTCCATTACAAGTTCTTTTAACATGGATTGCATACCAATTTTCATAAACATGTAAATAGGGAGGAAACCAGTGTTACTGTATTGTATTTGGTATGTAACATTCAGGTTTATGCATCAAAATGAATATTCAGTTGCATTACTGTTACAAATTTTATAGCAGATATATTAATTTTTATCAATAAATATTACTTCTACCATATTGTTTGTGTAAGTTTTTCTTCTGATGTTTTTGAAATGTAGTCAATCCAGCAAGAGTCTCCTGGAACTTATCTTTCTCCTACCTGAACTATTAATTGCAGAAAACTTGGTTAAATTACTTATGAATCAAAAAAGCAATATTAGCTAAGATTAAAATAATTCAAAATATTGGTAGGGGAAGTACCAGCATGGACCTTTGTTTAGCTGAACAGATTTCATTTGGTTTTTTTCAACAAGCAGACAGATAAAAAATGAACATCTTCAAATATCTCGTTTTCCATGTTGTGTTGGGTATTTGCAATGCATCCAATTAGTTACTTCGTCTAACATTTAGCTAAAGCTTCTGGCCTTTGGCCAGCCAGGGAAAGGAATAAAGCACTTTTAGTGGTGTTCCTTAAGTAGGAACATTGATATAAATTATCATGTAAGTTTCGCTGTCAAATACACAGTACTCCAGCACTCCTGTAAGAGCCAGCAAAAGCTAAAGTGTGTGTACCAACCAAGCCAGGAGAGCAAGGAAGGAATTTCTCCTCCCAGAGCCTTGCTTTAAACAAATGCATCAGTACAACATTTAGCATGGTGCTGGATAAGAAACAGCAGCCACCTCCAAGTCACACATCTGTGTAGGCAGAGGAGCCAGTCACAAGAGAGCTGGCCCTATGAAGTGGGGCACCAACAGCAGGAAATATGGCAAATTGAAACAGATGCAGGGAGTATCCCAATACATGTCAGAGTGATGTTTCACTGAGGTTCCTCAACAAACAGCAATTAGTGTCAAATGCAATTAGTAATGAAGGAACTCTCCTACATGGCTCTTAGTGATTAGTACTTTAGGGTCTATTTCTCTTATGGCATCTACCTGGAATATAGAAATATTAAATGAAATGCTAATTGTGTACAAAAGGGGAAAAGAAAGAGGCTTAGCAGATCAATTATGGGAGAAAATTATGCTTTCAGGCAGTACACATAAAATTTTTAAAAATAAAGTACATCTCTGTTATGGTTGTACAGAACCTGTGTTAAGTCACTTGGGTGAAACTAGTAATTATATTCCAGTTATGCCAATGAAAAGTAACTAGTTTAATCCAGGTAACAACTTCTTCTTCTCTTGTAATCATACAGTTTTATGAATAATTCTGACAAAAATGTGTTAGGTCTGACAGCTGTTATTTAAGTACTGTAACATAAATGTATATGGATGGCACTTAGGCTGGGGAAAAGAGATGTGAGAAAACTTTCACCTCCACTTACTCCATGCCATACTTACTCGTTACATTCTGTCCTCCCTTTTCCTGTGTCCTCCTTTTTTTCCCCTTTAGCTCATCTCCTCTCCCACAAAACAACTCCAATCCCAGATAGTCACAAAACATATTAATTTTGACCAAACTTTGTAACCTAATCATCATATTTGCTTTGCATGTATTTTCTCTTCCTTTTTTTTTTCTCCTGTTTTTTTTATGTCTGTCTAGACCATCAAAGCTTTAGGAGAGTACCCTTTTTAGTCCTTGTGTAGTACCAGCTAAAAGGGAACCTCCTTCACTGGTTTTTAGATACCACAAAGAAGATCTAAACTTTGAGTATAAATAGCATGTAGAGATGCTGTATTATTGTAACATATCAGCTGAGAGCTTGAAACTAGGGAACATCCTCAAAAGTATCTGGTTGGGCCTCAGAACTGGCTTTAACTTTGTGTGCTCATTGGCTTTGCGGGAAAATGGATTAAAATGCTCAGCTCCACCATTTAGTTGCTGAACTGTCCTTATGATGACCCTTGGGGTATTCAGCTTGGAGTCCTGAGGTTGATAGAATGAGATAAATAACAAGCCACCTTTGAAAGACATCTAGACTGCACATTAGGAACCATTTCTTTACTGAGATGGTGGTCAAACACTGGAATGGGCTTCAGACCCTCTGATCAGTGCCTCAAGGCTGTCAGTGTTTAAGAAGCATTTGTGCAATGCTCTTAATGACATGATTTAGCTTTTGGTCAACCCTGAAGTCGTCAGGCAGTTGAACTAGATGATCCTTATAGGTCCCTACAAGGCCCACGTTTCTCCAGCTGAGTCAGGTTGAAGAAAGTTGCACATTTGGCAAAGACTCAAAGCCATTGCAGTTAACAGAATCTTCACAACAGTAGTGGGAAAAAAATGAACAAGGAAAGGCCAAAGAGACATGACATCAGCAGGCTAACCATGAGCTCAAGAGATGAAACTGTGAAACAGCCTGGCATGCAACTGCAAGTTATAGAAGAAAGTTATAGTAGTGTTTCCTCTTCTCAAATAGGGACTAGTGGAGCAGGAGAAGATTTTATTTCTGACTACCCAAATATGCTGAGGGTATTTTCTAAGTTCAGGTGTCCTGAACTCCTTTTCTCACAGGAGACCTTTTTATCCTCAGCTTTGAATTGTCTTGGGCTGATGGCAGAGTTAACTTTCATCAGTTTAGAGGGCCAGCCTCTTACTGCACTGTATCTGATTCCCACTTGAAGGCTTAAGAGATAGGCTGTGCAAAACCTCTTAGACAAATGTGCATTTCACCATGCACATTAAAGGGAGATGGGTGTAACCTCTCTGTTAAACTGCATTTTATGTTCACAAGAGATGTTTTATGTTTGATAATGTTTGATGAAGACTGCATTTTCCCCATCACTGAAGAGGAAATTTTTAATATCTCCTTGTACTATTGCACATAGTGGAGTCAATTGTTTATTGAAGTGTGCGGGTTTTGGGCAAAGCTTGCATGTTCAGGACTGCTAGAGCATCACATTCACTTAAGGAACAACTATACTGAGATTTAGAGAAAATCCTGTATCAAGTTATGCTACATTTAGCTACACAAGATGTGCAGTAAATGCTGTGGAATCTAAAGCTCAAAAATTTGTTGTAAGACCATTCTGGGTGGTTTGCTAAAGTCAAAATTCTGGTCTTGCAAGCATTGTTTTATTTAAAGTCAGAATGGCTTTTCCAGTCAGGGTTAGTAAGACAAAAATGTTCTGTGCTGCTGTGAATTGATTTGGGGAATGAGATTTGAGAAGAGGGGAGGAAAAGGAATTAGTTGTTTTGGAAGATTTTTTTTGAGCCTCCAGCACCAATAGTAGCCAGGTCTGATATACGACTGATGTTCATTTTGTCCACTTAACAAATGCATCTCAGAGTTCAGCATTTGAAGTGTGAGGTTTTTATCATCCTTCTTTTTTTTTTTCTTTGTCCTTTGACTTGTCACTCTGGTTATCCTGCTAAGATCTGAAGCTCGTTTACCGTATCTTTTCCCTCAAAAAGAAGTAGAAACAGCAGAAAATTTCTTCTGGTTCTGTTCTGTAGTCAATCTCTTCTGGAAGCAACTGCTGAGATACTCAGGAAAAACAAATTTGTCCTATATTTATTGGCATTAAGTGCCTATAAAGTAGGACACAATCTGGAGGAAGCCATTTCTTCTTCCAGGCTCTCCAAGAGCACAGTCATTGTGACTTTACTTACTAAGTTAAAACTGAATGTCTCAAGAACAAGTAAGTCAACTGAAAAAGCAGCCAAATCAGGAAATTATGCTCACAAGGTGCAGATCCTCTGACTATATAACCCTGTTACACTGAATTCATGAAATCATAATTTGTAAGCAAAATCAAATAGATACACTCAGGACTACCTTTGATTAAGTGTTTTGCCTCACACTGGGTAACATTGTGCCTGTTCAGACTTAATGGGCTGACTCCAATGTCATCCTCCTTCTCGATAGGGATATTTGGGTGACAGGAAGAGGAAAAAAATATAAATTCCTTTAAACCTAGCAGACAGCACTCCTGAAATCCTGCTGCAGACATACTATAACCATTGCTCAGACTTCTGGCTGATAAGTACTTCTTGCTAATTTATGTACTTTTATATATATAACATTGAAGCCTAAAAATCATCAACTTGGACTGCTCATATGATAGTACAGTTAATTCTGTAGTGGTCCCAAAAGCCTATGGTGGATTCAAATACACCTCCCATAAAAGCATCCAGCCATGAATCAAGGTTATCAAGTGATGAAAAATATTTTTTTTTGCTTGATAGTTTGTTAGAAGAGATTAGCATTGTCAAAATTGTGTCCTAACTTCCTAACTTCATTTTTTTCTGGCTTCCTTTAGCCAGTTTTGCTTTTCTCTCCGAGATTAAATAATCCTTTAGTACTGCATATTTTCTCCCCGTGAAGATATTTATATATTGTGGTCTGTTTACTTCTCAGTATTCTTTCTCATAAACTAAACAGATTGAGCTTCTAAGTGTTTTGCCATAAAGCATTTATCTTCTCTTCCTCAAATCATTGCATTCTTTTTCTTTTTTTTAACATCCTTTCCAATTTTTCAAAACCTGCTTTAAAATGTGTGGAGAGAAACTGTTACTTGAATTAAACTGATCAGTTTACAGTATACAGACATGCAGTCACATCTCTGCTCCAATTCAGCCTTTTGCCTCCTACTCCGATCAGACTATTAGCTGATCGCCAATGTCAAAGCAGTAATCCAAGTGAATCGCTGTTGCACCATTTTCTTCATCCTTCTGGTGTAACAGATTCCTCTGCACAGATGTGTTTCTGTCTGCTAAAGCCTGGCTTTTCCATCCCCACTGATAGGCTTGTTTGTGCAAGCACAAAGGTGTCACCCCACAAGGGTATTTTGAGGCTTATATCCCATGTGCAGCCTTGTTCTTTGCTATGGGGACAGTCTGGATAACTCTATGATGTTTATACCCTCTCCTGATTTAAAAGGGGGTAATCAGATCTGCTGTCAGGATGTTAGCTGATCACATCAAGCATTCAGAGGGCAATCGCACAGGCTTTGTCTAGACTAGGGTTTAAATGTGTGTCATTAGCACATATTAGCTGATACATTTTAGAAGTCTGATGCAGACGAAGCATAATGCCTTTAATGTGAAAAGCTGGCTGAGTTAGGCCCTTGGGCATTGGCGTTGACACTGGTTTGTCTATTTTAGAGTTTTAGAATAAGTTAGCCAAGGGCTTGTCTGCAAAGACCAGTTAATTTGGAAGAAGATAGGCTATGAATTTAAAGGGCTGCTCCAGGACTTAAGACCAGAAAAAGATTAATTCTCAAGTAGTTGCTCTGAAATAGCTCAGTATAATAGTAATATGCACTTAACTAGGTACATTTTCTATCTCCTTTTTTTTTTTTAAACTTTCTCCAGAAAAAAACAGTTCCCATATTAGAGTTGTTGTATTTAAAAATTAACCCTCTGGTGCATTTCTGGTTTTTATCACTGCTTCTTACTGAATACAGATGATTAGCTTGGTTGTGTCTGGGGAGGAGGTTGGAAAACTTGTACACTCTGCAAATCTGGTTGTTGATGTTAAAACCTGACTTGCATTTCACAGGGGGAAGACATGGTATGCTTGTGAGAGGAATGGGAGTGAAGCAACAGAAGACCATAAAATAGGATTAAAAATAGAGACTGGAGGGATTTTGTTAGAACCTGGCGTTCCATCAAAAAACCCCACACAAATCCCAGGACATCCCGGAAGCCTGTTATAAACTAAGAGGGGGAACAGGGAAGAGGAAGAGATAAGATTTCACAGTAAAAATAATTGTAAACTACGGTAGTATTGAATCTATAAGTGTTTGTGTATTTCCTTAGCTGGTTCTGTCCATGGAGTCAGCTCTGTCAGGTGTTGTGTCTGAGACTTTGTAAAGAAGAACCTTCCAAAATTACTCTGCAGTTGGCTCTATCCCAAAAATATGCTCAAGCAATACTAACTTCCAATGGCAGAGAGCCCCTCCCCACAAGAAAAATCTGCCTCTCTAGTTCTACAGTTCACTGTTTGACGATGTTAGCAAAAAACCTTTTCCTTATCCTTGAAGGCTAGTGAGAATACATATTACTCATGGAAAACAAATATTTGCCAGGCGATCAAAACTCATTTCAGATTGTCATTTCTACCCCTCCACTCTAACTAGCTGTCCCCTGGGTGGAACTTGTCCCTTGGTTAGATGGAGTTAGCTAAAGCCCCATCAGGGTGGAATCTACACTTTTGTCTTCAGAAGATGAACAGCCATGGATAAACATCATGCTACTAGTTCAAGGCTGATTTGTCTCAGGAAGAATTGCAAGGCAGGAGCTGCTTTGCAGGATGATACTGGAAGCCTATTTTGCACAATAAAACATACTGACAGAGAAGGAAGCCAGATGGTGTCTCAACAGCCCAAGTTTTCTAAAACACATTTCCTACCCTGAGAAGTTCTTGACTGACAGCTCTGGAAACAGGTGCTTTAGTTGTCCACAGGGCAGGACAGGGAAGGCATCTAATATTGTCCCAGCAGAAGTCTCCAGAAATCACCTGCCATTTCATTTTCATCGCTATGAAGTCCTTGTCTCATCTGTCCAAACTGCAGAGAAAGGGGATGTCTGCAGAATGTACATTTGACCCTGATTTGAGGCCACAGAACTTCTGCTACTTAAAACTTTAGTTTGAGGGCTGGATTTGAATCTCTGAACTGTAAAATGGATATACTACTGTCCTAAGGAATGTAGGAAATTATCCAATCACTGAGGAGAGGAAGGCAGCCTTTCTTGAAGCACAAATGAAGAAATATACCCTGATGACCCCATCCCCTTCAATCTTCACAATGAGCAAGAAGATCTGGAAGTACATGGCTGGCAAAGAAGTTCATCCTATCAGAAAAGACAAAAAAGAGCTCGTGTTATATTCACACAGAATGTTTTGAGATGGTTTTTTAAGTCTAAAGAAAACCCTCTGCAGTTTATAGCCATGAGATGCTCTTAAAACAAAGATTAGTACAGGGAAATGGAGCAGCAAGGAAAAAAAGAATATTATCTTTTATGAGCACTTTACTGCTCTTCCTCTTTGAGAAGATTTCAGTGTGGAGGCTGAAATCCCTATTGTTTCAAAGGTTTACAGTCAAGAGCAGGAATAACATGGGATTTGCAGCCTTTGTTTGATTTTTGTGGTCTGTGCAGTTCAAATGTCCAAAGAAAAACAGAGAGGTGTATGCCCAGGTGAAATGGAACTGGGCAGTCATTTATGTAACACAGAATCGTTGCTTTTCTGCAGTGCGGAGTTTTTTATTTACAGCAATAAATCATGGGCAAATGATCAGAAGTTCAAGGATGTATATTGGTCATGTAATCAGCAAGAAATCTGTACATGTTTAGAGTCCAGACTTTAAAGTTTTGTCTTTCTTTTGAGAATGATGAGATTTCTGTCATATGCAGCACTGAGAAAGACAACAAAGGATGAACTGGATGGATCTTGGGAAAGAGCCCTAATCAAATGCTAGCTAGTGATGTGACTGTCACAGAGTACTGTGCAAACATATCCCCACTCTCAGTGAACAGGCTAGTTTGGCCACAGGAGACATCACAGCTGTCATTGTAGAGCCTCTGCCCAGCTCAGTCCACTCTACTTACTGCTTCCAGGTTAAGCAATATGGTATCATCTGGGCTGTCTTCTTCTGGACTTCTTCTTTCTGCTTGGTTTCTTCTTCTGGAAAGTTTATTTTTAAGTAGTTCAAGCCCTGTTTCAGGCAGTTAACAAGCTGTACCATTAACAGAAAGCCATCAATTATCTACAGCAAGAGTGGGTAAATCCTAATTAAAAAAGAACCTGGACAACTTCTTCCTAAATTTGCTAAAAGACTTGAAATTACTTTATTTGCCAATTTCCAAAGGAGAATGAGCAGCAAAAATGTTTCCAGAAATAACCAGAATAAGGCTTCATCTCCCTGACCCATTTGGCCCATACCTGTCCTATGTTCCCCAATCCAAGCATGCAACAACATTCAGAGGAAAGCAAAAGCTGTTCCAGAGTTTAAGTCATGTGAGTAATTCAAGGCTTTGGGAAGGTTATAAAAAGGTCCCTTGTAGACAATCCCACAATCAATGCTACTGTTCTTCTGTGTAACTAATCTAAAGTAAGGTTTTCATTAACTCTCTTTATTTGATGCATTGTGAAACAAACCAAATGAGAATGTTTAGGCTGGCAAAAAAAGCAACACAAAATCCCACAAGAACACGGCATAACAGCATACATCAAGATCTGAGTAACAAAGAAAATAACTCTGGATACACAAAGAGATGTTGGGAAATTACTGCTTTGTGGCATGAAATGGAGTATAACTGACTACTAAAAAGTTCTTGCTAATCACAGGTATATTACATGGCAATATACAGATTGGGGTTAAGACCTTCACTTTCTGAATTACTAGGTGTCTGAGAGCTGTCACCATACAAACTCACAAGCAAGGGAACTGTGACCAAATCCAATAGTAAAGCTACTCAGCAACACTCCAAAACTCAGCTACACAGTGCATGTTTCCTACTAAGAATTTGATTTTAAAAGCCATAAATACCAGGATTTTCACTGGAATGTGGTCGCAGAGCCAAAGATGTGAGACATGTCAGCCACTCAACTAACTTTGGATGATATCCCATCATTGGAGTGACATGCCACTTCTTACTATAGCCCAGCAAACAGATCTTAATTCTTCCTTGTCCAAGTGAGCACTTTTATCTGCTCAGCTGTGGGATGTCCCACTGCTCCAGTTTCCATCATTCTGTGCAAGGTATTATCCATCCAGCATGTTCTGAGGACACCTGTGAGACTGATCCCCTACCTGCAGCTGTAGGTGCGCACCTCACTTCTCAGCACTCTCAAGACTGGGTTTTCAGATAGTCCTCAAATGCCTTCATGGCATACCTCCATGTAGTCATGACTGAGAAACATGGTCCTCTGAATTCTGGGAGTCGATCACTTGCATTCTTTGTAACATAAGGAAACACAAGAAATACAGGCCTTGAAGTACAGCGCATGGCTGGGTGGGACATTCTTCTTGAGCTTCTAAGGACACCATTCTTCACGTCTTCTTAATCCAGCCTTTATCCCTTCTCATCATGCCTACAGATTCGTGTGAGTTTGTGTATGTGTGTGTGAGGTCTCCAGACCATTCAAGTGGACTACAGCTTTTGGTTTCCTCAGCATATCATGTCTTTTAGTTTATTTTACTGCAAGTCATATAGGTAGAGGTGAATTGCAAAGGAAAAATGTCTACCACACCACATAATGAAATACATATAAAAACAATCTCATACATAAGGAAAAATTTACCTCTAAATGGCTGTCTGTCCAGTTTACAAAGAAGAAAGAAACAAACAATTGCAATTGAGAAACCATAAAGATTTATATAAATGGATAATATTAATTCGTCTTGAAAGATGAAAGGCTGCCTTCTCAGAGGAGGATGGACCAAAACCTATCACTTACTTAAATTTCCATTCAAATATGAAAAACAAGAAACCCAAACTATAGTGCCTGATTACCATGGATTATCTGTATCTAGCTTCAGGCACTGACACTGCTACAGCACCTAAATTCAAGAGAGCAAGTGTAACTCAAGGCTTTGTCATATGACTGAAAAAGGAGCTACGAAGCCTCCATCCAACATTAGGCAGATGGGTGCAGAATCCAACCTTCACTCAACAGGTCCCATGTAAACAGGGCACGGATGCCCTCACAGCCCAGCCATGCTGGTAAACAAGAGCCAGATTCCACCTTTCACTCAGGACACTCTGTTTTTCAGGCATCATAGCAAGGGGTGTGATACTGCAGTTATCTAAGGAGGAACAAGTATGGGGAAAGTGCACTTGGTCTTCACCACAGGTACCTGCTAGAAGATCAAGGGTTACAATATCCAGCCAATGATGGCTTTACTCAAAACACAGAGAGCTGAAGCATCTGTGGTTGTGACTTTATCTCATCCCACTTTAGGCTCTCAAGCAGACAGATCTAGTGCTTAGTCACATTCATGATCCTGCATTGCCATCTCATTAAGGGGGTGCTGAATTTATGAACTCATCTTCAGCTGTGGCTCACTGGAAATGCTACAGCACAGCCTCCCTTGAGCCTTTCAATTTTAGTGAAACAAGGGAACAGCTGGTAAATGTTGCCACTTGAAGGAGGATTTTCAGTGGTAGGGACCATGATTACTGTTTCCTGGGTTGTTCCTGAATCTGCAGAGCACCTCCTTGGTGCTGCTACCCTAAAAATCAACATGACTCTATGAAGGTATCAGTCAGCAGAGAACACTGCCACTGCTGACACATGCAGAGAGTAATTAATTCACACCATCTCCAAAAGAGCCAACTCACACAGAGGTCATGGTGATGCAGACATCATGGTGATGCAGACATCACCTATCACCTTCCCTATCCCAGCCTTATATACAAAATGCAACATATGTAATCAATGTATAAATGAGCAAAACTCGTAGTGCATATCAAATCTTCAATCCAGTAATTTGTTTTAGCAAAAACTGACTGTGACTACAAACACTTCACAGACTAATTTTCAGATTCATGAGTTTTTGCTTGGTTTGCCTACATGTTCTCTGAGCTCTGTGCCAAAAAAATATTTCCTTTCTTGCACTGAAACGTAACACTGACATGTGTCAAACTACTTCTTTTGTATGGGCTTAAGCGTACTTCTTCCTCTTTCTGCTTTTTGTAGATTCATACATATTAGACACACATCTTTGGGTTTTAATTATAAAATTAATTTAGACAGCAACCAGAAATAAAGCTGACAAATCTAATTTCCCAAGTAACTCAATATCATCTCAGGATCTCTGAGGAAAAAAACAAAAAATTATGTCCAAGTGGTTACAGACAAATTAAAAAAACAAAGAAAAAAGCTGATCAGATTAATAGAGGAGCATTTCTCTAGTGTAAAAATCCATATTTATCATCAGCTGTGAGAATGTGATGGTATTTTAAACATTAAATGACTTTTCATACTGCTTCCAATCCCAGACACTTAGGGGAAAAAGCTATATAGATACACATCATAAATGCATCTTAAAAGAAAATAATTTCTAAAACAGTTGCTTAATGACCATATGCAGTTCTGTGCTAGCTCAAATCATGTAAACTCCCTCCCATTCCTTAGATTTAATCTAAAACTTTTTTTGAAGTGATTGATCTGTGCCAAGTGTGGACTGAAAAGAGGCTTGCTGGAAGGTCAGCAGAGAAAGCTGTCAAGTGACCAGTCACAGCCATACTCAGCTTCACTCATGTGAAAGTACCATAGGCAGCTACCCTGTCCCACAACAGTGTCACAGATATGCAAACATGATCCTGGACATTAAAAAAAATAAATAAATAAACTTCCCTATGAAAATACAATACCAGCCATCAGGAGGATGTTGGGAAATACGAAGAAACCCTGAGAGAACAATGCAGTTTTCTAAACAGGTATTTGAACCCAAACTTAGATCTAGTCATCTTTGAATTGCTGTCAAAAGCCAGCCTTTCAGCTTGGTAGAGTGCAGCTCCTCTTGGCAAAAGCAGAGGTCCCAAGCACAGCCTTAAGGGTGAAGATCTCTTACAGCAGTGATATTGTTGCATCCACTGAAGAGAGACTTGCTGATGATGTGCTGCTGGAAGGAGTGAGTGGTGATCACACCTTCATTAGGCAGTCTGAGGATTAATGGATTATTGTTGGTCTTCAGGTTGAATCTTACCACCCATATATCAGCTGCAGAGAGGTTTCGGTCACTTTCAGCAGCTTCTGCTCCAGTCAGTCATCATGACCAAAGATTGTTATGCCTTTTACATCAGCACATGTGCACCAGCAATGATTCATCCCTGCGAGGGTAGAGGTCTTCCATCCAACATCAGTGCTGTCATTCCAGGTAACGATAGTCTGATCAGTGAATGTGATTTTAATGGCTGGTCTGGATGTAACTGGACATGGTTGATCAATGTAAAAAAAATTTTACAGAGTTGGTTGCACTATCTCTAATGTTAAGTTGCTGCCTTCTAAGTAAGCTGATCACAAGCTAACAATTATCAACACATTTTTTTGAACTATTCCCAACATGCAAGATTGAATGTTTCCTTTTTAAAGTACCAATACACAATCAATTGTAAAACAAACAGGTCTGTAAGGATTCAGTGTATCCACATATGAGGGGCAGACCTTAGTCTCCAGAGAAGTTGGTATCCTTCTCCACTGCTCTCAAAAGAGAAACCAATACCTCAGTTCAGCAACGAAAATTGAAAAAGTGGACTGAAATAACTGTGGAAGAAACTCATGAAGCCCCTCCCAGGGTCACAGAGCAACTCAGAAATATCTTCATGACACAGTGCTCTCTGAAATCCTCAGCTCTCTTCTGAAGGACTGAATTGGAGTCTATGGACTGCCCAGCAGTTCAGCTCAGCAATGGGCACCAAGCAGCTTGTCCTGCCTAAACCAAACCAGAAAATAAACACAGAGAGCTTTGAGACAAAGACTGGAGGCTTGCAGGTCTGTGTGTTCCCTCCTCCTTGGAAAGGAATCTAGGGACCTGAACCTTAATGTCCACTGCTCCCTAGTGCAGGAGCCATCAGGCCACAGGAACTGCATGGCACAGCATCCGGTTTCTCTCACACTACAATGTCTTTCCGGTGATGTCCAAACCCATCCATGTCTACAAGGAGTGAATCAGAGACACACCAGAAGCCTTTGCTTACCTAGCTTAGAGACACGCAGGTTCTGCAAAGGATGAGGCTCTAGTTTACACTCCCAAAGACTGGTGTGTGAGCAGAGTGCCTATGTTCCAATTACAGGCAGTGGAAAAGAAAGTCATTAACCCAGGCTGAAAGATGCCTGTTTTAGGGAGAGGTACTCCTATGTCCAGGTAGCTGAGTGGCTCCCCAAACTCCACTCACTACATGTATGATAGCAGCTTAGTCATCCTCATTACAGATACCTACAAATTCATCTGTGTGGCATTTAGCTTAGGCTACCATGGACCGTATCTGCCTGCCAGAGCCAAGGTGGAAATTGAGAGTCACTTAATTTTCCAGTCTATTAAAAAAATTAATTTCATCCATAGGCAAAAAGTGCTTTGAGGTTCTTGTAGCTTTTGGCCTATGAGTCTTGCTGACTTTTCCATCACTTTTTTATTTTATACAGTATCACACTTCAGTTGTGAGTGAACGTATTTGGGCACTACCAGCATGCAAAACTTTTCAGAATCTTGTAAAAGCTTTCATTTGGAAGTGGAATTTATGTAAGTGTGTGTTAATGATTTGGCATCTTAAAGGGGTTATTTTGAGTGCTATCTTTAACTTCATTACCATTAAATTATCCTTAGATTATTCCAAAGAGATTGTGGCCTAATGCTTTGAACCAATTTAAAAATTTATATGTAGAGTTGGTGATAGTCCACAGTCAAGAGGACATTTAAACACTGGAAACCAATTAAGCAGCCTTTGGGACATCACGAGATGTTTACCTTAGTTACACAATGTTGATACTTTTCTATATTTTTTCTGCATAGAGTGAATTGGCAATCAAAACTTGAACAGGTAGAAATCCATCACAAATATCTAAATCATTTGGTAAATTTGGTAAATTTGGTAAATTACAGTCCACACAAGTAATTGATGCCACACACATGTAGTAAAGCTGAAAACCTTCTAGAAATCAAGTTCCATTCGAACAGTCAATCCCAGATGGTTTCATTCCTAAAGAAAACCGTAACTGAAAACAGCATCTTGAGAGAAACATTCACCCCCAATCATTTGGCTGTGCCCTGTAAGGTCAGCATGCAGACAGCCCAAATCTCAGGATTGTAATCCGTTTCCCTTATAGAAGTAATACAGAAGGACAAAATCAGGGACTGATGGGCTTTCTTAATCCTTTATGTGATCGTAAGACTGGCTGTAGGAACTACTGGTGTAAGGAGTTTCTAACTGTGGGAAATTTAAGGAATATAGCTATTTCATACAAACTGCTCTAATAAATGTTCACCATTAGCCAATGCGGCAAGAGAATCTCTGCAAGGGAAAAGGAAATACAGACAACTTGTACCCTTAGATTCATCCTTAGGTTAATGAGGTCAGAGTAAAATCTTTTAGCTACTGACCAAGAGATCAATGACTTATGATCAACGACCACTGAGAATATATTTGAAATATCTTTTCAAGGTGAAATCCTTGCCTTGTGAGGTGTTTTCTTAATTAGAAGAAACTTCCACTTTGTAAACATGACTTTTGGAGGTTAAGGGAAATGTAAGGGGCAATTCTTACATGAACACTGCATTTCCTTGTCATATATTTCCACACCTTACGAGGTTTTGCTAAGCACTTTAAAGTTACAGTGGGATAGGGGACAACGGTATTACCACTATAAAATCATCCCCTCAGTCCGCCACAGCATGAATCAGAAGTATAAATTGCTGTGCCGAAGCGGGAGAAGTAAGAAATAGACTGTTCCCACTGGAAAGATAAGTGACTGGAAATGAGCCCAAAAATTTGTGCTTAGGAGTCTCAAAGCTGGAATACTGCTAGAGTGGATTACCAGGGAAAGCAGCATTGAGTAGGAACCAGAGCCTAAATATCTGACTCTGCCTGGCATACATTCTGGGGAGATGCAGTGTGCATAAAGACCTTGGATTTACTTCACTGCTCATCTCAATAAAAAGACATTTTCTACTAAAGTGCTGTAGAAAATCATTTCTCATTGGTTTAACCTTTGATTTCTTAGAAGTAGTGTGTTCCTCTGTACATCTAATGACCCTGGGTTACAGCTAACAGTGCCTACCTGAAGGCACTGGTGTGGTAAAATAGGAAGGATGAATCTGTTCCAATTGAGCTCCTACCCCTTATTCTCAGTGGCACAGGACCCTCCACATGTCATCCTTTGCCCAGTGAAGGAGGTAGAATGCCCACCCACCCTACTGTTTCCTCTTTTGACAGACATTGACTGTGAGCCAGCATCTTTCCAGCAGGCAAATCTCTCCCTCTCCATCTTTCCACTCTCTGGAAAAAAAAAAAAAAAAAAAAAAAAAAAAAAAAGAGAATCTTGCTACTTATATATATATATATATTCTAAATCATTTTAATATATTTTCTACATCTTCTGAATTTTGCATTTTCAGCCGGCCTTCAATCCCACCTTCAAGGTTTTTTTCTTTGCATTTACAAGAACTGGAATTATATTCCAGAGAAGCATCTTAAAAACACTAAGGACCCTGAGATGACCAAGTTCAAATGTCTGCATATGTATACACATACATACATGTATCTTCTCTGCAAGATCTACTATGAATGCAGAATTTCCCTTAATTCTGAGAAACTCACTTCAAACCCTCCTCCACACTCACATATACTCTAATGCACTCCCTCTTATATGAATCCACCTTCTCCCACGCTGACATATATATTCTCTCTCTCTTTCACCACTCTCTTTGCCTCTGAGCTAAATTACTCTACTGTGGAAATTGCCATCAGCAATTTTCACCCTTTGCTGCCCTTTCAAGGAGTTTATGCAATGGTGCAGTCATGATGCTCAAATAGCTACCTGATATCTTTTGAACTATTTTCCAACTATTTGCATGCATGTGTTACAGAAGAGCAATGTTTCTCACAACACCTCCATGGACTTAGCATGTACTGAACTGGTTGAAGTTGAATTTTTATGTTGATTACTAACTCAGAGTCAAATGGGTGTCTTGGGGATGACATTACTAACATTATAAGGTCTCTGCCCAGCTACAGAGCACCTGCATGTTAACTGTATTTTATGGAAAGAAGATTAGTTCAGAGGTTGAAGCAGTGTCCTAGGACTTGGAGTTAGCTCCTTGACCCTGGTGCTACCACTAAAGGGATTGATGTACTTCTGGTCTTTTTGCTCAAGTGTGTGGCACCACCCAGCTATTTGTTCCCATTCTCACAGCTCAGGTGAAGAATGGGATGGACAGAGTGGGAATTCTGAGGCTGTTCAGTGTATAGTCAGCCAGGTTGTCTTAGATCCAGACATATCCCATGAGGACACTGCATTATTCCCAGGTCAGATGTGTGAGAGTGGCTGTGAACCATTTTTCTGAAATACAAGCTTGAAAGAAAGTCAGAAGGTCCCACCTGAATTCATGGCTTGAGCTCTTGATCCCTTATGACTTTCCCAGGTGGCCAAGAGAAAAGTTTTCTGCACTTCAGTTTCTTAGTTATAATGAAAGAGCCCTTTCTACTGCATGGGGAAATTTTGAGGACAAACACATAAAAGACTGTGGGCACTGTCATGTTGGAGTAACAAAGGACACAAGTACCCAAGAAATTATTTGCTTTTCATATATGAAAATAAAAAAGTGACTAAACCAGGTTAAAGTGCTTACATTTGGGATGGATGGGGGAGTGTTATAAGGCTTGCTTATTACTTGTCTGCAGAGCCCTACGATACTGTAGAACCAGTTGGTGGTAGAATTACACCATAATCTACATAGTTTGATGAGCTGATGATTTTTTTCTTTGAAAACCAGTCTTTCAGATTTATTTTTTGTGAATCATCAAATATAATCAAATGCATGTATATGAGTGGGCTTAAGGGAGAGTAAGTAGTTTGACAAAATAGATTAATCTTTACTTCACATTAAAATGGTGGGTCCTTCCTTTTGATTATTCTCAGGCAATAACCTTGGTAGGTATATCTAAAAAGCTGTGCCTAAGAACTTAGTTGCTGAAATAATAATAATAAGGAAAACTCATTCCTCACCCAAAGTTGACATGTCATAGAAGTGAGAATTTAAGGAAACTATAGCTTCTTGAAAATCTAGATTATTATCTAGTATTCTCCTTGAAAAAAGCTTCCACTGACAGTACCTGTTTCTCCCCGCTCCTGTGAAAATCTTGTGCTGCCAAGAACAGCTTTTTGTTCAGAAGAAATGCTGATTTTGTGGGAGATGAAGGGAACCTTTACTCAGCTGTTCTGATCTTTTAAGTAAATATTTATTTATTTTCTGTAAGAAGTTATAAAGTTTCTTGGGAATACAGATAATGTAGCAGGAGGAAAAGTAATTACTGTAATTTTGCCTATGCTCTCAGAAAATAATCCATCTGATAAGCACCCCATTTACATTTAGTGAACTGCACAGCTCAGCTAGAGGCACCTCAACTAGATGCATGCAGTCCCTGTTTAACAAATACTATAATTGTCCTGCTAACAGAAGTACTTGTCTTGGCCTTTTCACTTTTCAAAGACCAGATGATTAAGATGTCATTGACATTAAGCATGCCTTACATCCATTTCTTAAGGAATGGTGTGCTCAGAGGTGCTCCCTGAGAGTTAGCAATCCTTTGAAATAATAAAGAACCACAGTTCATAAGGACAATCAGACACAAAACAGCCGCCTCTTCTTTTCAGGTCCAAACCCCCTGCAACGTCTCTGGGAAGGGGATGGTATAAGCATCAAACCAGTTCTTCTCTTTCATCTTCCTAGAGGTTTATTTTCTAGTAGAGGAAAACATCTGTCCCTTTGATTTTTTGGGGATAAATGGGAAGAGTCTGAAAGAAAACCTCATTAATTCACTGTGCTGATGACATAAAATAAGACATTCTTTAGGAAGTCAAGTGACAGGCTGCAAGGGAGAGGGGAATGAGAACTGACCTAGAAGCCATGCCTGCCGGGTAGCACAAGGACAGTGAGTTCCCATCAATGTGAATGAGGACTGAAAGCACTCAGCACCTTGCACGATTAAGCCCAAAATGAAAGCAGCTTTTCTCATCAAAATTGCACTGCCTTGCTCCTTCCCAAAAGGCATGCTAATTTGTTAGAATTCACTATCTTTGGCAGTTGTTTCCAACTGAGCTGTTTTGACCTCCCTTTCCACCATTTGATGGGAGAGTGAGACGTGCACACCACCTAAGAGTTTCAGGACACTTCAAAGGCAGCCCACGTCTACTTCCATTGGCCACATCACCTTTTATTTCCTGGAAAAAAGTGGTATTTGGGCATGTATGGTGCAGAGAAAGGTGGTACCTTGTCACAGCAAGAGAGGAGGTAGGAGATGGGTCTCCTTCCCCACCGTAGGGTGGCAAAGGTGGTATCCCCATCAGGAAGGCCATGCAGTGAGTGGAAGGAACACAGGAAAACTCTCATCCCACCTCATCTCACCTCAGCTGCATCTCCTTTTTCCAAGAAAAGTCTGGGAAAAGGACAGGCAAGTGCATCTCCCTCACAATTTAGAGCATCATTCAAGTGTGGGTTTAGGGTTTGTAGGGATACCTGTAGGATACTTGTGTCATACGCTGTCTGAGCATGCAAATGACAAAGGCAGAATGGCATCTGCTTGGAAGGGTCTGACAGCTCCTCTCTTTCTCCCCTTCTCCTGCCTAACACTTTTCTACCAAGCCTCAACCCTCACGGCAGCTGTGTTTTCTCGAGTAGGTTGCTACCAGGAGAGGTGATTTTTTATGTTTTGTATAGGAATTTATAGCTCTAAAACAGCGTTCATGTGACATACAGCAATACATTTTTTCCATAGAATACCTTTCCCTGTGTTTTAACACTTTCTATCCTCTGCAGAGGAACACACAAAATATTTCTAAAGCATCAGGCTTGCTACACAGATTTTCCCTCACTGCCTATATGCCAAAGCATTTCACAGTGGCAAAAATTATGAGGCTGCATACAGCGAAATGTAAGGAAAGCTGTTGCAGAATGACACCGCACAGTGTGAGCGGGAAAGGGAAGGAGGAATCAGTCATGAGACCAACAACTGAAGGAGAAATAAATTAAGGGTCATAAAACAAACTGCCATTCAAAACTCCCTTTCCACAGCAAGACCATTACTGTGGTTTCTGTCAGCTTCACAAAGTGAGGATAATTTGGGAATGGTCCTGAGGATCCATTTCAGTTCCTGCCCTGTGTGTCATAGCCACTCTTTGAAATCCAGCAGAGGACTGGAATAGGGAATTCATAGAGATAATGACGACCACTGTAGACAGAGCAAATGGATGAAAAAACAAAAGGGATATAAAGTTTGGCTTCCAAATCAAAGCCCTTTTCTTATTGGGACTCCACTGAAAGCACACTGCCTGGTACCTCCTTGTCTGGCACGTAGTTGTGGGATATACAGGTACCATTATTGGAGAATGGGTAGGCAGAACCCTGGCTCATCTTGGTGGAACACCTGCCCCATCAGCTCTCTATGTTTTTATGCATTCAGGAGTTCCTCAGCGGACATGCAAGTTTCTAAGAGGTCCCACATACCTTAAACAGGGATGAAGTCACAGCTGGGTGAGCTGCCTGGCATGGCACATCATAGAGCACCCTTGCATATCAATGTAGGGTGGTAGAGCCCTAAAGGAGGAATGTAGACTGGTCAGTAAAAATGCTAATGTGTGGTAGGAAACACATATATTCCAGCCCATGATTTTTATTGTCTACCTGTATATATAGAGGAAAATACACTTGGCTCACCAGCCCCAGCTTTTAACACCTATCTGCTTCAAAGTGTATGGAGAAACGGGGGTCAGAAAACGGTATCACAGTAACACCTATCCAGGACTTTCCTCCCAGAGAGCTCCCTTCCTACTGCCAGAGATGGAGCACAATCTAACTCTGTAAAACACACTTCTTGTGATTTTGGAGTTTTGTCTTGATTGCATTTGGATGTAAAGAAACATGCAACCCAAGTGTTGATTGCTTTGCATGAAGAAACAGTCAGTGCAAAATATAAAATAGAAGAAAAATTTCACTAGAAAATATAAAATACATGTGACATTAAGTCTTTTCAAAACAACAGGAGTCTGCATTTATTTAGTGGTCTCTAATCTTAGAACAGCTCTTGATACACTGAACAAACAAAATACTACATGCATCTCTCATCAAAGCTCACTTCTTTTGCTAGATTTCATGATGAATCTCTACTCTGCCATGCTCAGCAAAATGAAAAACATCAAAAGGAAAAGTCTTTGCAATAAAGGCTAGATAATCTTCTTCCTCCTTTAGAAAAAGTGCCTTCTCTCTTACTTCACCATGCTTACTTTTAACACACAAACACACACACACATTGCTTCCCACGCATCCTCCCTACCTGTGTCTGGTTTTGTGGACTCACAATCTTACTTGGTTTATAAACAACAACATGCTCTTGTCCAAAAGCACTGTACCTGCCAGCATGCCAGCAGTGCTGTGAAAACAATACTCTGTTTAATGCCTTATCAGTACCTATGCCAGATAAAATCAGAGTTCAAAAACTGAATGGATACTGGAAGTGAATATACAAACTACATTGGCATCTAGGGAAAAATTAAGACTTTTACAGAGCTCTTCTTGGGATCAGTGGATGCAATGGGTGTGTTTCCCCATGTAGACAATCAAACACGTCTCTCCTGGATGTGACGTGTTTGACAGAAACACAGCCCCTAACTCTGCACATTGTCAAGATGAGGGAGGGAAAAACTAGATTACTGAATCCAATGCTACTTTTGAACACTTTATCTATCCTCTGTCTAGGTCACATAGCAGAAATGTCATAGGAATGTCTTTCCATCCCTGTATGTCCATAGCTCCTCAGCAATCGAGATCCTTATGCACCCGTTGGCACAGTATCCAGACTTTTATCCATTTCTTTGATACATGAAAAAATAAAGCCACTTGGATCTTGAAGCAGATAACACACAAAATCAGATGCTGTATCCAATCGACTTGCATGCCACTGCTGAAGCTGTCAGCAAGATAGTAATTTACTTGATTTTAAGTGTGCAAAATATTAAAAGCCGTTTGTGCTTGCATTCGTGTCAAAGCAGACAGGGCCTCCTGCTTCCTATGAACTGTACTTAGCCCACCTCACCGCATACACACCAACCTCCCCAGTGCATACTACTAGGCTTTGCTATTGCTGGTTAGTCAAACTAACTGCATAAAATTCCTTGTGCATCACCACAGTCAAACACTTTGCAGATGCACACTGTAGCAGAACTGTAACCTACATGGAGAATCCCATCACATATGATGGGTCAGACAGGGCTCCCCAGCAGGTCCATGCAGAGCAGAGAGATGCCAGCGTGTTCCACAGATAACAAATGCAAACAAGAGCAGTAGGTCTTTCCTCAAGTGCTGGAAGCTGCATTTTTCTTCTTATTTCAAGAGTCATTGATGTCTTTTAAACAAACAGCCTTTGGAGCCAATAAGAAGACATTAGACTGAGGGACATTACAAAGACATGCAAAAGCTGGGCTTGAGTCGCCTTGAGTTAAACACAAAGATGAAGCAGACACTTCACATTTTGTTTTGAAAGATATCCACACCTGCCAAAATGTTTTGTGTGGCATCCTCAGAGTACATCTATCTGTGAAGACCCCTGGTATCACAAAATACCCACTGTGTACTCAGAGTTTGCGCAGGAATTTACAGCCCTGCGGCTGGACTTTCTAGAGGATTTTCCCTTCCCTCACAGGGGACAGAGCAGAGAAGAGGTCTCACATCACTTGCAGAGGGGGCAGCATGACAGCAGATACAAGTTCATATGTGGGGGAAAGAGAGGAAGGTTTAAGGTTACCTATTGCTCTTCCCATTGCTCAGCTGGTGTGGCCTGTGAAGATCTGCCAGGATATAGGTAATTCTGGTTGTACCTGGACTCAGCATTCCCAGCACCGGAGACTTTCAATGCTGGAAACCCATCGCAATGAGGCCCCTTGTGCCTGCTGCTGCACTGAGCAGAGACTGAGCAGAGGATTCTAGGATTTGAGCTTGTATTGTCTCAATGTTGTTTAATGTGTCTATATTGTAGGTAGAATCATTTGCTCACATTTAAACCAGCAGTAGCCTCATGGGATTTCCAATGTATTGCATGGACTATAGTGTCCTTACCATCCATTTGACTAATCTTGGAAGGATGATCTCTCCTTTTGAGTGTGATACAACCTCATCTTTCCCCACAGCTATTGATTACAGTTTTGTCTTCCTTCAAACATTTGTATGTCCGCTGGTGCCTGTGTTCTTTCAATTAAGTAACAACGGGCTCTGTTGTCAGTTTTGTGATCTGAGAATATTAAAATACTTATTGGCAATGGGTATATTTTGTCAGCTGGAATTTTATGATACCTATTTCCAGAAAATAACTGGATCTCTCACAGCCTTTACCAACACCTGCCCTTTATATGCATAAAGCTGTCTTAACGTGTACTCACAACTTCACTATCTTTGCAAAATAATGAATCTAAAAGCCATGACGCACAAAGTAATTAGAACTTTACAACAGGAATTTCAGCCTGTTTCTAATCCAAGACTGTCTATAGTACTTCAGTCTTGCAGCAGTTGGAGCTACATTAGAAATCTAAAATCCAATTTCCAAGCTCCCTCATCCCTTCCCACAATTTATCCCAACACCGAAGAGAGAACTTTCAGGTCAGAGGCTTCTATAGGGGAAGGGGGAAGTAGATACATTTATTTACATAAATAAATACTATACATACTAAAGGCAACTATATATATATGTTATTATACTTCTATCAGTCCTTTTAAGCCCCTCCCTTTAACTTTAGTCCAGGAGAAGCCTTTCAAGGCTGATATGTAACACAGTCTCTCTATAGTGTTTCAGGTTCCTGAACACTCCCTCACCAACCTCCAGCTGGTTGCTGAAGTCCTTTCTCCTCATGAAGTCCAAGAAGGTAGCTCTGAGTCCTTTCTCCTTGGTCCCATGTCAGTCTCTGCTGTGTCATTCCCTCTCTCTCAGTCTCATACCTCGGTTCATAGGCTGCTGCAGTGTAGCTTATCAATGTATGCATCCTGGAATGTTGATTCCTCCTCTGGGTTTTCGGCTGTCCTGCCGAAATCACTGTGAAGGATATCCTCCGGGCCTCTCTCCGGTCTGTCTCTAATTTCGCCTGGGATTCTTGTCCCGAGTGCCGAGCTGTTTCATTATCAGTTCATCCACTTCGCTTTGCTTCAAATGCTGAGCCTCTCCTCCACTTTACAGCGGAGGGAAAGAAAAAGGCCCCCCTCCACAGCTTAACTGGGAAAGGGGGGGGGACAGAGGGCTTGGCTGCAAGGCCTGCCTTCTCCCTCCTCGCTTACCTGTTGTTTGTGAGTCGCGTCCCTCACAAACATACACTCACTCCAATGCTGTCTCTAACTCTGGCCTAGGGAGAGTTGGGGGGCCGTAGGGCTCCCCTCTCTCCCCTGGAGGGGGGGGAAGAAAGAGCCCAGCCACCTCCTGGCCTTCTACACCTACACGCAGCAGACACCAACAGAGAGATACGCCAACAGCTTCCGGTGCTGTGTATATATGATTTTTAGCAGAAGAGAACAAGACGAGTGGTGATTGGCTCTCCAGGGAACACTGCCCTGGCACCCAGTCACCTCTGAGCCCCCGACTCCCGGGGGGGGGGGCATCTCAAACCATGACAAGTCTCTAAACAGAAAGCATCCTTTTTTACTTTGTCTTTAGCTTGCCAAGTAGAGCAAGCATTTGAATTCAGAAAGCCACCTCCTTTCCCCCTCATGCTATGCCTCTCTGGATTCCTAAACCTTGTAAATGAAAAGCTACAGTTTTCTTCTTCATCTGAACAGTTCTGTAGGAAAGCATAAGGGTGTTAAAATTCACAAGATAGCTATTTCATAACTGAGGTCTTGAAAAAACTGCAACATAGGGTCGGGGCAGCAGGGAAAAGAAGACCCTAGAGAATGATATTTCCTAAAGATTCATCTTAGCACTTGCAATTAACTTCCTCAATACTTTTTGGATAAAAGTTATCAGATAAGAGATCAAGAGAGAGAACATGATTTAGCTCTAGCAAGTCTCAATTTACAGTCCATCTTCCCTGATCTGAGTTCATTTTGCGCAACTCCTGTGTCATGTTCCTCTCTTGCAGAGATGGAAGAAAGAGTTTAAGTCAAAATAGATAAGTGTAGATTCCCTGGAAGCCAAAATGAAATGTTTCTTAATGGCATTTTTATGGCACTCCCAGGATATCACCATATCCTACAGGGCTACTATGAGGGGAATTTCATCTCCTTTACTCGGAAAAGCTTTGGTGACATTCTGAAAAAATGCATAATGTAGCAATTTAAAATAGCTAAAATATTTGGTTCAACTTTCTTGGATTTCAGCCCTGCATGAGAAAAGAGTGTGCAGGGAGGGAGGTGCAGAAGGGAGAGAAATAGAAATAACTCTCTCTTAATTTCTCCTTTTGCTCTTTTCTCCCACCACTCTCTGACATTGAAAATCAACCTGTGGATCGAGGGGGAGGATGCTGCTGCTGAAGAGCGCTGCCAGGCTTCTCTGTGAAGAGGTCTGATTTTCATGAGCATGAACAGGAGACCTCTCCCTGGTCATGTTTCCAGGACTGGATTATTAACGGTTGTATTTCCAGCCCTTTAATTGCTTCCTCTTCTGGCGATGTCTTTTTTAGTCTTACTGCAGCTATTACACACTCGGTACATATTAAGTAATGAAAATGTACAATCAACGCATACATGCCTTGCAATTGCTGTTTATACTCAGGGATTTAAAACTAGTAACAAGGGAGGTTAATGTTATTCTTAGGAGATAACACTCGTTGCTATGGTGAAGACATCTTCTGTCACTCACTATTGGGAAGATGGAGTCTGTGCTATGAATGCTGGATGGCATTTTTGCTTTTGAAATGAGCAATAGTAATTACTCCAATGCACATACTAAACCCTCTGTTTCTGTGCAGGATCTCATATAGATGCTTTGTATTTAAACAGGCTCCTCTCTACCTTCTCGGTGGGCTCAATGTGCTGGCATTGATTGGATTTTTCAACACTTGAAGAAACAAAGGAAAACAGCAATAGCTGGTGTCAGAAGTTAAAAACAGTCTTACCAAAAAAATAAACTATCAGGCAATTTCATTCTTCTGTTGTTTAATGTATGTTACCCACTGCATCATGTTCTGAAGATCCTTCAGTTTTTTAAAATATATAAAATTTCATTAGGCCTGATCTGCTGATCACAACTTCATGATCTGCACTTCCTACTAAAATTTATTCAGGCAATAATCCACAAGAAATTGGTTGTTTTCAGCAGTTTATGACTTGTTATTTAAAATTTAACAGAATGGCAATTTATTTTGGTAACAACCAATACTGAGAGGTTTACTGCCATTGTAAACCATAATCAACTGTTTGTATCATTACTAGTTTTTCAATTTGCACTGAAGATTATATATGGGGTTATTTCACATTAAGGGTCAAAAGTATTTAGAGAAACCATTCACTTCAGTGTACATTATTCAGTAGATTGGTAAAACCTAACCCTGAAAGGATAATACTAGAGTAATTCCCAGTAACTTTTTCAATTATGGACATGAAAAAGGAATCTGTAGGAGATGAGCAATACAGAAGATTGCACTTTATTTATCACAGCACCAGGCTAGAAACTAAAGCTTGTTGCCACTGTCTTGCTGAATTGTACTGTACTCATAAAATAGCTTAATCATCAAGGTTTCCCATTGCTCTCTGAGCATCAGGCAACTGGACACAGATTTCATAATTGACACATTTAGAAAAAATTCAAAATACTTCCATTGTGATTGAAATAGGTTACAAATGAGAGCACGTTTTATAGCAGTATATCAGTTCTTCATCTTAGTTCATTATAGTGGGCCAAATCTTTTGAGTAATTCACAGTGAATAATTCATATGTATAAATTACCTTTGATTTTTGCTCTCAAAAATGTATCTACAAGGAGCCTGTAATTTCCTGTTTTCTACTTATTTCTCTAATATTTCTTTTTACTCTGTAGTTGCACTAGCAGTTACTGCAGAATACTTGAGCTGAGTTTAATCACAAGAGCTCTTCTATCACCACTGTCTCAGTGGTTATATACATTTGCACAGTTCATGCAAATGCTTAGTTATTAATAAAACCAATTGTTTCATCTTAACACTTGTGCCTATCTCAAAAGTTCATTTTTCCAATCTTTTTGTGCTAGTAAAACTTTCATTAAGCAAAACCACTGCACAGAGAAATACAGATGAAAAACATTCATTTAAACCTTTAAGCAGGTAAAAGCAGGTTTGGTGTGGCTTTTCTGTTGTTTTGGGGGTTTGTTTTTTTTTTGTTTGTTTGTTTTGCTTTGTTTTTAATTTATGTTTAGTAGTATCCATTCAGCTCTTCAACTCTGATTGGAATTTGTGGCAGAAAGCTTTAACCCACTTTTTCCTCCAGTACTCAAACATTACGAAGCAAATTAATCCCTACCACAACTCCAGGGAATTTGAGAACATTATAGCAGAGACTACTTTGGCACTGTATTTTTTGTTTGAAGCGTCTACCTGCTCATGTACACTTTTTACATATCAGCAGTGAGAGTTGCTGGATTTCATTATTCACATTCAAATGATGTGAAATATGGGAAATGACACAGCCTTAATTCTCTTATAATTTTTTGGGTTTCACTTTCTCTAACTTGGACTGGGTTATTAAAATTGCCAGATATTAAGATTGCAGCTGTTGCCACTCTGTTTTACTAGAAACAGAAGTTTTTAGAACCTCCACAAAGTTGTCCAACAGAATGCTGAAGAAAAGAAAACTGAAGACATCCTCCTTGGAAGCACAGTCCACCATGTCAATCACTAGAAGGGAGATAATTTCTCTTTAAAAAAAAAAATCAAAAGAACAACAAAACCTTATTTTTTACTTACTCACAGGCCTAGAAATAATAAATGACACAAAAGAAACTGAAACAAAGTCCTCAGGAAAAAAATCCAAACTCAAATCCACTGCCTAGTAATATTCAGCCTGACTTTCGTGCTGTTAAAAGTTCTCTTCAGCCCTGGGCATTGGTAGCAGAACTGCAGCAATGAGGATCAGGCAATCTTGCCTGCCAGTCAGAAGCATTTAGAAATTTGCTGGTTCTAGAAAAACTAAAAATAAAAGTGGAGTATTTCATAAAGCAACAAAAGCAAGACAGCCTTCATTCTACCAGGCTGCATCAGTATAGCTATAGGCTATCAGGTATCAGATATGAAAAGCATTTAGACCAGTTCAGTGCCTTTCCACAAGTGCAAGCAGGGACACAAGAGCAGGCACAAAGGTCAATGGAAAAAACCTGCATTCTTCAGTTTACCTTTACTGACTAAAATAACTTGCAATCAGAAATCCCAAACCATGAGTTTAGCAGTCAGTGAGGACACTTCAACACTCTGCATTTTATTGTCATTCATGGACAGACTTTTGAAACAAGACTTTTAACAATATAGAACCAAATTATGAACCCTCCCCACCTCCACTCTTAATCCAACAAAACCTGGGTGATTTCAGCCAAGCTTTAAGCCGACCTGAGTAAACAGGTCAACTTTCCCATGCACTGCCTGCTCAGCAGCTAATGCTGAAGCAGCACAAGCTGATTTATATTCTGTATGGTCACTTAAACTCTCTACTGTTAAGCTAAAGTGTCAGACAGGTCCCAGTGGGGTAAGTCTCTGCAGCTCTTGGAGCACAGTTTCTTAGGAAAACAGTTTCATCCCTCATGAGAATTCGTTCTGTATTATGGATTACTTCCTTCCTTCCTCCCAGAAGTGAAAGGACTAATTAGAAATAGTTATCACTGCTGACATCCGAAGTATTATTAGAGGGCCAGCCCAGTTAAACAAAAACAAAATTCATATCTTTTGTAGGAGATCCTGATAATTCAGGTGTTGTTAGACTCCAGTAGGATCGCTTTTAAAGCTTTCCTCAGATTCGGCTCCAGCAACTTGGCTTTCATGACAAACCAGTGAGACTGGAGTACAGCTGACGCCGTCTGAACCTCTGGGTTTGTTGTTTAAATTAGTAGAAAAAGCCCAGGCAAGCTTTTTGTTTCAGAACCTAACTCCTCATGCTGTTCTCACATCTGCTACTGCATTAACCTCTGCAGAAGTTTTTCATTTGTTTTGGTTACATGGATTTTGTAAGGCACTATCTCTAGTTTTGTCACAGAATTTCAGCTGAACAAAACCAGGTATAAATAAATCCGTTCCTCTGGTGAGGAGAGGAGACAGGATAATCTATAATTCTATATGCTAGTGGAACCTGAAGCACATGGAGGATGCTAGTGTGTGGTTGGCATAAGCAGATTTAAGATTGCCACTGCCAAAGGCAGCTCCTCTCCAGCACCTCTGTGTGCACCTACGCATTCACATCAGGGCAAGCCAGAGACCATGCAGTACAGCTGATGTAATTTTAATTCATTGAAATTACAGCCTCCTCACAAGCACTAATGCAAGAAGGAAGCACATACAAGCCAAGGGGACTTTCAGACATGCTATTAGGTTGGTATAAGCAGGTCATGCCGGTGCAACCTATATCCATAGAAGATCTGACAGAGAATCCTAGTCATTTAGGAAGATGTGTGATATTTTCATTCTGCCTTCAGACTCTGATAGAGACAAAATAGTCCAGCTTCACACCTTTTAAACTATATCCTTTTGGGGGATGGGGGGATATGTGTTGCTGAGGGAAGAAAAAACCCTTTTGTAGGTATTTAATTCTCAGCAGCTGGTAATCTGCTGAGATTACCAACTTGCTAACCAACTCTGCATATGCAACTTCACTGTTTAGCAGTAGATAGATTCACAAGTTCAAGGAAGGGGAAAAAAACCCTAAATCACATTTAGAGATTCCAGGCAGATTCCAGTATCAAAATGGAAAGAGGAATAACGTGTCCAGAATTTAGGAGAAAAAAAAATCCCTCTGAGTGTCACCAGAAAGGTTTGTAAACTCTACAGAAGTCTTCATTACAGTGTAATCCTTCCTTCCATCCCCCCAAACAGTTTTAAGTTATCTTCTCTGTTCATGATTGCCTTTATATTGTCATTGACATTGTGTTATATTAAGTCAGTCTCTAATATTAGATGCAATTATGATACATGACATTGAAATAATTTTTAAAGTAAGATTCCACTTGAAGGAGTCACCTTAAGTCTATGCCTTTGTAAGGCTGTTTATTGCTTTTGTGATTGTGCTATCAAGTATTCTTCGTATACAAGTACCAAGGTGCTAACAGCCAGATCCAAAATAGATAAAAGGAGCCAAACATTTAGTAACTTGAATTAGATGTCTGCAGTCAGACTTGTACTCCAGAAACACCTCCCCAGCTGCTTCTTCACCCCAGCTTTGAAAAATACTGCAATTATACTTTTTCTTAATTTGACTCTGGTTCCCCAGGACTATGTTTTGCCTCTGCATAGTGATAGAATTAAGTCTATTAGTGCTAACTGCCCCTATGCCAAACAGATATTAAGAAACTAGAAATACAGATGACCTATGGATGCCATTGGAGCCAAAGTAATCCTGGATTCCACACTGGACATACTGGCACACTCTCAAGTCTAGTGGAAATTAAGAGTTTAAAACATTTTATGGATTTACCTCAGTATTCTCAGTTATACTTTTTTCCCCCCAGACTTTGAAAACTGGATCAGAACCTGATTTTTAATCTTAAACATCACATTCAAGAAGTTTATGTGTCAGAGATTGTGCCACAGATGACACTGACCTGTGCTTTCTGTCTTGAATGAGTGCCTGTAACACTCACTGCCTCATCAGCAGTAACACACAACTGTACCTCACTGGCAATTAACTCCAGTGGGACTAGGATCCAGCTACTTCATGGTTACAATCATGACAGTAATAGAGTTAACAGCAGAAAACAAATTTTGAGGGAGAAGAAAAAAAAAATCAACAAAAATAAGATGTGACAAGTTCTTATTTACGTAGTCATTTTTCAGGAGCTGAGCTGCACTTTAACACATAAATGCATTGTACCTTTAGTAAAACCTTCCTCCTGAATAGCTAATAAGTAATATTTAAGTGCTTTCACCAATAAACTAACTTACTTTAGTTACTGTGAAATCATTTTTATTATCTTTCTGTCTAAAAAAGTTGAAGGTAGCTAAAATCATCTTGGTGCACCTCCTGCAAGATCATGAATTATTGAACACTGGAGGAAGAGTGGCTGCACTGAGAAAAAGACAGATAGTGAGGGCACTTCCTCCGTTACTGAGAATATAGCTTAAAGGGAAGGCAGAAGACCTGGAAACATCTGCAGGATTGTATCTTAGTGATGAGAGTGGTGGAAAAGATCAAAGCCAACTCACCAAGGATTGAATATTTAATTGTGTAATATCAACATATGGAGATGCCAATAGAGCACATACGCAAGTTGCAGATGTTGCCTTGTGGCACAGTACCTGGATCCCAGCTCACTCTCCCAGGTATTTAAGGCCTCTATTGAAATGGTACCTACAGGCTGTTGAGAGCGATGTGAGCTGGTGGTTAAATAATACACTAAGATCAGGAGAAACAAGACATATCAGAGCTCACAAAGTACTTTTTTCTCAAAGGGGAATCACACTGCTTCTTACCCAGTTGCAAGTAAAATAAATCTAACTGGCAATCTGGCAGTCCTCTACTTGATTCAAGAAACCCAAACTGCTGTCAGTAACCTCAGCACTCAGATCATTAAGCCTCTCTTAGCTGATCAATTTGTCCCCTGCAGCAGTTCCTACTGCAGAAATTCCCACTGATGCCAGTAAGGGAAGCACTAAACAATTACAGGCTGGCCCGTTGTTGAACCTGCTAACTAGGTGCTCATGATTTGGGGAGATATTGCCTTATGTTTAGGCCACTGGTAGTTTTACAAGGCAGAATGTCTTTGTTCTCAGCCCAGTGGAGACTAGGCGGCTTTCCACCAGCCAGCATTAAGAACAAAGGACTGACCTGACCAATGACACCAAGACTGGACCCAGAGTCTTCTGGAGTTCTGACTCCAGGACACCAACATGGAGTGCTATTAAAATACCAGTATTTTGTATTGTGCAGCTCTCCAAAGAGTCAGGACTATTTTAACTACGATTTTAAGTTCAGCTGTACTTCAGACTTTATAAAAAGCAAGCAAACAAAAAATACACATAGGAACTATTGCAGGGCACTTCCCTGATGTGACTCTTGCTATTATACCTCTGCCATCTGTCCTCCCCACTGGATCTAGTAGCATAGGAAAATTCAGGAGGTCTTTAGTCTTACCTGCTGCTCAAAGGAAGGCAACCTGCAGGATCAGAGCAGATTGCTCAGGACTTTATCCAGTGGGTCTTAAAAAACTCCCAAGGTAGGAAAATGTACAACTTCTCCAGGCAACCTGTGTCACTGCTGGGTGTGAAACAGTATTATTTATGTCTAGCCTGCACCTCCCTTTTCAACTTGTGCCCAGCCTCCCACCACACATGACTGTGGAGAGCCTTTATGATCTTATGATGCTGGGGGACTGCTGTGAGGTCCCCCAGTAGCCCTCTCTCCTTCAGGGTGAACAAGCCCCACTCCCTCTTCCTCTCTTCACAGGGCAAGTGCTCTGGCCCCCCACCAGTGGGGTGGCCTTTGCTGGACCTGCTGTAGTTGGCCAATATCTTTCCTGCCCAGAGGTCCCAAAACTGGATGCAGCAGCTAGGTGTGGTTGGCTGAGTAGGGAAGAGCTGCTTCTGTCAATCTAGTGACCATGCCTGCTTCACCCAGCTGGGAGGCTGTTGTCCCTCTCTGCTGCCAGGATACACCACCACCTCTTGTTCTTGGTGTGCAAGACCTGTATCCCCTTCAGCAGAGCCACTCCCCAGCCCAGCATTCCCCAGCCTCTAGCACTGCAAGGGGCACTTCCTTCCCAGGCACCAAGCTCTACACCTGTCCTTGAATTTCATAAAGGGTTCTATCACCTCATTCCTGCAGCCTGTCCAGGTTGCCCTGAATGACAGACCTTCCCTCCCGTGTATTGAGTGGTTCATGTCATTTGGCATTATTTGTAAACTCGATGAGAGAGTTCTCAGTATACTTCTCCAGGTCACTGACAATTTTGTTTAACAGGAAAAGATCCAGGACAAATCAGCTTTTGCATAGAGCAAGACCCCTCAACCACTTCCATCTCATCCCTGTCATTCAGACAATTTCTTACCTATTGTGTTCTTCACTAGAATTTTAAGTTTCTTTTATAATATCATAGAATCAATGGTTTGGGTTGGAAGGGACCTTAGAGATCCTGCGATGGACAGGGACACCTTCCACTAGAACAGGTTGGCTCAAGGCTCCATGCAGCCTGGCCTTGAAATACATTACCAGGGATGAGGCATTCACAGCTTCTCTGGACAACCTGCACCAGTGTCTCACTACCCCCACAGTGAAGAATTTCTTCCTAATGTTGTATTAGTCAAATTGTATTCACTGGAATGTTTAGGACCTTTGCTGTTCTTTGCAATACAAACTGTTCACTCGCCTGCTAGATATAAGGAACATCCAAGTTGCCCAAATCACATCCAACAGTCAGGAGAAATCACGTTACCCAGAACAACACTTTATGCAGTATTTACATCATACAACCATTTTAAAGAACTTTGCCACTATTTAAAACTACAGTTTATTAGATGCAATACTTGCTATATTAAAAGAAAAAAATCCATCTAATTAACCTCTCCTTGTATAAGTTAGTATATAAATAAGGAAACCATAATAGCATAGCAGAGGGGTTTTAATGCCTCATGAAGCTGTACAGCAATTACTCTGTACCATAACTAACTTGAAAAATCTTAAGAATACTACTTGGATGATGCTACGATTGTCAAAATTATATTTCTCATTCTAAGTATAGTTTTGTGATTTCCTAATAATAAAGGAAGTAGGTGTATTGCCACCTAGGCTGACAATTCAAGTTATTCGTGAAAGGAATTTCTCACTCTATGGTTCATGAACCATTAGCAATCAGTAAGACATCAAATAATGATTTAAAATTCCCTCTCTCCTACTCAATGCCTCCAGACTAAAATATAAAAGCATATTTTAAATGTAGCTGCAATCTTATGCATTTGTAAATAGAAAACTTTGTTTGGGCAACATCTCAAAAAGCTCTACCATTTTTTATTTTATATTTGCCTCATTTAAAAAAAGTTGGGTACATGAATCTCGTACAAATACAGTATGATGACGACAGAAGAAAAGTGCCACTTTTTCTTTAAAAGATTCATAACTACATCTTATACCAGACCAAAACTGAGTATAAACTCAATAAAGTGGATAAATTCGAGACATTGGGGTGGTGTGCGTTGTTTAATCTTTTTTTTTACTTGTCTTCCTATTTATGCAACGTAATTAAATTAAGACCTGTAATTTGCTTTGGCATTATATTTGCTGTCTTGATCTGATTTGGAAAATTAAGAAAATAAATAAATAAATAAATAAATAAATAAATGGAAGAAAACCGTTTTTTTTTTTTTTTTAAATGTGCCCCAGCACAGATGCAAAATTCCACATGGGATCTTGAAAAGCAGCGTGTATGTGTAGAAACATGTGTGTGCTTACATATACATGTACATACACACACAATCTGTTGCTTGAAAGTAATCACTGAAATGACAAAGTTAAAAAGTCCTAAGACTGTCCTGGTCATGGTGCCAATTCACAAATATGTCTTTGAACCTACACAACAAAACCTGCGGTTTATGACCCAAGGAACACAGTAGTTTTGTCATCATTCAACTAAAAAGTTCTGGAAGGTGTTCCTGGTGATTTAGTGCCAATCTACCATGCTGCTTGTCAAAGTCAGAGAGACTGGCAGACAGAAGCTCACAGAAGAGTATGAATTAAGATAAGGCCCTAAAGCCCAACATGCAGGAAGTGAGGCTCCTAAGGAAGTCAGTAATAACCTCAGCTGGTGGATTTCTTTAAGTTGTTTTGACATCATTTCAAGGACTTAAGCTGACCAGAGCTCAGTACTCAGGCCCAGGGATCTCACAGGCTTTATCAACTTCCATGCTGCAGCAAGGGGCAGCTCCAGCAAGAAGCAGAGCAAGTGCCATCACCTCCTCAGCCCAGCTTCATCACCACTCTCATCTGAGTAGCAGGTCAGATATTGGGATTTTCACACCAAGGCTGATGAGGCACCTGACAATCACAGCTACTGGATCAGGCTTTTCAGGGAACTTAAAGACACCAGATACCAAATCTGTTGGTCTAAGGATAAGCGTAGAACCGAGCAAAGACCTTGCAAGAAGAAAGTAGTTTTCCACCTAGACAGAAACAAAAATCTGAATGCATAGGAGAGTAAATTTTTACCTTTAAAATTACCTAAGAGATCAGGCAAAGGTTTTGTGAATTGTGCCCTTATTTTTATGTCTCAATTCTACCCATGTCCCACCCTAAGCCAGCAAAAGTTTTGCAAGTTGCCCTTATGCATAGGCGGATAGCTGGATTTACTGGGTCTTTTTGTGGACCTGCCTAAGTCTGCTGTATCAAGGGTAAAGAATGAAGTATCAGGTAAAACTCCCATGGACCAAGAGCAAAAACCAGGCAGATAAGCAAGCTCTGCTTCATTAAATAAACTGGGAATCACCCACAGCAATGACAAATAAATGCACTCAGTCCTGCCTGACTTCTAAAGCTGTAGAGGATAACTAGGACTGGTTATCATGTAAGGGGAAAACTACCTGGGAATTCCTAAGCTAAGAAGTTACAGATGAACATTTTCTGAACATTAAAGCAACACATGAAAAATGAGTCTGCCTGCTGCTGGTAGTATGGATGGACAGAAATTGCACCAGAATAAATCAACCTCTATGCACTTTTCTTACACATAAAAACTTATGCATCTGACAAGTAAAGAAAATAGTCTCAAGAGGCTGCATATTTTTAAGATTAAATTACCAGGCTATGCTGTTAGAAATATTCTTCCTGGCCCAGCTGAGCATCAGTCCGAGTGCTGTTCTGCAAGGCAGCCTCCAAAGGCTTCCTTAGCCTGCCATGTTGATTATCAGCAACAACAAACTGAGCAGCATGTACAAGATTGGCCTTTCCCTGTCCTTTGTTCATACTTCCAAACAACACTTAGCAGCTAAAGCAAGTTTTGCGAGTAAACAGACAAGAAAAAATATGCTATTGTATGTGTGAAGTTATGGCACTGGACATACAACAGGGATGTTTTCACAACTGCTACTCATTAGCTTCATTAATTTCACAGCATTTTCCAGAGATAGGACTGGCCAGCTAATTTGTTGAATTTTTAAATTTGTTAATACATCAAATTTGTTAATTGGTCAGTAGTCTGCTCTGAAAATAATGGAGAAAGCAGAACTAGAACTTGTTTTTATTTCTTTTTGTTAAGAAGGAAAATCTCCCTTACAAAGTCAGAAAAAAAGTGTTTCATCCAAAATAATCAGATACAAATAATTACATCAGGAAGGAAGTTATCAGCAACAGAATCTCACAAAAAACCCAAACCCTTTACTTCTTACAAAGACATGAGAAGTTCACTTTAAAGAACAGAACAAGTAGCCATCTTTAATGCATTTGTTTCAACTGATATTTTAGAATAGTACTTCATTTTACTCAGGAAACAAAAAGGCAATCATACAAAAACAACAGCTAGTCAGTTCAAAATCATCAGACAGAATGATTTTGCTACCTACCATTCACATCAATTTTGCTTTTGCAGAATGACTCATATCATATACACGTTCCACTTCAGAAAATTAGGACCCCCACCATCTCACTTCTCCCAAAATGAAAACTGTCATGATTTCATTTTTTGCTAATACAGACTGATATACCAGTGAAATGAGTGACTAACCTTTGATGTGCATTGATGGCCACTCCTTTAACAAGAACCAATTAAACCTACTGCATAGGAATAAACTATTTTCTTTAAAGCTTCTTGTATTACAGCATTAGTTAAATGATGCAAGTGTAGTATTCATACAGTACATGCTATTCCCAGGCAGGTTTTTCCCAACAGTCCTTTTTGCTTTATCCAGTCAAATTGTGTCATGTGTCTTGCCACTCTAATTGCAATGAAGTCTCTAAACTATGTAAAATTAGTATTTCCTTTTAGGATCAACTAAAATTTTTTTCATCTCCCTTTAATGAAAGTAAGGGAATTGTGACAAAGTCTCAGGAACCTGGTAAAAAATAATTCATATTCTTTCTTCCTTTCAAGGAAAAATCCATATAATCTGGACAGCCACCACAGATGAACTACAAATGCATGTTCTGGTGGATAAATAATTAAAGCATTCAACCTCATATTAACTGCTCTTAGCCACTCACCTCTGGCTAAATAACCTAGAAAATGGAATATCTAAATTTTATATTTGTAGCATTTCAAGTTGTTTGTTGTACCTCAAACGATAGAGCCTGAACGGACAGCAGGAAGTTTTTCAGTCTTGCACTGAATCCACTATACTGTCTCATCTCATCATCATCCTCTTAGGAGAGTTAATTCATCTGCAGACAATTTTCCGCTAGGAATCTGTAGTAGCCAAGTGCCCCAAACTGCACCTACTCCCAGCTGTCAGCTGAAACTTGTCCTCTTTAAAGTCTGAGATCCATGACTTCAGCACTCCCCAAAGCCAGTCCTAGGTTGCTAGGATGTATGGAAGTATGTACATATACTTTGGGATATGAAGCATAATGCAGAGATGTGAGCATTACTGGAGAACTAAGCCAGGAAGTGCACCCAGAGCCATATGCAAAACAGGTCCCCTCCTGTTTGTTCCCTGCTGAGTCAGTCCTACACCAGACTCACATGACTGGTGTAGGATCTGAACAACTGCAGCCAATAAAATCCATCTCAACTCCACGCCACATGGACCTACCTTCTTCAGGTCCACTGTTATGAAAACCCCTGCACTATCCCAACTGCTACAGAGTAAACACACTCTATGACTTGAAGCATGTCTAAATGACTATTTGACAATCTCAGAGATCCTTTAATATGCAAAAGAACTAACTAAAACCAAGAATCTTCTCCTTCATAGTTCCAAGCCCCATATATACAGTTAATGAAAACTGCAGTCTGTAGTCCCATTAGTCCTTTTTTCTGGAGTTGCAGCTTTCAAACCACGCTCATGAACAAACCCTACTACTTCACAAATGAACAGACTCAAGGGTACGGTGGTGCTGGAAACTTGTACAGCATCTGCCATATTTCCTGTGAATCATCACACTGTCACAGATTTTCTCTGGCAACCCTAAATATAGAGTTGTTTCTTCATTAATGAAGAACCCTACATTTAAGACTAATTTTTGAATTTTATTTTAAAAGATCCAAAATTTAATGAAAGAAGCAACTACTTCTGCAAAAAAACCCCCCAGACAGTAAGAGAACTTTTTCAAAGTTTGTAAGGGATCATGAGTCCAACTCTGTGCTCCTTGCAGGAGCATAGCTGTACATAACTTTACATAACTGTAAAAGATATCAGTTTGCTTTAGATCATCTTAAAATTTTAATTATGACAATAAATATGAATAAGAAACTGTGCAGAGCAAGTAGACATGAAAGCCATTATGCAATGTATCTGCTGCATCTCCTCTGACCCAAGCCTTCGGATTTCAGTTTTTGGCACTGGATTCCAACAAGTCTTTTGCTTCATTTATTTTTGTTGCTAAGTAAGGCGATCCACCTGAGAAGAGAAAGGGAAAGGGAATACTGTTTATACATCAGTATTAAGTACCAAACTACTTCACTTGCAGTATTCCTTTATTACTCACTTTTATTAGCTCCTTCTTCCTACACAGATCCTTTTGATACAACTGCTTAATAAATTACATTGATAAGAAATAAACTAATTGATAAGGAAACATGAGAAATGTAATCAAAACTGAAGTCACTGAAGAACAACACTGAACATTTTGTCTCGGAGAGAAGACTGAAATTTGAAAACACTTTACATCACTGTGATTTAGACCTGCAGTGCGATGCTTCTGCAAATGTATGCAAGGTCAGCTGTCTTAAATATTCACTCAAACCAAACAGCTAGTATTTCCACTCATCCCAAAAACTGAGAAGGAAAATTTTAAAATAATTTTGACAAAGAATTATTGTGTGCACATGCACACCTTCCCCCGCAACCTTCTCCTGCGCTGGGTGCCCAAAATTACCAGCCAGAAACCATCACATTAAAGCTGTTTAAACATGGTAAGCCTTCTAACTTCTAGTCCTGAACACTGTCATTGCTTTACGCTCCATCTAACAATCTGATTACAGTTCAGCAATCTTTTTGTGTTTGGTTTTTTTTTTACTCTCCCCTTGAGTGCCAACCATCTGTCTGCAGTCACCAAAAACAACATTACAAGGTCTGTATCAGTAACTTATTACTTACTATCACACATCTATATTTTCTACGTGAGAATGTGATTCCAGCAGTACTGTGCACTGAATAGCCTTTTCCAAGGCATCTGTTCAAACGCATTTTTCATTCACCATTTCACTCATTCTATTAATCAGAAAAGACAACGACAGACGAAACATATAGAGCTACTTGTAGACATACATAAATAAAGACAAAAAGGCAAGGCTTGCTTAAAGACTTCTTTAGGACAATCCTGCAGGAATCCAAATCAGTATAAAGTCATTTCATGGTGCAGTAAAACAACTGGAAAAAGTAATGAAGTTCTTTTTCATGTTTTGGTCTTGTTTGAATGCAGCCTTAATAGGTAAGACACGCTGGAGGAAAGTGAGGCAGGGCAAGGGATGGGTAACGAATTGGCTACTTAAAAAAGAATTTATTTTTTCCCTTTTTTTAAATCAAGTAGCTTTTAGCAAGGAATAGGATTTACTACATTGAGTATTGCTTTTTTCAAAGAGTAGATAAGAGGATCAAACAAACAGTAAAGACAAAAACCTGCAATGAACAATGTATTCCAAGTAATTTTTAAATGTGCATTGATTTTCTATCTGTCTAAAGTACAGGATCTTAAAGTAAATTCAAATCTGTTAGAATTGTTTTCACTACATTTACATCCTTAAGTGGCATATTAATTTTGCAGCCCTCCAATGAGAGGAAATTCAATCTCATGATTGCCTAAGTGTTTGTTTATAATTAGGGCAAGTCCAAAAGGCTTCTCTCTTCCTCTTTTTCTGTGAAGAAATACTCTTTCCTAAAATTAGTAACTGATAAATTAACACGATACACAACACAATATATCCATACAATATATCAATATAAAAACACTTTGAACTGTAAAAGTTCATGAGCAACTGTTTTAGTAGTACTCACTGAGGATGTTATTAGGCAAATTTCTATATATTCATTTACTTCTAATAGTTCTCTCTTCAACAGTTTGGATCTCACATAACATACGTAACTTAAAAAAATCTGTAATGAATGACCTTTCTTTTATCAACTCCAGCTGGTAAAATATTATTTTAAAATGACATTACAATGTTGAATATAGTTTTTAAAAGCACATTTGTGCCACCCACAGCCAGAAGAAATCAAGATCTATACACAAATAAACAAGTCTCTCTGTGATGCCTCATGTTCAAGATTACTCCAAGCCCTTGCTCTGCAGTTGAACATATTACACAAGCCTTTTTTCTACAGCCATGCCAGAAGAGCTTCAGGGGCAGCAGCACAGAGGCACAAATCCCTTCAACTGGTGTTACTGGAGAAAATGCTCCATCTTAATACCATGCAGGAGGGCTCACCACATCCATCCAAACCTACGCTGTGCCCAGCTGCAGGTGCATTACAGCTGTAAGAGCAGCCACTAAAATCTTTGTTAGGGTCATTAGGATCTTCCTAACAGGAACTCTCTCTTTAGGTCTACTCAATAACCACATGGGGATTCACAGTTCTTTCTGGCTCACATCTCCAAATACTGCTACAATAAACTTAGAAGTTCAGCATTAAAAAATTTTGACCTAATAGGTACTCTGGTGGTTAAGAGGCCTTTGACAATTATAATATATTAGAAATGCAGAAGAGAATTTCTTTCCTATGTTTGTGCAGCTTACACATTATAAAAAGTGTAAAAAATGAAAGTGTGAAATCAAATAATCAGGACAACTTTAAAATTAAACTGAGGGGTGAAGACAGAAAAGAAACACTCAACTGAACACTTTCCATGGCCAGTGGTCACAGTTATCTTTTCATTTTCTTAAAATGGGGTGCTGGCAGGGAGCCCTGTAATTCTGTCAAAAAGATATAAAACCCCTCCAATTTCCCCTTTTGACTTCTGAAATACAGTGCAACTCTTCACCATCTGTTATTTTAAAGTAGAAACAGCAATGAACATATGGGCTTTCTTTCTCAACCAGCTGTAGTGTAGTTAAAGTTATAATAATAGCCTTTCTCTAAGATAAATTTACATTAAAAACCTGGCCAGTAAAGCAACAGTGCCCAGCTTTACATTCTTTCCAAGTGAATTCCATAAAGTCTGAAATTCATCAATGATGTACTTAGTAACTGCAGAACATTTCCCCACAGAAAGTTATTTTCATGCATGTGACTGGTCCATCACAGTTCAAAACAGGAATGTTAGATAATGTAAAATTTTTACAGCTTATTTTTGAATAAGTTTTTGCCAAGTGTGGTAAGCTGGTCCCTGAGATCATAGTTTTAACTGAAGCAGTACAAGTACAGAAAACAACATTGAAGAAAGACGAGTAAAACTGTGGTTCATAAAGCCCAGTTTATGCGAGAGAAGACACACAGAAGGTCAAGTCAGTAAATAAACAAAAACCATTTGCACTCAATGTTATTTACACAGTCAGAAAACTTAGACGATCTCATTTAAACCTCTTCCTTTCCAGCCCTCGTTAAGAAGAGTAATAAGTATTTACCTTTATCAGGATGATTCAAAATCATGATTTTTCTATGGGCTATTCGGATTTTGTCCCTGCCAGCAGATGGACTGCAAAATAAATATAAGTGCTTACCAGAAATGCAAAAGCGCTCAGGCTAAAAATTAACAGTTTATACTGGCTTCAAAAACATTAAAACTTGAAATTTTCACCATCTTGTGGACAAAACATTAAACTGCATCTCTAAGGGAGTAACAATAACAAAGGCGTGTAAGACACATTTTTCAAAAGCCTGTGTATTTCACATACAAATATCTTTCAGGTTTTTGTTAAACACAATGCATCCACTCATTTAAAATAAACATTTTTGAGAGGGTGGAATAAAAAAAATGAAAGCCCCAGCAGTTGTAGGGTGTACCTGGTTGGTTATTCTAGCATTAAGTGCAGAAAAAACAATTCTTGCTCCAAGAAAATAAATATTTTTATGACCAGTGACAAAACAACAAATATTTAATATTATCGCATTTTGTTCTACTGTAAATATTTTTATAGCTGCTATAAATATTTTCTCTTTCTGCTGGGGCCTGAAAAAAAGCCTGCATGTTGTTATTTTTGCAAAGCCATTCAATGTGTTACATTCAGGGATATGCTGATTTACAGGCGCTACCTACATAATATTGTTTCCTTCAATGACAGATACATAAAATATGTATTCGGCCTAAACTAAATACGTCCCTTACCAGACAAACAACCACTTATGGATGCAGTATGCCAACACAGCAGGGCTATCATATGCAAAAGGATGGTTTGAATGCTTCGGTTTTTTATAATTTGTTAGTTTGCAGAAATGAATCAGTGTTTTCCACTTCAGGTGACTTCTTAATCAGAGTGATGATTCAATTAATTAATCTTTCTGTAGATACAGTTTGAATGCAAGGTATCAGCCTAACTAAATTCCCGAGGTAAACAACCTCTCTAATTATTATTCTGTCACAGTGAAATTAGGGTATGTTGCAAAAACAGTTCACAGAACTGCATAAGAAAGGAATAATTCAATGGAACATAAAGTAGACTAGAAAGTAAGAATCAAACAGAGGGTGAAAGGCCTTGAACCATATAAATACAAAAACGAAACGACTTGTTGTCAGACAACTGAAAAAAATAATCATCTATATTTTGATTTGCAAAGCTGTTTTTTAATAATAAAAAGGAAAGCCGATATATGGCATTTAGAAACGCTGATGGTCAAAGCACAACTGGGGAGAAGTGGCAGTTGCATATTACAGAAAATTGTGCAGGTCTGCTCTGAGAAGCAAATATGAAAACGGTTTACGTTAAATTTTCTTGGTTTAGGAGATATTGCTTATCCCACAGTTAGACCGGTCCCTAAAAATTCTTAATGACTATAAAAAAAATATATGTCAAAATCACATTTTCCTTGACTCACAACCTGAGTCACACCAACGATATGCTGCCTTCAACATCAACTGGCTGAGAAGTTCTTGGTGGGAACAGTCAATATGCTGGAGGGCAGGGCTGCCATTCAGGGGAATCTGGGGAGGCTGCAAGAGTGGGGTGATAGGAACCCTTCACAAAACTCCTCAAGGACAGGTACAGAGCTCAGTTCTTGGGAAGGAACTGTTCCTTGCAGCTCTAGAAGGTGGGGAATGCCAGGCTGAGGAGTGGTTCTGCTGAAAGGGACTCAGCGCACAGCAAGAACATTCCTCCACTGCAGTATGTTACTATGCCTCTAATACAAACACAAATCACATGGTTTATGAGCATTTTATTGTTTGCTTTTTAGTTTAAGCAGAATATTAGAATAATTTATAAGCCAATACAAGTCTTACAAAAAAAGTCTCTTACATGGTTTCAGCATGAGTATTCCACATTCTTGCAACATGCATCTCCTTCATTCAATACTTGCTAAACTAAAACATATTGATGCAATGCACCTACCTTACCCCTAAAATAAGACTAGCTTCTCGCCTATTCATTTTCTGTTCAAATCCTCCTTTATAGTATGATGAAAAACTCTAAAAAGAAGAAAGGGAAAAAAAGCAATAATTAGTTTCATGTACAAGGTGCCAGGAACTAAATCGTATTTATATGACCTCATTCAGAGCATTAAATTCATCTATAATTTATTTCAAAGGCATGGAATGACTGCAAACCAGATAATATGAAAGGACTTCTCCTGAGTGTTAACACATGCAAAAACTGACTTAAAAATAACTATCTGTGTTTTTAAAACATTCCTTTCTATGTTTTTACAATCTTCTACTGTTAATAAGATATATTAATAGCTACAACCCTTAAAATCCTGCCTGCAGGCAAAAAGGTCCAGAATCAAAGTACATACTAGCACAGAGTAGTACAGTGTTTGTGCTGGGGAGGGCAGGGGAAGGAATTATGCTGAGGACAGCATAGGTACCATCACAATGAAAAAAGACCAAGTATTGTCATCCAAGGAAATTAATGACAATGACTCCAAATATTTCTACAAATACAGTAGGTAAAAACAACAACAGAGATAAGAACAGATAAATACAACGTACTGATGAAAAGGCAGTATCTTTTTTCCACTTCAAGGAATTTTACTTAAAAAAAATATATCAAGAGTTCTTTAAAGGAAACCCAGAAATTAACAAAAAGAAACAATTAAAAGGCTTAGCATAAAGCCACAACCTCTGTTTCAGAAAAATCACTGAGCTGGAGAACACTGGAAAGTAGTAAAGTATATGGGGAAATCCTAACCAACTTTTGCCTTTACATCTTTCCCTCGACACCAATGACTGAGAGGATCTGAGGCTAGTTTTTTTAAACTTCTTGTCATGTGAGACTTAATCCACTGTTTTAAGAAGGGAAGAAAAAACAGTGGGAAAAAAAACATTTAAAAAGAGGAGATGGAGATAAGAGCAAAACATTACAAAAATTAATTGTCATAGGAAATGGGTCAAAGGCATATTTGTCAACTATAGATCTATTTTAAATTAAAAAAAAATAATTTACTGAACCACTACTGATGGTTAGCAGTGATCTCACAGTAAACCTTTCTCTAAGTCCCAGAGGCAGTAGATGTAGCTCCAAGACAGCCTGCCTAGGGGAACTGGAACACAGAAATCACTCAACAAGACTGATTTTTTTTCCTCAATGCAAAACCTATCAATGGGAAAAATAAGCTTCTTTTGCTGCTATCAAAGGGAAGTCTGGGCATGAGAGCTGAGATTATTTTCAAGTGTTCCTTTCACCCCCAAGGAAAAATATGCCCGGCCCTTAATAAAACACTCTTCTCACTAAATATAGCCATTCAAATTCAGTGAGAATTTTGCCTTATGTCTACACAAACTCTCTTATGTAATTTCAAAAGCATTAAAGCATTTAAAGGGCTCTGTCTATGAAATCTAAGCAAAGCCTTTAATTAAACTTAAAAGAGACATTCTTTCAAAAGTGTGGTTCAGAAATACTTTACCTATTGCTGCCATAAAGTCACATACAGCCGCAGAAAAGATTTTCTCGTGTGCTATTATTATCCAAAACTAATTTTACCTTCCTTCTTTCCACCGCAAAACATGCACAAAACAGCCACTACTGTAACACTGCAGGTTATCAAAGCTGAAGTAATTCTGGACACTGTGTGCCTACAACAAAAATCTGTTGAAGAACCGCTTCTATAGCTACAGGGTAACATGAACCAGGTCTGTAACACTGCACATTGACATTACAGGTTAGAGTACGTAACATGAAGGGAACACACAGGGCTTCTCTGATTCTCTGAGAGGAAATGATACTAATAATTTAATGGTCAACAGATAACCCCCTTGAGGAGGCAGAACTGCACAGAAATTTGCAATGATGCCAAACAACTACTACAGCCAGGAGAGAAAAGCACAATTTAATGTCCTCTCAAAGATTTTTCCAGAGCTTCTCTCAAAGTAGTCTAGGTACAGATGGTTTCCTGAAAAGGTTAATTCTGTTCTGCCCTTCAACTCTGATACGCAAGTCTAACACATGATAACTCTGGTTCGCTATTCACATAGAGAAGAGTAATATTTGAATTATCTCTACCATGGCTTGTCTCTGTTCTTGGTAGATTTCATCTATAATACTATTTGAAATATAAGAATAGGGAGGAATGGCTATAGGCTTACATTCAGAGATATTTTTTCATGTTTTTAAAGCCTACTTTCTTGACACTGTTCTAACCTCAAGAAGCCTTGATTCGGTTCACTTCCAAGAGGAATGAAAAAAGAAATTTTGGTGTCTGTGTCCTTTCATACATAAACAAAGAAGTCTGATGAACTGGTCTTCAAGGAAAAAAAAAATTTCCTCAGAAATGAAGGATATTAGCAAGAATAATAAATTCTTAAATTAAAATCTTCATCCTAAACAGAATTGATAGTAAAAGGAAATCAGACATAAAAACCATTTTTCCTACTGGTTACAAAAAACGGGAAGAATCATTGAGCACTCATCTTATGAAACACCTTGGCAAATTTCTAATTCTCTAATGAAACAACTTTTGCATGCTACTCAAACTAAAGCACTTTTTCCTAGTTGTAAATTTTAAGTAATGACTGTAATGATATTTTTCTGCTATGAGAACTCCTCAGTGAGCAGGCAGCTCTAGATACTTGATTATTTATTAACACCAGCAATTGCAAAGAAAATTCAGTACCAAAAAAATCATTGAAATGAGCTCTCCATTTCTTTGCACTATTTGGGGGGAGGGGAGGCTATCATTTAATTTACTTAATTTTCTTGCAAATTATTACTGCTTAGCAACTTATGTAAGCAAATTCTCCTTCCTGAACAAATGCTATTAATAGGTTTGGAGCAGGGGAAGGGACAGAAAATGGCTGCACTTGCTTTGCAAATGTGTATTCAGTCTTGCAAATTTTCACAAAAGCCATCAGCTAGGAAAATCCAATGCGTATGGACGATGGACATCTTCAAGATACTTTTTCCAGCATAGCATAGGAAAAGCATGATCACCGTTTCCATGTCAGTTAAGAGACTGAAAATACCAAAACTGAGACCATTACATGGAGTAGTGCATTTTTCTGAAAACTCAGGATGTTGTTGTTCCAGCACCAATAAAGTCCTCCATTGAAAAGGTAAAAAACATTGGAAGAAAAAAAAAACAAACATAAAACCCAAACTACAATAATAAACTATTTAGAAGCTGTTTTATAATACAAAGCACAATTTTGCTAACATCAACTTCCTTAAATTTAGTTAGGAAAAAAAAATAAAATGGCCCACAAATCACACTGTTCTCTGGAAATTTGATTTTCAATTAAGAACAAGAGAGATGGTTGGGACCCTTCCCTCTCAATTCAGAACTCTATCAGTCTGAGCAAAATCAGATCCAATAAGGGAAACATATTGCAAAAGTCTAATAAAGTGCTAGAAAAGACATCCTTTTCTTACAGAATACAGAATTTTCAGGACTGTGGGATTTGAGTATTTTGACAGTTCATTTGGCCTAAATTGCTGTTTCTGCCTTCAATATCTTTGTTCTATCTATCTATCTATCTATCTATCTACCTATCTTTCCATCTGCCTATCAAGCTTCAATATCATTAATTCAACAGAGAAAGGTAATGAATGCTACTGAAATACTTGCCTTTTTATTTCACATATTAAGGACATATCAACATTATAATTAATGGCATTTATTCTGAGGAAGAAAAGCCAGTTGACTACTTAGTGCCATGCACCTTCTACTGGCAACAGACTCTTGCCACTACACACAGAAACAAAACAGTGTCACTGACATTTGTGATGACAGTGACAAAGCTAGGCTCAAACTGAAAAAGCATTTCTCTGGAAGTGAGCATTATGACTTTTCATAAAGGGGAAATGACAATGTTTCCTCTAATGTCTTTCTCCACTGAAATAAAAATGGCAGAAAACTTCAAGGCTAAATTACAACAGCATTTACAAATATATATTCTTAAATATGAAGTAACTGCTTTTAGTTGAAGTTAAATGAGAGGTAAAAATTCAGAATAAAACATAACACTTTTACTTGCCTTTACTTAATATTTTTGACTAAAAGATGACTGCACTTGTTGACTGTTCATGCTACTTACTTAGGTAAGTTAATAAGAAGTGTCAAATACTCAAGATACAGCAAGCAGCATTTTAAATGATCGCTTCGTAATTGCTCAACTTGACCTTTTTGAAGTCATTTGTTAGTGAGCAGGAAGAAAAAATAAATAGCATCTGTATTATCTTGTGTGACTGGGAGGGACCAACATGAATTGTGACTTCTACTGCAAAAAAAGGAGGAAAAGAATTGTAAATGGGGGAGGAAGAGTGGGGGCTCACTAAGAGAATAAGATAGCTTTTGAATAGGCAGCTACTTCACAAACTCAAAAAAAAAAGGCAATATAGGACAAGATTTGATTCTAGAAAGCTAGAATAACCACTGGAAATTACAGTGACCAAGTTAGGTGCCTTCAAACATCACAGAAAAGTAGCGAAGCCTAGACACTAAAGGTCTCGAGATGTTCTTTCCAGTAAGCACAGGCAAAAGTGCTAACTGATTGATATCTTAGTCAGCATAGTTTAAAGAGCAATATGCTGTCACGAAATGTGATGAAAGTGCTAATTCACAAATTATACTCAGCAGCTTCAAATTCCGAAAACAAAATCATGTAAAGCTGCTAAAATAAGAAGTTTGGACAAGAAGTACTTAAATAGAGAACCTTTGTATCTAAAGTTTTCTCTATTTTCTCTATTGATTGTTAGGGGGAGAAGAAAAAACATTAAAAAAATACAATTCAAGAAAGCAGTAGATGTAGACTAGTAAAAATCAAATAATCTTGGCTAAGAACTATATAAGGGTCTTAAACTTGGATGGCAGTTGCCGAAGAAAAATACTATCACTATCCTCACAAATGTAAAGCTGACAAATATATACAGTTAATAGCAAACAGGAAGAGAGTTTTTACTGTATTCAGTAGATCTTATCTTACACTGAAGACTTGTATTTTCAAGTTAAAAAATAGAAGAGCAGAAGGGAGATACTCTGCTGGAATAATCAACACACAATTCTGGGCAGTAAGGCAGGAAGACAGAGTACGTAAGACAGAGGATACTGCTCCAGGGACTAGAAACACTTAGAATGCAGAAGTTCCTGGTTTGCTCTTTACAGTTGTTCATGAATTCTGCAGGCCTCAAAAGTCACTGTGGTAAAAATGAGATAGGTATGTAATGAACTTGGCTCAGCCAGTACTGAGGGGTACAGTTTCCAAGGAACAGATACCTCTCAGTGCAGTAGCATGTCATATTTCAATGTGTTAAAGAGTCACTGTCTGCTTTCTTATGTGAACACATCTGAATTTAGATTCTCTAGCCTATATCTAAAAACGGATAGAAAAAGAATTGCTGGAGTATAACTGCGAGGAAGGGAGGGAAAGTGAAGATTGAAGTACTCCCTACTCTGAAGCCACATGTACTTCTACATATATCTAGCAAGCCTTCAAGTCAGACTGTATCTGTATCATGTGAAAACAATTTAATTCACAGTACCTAAAGTCCCCTCTGGTCTCTTGGCAGGCAACCTGGGAATCTCTCAAAGATTACTTTGAAAAAGAAAAAAAAATTGGCATTGGTCTCACAACAGCAATGCAATAGAGGGACAGAGAGCAAAAAACAAATCCAGGATCACCATTTTTGGCTGACACACATCACAATGAAGAACAAATGTGAACCAGCCCCAAGAGGACAGTTGAGTCTTCTCTTCCCCAGGAAGCTTGCCTTGATCAAGCTTGCCCCTTCAGCACATGAACACGAAAGACAGATGGCAAATGAATTTGGCCTGCAGTGTCTGTCTAGATGGGCTCTGTTTTGCCATCGGCCTAACATTAGTAGGTACAATGCTAATGGTCAGATTTTTAAAAAAACATATCTTTAATATATTTTTCAGGAAATAATAATCTGCAACAACTACTCCCTGATCACACTCACACATCAGCATGAAGAGAGGAATCGTATTCCTTTGCTGGGATAAGAGTTCAGAGACTATGAATTCTGAAGGAACACACTACCACAAGCAGACACCTACCTCACTGGGAATCACTTTAATCAAACGGGAATGGAACATATGTTTTTATTTACCAGAGGAAAACATAGCCACTGAAGCAGAAAGTAAATGCTCTCAAATATTCCCTGCATATGCTCCTCTCATAACACCCTACCTCTGGATTTTTTACCCTATAATTACATTTTTAAAAATATAAGGCAAAATCAAAGAACAAAAACTTGGTTAAAAGTTCAAATTAGCTGGAGAAGAAAAAAAAGACAACTCATATGTGAACCAGAACACAAGCTCCCCCATCTCCAAGGCAACCTTTCCTAGAAGTTTATCAATTTGTCTTCTTGACCTTTAACACTGTATCTAAAAGACTAAATTCTTTTACCCTTAGCCTCTTGAAATGAAACTGGATGTCATCACTTTACAATCTTTAGGAACTACCAACTGTCTCACAGCACACTTCAACAATTTATCATAAACTTACTAGTAAGTAAGTGTATGATAAGTATCATATGCTTGCTAGGGTTCCAAAGCAAAAAACATTGGCAGAAAAACTAGAACTGTTTATCAAACTTACAAACATCTTTTGATATATCTTCCTCTGTAGGGATTTAAAATACAGCAGACAACACACCAGAACATAGACAGTAGGGAGCAGCCCTATCCTGGGTAAAAAATAAACTATGTGGCACTTCTTGTATTTAACATAAAGCGTCTCCTTTCTGAATAGTAGAAATACAAAATCATACCTTTAGCATAAAGTAATATCTAAACTTACAGAAGTCGAAATCCTCTTTGCTGTCTCTGTAATTGCCTGCTCCAATGGTTTCCAAAGGTGGAAAGCATAACGACCTGAAAAAGACGGAAATTAAATGAAATTATAACCAATACTCACTAAAACAAACAACAAAACCCCCTCCAACCTATGTTCTTCAGCTTACATCAGAAAAAATTTTGGTTTAAAAAAAATCACAAACTATTGGGAGAGGAAGGAGAAGAATTTTAATTTCTTCATCAAAACACCTAGTCATGGACTGCAAAGATCCATTGTGTTTACTCACTATTTAACTCACTAAATAAACAGATTTAAATACATTTCAACATGATAAATGAAGATATCTGCCTTGTGAACTTTAAGAAAAAGGGCAGTTTGAAACATTAGCTTTGGATACACATTATTAATTAAATACTGTTCAAAGGTTATGTCTTCAAACAAAAGAAATCTATGTACTACACATTTCTTGTTGTGATGCTGTGTGCTTAATCACACATTTCGTAAGTACTGCATTTTTTATTTTGTTACAAAGAGAGGATCTTCTGGGATTCAGAGCCATTCAATTCCTCACTGGCAGTGGATGTTCATAGCTAGGAAAGGCTAGAAGGCACTCTATTAGATTGTTCTCAGAGGTACAAAGCAGGTCTATCAACTTCAGAATCAAGATTTATGCCATGTTACTGGAGGATTTTCCCCATAAATCCCCTCTCCCCAATTATGCTTTAACTATTCATTAGCAACATAACTTACTACTGCACACAGTGGAAAAACTTTTTATAAAGTGGCTCTGCTTCATTCAAATAGCATCTTCTTCATTCTTAAAATACCCAATGTGTCCATAAGTTATTTTTGTGATCTAAGCCTGTGTCTGTGTTAACACAGAAGTTAAAACACTGTTAAGAGTATCTCTGTTGGAATGTTGTGATGTACTGTTACCTCACTTTCTTTTTTCTGTTACTTTGACAGTTACTATTAATTCTTCAGCTCAACCAGCAGAAGAAATTCTACGAACATTCCTCTTCTGCTTCTATAAAAGCACATAAACCAACTGCTTAATGGATGCACATCACCAAAGACCTTGTCTTTCCTTCCCCTAATCACAACAACACAACTGAACCCACCAAACACCTGCTTAAGTTTTGTGCAACTTGTTCATCTATTAAATCTATTCTTGGTGCATGCACTTACACATTGCTTTTGTATGCTGAAAATAACAGTCAGTTAGTGTATTTCAAACCCAGAATGGACAGTTATCCAGACCAAGTAAACTAGGGAATAAATCATGCTAAACTCATGCCCTGTGTTCAGACTAGAACCTATTTTTCAGAGTAACATACAGTCCAAATGCAAAGAGTTTAGGTAATAAACAAAGTCCTATGGAAAGAGTTTAGTTTGATAAATCACTGTAGTCACTTAAACCTTCTGGTTTTCTCTATTTGAATTTGTTGAGCATCACCATCACATCACAAGATCATCTTGTGTTCTTTAGTACTAAAGAGCCCCCACGGTGCAATGTGTTATTAAGTAAATAAAGTAAACTTTTCACCTTACATTTTGCAGACAAAAAGCAGATGGAATATTTTAGCTCCTGTCCATAAAATTATTTTCCCCAGTTTTCTCTACTTTTCAAAAAGAATTTTTTAATATATGGCTTTGAAAGGGCAGGAACTATAACCAGATACAATTCTCTACAATACTCTCAAGTAACCTTTCCACTTTCCACTCTTTATATCCATAAAAACTTCATTAACCCTTTCTGAAACAGCAGTTTGCAAGTGAGAGTTCCACACTCAGCTGGTAATTTAGCTTACCTGCAAATGCAACAGTTGCAACACCAAGTCCAACAGCTACCATAGTTCTGGCCTAAAGCAGAAAAACAGGAATCAGAATAACATTCAAACTCTAATTTCATATAAATGCACCTTTTACTTTAACAAGTATTTCTGATGTCTGATGTGGACATTTCATATACAATTTACAAGAAAGATGAAAGTAAGTTCTGTATTCCTCAGGCTACATTAGATTTTTATAGTTCAGTCTCATTAACCCATGCCAACACATCAGGTTTAACTCGGAACTACCCACTAGCAAATCAGTGAACATACACTGAAATCAGTCTATAGTATATAATGATAAAAACACAAGGCAGACAACTATTCAGGATTACTTGAAATTACTTGTGCAGACTAGTTCAACACAGTATGTAACAGAAAGTACCTGTTTATTACAAAAACATAAAGAGCTAACTCAAAACTCCAATATCAGGTGTATGTATTTTCCTCCACAGTGTTTGAAAAAAAGTCAGGCACCTCAAAAAGGACAATAATAAGTATCCCCACGCTGATCAAGATGCTGACGAAAGGTATGAGGTAAACCTTGAAGAAGGGACTGACTTCTCACACGTTTGCAGAATTCAAGAAGGGTAACAAGCTCTCCATTTCTGAAAAGCCTACGAATAATCTTTGAAACAAATGAAATAGTCATCTGTGGCATTACCTGTCTTATCATATGACAGTTCAATAATGCCTTGTATTTTTCCCGGGGAAACCTGAGAAATCAGATTAGGCTTGTTTATCCTTAATTCAAAGCATAATGACAATGAAAACGCTTTTATCACCAGACTGTCTCTTCTATATATGACTTACTTCCGCAATTACTCAGTAACTGGTTTATACATTTTATACAAACAAGTCTGACAGAAGGACTTAAAGCTCAAACTTCAATGCAAGTGCCCTAATAACTGGATCTGCAGCCAAGTTGCCTTTGCTACTAAGATTCCTGGGGCTAAAATTCTTTGTCTTCAATTGTACCCAATCGCATTTCTAAACAGAGTGGGAGTAAGGGAAGAGTTTGGAAATAATGTTTTTAAAGCCTTCCTAGAGTTGGTTTAGTATGGGCTAGAACATGGGCTGAAAACTTTGCCCACAAACAGGCAGCTGTACAAGATGTAGGCACCGATTGCACCCAGTGGCTCCTACAGCTTTGGCTCTGAAGGAGAGCGGCTGTGATTGCAGCCTGTAGTACTGAGCTCAGTACAGAAAAAGTTGTAGCCAGCCCCGAGCACATCCAGAAGCAGCTGTATTCCTCTATATCTAGCTTCTGGATCCCAGAGATTATAACTAAGTACCTACCTCCCACCTACCTGAGGGGACTGTCCTAGATATTTGCATAAGACTGCAATTGCCTAGAGGTTTCTATTAAAAAAAAAACCAAACCAAACCAAACCAAAAAAAACCAAAAAAACCCAAAAAAAACAAAACAAAAAACAAACAAACAAACAAACAAAAAAAACCCACCAAAACCCAAAAACAAAACAAAAAACCAACCAAACAAAAAAATCCCCCTCACTAAACATACTGAAACTGAAGCTCCAGAGTTAAGACTGGGGGAATTCTGGCCTTAAAGATCTTCCTGTCTAGCCCATTTTAGTAACAGAACTCTTCCATTTCAGTGTACTCTTCAGTCTCGATATCAGCATTCATTTCTGAACGTAAAAACAATCTAGTAGTTTTATGTCTGTTGTTCCTTTCAGTTCCACCAAATTTCCCTTAATCTTTAGACCATGAAAAAACTTAAGCATGTTACCTTAAATGGTATAAGATGTAAAATAGTCAAGCACACAGTTCATCTCCTCACTAAACTAAAACTCCTTTAATTTCTTCTCACAAATCAAGTTTTCCCAGGCTCCCAATATTTGAACCTTAAAAAGATTCCTCTAATTCGTCTGTTTAGACAGGAACCACAACCAGCCACAAGGTTTCTGAAAATATCACAACCCTATAGCAATTCTATATTATCCTGTTATGTGTTTTGTGACTATAGATTAATATTCAAGTGTTTCCTTGACTTTGATTCAGAGTGACGGCAAGAATCTTTTACTAAGTGGTTATAGTCAATTAAGAGCTCAACAACGTGTGAAATAGATCACACTGGCAAAAAAAAAAATAAAATTTATTAGCCTGTGCTTGTCCAGATTAAGTTATAATTGCTTTGTCACCTAAAAGGTGGTTTCAGTCAGCAGTTTACAAAAAGATGTACAGGTTGCAACAAGGCATTAGCAGCAGACACCTCATCACAGGTAAGACCAAGCACAGAAAACGGGCTAATAAATAATACCAGGATTCAGTCAGTTTAGTGCAGAAATAGCATGTGTTTGCACAGTAATCTGGGAGCACAATGTAGAGACCCCTGAGGGCTTTGACAGAATCAGCCATGTCTGCTGGGATGCATTATTTCAATCTCAGTGGAAAGCAGTAGCAGTTAGTGGAAAGAGTGCTGCCTGGAAAACAGCAGGTAAAAACAAAGCATGGCAGTAGCTCTAGAATAGGAGCAGGATGCAGGATCAATGGGGAAATGACGACAAACCAAAAAACTTCATAAAAGTGATACAGAGCTCAAGTCAGAGAGGTATGAAAGACTGCCCACATTTTGAAGTGAGGTACAGCCATCTGAGAAATACTGGTTTATAGTAATTCCTCTTATGACCCTAAGATTAGCTCAGTTGGTTGGAGCATGGTGCTAATAATGCCAAGCTTGCGGGTTTGATCCCTGTATGGGCCATTCACTTAAGGGTTGGACGCGATGATCCTTGTGGGTCCCTTCCAACTCAGAATATTTTGTGATTCTGTCAATTTTGGCCGGAAAGCAGCAGTTCAACTGCGTGAAACAATGGAGGAATCAGTAATTATTTGCATTATGAGCAGGTTACAGAAGAGTCACTTGCCACATAATAACAAAGAAGTGATAACTTGTCATACAAGGCATCTTGAATGTTTGTTATGGTGTGAACATATCCTAACTATACCCATGTGACAAAAACTGAATTGGAATCACTGTTACAGAGATTGCACAGTTTGTCTTTTACTGACACGGGCTCTCATAAAATTAGTAGCAACTTCAAGTACTAACCAGTAGGTCCTTTAAGTCCGGCTTGACTCAGTTTCCTTTTCCACGCTCACTTAACTCAGTTGTGTATTTAAAAGAATCAGTCAAGGCTAGCCTGGTGCTTTGAAATGCAAAGTCCAAAGCTTTAATTAAATGCACTCCTTTCACGTCAATATTAAATGAAAGCAACTCACTGCCACTGTGGAAGGCAGCAGTTCATTTATTGCATGCTAATACAACTACCACCGCAATCATTTTTTGTCTCCTATTGCTTGAAATTGCATTTTATTTCAGACTCATAAGGGATAAATAAATAAATACATACACACTGACTTTCAATTATGACAGAATTGACCTTCCCACCACTCCAAAAATGCCATTAAGAAACTTCCAAGACATGGGTTTTAAATGAAAGCATTCTGTTAAGATCCAAGAGGGAAAAATAAAGAAATAAAAGATTAAAGTAACATCTGTCCCTTTCTTTATTCAATGAATCGGCTCCCAAAGGTTAGTCATCAATCCCACGCTATTCTGCTGATCTCAGTGTTTTAATTTTACTGTGTAGTTCGGTTTTCAGTAATAAACCCTCTTAGATAAAGAAAACTTAATTCCTTCAATACTTAATTCTCCAGTGGCCCTAACTTTTTAGCAGAAGAAACAGGGAAGAATGAGATATTATTTTTGCAAATTTCTAATCCACAGTGCTCTGCTAGCTTAACCATACCTAAAAAATATGGTTAGTTCTCATGTAGTTCTTAGCACTATGGCTTCTCCTTCTATGAAGAGGGAAAAAAACCTTATAAACAAAAGCATTTCAAATGCATCACTTTCAAATTTCAGCACAACTCTAGTACATCTGACTATGGGCTGCAAGAGTCACCTGTAGGAACGTTACAACATATCTGCTTGCACAGAATTTGGATTTTATACACTGGTTCTTCTACCACCAGTGAAAACATCCATCTTGATCAAATGAAAAATATTTTGCTCTCCTCATAACTTAGCTTTCAGACACACAGCAAGAGCTCTACAGTCTTTTGCCTTGGAAACCTGCAATGTAATAGAATAAAAAGCACAGAGAAAATAATAATTTGTTGACATGGGTTGGATGGCATTTTGTAACTAATCCATGCTTAGTCATAGAGCAGCAAAATAGGAATTATGTACTTACATTTAAATAAACACACAAGTATAAGTTGCTTAACTAGAAATTTCATTTTAAGGTTTGATTCTTTTTTTTTTAGCGCTGTATGCTACTAAGAAGTAGGATACACAAGTATACTAACCAAGTATACAAAAATATTTCTGAAATTAAATTATCCCTCAAATAAAAATTCTTGGCTTGAAATAAATGATTATTTGGTACAGAAGATAGAATAAGGCTTCAGAGCAAACCACCTAATTTACTCTATATGGAGCCAGAAACATTCTGAAGTGGGATTACATTATAAGTTTTCTGCAACCAATTTGATTTCATAATCCAATGTTTTCCTTCCAATCTTACCTTCCTATTAAATTTAATTTGCCTTCCAACAGTGAATTAAAAGTAATTTCAGCTAGATGCTGTTCCCCATACTGACACAATTTTTATGTCAATTTGTGTAATTTATTTTACAGCAACTTTTTTGATTTGTATACAAAGCTATGACTGCAGAGTTTTTCATAGGAAACTGTACCAGAGCAAACAGATTCACTAATAGAAGCATCACCATAAGGTATTCAAATCAATCTTCTTGCGTATGTATTAACAATGACCTCTTGCTGTTATCTTTGAGAACAGACTTTTCATGCTTCCACTGCTGCTCTTCCATCGCTCCAAACACTTTTGTAAAACAATTACGAGAATAAAAGTGACCATGAACAAGTGACTTCAGCTAACATCCCAGACAACTCACAACAAAGATTCAGGGTAGGATATTGAACAGAGCTCCTTCAGCCCCAAGAGATGGATGCTGCTGTTGGACTTTGCTTCTCCTCGTACTGCTCTGTTCCACCACGGCAGGAAGGCCTCATTACCCTGTAGGGTGTCAGAGGAACAGACACACAGCACTACGGTTGGTTTTGCTGTTTCTCTCTGGCAAAATTTTAGAACTTGTTTATACACAACTTACCTCCTCCTGAATTCCTTAACTGTGAATGCATTATGTATGCTGTTCTTGCTTCCATTACCTACATAACACCATCCAGACAAACTCTAAAATAGCTTCTGTATGCTAACAGTTTACAATGTAGATATGCCTAAAAGTCACTGCATTCTCCACTGAAAGGCCTGGTTAAAGAATAAATTTCATCAGTAATCCAGATTCTAGTCCTCTGAAGACCTATATCAGTCTCTGGACCTTACTAAAAATGTGACAATACTAAGGGCTACAAGGCAAGCCATGCTAACCCCACATGCAACTTTTATCCCAGACAGGTAAGAGGGTCCAAAGACTGGACAAAATTCACTAGGAATTCCCTGCTAGCATTTGAAAGGGAGAATGGCTGTGATAATGAGTTTCAGAGCTAGCTTCTTAAGACTACACAGCTTGCCACTAAATACATAGAAAGACTCTCCTGTTGAAAAAAAACAAAGTCCTAGACTGTAGTAACAATGAATAAATTACTTAGAGAACTGTAATTTTTAAAACTGTATTTTAAAAAAGTAAAAATATTGTAGTGACAACACAATGAAGTAAGGTAAGTATGACTTCTATGCCATCTTAAAAATGTGAAAACTTCACCACCTGGGGCTTTAAGCAGTGATCCATGTATTTTTCTCAATTCTCTTTTCCAATGGGAATTCACTGTTCCATGAACTAATTGAATGACTAGAATGAAGGACTGGGATAAAGTCCCATCACCCTTCCCTCTAGAGCACAGTACAGCATAGGAAACTTCAGAGGCACTTTGCCTCCACTCCAGACTAACCCAGACTCTCCCACATTACGAAGTACCAGGTGAGAATTACTTTGCTGAAGCAGAGCTCTATGAAACCATCAACACTCAAACCCACCTGCAATAACAACACCCGCACAGTGAGTGAAAACACCACAGGTATCACATCACCTCCTCATGGCAGAGGAACAAAATTTTCAGCCTTGTTTGCTCACATCTGAGAACGTCTGGGCCAAAGCGCTCCCGTGTACCCCAACTGTAGCATCCCAGAAAGGGCTGGGACAAACACCGACAGCTGGATGGCTGTGGAGCCAGCCAAGGACTAGTGGTAGTAACAGACAAGGACTGTCGGTAAGAACACGCTGTGGGAAAGAACAAGACGTGACTAGAGAAAGGGGACATGCGGAGGCAGCACTGTTCCTTGTTCTATTTCCTGGAGATACACACAGCACAGCACAGCACAGCACAAGCATGGAAAAGAGGCCAAGAAATGGGCATGGACTGTAGGGAGGGATCAAGACCACCCAAGAGCCCTGAAGCCCCCTGACTCATTTCCAGAAAGATCTAAAAGAACAGGCTGCACATAATGACTAGTTCCCATAGAAAGCGAGGAACCTGTCTCCAGGGTGGGGAAACCTGTCCATAAAAAGGTATCTCCACCAAGCCCAGACGGTATCCCCAGGACCCTGAACATCCCGTCAGCTGGACCGACGCTGGAACCAGGACTGATGATCTTCTTTTTTTCTCCTTTTTTTCTCTCGCTTTTCCTTTCTTTCTTTCTTTCTCCCTCTCTTACCCTCTCATTCATCTATCTCTTTCTCTCTTTTCACCTTACCCCTTTATCAAAAACCCACTGCCATGCGGTGTCAAGGATTAGCATACCAATTTCCGTGCCAATCGTGAAACTTGCTAATAAAACTTTCTGACTGTTTGCGGACCCTCCGACTCCTGCAGTTCCTCCCGACCACGAGCATTCCTGAATCCTGGGCGCTCCCTTCCCCTCAAGGGCAGGCCGACACACCGCTGCCCATGCTGCAGCCCTCCCCGCGGCACCGGGGCACCTCGCTGCCCTGTCTCCCCGGACACCGCCACCCGCTCTCCCAGCCCAGCCCGGAGGAGGACGCCTGTTCTGCGCAGCGCCATCACGCCCCTCTGTCCCGGCGCTCACACGCGTCCCCTCCTGGGCGTGTCTGACCCCCTGGGTCAGAAGGGAGGCAGCTGCGGCCTCCTGGCCCCAGGAGCGGGGGGCTCCCGCCATGCGCTCACCAGCCCGCGGTCCAGCTCGGCTTGGCCCCTGCCGGCGGCCGTAGGGCCCCGGGCGTACTCGGCGTAGCGCAGGCCCTCGTCAGAGCCCGCGGCGCCCGCCATGATGGAGCCGCGAGGAGTCGGCGCTACGGGCCGGCCGCAGGGACAAACCGCGCGGCAGGACGACCGCGCGAGGGGCGGGGCCGAGGCCGGAGCGTCACATCCTAGGAATAAGGCGGAATGAAGGGATAAGAGATAATTTATGCATTAAAAAAAAAAAATCGGATAAGGAGGAGAGAAAACACTCGGGCCTCACGGAAACGATTCGTTTCCATCTCCTGAATACAGGATTTTAGGCGGGGTGGGGAACATGTAAAGGAAAGTATAAAGACAAATTAATCTGGGGGAAAAAAACCACTAAAAATGCATTTTAATATTAATATGCTTGCACTTAAGTTGGTGTCTATATGTTTCACTGTGTTTATATTTTGATTTTTCTGAACATGCTGACACTTCGTATCACTTCTGAAAACCTCCCTCAGCTGATCCCTGCCTATGCAGAAGCTGTCAATCAACATCAGTCCCGCAGCACAAACTGTAAAATGCTCAGGCCCGTACCAGTACAGCAGCAGAACAGCTTTTCCCTTTTTTCTTGTTTTCCTTGTCTCCTACCTGGTCGTACTGGCGATGGAATTGAATCACCTGCAGATTGCTAAGCGGTGTGACTGGACAAAAAGTATTGCTCTCCTTACCTCCTATTTCAAATGACAGCTGCTCTTCTGAACATCTCTAAGTGTCTTTTTAGAGTACCATAAAGGTGAGTTAACCATATATAGCATTTCATTAACCTTAGGCACAGGTATAAATTTAACTTTCTACTGCACAGAAGTCACTGAGAGTTCTATGATGATCCATTTGTCAAGAAATGCATTCATTTTTACTTCTTCATTGGACATACACAATCATATACGATTAATTTTTTAAGCCTTCAGTGGAATTGGATTTCTTGAAAACTTAAATCTATTTTAAACTCATTAAAAGTGTCTCCAACTAATCATTTTCTGTTCGTTTATTTGCATAGAAATAATGCAGAGCAGCATGTTGCTTACTACATTTTTGGTCAGCAAACCAGTTTAAAAAATAATAAATTTAAAGTCTTGGAATCTAGCTCTTTTCCTTAATTTTCCAAACTGATCCCCGAGACACCGGAACAGGTCAAAGTCTGCTCTCATCAACTCAAAGTTGTGATTCTGTTATTTTGCCCTAATACTACTGTCTCATGGTCACAGCAGCCAAATTCTTCCTATTTGTAAGTACCAGAACCAAAAGAGCATCTCCCCTTGTCAGTTCCTTGATTACCTTCACAAGGAAGTTATAATCGATGAACTCAAGACACATGTCATTGTAAGGACATAAAAAATTGGCTTTTAAATTCACTGAGTCATACTATGGTCCATCCAAATACATCTAGGCAAGCTCTGACGTGGAAAACAGTGCTCTGAACATCTTCCTCCTATTACTGGCCATGCTACTACTACTACTGCTACTATTTTCTGGATGGTGAGCCGCAAGAAGCATATTGATTAAGCAGAGCAAACCAGATAATGAACACAAGGAAAATATATCTTTTGCCAGGAGTAAAAGACTGTAGGTTGTCTCCCTTGCAAGCAAGAAGGGGAGGAACTTAAGCAGCTGGGTCTTTGGTTACGGTTCTCTCCCAAAGCTCCTTTCAGCATGGCACAGCTGTGTGCTCTATTATGCACAGGATGGTGCTGGTAGAGACAATCTGTCCATTACTATTTAATTTAATCCTACACATTAGTATGTTCCAGCATATTGTCACTATTAATGTGTGGCAATGTTGTCCAGATTTGTTATGCCATTTAAGTTAATTGTCTGCATACTTTTCCTATAAATTACTTTCCTAAGTAGTCTGTGCTACAGTATTCCATGATGCAGTCAGGATCAATGCTGGCAAGAATCTCTGTAAGGAATGAAGGAGAATCTAGAAACAGATACCAGATTAAATCTTGTGAAATTGATAACAAGGGATATGTATGTATTTTGGATTTACCTTTTACCACTGAGAATTTCCAAAATACATGTAAATGTAGCACCTGATCAGTGTAATTAGAATAGCAGGGACCAAAATTTTGTACTAAAGATTAAAGTTTCTGAGGTCAGGCAGAGGAGAGAGTATAATTGAGAGTTATCAAGGAAATCATGAGGCATATCGTATAAAACTGGTAAAGTCAGTACTTGAGCCTTGCTGAATTGTCATGTACATACAAATGGATGAAGAATAAATCTTCCCAGCCGCTGCACCAGGATTAGAGGTTGCTCCTACAAGCATTTGTATATTTAATTACCATAATATACTGTAAAAGCAAAAAGAGGTATGAGCTGTGGACTTCTGCTAATTTCTTCGGGTAATGTATTCAGAAACATTACACAGTAAAGAATGTAATGTTCTTTCTAGATACTATAATAACTGTCTGTATGACATCTTTGGTTGACTAGGTACCACAAGGTAGTATATTATATAAAATCCTAAACTGGAACTAATCATGGCCTTCAGGAATTACAAGAGTACAATTATTCCTTGAAGAAGATGGTATATATGTGTGCTGGTTTAAGAGTTAACCAGCAGGGGAAATGAACTCAACTCAAAGGAGAGATTATAAGTCAGAATAACAATTTACTAAAATAATACAGTAAGTACAATCATACAAACAAACAATTGGTCTTAACCCACAAAACCCAAATGTATAACCCAGTACCCTGGGGCATGAACAACGTGGTGTTCCTTGGGCCCCGCTTGAGTCCAAAGTAAAGGGAGAGGGGAAGAACCTGCTGGTGGGAGAGCTGTTGCAGTCTAGTCAAAAGTGGTGATTGCAGTGAGATGCTGGGGGGAGAGCTGTTGCAGTCTGGTCAAAGTGGTGATTGGAGTCCAGTATAGGGTGGTGGTCCAAGTCTGTTTGAGAGCGATGAGCCGCAGTCCTTCTCTGGATCCCACAGAGTGGTTCCAAATGTTCCAAGACTCCAAGATTATATATCCTGCAGTTCAGGCAGGAATGCTCAGCACTTCCCTCAGGGCGGGGAGTTCCACAAAGGGTGTGAGGACAGGAGCATCCTCCTATCTCACAGGCCTCTTAACACCTAGTTTGTAGCCTGAGGAGTCAGGCTCTATGGGCAGAGGGTGTAAATGGTTCATTGATAACAGTTTCTGGGAAATGGCATGGAAGGCTATAGAATACACAGTTTTGGGTTACACCCATACCCTGATGAACTGGTCTCAGTTGTCCTAACTAGGACATTATCCACCCCTTATTCTATGCCATCCATGTCATGCCCAAATTAACCCCCTTTAAAAAAACTATATCCCTTTAAAACTATATACATCTATATATATATATATATATATACAATGAAACATTACAGACCATTCTCACTCAGAATTAGGTTCCCTTGTGGTACACAACGTGTCTCCCCATCTTTTTGCATTACCCACCAGGTGGAACCAGGTCCCTGAGCAAAAACAATCCCTCGGATGGGTTTGCCTTTGCTTGAGGTGGGACTAATCCAAACAGTCTTCCCTAACATTCCTCTCATATGTACCACGGGGACCTTATCTCCATCTACAGTATGCAAAAGTTCTGATTGGGCAGGGCCAGCTCGATTGATGGAGCCTCGGGTGTTGACCAACCAGGTGGCCTTTGCTAAATGCAGCTCCCAGTGTTTGAGAGTCTCCCCACACAGTGCCTTCAGGGTGGTTTTCAGCAGTCCGTTGCACCGCTCAACTTTTCCAGCAGCTGGTGCATGGTAGGGGATATGATACACCCACTCAATGCCGTGCTCTTTGGCCCAGGTGTCTACGAGGCCATTCTTGAAATGGGTCCCATTATCAGACTCAATTCTCTCCGGGGTGCCGTGTCGCCACAGGACTTGTTTTTCAAGGCCCAGGATGGTATTCCGGGCAGTGGCATGAGGCACGGGGTATGTCTCCAACCATCCAGTACTTCCTTCTACCATGGTCAGTACGTAGTGCTTGCCTTGGCGGGTTTTGGGGAGCGTGATGTAGTCAACTTGCCAGGCTTCCCCATACCTGTACTTTGACCACCGTCCACCATACCATAGAGGCTTCACCCGCTTGGCCTGCTTGATGGCAGCACACGTCTCGCAGTCATGGATGACCTGTGAGACAATGTCCTTGGTTAAGTCCACCCCTCGGTCACGAGCCCATCTGTATGTTGCATCTCTCCCCTGGTGACCAGAGGTGTCATGGGCCCATCGAGCCAGAAATAATTCTCCTTTGTGCTGCCAATCCAGATCTACCTGAGAGACTTTAATCCTGGCAGCTCGGTCCGCCTGCTCGTTGTTACGATGCTCCTCATTAGCCCGTTTCTTGCCTACATGAGCGTCTACGTGACGGACCTTCACACTCAGCTTCTCTACCCGGCCAGCGATGTCCTGCCACATCTCCGCCGCCCAGATGGGTTTCCCTTGGCGCTGCCAGTTGGCCTTTTTCCATCGCTCCAGCCATCCCCACAGAGCATTGGCCACCATCCATGAGTCAGTGTAGAGATAGAGTCTTGGCCACTTCTCTCGTTCAGCTATATCCAAAGCCAACTGAACGGCTTTAAGCTCTGCAAACTGACTTGACCCACCTTGTCCTTCGGTCGCTTCTGCAACTCGCCGTGTGGGACTCCATACAGCTGCCTTCCATTTTCGGTTTGTCCCTACAATGCGGCAGGAGCCATCCGTGAAGAGCACATATCGCCTTTCATCTGCTGGTAGCTTGTCATATGGTGGGGCCTCCTCAGCCCGTGTCACCTTCTCCTCCTCTTCTTCAGAGGATAGTCCGAAACTCTCACCTTCGGGCCAATTGGTGATAATTTCCAGAATCCCAGGGCGATTAGGGTTCCCTATCCGGGTTCGCTGCGTGATCAGAGCGATCCACTTACTCCACGTGGCATCGGTGGCGTGATGTGTGGAAGGAACTCTTCCCTTGAACATCCAGCCCAGCACTGGTAGTCGGGGTGCCAGGAGGAGCTGCGCTTCGGTGCCGATTACTTCTGAGGCAGCTCGAACTCCTTCATAGGCAGCCAGGATCTCTTTCTCAGTTGGTGTATAGCTGGCTTCAGATCCTTTGTATCCCCGACTCCAGAATCCCAGCGGTCGTCCTCGGGTCTCCCCAGGCACTTTCTGCCAGAGGCTCCAAGAAGGGCCATTCTCCCCGGCTGCGGTGTAGAGCACGTTCTTCACATCCTGTCCTGTCCTTACTGGCCCAAGGGCTACCGCATGGGCAATCTCCTGTTTAATTTGTTCAAAGGCTTGTTGTTGTTCGGGGCCCCACTGGAAATCATTTTTCTTCCGTGTCACAAGGTAGAGAGGGCTTACAATCTGACTATACTCGGGGATATGCATCCTCCAAAAGCCCACAGCGCCTAGGAAAGCCTGTGTTTCCTTCTTGCTGGTTGGTGGGGACATGGCTGCTATTTTGTTAATCACCTCCATGGGAATTAGGCGGCGTCCATCTTGCCACTTCACTCCTAGGAACTGAATTTCCTGAGCAGGTCCCTTGACCTTACTCCGTTTAATGGCAAAACCGGCTCTTAGGAGAATCTGGATTATCTTCTCTCCTTTCTCGAAGACTTCGCCCGCCGTGTTCCCCCATACAATGATGTCGTCAATGTACTGTAGGTGCTCTGGAGCCTCACCCTTTTCCAGTGCAGTCTGGATCAGTCCATGGCAAATGCTGGGACTGTGTTTCCACCCCTGAGGCAGTCGATTCCAGGTGTACTGCACACCTCTCCAAGTGAAAGCAAATTGTGGCCTGCACTCCGCTGCCAAAGGAATGGAGAAAAAGGCATTGGCAATGTCAATGGTGGCATACCACTTGGCTTCCTTGGACTCCAGCTCGTACTGGAGCTCCAGCATGTCCGGCACAGCAGCACTCAGGGGTGGTGTGACTTCATTGAGTCCACGGTAATCCACCGTCAGCCTCCACTCTCCGCTGGACTTACGCACTGGCCATATAGGGCTATTAAAGGGTGAGCGAGTCTTGCTGACCACCCCCTGGGTCTCCAGTTCACGGATCATCTTATGTATAGGGGTCACAGAGTCTCGGTCGGTGCGGTATTGCCGACGGTGCACTGTTGCTGTGGCTATCGGTACCAATTGTTCTTCAACCTTCAGCAGTCCCACAGCAGAGGGGTCCTCTGAGAGACCAGGCAAGGTGTTCAACTGTCTAATTTCCTCCGTCTCCACAGCAGCTATGCCAAAAGCCCAACGAAGTCCTTTTGGGTCTTTGAAATACCCACTCCTCAGGTAATCTATGCCAAGGATGCACGGGGCCTCTGGGCCAGTCACGATGGGGTGTCTGTGCCATTCCTTCCCAGTCAGGCTCACTTCAGCTTCCAGTACAGTCAGCTGTTGGGATCCCCCTGTCACCCCAGAAATGGAGATGGATTCTGCCCCTACGTATCTTGATGGCATTAAAGTACATTGTGCGCCGGTGTCCACTAAGGCCTTATACCTTTGTGGCTCTGATGTGCCAGGCCACCGAATCCACACTGTCCAATAGACTCGATTGTCCCTCTCCTCTACCTGGCTAGAGGCAGGGCACCCCTAGTCCTGGTCATGGTACTCATTGTGCTCTTCTTGTGGGTATGACCTGGAGGTCCCTTCAAGAGGATCAGACGTATCATCATTCCTGTACCGTCTGGAGTCTTGCCCACGAGAGACTGGAGCAACGTTTACCCTTGAAGAGTTCCTTGTGGTACTTGTTCCTCTTTTCAGTTCACGTACCCGGGCTGCTAAGGAAGGGGTGGGTTTCCCATCCCACTTCCTCATATCTTCTCCGTGCTCACGGAGGTAAAACCATAGATCGCCACGTGGAGTGTACCTTCTCTCCTTAGCTGGGGGACGCTGGCTCCTAATAGCAGAGACTCTTGTTTGTCCTGGTGAGATATGGAAGATCCCTTCCTTAATTTCCTCTCTTAGCTTCTGGTGTCCCTCTTCAATTTTCTCTTCCAGGCTTCTGACGTGTTCAGCCAGTTTGGTTTCCACAGATGAGACGTGGGCTCGTAATGGGGCGGTGACAGTGTCTTCATACATCCTTAGTTTACTAACCAATGCTCCCACCTTGTCCTCTCCCTCCCTCCATTGCAGCGTTGCTAAGTAGCGGGAATACATTTCTGGCCCGAGTCGTGCAAACTTTAACCACATCTGGGAGGTGCACTGTACGCCATCTGGACTTTTAGGGAATCTTTCATCGTCTGAAAAGATTATCTCCAGTACAGCTAACTCCCTTAAGCACCGGATACCTTGTTCCATCGTGTTCCACTGTCCTTGCTGTACGTGGAGGTCCTCCTTGCAAAGGTATCTCTCCCTCACACTGCACAACAGTCGCCGCCAGAGGCTGAGAGTTTCCTGCCTCCTTCCAATCCCCTGATCAATGACTACATCTCGAGACAGGGACCCCAGCTGTCTGGCTTCACTCCCATCTAGGATTGTATCGTTAGCTGCGGCATCCCAGATTCGGAGCAGCCAGGTCAGAATGGACTCGTTTGCCTGTCGTGTGAACTCTCTCCGGAGCTCGCGTAGCTCACCCAGGGATAGGGACCGAGTGATTATTTCTGGCTCTGTCTCCTCCAGTGGATGTGAAGGTCCTGCCTCTTCGTCATCATTTGCTATACGGACTGATTTAGTCTTTGATTTCCTTTTCTGGACAGGGGCGACTGCTATTGGTTTTGGTTGTTCTTCTGGCTCCTCGATGGTTTGTGTGGACACGGTGCCGGTTGGTTTATTTCTTTCTCCCTCTGACTCAGCTGTGGTTTGGGTGGACGTGGTGCCTGCGGATTTGGTCCTTCTCCCCCTGACAGTGCTGTACCATGTCAAGTAGTGTCCGGTAGGCAGTGGCCAGGGCCCAGCAGGTTGCTGTGAGCTGGCCATCTCTGGAGTTGCCAGAGCATTTTTCCTTCACCAGTCTTATCATGCTAACAGGATCCTGCAGTTGTTCAGGGGTGAATTTCCAGATCATTGGAGGAGAAAACTTCTCCAAATACTGGCTGATGTCCTCCCACTTCCCGTGCCACTCAGCATTATCTACTCCCAGGGCAGGTGTCCAGACAACCTCCCTAGAAGGCCCTGTTCTGACCCTAAACATGGTGTACACAGTACAGAGCAGACAGAGCAACACTAACAATAACATTATACTGTCCTTAACATCAAAAGGGAACTCAATATTTTCAAAAACTGTTGTAGCAGGTCTGAAGGGGAAGAAGGAGGTGAGAGGCTGGAAACAACCATCCCCCCCTGTTCCCCCAAAGGGCTGGGTACGATTTTTAATGAAACCCCAGAGGTAGCAACCCAAACCAGGACAGGCAAACAGGACTGAATACACATTTACAATGAAACTCATTGCTTCTGATGTTAGAATGACATAAACATAATATACTAATAAAGCAATTTGGATCCCTCTCCCTGGTCTTAAAGAGAGCATCAAAAAGAGGCAAATAGTTCCCCATCTGTGGAAATATGAACAGGCTCAAATACAACATCCATGTGACTGCATCAAACAACATGGTGATCAGGGAGTTTCTATATCCAAATAAACAAATGCTTAAAGTGAAATTGTGATTCTGACTTCTCTCTCTCCGCCCCACGTTGGGCGCCAAAAATGTGCTGGTTTAAGAGTTAACCAGCAGGGGAAATGAACTCAACTCAAAGGAGAGATTATAAGTCAGAATAACAATTTACTAAAATAATACAGTAAGTACAATCATACAAACAAACAATTGGTCTTAACCCACAAAACCCAAATGTATAACCCAGTACCCTGGGGCATGAACAACGTGGTGTTCCTTGGGCCCCGCTTGAGTCCAAAGTAAAGGGAGAGGGGAAGAACCTGCTGGTGGGAGAGCTGTTGCAGTCTAGTCAAAAGTGGTGATTGCAGTGAGATGCTGGGGGGAGAGCTGTTGCAGTCTGGTCAAAGTGGTGATTGGAGTCCAGTATAGGGTGATCCAAGTCTGTTTGAGAGCGATGAGCCGCAGTCCTTCTCTGGATCCCACAGAGTGGTTCCAAATGTTCCAAGACTCCAAGATTATATATCCTGCAGTTCAGGCAGGAATGCTCAGCACTTCCCTCAGGGCGGGGAGTTCCACAAAGGGTGTGAGGACAGGAGCATCCTCCTATCTCACAGGCCTCTTAACACCTAGTTTGTAGCCTGAGGAGTCAGGCTCTATGGGCAGATGGTGTAAATGGTTCATTGATAACAGTTTCTGGGAAATGGCATGGAAGGCTATAGAATACACAGTTTTGGGTTACACCCATACCCTGATGAACTGGTCTCAGTTGTCCTAACTAGGACAATATGCCAAAAGGCTCAGGTATCTTTTGTGAATAAGTAAATCTCCCCTGCTGTAAAAACTGTTAAGAAAAAGATCTAAAATTAGTATTTTAATACTGCCAAACTTCTCAAGGATTTTTTCCTTCTGGACACAATGCTGGAGCAATAGCTGTTAGGGTTCTTTGTTTCTGATAGCATTTGTATTCATTACCAGTTAATTTTACCTATTGTAATGTGTTCCTTGCAGGCATTTTTAATGGTATAAAGCATTCATTTTTAGTCCTGATTGTTTTTATAACATCAAGACCTTTAAAATAGCCCTGCTTTATTATTTAGTATTATTTATACAACAATATAAATATGCATAGTACCCTCCCGGCATAAGAATACTCCTTAAATGTAGCAATAATCTTCAGGCACTGCTTCTGGACCTCAATACAGCATGTTCTGGACATCAGGTCAATTAGATTTTCAATCTCCACTTCCATTTTCTGAAGTAGTATTAGGTAAAAGAGAGGTGGACCTGCTATAATGCTGAAGGATACTGTGGAGAAAGCAAGGGTCAATTTTCTTTTAGAGAGTGGAAGATGATAGTTTTTGACAGGTACCGTCAATTTCTTTTTGCAATAAAAGCTTTTTGCAATAAAATGGGAAGTGTGTGCAGCATTTTACATTTCCTAAATAAATTACCCAACACATATACACACGCGCACTTGTCAAAGCTAATGGCATTCTTTCTGCTGAACCTGACAAATTCCAGTCCTAAATCTTAACAAGAATAAATCTTGGCCAAATGTTGACATTTTACCCTCCTTCTGGGCCTACCTCTCCAGGGAGCAGAATAGTTCCTCTTCTCCAGCATCCTGAGCTGTATCAACCCTGCAGAATGCAGGGTCCCCACAACACAGCAAGCTTGCTCTAATGGAACATTTTCTGTCAAGTGCACAAAACTAAAAGTGATACTACAGCTTTCATTCATTTTAATGTTTTGTGGTTTTGGTCTACAGTGAACTCAGATACTTTGCTTGCCATAGGCATGTTTCAGATCAAGTATTTTAAAAGTCAAGCTGAACAATTCTTGTCTAGTTTAAGATTTTCTGTTCACAACTAATTGTACAGCAAGGTAGAGTACTCAGCCAGAAAAACCTTTGTAAAGTAAAATGCATCTCTAAAAATTCAGTTTTGCCATCGTGGTATAAAAACTCTATATGCAGAGCTAATTATAGATATGCCTCTATTTGCCATAGTTTGTCATTGCCCTAAAATACAGGGATGTGTTCCCTATGATCAGCTACATGCATATGTTCTATAGTACATTCAGTTGCGTGTCTTCTCTATTTAGCCAAAGTGTCCTGTGAAAAAACTTTGTATGTGAACCCTTGAGCATCATATTCAGGTATTGAACTAAGTATTTTAGTGCTGACAGCAAAAGAAAAGGCAGTTCTCCAGTGATCAAGGCCTCTTGATACCACTTGCTGGCTCCTGGGAAAAACAGAGAGTGGAAAGCTTGCCTGTCCTGGCTGTCTTTTTGAAGGTTTCCTACAGTTTGATGCTTTTAATGAAATGTCTCTATGGTTGAGGAAAGAAAACTTAAAAATGCAAAACCTTAAAATCCGTAAAACAACAGTGAAATAATGAAGAATAAACAGGTGTTTTCAGGGAAGAGAAGATAGGGGACATTGCACTGTTTTACTTTTATATATTTTAATACTATTCTTTCATAGAAGAGAGTTTTATTCTATCTAACATTACCAAAGAAATGATGATGCAGCTGACTGGGATTCTGAGTATCTTTTATAGTGAGAAAGGACCTCTAATTCCTCTCATTTTTGGTATAGTTCATGATGCTGTTGAGTTGGAAATACAGATTCAGTACAGAATGTTCCTCTAAGAAGTTATTTTGGTTACTATTGTAATATCCTGAAAAACACAGGTGAGCGAGGGTACATGGTGATTCTTAATATTCCATGTGTCCACTGAGGTATTTTCTCAAAGCAAGAGAAAGATAATTTTTATCTTAATAAAAATAAAAGAAAATAAAACAAAATAAAAAAACCCCCATTGTTAATAGCTAGAGGTAACAGACAAAAAGCTTTATTTTGACAAATGAGTTTTCTCACTCCTTTTTCCTGCTTTCTCCCCTGTCCCACTGGTAAGGAGGGAGGGAACCACCAGCTATGTGGGTACTCACTTGCTAGCAAGGACCAATGCATTGCAGCATCAGGCACAGTTAGGAATGTGAGACAACTATAAACATAAACCATCAGATAGAATAGTCAACTAGTATTTGGTGGGTCTAGAAAAACACATTAAAATTAAAATTCTTGGGGAGGATTTGGGAAGTTTTCAGATTTGGTGGGGTTTGCATGTTTCAGGAGGTTGAATCAGCAATCTGAGATTTTAGCATTTATTTAGCATCTACAACACTGAATAAAGTAGGGCTGGAAGCTAATCCTTTTTCCTAAATCCAGCTAGCACAGACTTACATATATGCTGCCCATTGCAAGCCTCCACCAGGATAGAAGTAGCTAAGTAGCTAGACTGATCCTAGTGGAGGCAGTATGCATGTCCTTATACTACTTAAACTCCTAGTGTCCTGAGAGCCTTAGGTGGTACTGCTGTGACTCTAAAATTTGATTATTATTTTAGGGGATATTTCAGCCCAGTGTGTCTGAAGCAATATGAGGGATGGGTTGCAGCCCATGACGTTGTGTTTTAGTGACATGAAACTGAAGGGGTGATGAGTGATAAACTGTGCAGTATCACAAAGATGCACATGGGATGTGTTTGAGATGCAGAGATTGCTGGGTCAGTGCTGGAGAGTTGTTTAGGGTGGAGAAAGTTAAATCTGGTACAGTCATTAATACTGACTTTCTGGGCGTCATGTCTGACATGAACCATCCTTAGAGCCCAGGCCTGAATGCTGTTCTGGAGAGAGTTAGTTTAGATTGTCCACAACAGAGCTATGAAATAAATGAGCTTTGAAAAGATATAAGTGATTTAGCTTCTAGTACTTGGGTTCATTTTACATTCCTCTTTTTTTGAGCAATATAGATGTGAAGTATTTAGATTCTACAGTTACTGTTTTCAGCCAAAAGTTTCTAAATTTCAACAGGAAAAAGATATTAGATCTGAATTTTACATAACATTGAAGGATTGAGGATACAGCAGCAGTCACCACATTAATTATAATCAATTTTTGTAATTAAATATGAGTTATTAAGACATCAGTCTGCTTGGATAAGAAAACCCCAGATATTGAAGCTGGATTTTTATCAGATAGGATGTCTGTAGGCACAGCTGTTATCACACAAACATTTGCAGTCCTCCGACATGACTTTGCTATAATTTTTTTGCTACTTCTAGTGCCTTTTTGTCTCCTGTATTCATCCTGAAGTTCTACGTAAGAGAGTAAGCTTGATTCTTGCTTTCATTTACCAGCACCTTGTACATAAAATATTTGTGAAGTGGTGTAAGGGATTATGCACCAGTTCATCCCTATACAACACACTGCCAGTGCACTCCAGAGTCTCTGCAGAATGTTTTGTGTACAAATGTAGATGATACCTGCTGCAGAGCATGTTAGGAGGGATGGTGGGAGGGAGAGACCATTGATGCTGCCTCCTTGGGGCAGGCCTAGGAGATGCAACTTTCTGGATGTGGCAGCTCTGGGAGGTGTGCTGCTGGTGACAGTGTCCCATACAGTACACCAAGGAGCATTACAACCACCAGGCAGCCTTTGGCTTTCCATGTGGCATTTTGTTTTACTCCTTCCCCAGCATGTGTGGGGTGTGCTGTAAGGCCTATGTCATCTGGGCAGTGAGGAAACCTGGCCACATGATCTTCCCTTCTGCAATGTGTTTTTAGTGCAGCTTGATCAGCTGAGGACAAAAAGTGACAAAGTCTGCATGTGTGGAGCTGGATTTCCCTAGCTCCGCTGCATTAAGCTGGAGTAGCATTACTACTTCTTTTTTGCTTGGGCTACAAGTTGCCAAACAAAGGTTGCTGATTATCCAGCCCTGCAGATCCCATAGATACAGTACCACTGGTCAGATGTGATTACTGAAGGGAACTGCGTTTTTGATAAGTGGATCATGTATTAGTCCTCTATTCAGGTGGAATTAGGAAAGTAAAAATAAAGAGCAGAACTCAAAGGCAGAATTTGAGCTGTGCAAGACTTTAGGATTTACCTGAGGGTTAGTTTTTAGTTTCCATCTTTCTTTGTATACTCATGCAAAATAGAAACCAGTAAACCCCTGAGAGTTATTCCCTCTGTCATAGGAAAATTTGACATGCTGGGGTAAAAAATTGTCAGAAATATAGCATTCAGCCAGTCCTTGCCATGCTTCTGCTGAAGCAGTCTATTCCAAGACTGCACAAATGTTGTCGTCTGCTTTATTAGTACAGATGTGCTCTGCTCTCCCCTCCGTGACTCCTGTTTGCCTAGGTGCTGTGATTGAGATGATCAAACTTTAGCTTCAGCTGGACGATGACTCAGAAACCAGTACATGTATTTGCACTCGTGACAGCTGAAAGTCCAGACAGAGGAGGAGCTTACAAGGAATTGAAACTAATTTGTAGAAACTCCAAAGTTTTGAGTCTTTCCCTAGCCTAAGCAGCAATACTTGTGTCTGACAATTCAAAGTACTCCCAAAGCAATGTCTGGGGTTAGAGGATGGAGGGAAGGCAGCAGGTACAGGACAGCTGCTGGCTCTAGTACTCCATTTTCCTCTCAGGGTTACCCCTTGGATGGCAACAACAAAACAGAGAAGGGTAAAAGCACCCAGAAGCTGAAAACGTCTGGAAAGGAACAAAGCAGCCAAGCGCCGGTCTACCAACAACAGCAAGAGCAGCAGTAAGTAACAAGGAGCCTGTCCAAGATGATGTTATGTGTATTGGGTGCCTGTTCCCGAGCTTGCTTGAGCTGTATATCTTTAAAGGGGGAAATACTTCGTAGAGAGCCTGTGAACGGGGCTGAGCGCACAAGCAGCATATTGTCCTTTTCTTGGTGCTTCCAACATGGGACCTGAGTTGTTCTGGCAGGCTTTGGCATGGCTTACACCCTGTGCAATAGCAGTGGCCAGTTCTATATGTTGCATATCGGCATACGTAGGGTCTGTTTCCTGGCATCTTTTTTCAAAGTGAAATTTCAAATCTGGTTCTAGCTCCTTGTTTTCTGTTTCTCCTAATATTTCATTCTGAGAAGTCTAAAAATACTTCTACTGGCTTAAGAGATGGATATAGGCTGCATTCCAGCACTGATCTGAATGCAGTCAAGGACACAGAACAGTTCCAGCAACTTCATGCTGACAAAAGTAAAACGAAACTTTAGCCCTCAGTTTCATTTTGTGCTTTATTGGAATCTATGCTCAGTCCATCTCTGGTTTTCCAGTAGCAATTCTGAGATAGCTTGTATAGCCTGTGTCTTGCAGATATAGTACAGAATAGAAACTGAAAGTAATGTGTGTATTTTTTATGCACGTGTTTAATACAAATAGGCTTAGCTGAACAGAGCTAATTGTTTAGTCTTTTTCTCCAAATGTGCTTTTTCATGAGCTGTTAATAACAGTGCATGCAATGCTATTATTATTGTTATGTGCAGATCTCATGGCTTTCAAAGTGCAGCTGACAGGAACTGCAATCTGTTTCGGTTTCCTTTCCCTTTTTTCTGGATGAAGAAGGTGGAGCCACGCTGTGAAGGAGGTGGCAGGATGATGATGGCAATCAGCGGATCAGCAGCTTTCGATTACCCATGAATACTTGCCTACTAGGTAGTAGTGGTACGGGGACTACTGAAAGCTGGGTCCCTTTGGAATCCGTCAGTACTTCAATGACTGACTTTCAGCAGAGCAAACAAAAAATCCTTAGTTACAGTCTGTTTATTTTCTGCCACTTCCAAATGCGAAAGACGCTCTGTCTTGCCTGCCCTCAGTGCCATATATCCACAGTAATATTTTTTGCTATGTGACACAAAAGATTCTCTCTGTGTCTTCAAAAAGTTCTAATAAAGAATTAATTCCTAAATTTCAAATTAAAGTCTGCATTAGTATGTAGTTAATGAGGAAGAGGGATGAGGGAAAGGCAGGTTCCGACAGAAACCATGTAATATGAGTGGTACAAATACTCAAAAAAAGAAGTGAACAAAGCTGGAGCTTGCATCCTTCCCTTGAGGAGGGGGGTACCAGCTGTCAATTTGAACAAGTTGAAGATGTTTAAACTGCAATTTCCTTAACTAACACAGATTAAATTAGTAAATAGTATCTGAAATACTGAAGCAGACAAGGAGAGATCTTTATTCTCATAACAAAAATTATTTCATTCATTATTACTTTGTTCTGTTATCTCAAGTTACATTTCAAGAAAGATCTCAGATTCAAATACCATTTTAGCAGTGATAAAGTTGACTCAGCCTTTTAGTCACCAATCCTTTTAAATATGATCTTTAAAACTAAAATACCGGGGCACCCTCAGAATGGTCCAGGTGTTCAGGCTCTGGGATAACCAGAGCAGTAGGGTAGCTGAAGTCACAGTAGAAGAAAAAATATGTAGACTAGTATTAATTAAAGGCTTTCTGGAATACATATAACAGAGAGAACATGAGGGGCCCAAGTAAGATACCTCTGTGCCAAGGAGTGTTTCTATTCCAATTTCTGTGCTGCTCACTAATTTTTTGGAAACAGTCAGGATATGGTTTTGCTACCAGCAAAGCAGGAGCTGGAGTCTCCTTTGAAAGCCCTTGCTTGAGTTGATTCCATGCAAACTCTCAGTCTCAATCAGTCAGAACAGTTTGGAATGGGAACACACCTTAGAAGCATCTTAAGGTGGGGTCAGGGGACCTTTCATGTAGACTGGACACATGAAATATGTGTGGGACATGGCACGTTGCAGTCCACTAGTCAATATTCAAACTTGAGTATTAAAAAGTACAGGGTAGGCAGCTGGTATTAGAAGATAATTTTGCTTTGGAAAAGCCCTTATATAATATGTTGAGGCTGAGAAGTCACAATAAAGTGGTCCTAATTAAGCTAAGAAAAATACATGTTCAAATGCAAAATTGAAATCACGCTTTGCACATCCCCCTCCAGTTATATATAGAATGTGGTTTCAGGCATGGAGAAAAAAGTCACAAGGATGACAAGTGCTTGAAACTGCTTATAATAATAAGCTTGCATTTAAGTTACTTCACTTTGTCTGCTAAGTGCCATGAAATTAGCTAGCAGCAAGTGAATTCTCAAATTGCCCCTGTTCATATCTTTTCAGAAACAAAAGTCTGTATAGAAAAAAAGGTGAAGGAAAGTGGGAAAATTAGAGGGTAAAGTATAGCTAGCGTCTGAAAAAGAAACTGCTGCCCCCCATTCAGCAGTCTGTCCTTGGCGCCTTTAAAGCTGGCAAGAATAATATTGGTTCTGCTAAAATCCATTAAAAAATGATATTCAAGATAATAAAACCTGAGGATACATTGCTGCACAGCAGGTAACAGTCCCTCATCATTTTGTGTGAAAGGAGAGCAGAGTTGCTAGAATGCTTGACTCGAGAAATTATTTTCTTTGCTGCTGGAACCAAATCCATAAGAACTATCTTTCCTTCATTTTCCAATCTTCATCCTGAATTAAAAAAAAAAAAAAGAAAATATCTATAGTGTTGTAAGACCCCTCAATCTTTTGCCGATAGACTATACTTAGCAGTTCTGAATTTTTTTTTCTTTCATGATCTGAAGTTTCTTTTTTAAAAAAAAAATTACTCTACAAAACTGTAGGTGGATGCTTAGCAAAATGCTTGTTTTGCCCACTGCCCAGCCACCAGTGGGAGTGCTAGAAGGGTAATTTGAATTATGGACAATCTGTTCAGAGCTGAACTCTGTATTTGTTACAAAGGAGAAATCTCCCAGCTCCGTCTTTCAGGCTTATGTACTAATCTTTACAGCCCAGTGGGGCAATTCAGAGATGCCCAGCTTTGTTGTGGTCAGCAGCCAACCTTTTCTCCAGCCAAGTGTCTGGTTGCAGGTCTATATAAGACAATAATTATAGTGTTAGGCTGGGCTGTGGGGGTTACTGTGTTCCTTAAAATGCTTGGAGGAGGGGAGGAAGTCCTTCCAGCTCCTGCATTGGAAGCTTTTTTGGAAGAGCTTGATTTGCACAAGCCCTGATGTTCCCTTGATGGATAGTTTGATGAGGAACTGTGATGAGGTTATGAATAGGGAATTTATAGGAGGATGCTGTGTTTGGGCAAGGGCAGTAAAAGGACAAATTCTCTGATTCAGAGGCAGCGGAGGAGGAAATACATTGTTGAAAAGAGAGGGGAAGCAGAGATGAACATGCCACCAGCTTAAGTCCTAATCTTCATGTGATACAGCATCTGACCTGCTGAGCTCTCCAGGCACGCTGGCAAGACTGACTTGCAACACATGGATGCCCCTGCAGGGGATAGCTTGGCTCAGCGCTTGGTGTTGCCAAGCCCAGCGTCTGGCCTGCCCATGTGTGGATGCTCCATGCTTCTCACAGCTAGTGATTACCAGGTTCTCCAGCTGGCTCTGGCATGCTGGCTACATCCCTGGTACTGCACTGAGATAACTTAGCTGCTCTAGGACCTGGGGTCAGCATAAGCATGGCCATGTCTGACTTCATAGACTTTGCTGGGTCTGATGCTAATCTATAACACGCCACAGTGAGTTCTGCCCCTTTGGTGTAATCTGACCACAACCATAGGCTGACTAATGGCATATTAGCATTTTACAGAGGAGAGAGAAAGCTCTGCTCTGGGCCAAGTTTGGGCTGAGAGCTACCCCTTGGCTCCCTGATTTGATCCATCACTGTGGCAATTTTCTTGGAGCTTTAGAACCTGGTCGAGATCATCCAAAACAGTGTGCTGGCTGAAGCACATCTTTCTGATGTGCTACGACCAGAACAAGCTGCTGAGTCTGAGCTCCATCTAAACTCTTGGAAATTCAATTCCAATTTTCATTTTTAGTCTTTAGGCCAAATTTTAACTTAAGGAATTTTCTACAAGCATGTGGGTAAAACAGAACCTCAGGTCTGTTTCTTTCCTGCAGATCTCTGACTCATACTTTCTCATGGGCCTCTCTCTGCTGCTGTTTCACTTCTCGCTGTGGTAATTAAGTGTATTCCTGGCCTGTGGCAAACACAGGACAAAATCCAAAGACACAGACTTTTGATGATAAACATTCCCTTCTAATGCAGTTCATTTTCTGCCTCTTATGCTAAGACCACACATGCAGTGAGGGTGAATCCGACAGTGTGTAATGCTAAGCCCGAATAATTCACTTTTGTCTCTGAGCTGCAAACTAGTAAGATGCTGCTGCTGATAAAGATGGAAAGCCAGACCCCCAAGCCTGCATGCAAGGTTTGTACACCCTCCCAGAGCTCTGCTTAAGGCACTGCTGGGACACAGAGCATATTGCTTGGCTGAAGTCTAGAACTGTCGCTGTCAGTTATTGTTAGCATCTGGCCATGTGTGTATTGTGAAATGGGGATACCTACAGGATAGTTGTCTGCTTGTTGGGATTTGGCATCTTGTAGTCCTCTGATTTGGCAGCTTCCATGGTGCTCAGCAGCATATGGCTGTTCCATCAGGCATGGGAGCGGTGAAAACAATACTTTGTGGTGCCATGGACTTGACAGCTCTTAAAACAATTCCTGATAAATGAATGTAAAAATAAATTTAGCGTACCTTTGAAGGAAATTTAACAGTTGTCTTTTGCAGTTTGGTCTCTTTTTCATTTTAAATTCGATCTCAACATACTATTTAATGCAGTATTTCACCCATATCTTCCCCCGAGTCTCTCCTCTAGATTCAATCTGCCCTGGTCTTCTTCCCAAGCTTTAGTCATTTGTATTGCTCTCCAACTACATTCTCAGTTTCTACATTTTCTTACACAGAGCACTTTGCCTAGCAGAGCAAGATATTTAGCTTTAAGCTCTGTGGCATTTATGTATCAATGCAGCCGCAGTATAAAACACAGTGGAACTGGAAATAGTTTATAACAGCCATTACTTTTGTAACTCTTTAAACTATTTCACACTTCATTTGGAAAGCTCTCCAGTGGTAGATGGCTGGAGTAGACTTGAGAAAAAACTGAAAAGCACGGCTCTGCAAAAAATATTACTGGTGAACTGCAGTTCTCATGGTTTTTCAATTTTAGAAATAAACTATTTTACACAAACCTTTGAAGAAAGTAGAACAAAAGTTTTGATGGTCAATGCCCTGAAAGCATTGAGGTGTCCTTGAGTAGTGCTAGTTAGATAAGTAAACTTATACACAGGATTCAGAATTTAAGGTTGCAGACATGGTGTTTTTTTGTGTTGCTGATCACTCATATTGTAAGCTATCATTGCAGATTTTCTATGACTGTACTGCATGTTTCTCCCGATGTATAACCCTCTATTTATATGTATGTGCTGGGTTTGGTTGCAGCAGAGTTTATTTCTTCACAGTGGCTGCTGTGGGGCCATGGTTTGAATTTGTGACCAAAACAGTGTTGATAACGCAGAGATGTTTTCATTACTGATGAGCAGTGCTGACGCAGAGTCAGGGCCTTTTCTGCCTCTCACCCCACTCCACCAGTGAGCGGACTCAGGGTGCATAAGAGGTTGGCAGGGGACACAGTCGGGACAGCGGACCCCAACTGACCAAAGTGATATCCCATAACATATGGCATCATGCTCAGTATATAAAGCGGGGGGAGGAAGAAGGAAGGGGGGGATGTTCATAGTGATGGCATTTGTCTTCCCAAGTTACACATTATATGTAATGGAGCCCTGCTTTCCTGGGGATGGCTGAACACCTGCCTGTCCATGGGAAGCAGTGAATAAATTCTGCTTTGCTTGTGTACACAGCTTTTGCTTTACCTATTAAACTGTTTTGTCTCAACCCACAACTGTTCTCACTTTAACCCTTCTAATTCTCTTTCCCATTCCACCAGACGGGAGTGAGTGAGCAGCTCTGTGGTGCTTAGTGGCTGGCTGGGGTTAGACCACAACAATATGTTGTTATATAGGTATTTATGACCCCACTACTGTGGTATTTTATGTCTGTCTGTTTGAAAAATCATAGAAGGTTCCTTCTTGTTTTTATTTCAGTATAGATACATTCTCTTATTGGGTTATAATTTTTTTACTCTCATTAATATCTGTTCAGTCTCTGCAATGAGTCAATACATTCCCATTTTCTGTGGAGAAAATATAACAAAAAATTCCCTTCAAGGTTAATATGTTCTATAAAGGTAGAAGAAGATTTGTTTTTCTCTTTTGAAGAGCTATAACCAGGTTAAGATGTTCTTCCCACCTCTTTGAGTGACTTCTGTATTTGTATTTATAAAACAATCCTATCTCAAAGATAGGCTTAAGTCTTATAACAATTAGAATCATTATTAGGGAAACAGTAAAGTTAAATTCTTTATAATCTTTTCTGGCTGAGGATTTTGGAGCACTTCCTATATTGGTATAAAGCACAAAAAGTCTGCATACAACTGATAGCTTTAAATCTTCACATTTCCTTAATTGCTACCCAGGTAAGTAGGATAATTTGCTCCAGATTTGTGGCTACTGTGGCAACCCAGAAACTGACTGGAATATTAAATTGACAGGCTGTAGCGGGTTTTATAGGCTTTACTGGATCAGAGGTTTTGCCTGAACAAAGAAACGACATGCAATACCCTGCAAAATGGATAAAAACATGAAGTGAAAGCTGGTGGGGGGGTTTTGCATTAACTTTCTTTCCTTCAAAAAAACCCTCAAGAAAATAAGGGATGCTAGGCGTGGGTTTTAGAACTGGTAGGGCACATGGAGTGTCTCAAGTAACAGCTCCTCTGGCTCTTCTCCTGCTGTAGGATTGAAAATCCAGGACCAGTTCATACCTTGATTTTCACCCATCACACAAGAAGTTTACTGTGTACTTGCTCTCCCTTTCTCCTCATCACAGAATCATAGAATGGTTTGTGTTGGAAGGGACCATAAATATCATTTAGATCCAACCCCCCTGCCATGGACAGGGATCCTTGCACTAGGTCAAGCTATTCAGAGCCCTGTATAGCCTGATCTTAAACATCTCCAGGAATGGGGAATCCACGATGTCTCAGGACAACCTGTTCCGATGCCTCGCCACCCTTACAGTAAAGAATTTCTTCCTAATATCTAATCTAAACCTACCCTCCTTTAGCTTAAGGCCATTTGCGATCCCAGTACCCAAAGCTACACTCTGATATATCTTTCCAGAGACCACAGTAAACACTATAAAATAAGATAAACTCAATAATGCTTTTTTTCCCCTATTCTTTTTTCTTATAACTTGGACTGAAACAAAGCATGTAATATAAAAACAAAGCATATAGTATAAGCATTAGGTAAAAGACAAACAAAAGTTGGTATCCTGTTCTCCCTTTCCCTCCCCCACTGGAGACTTGGCATCCTCATTTTATTTTACTTCGCCTTTATTCAATAACATGGAAACCAATTTGGCCTTACATTAAGCACTCTTTTAACCACAATAACTCTTAATCTCTCTTCAGAAAACAGATGGTAAATGTAGTGTCACCTCTACCCCTTTTGTAAACTGATTGATCTTTGCTGTACTTCATGTCCTTCTGAACTTCTGAAGGTGAGGTCATGGTCAGATGTCAGAAGAGTGCCCCCACCTGGCCTTCTGGACTCTGAGCTTTCCAGCCAAAAAGCAGAAGCGGATAAAGGAAATGATTCATGGCATAAGGGCTAGATTTGATACAGTGATTTCTCATATATGTTCAGACAAGCAGAGGTCCCTGCTTTCTTTTAAACTTGATTCTAATTTAAAGCAAATCAACTAAACAAACACTGTTTGAAGTCATCAAAGTACATGGTATAAAAATTCTGCCCTCTAGTGCTGTGAAACAGTGTGATGTCTAAGATGCACTGATTGATTTATGGGAGGGGAAAATATGTAGCCTTGCAACCCACAATTTCAGCCATTTTTATCACTTCCAAAGGGAAGGGAGGGGAGTGTAAAAGGTACTTAATTTTTGTGTATTAACTAGAGAGAAATATGATTTTGATATCTGAAACAACAGCAAAAGTTACTAAAAAAATCTTGAACCAGATAAATTGTGCAACAGCTTGTCAAAGGCACTTTGGGATAAATTGTAAATGCTACTACTCAGTCAAATAAAGAAAAATCTGAAACAACATCACTGATGGGGAATGTTATGCCATAAGTTAGGTGTGTTGTCAAAGCTTCTTTTAAGTAATAGTTGCAGTTGTGTGATGAATGCTAGTGGGGCACTGCTGCTCTCTTAGCTCCTGCCTTTGAAAGTCTGGAATTCATTGGAGAGGTGAAGAACAGTCTCACAGTCTCAGGGGCACCAGAGTATGCTGGCAGGAAGGGGAAGGATCATATTAAATAGCACCACTAAAGCTCACAGCTCTATCTTTACTAGTTTAATCTCATAAATTAATCCACATTCTCCTAGAATAAGTCTTCAAAGAGAAAGAGGTAATTGGATATAAATACTCTCCTTCCCAAACCCTGAGTTACACTGATACGGCAGCAGTCAGCTTTTGGCACTTTGATCTCTCTGCATGATTTTCATTTCCCTTTTAAGCCTTAGTCTTGGGCCTCATTGTTTCATTTCTTTTCCACAGCCAACTGTACTTTCTCTGCTTCCTAGCTTGTCCTCCAGCCACCCCCTGTGGTCCTTCCTTAAGAACATCAGACATCACCCCTCATTATTCTTTGTTGGCTGCTCTTCTCCTTGTGCTTTTGCTGCAATGAAGCCAGATGAAATGTCTGTGCCCATGTGTGCATATAAAACCCTGCCAAAAGAGATGTGAGTTTACTCTGATACATGGGGCCAACTGCTGCTTAGTGCATTTCTGGTAAATCTGCACCTCCATGGCACAGCTTCTGCTGAGCAGGAACCATGTAAACTACTCACAAAATACACCACGTAGATAAAACCCTTTGTCTTCTCCAAGTGGAACTGACATGTTTTCATCACTCTTTTGATCACCTTGAGTCTCTTAATACACTCTGAACCCTGTCTTGCCTCTTTGCTGTCATGCAAGATTGATAGCTCCTTGAGACAGCAACTGCATTTTGAATTAAGTCTAGCAAAACAGGGTCCTCGTCCTGATTCAGTGAGTCACACCTTAGGCATGACAGCAAGATGAATATGTCCAAGGAATTCCTGGTCCCTGAAAATGTAAGACTGAAAAGGAAACCAAGGCTCAGTCTGAGAGTAAGCGACCTGGGTCCATCACAAACAGTGTGACTTTGCATACTCCTTCGACAACTTTTGGGCAGACTGCTTAAATCCACAAAGTGCTTGGTGCCCTCAAGGTATGGGGTGGGACTGTCAACACCAGTGCTTTTCCCAGTAGACACCCAATGGTGTTCCACATGGAACATTTTGGTTCAAGGAAGGGATTTCATTCAAAATGCATGAGATTTGAGGTCAGCAGTCTAGAGTGAGACTTGAATAAGAACAGCTAAGACTATGCTATAAGTTTCTGGAAATGTTATCCTTGGTATCTGCTGTCAGCTCCAAATATAATAAGTACTTCTAGAGTATTTACCAAAAACTCCTGAAGAGCTGAATCAGAATAAATATCAAGTTTTTTACGAAGTTATTTGCTAAGACAGCAAAAAACTGACTTTTTTGATAAAGGCACTCCCTTCTAGTCCTGGTTTTGCGTAAACAGGAAAAATAAGAGTGTTTTCTTTCATTTTAGTGTCAGCCCATATGTCTTGGTAACTCCAAATGAAACCAGAAGAAAACAGTTGCAGCAAAGTAAGTTGAATTGTCTAATATGGTAACAATATTCTACTTGAATAACTTTAGGGTTTTGTGCATTTTATTGCTCTTGCAACTTTTATCCTCATTTTTACAATGGTTTTGTATGTGCAGCTGTGACGGTAAAGTCAGTACTATGAGCATTCTCCATCATGACGTAGCTTTTCCGAAGATTGACTCCTCATCAGGCTACACTTCATGCAGAATAAATCTTGTTCCGGAGAAGGGTTGTGGTAATTTCAGTGCTGGAGCTGTTCAAGATGGCTTCTACAAAACTACCGGAATTAGCTCTATCCAGCTTTTACAGGACTGAATTCATACTGGAGAACCCAACTTTGAACAGTCTCTGGGTCAGTAGGAAGAAGAAAACATATAGATAAGAAATATTTTTGAAAATATTCCCATGAGGAAACAAAAGTAACTACAGCCACTGTTGGTTCTTGAATCTGCATTGAAGGTTCTAGGTGGCCTTTTCAGTGAAGTTGGTAAAGGTCATTATAGATGGAAAGTATCTGTATATATACACTGACTTTTTCTTGGCTTTGACTCTTGCAGGTGAAAGTAGCTAAGCAGGAACACCCTGAACCTCTACCAGAAAGATCTTTCATTGGCAAAGTTACAGCTAGAGTCAGTCAGTTTTGAAATAAATTCTGTATGCAGAGGTGACTGAGCACTGCAGTCCTGCACTCCTGGCCATTGATTTATGCAAGATATGAAAGCTGAAGGAGTGTGAGTCAGCACTTCTCACATCTTGAGCCCTCAAGGAAACAATTAAATTAAATCCTTCTCAAACTTCGTGAGTTTGGCTGAAATGCTTCACTATCAGGCTAGTATGGGTTATGGGTTGGGTTTCCTTTAGCTGCAAGAAATAAAATTGACTTATCTTGAACCAAACCATAATCTTCTGGAAGGATGAATAGCAGCAGATCATCTTAGACTCGCCTGTGACATTAACAGCAAAGGTGCTGCTACTCTAATAAAGATCTAGTTTCACTTTGTGCTAGCAGCATGTAAGGTCTGAAGCATGCCAAGTATTTACATTTTGGATACTGGCAGAAATAGGACCTAGTTGAATGCAATCTCTACCTAAATGTTTGTTTTAAAGGTGAAATAAAAAGCTGATGTCTCTTTGGGGTCTCTTTAGAAACTTGCTCACGTACTGGCTTTATCCTCTAAGAGGACACCTGGTGTTACTGTCTGATAGCCATAGCCAGTCATTAGGAAATATGATTACTAAGAGTGAAATGAGCTCCTAAAGCAACTGAAGTGATAATGTAAAACACAGGTTTTGTTGGGCTTGCTATTGGAAGGAATTGTTTTTCTTCCTCTGGCAGTTGATAAAGAGCGAAGTTAAATCAACCAGCCATTCTAGGGCATATGGCTGGCACCCTGTCTGTGTTGTCTTCCACTGACTACACTGGGAAATTGCTGCCCATCTCACATGTGGACACCTATGTTGAAGTGTCTTAATCTGAACCTGATTCATGCATTCCTCTTGCTTTTATTTAAAGAGCATGTGGTTGGGAGGGAAAATTACTTCTCATTTCCCTGCTGGGGAGCATTATATCACAAACATTTCCCTCCGTGCAGCAGTAACATCTTAATTGTAACAACTTCTGCTTTACCTGCAGGACTAAATAATGTGGCTTTTACCTACAGGTTTCCAGAGGTTAAAAAGCAGTCTATTAGCAGTCCTTTAGCTGTTTTTTGTTTTGCTTTTGGGGTTTAGTCCTGGGGTTTGCTCACCATTAGAGTCTCGAGGTAGGGAAAACATTTGCCTTGTTAGCTGATCATTGCAGTGACTGAGTAACATCTTGGGGGATGTCTGCACCCCTTGAGAACAAGTTTGTTCCTGGATGGTCTTCAGGATTACATGTAATTAGCAATACTGCATGCTTTTTAGTATTCTCTCTAACTTCCATATATTTGTTTCTTTTTATGCCTGCTCAGTTGCTAAGAAAGAGCTAGATGACCTGGAGCGGTGGAAGGAAGAGCACAGGCCAGGGCCGATCACATTGATTCCACAGAGATTGGGTAAGATGTGAATCAGCATTTGCACATTGCAAAATTTTGTTTTACAGAACATGAGGCATTTTTCACTTTTTCTCTCATGTTACCTATTAAAGAGATTCAGTATCAATAAGGGCTAACAGGAGCCTACTGCAGGTTCTCTGTGCTTCTTGATGGTCGTGGCAATGAATATGTTTCTCAAACAAAACAGCATAGATTGTCACTCAAGAAATATGCTGAGATTAGAGTAGAAAATCTGTGCTGACATTTGGGTAAAACAGGTGGATTATCCCTCCTGCTGTTGACACTGTCTTTGGTTGATGTCTCTGAGGGGGCACACATTTGCCGTTAGTATGAAGATGGACAGCACATGTTGGAGACTCTCCAGTTGCCCATAGGAATACTCCTCTGTCTTAGGGGCTAGTATGTGTGCTTTCATGACTGCTGGCTCTTGAAGAGGCAAGAGTGATCCCTGCAGCTTCAGCATTTGTAGGCTAAATGTGCATGAAGCTCTGTATTACCAATTTTATAAAAATAACAACAAAGATAAGTAAATGAAAAACAGGATAAAAAGCTACAAGAACTGAAGTCCCTGTGAACTGATGTGTTTGTGAAGATAATCAACATCTTTTCTAGACAGGTTGTGGCGTTTATTAATATAATAAATAATAAACCCACATGAACCCGTTGGTTGAGGGTTCAAACAATCAAATCTGTTTATTGGAAGCAAACAACACCCTTTATATGCACTTTAAAACAACACGTGATTCTCTTAACCAATCACCATGTGGTACCACAATGCCCATGTGTGTAGGAGTACATTCGGGACTTCATCTCCCAGGATGCCCCTTCCACCATCCTTAAAACACGCCCCCTACAACATGCGAGAGAAACTGTTATCTCTTCAATTGCAACCACTATAAAATATTTAATTTAGTCATATTTCAGAGTTACTTTAAAAAAGAATTAGAAGACAAAACCAAACCAACTCAACCCAAAAGAAATCTTGTTCAGAGAATAGAACTGCTGATTGTGCTGAAGCAAGAGGAATGTTATTAGAAGTGTTTTTCAAGTACCAGTCTTCAGACCTATCTTGTTTCAGTATCTTTCTTTAATGTCTTTGGCACTAAAGCTAGGAGAAAGCTGATGAAACTTGCTGACAAGACGACTTTAAAGCATCATCTGTATAGACTATGATGGGATGACCTTGAGAAACTGACTAATAAAAATCAGGCAAAATTAATTCTAGCAAATTGAATTATTATAACAATGCCTTTATTAGTTTTATAAACCTAGAACTGCCCTTCCTTCCCTTGGCTATCATAGGAGAATCTGGGGTGCACGGTGCAGGCTATTGGCTACCTTGACCTGCAAATTGAGTTCTTTCTTTGCCATACTACACATGATAAATTTGCAGTGGGATAATGTGTATAAAAATAGATAGCAGGTGGGACATAGAGGAATTTGAACTGACTCCAACCCAGACTTGGTTTTTAGATCAAGGTGATACAGGTCCCACATATTCTGCCCTGCAGCCTGAGTCAGTTTGCTGTGGTGGTAATGCCCTGTATTCCCACCATCACGGGCAGTCATGTGGCCAGACATGGTCTTTGTGAATTCTTGCATATCTGCTTCTTGCTTGTAAGTCATTCCTAGAAGACATGCTTCTGTCACAAGAGGATCACAAAGCTTTTTGCTGAAGAAAGTGAAATCTGAAAACAGAAATTTGGTGTATGGTGTCTATGTAGAATGTGTGCGGGCTGGCTGCGTGACTGAGGATGTGGTGTCAAAGCTGCAGGGACTGGTTGTGGGGAGCCTTACCTTTTTCTGGGCCCATAGCATTTAAAAACTTTCTTGAGGAAGAAGCAAATTAAGAGAAGGAAAAAAAAAAGTAAGAAAATATGATCCCTTTGGTCATTGTCTAGCTGCAACTTAGACTCCTGGAGACTGAAACAGTATGTTCAGTGCCTCTGAAAAGAGGTAATGTGCAAAGATTATTAGATCTTATCATTCCCATGGGAACAAATTTGGAGCTGAAGCGAGCTCAAGGAAGGAGAAAAAGATATAAGTGGCATCTCTAATTTCACCACTGTAGGTACTCATTAAGGTAAAAAAGTATCATGTGTTTTTTCTCAGAGTGATTTTAAGAGATTACACATCTAGTCTAAATCACCAGAGAATCCTTGAAGTTTCTTAACACTCATGCTTTCCATAGGGAAATAAGTATTCTGGATTTCAGCTCTGTAATATTTGACTGGCAAACTTGCAGGCACCATGGAGAGATGAGAGCAATGAAGGATGCAAGTTCTACCCTCCTTCATAAGCAATGAGTGAAGCAACAATTCATGCCTGATAAAATGGTCTCTTTTTTGATCATATCATATACAGCCAGTCACTACATACTCTGACTTCAGCAAAACATTTGACACATTACAGCCAAACCTTGAATGAATTAAACCTGGCTGAAAGGCTATAGGCTATAGCTAATAATGATCAGAAAAATATTTGTTTAGAGATGATGCTCATCACTACATGCAAAAAAAAGTACAGTGCACACAGGAAATATTGCCAATAAAAGGCTAGAAAAAAAACAGAGATCAAGCATCCAAAAGGTTTAAAAACTTGTTTAGTAGCCATTTTATTTTCTAGACCTGTGAAGGAGTCACTCCACTCAATGCTAGCTGTATGCTTATTGCTACTCTAAGCTTGTTGTCTGTATCCTGTATGGCCAGTCTTTTTTGAGGACTTATCCTACAGATTTATTTCTGTGCGTAGAAATGTTGCCACAATTAGGGAATTGATCTCCCCTTCACTGAACCTCACAAAAGCACCTAAAGATTAGTTACCTTCCATTAGTAAGTGGAGGAAGCTGCCTTTAGAGAAGAGTGATCCCTTCTGAAAGATCTAGTATATTTGTCTTACATTTCATAGAATGGCTTGGGTCTGAAGGAACCTTAAATATCATGTAGTTCCAACTCCCCTGCCATGGGCAGTGATGCCACCCACTAGACCAGGTTGCTCAAAGCCCCATCCAACCTGGTTTTGAACACTGCCGGGGGTGGAACATGCACAGCTTTGCTGGGCAACCTGTGCCAGTGCTTCACCACCTTCACAATGAAAAATGTCCTCATTATATTTAATCTAAATCTCTCTTCTTTTGGTTTAAAGCCACTCCTCCTTGTCCTATCGCTACATGCCCTTGCAAAAAATCCCTCTCTAGCTTTCTTCTAGGCCCTCTTAAGGTACTAAAAGGCTTCTAGGAGGTCCCCCTGGAGCCTTCTCCTCTCCAGGCTGAACAACTCCAGCTTTCTCAGCCTGTCTTCATAGGAGAGGTGCTCCAGCACTCTAATTGTCTTCAAGGCCCTCCTATGGACTCACTCCAGCAGGTCTATGTCCTTCTTATGTTGGGGACTCCAGGGTTGGATGCAACACTCCAGATGGGGTCTCACAAGAGTGGAATAAAGGGGCAGAATCAACCTTACTTGACCTGCTGGCCATGCTGCTTTTGATGCAGCCCAGGATATCAGGCACGTCAGGTTGCACAGACTGGTGCAGCTGCTTCTATAGTTAGGAGGCACAAAGAGGAGAATTTCTCATTAAAACACTAAGGGAAAATACACTCCCTACCCTCCGAATGGAGTAAGAATTGCTGTTGATTTTCAGAACAACTGAGGGAATGAATTATTTCCTCTCCCAAAGCAAGAAAATACTTTGGAAAATAGTAGAGCAGAATAATAAAATCAAAGTCCTCCATCCCTTAAGCCCTAGTATCAAGTTCTTTATGTGGTTAGGTTTTTGTTTGTTTTGTTTGTGAGTTGTTTGTTTTTATTGAATGCTGAACATTATGGCCAGAGCTTTAGATGTTCTCAAAAGAGAGGCCATGCCTTTGAATGAGGACACCTTCTGCTATCTGGATATGAATGTGAGGTTTGTGGGAAAAGGCTTTGACTTCCATTTCAGAAAGGGGATTCTTCCTCGAGCGCCAAAACGTTAGTTAGAAAATATTAAAGTGATAGCATCCCATTAGAGCTGGCAGAGTCCAAGATCCTAAGTTTGATAAAAGATAAACTTTTTGGTAATAGAATTTCTGACTCTGTATGTGTGTGACAAACTGAGCGAAGGTGGGAATAGTTGGATTGAAAAATGAAAACTCACCTGCAAAGCATGACTGATTTTCTGAAAATGGAATAGTTCCTCAGTAAACTGATCATATACTGTAGAGACATATTTGTTGGTAGAGTGGGTGATACAGTGGATGCTCTGTAAATAATAAGCAAGTGCTTTTGATGGATGAATAAAATGATCAAAAAGGTCTCCTCTCTGTTCTCTTTAATATCAGACAGCTACTGTAATTATGAAAAATTTCCTGTATAGGCATACATCCAATCTGTTATATTCCTATGTTCCAAAGTGACTGGTATTGGCAGTTAAAATGTTCATAAAAAATGCAATTTATATGTTTGGGTTTTTTTAAGGTGGAAAGGAATCAGAGGCTCAAGCAAGGCAAAACCAGCAAATGATGCTCATGCAATCTAAATACCAGCAAAAGGTCGGTAAGAATAAATTTGTTTGTTTATTTTTAGAATTCAAAAGAAAGCTTTTCATGAAGTATTTCTTATGACTATAAACTGAACCCAGAGATGCTTGACAGAAGAAAGTTATGAAACCTGAAGGAAGCAGCAGGAAATCAGAAACAAATGTTCTGCACCAAAGAAAATAAGAAATCTGTCCATAAATATGTAGAAATCTGTATCACAGATGATATAGAAAATAATAACCAGTACGGTTGTAAAGCCACTTATATGCCTTGTCGTATCCTTCGGCATGCTGCCTACACTTCAACTAATTGATCAATGTACCACCCTAAACTGTACTTATGTAGAAATGTTGTTTCTGTTATAAGAGGTATAAATGCTTGTAAGTTATCAATCAGCTGTGTGATTCCTTGCATGGATGCCCATTTATCAGTCCTAGATTTCTCAGCCTTCTTAAAGACAATATTGGAGTAGCTGTTGCACAGCCTGCATTATTTAGTGTCTCATTTTAAGGGAAAAAATTCTGGAAACTTTCCCCAAACACACTTTAGATTTGAAAAATATACAGTACAGGAGCCGTTACCTTATGCATTCCTTGTATAAATACATATGTAAAATAATTTTGTATTTTTTTGTCATGCAGCGTAAGAGAGAAGAATATGTAAAAGCAAAAAAGGCAGCTGAAGAAGCTGAAATCCTGAAAAAGAAAGCAATTCAGAGAGAAAAGGTAAACCTGGTTATTGCAGAGTTAGAGCCATATAACAGAGTTCATGTCTTGATGCTTGATTTTGCTGAACTACAGGGAAGAGGCTAATTAAATTAAGTGGTAACCCCAGATGGCATCAAGGAATTAGGAAATCCAGTCCTCCGCCTCTTTGTAGCTCACTAAAGGGTGTCTGACCTGGTGTTCTTTGGAGCTTGAGAGTTCCTTGGGCTCTTCAGAAGCTCCAGCCTTTCAGTTGCATCCATCCTGAGGAGTTAGCAGAAAGGTAGAACACTAAGGTCAGGAGTAACATTGTGTATGCAGGTTACATGGTTCACTTTGACATGAGCTTTCTCCTATAAGATCAGATTGTGGAAGATGGCACAAAGACCTTATAAAATCTATAATTGCTTGTGCACACGGGAAGAATACTAGAAAATCTGGCCTGTTATGGTGGAAAAGCCATCCAAATCATGAAAAGGTCAGTGTAGTCTATCTGCATTGGGCTGAGAGCACCATGAAGTTCGAATGGCCCTCCAGCCCCTCTGGGGCTTGCACACACAAGTGTATTGCTAATGTCAGAGCACTTTTCCTTCTAATATTCTCCATATACTGACACCAATGATAGCTCAGTTTCAAAATTTCTTTTATGATTTTGCATTTGTTTTCTTTTTCTAGTTATTCTCACAAAGCATCTTCTCATCCTTTGTGCTGCAAAACTTTTGTAAAAGTTCATTTGTGTCTCCTTGGTGGCAATCAAATAGTGCTCAAGAGTGCAGTGTTGAATTTAAATGAAAAAAGAAAAGAGGGGAAACATGATACAGATGTCCACAATAACAGGGAGAGAAAGGGAGATTTAAGGTTTGCAAGTTTTATCTCTACAACAGTAAAAATGATTTTCTGTGCAGAAACTGAATCTTGAAAATTAATTAAAAAATAATCAATACTGGTTGGCGTAAAAGGGCATGCATAAACAAAAATAACTGTAATTGCCTCCAGGTAAGGGTTAGTCTGTTCTCAGTCTTTCAGTGGTTAGCATTACTCTTTGGGGATAAACCCATACACAATAGCTCACTGAGGTTATAAATGCTATCATGGGAAAATGTCATTGATGGTTACCAGCTCATGTATAGTTCCAGAAGCTATAGAATGAGGATAGCAATGGTAGACAGGGGTTTAATTATTTAATATATGGTGTTTGCCCATGGGCATTGGACAAGAAAAATGTTACAGGGCTGCTATATATAATTTCTAGTTACACCTAAAAATATATTGATGTATCAGTTTTGTTTTCATACTCTTTAATTTCCTTACCTTCACTCCCACAGATTATAAAATCTTTATAGATGTTGGAGATAGTAAAACTTCTAAAGGAGGATGAAACATAATGGCAAACATCTTTGCCAAACAGACTGTCTAATTTGACTAAATAAACATATACCCAAAAGCAATCAAATAAAACAGAGGAGCATGAAAGGGAACTCTTAATTTGAAGTTGTTTATTCAGATTGTCTTCCACAATAGTGATTCAGCTGATAAGATTTCTTCTTGGAAGATGATTATGTATTAAAAACTCAACCTTGTTTTTAAGAAGAGCATGCTGGAAAGCCACTTAAAGGTATCAATTTGTCTATCTCACCCTACCTGCAAATGAAAGGCTCCCAAGAGCTGAGGATGAGAGGAGTCTTAGAGAACTGGTACAGTATCACCAATGTTCGCCTTTGGTTACCACAAGAAATAAGCTTTTTATTTGAAGTGATAGATCTGTATTCAACTGCACCTGCAGTGCATCGGCTGAGAGCCGTTTTTCTTGCTGGCCAGTGCTTCTTTTGCTCAAGGTTATTATTCATTCAATAAAAACCAAATTGTCTGACAGTCTGAAGGGAGATAATGGCTAGACAGCTTTATCAGCAGGAACCCTGGAACTTTCACAGCTGGAAAGCTACTTTGCCAAAAAACGTGAATGGTGAAGCCCTACAGACTAATGTGCTATGACTAGAACGGGTGCTGATACTCAGCTCAGTTCTTCCTTGATTGTAAGAACAATATAAGCCAGTGCTGCCTGTGAACCTAGGATCTGTTTATGTTTCTGCTTTAATGCTGATTTTGCAGAAAAAACAGCACCCACTTTCCAATTGTCTTTGTGGACGGAGAAAACTGTGTGTCTGCCAAAGCAGTATCCAAATGTGGAAGGTCTGCCTTACCATATGTAGGAGTCCACCTGCCAGTCTTTGTCATTCTTTAATTAATCTTGAGGTTATTAGGTGCTGAAATACCAATGCACTTGGCATCTACCTTGTCTCTTTCCATCTCTCAGAGAGAAGGAAGATTCTTTATTCTGTGTTCCACAGGACTGATTTGTGTGAACAGATACCCAAGTCTCCCACATGCTCTGTGAGAGGCAGCTTGTCCTGGGACTGCTGTGGTTTGTTCATGGGGTAACCATGGGCTGCATGAGTTTGAGTATTCTAAGGTAGTGATCTCTCAGTGCTCACTGAAATAATTTGAAAAAGAGTTTGTAATGTTGGCAGGAAGTTCCCTATTTCTGTTTTTGTCCCCAGTGCTGAGATGTGTGCCTGATCTGCAGAAAGTGTGGATGTACATGGGAAGTAGTTTTTTTATTAATTTCTCATTCGTAGTAAGTATTTGCAGTTTGGTATCTTTTGTGTAGCCCTTCACATCACAGATTTTGACCAGACTAAACCATAATTTCCTTTGTGTATTTTGGGTGAAAGGACTGTCAAAGTTCTCCCAAAAATAAGACAGTGGCTGAGATTTGGCTTCTTGTTTTTTAAACTTTTGGAATTTGTGCTGCACATAAAATAGAACAACTTTAGTGCACTGGGTATTTCTATTTGCTGTCATTCAATTTCTGTTGCTGTTACCCTGCCTTTGGCCTTTCCTTGTATGCTCTAAGTCTTGACTGAATTCCAGTTCATACAGCTTTTTGCTCTTACCTTACGCAACTTGTTGCTCTTACCTCACACAGTAAACAGTCCTGTCATCTTTAGAAACTGTATTATTTAGGATAACCTGTAATTTCATTTTATTTTTTATCAATTCATGTGCTTTTTATTTGACTGTGTTAATCAGCATGAATGGCCTTTTTTTCCAGGAATTTGTTAGAACCAGACACTTTACAGACCTTCTGCTAATATTTTTCAACATGTTTACCTTCAGTGTCACAGCTGTTCCGCTCTTGGCTTTGTTTTTGAAGATGCTGCCAAATGTACAGTGCTTTGGCAATGTCTACTGATAGATTGTCGTTAGTTAGAGAATGTTCCAGTCCTGTTGCCTGCCACTTGTATGCATCCTAAGCAGGGGTCCCAGGGTAAACTTCCAGAGTAAAAAATAGTCATGTCAGCCACAAATGAATAATTTCAAGATGCTGGGGTTTTCTTCAGGTACCATTCTGGTGGTAGAATAGCTGTAGGATATCCTGTTTGGTTTTTTTCTAGTGGGAAACAGAGATGATACTGAAGGTTTGTATTTATCAAAATTAGTATCGCTGTGTTTTTCTGGCTAGGAGCTAGACCACAACAACTCCCATGAGCTTTGGATTTGAACTTTCAGGGGCCTTGCAATATGGTGGCAGATCTCACACCCAATGTTTTTTCAGAGGGGTAGGAGTCAGCTTGCAGTGTTGGGCAGTGTTGGGAAAAAGTCTGGAAGCTATGGCTGATGTCTTGAGAGTATCAGCATCACCTTTGACTATAACAGAAGCCAGATTAGATTTCCCTTCTACCTCTTTCCTTTCTTTTCCTGTAAATTGTAGTTACATAAATAGGTGGGAGTCTTTTTGCCTAAAAAATCATCCCTCTCTGGGGGGAGTGGTTAGGAACAAACAAGATATCCCTTAAACACTCTCAAAGTTTACCTATACTGTGCAGTCATGCTCCTCACTGCAGTTTGGTTAAATTTTTTAATTGCATCAGTACATCATACATTCTACCACTGTCTCTGGATGTCAAATGACTGAACAACAGGACATCTTATTCAGAGATTCATCTTTCTCCTTTTGTTTAATTTTCCACTGCCTTTTTCCAAACAAAAACTTCTGAGTCATTTGCCTTCCAGCAGTTTATATCGTCACACAACATAGTGGCTCTTTTCCTGTTTGCAAATATCTGAAAGGATTTTTTTTCTTAATCCAATACATGTGAAGGAGGAATTTGCACTTGTTTTGCCAATCTCTTCCAAACAGTCATTCTTTACCCAATTAAAAAATACCCTTAAATCACTGAAGGCAAAGTAATTGAGTAACTGCCAGCAGAATTGTAATTTTTCTGAAACTTTTTTGATTGCAGGAAAGGAAGAAGATTATAGAGTTCGGGGTTTCAGTCCTATTCTTAACACCTCTGCCCAGGTAGAGTGTCCTCTCCCTGATTTGGGGGTCTGGCCATTTTCACCTACACCACCCTTCTCACCTCTGCAAAGTATTGTCTGAAATTTCCACAGCACTTTGTTCAGAGGAATGGCTGAAAATAAAAAAATATTCTTTTTCCTTTTGAGGGGCGGTGACAAGCAGAGTGATAGTCCAAGTCTGTATTTTGCTCCATATGCAAGTTGCCGTGATCCTTGGCTAGGAACTCTTGCAGCCCCCCCCCCCCCCCCCAGCTACAGTGTGGGAGCTTGTGCTCAAAATATAGCAGGCTGAAATCTCAGGTTGGCACTTCCAATTTGTGCTTTTAATACACTGATCTGCCTTTTGACTGCTCTTCACATGTGACCTAACTGCAGCCTGCGAACCAAAGCAAAGATTTGGCTGGCCTTCTTTTGACTGGAGTTTAGGTTGAACTACACATTGCTGTTGCAGCAAGTTCTCTGGTTTTTGCTTTTATTTTAATGTTTTATTCTACTTGAATTTGGGGCTTGGGCATCTTATATGATCCTTTCACTGGAAATTATGTGCAATTTTGTATTAAAGGACTTAATCACTTGTGGTATCCAGATTTTAAAAGGAGTTGTATGTGTCAAGGATTTGGTTGACTCTTATACTGGATATGGTATCTGAGGCAGAATAATGCTGGTTAAGTACCAATGTCTCCCACTTTCGTCCATCTTAGCACGTATTCAACTGGCCAGTACCTAATGCCCCTGAAGGTCAGGTCTATGAGCTACACGTACTCATATCACTGCACTGTCAGTGCTACAGGATTATCCTCTGCTTTGGTGTGGTGGTTTGGGTCCTTCTTACTAGGACCAATGTTCCAAGAGAGGTCCCCAAGCAGAGTTGTGATATGAGAACTGTCAAGGCTTACAAGGTCCTTTAGGTACATGGATCTACGAGGAGCACCATGTCATTTTCTATTTTAAACAGATCTCTTGACTAGGAGATGTTTGGTCATATCTGATTACTTTTAAATTTGAAATTAGGTCACTTTTGTACCCAACTGCTGCCATAGATCTTTCAAAGACCAGAATATTAAAATACTGGAATTGAAATAATCAATGTTTGTTTCTCATTTATTGGAAACATCAAATATGTTTTCCTGTTTTTAATACTGTAGGCAGAGAGACTTGAAGTTAAAAAAAGAAAAGAAGAAATGCAAAGAAGAGAGATGTTCCTTGAAGATCAAAATTAGTAAGTAAAATTTGAAAATTATTACCTTAAATTCCTCATCCGTTTGTCCTTCTTGTTTGTTTGTTTGTTGGGTTTTTAATTATTATTTAATATTATTTATTTGTCTTTTTTTTTCCTGGTTCGGGGCTCAGGAAGGGCTTCTGTTGCTATTTTTTTCAATTTTTGACTTGAAACTTTTGATTTCAGGACAAGAGTCAGAAACTGACACGCAGGAGGTTCCTACTGAACATCAGGAGACACTTTTTTACTCTGAGAGTGACTGAATATAAGCACATGTTATCCAGGGAGGTTGTGAATTCTCCATCCTTGGAGATATTCAAAAATTCTGGGCAGCTGTCTCAAGGTGGCCCTGTTTGAGCAGGGGGTTGGACAAGATGACATCCAGAGGTCCTTTCCAACCTCAAAGATTTTATGATTCTGTGAAATATTCCAAGCCTCCTCCACACCCTATTCTGTGAGAAATTTGATTCTGTAGACTTCTCTTAGCTTCCTAAAACACACACTTACAAATGAAAGCTGATCATTCAGTCCAAGACTAATTATTGAAACAGGATTTAAATTACATCTCCACCCATTTATTTTATTGACTAGTAAAGAAATCTAACCTACATGGAAATAATGAGGACTTCCTATATTTAGCATACTTAAATGTAGAGATTTGTTGTGAAGACCTGTTTCCCAGGAATACCTCCTTAATATCAGATTTAGATACAGCTTAAGTCCTGGTATAATTAATTCCATTGGCAGTGAAGTTCCTGCCTTACCCATTCACTCTACCCTATTTATTTATTTTTAACTGGTCCAAACTGATTTTATCACATAATTAACACACAATACTGTTTAGTCACCTTTACCTTTTTTATCTTAGGCTTCTGAAATTACTCACCTGTATGTTTAGCCTGATTGATTGTTTTTTCCCTCCTCTGTGACCTTTAAGGGAGTCACTTTTTTCCCATGCTGGTAGCTCCAGTTTCTTCACCATTTGCCCAGACTCTGTTCTCTAATGCACAGACATTTTAGTACTTTGTCACTCATCTCAGCCTTTCTTGTATTTTATTTTTGTTTCTTTGCATTTGACTTCAGGCACAGCTCTTTCCTTTAATACGTTATCAGCATTTGTCTCTAGATATTGGTGTTTTGCTTGCTGTTTGTTCTCGGTTTGTCCTGGTGTGGATTTTCCCACACACCCCTTGATTCCTCAGGATTTCTGAAGACCCTTCATAACTTTAGATCTTTGCCTGTTTCTGACAGACTAGACACTTTCATTCTCTTTGGGCCTAAATCAACAACAGACACATCAGGTCTTTGCAGTGCAAGGTCCTCAGTTACGGGGCCTTACTTCTTCCTAAGGGAATTGTCAGGGTTTTTATCTTCTAATTTAATATAATTTTTTGTCTTAAGGTATATTCAGTTATGAACAGAGACATATCTTTTCCTTTCCATCACCTTCTCTGTCTGTACCTTTTTTTGCTTAGGGTGAAATGAATTCTGATATTCAGAGATTTTTCCATTAAAAGTAAGTTCGGTTTTGCCAAAAGCAGGTCCAAACCCTCCGAAACACAGGACAAATGGAAATGACCACAAGTGAAAAATTTCTTCACCAAAAGGGTGGTCAAGCACTGGAACAGGCTGCCTCAGAGAAGTGATTGAGTCACCGTCCCTGGAGGTATTTAAAAGATGTAGAGACATGATTTAGTGCTGGACTTGGCAGTGCTGGGTTAACAGTTGGACATGATGATCGTAGAGGACTTTTCCAACCTAAATGACTCTATGTGGGCAGTCAGGTAGTCCCCAGGTGGTGCAGGAGCTCTGGCTGCCGGAGCACTGAGAAGTGGACTGGCTGGCAGCTGTTCTGTCCACTGATTAAGGAAAGGCTTGGGAGCATTCATCTTTGGAAACTAATTGACTGATGCAACTGAACATAAAGATGGACTGTCGAGCTCCATTGCTTGAGATTATGTAGAACTATCAGAACATTATTTGTATGTACTATGTATTGAACATACACCAGAAGGGCCCTGTAGCTACTACTCCTGGAGGAAGTGAACTGAAAAACTACCTACACTAAATGCAATTTTGGTTAAGCAAAAACCTTCCATGCTGTACAGTGTTAAGGAAACTTCCCTGTCCAACCATCCAGGAGTTACTCTGGCAGTCACTCCTGCACTACCTGAGCTGGGACCAAAGCCCCTTCACAGCTACATACCCCAGCTCACACAGTCAGACCAGGTTTCCTTACCAGCTTGACCCCAGTCTTCCCATAGCACTGTCTCAGACATCCAGATTCTTAAAATAATTTAATCATGATGCAATAACTAAACAACAAAATACCAGCTTGACCTGGTGCCTCTGAGGAGGGATCCTGAACATGCAAAGTGTCAGCAGTTCATGGCTTCTTGCCTCAGGCTTGAGCTTCTGCCACCCAGAGCTCAACCTGCAGCTCTCACTGCAGCTGCACACCAAGCTACCTGCACTGAATGTATTCCTCAAGATATAGAGTGACACTAGTGTCTTCCCTGTTCTGAAGGAATCCTCTGGTGAGCAGAGGAAGGAGAGTCTGTGCCACTGGATGTTGCTGAGGATGCATTGCTGAGATACACTGCCATTATGAAGCACGGCATCCAGGAGTAATGGAAAGATTCTGTGTGACATTTCAGGTTCTGTGAAGTAACTCTATTGAAGTACTGCATGTTCACATAGAAATGCTTGGTATTAAAAGTCATGCTATGCAAAAAAAAACCCCTACTATGCAAAAATGAGTAACTCATTACTTGCATCATCTAATACCCTTTGTCTAGAGGCAAAGAGAACAAATGCAAGGTTGTGCCCCTTTCTTTGCTGTCTCTGTTGGAGTATTTTGATCTCCTTCTCTGCTTGCTGAGAGATGGGGGAAGGAAGGTCATGTGCTGCATATAAAGCAGTGACCTCTGCAAAGTCATGGCCTGTAGAGCCATTTCAAAAGGTAAGCTCCCTTGTTAGTCTGTCCTCTATAAGACCTGTAGCTGCAACATCACAATTTTCCTGAGGAGATCAATGCCTACCAGCACTCTCATTAGCTGGAAAACCTTTTAAAATTGATCACCACCTCTAGCCATATCAGCCTCCAAGGGCTACAGCCCAATCAGTACCTCTCCTGCATGAAGTGCCGCTTCTATTTGATAAGGAAAGGCACTTAAGATTCTCATGTCATTAACATACTATGATGCTGTCTAGAATTTTGTATTTCTGTTTAAATTCTTATCACTATTAAAACCAAGAACTTCTCAATGAAATCTCTTTTCAGAGGGTCTAACATGAAGTGCTAAAAAGAAAAATGGTCTGCAACTTTTTTTGCTGTCTACAGAATACAGTTATTTTCTATGTTTGAAAGCCTTGTAAGCTTCTTTGGACTTTGGATTGACGAAGTTGCTGCATATATAGGAAGTGATTGCTACAGTTTGTGCTAACAGAGAAGAAGCATATGAGGGATTTGTTGGTCATAATGTTGCTGTGGTTCTGTCCTGGCAAATGCCAGATTTAGAAAATGGGAAGTGTGTGTCGACTTTCTACCAGAAACTACTTACCCATGAAATGGAGTCCTTCATTCTGAGTCATGACATCTTGGATACATTTTGCATTATGGGCCTGATTGTGTTTCTGTCAGGGTGCATGAAAAGGTAGTGAAGGCTTGTATAGTCCATACTTTGGAATTGCTGATCCATGTGAGGGAAGAACTGACTGTCCATCTTTCCAAATGGAAACAAAGAAGAGGACTTTTCAGGACATCCGTCTTTAATTAGTACACTGTCATTTAAACAGTAATGAGGATGGGTATCTCATGACTTGCTTTTCTCAGCTGCGTAGCTGCGTGAATCTGTGTTTGAACTCTAGGGTATCTCACCATACAGCTTAATCTAGTAAGATGCTTTTATTTAATTTGTATTCTACTTTTCAAAAACTGTTGTGTTGGATGTGGTCCACTGTTTTTCTAATAGTCATCTACCTATTTATGTAATGGGTAAAGCAGTCTAGAACATAGGTTACTTTCTAATAGTATATGATGACTGTTGTGTCACTTCATCCTTCACTTTGTTACATATTCATGCCTCTGTTTTTGTGAAGGTCGTACTCCTGTAAAAATTCTTGGCACTGCTGCACTCGGGTACATGTGTGGACTCAATATATTCTGCTCAGAATTTGGAACTGGAAACAGAATTTGCCAGAGTGCCTGTAAGTGCATATTCCAAACACAATGCAGGAGGTTCACCAAACCAAGTTGATATACACTTGCCTGCCAAAGCAGTTTTCTCAAAAGTCATAAAATGCAAGAGAATAAAACCTGAATCAAAACAGAATTTTTATTTATTTATCTATTTTTACAGGAGGAATACTAGTGTCCTTGCCAGTTTTCAGTCCCTTATGATGTGTGGTTCAAACAGCAGGCTGGCAAGAGATTTTCCCCACAGAAGTACAAATGTAAACCTGACCAGACTTTTGATATAGGTTGCTAGAGAGAATGAAAGAGAGCTCACACAAAAAGGGTTTGCAGCCTTGAGAATCCTTTGTTTGCTTCTTTTCACCACAATTGTCTTTGTTTTGTTCATTTGCTCCTGATTATTTTAAGCGTTGTCAATTATTTAGCTAACAGGCAGAAAACTAGGCTTTTATAGACATCCAAAGGGACTCTCTTGAGTGTAATAATGAAGGCAGTTTATTGAACGCCTGTGAGGTTGCTTTCTAATTGTACACATTAATCTGCCCATGCAAGCTGGCTGAAAATATAGAAGCAGATTGCACATGCAGATGGAGCGCACAGAATCTATGCAAAAGACTGATACGAAACTGCATTTTCCTTAAAACTGGATTTATGCTTATTACTTCAGATAATAAATGAAACTTACATCTAAAATAACATCCAGGAATATTGGATGAGTTTGTGGATGGAAAGAATAGCCTAGCTCTGTTATTTTATCCAGTCAGGGAAACAAAGAAAGCAGGTGAGTTGACAGGATAGATTAGTTTTGAGTGTTGGTAGGAAGTGATGAAAATAATTCTGCTGAGAAAGTTGCCTTTTTTCTTTAATCTATTTGTATACTTTCTTGAAGCCTTGTACCTAAAATGAACTAGTGCTACATTTTTTGTTCTTATCCCCCAAATCAGGAACACCTGCTCAAGAGCTTGCAGACAAGAAATCCTACTAACCAAAGATAGCACAGTTTTGATCACTATCATTAGATTTGTCCAAGTTCTCTGTATTATGATTTTGCATTACTGCCAGTGAAGTCTGTGAATACTACAGTAAGCTTGCTATATGGCTACTGGAAAGATTTGTGTTAGAAAGCAGGCGAACTAAATATTCAGAGGATGACCTTTCCTCATGGTAAAGGGCATTGCAAAAGAACCATCAACATCATACATGCATTTAATGTGTTAATTATTTCACGTTGTAATTTTTTACCATATAGCTTCCAGCAAAAGACAAATCTTGCACCAATACACGCTCCAAAATCAGTTCATGTTTTTTCCTTACCCAAAAGTTGACTCAGTCCTACAGATGTGGGTTAGAGTTGAGGTACAGGCAACCAAAATCCATATAGAGTTGAAGGCATGTGTGTTGATGACAGACGGAGATGTTTTTACTACCTTACCCCTTGTCACGGTCCATCTGTGGGAAAAAGATGCTCGTAAACTTCTGAACTTATTTAAACCATGTAAACTTCTTGCTATGCTAATCTCTGCAAGGGAGGAGGGAGTGAGAGAAGGCATGTGTAACTGTGTACTAGAAAAAGCCACGTACCTTTGGTGAGACTATTTTCACATATGGCATTATCGCCCCCCCATCCCCAACCCCCTAAACTTCATTCCCCTTTTAGAAAGTGATTTTTATTGGTGAAATCCCAACTACACCTCCCTTTGGAGTGTCTTTCTCCATCTTCCAACATAGAATCTGTTGGAAACATGCATAAATGAATAGCAATCTCATCAACCTTTGCATTGACTTCTGGAACGTCTTCGATTTTAACATTCTGTTTTGTTAGGCCACATGTAAGAGGAACAGCAATGACCCTAGTACCAACTAGGCTTGTTTATCATAGGAAATGCCTGACCAAGATGCATTTGGCAATGCGTAAGACAGAGCCCTGTCGTGGGTTGACCTTGGCCAGATTCTAGGCACCCACTGAAGTTACTCTGAGCTGGGAGAGGTCACACAGGCAAAACAGACTCAACGTGGGGTTAATACTAAATTTATTACTAACAGGATAAGATCTAAAGAGTGAGAAATAAAACAGTCTTAAACACACTTTCCACCCACCCCTCCTTCCTTCCATGTTCTCCCTCCTCCCCCCGCAGCAGTGCAGGGAGAAAAATCCAGCCCTTGGGCAACAGGTCTTCTAAATCTGCTGTCCTGTAGGTCGCTCTTTCATGGGCTGCAGGGGGACAGCGTGCTTCACCATGGTCCTTACCATGGGTTACAGCAGGGGCCACAGCTCTGAGTCCTTCCCCTGCTCCTTGGGGTCCCTCCCACTGGTAACAGTCCTTGATGGACATCTCCAGTGTGGGTCCACCCCTCAGGCAGTAGTTCTTCCATATCTACTGTCCCGAGGGTCACTTCTCCATGGGGTGCAGGGGGGGGTCACTGCACCCCAATGGTCCTTCCTAGGATGCAATCCTTCGTAGGGTGAGCTGTACCGATGTGACCCCCAGAGGGCCATGAGTCCTACGCAGGAATAACCTGCTCCAGAGCGGATTTTCCTCTCCACAGGCCACAAGTCTCCTTGTAAGTTTTATAAGTAGGTTTTAAAAGCAGCAACCTCCCCCCCCCTTTTGTCCCTTTCCCTTTCTCCAGTACCCTTGTTTATACATTCCTTAACCCTCTTACCCCATTCTATGCTCCCCATATCAATCCTACTTCTGAATACAGCAGAAATGTTTAGTCTTTTGTCAAGGCAAGGCCTAGATGGTTGACAGAACAGCATATCAAGGCCTAAACCGCAGAATACGGTCAAGAATTAGGTAACTATGTACCCTTTGTGCTCTGATGATGGTGAAGATGGGATGAATGAGGGGTCCCAAAATACACCCCAGACTCATTTCAAGGGGGTGGATCCGGGGCGGACCAGAGTAAAGGCCACAGGGTGGACACATCTGGGATTGGATGGATGGTATTATAAAATGTAACCTCTCAGGCACGGCCTGCGCGCGCGTCGTGTAACATCTACTGCCTTGGCAAATAAACCCTTTCTTATCTCACCCCTAACTAACTGCTCTGGAGATATTTTTTTCAGCCCCAAAATACAGCGGCAACACTGGAGACAATACTTTCCTTTCCATAACATTAATTCAACTGTGGTCTCTCTGACTTCCCCCTTTTCCTGCAGTATGGCTTATGCTATGCTTTGCACTGTCATGACTACAGGTTTAGTATTATGAAAAATACCTTTCAGACATTCAGTCTGGCAACTCTAGATGCATTGCTGGGTTTCCATAGAAATGACACAAAACAAATTAACATATGTAAGACCTGACTTGTCTTTTGTCAGGTCCAGAAATCTGAGTCCCTTTCTTGTGATAGGGACACTTGATTAATATATTACTTAATTTGGTGTAGTAGGGTGTTTCCTCTATTCAGAGGCAGTCTTGCTGAGAAACTTTATTTGCTTCCACTCTTGTAATCATCTTTTCTGATACCAAAACTGAGTTAACTTTTCATCTATCACTGTGCTGATCCTGGAAAAGTAGTGTCTTCCACCACATTTTTATTTAAATAAATAGAAATTCTACATCCCCCATGTGATTCTTTTGACATCCCTAAGGAACTAGGACATCCAGGTATAGACCTAAGTTGCCAGATATTTCTTTGCAGAGCTTCAACCTTCTCTAATATATTCGGGATTTTCTATAGGAGTTCTTGGTCTTTCTGGTATAGAAATAAATTGCTATTTTATCAATTTTAGCATAACTAAAAACCCACAAAATCCGCAATTTAAAACTTCAAGTTGCCAAAATTATTCTGTGCAATCTTACCACTTCCCTGTCATGGAAAAAATGTGAGTGCTTAAGACTCGTGCAAGAAGACTAATAATTTGTTCAACCTTGATACTCTATAGATCTGGGAAACAAATATTTCACTTGGTTCTTTCTTTACTGTGCATTGGCTGAGGTCTATGTAAACTGCCCAGGTAATGGAGGAAAGAGAGGGTGAACTGGGAATGATCAGACTCTAAAAGCCTGGCTTGCTACAACTTGGGCACATACTTTGTATGTGAAGTAGTAAAATGTTTTTGTATTGCGTAGAGTAGCAGAGAACTTGTGGGTTCTTGCTCTTTCTCAGAACTTCTCCTCAATGTAGCACTCCTCACTGACTAGCAGGACATTTGCCAAAAAGACATCTACTCACCGTTTCAAATCATGGAGTGAAAGATAAAAACACATCTGGTAGTCTGTTTCAGCTGTTAGTCATCATCACTTTTTGGCAGCCAAGGCTTTTTCTCCAAGCTTAAGTCTTTGGTAGAGGCATCTTCTCCCCCACAGAGCTAGCTGGTTGCCCTGTTAGGAGAGTAAATCTTTGTGTTGAATATGTCTTGAAGCACTCTTTCTGCTCTCACTTCAGTGCTTTCATGCTTTCCAAAGCTGTATACAGAAATAAAATTGCCTCTTTCCTCTAACTCTTCCTTTGAGTGAGCAAAGGCTGGAGTAGATATGTCTGGTACTGAAGGCTAGGAAAATGGTTCCCAGTCACAGCATCCAAACTCCTGTTGGTTTTGTTTGTGACTTTGTTTAACTGCACTTGGTTGAAACTGTGAGCAAAGTGGTGCTACTTTGAAAATCTGCTTTATAAGGGATGCAACTGGAAAAAGAAATTTGTGCTTGACAGAATAAGAAATGACGATGCTGTGCAATTCTGCTTCAAATAAAGACAATTACTTTTTTTTCTAATGCCACAAAATGCTTCTAAGTCTTTCTGCTTGATTAAGTAATCTCTTGTAAGGCTTCATCATATTAACCATGAAGGAAAATCCCTAAAATTATCTTTTAAATTACTTACCAGAGATTTATAGATCTGGTTGAAGGATTTGCAACAATTCAGTGAAGCAGTTGCATCCTGACAATGTCCAAAGGTATATGAGTCTGTGTTACAGGAACTTTACAATGAGGAAAGAAAACGTAGCCACTGTACACCCCAAATATGCGAATGAAAATAATTGTTTGCTTAAAAATCCTCCCAGCAAATGTCTTATCCACAGTATAGGTTCTGTATCCTCTGTCTCATTTCATTTTGTCTGTTTCCATAACCTTTTTTTTCCACCTATGTTGTTTTTCAGCAGACACGTGATAAAATATCTAGGCTGGATTCCAAGGGTGGGATAAAAAGCTGTGTTTATTTTTATGGAAGCACTAACAATTCTATTTGGATTGGATTTCTTCATAGCAAAACCAATGAATTATTGAACAGATTGCACCTGGGTTTGCCAAAGAGTGATTCCTGTCAGATTGCTAATCCTGGCCCAGAATCTACAGCATGGGTAAGCAAGACTATGGTGTGTGCTGTATTTTCTATCAGCTTTCCAGGTGCTGTCAATAGTGTAATGTTAGAATATTCTAACTGAGCTTAATTGTCTAGCCATAACTCAGTGAGTACCAAGGAGTCTTTCTGGGTGAATGAGATTGCCTACATTGTCTCTTACAAACTGGTAGAGTATTCTACATAGTAGGGGAGTGCTCACAGATCTCTCTCTGATAAATGAGAACCAGATTTATATTCAAAGGTCAGATCAGAATCTTAAATATGCCCTGTACTCATCCGTTGGTGGTAAGCTTTCATGAAATCTCGATTAGTTCTTGTCAGCAGAAGCTTTACTGCATTAAAAATCTAGTCAAAAGAAAGAGAAGCCTGTTTCTCACTGTATCGTAAAAAGTGATTCCATACGCTGCCTGGGGTCTTTGTCCCAGTTTGAGCGAGCCTGGTGAGTATCAATGTAATTAGGAAATAGATAAAGTATTGCTTAAGTTTAATTATTCTAATTGCCTCTAAAAGGCTTTTCCACATACAATTAGTCTCTTCATGTCTAAACCAAGCTTTCCTATTATGTAATAACTTTCAGTGAGGAATATTAACCCTGAGACAGAAGTATTTCTCCTGTAGGGAGATTTGTAATTGGGGGAAGACAGAGAAGAGGCAGCCAAGTGGACAGAAATTACTCTTATAAGTAACTCAGAGGAAATTTGGAAGTATCTGATCTGGGCAGCCCTCTATTGTATACAATCTTGAACAGCTGAGTAACAGGAAGGGAAGATTTGCCTCCCTATTTCCTCAGAAGCCTTAGAAAGGTGCAAAAAATCCTCCCGTTACTGAAATTGCTGGCAACAGAGTATATGACAGCTGTCTTGCCCCTCCTTTCTCTCCCTGGTTTGCATGAAAAGGGAAGGTGATATTGAAAATAGATTTCTTTCCCATTTGATTTTGCCAATAATTTTGTGCCTCTGAAAATCCTAAAGAAATCCTTGCATATGTGAGCAGATATATAGCTTGAAGGAACCAACTCCTGTCCAACATTGCTGGACAGAAGGTCAATTGCAGGAGAGTGGCTTTCAGACTATCTTTTGTAGTCCTGGATGGACAAGAAAGATGAAAGACCATGGGAAGAGAGAAAAGTTGTCTTGAAACTACTTCTGCCTCCCTCTTGAAGCATCCAACACTCCAAACAGTGGGGAGCTTGTTCTTTGGTAGGGAGGACCCCGCTCTGCAGCCTTTGTATGGTGCGAGCATTGAACTGTGAACACAAGTGAGCTCATATCCCCAGGACTGACTTGGATTTCAGCATTTTGGTGTGGTGTCTTCATATCCATAGAGAAGTGGGTGGAAGTCTGAAGGAACACTGAATTCTTTCAGATGTTCAGGTACTTCTTTTAGCCTTGGCCTTCTACTTTACCTACATATGTGTGTCTTTCTCAGTCCAGGTTTTGACAGGTTTCTTAATAAATTGTGCCAAATTACATACCATAGTTAATCTTTTGCTTTGCTAGTGTCCAAGCAGGTAAAATACATCATTCATCAGTACTGTTCTTTAATACTAGATGATGTTATACCTGTCGGTTGCATAGCAGCATTTCTATAGCTTTCTGAATCAACTAATCACTTGCTTGTAATGCAGCAATGCAGTTAGCAGTTCTCCCAAGCAACCTGGATGAGGTATGGTCTATAGGCATACTCACACCATCTGAGCTCTGTGTGAGGAATGTGAAGCGCATAACCAATGAGTTGTTATCTAAATAATCTTGGCATAGTATCAAGATTCTAAACCAGTGGGAAAGCTAGGACTCTAATTTAGAACGTGTTATCTTGAACGTGTCCTTTGTCTGGAGTAATTAAAAGATTCAGGAACGATGCATTTGAAGTAGTGAAGTGTGATAAGCTTAGGACATGGCTGACATGCATGCTAAAAGGGGCATACATGTACATATATGTGAGTTTTAAAATTTAAAATTCATCCTCTAACACCAGTTTGGGACAATGTAATAATGGTCTAAGTTTTTCCCTCACATCATTTCTTTGGTAGTGATATTAATTCAGCACACCTAGTTCGACTATCAAGGCCAAATGTTACTTGATGTCTGCGAACAAATTTGACTTCTTTGGAGTGACTCTGTCATTGATGACTTTTTTGGCCCACTTATTTAATCAAGCTCATAATTAATTTTAATCCTGTCTTTCAAAGTGTGACCAATCCTGTGTAGATTTTTATTGTCTTCCAACTTGATTAACATACTCTCCACACAATTCTCCAAGCCATTATGGAGAGTAATGAATAATATCGGACCCAGAATGAGTCTCCCTGGACACATGTAACAACTTCTCCCAGCTCAAAATTGAGCTATTAATAATTGCTTTCTCTATTCAGTCTTTTTAGCAAATTATGTGCCTGTTGTTTTAATGGTGTCATTCTGCATGCATATATCAAGTTTTGAGAACATTGTGTAGACCTGCCACAAATTCCTCACTGAAGTCAGACCTGCATGATTTTTGTATTAAATTATACTGTCTCATTATTAAGTGTGCTACACTATGTCCCTCCTCAAAGACTTTTCAGTACAAGTTCCAGTGTATAATATCCTGAAGATCCTATAAGATCCTAATGGCTTTTTGCCAACAAATAAAACTTGTGAAAGACCAGGGCTAGTTACTATAATGAAAATGTACTGCACAGCTGAATATACTATTTGTGATGTGTAGTTCAGATTTTCAGGTGTCTTGGCTGTCCCACAAATAATAGAGCAGATTTCATCTCTCAGTTTCTGTTGTCTTTCCTCCACAAATAATCCTGCTTTTCCCTCTGTTACCAGACCTCTGTTCTGCTTTTTTATCTTGGTAATATTTCCAGTACTTTTTTTCTTCCCAGAATACCCCATCTCACTATGATATATCCTAATTGTGTTTTGTGACTGCTTAGATTATGTTTGTCACTGGGACATGTGCTGTGGATACTTTGTTGTGATGTATAGGTGGACGTTCAGCCAAGCTGAATCACAGAGAGACTTTTAAACACTTCTTGTTTAAATTCTAGTTTTGAGACTAATCTGTTTCTCGAGTAACTAGAATCATTCAATGATTTGTATTTGTTAATTACCCATATAACAAATTGGGAATAAGGTTCTGGAGTTTGGCCTCCCCTTCCCCACACCAATATATTTTTATTTTCTGCTGAAAAATAGACAAGAAGCCATGCTTATAAGCAAGCTCTTCGAGAGGATGATAACAGAAGATTAGAGGAAATGAAGCAAGAACAACGAAGGAAGGTATTTATACATTAACAGTTTGCATAGTGTAACTTTTTTGCATGCTGTGAAACCAATTAAATACATTGATTACTTGTAGTCTATGCACAGAGCTTCTCTTCAGCAAAAGTCATTCAGTCACTGTTTTCAAACATTGTGAGAGACGAGTCGAGTTGCAAAATTTGAACAGGGGCGAGGCAATTGTCTTCTGGGTTCAAGGCTGTTTGCATCTGGATAAGAAGCTCCTGTTTGCCTCTCCATATGAACAATTGTGCAGAGTGTTTTTTCACCATGGCACCTGATTTCATAGGCTAAGGAAACCAGTTTACTCTCTCTCGAGCAGAAGTCGTCTTACTGAGATATTCATGATGATCTCAGTCTGAATAGTCTGTTTCTACAGAATTGGCACCCATGTGCCCTGCTTTCTCAAATGGGGACATGGAAACGTTCAGATTTGCTGTTAGTTATAGTATGCTTCTCTGTTCCCTTACTAATCACCTAAATGAAGAGTTTTGAATTGTCTAAAAAGCAGGCATGCCGTAACTGCAACTTTGAACTCCATCTTCTGCATATGTGTCATGCATTGCCTGAAATGTGTCTGAACACTGTAGTCCCTCTGTTATAGATTTGGGTACCATAACCACATGAAGTTCATCTACCGAAGACGATGGCAGTGTGCTAAGTTATCTGTCTTGGCTCCAGGTCTGACTTCGAAAGTGCGGGGAGGGCAACATTTGAAAATCATATTAGCGAGTCATTGGAAAACATATGAGCAAATACTGAGCCTCTTGCTGTGCCTCTACTGTTACTAGTATCCAAATTCACGTTAAAGTACTTCCCCGGTCGCAGAACCTTAGCACAACAAATTCCATGCAGTGAGTTTCTACTAGAGCTGGAGAAGTGACTGATTCCCTCTTGTGGATATTTTTCTTTACATGTTGGGGATGTGTCCTCATTTCATGTTATTGTAACACTGTGATACCGGAAACAAAAGGTGGAGCAAAAGGGAGGTTCTTAATTGCTATCCCATCAGGTGTATGCTTATTCCCAGGAACTATAAAGAGTAAAATTTTTTAAAATCAGTCCTGATGAGTGTAAGGCTGGTAGCTGTTGTATTCTGTACATTGATTCTTCCAAAGAGAAAATAGCTACAGATGTAGATTAGCTTGCCCCTAATTGATGAGGGTTTTTCTAAGGGACTTGTGTAGAGCTGTAGACTCTTTACTAATTTCCACAAATTAATAAGAAGGTGTTGGCTGCTTTTAAGGCTGGACTTGTTTGCTACATGGTTCCAGGGTCTCCTTGCCTTCACAGTTGCTGCAACCTATCAAGCGAAGTAATGCACTACTTACAAACCTACAGTAAATAATATATATTTTAAAAGCTCCAATAATTGTCCCTCAGATATATGTTGGCTCGTTTCTACTTCAAACCAATATTTATTAAAGTAATCATGGATTTTGTCTTGTGTGTACCTCCTGGCACAGTGTAGCTATAAAATGTGTAGGCATTGTCAGTTCCCTTTTTAGTTCACAATAGGTTTTAGTATGTATTACTTGATTTAGAAATTTTCAGTACATTTTGCATCATATGCACACAATATATTTCAGAACATTACTCCAAGAGAGGAGTCGGCATACTGGAAAGTCAGATACTGAGTTTTAATTTTCAGGTTGAATAGTTATTTAAAACAGTGAAAATTAGGGTTGGCTTTTTTATTTCTTAATCCTGTTTCTTCTTTAAGGCTAGACAAATATTGATACACAACACATTCTCAGTTATTGATTTTCTTCGTACATGTATTGAATAATTACTATTTAATGTTCCACTTAAATTGATTTAAAGAAAAAAAAAGACTTGTGGTTCCATTCAGTTATTGAAGCTTTTATCTAAACGAATAATTTTATTTTAGTTTCTATTCCTACTGCCTCACAGTTGCTATGGAAAATATGAAAGATGGGTCTGTTCCTATCCCTTCACATTTGCCCTGCAAGCCAAATTTTTTCTGCAGAAAAATCTGCACCTTCAATTCTTGGGTGCCTTACAAGGAGCAAGAGCTACACAAACAAGCAAATATGCAGGCCAGAGTCATACAAACTGTGTTTCCTTCACAGTTCTGGCTAAAATTGCATAAGCAAACTCTCCTTTGAAAAGAATCCCATTTGACACTGTTTATATACCTTAATATTACATAAGGATGGTTAGTCTGCTGCAATGTTGAGAGCTTGCATATGCTTCCACCACACCAAAAAGTATCATTTGCCCTCGTCACCCTGGTAGGAGCCCCAGGGAGCTGGAGGTAACACACCACACCACATACCCCATATCTCATCTTTTCCTTGTGCTCTTTAGAGGCAGGAGGGAAAAGGGCATGTCTCCTTCTTACCCTATGGGCATGACAGCTCTGTCTGCTCCTGCTAGATTACTTTGGCTGTCTTCCCCCTTGGACCCACAGGGAAATTCAAACCTCTGGGTTGGGGCAAGGGGAAGCAGACTGGTGTCTGGCATACCCCCTTAAATGTAGGACTGTAAATGTCTGAATCCTGTAACTTCCCATTTTTTAAGGCACCCACATGCTGAATAGAAAAATGAACTCAATTTTTGACATAGTGCTGTCACATAAATAAAATGCTGCTGAGAGACGTTCTGGGAATGACATGTGGCTCTAACTGAGGTTAATATCATGTGGAATTAGTAGGGTTTGCAGCATAAGTATGTTAATTAAAAGTAAGTTAGTTTGTTTGTTTATTTGTTTGGTTTTCACTTTTATCATTCCCAGGCTGAATTAATGGAATTTAAACAAAAGCAGGAAGAGGAAGCCAGGACAAGAGCACATCAAAATGAACAGAGGAGGTACAGTGCAAAAAATGCAGAGTACACTCTAATTGAATTCCCACCTGGAAAGGGTCTCAAAATTGCAGGCACTCATACTTTAGAAGACGATTGCAAAGAGGATCCTGTATCTCGTCTCTGGTTTAGCTTTGCTTTCAAATGAGGCACTAATATCTATCATTTCAACTGCTCACAGTAACGCAGGATGACCCAGAGTGCCTTTTTAATTTTCTTTATCCTATCAGCATAGGATACAGGATAGGGTAGAAACTATTAGTACAGTATTAACTACTAGTACAGTAGCTTCAGTTGGGACACACGTTTATCTATCTATCTATCTATCTATCTATCTATCTATCAGTAAGATAGATATAAAATCTACATAATTTTACTTTCTTCTACAGTGGGTTACTTAGTCCATTGTGGTTGACTGTCACTAAGGTTAACAGACAGAGCTAAACATGGGATTTGATATCCATACAGATAGATACTGCTCTTGCAGTGCAGCAAGGCCTTCTGCATTAGCATTTCTTCACACCTCAGGCTGTGCCTCACTGCTGTGACCTCTCCATGCTCAGCTGTTCTCATCTTCTGCTTCAGTCACTTAACTGACTTTCCGTTATCCTGAAGCACAGCTTTATTCTCAGCTTCATTTTCTGCTGGAAAAAGAAAACAATTCTCAGGCTCAAAAATAAATCCACCATTTTTTTATACCATTATGGAAATATTAAAAAAATACTTCTGTAGGCAACCACTCTCCATACTGCTTTCATTTCTTTTTTTTCTCTAGCAAAGACATTGAGATAATTACCCATAGAAGCTAATGAAGGATTTTCGATTCACTCCATCTCATGTCCCTATGTAGAAATAACACAGTATCTTGCATTTTATATTTTTCTTACAATGGTATTTTAAAACATTAAAACAACAGTCATGTAATGACATACATAAGCATGTATGTCATTCCTAAGCATTAATAGGGGGAAAAATGAAACAGTTTTCAAAAGAATCATAGAATTATTTGCGTTGAAAGGCACCCTAAAGATCATTGAGTTCCAACCTCCCTGTCATGGGCAGGGACACCTTCCGCTAGACCAGGTTGCTCCAAGCCCCATTCAACCTGGCCTTGATCATTTCCAGGGATGAGGCATACACAGCTTCTCTGGGCTACCTGTTCCAGTGCCTCACCACCCTCAAAGTAAAGAATTTCTTCCTAATAGCCAATCTAAATCTACCTTCTTTGAGTATACAGCCTCTACCACTTATCCTATTACAACATGTCCTTGTAAAAAGTTCCTCTCCAGTTCTCTTGTAGCCCCTTTCAGGTACTGAAAGGCTGCTATAAGGTCACCCTGGAGCGTTCTCTTCTCCAGGTTTAACAATCCCAATTTGAAAATACTTAAAACATATTGAGGAAAACTATGTTTGTATTTGTTCATGCTTTCCATGTTGATAGAGCAGTGAATGCTAGAAGAAAATGCTAGAGTTGATTCCAGAACTGGATAGTAGGGAAAGTTGTCAGCTGCATAAATTGTCTCTATTAGTTACAAGCTTAGGTTGTTTTTTCATTTGCATTAGGAAATCAGTACTTCTAGAAACTTTCCTTGTGTGCTGAAGGCTGAGTGATTATCTAAGATGAATTGTCAGAATAGGTAATTTCCCTGATAAGGTGAGTGGTGTTGTGCAGGTCATCTTTCTATGGAGAATTTTTCACAGCAGCCAAGATGTGCCTTTTAATCACAACAGACTGACCACAGGATAAGGATGCACCTATAGAACTGAAAATTAAATCCACTCAGTCTCATTCTTGTCCACAGTTATGCAGCACAGGTTTGAAAAATATAGGAGGATAGGCACTGAATGGAGGGGAAGGGAAAGCCACTCACAAAATATTAAATTTCAACAGTTTGTGAATTTCTCAATTACCTTCAGTCATTATTCATTTTTTTATTGTACTTTAAGGGTAAATAATGCTTTCTTGGACCGACTCCAGAAGAAAACACAACCTAATGAGAGCTACCAAACTGGATATACTGGACTACCTCATTAATGACACAAGGGTAAGTTTTTGGGAGCAGAACTTGGAAATAATGAGTTGACTTTTTCTCCAGACACTATTGTGAGTCTGGGTGTGTTTAACCTGCCTCACAGAACTTACAGTCCTGGATGGCTGTCCTCAATAGCTTTTAAGAAGGAATCCTGTCTATATATAAGCTGTTCAAATGGGAGGAGGGAAAAACAGTTGCTCTTGTAGTAGAATTCAGTGGCTTTGCATGCAAGATACTCACTGCAAGGAGCAACATCCAAAGTACTTCCTTAAGTTCAAACAAGGATGGTGAATTGTTAGGAATTTTTTGAAAATCTTTAAATGAAAGATGTTTGGATATGCTGTAAATATTTTAATATGATACTGAAATTGGAGTGGAAAAATGCCATATATGTATATCTACATAGTTATTCCCACATATAGCTGTTCATTTTTTACCCATATAAAATTATGACAAAGAAGGCCCAACAACAACTGATTTAAAATCAGTGTTTTTAAGGATTCTTTGAAGAAAAGTAATCTTGACTGTAGTCTATTAAATATCCATTCATTTTTCAACTGTCCTAATGAGGCATTAATTTGACTGTTGTTTAGAATTGCACTCTTCAGTATAAACAAAAAAATAAAATTATGTGTATTCCCATCATGGAAATTTCTGTTAGGTTGAACTTCCATGGATGAAAGGACCCTAGTGCAGAAATGGAAGAGTTAGGAAGACTGAGCAGCAAAATTATGAGAGTCTAAGAGAATTTAATGAGTTTGCCAGTGTAGAGGAAGGTGTTTAGCTGATGAACTAAAAGCTTGAATTGGATTTGTTGGACTATCTGGTGAGGATGCATATGTTGGCCAATGAATGCCAGGAAAACTTGGGTTCAAGCATCTACAAAGTCAAGGCTTAGTTGAAAAGCAGATATTGTTACTGCTGGAGTTTTCCATGTGCTGGAACTGTCTTCATCACTACAAGCTTTGGGCAAGCCCTAGACCACAGCAGAGGGCTCAGGAACCTTGGACTGGTCCTCTTGGCCTTGTGAGAGGAGACAGGACCTGCCAGTTTAACCTCCCATGAGGTCTGTGAGCAGATGCTTGGCAAAGCAGGTGGTTAGAAGCTTTACTGGTAAGGTCTGGATCATGCGCCAGGCAGTCCGGAAGTTGCTGGAAGCCAAACTACAGATGTCCAGGCTACTTAAAGACTGTGAGTAAGACAGCACTGTGTATGGCAGGCCTGAGTCATCTGCTGAAGGACGGTGTGTCTACAGACAGCAGAATTAGACTTTGGGTAGGACAGAGCCAACTGATACCTCGTAAAGAGCAAAAGGTGAAGTTTGCTGAATGGTTCCTGGTTAACAAAAGCAACAAGGGCACTGTGCGTCTTTTATCCTCATTTGTATACTGTTCCTTGAAAAACTCAAAAGGAAATGTGTGACATAGCTGAGATTCCCAATATCTAGACTCAAGCATCTCCATCAGAGCACCTGCCATTGCCACTGGAAACCTTGCCGTTGCCTGCAGAGGTAGCAGCAGGGTTTTACCTGTAGCCAGGTGCACATCGTCTTTCACAGGGCAGGTGTTGCTACCACCAAATGAGTGTACTCAGCCCAGGCACAGTTTTAACAACAGATGCCTCTGTGATGTATGCAGCCAATCTGTGGGGTAGTGGGCGAGAGTGTTAAATATATATATTCAAAGAATGCATCAACAAAAACGCAATAAAATCCCATGTGTAGAAATGATTAATTTCCTACTCTGTTGTTTACTTAATGGTTTCCAAGGAGCCTGTCTTCTGTTGAGTAATGCTCGATCCATTTTTCCTTTATGTTGTGATGTGAGATTTGAAGACTTAACAGAGGAGGGAAAGATTAAACAATGAAAGAATATGTCATAATGGAAAGGAATTAAAAATGAGCATTGGTAACTAGTACAAGAAAGAAAAATACCTCTCAAAAGATAGGCTGGAGGCAGCAACCTCAGTGTCTTTATAATGAGATTCTTCTCCTTTCCCCAGGGATTTTAAACAAAAAGAACTGAACTCCAGGTGGGGCTTACAAGCCATGTAGTCTGCAGCCTGGCATTTTACATTTCAAGGGAGCTAACTGAAGCAGGTCAGACTATATACTAAGATTAAAAGAAATTAGAAAGGTTCACAAAGTAGAGACCTGCAGGTAATTTTTGAGCCTGCTCTGTCTGTAGTGACACTGAAGAGAAAATATTTGTTCTCTTTCCCTCTTTTTTTTCCGCGTTTGAACTCTTTAAAGTCACAACAGCTTCACACTTAACAGAAACTGAACACTGTGCTCTGTTGTTGATGTACCTGCTGTATTTTTCACTGTTATTTCTATTGGCCTGGTTTCCTAAGGAAATTAAGTTTGTATGATAATGCTGTCTGTCTGCACGTAATAAGGTTTTCAAGCTGATGGCCAATCTTAGCCAAATTTGAAAGAGATTGTAAGTCTCAAAGATAATTAAATTTCTGTGTGTTTGTGAAAGCAATGACTGGCATAGGAGAGACCCCAAAACAGTGCCCCACTCTGAGAGGTGGTGGGCACTCCTTCGGCTGCAGCCCTCTGGCTGATCAGTGAGGACACAGCTCCTGAGCAGCTGCAGCTCTGCCCTGGTTTCCTGGGGACATGCATATCACAAGAGACATGGAGAAAAGATGAGGAAGATGAATATGTAGTGTATGTCTCAGCATGATGGAGGAGCCCAGCTCCTAATGTCCCCTAATCAATAGGAAATGAGTTTTCATTAATTCAATTGCCTTCCAGATGTTTTGTGGTTTATTAGGAATATTTATAAACTGTTATTTTGAGAAGGATGTTCATGAAAGTAATCTTTTCTGCCTTTTTGGTTATAAATGCCAAAGCACCTTCTATGTCATTATGAGGTTTCCTAGTTTTAATGGGAAAACAACTTAATGAAGTTTCACTTCTACCTGTGAGCTACTGCAGCCTTGAGAGAACTCTGAGTCTTGTTGCATACTGTCAAGAAAGTTTTGATGTCCTTTCCATTGCCATTGTCTCTGACATAAGGATAAACCTCTCAGGATAGGAGGGTAAAAAAATAATGGTTGTCCTTTCAACATCAAAGCTTAATAAATAAGACCATATCATAGAATCATCAAATGGTTTGTGTTGAAACAGACCTTAAAGATTATCTAATTCCACCTACCCCTGCCATAGACAGGGACATCTCCCTAGATCACATTGCTCAAAGCCCCATCCAACCTGGCCTGGAACGTTGCCAGGGATGGGTCATCCACTTCTCTGGGCAACCTATGCCTCTGTATTCCTGTACCTCTCCATCCTCACAGTAAAGAACTTCTTCCTAACTTAGTTGTTACTTAGCTAGAACTTATAACTGAGTCAGTATCTGTTTACTGTAATGGCACAGATTATGAGTTTTATTTAAATAGTAAAACACTTCTATTGTCACAAAAGAATAACTTTAAAACAGTTGCACATTTTTATATTCAATACTCGTGAGGATTGCCCGTATTGAAGTACAGAGAGATTTGCAGAGGCCAAGTGCTAATACGTGGCAAGCCTGTAACAGAGCCCTTGTTTATTTTTTGCATGGAAATGGAGCACTGTCAAGTACCCTTTCGTCTCTTCTGTTAATGGGAAGAGGTCACATGGTGAACATATGAAATTTATGTCTGCCCTTCTTTAGGGAAATACCATTTGTCTTGCTGAAACTCTCTGAGCTATAGGAAAACCAGAATCTAGAAAGCAAGATGACATATTACATCTTCCTGTTTCATGTCTCCATTACACCCGGTGTCATGCATAAGAATGAGAAATGCTCCCTTGGATGCTGACTCTGCTCTTTCAGTGGATGCATAATTCTAGATATTTGCTGTGGGAAGCAACTATGCCCTGAAAACACAGGTGCAGTGGGACAGGAAACCCCATTCTCTTCCTTTCCCATGTGCAGAACAGGAAGTCAATAGATGTTGGATAAATCTGTTTTGAGGAAAAATGATTTATGGATAAAACTATTTTAAATAAACATGGTTTGTGGGTTTGCACTTGGTTTAGTTCTTGTAGCATGACCCACGGGAAAGTCTTTTTGGAGCATTAACCAGCGCTTGGTTTGCTATTTACTACCAGTTGAAGAGGGAGTATGTCATGAAGTTTACTGTTGCACAGCGAAAAGAACCATAGCTCAAAGGCCCCTGAAGTCACAAGAGCAGCATACATGCCACAGGTTTCCATAAACAATCAGCCTTTAATGAACTTTCAGAAGTATCAAGTTGCACTGAAAATGCTGGTTTCCCAGCACAAAGAAAAAGGTTTTACTTAATATGGAAATATTGAGAATAGAATGTTTATACAAGAAGGTTCCAGAATGCAATCCACAGTGCTTACATTTGTTTTAATGAAGAATGTGATTCATTAGTATAGCTTTAACTTGGTTAGTTTATGTACAATCTGAGTTGAAAAGATTATTTTTTTCCTAAAACTGGTTATTTTCTTGTTAGTTTGTATTCTTCTTTTTATTGAAAGTAATATGCTTGTTTTCCTGGCAGAAAGATGACAGAAAATATAGAAACTACTTAGCAGAAGTATCAGCATCAATATAGGAACGTTAGATGAGTAGGTCCAGGCATGCTGTATCCCAGTTTAATGACTTACCTCTGTTAAGGCTGTCAAACATCATATGCAGATGCGTTCTGCCTGCCTTGACTTTGAGCTCAATCTTTCTTTCCTTTGAAAATCTCATCCTAAAAGAGAATAGTGGCAGCCTGGAAAGGAACAGAAGAAACTTCTCACTCTTTCAAATTGTGTGAGGTCAAGAAATGACTGAGGTATCTGAAGACATTTGAAACACTCCTAGATTGTTATTTTTTTCCCCAATAAAAACAAGATACGTTTATCTCCTGAGTCAATACACTATGCTATTCATATTGAGTTCAAATCAAATGCTTGTTTCTTGCTAGAACTGGAATCTTGCAGAACTACTTACTTGTTATTTTAAGTGGAGTTTCAAAAGGCCAGAAAAGTCTTCAAATAATCCACGAAGTGCCACTCAACTGTATAATCATAATTCCTTGCATAAATGTGTGATTGTACTGTACATTGTACTGTACTAATGCATTTTTTTCTTTTATCCATAAGTCGAATTACTTGGAATGAAGGAGGAAAATGTTAAGAATAATGAATTTGTTTGTTCTTTTTAGTACCAATGCCCGTATTAATTTAGCTACGTATTTGACATTTCATTATGACAGCTTAGGTAACTTAATTTTGAAGCAGTATGAGAGGGGATCTTAAAATAAATGCTTTCCAACTCCGTGTTTGGGGCTATGGAATGGCACATATCTAATCTGAAACATGTTTTTTTGTAAAGAACCACAGAATGTATATTGCAGGTCAGAAGAATTGCTGATGGCATGGAAGGCATCTTCTGGGAGTGCCTTGATATTTAGGCTAAAACCTCAATACAGCCATGTTCTCTGCATCATGTACTGTACATGGATAAACCTGGACAGCTGAGGAATGTGGCTGGAACTGTGGGAAGTGACTCTACATTAGTCTTAAGTGAATGACTGTCATGGGCTGTGTTCTTCGTGCTATTTCTCATGAGCAAAAAGGGGATTCATATCAGTGGAGGCTGTCAGTAAACACCATTAAAGAACCAGAGAAATCAGGCCCTCTGTTTTCAAATGCCCTTTTCATAGGGCTCACTACACCTGTTCTTTTCTGAAAGGGCTCTCCTACTTTAATTACCAGTTACAATAGAAAGATTTCTGCAGAGCCTTTACTTCTAGGCTTGGAGACTTTGGAAGCAAGTTCAGGTACCTTGCAAGTTCAAGTTCTTGCCTTAGAAGATGGCTCTGACTTTTTGTTTGGGGTTTTTTTGAGCTAGCATTTTATAAAAAGGAATTTAAAATAATCAAACTTTCAAAAGTCCCTTGCTTCCAACCCTTCTTCCACAAATCTAAATATTCTTCTGTGACTGTCTTCCTCATTTACTGCTTCAACAGTTACATTAGTATTTTTGCAACAGGGTTGTATTCTGAAGATGGTATCAAAATAATATTGTTGGCCTCCCCTGAGTTGTCTTTTCAATTTTTAAAATTGTAATTGTTATTAAAATTAAATCACTAAAGAATGACAATGAGTAGATGAAGACAGTTCCTCAGAGGGGAAGAGATGACCACTTTTTTGCATCCCACAGTTCTGTTAGGTTTTATAAACTGTGGACAGCTAAAGGAATTCAACATGTTGTACTCCTTGTTGTTTTTCCCAATATCTACAATACCAATAATATATTTACATATGAAGTGTATAAGAAGTGTATAAGAATTACTTTTTTAAGTCTTGTTTTGCTGTTGTTGAGAAAACACATTTCAGCTTGCTACATTAATATATTGTTCAAAGAGTTATTAATATGTTTGCAGATAATTAGGACATTTTGTGAATTAAATTTAAAAAAAAAAGATAGAAATTCCTTCATGAAGGCTTTACATAATTAAATGTTAAAACCTGTTGGAAGAAAAAGGAAAACATTATTTTCCAGTGGACTTAATCCCTGAGAAGTTGACTTTGATTTTTGTTTTTGCTGTAAAAGATAATTTTTAATTCTATTTTCTCCTGCTTGTTACAGGGTATTGGAGAAATACTCACTTTTATCTGGCCTAGGTAAAATGACTTCGTAAAAGCTCCAAGAAACCTCTTCTTTATCATTGTGATTTTTTTCTTACACTGACTCCAGCTGCACACCCACTTCATGAGCAATCTGCAGAGACTGGTTTCTAGCTGTCATTATTGATGCATATTTGAAACAGCTGATTATGAAAGTCTATTTCATTTTTAATGAGAATATGTCTTTTTTTTTTCATAAATTGTTTTGCCTCATGCAGAATGTAATTATCCCAGTCTTTGGGATCTCAGAAATTAGTTTGTGGCTGCAGAAACTGCAGTAATATCTGTGTTTACTTGCTGCTCTATACCCAGACAGAAACAACTTGGAGAGGAACTAAAGAAGAAGATAGAGGGTTTTCTTTTGGGAAGGCAATTTTGTGAAATTGTTTTACTGCTATATTCAACAGACACTCAAGAAGAAATGCATGCATTGTAGACAGGATCTTTTAAATATGTTCTTAGAAAAATACAACACATGAAAGAAACAAAGCTTGAAATAACACTGAAGTTTATTTGATCACTCCACAACTTTTGTGGTATGATATACTGTTTTTTCACTTTGCCTGTTTTACCTTGGTAACTTCTGTTACATGTATGGGGAAAACTACTCCTAGGTTAACTTTAGTTTCTTGCTTTTCTTTGTCCCTCTAGTCTAATGGAATTTAATTTGAGTCCCCCTCTTTCTGAGACAGTTGGCAACATTTTAATGCTTTCCAAAAGTCAGATGCAAGATCAAGACATTTCTTACGTGAAAGCAGGTTCTACGATACATGTTACATAAACCACACAGAGAAGAAAAAGTATCTGTGGCATTTACAAGTATGTGTTAGGCCAAGTTAAAGGTATCTGGAGCAGTTTTGTTCAGTGTGCAGGCATACCATGTTGTTTTTCCATCACCCTAGCAATATGGAATCTTCATAATGAATCACCTGAAGTTTTCTTTTGAACCACTGATGTTGCAATTTTTCCCCTCTGGGACACTCTGTAGTTGCCCTTGGCTCTGTTTGTGTCAAAGAATTACTCAAATCTCTCATACTACTAGCTAGCTGATGTTCATAAGAAATGCTGGAGATCTTGGCAATATTCTGTTATTTAGCCTTTTTTTAGGTATCTGACTCTGGGAAAATTCCTTGGGAAGACTTTTTCATACCTACAAATACTGCATTGCAAGCAGTATTTGACTGTGTCATTGGGCTTTTGCTTTGGAAATTAAATTTACGTTTCCCTCCAAGAACTCCTTCACCCAGCCTTCTTTGATAGATATCTGGACGTCTGCAGAGTGGGCTACATATACATGCATACACATATATTTTAAAGGAAATGTCTTTGCTGAGTCAGAACCTTGTGTTGTACACTAATGAGAATAAGACTTGCAGGTAGCCTTTTTGAAGTAGTGAACCTGCAGCTTCTCCACACTTGATGTATGGTAACCTAGAACCTGCTGACAAAGGCTCAGTGGAAGTGGAAGTCATCATTGTCCCTGACAAGTTGAAATTCTGTCGCTGTGTTTCTCTAGCCAAAGCAAAAGAAGAACTTTTTATTAACCTGTTACTTTCACATTCAGGAACAGTGGTAGCAAGTCACCTCAGGTAATGTCTTCCATTAAGCTTGTCTTCTTTCTTTTACTGTCTTCAAAGATGAAACTTGATCACAGTCTTCAAAGTGCTTCCCCTTATCCAGCATTTTAACCTGTTATTTGAAATGCTGTCTACAAACTATTTGAGACATTAACTATTCCAGCCCTTTTTAATGCAGAATATCTGAATTTTTCCTCTCCTATCTTTCTGAACAGAACAAACAAATCTATATGAACAGTAGCCCAGGAAGTGTCTTTGACAGCCATGGCCTGAAATGAAGATGATAAGAAGTTACATCCATCCACAAATGGATGTTAGCAGGATATCTGGAAAATGTTGTTCTTATCCTGTTGGAAAGCTTCCAGTATCTCAGAATTACCACCTCCCCACACACATATCCTGCCCTGATGTTATGACATCTCTTTAAAGGAGTTATAATGAAATGAACTGGCTGTAGACTGGAAAATGACTTTGTTTGCCAAGAGTTAGGAACTGATAGCTGGGCATGTTTTCTATCTATCTGTTAGAATAAACCTTTGATAAAGATTTTCAAATTCAAATGGGTTCCTCTAGTTACAAGTTATACCAACCGAACTCAGTATCTTTATGCTGTGGCATAAAAACTGATTTTTTATTACTATATAACAGTAAATGAAAAGTCTTTTTTTTTTTTTAATTGTTGTTATCTCAATATAATTTGCACTTATGATCTTATTTCAGAAACAAACCTTCCCACAGGGAGTTGTATGGGTCTGGAAGCTGCAAAAGGAAACTACCTTGCTTTTTCATTGCTGAGTCAAATTCATTTTAACAAACTGACTAAACCATTATAGTCAGCTATTCTGAATTCCAGTATAACTTGACAGCAAGTGTCCTATGTTTAGCCTTTATGGTCTGCATAAATCAGAAACTGTCTTCCTATGAAGAAATGTAATATTAGTTTAAGGACTTACAAGACTAATTCGCTGTTACATACCTAAAAGTTGTTCCAATCAGCTACTAGAAAGGGAGCTAATCCATAGCTTACATTTTATGGTACCTATCCATGTTCGTGCACACCCTCGCTTCAAGAAATCCAAATCCTTGTCTTCTGTCTTGGAGAATATTTTAACCACCAGATTCTTTAGGGTAGTTCTCAGCATCCAGGCTGTGGCGACTCTTCTGTTTTATACAGAAGAATAGAAATACACATGAAATGAGAAGGCTCATAGCTTTATCTAGTCCAAGAGCAGGATGTTGCTGCTGTGGCCTGTGCCATGGCTCTTGACTCCTTCCACAGACTCTTTCTCTGATATATCCTATTGAAGCACTGAGGGAAAAAACACTATTGCTATTTGCTGCTTCAGTGTAACCTTTATTCTTTTGCAATCATTTCTCTCTCCTTTCTGAGAGACTGATGTGTTTTCCTGGTTCTCTCTATGTCCCCTATTTATCCCATCCTTTTCTGTCTTGACATGGGGCTGCATTAGGAAGAGCATTGCCAACAGGTCAAGGGATGTGATATTTCCCCTCTACTCAGCACAGGTGAGACATCAGGAGTGCTGGGTCCAGTGCTTGGCTCCCCAGTATGGGAATGATACAGACATACTGGAGCATCTTTGATATGAGAACAGACTGAGAGAGTTGTGACTGTTCAGCCTGGAGAATATAAGGCTCAGAGGGATCTCATACGTGAGTAAATATTGGAAAGAGGGACAGTAAAGGAGATGGGGTCAGGTGCCCAGCAATAGGACAAGGGACAATGGGCATGAGTTAAAATACAGAAAATTCTATTTAAACACAAGCCTCTTTTTTTTTTCTTTTTTTTTTTTTTGTACTGTACAAGTGATCAGGCAGTGTCACAGTTGCCCAGAGAGGCTGCTGAGTCCCCATCCTTGGAGATACTCAAACCCAAACTGGACAGTCCTGAGCAATCTGCTGTAGGTGACCCTGCTCCGAGCATGTCTAGATACTCTAGCAGTCATGGACAGGCACTCAGCAGATGCTGACACTGTTAGCACTGTTAGTAGGCATGGGAGCTTTTGCTGTGACTGTGACTGGGTAGAAATGCAAGCTTGAAGATGAGAGAAAATTCACCTGTGTTTCTTCAGTCTCTCATTAAAGACTTTCTAAATTTCAAACTGTTCTAGGGATCTCATCTGATCTCTCTCTGGTCTGCTCTCATTAAAAAAGAGTGAGTTTATTTCTTGCCAACTTTAATTCATTTTTTTTTAATTTCACTTTGAGCCCACATTCCCTGTTCCTAGCTGTTTGATCTTTGCACTTAGCTCTTTAATTAAAAGAAGGCAAGACTAACTTTTCCTACTGCCTGGACCTCTCTCTAGGAGCTATCTTTATCTCTTATTCAGCTAGTGACAACCACAGTCTTTACCACCAATTTCTTTTTTCTTCCCTCCCAATCCATGAACTCCCGTGAACTATATTTGGGTAAGAAAATCCTAGCAGAAATGTTATTTTTGAAAGATGATTCCCATTTAGTATTCTCCTTTAAAGTCTCTCTAGCAAATTCTCAATTCGCTTATCTAGACTTTGAAGTTTGATTAGTTCTTTATTTTTAAATGAGAAAGTTGTACGGCCTTATATAACTCTGCTCTTTTAACAAATGCTCATTTTGTCAGACTAGGAATTCCACCACAAATGCAACTTCTTTATATTTAAAGTTTTGTCTTTCATTAAACCACGTTGTCTGGTATTAATGATGCTGTTCACCCTTAATTCTTTATTGAGCACATCCTCTTTTGCCTTCCTGAGATTTTGCCCTGGGTAAGCATTAAATTGACAGACCCATAGTTACATTTTCAGCACATTATCCTGAAAAATTTATTTCCTGTCTTCTTTGTTCAATCTTTTGGACAGTCACCATATCTCAGAGGATTTATTCAGTATCCTGCTTTGAAAACAGCAGTTTAGCAATCTCATCAGTTGATACATCTACAGCCAATGGTTCAAGTTTTCTTTGTTGATATTCAGTAACTCACTGCTTTACCGAAGGAATAAATTATATATATTTCCCTATTCCCATCTGAAATAGTTATCTGTCTGTTTCCCAAAAATAAATAAAAATGTATGTTGCTATCAGAAGTGAGAATTTTGCATTTTTCCTCCTCTCTGGCACACTGGTGGTTATTTAGGTAATCTGAGGGGGTGGCAGAGTTTCTGTGCTGGTGTTCCTTGTCTCAGATACTTCGATCTGGAGTAGGGTGTTTTCACAAGCCATGGTACATGACTGGTGGCCACTGGAGAAGTAGGGTATCTCATTATTGTAAAATTTCATCCTCAGAGTAGATAAGTTTTTAGTAGCCACCTTCCATATTTACTCCACCAGGGAATCATAGAATCATAGAAAAAAGGTTAAGTCTTAGATTAAAAAGGTAAAAATAAAATTATGAAAAGAAGAACTTAACAAAGGCAATTTTGATATAGCTATGACACCAAAGCTTTTGTCTAACTGATTTCAAAGCTTTGAGTAATGCCATGGGCCAGCAGCCAAGAGAAGAACAGACAGATCTACTCTTCATAAGCAACTTCTTAGTTACAGCCAAAAGTTTTCTGGTTTGTTCAATTGAATTTGATCAATACAAACCCAGGAAAAAAAACCAACATTTCTCACCTTGAGAATCTGCAATTTTCTCCTTAATGTAGACCACCCTATACTATTTCAGTCTTGCTCTGCTTTTGTGGAGAGACTCCTTTGCTATTGACACTCTCTCTCTTTTTCCTTTTCTTTTTTTTTCAAAATAAGGTGCAAAAAATTTATCAGCATGCTTAATTTGTGTTTGTTTTGTTGATGTACACAACTGAAATGCTTCCTCTGTCTTGCTGGAGAGCATGGTAAACAGATGTTTAGCTGTTTTAGCTGTTTTAGATCAGCAATTGCTAGCACATCAGAGACCACAGCCTTCAATCCCAGAAATTGGCCTACTGGTCTTTATTCATGTATCTGATCCAACCACATTTAAATAAATCAAAGAGACTTGCTACAGTGAACTAATATGGACCTTTTGGTGGAGGTTAAGGTAAGTGTAAACTTAGTAACTGCAAATCTGTTTTACCCTATTTCTTTTTAACCGGAATAACAAACAAACAAGGGGGGGGGGGGGACCAAACAAAAAAACTATCCAAAAAAACCCCAAAACCCCCAGGCCACAAAACCAAACCAGTGGAAAAAAAAAAAAAAACCAAAATCTAAACTCTTTTTTTTTTTTAATTTCTTCCAGAGGGAAGAAATGGTTTAGTTTGATAGGCTCAAATTTTTTTTATTAACCTTTATTTTATGTGGCTTTTCAAAAGTTCTGCTGTACCTTGTCACACTAGATCAACTCTGATGAATTTTCTGTTCTCTTGAACTTTTATTTTTTCTGTATGTGAAATCAAAACTCAAAGTGCTGATTACTTTACTCTTTAAATCAATGTCTCTCTTGGCTCTCCTTCAAAAAAAAGTCTGTGTGAAGCAGTGATTCACTCTGCTTACTGTGTTTAATCTGGGAAAATGCAGTGCTTGCTCTTTGCACTCTGATAAATGTCTCCAGCAGAAGGCAATAGAAAATATTTTAACTGAAACAGGTTAAAGTGATAAGAAAGAATCACAGACATAAAGATAAAATCATTTAACAAACAGATCCAGTGTAATTATTGTCTTATAAGTTGCGTCTCCTTTTGACTTCAAGTGGGATAACCAGCACTTGGGTCTCCTGCAGGTTAGCTCTCCGATGTCACAAAACCTGCAGAAGGGACTACTTTTAAGACTTGGGAGTGGGTCTGTGGGCTCATGAACAAGTACTGAAAACAAATGCTACTGTGTTAGCAAAATTTATGATTCACAGAGGATATTTTTCTTACTGGTTCTATTTTAACTTTAACATAGGGAGCAGTAATCTTTACAGCAGTCTTCTAATGATGTGAGACAGAACAAGCTGCAAAGGGAAATGGAATACAGATACAGAGGTGGTACAAATAGACCACATACTAGGTTTGTAGTTTGCATGTGGAGAGGAGAAATGAACACAAATTGTTGCTGAAGGAACAGTTTATTTTCTGTTCTAAGGGGTGCTTTTACTGAGGGAAGGATTCAGTTCTCTGAACTGTCTGGAGTGCAGATCTGTGGAGCCATCTTCTAGGGGATCTTTGACACCTACGATGAATCAGCCTCTGAGGACATCTGTCTGTCTTTGTTGTCTGTAGAGAGAATATAAATGTTCACCACAGACTACGTTCCTAATTTTTTTGATTATGTGAATCCCAACTATTACAACCTTAGCATCAAGAAAAGTGATTTACTTGCAGCATATCCGCATAGTTGCAACTATATATGGAGTCCTAAAAAAATTGCTTTCACAAATAAACACAAGGGTTTTCCAGAAGGTTACAGTACTCCACACTTCAAGCTGTCATCACAAATTGGTCTTTCAGGCAAATAAAGTGATGAGAGTTTAAAATGGAGGCCTTGTGTGCAAGTTTCGAGCTGGCTTCCCGCCAAGTCCCCAAAACTCAACAACAAGGACCTGCTTCCCAGAGAGGGAAGAGAAAAAAAAAACGACTTAAGCAGCCAAAGCTATAGCAAATATATATATATATATATTTTTTACATATGAGACAGATATATATAATGAGAATACTATACACCACAACTCCAGAAATCCCAAACAGCTCCCCAAAAAGGGAAGAGGGGGAGGGAGAAGGGAAAAGGACAAAAAGGGACAAAGACCAAACAAGTCAACCAGCCAACTGAAGGTAAACTAGCAAAATCTCACCACTTCCCTTTGAACAGGCAGGATGGCTAGACACGGCCCAGCGCTCTCCCCTCACGCGTGGCAGATAACAGCAGTCCCTGTAGACCTCAGCTTCAGATAAGCCAGACTGAGACAGGGACCCACTGTTCTCGAACCTCGCCCGAAAGGAAGAGGCTGAGGTCCCTCCTGCTGGCTTTATTTATACCTCAAGTTACGTAAAGGAATAGCACGGAATACTTCCGTGATCACTTTTCTAGTTCCTTCCTGGTTACAAGCTGGTCTCCAGGAAGGTCTAGAGTGAAACCATCACACCTTGGTACTAACTGATATCTATTAGCTCAAATCATATGTTGATATTTGTGGCACTTTAAGCTTAAGGGCTGTTGAAGGGCCGGCTAAGATTGTGCACTGCTGTTCACTGAGAGCCCCTGATCCAGTAAGGCTGTGTTTGAACAGACAAGGCAGAGGATAGGGGAAAACGCAATACAGTATATGAACAGAATGACACCTGCTCATATACATACATACAGCAAATTAATTCTATGATTCTATGGTTGTATTAGAGTTGAAGGAGTACCACTCAATACCTCTGGAGAGGGATTGCCAGGAGGGAGTTATGACTATAGCTAACCAGCATCTTCCTGTTTCTTCCCTTTCTATAGCCTGCAGAGCTGTCTCTGTCATTGCTGGCCTTTCATTCACATCCCAACTGGAATACACCTTGGCAGGGTTAGGCTTTGAGAAAATGATGTGTTATGATTTTATTGTTGCAAAAAAACCTTTTCATCCCTGAGCCACTTTACTTCATTCAGCTGCTGTTTGCCAGGCATCCATTTGAAGGGGACAACACCACCCATAAATACCTAGTACCAGTACTGAAGTTTGTGCCACTTGATACATTATTTCATCTTAAAGGCAATACAGACCACACAGGTATTTAAGATACCTTGAATGTGACAGCATTTTAAGTAAATACATATAGTCAGATCATAAAGAGGGGTAAATCAGTATAACCTTGGTGAAATTGGGTCCCTTAAACTGCACAAGTTACATATCTCAGTGCAAGTAACTCTGAGCAGCTTAATCTCATGCATGTGAAGGAGCCACACAGCTGGCTCCAGGCAGTTTGAGGGGGTTTGCAGACACCCCCTATGCCAGATTGGGCTGGCAACAAACTTAATCCTGGGAATCCTTTCAGCATGCTACAGCCTATTGCTACCACACCTGCTTGCACCTCCTAAACACACCAACTGTGCATCCAGTGGGGGTGCCAAAACAGTGTGGTCATGCAAAACAGTAAAGGAGATGTTGGTGATGCCCTTGAGGGTCAGTGACATGCCAAGCCATGGCCTGATCTCATTTACAGCTAAAGCCCACAGATGAAGCCAGAATCAGCTCACTGTATTTAATTGCAAAAAGGCATCAACTGCAGAGCTGTGAGGCCAAGCATTTGACTGTTATGTTCAACCCTTCCATGTCAGAGAAAAAGGCCAGTAGTACTATGTGCTAATAGCTCCCAGTACTGACGAGTTAGTCTTTTCCTTGGACACTTCCCTGCTAATGGATCTATGAAGTATTTTCCTACTATAATATGGTACAGTTAGCCTGTCAAAGGCTCTGTGCCTTTGGCTCTGTGCCTTTGGCTCTGTGCCAAAGCCTACGCATACAGGTTCTACAAATATTTTGTTCCATTTCCCCAAGCTCCCAGCAAATGGTTAATCAGTAATTCAACAAAGGTTGCATTTCTCAAGAATTAAGGAGTCGGTAAAAGTCTACCATAAACTTTTGTAATGAGCTTCTGTAGTGAGCATCCAGCAATCTCACTTTCTCTGTTACCTGGCTTTGCATATATATGGATCAGATACAGCTTGTTCTGGAGTGATCATGTCTGTTGCTAGGAATAGATCATGCTGGAATTTTTAAACCCACTTTGCTGAGCTCTGCCACCCCAGTCAGCACTACAGCATTAATTGTGTTCACTCAGGACTTCTGCTCCTTATTGAATGATGATTACGTCTGAGTAGCAGGGACTGGTGAGTCATCAAAGGGTATAAATTCTAGGCTCTGTTTAAATGTTAAAAAGGTGGTAAATGCATGATATATGAACAGTTAAAATCTTCTACAGTTGGGAAAACAGTATGCTATAAACAGGATTTATTTTCAATATGTTAAAATTTTCTTGAGTATTCCACTGATAAATATCACAAGGGATTGTATTCTTATTGTGCTGTAATTAAAATGAATGCTTCAAAAATGCCTGTCCCCAGGCTGATAGTAATGAGAGTAGAAACAGGTGAGGAAAATAAAAGTTAATGAAACTGGACAAGAGTTAAGAGATGTCACAAAACTGACTTTGTTCTGTATGTGCAAGTTCCATTTAGAAATATTTAATAGTAAGCGTATAACTGTTATTACAGTTATAAAATAATCTTTGCTGACAGTGAATAGTTCATTGTTCATTACTAAGAGTCAGAGTTTAAGGTTGAGCACACAGCTTGCCAAAACCTTTCAGCTCAGGGACAACAATCTTCAAAAGCTGACAGTGACAAATATCCCACACTATCCCACACATTTAATCCAAAATGTCTTTGGATGCAGCTCTGTGATCCTCCAAGGGGCACCTCAAGACAGCTTTCCGGTGAAAGTGCAGACCTGATTGCCCCACGGGGCTCCCCTCTTAGCACAAGGGAGGCTGTGCAGTCAAGTGTGCCTATGGTGTTGGCATCAAATCTGTTGCCAGCCCACTCTGCCATCGGGGTGGCTGGAAGGCATCCATATGTCTGGGAACTGCACAAGTCAGGGAGCACCATATGTTCCTCCCTGCTCTTTATAAAAAAAAATAAATACCAAAGCCACCATCAACAAAAAAAAGTGTTGATTCACTCTTTGGGCAGGGATTAGCTTTTAGTATTAATTCCTAGTTTGCTCATCAGCACAAGAAAAGGGCCTAGTTGTCTTTGTTATACGACTTTGCAAAAAATGCAAGAACGTAGCAGAATGCAAAATGCAGAATACAGGATACTTCACCTAAGTTGGCACAACTGTTAAAGAGAGTCGCTGGATGTATGACCAAGGACATGGGTCTCAAAACCATCTTTTTCTTGGAATAAAATGCCAACTAGGAACAATACCATAAAAGAGAGAAAAAATAATTTTAAAAACATCTTAACCAAACATAGAAACACATTTGATTAATTACAATTAATTAAAACCTCCTGAAACAAAAAAATAAGATTCTTATGTTCTATGGTCTGAATAAAGTGCTTATAAGAAAAAAAAATGCACTTTTTACCTGATAATATCATGAGGAGAACAGGAAGAAGTGAATTGAATTTATGAAGGAAGTCCTGAAAAGAAACAAAAACTCAAAGTCATAAGAAAGTAAAGGAAAGAGAAAGGAGCCAATGTGAAGAGCTAGATAGAGATGGAAATTAAGTGCCAGTCAAGCCTTTAATAGCAAGATGTATGAGCAGGATTTAGGTTCAATGTATGGCTCAGAGCTATTACAAGCCTTTCTTCTACATCCCCGGGAGATAAAACTTCATTCTGAGGCCCATGTTTGGAATAAGTCTCGTAAAAACAATTGCACTAAAAAGAAGTTGGTTCAAAAGCCTATATACTTTCACAAGGCATTTATCCATCTTGCTTTACTGATGTAGAACATCAACTAGCAAAAGTGCAGTTGTTTGCTAAGTGCTGTGATATGGTTTTAAAATGCTATAGAAAGCTTTACAAACTCTACTATATGACTTAAAGGAGGACAAAAGTAAAAGAAAAAAGGAAGAAGGAAGTATGTGGAAGAGAGAGATACAGCATTTACATGTCTTGCAAAGGACTGATACCCAAGTACAGTATGGAAAGTGTATCACTAAGCTGGGACAATGAAGCAGAGGGATGTTTTTCTGTGCAGAAAATTTAAATATCCTCTTCTACTTTTACTAGTTTGCCAATTCATATACCAACTGTATTGCAGAATAATACGGTACAAGTGACAGGACTTACAATGTTTACTAAACTGTGATGACATCCACAAATCCCAGTCTGATGACACAAATTATCCTCATTTCTTTGCCCCATAAGATGAATAAAAAGAAGGGGATGAAGGTGTTTTCATATTGCTATGTACAGCAGCAGGGCAGGCAAATATAAGAACTATAGGGCATGAAACAGATAATGTAACACCAGGAAAACAAATGACAAATGCCTTATTGAAAGATAATGGAAGAGAAAAAGGTAAAAGTACTCATCAAAATGACATGACTCCAGCAAGGTGAAACTTAGCTTAAGACAGTGATGCTAAGCAGCAGAACAAAATATGCTTTTTCTATAAAGTGCCTAGGGAGTGGAGCTCTTAACTGATAATTGATTATTGCATGCATGTTATTCTGACTATGGAAAACACTTTTATCTCAGCTAAATTCTTCCATGGAAGAGCAAATTGTCCCTCTGACCTGTCACTTGTGGAAATTTTCATCACTGTGGGCATTTTTATTTTGTTATTCTGAGATTTATAATGGTTTCACTAGAAAATATAAATTTCAATTTCATATTTCTCCAAAATCTTAATTTTCCATTTCTTTCTAAGCAGTCCACAGATAAGATTCATCTGCATGTTAAACCAAAACACATAGATCTGACATAGTTACCCTTGGCTCCATTTGGTATAGTAGAAAAGGTATCTCTGTTGGACGACAAATCATATTCTTAAATAAGTTTCTAATGTGTGTCATTTAAAATGATTTTTGGAGACCCATCTCTCTTCACCAGCTGCAGAAGGAGCCTCCTGGGATTAGCTCAGCTTTAGATGTCCACTGCTAGATAATGAAAGCGGGCTGACTTGGATTCCTTGAAAATCATGAGACCTTGATAGTCTTCTGTGGGTTGTGGGTCAAAGGAGCAATGAAACTGCATCAGAAATCAGTGAGCAACATTTAGGAGTCAAAATGCTCCTAGTCCTATCAGGTCCTCTGCTTTGTTCTTAGTGAGGCCAAGCTGATGCCTCTAAACTGATATCTGTAAAGGTCAGATTTGTGAAAACCGAGATTCCTGCCTGGGGCTGGTAATGGAATTGATGGAAAAAAAATTTCATACAGTAGGCAATAATAACGAAAGATAGCAGGAAGTTGTTTGAGAAATTCTTTCAAATGCATGCTTTTGTTAGGTTGGCTGGAGTACAATAGCTATATTATATTACAAGAGGTTTTGCTCAATAGGATCAGATTTGTAGGGCAAAACTGTTGCTGATGAACCAAGACCCACACTATCTTTATTTTCAGTAGTTTGACTATGGACTAATTACACATTTAAGGCCCGTTAGTGACTGGAGCATGTTGGAGGCATCGCAGGAGCCCTTCCTATACTTTAGGTTGACCTAAGACTATTCTGAAATAAGAGCCCAAGCATGGTGGCTAGCACACCAAGTAGATTTGATTCAAATGTGTGCTGCTGATCTGAATTAAAATACTGATGTACACACACAAAATTTCAGTTCCATTGAAAATCTCAAGACTTTGAAGAAAATGTTCATGCAGAGTCAGAATGAAGAAACAAAGCATTTCCTTCCCTTTCTCCTTTCTAAAGTATTTTGTTTCCCAGGAACACTGGGAACAACCTGTTCTTCTTATAATGATGTATGACCTCTCTGCATCTGTGGGAGTAGAAAAGCAAGACTCCTCTACCTACAATGCACAGAGGACTCCTTGGTTTGAGAACTCTTAAAGCAGGCAGCTTGCTTGGGAATATAGTCAAGTTGTCAAACAAATCTCAGATATAAATTTCATCATGTGCAATATGTGCATCCCCATCATGTCCCTTTGAGTTTATTGAATCAGCTTTTTTTTTGTACATGTGTTGAAAATTCTCAAATTATTTATTTAAATGCTGCTAAATATAGTCATCCCTCTAGCCCAAATGAACTAGATGATTGTCTTACAAAGCAATGACTTTGAGAAGACCTTGGATATCTTACTAGATAAACAACTAACCTTTATTTCCTAGCAGTTTACTCCTTATTCCTGGGGGGCTGTTTACTTGTGGGGACACTAATACATTTCTTGCATATAGGTGTAGGAAGGTGGTATTGCCCCCTTCTCTAACATTGGGAAAAGTATTATGGCTATCTAGTCTTGATCCTGTTATCACTGCTTTTGAGAAAATGACATAAAAAGAAAAAAAAGTCAGAGTTCAGAGAAAAACACAACTGATACGAAGCCTGGGAAATGCATTTCACCGTGACACCTTTGGTGTTTGTTAAGAAACTGAGGTGATGACTTGTTAAAATTCAACAAGCTGTATTGTAAGGAGAAAGTGTAGGAGAGCCATCAACTAAAGTGTAGAAATGCACCAAGGACTGAATGTTAAAAATATGGGATAAAAGCACACTGAAGTCTAACTGTCAGGGCCAAGAAAGTGATTTCTGTATGGAAAAATGAGAAAGAGACACCAAATTTTGCAAGTCAAGAAGTTTTATTTCCAAGTGTAGCAGGAAGAATGTTGCAAAGTATTTTGGGACTTGTAGTTTTCCGGTCTCTCATGCATGCTCAGTGAAATACTTTAATGTCATTGGTTGAGAGATCATGTGACGCGATTTAAACACTGTATTTAAACTGATGCCCTTTGTAATGAAGTTTAATTCTGCTCTCACACTGCTTGGTTGAGTAGTGGTGTTCGTGCGACAACAAGCACCTCAGATAAGATCTCTGAGGTTATCAGGGAAGAGGTTTCTCTGTGTATTCTTTCTCCAGTGTGTTAGCAGGTTTTAGGCTTTTTGCCTGTAAGTCACTGTCTCAGAGTGATGCCTATTGGAGTAATGCTGAAGAAGCAAATGATAAGGCAAATCAGTTATTTCTCCATCATTCCAAATCACTAAGCAAAGCTAGATGACTTTCTAAAAAGATGAGTTTCTTATTCCCCCAATGAAGGCAAGTTTGACTTAACATTTAAAAAAGATTACAAGACTACTGTTAACAAATTCCAGCTCTCATTGTGACCACCTACTGAAAATTATGACCCCCACAGGCTGAAAAATGTAGCCCTAGTTCAACTACAAATGTTCAATACTTATGGGAGAGCACAATATTTGATGTAATCCTATGGTCTTAGTTGGTATAGAGCAACTCACATTATCAATCCTGGGTCCCTTAAAATTAGGAATTATTCCAGTAAACTGTATGGAGAACTGAACTGTATTTGCCATGTTTCTGAATGAGTGTTAATGTGAAAAAGATACTCATATGAATTGGAAAATAACAGATGAACTAATTCATAGCTACTGTTTAATCTACGCTTCTCGTCTTCGAAATCTCTGCCTTCCTTTAACACCACTATGGAAGGGAAATGATGGGGTGATCCCAAATTCAGGTATTGGCTTATGGACTGAAGTTAGCCCATGCATATGCACCATGAACAGTGCAATAGAAATAATAAACAATATTAATAAACTCTGCAGTCAGATATTCTTCTATTTTCAACCATTTTAAATTATATGACACCCTGGTGCTGTGCAACTAAGTAACATTAATGTGTTCAGTCTGTATCTAAAAATTAACTAGGGCTTGAGTTTGAACTACCACAGTTTCACATCCCAATACAAGACCGAAAGACTTGGCAATGTAATTTTCTTTCTAACTTTTTTTCTTTTAAATTGAATTAATTTCTTTTCCTTGCTTTGTGTGTGCACAGATCAGTCCCACCTGCTCTCCTCATGTCAGTAAATCTATTAACACAATGAGACCACTTTCAAAAGAGCATTGCCTGCTCTGGGACTCCCGGTGCAAAGCAAAGCAAACTTGACATAATTTTGAGAATTTTATGACATTACCGCTGCTTTCCTCCATGCTGTTTTTGTGTCCCCGCGAACTCACGTCTCCCTTCCTCAGTTATCCTTGCTGGAGAGATGACTGCCATCTAGTGATCTCTGAACCTCTTTGTTCTCTATTGTCACTTTACAATACGCTTGTCTTACAGCTCCAGTCTCATAGCTTATAGCCTGCCCTCTTTCTCTTTTCCCCTGGTGTTATGAGCAAAATCAATTATAAAGCTTTGAAACACAGCCTACCAATCCAAGCAAAGGACAAACTAAATGTGATATTAAGTCATAATTTTAGTCCACATAATTTTTTTCTCCGTCTGTATTCTATGGAAGGAATATTGGATTTCTGTGTTTCACTATAACCTTGCTGTCAAGTAAAATCCTTCTACAAGTGAGGAGGTTGTTTAACCCAACAGCAATGAACCATTGATTATGTTTGAATGTATTTAGCACGTTAATATGCCCATCTACCCTGGTACGCTTTTTAGCTGTTCCTCTAAGTGATGTGGTGCAGCTGCCTGTGTGCTGAGGGAACAGACAGAGAAAAAAAACTTGCTTAGAGCAAACCCTGATGACTCCATGCTACAATAGCAAGTGTCCTCACTGCACAAGCCCCTAAACATCAGCCATCCCCCCCCCAGCAGGTACTTCCCCCAGCAGCGACAAAATGAGACACTATATATAGAAGCGTGGTTCTTTTTCTGAGTTGTTTAGTCACCTAGTCCAAATCAGGTGCAAACTGTCCTTAATTCATTAACATCTGAGCAAAGCTCAGAGGAGGTAAAGCTCTCTCTAACTGCTGATAATTAATTTGCAAGTCCAATCCAATTAAAAAAGAACTTCAAAGGGATTTTAAGCAGGAAATACAAAATGTAAGGCATTTGAAATATGAAATATTACACTCTTTTCCCATATAGTCTTAGATATTTGAACCTAATCAAGTGAAGGCCTTCCTGCCTCTTTGTCTGTATGTCCATTTGAAATGGATGGATGAGGAGAAGGATGACAAATTAAATATTTTACAGTGGCAGACAAACAGCATACTCTTCAGATTGACATGTAACCAATCTGCATTTAAAAGAAAAAAAAACAGCAACTGTGAGACTAATGTTGAGCTGGCAGATTTTTCCATGCATCAGAATAGCAATCATATTAAAAAGACAGGTGCTCAAAAACACTAGAGAAATCAGTGTGATTTATTCAGTGCATTCAGGGAATCCCAGACATATGTTGATCCTGGGAGAAGAACTAAAAGCTTAATTTTTGAATGAGCAGAGAAGGAAGGAACAATTTGTCTAAAGGCCATGAGGACTCTAGAAAATGCAAATACTAGCAAGGCATTATGAATACAGTTGCTACAGGCATGAGCATCACTTACATCCTAGTACAAACCAGCCAAAGCTGCAGTGCAATATACTTGGGGTAGCCACTCTGAGCATCCAGGTCAGCTTTGTAGGTCTAGAAATGCTGTAAACAATATAAGTAGCTTTGAAAATTATGCAGGTGAGAGCAAATGATTTTCCAGAAGAATTGAAGAAGCAAGCATGGGCAGATACTAGGAAAGAGTGCACTAGCAGTGCTTTTGCAAATGGGCCTACTTTCAGTCTCTGCCAGTGCTTTCTTGATGATCAAAAATAGTAATTACTGCCTCCCTGCCCCAGTCTTTATATCTGAAAAAGCTGATAATTGTGACAGTCCTTGTCAAGCATCCCAAGACCTATAGAGGTAAATGCTATGCAAAAATAGTTTCCTGCATACTGCAGGTCTATAAGAAGGTCAGTTCTGGGACTGTAGGTTGTTCTCACATCCCTAGCTCTGTTTCAAACTGCTTTCAAAACTCCTTCCTAAAATCCAGGGAAATGGGGTGAGCTGTACACCTCCTATTTTGATAGGAGCACCTGGGCTGCTAGTTTGAAGCCAGTTTGTCTACAAAAGCTGAAGTCATGGGATATGCTATGAAGAAGTCACCCTTTTGGGCAGGGCATTTGCATTGCTGGCAGAAAGCCCTCACACCTAGCAATTTGCTGCTAAACATAGCAGTGAGCAGTGGAGATGTTCCAATCTGGCTGTAGTGGCAGGTGGTTTAGCAATAATTAGTCACATTCTTTTCTCTTCACAGAAATCAATTCATTTCCGCATTATGTCCCTGTGTCTGTCTTATTGATTAGTGATAAATGGCATAACCAAGGGAAGCCATTTGTGGTCAAACAAAACTCTCAGTTAACAGGCAGGAAAATATGCCGTGAAAATTGACTACACAAGCAAAGTGCTCAAGAAAAACAGGAAACAAAGTCCCAAGAAGACAGCCTGTCTTGTCTGTGACCCTGTCCACTCGTAACAGGCTATAGCCAAACTGCAAACCTAAGTGCTGCAAGAATCTGCCCAAGAAAAGCATTCACAGGGTGGTAGGAGCCCTGGAAAAACAAAGGGTTATGTTCCCAGGAGCTGGAATCTCTGGCTTGTGAGGTTCAAAGTTCACCCCAGTCAGAGCAGAAGTGAGATCTTGTCCCAAGGCAACCTGGGAGGTTGGTGCCAGTGTGTTTTTGCAAAAAACAAGCTGTCCTTGAGAGATGAAACCTGGCTCAGCAGATGTCATTAGTAGCATTGACTTCAGCACAAGCAATACTTCACACGACAGCAGTGTCACAGAGGACCCTTCACCTTGCAGGCTGGACTAATTAAAGGGCAGCTACTCTGCCAGCTGGACAATCAATGTCCTTTGTACTATTATGGAAACTAATAATTTGCTGGATACCTTTTTATGAAGTAAAATAGCTTTCAAGGCCCTTAGATTAAAAGAAGGACAAACACCACCATCTTTGAGGGATGAAGAGAATATTTTCTGTTTTCCTGCATTAATATAGTATCTGAATTTGAGAAGTCTTGAAAATGTTGATTTCCACATGCTCAAATGAAGGAATTCCTTCCTTCCAAACAACACCCAGTATTCCACTGGGCTGCTGAGAAAGCACCAGGAATAGAATTGTAGCATTGGTTGTTTCGTGTTGCTTCCAGTGATAATGAAGCAATTTTCCTATTGTAAGAGAACGTTTTGTAACTCACTTATCTTATTTGGGCTCTAAAAGGTTTGCATTGAGATGTTTATTATTTACTCAATACTTAATTGCTGTGCAAGAATGCACTCACAGAAAAGCACATACTGATTTTTATTATCAATTGGGTGGTTCTGTTTTTCTTTAAGAAGCAAACAAAAAAAAATTTTACTGTTGTGTTTCAGTTATCCATCGATCCTTAGGCAAAATCAGAGCAAAAATTCAGAATAATATGGCTGCAATATAATACACACACAGTTTTATTGTAGAATTGTTTTTGTCCATTTATGTTTATGATTGGCTGCTTGGGCAGAAGGAAATTAAATCATAAAGAATAAGTTTCTGTACATGATATTTCAATTCTAGAGGAATGGCAACGGAAATGGGAATGCTGAGTATCCCCATACATTCATCTCTCTTGGTATCCAGAAGTAAAATGAGATGTCACATAGAGCTGTCCTACCCCTTCATGGCTTATTTTGCTGTATCATTTCAGTGAAAAAACAATATTAAAAGGAAAAACAAAATCTCAGCCAATGTTGCTGTAAACACTTGAATGTGACTGTTTTTTACTACACAGACGACAGCTCCCTACTTAATCTCTCCAGCCATTCCTTTTAAGTCTGTCTGACTAACATAGCATTTCACTCAGCACCAAATGGGCAGCAGTGTGTATGTACTTTTATTACTTATAAACAGGTCTGAAAGGTTCCCTTCAGCCACTGTATATTTGAATAGTCTTTGCATTCATTTGAGCAGGTGCATAACTAACCACAGCATGACTGTGCTGTGAGAAATCAAATCCATTCTCCAATCAGCACTTCTGCTTTCTTTTACTTATTTTGGGGTTTTTGGTACATGAACAATCAATTAGCAAGAGAGAATAGAAAGAAAATAAGTCACATAAAATACCCTGTCACATTAAAAGCACAGATTTAAAATGCAGTTTGATAAGTAGCTCATTTATTCTTTTGCAGACACCTTTGCTTTTTTCTGCAGCGAAAGAGAACATTTTCTTTTCATGGCCACTGGGATGCCAGCAGGGGGTTGACTTCAATGAAAGCTACGTTTAGGCATAAATTTAGATATGATGTCAAACTTTCATGATTAAGGAATGTTGGGTCATGAAAGGTGAACAGAAATATTATTAAGAAAAAATGGCATTGCACTACATAGTGAGACCAAACGTCCTCACATGTATTGTTAGCAGACACTTTAGTCATTTTCTCTCAAGTATAAATTTTTCTCACTTAATGGGTTCATTATATTGCTGGTCCATTGCTGGTCTCCTGCATGACTCCTGTAGTCCCCGGGACACATCTCTTCTCATCAACAGGTACTGGACAGGATTGGCCATGAGTTCTCCCACAGTTTCTGTACCAGGGAATCAGCAGAATTCGTGACTACTGAAGAGCAAAACCTGCTGATAGGAACAGGGGAAGATTTTTTCCCCGGAAGTTCATACAAACAATTTTAAAGCACCTTCTCTATTTTTTTTTTCAGGAAAACGTGCATAGATATATAGAAATACACATTGAATAAACAAGTTATTTTTTTAAAAAAGAAAAAACAAAAATCCAGTCAAATTTCAGTCTATCAAGTTTTTGTCAATCTAGATTTAAAGATCGAAATAATGCAAGTTTTAATGTAGAAAGGTATCATCTGTCAGAGATACTTACCAGATGACTGAGCAACAGTATACTAACACATAAATTATATGGCTTAATCTCTTGACTGTTTGTGATATGTTATATTGTATCCTGTATATGTGTATAGCACATATATATTAGATTAGATTAGATTATTTTTACTTCCATTGTTTCAAATCATTGTGTATAAAAATTGCTAATATATAATAAACTATGCTAATATGTAATAGAAATTAACATATGTATATAAAATATTTTCAAAGATACCTATTTTTTGAATATACACACATGAATGCATCTGTATATATTTGATATTATATTAGATAAATATATATATATAATGGTTATTGAAATTTAAGAAATTGGATAGTGTTTGTGCTACTTTGTGTCCTTCACTCTGTCTTGATTATTCTGAATCCAAAATCTGCTTCATTGTTCTCACTATCCTTATTATTTTCATATCACTGACAACCCTAGAGTGAGATGCAGTAAGACATTTACCATGGGCAGAAGGGTCTTAGGTTGGGAAGTCTTACTTTAGTTAATTTTTTGACAGTCAACACAAACACTCAGCAACTTATCTGGGTATTAATAAAAAGCAGAGAAATATTTGATTTTTTTAAAACTTGTGAAAACTTCTATTTCCCTGCTTCCTCACCATGTGATCACCTACAGCCACAGTCCCTCTGAATGTTCTTGTCTTTGCATGGGTTGCTCATGACTGCAGTCCCTCAGGGGTGTCCCTCTCTCAGCATTGATCACCCATGGCCATAGTTCCTCATGGATGTCACCAGCCTTTTTGGCATCAGTTGTTTTCTCAGAATTACCTCCATGATCATGGAGTCCAACCATTAACCACAACCATTAACTGCTACTGGTTTCTTTCTTAAATTTGTCTGAGCAAGGGCACTGTGTGCTTCATTGACTGGATAATGGTGGAGATTTGTCATGCAATAGTTTCTCCATCACTGCCTTCATGTGCCCCAGCGCAGACTGCAGCTGATTTCAGCAGGCACACAGTGGCCTGTGACCATCTCCAGCACAGTCCTCTTGATAAGACAGCCTGCAGTACATGTCCCAGTCTGTAAGGTATGACTCAGAAAAACTCCACATGTCGCCCCTTAAAAACAGATATTTAAAGACCATCTTCTGAATGTTACAAGCTAACCTGTACAGTCGGACTGAACAACAGTAAGTGCTCCAGTCCCTCCAGCCCGGTCCATGTAGAATAAATGAGGAAACATTTCCCCTGCATCATGGCATAGCTACTGCCCATGATGATTTAGGACAGAAGACCTTAGCAAGGCCTATTGCAAGCCAGTGTGGCTCCTGACTTAACTACAAAACTGAAGGAAATCTGACAGAGCAGAGCACTGGGGACAGGATGGACAGTACCTTTTCATCCACGCTGCACACCATGTGAAGATGTCTTGAGCGAAAGACAACTCAGTTTTGAATAGTATATATTGTGCTCCAGCAGATTTTTATTTCTGTGGGCACTAACTCAGAAATTCATGTGGGCTAAGCTCCTACATTGTTTCCCTTCCAGGGAAACCCTTCCAGGGTTGGGATATCCACAGCTTGGGATAGGGCATTCACAACTATGCACAGCTCCCTAAGAAAGGAAAAGGTAAAAACAATGTGCTGAGCTGACACTTTCTGAGGTTTCTATGTTTCTGAGGTTTTCTGTTGACAGAGGGTAGGAACCTACATTGTGTTCAAGCCAGTCTCCCTACAACTGCCCACCAGAGTAGAAGGCAATGAACTGGGCTCTTCAGGGCTTTAGTCATCAGGTTGTTTTTAAAGTTTTCCAATTGAAAATTCTCCTTTGTTATCATAGGTCCTATCCAAGTATGGTCCCAATAGTCTCCACAGCTCAAAAGAACTAAAAGCAGCCATGATCTCTGCTGTGTCCTGTAAAAGTTAACAAGGCTTTCTTATTTGGGATGTGGGTGGAGACAATAGACTGAGATTGTAGCGTGCTTCTGACATTTCCCTCTGTTCTCTGTATATCCCTTTCACTATTTTCTGCACACTCACAACCAGTAATTCATGCCATATACTTCCAGCTTGTTTCAGTCACTGTCTATCTCATGACAGCAGGAATAACTGTTTAGGATGCACTAAACATCTTTTCTTGCACATACTCAGCCAATCCTGTACATGGCAATAATGTCTTCTGTCATTACATCTTTGAAAACTGGCCAGTCCTGAATAAGAATGGTTTCTCTGCCTTCACACCACCTCATGCTTCATCTGACTGCCTGGATTCTGCCCTCTGGAGACATTTGCAAGCAACATAGGCTTGGAGGTACTTTTTACCATTTATGGGAGAACTCCGGGGGAGTCTTCAGCCCGTGGCATGTTAATGACACACCTCTTAGAACCACTTGGCAATAGCTTCTTCATCATCTTTTCTGGTGGCTGGTGATCAGATCGTGCATCCATCTTATGCCTGGAACTGTCATACTGGCATCATTCTTTTCCAAGGAGCAAAGCCATCATTTCAACAATTTCTTTTTCTTTTTTTTCCTTGGGGAAATAATTTGTGTGTGTCCCCTGGGCTTCTTATGGCAAATGTGCCAGTCAGTGGCTTTGCATCACTGATGCTCTGCCCTGGAGTCCCAGACTTCCGTTGTAGCTGATCCACAGAACTGTAACACTGCAGAAATGGTGTTGACTTGGAACTGCCTTTAATCTTACACAAGCTGCTTCTTTGGTCTTCCCCACTCATTATGTAGTGACTGTATTAATAGCTCTTGGCCTTCTGACACAATGTGCTCATCCATGGATGGCAAATCTTTTAGATATTGGCAGCAAATTTAGCTTAAAAAGCACCCCAACTCTCTCATTACTGATGGTGCCAAGACTAATCTCTGTCAGTGTCAAATCTGGTAACAGGGCCAAGGACTTAGCATTGCTTTCCTAATTTGAATTTCAGATCTATTCTCTTCCTTTCAATCCAATCTTGTCTATTTAGTCCTTTTCCCTTGGTGTTTAACCATATGCTGAGGAATCCAATTCTTTTTATGGCTCTGAATCAAGATGGGGAGACCTATTGCCTCTTTAAATCCTCATGCTATGTTGGTTCAATTTCTTCATTTCAAGCTGAATCTGATGATGTGAACTTCTTTACTCTCTATTCCCTGCTGAGAGAAAACAGAGTGTGCATTAGCTCACATGCTGTCAAGGATGCACAGTTTCTGCTACTGTACAGTGGGTCCACATGCATGTGCAGGGAACTACACAACATTCCAAGAGAATGAACCTATGGGCAATACAAACTCATGAAATTCTTTTACTGTAGATAAGTGATTTTCTTCTTTTTACTCTATGCTATAGATTTTTCACTGTTATTTCCCGTCTATCTTGCAATAATTGTGTGAAAATTAATTAGTAAATGTTTACAAAATACTCCAGACATAAAACTGCCAGATAAGAACTATTTTAATTAGAATTAATAGTAATAATAGAGCTAGATTGAGAGCCTTTCCATGACAGTAATACTCACTTTTAGAGGGAGACCTTGAACTGACCTGAATATTTAGCAAGTTAAAGCTACATAGTGTAGATAATTAAAAATAAATTACTATCAGGGTTCTAAAAGTAATTGAAAATCATGTTAATAAATTTAGATGGGAGAGAAAAAAGAACCCAGTGCAAAAAACAAACCAGCTCATCTAGTCATCCCAGAGGTTTCTGAACAAGTGCAAAGGATTGAAGCCTACAGGATGTAGAACAAACCTATAAATCTCTGTACACCACTGGCAATTATTACTGCTTGCCTAAAGACCTGACTTCTTAAGAAATGGAGCAGAATCAATGTGGCCAGGTGTGTCTAGCAGGAAGCAAGATGTAACTATCCCTTGAAGCAAAATAGAGAGCAGAATATGATGATAACAGTTTGCAGGTAGATAAGGTCATGCTCTGTTTGGATTAAGTGCTGTTGGAAGCTGAAAAGGGCCTTTACTGTCTAATTTATCACAGAATCAAAAGCACTCAAGAGGTTGATTGCAACTCCTCCACGTGATACGCACAGTCTATGGCTCTCCAGCTCAAGATGGGCCTTCCATCTGGAAACTGCAGTTTTTACCACTTATGCTTAAAATAGACATAGCTGACAAAGTGTATAGAGACAAACGGATGGCATGGCCAGGCCCAGAGGGCTGTTACCAGTAACGTAAAGTCCTGCTGGAGGGCAGTCACTAGTAGTGTATACAGGGGCAAGTACTGCTTGACAGCTTCATTAATGACCAAGGTGATGGCAGAGAGTACACCCTCAGCAACTTTACAGATGATACAAAACTGGAAGAAGTGGCTGATACACCAGAGGTTCATGCTTCCATCCAATGCTGGAGAAATAGACTGACAGGAACCTCATGGAATTCAAGGGGAAATGCCAAGGGAGGAACGATCCAGGCATCAGTACACACTGGTGACCGACTGGAAAAAAACTCTGCAAAGAAGTAGTTGTAGGTCTTGGTGGACAGTAAGCTGCCTATGAGCCAGTAATGTGCCCTCACAACTAAGAAGGCCAACAGTCTCCTTGTGTGAGCAAAAGTCTTGCCAGCAGGTCAACGGAGGTGACCCCTGCCCACTGCTCAGCCCTGGTGAGGCCACACCTGGAGTAGTGTCCAGTTCTGGGCTCCTCAGTAGAAGAGAGACATGGACATGCTGGGGACAGTCCAATGAAGGGCCACAAAGATGGTTAAGAAATTGGAGCATTTTGAGACGAGGAGAGGCTGAGACAACTGGGACCATTCATCCTCTGGAGAAGAGAAGGCTGAGGAGAATCTTATCCATGTGGATAAATGCCTTATGGGGGGAGTAAAGAAAATGGATCCAGGCTTTTGTTTTGAGCAATGGGACAGAGGCTGTCGCAGTGCAGCTCCTTTAGTAAGGTCTGCTCTATGTATGCTGTTAGGTGGAGGAGCAGAACAAGAGCGCTTTCTCTGAAGAGCTCAGATTCAGTCCACCATTTGCAAGTAAGAGGACAACAAATTTTCAGGATGAGCATGATGTAGCATTTTGCAATTCAAAAGCCTACTGGTGTTACTGACTGCCCTTAGGGAAATCACTCAAACTCAGCAGGAACCATATCATTCAGGTTCAGGAAGAAGGAACACAGAACAATAAGAATTCAGCCCTATGCACTGCCTTTGGTTATTCAATGGCTTTGTTGGGTCAAACTTCCCTGTTCACAAGATAGAATAGAAAGTAGGAAGGGTTGAGCAATAACTTTATTAACAGCATAGGTGCTGTTTGCCTTAAAGAAGCAGGCAGTCACTATGCTGTCACTGGGTTATGATCCTGAAAAAAGTGTCCAGATTTTGTTAGAAGAGCAGCTTGAAGAAAGAAAGAATCCTATAATAAAAGGAAAAGATGTTGGGTATCATATTTAAGAGAAGGTTGGGGTTAAGACAAAGATTGAAAAGAAAACGTAATTTAGAGCCCCTCTAAAAAAACAACTGCTTAAAAAAAAATTAGTTAACATGATAGGGAAGAAAATCTGTTACTTTGGACTAGGTGCTAAGGGAGAAAAAGAAGATCAGAGCATCACTTTCTGATGAGACAGAACTGCCCGTACCACTGTAGATGTGCATCAGCCACTACAGGGATGAGAAAGAGACAGTCTCCCAAGGAGTAAAAGGAGCTGTTGCAGATAGCAGTACTCAAGACATCTGATACTCACAAACAAGGACTTTGTGCCAGCCCCACACTTCTGCACATGTGCTGCCACCAGTACTGCTAAAGATTTCTTTCATCTCTGATTTTAACCCATGCAAATGGCTTCAGCTGTGCATGAGTTAATATCAATAATAATGGTATGATTGCATTTTATCTGCATATACTTTGTTACCCAGATCTTTTTTAATTCCTTCTAGGTTGTTCACACCCTAAGCTTGGCAGCCAAGAGCTGCTGCACTAAACATGAGTGAAATGAGAGTCTTGACTGTTCATGGTTTAATCAATAATAGATTTAGGAGATGAAGTCGCCTGTGCTCTTCGTTTTTGAATCTCAAGCCCCATCTACTGCTAGCTCACTGATTTGGTCTCTCTCCTGTGAATGCCTCTCTGATGATCTTGTTTACTGCAAGTAAAATACTTGCCACTCAAGAGTTCAGTCAAGTACGTACTTTTGCGGTCTTACCAATTATAGAAAACATTGGTATTGTCAAAATACACTCTCTTCTGCACTGTAAATGCTGCCTGATACCACATGAATGTTTATTTTTGAGTGTTTTTCACTGAAAAATCTATAGAAAGACTGTAAAATCAGACAGAGGAAATCTGGATGAGGAGATCCGTCCTCCACCTAGTATTTAACTTTCTGCTGATGAGTAAGATATAAGCTACTCTGCACTTCTAGAAAGTATATTTGCATAACAGGGTTACTCGTACAGTCCACTGCACATAAGGTCTACAGAACTGGGCCAGAAACGAGGGCAGAGGCCCAAGTACATTTTGTTCATTCTCTTTTGCTACTTCAGTGCCACAGCTGCACACATAGAGCAGGCATGAATATGTGAGGCAACTCCCATGGCTTTTCTTAGGAACAGTTGGCAGCAGATTATTAATATAGATGCTCCAGTGCTGACAATTAGGAATAGGGAAGGACACACATAGGTTGCATTAAGCACCACATCAGCAGAGCATGTGATTGTTGCTTCTCTCCATAGTGGGCTCTAGAGTGGACTATAACTGGCCCAGCTGCACAAATTGATCTCTGCTGACTGCTGCATCAGGACTGCTCTAAGTGTAAATAAGCCTCAAACCTTCTGCATGCAAAGTATTTCCACACACACAACAATAATGTATAAACTGTACAAGTACCAGCACTCTTTTCTTGGGAGCCAATTTCTGGTGTCCACTGAGCTGTGGTTTCTGCTCAAGTGATCCAGGCAGATCCTGACAACAACATAAACTACTATGGAAAAGGCAGGAGGATTTGAGGAGTTTGGCCCCAAGAATTTTACCACAATCTTCCAATAATATTTCAGAGTGTTATTATCTCTGGGAACATTGGAAGGAATCTGCAAAATCTGTTGTCTTGCAAGCTCTTTCTCCCCCAAAACCAGAGCAGTAAACAAAAAACATTTCCTACTAGATTTGAATTAAGAAAATAGCTTTGATTCAGCCATAATGGAATTGGGTGCAAATCCCTCAAGGTGAATGAAATCTCACTCTTTTACACCAAGATTAAGTGCTTCTCAGAAAAACCAACCCATTTTTACAAGGCTACTCACACTTAAATAATGAAAAGCTCCACGGGAAGTGCAGGTGGATCACCTGCAGTCTACAGACTTAGCACACACTCTCACTTCATGTCATGCCAGCTGTGGGCGCATCATTTGGTTTCTAATGGTATTCATGTGAGATAACAGGCTCATAACAGATTGATTTGTGACTCATCAACAACAATAGAAAAGCACAATATTTCAAACATCAGAAAAAGATCCAAACAAAGTTCCATGTGTAGCTACAGAGGATGTTTGCATAGAGTAACTACAGAGTGACAATTTAAAAGCAATTATACTGATTCAGCTTCTAATACAGGGGACAATCTATTACCTCAAAAGCTGCTCATTGCAGTTGTGTTTGTCCTAGAGAAGGTTTGGTTTGGTTTTCTTTAACAATATTAGTCCTGTCAAGGGAAAACAAAATCTACGTGTGGACTTGAAAATTTAACTTGGTCTCCTAATTGAAATTGATGCACTCACTAGAAGACCTTGTTGCAGTTGTGAAGAGAAGCTTTTGTAGCTGTCTGCAAGTTTCCTTCCTTGAATAGTGTGTATTGCTACTTAGTCATCTCTCTAATTGCAGTGTATTAGCATGAATATTGGATGGTGATTTGGAGATGTTTAGCACCTCAGGAAAAATAATTGCAGCATGACTTCAGGTTTAACCCATCACCTTACCCTTATGCATGGCAGCTACTTTAGTCCGTATTTTTAATAGGACTAAAACCTTATTTCCTCCCTCTCAGTCACTGGAGACTGTTGTACAAATGAGATTTGGACATTCTTTTCCTAAGCCCAGTAGATTACTGGTCCACCTTTTTAATGTACATGTTCTCTTTAAAAGTATTTTAGATTCCACCAAACTTGTTATCCTGGGAGAGTGTAAGGAAGCATTGCTCCTGTTAACAAGTTTAGTTGCCCATGACAAGACAAACAATGGCTTAACATTCCATTCTACTGTATCTGAATTTTTTGGTGTCTCCATGAAACTGGCGTAAGAGAAGAGTTCAAGTCAGGCTTTGCATTCCTCATCACCTTTTTTTGACTTGCAAAATCATAGATACAGCAGCTGCTGTGTGTGTACAGAATTACACATTATCACATTTCTTTTGTTTTAGCTGTCTTGTCATATTTTCATACAAGGTGTATTTTCAAAAAACCAACAGAAGAGCAATACAGCACAGTACAGTAAAGGCACAAGAACAGGCAAGCACAGAGCATAAAAAACATAAGCAGTGATTTGCCATTTGCTGGTGCGTGCCACTTGCTGCACAAAAGGTGAAGTAGAAGCATTTGAACTAAATTTGAGTATAGTATAAACTTCTAATATAATTTTCTGTGAGAGGTCTGCCTTTCACATTTCTGAAAACATTTATGTTTTCAGATCCATTGCTAAATGAAAGCAAACACAATTTTTTTATTATGCATATAACAAAAAATAAAATATATTATTAGAATGAGACATATTTAGTCATTTGTATCATTTATTTACTAAGGAGAAACATGCTTTGGACAGCCAATATTTGAATTCTTGGCAAAATCCATAAATATTTGCAGATAAAAACAAATGGATTTTTTTTTAAGGGATAAAATTCTATGAAATTATTTTTTTCATACTGGAACAATTGAAATATTTCAAAATTTGGAAGCATAGTATGCTATACATAATATAGGTAGCATTCTTCTAATGGTATTTCAAGACTAACTTCAGCTACGTTATGTTTATTTAAAGCATGAGAAAAATGCACAAAATAAAACAAAACATCTAATTTGGATGGAATTAAAAGGATTTCTGTCAGTTGAAATGCATTTTCTTCATTAGATTTTTGTTTCAGTTGTGGATTAAATCATATTCAGTCCACAGCATTATTGGAATGGCCTGGGAGATAGAGACAGAATGCTTTATAATACCTATTGCTGAAGACAAGTGTGTTGTGGTTTGAGCACAAAGTGAAACACTGGGAAGAAGAGAGCTGTCCTAGCACAGATATACCACTGGGAACAAGAACATTGTGTCACTCTTGAAAGCACCTCTTCCCTGCTAGAAAGCAATACATGCATGCTCTGTATTTCACCCATCTGGAGAAAACTATCTGTGACTGCAATAAGCCAAGTTGGTGAGAAGAGGAAGCACACAGAGAAGTCTAATAACAATCCCTGTGCTGGCACACAGGAGAGAGACAGATTACATACGTGATGGGTCCCAGGACCACCAAGACACCTAGCAGTAATTTCTTGCTGGAAACCAGTAATTTGTTGCTGGAATTTTATCCTGCCATCCACTCGGTGGGTTACAGATCTGGCAGTAGCAGAAGCCTGGACCAGAATATTGTCCTCCTTCAGACTGCAAGTCCTTATTGCAACATTTCCAGGAAAGTACTAGGATACCCTAAGGACTGTTCTACAGATTTATGTCATTTTGTGGCGGGCTACCTGAGCAAGGGCTGCAATGTCCACTGCTGCTGTTATGGTACATGGAGAAGAAATTAAGGAAATTTTCTAAGACTTCATTCTCAGGTTTGGCCTTGGTACAAGGATCCAAAGGATTCACACTGCAGAAAGATGCAGAGTCTTGGGTGTTTTTTCATTGTACTTACAGTGCTGGGCACTTTATTTGCACAGTATCCTTTTAGTGCTTTCAAGGAAACAGTTAACCCACAGAGATTACCGAAAGGATGTACAGCACAGTAGGAGGGTACCACTGGGTGGATATGTGATTTCCAGACTAATCAGTTCACCTTTCTCTATGGTTAACGTCCTTCTTATTTGTTGACGTTTTGGCTATTCCAGGTAATACACAGACTTCACAGTTCACTGAAGATGATTGATATATCATTTAAAGTATTCCTTTGCTAGACAAGAACTACATACAGTTTCTCTGCTGTCAGCCCTTAAATCTCCAAGACTACAGTGGTCCCCTTCCATCTAGATGATGGCATACATATTTGTTTGAATGTTCTTCCCTAAACGGTGAGGATCATGCACTACTCCACTGTAGTCACTGGAGAATTTAGTATTGCTTATCTAACATTACAGCCAGCAAGGCTGAGTTAACACCCATACTCCAGTTCTGTATAACCAACCACAGTGTACTTTTTTTCTCTTCTTTATTTTTTACTTGCTTTCTTATTTTTAAAACAGGTGTGGACTTCACTGACCTTAAAAAGCTTTTCAAGTAAATTGGGAAATAAACCCACACATTTGCTAAAGAAAAAGCAGACAGCCATTTATGAGTACTGCTTCCAATTATCTTCTCCATTTGCTACTGATCATTTCTCAGAGAGCCAGTTCTGGACATCTGTTATTTCTCTCTCCCTCTTTCAACTTCATGCCTGACCTAACATGACATCCATTTGTCCAAAAGGTGGCACTGCATCTTTGAGCATTTCATGGACTGAAATTGCTCTGGTGCAGAAGAGGTCTTCTGTATAAATAAATAGAACTGCTTTGCAGATCTGCTAAATATTTTCCACTAGCTTTCCAACCATGGACCCTTTCTAAAGTGTGTCCTTAAATTTTTTAATAATTTAAAGCTTTGCTAAAAACAAAAGCTTGACCTTGAGTTTTCTGACATTTAATTTTAATATGTGGCTAAAAGCAAGCTCTCCAGCCAAGCACATCAGGGTAAGGGATAGCTCCTCTTTTGGAAGCTCTTTAGGGGGAGTTGTGATTCTGAGCTTCCAGAAAATCCCAACGTCTGCCACCAGGACAGAGAAATTCTTGCCCTTTCTGATTGCTTGTTCTCTGTCTCCCAAATTTTCTGTCATGCACAAAATATATTTAGTATAAAAAGCAAAAACTCTTACTTAAGACACCTATTTCTCCTCAAGCCAGCAGGCACAAGCCACAGTCAGATTTTCAGGTCCTGGATAGTCTTAGGAATATGCAGTTTGGTCTAAGAAATACAAAACTGTCTTTTCCACGGTACTCCTCACAAAGCAGTTGGACTCAAATCATCATGGCATGTCCCAGATCGCCTCCTCTGCTGGGCTGCAGTCTCTTTCTCACAGTTGTCTGGCACCACACAGATGTCAGGACTACCGCTAACCCATCTCCCTGACTTTTGTCAGCTTTCCCAGAAAGGCTTTTTTGACCCTTCTTTCCCTGCTTGCTTCTTGTGTTTGTGGGTCTTGATGAGCCCTGGCTTAAGGCACCTGTTGTCTGACTCCCAAAGCTGCTGCAGAGGTACCAGACTTCCACTTTTACTGTTTTCTTCTGTCAGGTCCATCTCTATTCCCCTTTCATCTTCCTTGTCTTTTGGAATCCAACTAACTTGTCTCTTTTCTATCTTCTGGTGAGTTCAACTTCCTTTTTCCTGATTTTTCCTGATTTCCCCCTTTAATTAAAGTCCTCCCTTCCTTGGGAGACCAGACTTCAATTTTCATGTTGACAGTCAGCTTGGCTCTAGGCTTTCACTCCTTGAATTCCTGGATTGCTGTCAGCTTTCAATTTTTCTGTTGATTGCTTGAGTTGTTCACTCCAGTTACCACTCAGCCTTCAGTCGCTTTTTGCTTTTCTTGCTTATAATCTATTCTTTCCTGTGTTTTACAAGCCCTCTAATGAATTTCATTCTTCTAGTATGTCCTTTAACTTGCCTTTTCCTCTCCCAAAAAGCATTCTACACTGATGTTCCTGCCTCTTTTACTGTGACGTTTTCCGTTGCTTTGTGTCTGACTGTAATTAGTGGGCATCCTTCAAATTTTTTTCTTCACTTTTCTAGCTTTACTGCTATAGTTGTGTTGCCCTGATGTACACTTAGGGCTGAGCAGAGTAAGAAAGCCCATGCAGGGCCTGAATTGCAGCTAGCTGTGCTCTGCAATTGGGAAGGAGATCAAACTCCTGAAAAGCTTCAAGAAGCTCTGCTTTGGTGTCTGAGGTTGATCAATGCCACAGAGCCTTAATCAGAATTCACCTTCAGACTCTTACCTAGCTTTTAAAAACTGCACACCATGATACAATGCTTGTGTGTAAGATGTGTTTCAGCAGCACTTATAAGCTATGGGACAGATGTGGTAGCTATGCATAGCTTTGTGAATGTTTATAATGATCTTATGGTCCTGACAAAGGCCAAATGAATAATGTAAAGTGCCATGATGAGAACTGTCCAACTACTTACAAGATATGGGAGCTATGCATGGACTAATTAGTGGGCATTCCCAATCAAAACTTAATTCTTAAGAATCTGTTGTAGCCAGAAAGTCTTTTTTCTAGATTTTTTCTCATTAATCCAATCATCTCCATGTTTAATTCTCTTTTCCTCCAGTGAGAGGTAACAGTATTACATAAAAATATCTTTTGCAGTAAAATGCTTCTTTAACGATTTGGTTATGATACAAAACCAGATTCCCACCAGAAAAGGTTTTTATCTCCAAGCATATTGCAGCCAGTTTCCTTCCAAATTAATACCATATCCAAAATTCCAACCCATATCCATATCCAACCCCAAAATTCCATTTCAGTTCCCAAACGAAAATTGATGAGGCAGTCAGCCACAAATAAGCATGGTTTACCATGGATAGTTCAATCAGCACAGTTTGCAGTATAGCATGTTGCTAAAGTACAACCAGCTTTTATGTTTTCATGTCCCTTGGACATTCTCTGGTTCTATTCCGTTATTTTGATAGCTTCGAGTTACATGCACAGAGGGTTTTTTCAAGATGAAGTTTGATCAAAGAGTCAGCTGTGTACATGTCAAAACAAAACAGGATAGGTAAAGTAATTTCTGAGAAGTGAAAACAGACCCTGAGTGGCGGCATGGTTGAATGGGAGTCAAGAGAGGCTGGAGGAAAGCAAGGTGCATGGACCACATAAGCTCTTCCTTGATGCACTGAACAATTTGCTGCATCATTCACATGGCATGGTATGGCAGGCTGCAAACAGCTCTGCAAAAGAGGACTTAAAGTAGCTTTTCCCAAGCTTAATTGTGTCCCTGCTCAGCTGCGGTCTGTACTTGTCTCACACCAGTGCTACCAGTCAGTGTAATCAATGCTAATTGTGGTGCTAGTATTTGTAACACATTCAGCTAACCTTGAGAGTGAAACTATGACTGGTCCTTGTTGGCCTTCTCGTCAGAACCTTCTTGGGAACTGACATGACATCTTGGGAATGAAGTGACAATTAATATGTTTAAATACACTGGCTACCATCTTCCAAAGTATACACAAAACTTAAGTGCAGTCTCCTTCCTAAGCAGAGCCTATGTGAAATTCCATACTGCCTTCCAGAAAAGCAAATGTGTTTACCAGAAGAACTCAGACCACCAAAATCTTTGTGCTTTGGATAGGAGGACACTTTACATTGATCATCAGACCTGCATTCATACAAAAGAAAAAGCTTCCGTCTTAGAATAGCCCTGTGTTTGTTCAGCTTGCCTGTGTACAGAAAATCATGGAAGAAATCCTGGAGGTTATATTTTCCAGTTCAGAGGATATTTAGAAAAGAAATAACTTTATTTTGAAGTTGCAAAACACTGAGAAGAAAGCAGAAAGCCAGATATTGGCAATAGCCCTTTAGAGCAGCTGTAACAGCTATGGAAATATTTTCTTCTGCTGAGGCTTATCCATGAAGCACAGTTGTTGATTGGTAAAAAAAAAGAATCTTTTCATGCAGATGAAAATTCTCTGGCTCTAGTGTTTCTAAATCTGTTTGCCTAGGTCTAGTAAAGTTTATTTTAAAGGCCAGGTTTTTTCTTTAGGAATTTCTCAGTAAATAACATATTATGCATATCTCAGTGGAGGTATTCTCAAAGCTGCTGTAAAAGCTATTGCAATGCTCCAGAAATTGGAGGAGTCCCAGCCAGGGGAAGTACACAAAAGAAAAATTGTCTTAATATTAACTCTAGCTGTAGCCAAAGAGATTAATGAAATAGTCAAAGAGATTAACGTAATAACCAAATAGATTAATAAGAGCAGCAATTGAGGGAATTAGTGTGATGGGGCTAGTAGACCCCACATTACCCACACACCTCCTTCATCTAGCCCCCAGTGATAACTCCCTTGAAAAAGGCCAGTCAGTTAATGCCTGAACATTTGTTGCAACTACTACTACAACTACTGCTGCTTCTACTTCAACTAGTACTGCTACTGTTGCTACACCACAAATAAATGTGGTGCTTTTAATGGACATGACCTAAAAAACTCTGGATTTATACTCTACGCACAGCAGAATGGCAGGTTTGTCCTCCTCAGTGGCCTTAATCCTGACGCAGAGGAAAGACAGCACCAATACCTTCCAGCCTTTTACACACCTTCAACCTCTCCACAGAACAGGGAACTAATGCCAATGGTGATCTTTCTTTCTCATCATTAATATTATTAATGTCATGTATCAGAGAGCACTGCCCAGGGACACCAGCCAAGCTAGGGTAATAATGTGCTGAACAAGCACAAGTAGTACCAGATACATTATCACCCTGAAGGAAATAAAACCCCAGAAATAAGAATTAACTCTCTTTTTGTGTAGGGTTGGGAAATGAGACTGAATGCCTTGCTCTAAAGCAAGCCTTGAGTCACAATCTCCCCAGATTCTTCCCTAAAACATACCTGAAAGTGGAATTCGGCTAACCATTTACAACAGGTGGCCACTCTACATGGAACAAAACCATCATCAACTTCAGGAAGAGTTGGATCCAACCCATGAATGGTGAAAGAGCAACCTCATTTCATTACATTTTCTATTTATTCTCATTCAAATGGAAAACAAGCTTCTTAAAGTTTGCAAGGCTGCTCATGCCATCTGCCATTCATGTAACAACGGCTGGTCCTGTAGTGTTTCTGCTCATGGACTATTCATCTTTTAGTTATTAAGTTTCCAACTAAGCACAATTTACTAAATACTGTGGACTCTGTTTACATGTGTTAAGCTCTAGTTGAAAAAAAAAAATCAATATAATAGGTATATCAACCACTACATAAAAGTATGCTGCTTCTATATGTTACCTTTCAGTCAATTATATTTGCAGTTCTCCAGTTTTCTAGAAATCAGCAGTCATTCTATCCCTGCACTTCCATTTTTACTCATTCTGGCTTAGACAAGCAAGACTTTGCTTGATGTAAAACCACTACGTCTGTTTTCCAGATACTCAAGGGACGTGCTCTATTTTCGTAAAATGGAGGAATTTCCAGCTCCTTGTACATTGTGAGTAGATGAGTCATGCCACAGCTACAGGTTCTTAATATATTTTCCCTGTGGAACAAATAAACTGTGTATATTGCTACGGTTTCTAGAGCTAACCTCCTCTAGGGACAAATCTTGCCTTCAGCAGAAGTTAATTTCAGTCCAGCTTCAACATATGCATCACAGAGAGATAAACTGCAGAGTCCTGGAGACCAGGAGACACAGTTTCCCCACCTCTAGTAGTTCATTGTATTCAGGCTCCACTAACACCTACACCTCTACAATTTATTTCACTGTATATAAAACTTGGCTGTATGCTCTCCTTGCCTACGGAGCTTTTTGGCTGCTAAAAAAAGAAAAATATGTTGTAGCTTGGAAAAGCCAAATTCCTCATGTTGTTGTAGCCGGCCTGTTTAGACTGTCTAAAAAGATAGAGGTTGTTCTGGAATGGCCTCATATTCTTTTTAACATTGACTATTTGTTTCAGCAATTGCTTTGTTTATAGATTTTGCCAGTGTTATTCTTGTTCAGGTTTGGGGCTTTTTTGCGGGTTAAAAAAGAGTGTAGGTTTCCCTTCTGTAATAATTGTTTTAAATATATTAGTCTTCTCAGTTAGTAAAACCCAGAGTATGAAAAAAATTTTAACAGTTTCTGCCTAAACAAAACAATATGATGCCAGCTCTAAGCAGCAACATCAGGAATGACAAGTTATTATTTAATATTCAGGCTTGACCTGGCTAGTCCTCCATATACACAAGTCAATGTGAATTCCACGCATGGAGGCTTTAAAGGACCGGGTTCAGAGTTTGTAGAGCACTAAAAAGCCAGTGCTCATTTTTTAAATGCCACTGCACACCTAGTCATCAACACAATAATACAGCACTGCCTAGGCCATTATGTTTCTCTTGACTCAGTGCTAAATGTCACATTGTTCCTGAAGAGCAACTACCCTGTGATGTGTGAGAAGTCTGACCTTCTACGGATCTGCACAAGCCTCACCCTGTTGCAGCTGACTTCAGAAAAGGCATCTGTTTAGTGTCATTTGTACCATATCAGAGAGGATATGCAGATATGCAGACCAACAGTGAGCCACATTTCCTCCTTGGAGTTTGCATATACACTAGGTTTATTAAATATGTTTAATGAATTAAATATTTATTGTTTATAGATTTTATATTATTATGTAATATAATTAATGATTAATTATTTGTTTAATTTATTAAAATAAAGAAATAAATATTTTATTAAACATACAGATTATGCAATTAGCATCTATTTAGTACTAGCTGAACCCAGAGAATATCCTGTTCTACATAAGGATTGCAGTCAGCGTCAGGTGTTTGTTTTAGTTGTCCTATGGATATGCCACTGCAACTGGTAATTCCAGTTGCCTCTACTTTTTTTTAATCTCTGATGTCCTTATGTTCTTCTATTGAAGGCACTAGACAGACGCACAGCATATACAGGCTTCAGGTTCAGCAGACAAGCACAACATATACAGGTTCCAGTCTTCACTGCAATCTTCTCAGCACTTCTTCAAATGCCCAAATGAACATGCAACACATTTTCCAAGTCACATAAAATTCTATTTCTGCATGTGATCTGTATTGCCATGATTTCTCCCAGCAAAGCATAACCACATTTACTTAAAACCATGGTCTGAAGTGAATGAAAACACCTCTTCCATCCAATAGTTCAGTGGCAAGAGTGGGACCTCCACAGGAGTCATGCAGGGTAGGTTCCTAGGGACGTTTCACCTTAGCAGCTTCAGACTGTATCCTAGGAAAACATCCTAAGCTTCTCTCTGACGCAAACCATTCTGCTCCCCACTGCTTGAAACAAGGACCATTGGGAAAAAATAATGTAGTTCCACTGAGTCAGGAGGAAAAAAGAGGAGTCATGGAAAAACTGGATTGGGAGGGACCTTCAGAAGCTGCCTAGTCCATCCACCTAGCCTAAGGAGGGATCATTTATACCACTTGCTTGTCTAATTGCTACTGATCCTCCTTGATAGAGACTGCCATATCTCCATAGGCAATCTGTGCTGGTGCTTCCCCAAGCATAGGCTTGGGAGATTTTTCCTGTTATTCTTGTTTGTGCTATCCATCATGGGAAGAAGAACAGATTATTCTCTTCTCTCTAAAAGTGTTTGTCGTCTTTTGTCATGTACCCAATCAGTTTTTAAGCTAAACAATCCCAAGTCTTTTAATCTTTCCCAAGTGATTTTAAAATCACTTTCTTCTAGACTGACTCCAGCTTGTCTTTCTCATACCCAAAACTGAACAGAGTTTCAGCTGAGCTCTTACAAAACGTGGGACAAAACAGTATGACTTGAGAGCTGTTACTCTGTATGTAAAATGTGATCTGATGTCTGCCATTTTGCCAACGGAAAATATTTGTTTCAATTTATGATGTCCAATGGTATATACATGTACATCAGTATTTCAGTTGTTACAAGAGTACTTTTGAAGTGGTTGACTTCATCCCCATATAATATGTTTATTTTGTATTACAGAGAAATCTTGAGGTGCATGACCTGCTTTTCTTTGGGACAAAACTAAACCAAACGATGTTCCTCAAGAGTCTACTTACTGAACATTTTCTGCTGATGGACAGTCCACAAGACCAGACTAGAGCCAGACTCAAGTAAACCCTCTAAAAGTGAACCCACGAGAGTTGGGTCCTTAGCCCTGACTCCTTCAGTCTACAAGCTTGCTACCATTGCACAGCCATGCCTGGGTACCCCCACAGGGTACAGAAGTACCTCACAACCTTCAGAACCTGTCTTGAAGAAGAGTGCTTTACTGGTTGTACTGTTGTTATACTGTATACCACATGTGTACCCTGATTACTTTTGTACCATATGCACCACTGATTACTCTTGCCTTAGTGTGATATCTTGCATTTATGCACTTTGAATGCTATTTGACACTTTATTTTTCAAGTTCTCCTTAAATTCTAGCTCTGTCCTCCAATGCATTTGCTGTCCTTCTTGTCTTCAAGCCAACTGCAAATTTAATATTTAATATTTTCTTTTCCATCATCCAGGTGATTAATTAAAATGTCAAGTAGAGTAAGATCCAAGACAGATCCCTCTAGCATGCCACTCAGTAAAGTAAATCATTCCAACTGAACAGTGAACCAGAGAAAATATTCTTAGCATATAGTTATCTGGTCAATTTTATCCCACACTACAGAAGATCTACCAAGGCTATATATGTGGAAATCTCTTAATGAGAATGTTATATAAGACAGTGTTCAGATCAAAATATGCGAAATTAACTGCTTCAGCCCTAGCTGTAAAATCTCGTTATGGACAGAAATTAAATTAGTTTAATGCAATATGTTTGTGATGAATTCCAGTGGACTATTATTTATCTTCTTGCTATCCTTCAGGGACTTACATATAGTGTAGTCAATTATTTGTTCTAGATTTTTTTCTAGAAATTGATATTGACTAATCTTTTCCCTATTTAAGAATAATGACTATGATTGTCTTTTTTCCTGTCTTCTGGTACCTTATTTGACTTTTATGATTCTGAAAGGATTCATTTTGTACTACCAAATAAAACAGACTGAGGAACACAGTCTGCCCCTGAGGCCAAGTGGCACAGCACAATTCATCTCCACATGGCAAAACTTTCCCCTCACTCATCAGAAAGGAAGTCCCTCACCCAGTTTATTCCCTATCAGTGTCCAGAAACTGTCTGGGAAAATAGTAGAACAAAAAGACAAAAATACGTCAGAGAATTTTTAGCAATAATCAATTGGGGTGGTCTTAGGACAGCATGTTAGCCTATAACCTGCCTCTGTTCTATTTATGACAGAGGTCATAAATATAGGTATAGCCAGAAAGTAACTACTAGACTATTTGAGATGACCTAAACCAGTTTACTGTGGTGATGATGATGATGACAATGCTGCTCAGCTCAGTGTTTATGATGCAAGATCTTTTTATCCCCCTAAGAACTGCAATAACAGCATGGGGAATGGGAGACGTTTTTTCAAAACTGCAGGGATATAAATGCGGCCTGTATGTGCCAATTTAGTTTAGGAATCTAACTCACTCTTTGCTCTACACCCACCCCATAATGAATGCTTTCTTTCTATTCATTATATCTACTTTCTTTCCTTGAGTTGCTTACTTGCTCTCATTTTCAAATGACCTTGTTATTGTAATTCTGTAATATTATCTGCTACCCATTTCAACCCAGGCCTCCTTTTTAGTTATCATATTGTTACATTATGCAAGAATCATAATTCGGTTCTGTCTTAAAGACAGAACCCCCAGCTGCTACATAATGCATGTACAGATTCAATGCATTTCTAATGCTGAGATTTTTTCTTCTTTTCCATTGTTCATATAATCAGAAATATTCTATGGAAAAACTAAAAATAAATCTTCACCCAGTGGAATATGGTTCGTCATGTCTCTTGATATGGGCATTATCTCAGATTTAGCTCAGCTCATTTTGTAGGGGAGATAGAGTGAGACTCAGCTCTAATTTAATATCTCTGAGATTGATCTGAGCTGTTTGCAGTTTCAGTCACACGTAATAAGGTGAAGGTACGCTGTCTGATTGTCTGGCTGAGCATTTATGCTGTGCTTGTCATAGTAACATATCTGAGCTGCTTTGAAAAAAACCCCTCTGAAAAGCCAGCAAAAATAATGACCTTCCAATATTATTAACCTAGGCTGATTCCTTTGTGCTTGACACCATTAGTTTTCATTCCTTTAATGTTGTGCTTCTCCATTCTGCAATCCTGAAAATGGCAGAAGTTCTTTTCCAAGGTTGAATGGGAAGCTGCGTCAGATGTCCTCTGACAAATCATGCCTCCTCATGGAGGCTGGAGCATGGAGGGGTTCTAAGGCTCATGTGGCTGCACTATGGGTTTTGAGACTGAAACAGAAAACACCATGTGAGACACTGCTAAAACAAGGAGGAGGGAGAGATGGATGGTACCTATAACTGCAACACTAAATCTCTCCCTTCTGAGTATTTAGAAAAGATAATTCAAAATTAATAAATTCTGAAATATCTAGGCTATGCAATTCAGCCTAATGCTGTGGTCCCTGAATTAGTTCCAGAAGAAGTACAATTACATTGCCCTGTCATTCTGCCCAAGCTCCTTATTCTTCTTCAGAGGCAGATCTAATTACTCTGGGCACAGCACCAGTCTTATGCAGTCACAGCTCTACTGGGACTGAGCTGGGACATGTGCTGACCCTGTGCTGGACTAGACACTCAGACCAAAGTCTGCTCAGTGATGGCTTCAAATTGCTCTCCCTGTGGTACACAGGGAGAGCATGTACCCCCTGTGGTACATTTCAGGTGTGTCAAAGTAGACCCCAAACCCAGACGAACTGTGTGGTAAGGTTCTGGAAGCAATAACCAGGGGGTATGTGGTTTCCCCTTTATATCCTTGCTGCAGAGCAAGAAACATTAGATGTCAAATTAAGCCTGTTGGCCACATACAGTCTTAGAGCCACAGAATGGTGTGGGTTGGAAGGAACTTTCGAAGGTAATCTAGTCCACCTTTCTGCAATGAGCAGGGACATCCTCAACTAGACTAGGTTGCTCAGACCCTCATTCAACCTGAGCCTGAGAGAGTTTCAGAGGAAAGAACAAGGCCCTAAGAGAATACAAAAGAATTGCCTGCAGTATTAACAGAAATATCCAAAGTTAGCTTTTACTTAAATACTGCTCTTTTATATTGCAAAAGCAATGAGATAAACACTGTAGGTTCTGCAAACAGAATGCCAGCTTCATTTTTAAGGTTTTTGTCTTCCAGAATAATCCTCTATGTTAAGAGAAGGACCGTTGTGGTTTTTCTTTTTTTCTGCTGAGTTGTTTTGAAATTCAAGCTTGTTGGCTCTGTTTCTTGTCTCTTTAACATAATCAATACGTAAAAAACTGTTTAGATTCCCAGATTTACATTATGGAACTTATATTTCTAATGAAGAAGGACACTGGGCCTATCAGTACAGTTTGTAATTATAATCTGGGGTGACACTGGTGCTGCCTCATTTAAGTGAGGTACTGCAGACTACTTTCAGTATTGTCAGACACAGCAGGGCTTACAAAGACCAACCTAGTGAAAACAGAAGACATTTTTAGGGACTTCAAGAAGCCAATGGACCAGGTTGACAAATGACACAGAATAGCCTGAGTGATTGTGACTTTTTCTTTCTATCAGTGATATAAGAAGCTGGATTATGGCAGCCGTAGGGGCAGCCTGAGTTGCTCACCCTACTTTTGTTGTCCCACACAGTGTGAGACAGAAGAAATATTAATTTAACTTTGCAGTATACCATCATTGTACCAATACCACTCTTTTGGAAAGCTGTCTATTCAGCCAGCAGGGGAAACTGGATCCCCTGCTGTTGCTTATATGCTCAGTGGTACCAGTAATAGCTATACTGGTGCCTGCCTTTCAGCAGCATGATTTGGATCCATTACACCTTTATTTCACCAGAAGCCTCAAAGAAATCAAGAGGATCAAGGGTGAAGAAAGCATTCTGGCATGAAAGGCCAAGAATCTAATTTATCCTGAACAAATTCAAAATTCTACATTAAATATCTCATGCCTCCTTTAGATTCCATTCAGGCACATTATTTAAAGTGTAAAAAGTAAAAATCTGGAGATAGCCTCATGACATCTCCAGGATAATGACTGTTTGTTCATTTCTGTTAGTACAACATTTGGCACAACAGGCCCCTGACTCCAAGATCCTGGGAAACCTGGGAGTGCAGAAGATTGACAGTAGTTAAGAGATGGAGTGTCTGAAGCTGGGAGACAGCCACTAAAGCCATTCCATAGTTCTTCATTCTCCCTCAATTTTGGTAAATCATGCTGAGCTCAGTAGAAAGTCCTCTTGTGAAATCTTGACTCATTTGAGTGACTATGGTGCTCTCCATCAAGCCACGACACATTTATGTGCTCAACGGACTTCACTGCAGCAGGGGTGCTGTGTTTTCTATTCCATAAAATAAACTGTGCAATTTACGTTTTCTCTTCTCCTTTCCAAATTTTGTAATCTAGAAGAACAATAAGCACATATATTGCTTTTATGAGGGAAAGTTCTGAGAACCTGGCAACTTGCCTCGTCTCCTCATTTCTTTGTGTTGGGGAACAGGCAGGATAGTTTGCTGCAGCAAAAGAGTGAGTAGAGTTCTGTCTCTCTGAAACCAGTCACCAAGGAGTGCAGGACAGAGCCAGCATGTTGAGGTCTTTGGGAGAGACAGGGGATAATAAATCACCTTATTACTTCTTGTTTCTCATTACAGCCAGTATCAGGAGAAATGTGTCTAATCTTACTGTGTGGCACTGCTTCGGCATGGGTGAGGGAAGGGTAAACAAGGTTTAGAGCCCATTCTGTCAGCTTTACTCTTAATATCTCCTACCTGAACAGATTCTGACACTCTCATGACACTAGGGTGAGAATGTGGATTCTAGATGGATTTCAAAGGGGCAAAGAATAGAAATTGTGTCACACAATTTGGGGGTTGGTCCTTTTATGTATGACACCCTGGGACTGCCTAATGAGGCACAAAATTATTTTACATATCTGCTAGAGCTCTGCCTCTCACAGTCTTGCCTCTAATACCAGCTCATCTATTCTCCCCCTTGACACCCTCTGTGATTGGATTTTAGTAAAGTGGGTGATTTTTTTTTATTTATTTATGCATGCCTCTCCTTCCTCAGCTGTTCCAGACAAGCCCTCCTGCCTCTCACACACTTTCTAGTGATCCTTTCTTTAAATGTGGTCCCTGCACTCAGTGTAAAGGGACAAGAGCAGAATGAGGGACCTTTCCACAATGCTTGATCTACCCATGATATCCATACAATGAGGAGACCTGGAAGAATCCAAATGCTCATGAGCAGAGTGGGAAGAACCTCCTAGTGAAGGACTCCTGTTTACCTGTTTGTTTTCAGTATGTAACTGAATTAGGATTTTCCTTCTCACACAGGTGAGCTATCCTTTGAGTAGTCACACCAGAACTTTGTGCATCAACATTTCCAATCTAAGTTCTCTGTCTGCCTCTTACTTGAGGAGTGGTGGATCTGTCTGGGCAGATCCGGGGCAGCACTGGGACTAGGTCTACCTGGCTGTCTCCAAAGGAGAGCCTGCGCAATTCTACTTTCAGCTCTGAAAGCATCAGCCCCCGCATCCTCACTGACTTGTACCCTCTCCTCAAAAGCGGGTAGAAGTGGAAATGTTCTGAGAAAATGATGTGACTTTTGTGTAAATTCACAGTTAAGCCTACAGGATAATTTTCCTCTTCTCCAAAGCTAGGAAACAGACCACTTCCAGGTTGGATGAGGATTCATCAGATGGAAAGTGTTGGTGGAACTGTCACATTTCCCTCCAGATATACCCACAATGGACTGGTGAAGGCTTATCTGCACTGATGTCCAGCATAAAGACCTGAACAGGCTTCAGCTGAAGTAATCAAAGTACCAGTAATATCTTAGCTGCGACACCACGGAGTTCCTTAGAACCAACTCTTTTCCTTATCCCTCCTCTTTTAATAACTCTGATAAGTAAAAAAGGAAGGAAAACATTTCCAGCTTCACTCACTCAAGGAACAGATGTTGCCATTGATGAGCTTAACAAAATTGCAGCAACCAAAATCTCTGAGTCATCTGGTTCACCTCTTTAACTCAGAATTTGTTTCAAGAATGCATTCATTAGTTCTTTTGCAGTAAAGCAAACATGGCCTCCTATAAAAGAGACCAGGCAGAATAAAGTATCGGTCTATTAGTACAAAAAGTAGAAGTCTACAAGGCAAGGTCATGCTTTCCTGTAATGCTATTGGAACTATCCTGATTGTATGAGGATCTCTCAATATTTATAGAGGTGTTAAAAATACTGTAAGCTATGTCATAAGATAATGATTTAGAATGCAAACTTTGACCTTCTCAGGTAGATCTGGTTTTTTCTCCTCCTTTTCTTACAGGGAATATTATATCAGCCTTTGGGCTGTATTACATAACTGATTCCATTGTATAGGTCTGTGTTATCAGGGAACAAGGTCAAACACTGTATCTTTGATCATCCAAATGACTCATCTGATGATTTGTCTCAGCCAGCTCTCTCCAAGACAAGGCTGCTCTAGAGAGTCTTATGCAAGGCACTGTGGACATTGTCCATCCTACTTAGCTTGAGATTCAGAGGCTGGGTACCTGACCCTTTTCTATTTTATCGGCATAGATATGGATCATATTCAGACCATTGGCACCTGAGCCAGACTAAGATGGTGGCTGTTAAGACATCCTTCATTGTCAGGAGAACAATGACTGATTCAGAAGGGTAGCAGACAAGGCTGCCAGACCCGTTGCAATCAGCAGAGGTAAGAACTCAGTGGATGTGAAGAAGGATGTTGCAATTTAGTCATAATGTCCATAGTTATTATCTGTCATAGGCAGTCCAAATGTGGAGCTTACTCCATTGACTACAGAAGCAGCCAGAGTCCAACAACTGGTTAAAAGTCAGACTCAGTTACTCTTTAAGTTTAAGACCTGCATGGCTTTTAGAACCCATATCCTGCATGTCTGTCCTCAAAACACGGCCAGCACCAGGCCCTAATAATGATGGCTTTGCAGTCTCAAGTCAAGAGAGATGATGTGCAGACGTGATTTACCAGACTTGGTAGGATGACCACTGGTGTTAACACCTGCTGTAGAACAGGTTGTCCATGTGGCACAAGGTCTGCATCCAGCCTTTCTTGTAACACTCAGTGTTGAAACCATTAGATCATCCTGGACCACATATCACTATTTCTGGTTTTAAAGTGATATCCAGATCAAATTTCCAAATCTCTGATGTATCCATTTGATCTGAGTATTTCAAAATTACTCCCTCTTTTTTTTTTTTTGTTAAATTCACAAAACTGCAGGTAAAGTTTGTGCTATATTAATGTGTTACACAGCAGCAAGTTGAGCAATAATTGCTTTAATGTATGTAGCTTTTGTCCCTCTTTTTTACTCTACCACATTTTCTTAGTTTTTTATATTAGCCCTTTTACAATCAGACCCTCTGCTAGCTCTGGTAACTTCAAGGAGGCCAAGTTTGTAGGTTCTGTAACTTAAATCACCCATTTTCTCATCTTCCGTGTGCTGACTAAAGAGTTTACTTCACATTTACTCAAATTGTTATGAGTTTTTAAAATGCTCTTTACAGAAAAAAGAGTTTTTCAGAATAAAATGAAATTATTTCCTGCTGCTTCTGCTGGATTGAAACAGTTGTTTTGTTGAAATATATTGTTCTGTATTAGTTTTCATAAGAATATGATGGATCTAGTTTATTGGTGTAATAGTGGTGTCAGAGAAGTGTAAACCATGATGACAGAGTAGGGAGTAAGGTCTCATGGATCCAATAGACTTGCCTTTGCCATCAGCTTTTAGAGAAGATTTTAACCATGAGCTATTCACCGAATTATTCTGGAAAATAGCATCGTGGATTTGTGTGAGGTGTTCGTGCAGTCCTGTCCATGCTATGGAGAGCTGAGGGCTTTTTTTCACGCACTTGTACACTGGCTCGGGTGCCATATTTTAGTTTCTTCACGTAGCAGTATCTTCCCTAATGATCAGTTTGTACTTCATCCTTATGACTTGGGGGCTACACTGAGACTTTACACTAGAGACGAAGACACTAGGGAAAGAATCAAACGGATGTTCCTGAGCACCTTGGGAACACCTCTTTTACTCAGTTGGGAAGATCTGCACCATCAAACCTCATCAGAGGCAAGACATTTCCTAGTTTCTGGTTGGTATATCAGAAGGGACAGAGGCATGTTCCCGCTCTGCAGCACGAAGTCCTACACAGTTTTGCTGAAAGAAGCTTTCCAGGACCACACTACCACAGGTAAGTACAAACATTAGCATACTGTGAACACTTCACTGAAATCTATAGCATGATGCCATTTAATTACTACATTAATTGGTCCCGTATACTGAATAGTTATAGTTATGGCTTCCTGGACTCTACCAAACAACATGTTGTAATGAAGTAGCAAAATTAAATTGCAAAAACATGCTTGAAAAAATTTCAACCTGAGATTAGAGTAATTTTTCTAGTTTATATTCACTTTTATACATGCCCATTGTAGTCAGAAAAAAGGAATGTTTGTTGAAATAATTCTTTTCTGTGCAATGCATTGTATTTTAAACAACAGGGGGGAAAGATAAAGTTATTTTTTTATTATTATCCTCTTATCAGTCTCTAGCTAATAGCTAAGACTGTACTTTCCTAAAGAGCAGACCTCTGATGATATTTGAATGGAGACTGGGGTTGGGTTGCTGCCTAGTACAGAATGGACTTCTGCTTCACAGAATACTTCTTATTCCCACAAATTCCCTATCCCTAGGCATATGCTTCTTCCTTTCCGTAATCATCTCTGAGGGACCAAGAATTACATGTGAAGTATATCTGATATTAATATTTCATGAGGGTGCATGATGCTGGAAAAATACTTTCGTATTTTCAAAGCAACCTTGGAGACTGTGTGTAGCAAGTCACAGAATGCTGCTCATTGAAATGAATTTCACTGAGGAACAATTTCAAATAGTATTTTGACACCTCAATCTATTTACAGAATAGGAAAGGGATTAAAGTACAAAATATAATCTGGTCATATCCAGATATCTCCTCTCCCATACATCTGGTTCCTACTGTAGCTCTACATAAATAAAATATGTTTGTACAAAATACCTTTTGTCTTCCTTGTGTGAAACTTGGTGTAAACATATCCTGGGTTATATTATATAAACTTTCATGCTGTATCACTGAGGACAGAATCTGAGTATTGTTATTCAGTTGCCATGGCTGCCAAGAGATGTCTAGATTGCAATGATAAAGGGATTTTATTTACATCCACCCACACAGCATGTTGTTTGGTATCCTGGCCCAATACATATTGGCAGAAGACAAATTTACTAAGATGGGATTTTGTGGGTGTACTCGGCAGCGCTCTGCATAAGCATTTGGTCCTGAATTAGAAGCGACATGAGACCTTCTAGGACATAAATCAATCCCTTTTTCTCTCCATGAGAGTTACCTGAGACCCAAAAGACATACGAAACAGAGCGGGTCAGTGGCAAGCACCGCTTGGAGGGGAGCCGGGCATCAGATGCAACCATATGATGCTGCAAACAAGGTCACAAGGTAGACAAGGGAGACGCCTTTCAAGGCAGTCTTGGGCCAGGAGCAAGTCCCCTGCGGCCCTGGAGTGCAAACTCCTGTCACAGGGGAGCTCTGCTCCAGGTACAGTTGGCACAAGTCTGGCTGCATGGTCATGTCAAGACCAGTCATCCCATCAGGCTCTGTGAAAAGGCAAAACTGCAGCTTGCAGGGATGCAATTGCTGTAAACCACTTACCTTGCTGGATGGATTTTTTCAGTAAGGTGGAAGGTGTGTTGCCAGGAGACAGGAGGTGAAAGGAGCTCTTCTGCTGCTGTGATTTACTAGGTGTCTAGGTTAATGTGGATGCTGCACCTCACTAGATGGTCACAGCAAGTTTTAATTAATAGTTAGGGCATCTAAATATTTGCAGATGGGTGTTTTTAAATTTGAATAAATGAATACATTCAGCTTTGAGGTTTGAGCCCAACACTATTTCCAAGTGCAATTCAAAGCTGGCAGGAATGCTTCCATTTTTGATTAGTGATAAATATAATTGCAAAGGAATGGCTGACTTTCAGAGATTGGACTGTATGATAAGCCATCTGAGAGTAGGAATCAGGCTAAATGAGCCTGATATAATGATTTATTTACAACAACTCTGATACTTTTAGCAGTCCATTATAATTGTATAGACAGAGACTTCATCATCGCTTCACATCTCTGTGATCCCTGCAAGGGCTGGGGAGCTGCAGAGCAAACCCACAGAGAGAGGAGCGCTCGGAAGGTTTCATCCTGCAAGGTGCTGAGCAGGCTGCACCCTTTACCAGGCAGAACAGGGTACTCGGTTCTTCACACAATTTCCCACTGTGAGTTGTTCAGGTCAATTGAATGAATGACTGAATTTATTTTGTTTAATGTCTAATAAGGAAAGGTAGTTAATTTCTGTTGGACAATAAGAATAAATCTAATTGAATCAAAGTCAATGCAAGTAAATATTTTTATTAAGTTGTTAACACACTGTTTGAATGTACTCCTGCACATGTTCATAGCTGTCTTAATTTTGGGAGAAGGATGTGTTTTTAGCAACTACAAAATTAATTAAACCTGTAAGAATTTCTTTATTCCATTGGGCATAATTTTTTTTTCAATTTAAAACAGCTAGGTCTCTTTTTTGACTCAAGCCTACACATTTCTTGAGAGAAATAGCGTGTGCGTGTGTGTGTGTGTGTGTGTGTGTGGTGAAATAATACGATGTCACACCCTATTCTGTCTTTGAAACTAAGATTACACTTTCCAAAACAGAGGTTTTCCTTGGGAAAATTGATCTTTTTCCTAGATGAAATCCAATTTTCCTCTGAAAAACAAACTAGATGGAAACTTTTGGACTAACCATAGTTGGGCCAGTTCAGTTTGCAGAAAAAGCCCCGGCTAGTGCAACCCTTATGTATGTCCCTCTCACACTTCAACAGGGCAGCAAGAAAAGACGTTAGCAGTCCTGGCTTTGTGCTGCTTAAATCCTGCACTTCTGCCAGGAACATCTATACCCCATCATCTGTTTTCTCTCTTCCTCTGGGACACAGTCCACTGAGGGCATATATTAAACCTGAAAGAAGGTTTGAAACCTCTCCAAAGAGTAGAGTTCCTTTGTTTCATCCCCACCCTTGCCATTTTTTAAGAGCATTAGGTAGGCTGATGTGTTTTTAAAGGGGTTCAAGCACAGTGTAAGATCACTGGTGCCCTGTCTAAGGCTGGAGAAGTGGGATGAAGAGTCTCAAAACCTTGCTCGTTTCAGGTAGGAACCCATTTTTTAAGTTGCTGTTAAAGAGAGAAAAGTTATCCAGGAAATATCATGGGTGGAGTGGAAGGCTTAGGCAGGCCTAGACAAAATTTATTAAAAAGCCCTGCCATTGAGTTGTGAGGTGCAGAAAGGACTCCCTTGCTTTCTAAACTCCTTCTCAAAGGGAAGTCTTGGTGCAGCTTAATCCAGTCTTAGCCTCTGATTATGTCAATGGTTTAAATTTTAGGAATTATAGAGGTGTGACTGAACAACTTTTGTCCCACAGGTTTTAATGATTGGCAAAATGAGAATATTTATATAAAATGAAAATTTATTTTATACAAAAGAATCTAATCAGAATTATTTACTACACAATACAAAAGCTAAAACTACTTGTAGTATAATATAAGATAGGATAGTGCACTATATTGAACAAGTATAGAAACAATTATATTAAAGCTAGCAAAAAGGAAATAATTATTAAGTAGAGATTTGATGTAACTCACCCATACAAATGCTCTCAACCTCAAGGAGTATCCTTGGAGGGTTTCCCCAGCCAAAGGAGGAATCTCCACACATACACCCCAAGAGGGTTATGTTAGAAGAACATAACTGTATAAGATGGGACTGGACTTTTATACAATAAAGTGATTGACTGTTAGTCACACATTTACAGGCCAGCTATCATCTTATCTAATTCAAAGCCTGGTGAACCAGGATAGTTTTAGCTTAATTAACACCAAGACAACACTCTGGCCCCAGCAGTTGATCTTGCATTATAGCTTGATAGCTTGCATTGTATGCATTCTGATTGAATTTTAGGTCTTATCAGGGTGGGTTTATCCTGCCACGTGGAATGGAGGAGCAGAACAGTGCATTAGCTAGTCTATCTATTGGCCAGGCCTAAGTAGACAGATTGACTCCCACTGTGGGAGCAAATAGACTGAAGTACTGCTTCTACAACTATAGCAGATTGGGAGAGCAAAGAGAAAAACACCAGTCTCATTCATTTTCCTTCAAAACAAAATTAAAGCTAGTCAGCAAAGCCCCCACAAAGTTATAAGAGTGGAGCATTTAAGATGTGGGCCATACAGTGATGCTTTTCATGCCACATTAAAGTCTGAAAACCTGGCAAAGCATTCTGGCTTTGGACACATCACTACATCAAGTGTCTTTAAAAATCCCAACCTAAATCATTGCCATGGACAGATGGGAACAGTTTTATACTGTCTTTTATAAGCCATTCCTGGACTGTTCCTGTCACAGATCTGTCTTTTCTCCTATCATTTACATCAACACACAGTTCCAGCAACCTGGATTCTATTTTTCCTTTTGTTTTTTAATTAAGAATACATTTTGATGCTTAAAATGGATGCGGAGGGCAAGAATACACCATGTGCACCTGGTAGGATTTGAACTACATTAATTCCTGGAGGTTGATAGGACAAAGGGAAATAATACACGTTAATATCACTTTAATATTATATTCACCAGAAACAGAGTAAGACTCCATCTGAAGATGATGGTCAGAGAGGAGCTAGCAGTTCTCTTTTCTTGGGATCTTTATGTCTGTACAATCCATTTGATTCACACCCAGTTGAACCCTTTCAGCTGGGATGCTCTTTCTAGCTGAGCTTGTCCAGGGCAATCTCTCACAAGCATGGTCCAGAAAGGAGAGGTAAAAACATGACTTATTCTTGGGTAATGTGACCTGGATGACAGGCGCAGGAGATGAAAATAAATCTGCTGTGAGATGAATACACGTGTTGTCCACTGTCACTGCCCCAGGGGGTCACAAGGCCACATATCCCTGAAAGTGCTGAAGATCTTGTGCAGGAAAAGCCTCTAGGACCACATAAAAGCTAGCTTAACCACAGCACTGGTCAAAGCAGCAGAAGGTTGTAAATCTGGCTGACCTTTGCCAAGAGTGAATTATGGAGCCTGAAGGTACCATTCACAGTTAAAAGCTGGAGCTTCTAAGCTTTCTGTTGGCAGTCCATGTCCTTAGTGATGTGTCACTACTCCTGAGATTAGTGAAAGCATTCTCATATACACAGGAAACATATTATCTGTACCTGTTGGCGTGGTTATAAATTCTGCTGAGAAGGGCACAGTTCAGTAGCCATAATCTTCTTGAGGTCCTCCTATCCCCTGTTAGTGTGTGTGTGTTTGGTGACTGTCTGACACCAGCCTTATCCTGCAGGCTCCAAGTGCTGTAGTTTACTGACATGCAAAGCATTGCCAGCCGGCACTTACCCATTGAGCTCTGCCACTGGAGGTTGAGCTCGTATCAGTGGTACAGTGTTTCCTTCATGACAGGTTTGCTGTCATAAAGCTTCATGATGCTGTAGAGATAGCACTTCTGCCCGTGCTTTAGGACCCATCACAGGAAGGCTGCACATAGTGATCTGTGAAAAATAGGACTGAATTTGCATCTGATTCAAAAGTAATTTCACATGGCTTTGTTCTTTTTTTTTCCCTTTTCTTTTGTTTTTTCTTCTTCCAATGTTCTCTTTCAAGCGATTTTATTGTATGAAGCAGAGAATAAAAATAAGGAAGTAAACTATGGGGGGGGTTACACTGGAATATTTTAACTATTTAAAAACACTAGGAGCATATTTTCATGATGCAATGCTAGTTAGAGACCCCCTTTGTTACCTCCAAAAGTATTGGTACTTTTGGGTCGCAGATGGCAACAGCCTGAAAAACAGCAGCTCAAAGACTGAGCATGTAGTGTCATGCCAGTGCAGCTTTTCACTTGCTGGGCAAGCTTGCCCACAGGCGAGTACAGTAATGACTGAAGCTTTGCTGCCTTACAGTAGTTGGGAATAGAAGCTTAGGAAGTGTACACCAGATTTGTAAATATTCTGTTAGTCTTGAACACTGAGCATAAATGGAAAAGGTGTAAAAGGAGGAGAAGGATATTGAACTACATCAATAAAACCTTCCAGCTGGAAAAGCCCAAAGAATGTGTAGAGATTGCTTGGAATCAGAAATGAGTTCATTAAAAGATGCACCAGAAGTAATGAGATAAGATAATGAGGGGATTAGTCCGTGTCCTTTTTGCCTCCTCAAAAAGAAAAGAAAAAAAAGATAAGTGGATGGGGGAGGGAAGGAGGACTTGTAGAAACGGAGAATGGGCATAGCCCAGCCTGCATCTGCTACGCTCCAGTAACAAATCCCCATTGCACCTGAAGCATCACAGTAGCTCCATTGATCCCCACTGGAACCTTTCCCAATCACATCCGCTGCATGTGAAGGGCCAGAAACATGCTATCCTTCTGCCTCTCCTTCCCTCAAAGCTCCTCTTCCATCATCTGCCTTTTCTTTCCATCTTTCACTCAGTTTTTCAGCCATCTTGAGACTGACTGTACTACAACCAAAAGGCTGAGATGTCAGTAGACACCCACAGCTAGCTGCCCAGAATGGGAAAAACGTGCAGAAAAGAGAGAGAGAGAGCTGACCAAGCTACACAGTTAACTGGGGAAAGGAGCCAGCAACTAGACCAATAGCTGTTGTGGCTGACCTGCCAGCCCAAAGCATCCATCTGTGACTGACCATCTGCCTTGGATCCTGCAAACATCAACAAAACTCATATTTTTCTCCAGCTCTGCTATCCTTTCTCTCCTCCTTCCTCTTATGCCTTCCATGCCTGACCACAAACAGGGAAAGCAGCATCTCAGAGCAGAAGAGAAGCAACCATGGCCTCTCATTTGCTGGGACATCCATACACTAGCAGTCAGAGCTGCACAGGGTTACTTCAGCAGGTAACCTCTTTCCCCACAGGAAATTAAAGTACAGGGAAGCACCAGCTACTCATAACAGCATCTACTAGGACATGTTATCAGGACATGACAGGACATAGGACACATCTGATGAGACATGACTGAAAGGTCACTTGAAAGAAAGACAGAGTTCTCGCTTAAAAAATGGACAAAGCTGTTCATTTTGAGCTTTGTATCATTGAACTCTGGCATTTTAAATTGTATTGTATTATTTTGCTTGGAAATAAGGGCAGCACAAACATAAGAGTCACTGCTGAGGAGAGCCTCATTTTGAGGAGAAATATAAATAAAATACAAAATATAAAGAAGACTAGAAAGAAGAGATAAAGCAGACTCCATTTAAAGCAAGGTGATACTACCTGTTTTCAGCCCAGTATGTATTCAAAGCTTCCTGTGGCACTTAGCAAATACTGCCCACTGAGAAAAACTTTGATGAGCATTTTTCCCCTATTTCTTTGTTAGTGAAACTGTTCCTAATGACTACAGCAGTGCACATTGCTGCTTAATGCACAAAGCCTGCTGTGTTTTCCCACACAGCCACCCGAGCTGGTTGCATTAAATTCACAGCTCTGTGCTCTGAGTTACTCTCCAGAATGAAAGACTTCATATATAAAACAAACTCAGCTCTGACTCACTCTCGCTTTTCCACAGGAGATAGTATTAATATTAAATTCCATTTCTCCTCAGGAACAGTGTGATTTCCATTCTGTTGACAAATACCTCAGCAACACATGGGTAGAGAAAGAGGAGACAGAAGTGTGATAGAGAACTCTGGGAACTGATCTAAGTGTTTTGCACAATCTCAGCCAATGTACCACCATTTCTTTCAGATGACCACATCTTTGCTGTTTTGCAATGCATCTATCTGCTCTGATTCCCCCTGTGAAACCTTTGCCCAGCCTTCAAAGACCATCTCTGCATAAATGCATAGGGCTGCCGAGAGCTGGAGTGGAAATGAGTAGCATTATGCATCCTAACATCAGGCAGAGAATATGTCCGTGCTGTAGGAACCAGACAGAAAACAGTTACCTTCATGCAGGCAGAAAGAACAGACCCAGCAAAATCCTCTGACAATGTTTTGTGATTCAAACAAACCAGCTTCAGCTGTGCTAATAAGGCAGAGGTAGATCATTTAATTCAAGTCCTAATGAAATGGAATTACAGTGTCCCAATGACCTTCATCAAGGGGTTTCAAAGTCAGTTGAAAATCTTGAAAATCTAAAAATTCCATTTTTCAATAGGATCTCTCAACTCCCATAACTTTCTGTACCAATTTACCACAAACATAGTAGCAAATTAGTGAGTGAAACTGTAACTTTCCAGTAAGTATTGTAAGATATGATAGAAATCATATTTTTAATTCACAATCTGAAAACCCACTGGTGAGAATTAATTGTACCTGATCAGGAGAAAGATGCATGGCTTATTCATCTGTATGAGTATTCGGTATATGGCTGTTCACAAAAAGCCCACAAGCCAAGGATTATTTGTCAGAAGTGTGCAGTGAATAGTACCAGGTAATGAATGTATTTGGTATGATCATGGTAAATTCACAGATTATTCAAGAACAAACCAAATAGAGGTGATGAAATGTATCAGAACCTGTAGGAACTATGCATCTAGCTGTAGTGGAGAGGCTGCAGTTTTGAGAATGGCTAGCACTTGGAAATGACATCTTTTATAAAAATTTTGTGATGAGATTGAAGAGTGGGTAGAAAAATCTGGTCACTCATTTCCCCTTTTTCTGCAGAATTAGCTCAATAATCCTCATCCACTGCTGTTTATGGCAAAAGACAGAACATATCTTGCACTGTATTATTTGGAAGATAAAGCAGCGTTCTGAAGTCAAGTGCAGTTTTGCAGGCAGTATATCAAGTAGCTTACCTGGGAGTTTCCTGGTGTGATTTTGGATCTCAGAATCCTGTGCTGTATGTAAGAGGCACCAACCATGCTTGTGGATGTGCCCCAGAATGGACGTCCAAGAGAATGCCCCAAAAAGTGCTGGACATTTAGTCTCAATGATTGCTGAGCAAGCTCTCGAAAATCACCCACACTGCACTTAGGGAATACCTGGATTCCAGTATATGGTGTCTGTAAAAGGTATGTCCTCACCAAAACTTCTCCCATCTGCAATTAGGAGTCAAGAGTAATTTTGAGGAAAAGATTTCTCTGGGCCCAGTGGTGTATTTCTAGCCTGTATTTGTATAGAGGAAGAATGGAGGCAATTTCAGCCTCTTTACCAAATATTTGGATTTTAAATAAGAACATAAGTGCAAATGTGCACTATGCATCAGTACTTTTTTAAGGGACTGGGGAAGTTATTTATTGTACACAAGGATGTCTGAACACAATTTAAAAATGGGTAGAGCCTATGTAAATTTAACAGAGCTTGAAAAGCTTCTCAGCTCTGTCCCATAACATTGTTTTAGCAGCAGACCTCAATATTGGCACTATTTGAAAATCTTCTCCCAAAGGGACAACTTATGCAAAATCTCTGTTAGGTGTTACCCTCCAGCTGTGACAGGGATGAACAGGTACCTATACCCCATGGTGCACACACAAAATTACAGGAATTAAATCCCCATGTGCATACCTGCCTAGCCACAGAAAAAGACTTTACAGTGCTGACTGAAATACTGTGGTGATGGCTGTGTCCCATACTGCCGCTCATTCTGAGATAGGAATTTGCCCTCCAGACCTCTATGATTTCTCAATGAATTGTTCAGCTTAAGGGCCTGATACACAAAAACACTTGAAGCAATATACAATATCGGGAAGATCAGATCCCATCCACTTCTGTTTGAGGAAAAACACTTGTACAACAGCAGCTTTCAGGTATAATACTGGAAGTGGGTTATTTTCTGGAACGAAGAACCATGCTGGTAAAAACTGACATAATATGAATACCTCAAGGACAAAGATTTTTCTCACTGCACAGAAAAGGATGAAAGAACAAAAGGTAAGAAGAGCACACATCCATAAAACTGGTATCTATCTTCTTTTTACTGTATCTTTTCTTAGATCCCTATCAGTTTGTTAGTAAGGTGGGGAATTTTAATATTCTTTGCATATTTTTAATACCTCTACACAGCCATTATGCACATGTGTATGTGAGTGTATACATGTGCACATAGGTGTATATCTACAAATGTATACATATACACCCATAAACTATGTTATATGTAGAAACACTTTTATATATACCTGCAACTTTCTGTCCTATAGAGGCACCGCTTTCATTTGTGTCTCTTCTTTATGCCTTTTTTATCTCTTTACTGATATGGATTTAAGTTTCTCACACAACAGATATTATTTTAATATCTTTTACTGAAGTGTCAATCTACAACCACTGTAATGATTGAAATAAATCACTCTGAGGGTTTTTCATGGCACAGTGAAGAAGAAAATATGGGCAAACTGGTCTGGTTTTTGTCTTCATTGCCAGCACGTACCCACTTTGCAGTTACTAAGGCAGAAGACCTGAGGGATTTTTTATCCAAATGTAAAAGGAATTTAATGTTATCTTTACCTTTTAAGAAAAGTGCTGGAGGCAGAGAAGAGTTTAGAGACACTCTGTGTGTGAACTTGCCCCAGCACAAGCTTCCCTCTTGCAAAGCTCTGCAGATTGTCATTAGGTCCTATGATTTATCTGTCCAAATGAGATCCTATTGTTTATCTGAGACTCTCACTCAAGCCCAGAAGCCAAGCAATTTCCATGACAGGGACTCCCTGCATGAGGTTCCTTAAGGGTCACAGGGGGTGCCAAGAGAAGGTGAAGACTTGCCCTGTGTGTGGTTGAAGTTGTATATGAGGAGAAACACATGACAGCCAACCAAGGCAGAGCCAATTGTGAAATCAGCTTGGTTTGACTAGCCTTTGGTGGCACAACACTGTGTCAGAGTAGAGAAACCATGACCTCAGTGTTGCATCCTGCCCTATCCTAAGCAAGGAAGGCTATGCCACACTCTGGTCATTTCTGTTGCAGAGCCATGAGCAGGCCCATAGCAAACTCCACCACTTGGGATGGTTTGAGATCCCAAAGTGCTCAGAACTGAAGTTGTAATGCTGTGAATCTCCTTTTAGGAAGCAGAAAAGAGGGAACAGGAGCAAGAAACTATTTACCATATTTTCTTCCTTCTTTTTTTTTTCTGGACTCATGCCAAGCACATCTGGCCAAAGAGAGGGGAAATGTGGTTTTCACAAGACAAAACTTTGAATGGATACAAGCAGTTTCTAAGGAGACCTGCTCTATAATTGCAGAGGAAATTACAAGCTGAATCATCTGTGGTTTGGGGATAGAAATCAATGGTATTCTGTAAGTTGAACCCAACTGTGCTGTCTCTTACCAAGAAGAAAACTGGAAAGAAATGGACCTGGGGGTACTAATTGACAGGAAGCTCAACATGAGCCAACAGTGTGCCCAGGTGGCCAAGAAGGCCAATGGGATCTTGTCCTGTATCAAAAATAGCGTGGCCAGCAGGAGCAGGGAAGTGATCCTTCCCCTGTACTCTGCGTTGGTGAGGCCACACCTTGAGTATTGTGTTCAGTTCTGGGCCCCTCAGTTCAGAAAGGATATTGAGGTGCTGGAGCGGGTCCAGAGAAGAGCAACAAGGCTGGTGAAGGGACTGGAGCATAAGTCCTATGGGGAGAGGCTGAGGGAGCTGGGGTTGTTTAGCCTGGAGAAGAGGAGGCTCAGAGGCGACCTCATCACCGTCTATAACTACCTGAAGGGAAGTTCTAGCCAGGTGGGGGTTGGTCTCTTCTCTCAGGCACTCAGCAATAGGACAAGGGGGCACGGGCTTAAGCTCCGCCAGGGGAAATTTAAGTTGGATATCAGGAGAAAATTCTTTACAGAGAGAGTAATCAGGCATTGGAATGGGCTGCCCAGAGAGGTGGTGGATTCACCATCCCTGGAGATTTTTAAACGCAGATTGGACGTGGCACTGAGTGCCCTGATCTAGTAAATGGACTGGATTTGGACCAAGGGTTGGACTCGATGATCTCGGAGGTCTTTTCCAACCCAATCGATTCTATGATTCTATGATTCTATGATTCTATGATTCTATGATTCTATGATTAAATCAATTCCAAGAACTTTCAACAAAAAATCCATCTTCATTCAGGTCTGACAGAACTGTTTTGTTCTCCTTCTCTAAAGCAATAACATGCACCAGCCTGAAATCCCTAATATTATTGCAGAGACAAGCCTTTCCCAGCAAAGACGGACTAATACACTACACTGCAGGCCTGCCAAACCATTTGATGCTGAGTCTTAGGAATGCACAATGGCCTGCACACCTTTCAGGGATGGCCTGCCGAACCTCCTGATGTCTCTGCGGAGGGCAGATCCAAAGCAGAATCACCAATTGTGATGCATTTGCACCATGCATTGAGATGAATTGCTGAAGCATAACAGCATCCCCTGAACCCTGTAATGACAGCAGCAAACTAATTCTGCTTATAACCTAAATGGCATTTGATTCCTAAATTAGTGCTCTTCATATGCTTATGCTTTACACATTTTAACTTTTTTTTTTTAAGATGGGAAAAGAAGTGAGATCCTGAATACCTACCAATATTTGTCCTTAATTTTGTAGTTTTACTTTACTGTATCTCCCTGTGAAATGCTGTTAAATCATAAGAGATAATACAGAGACAATATGCTATATTCTGGTAAGATGAGCAAAACTTTGCTTTTGTGTTTACTCTATGTTTCTTGTGTTGAGAACTCCACAGTCAAACACTGCAATGCTTGGTTCTTGCTCTTGATCTCTGGCAGACTTGATCCTGCACGTAGTATAATTCTAATACATTTTGCTAGGACTCATCCACCAAACAGATCTGCCAAAATCTGTATCAGAAAGGCTGCATTAGTCATAAAGGTCAGTGTTACTCAAAAGAGAATGACGTGGACAGAAGCTGAAGCAGGGCTTCTTCAAAACAGAAGTATTCATAATTTATTCTCCACTTCCCACAGTTGTCTTTCTTGTACTGTTCTCCATTTTCCTCCCTTTCTGCTTCTCTTTTTGTGTACCAGGGTTGACCAAAAGTACTTGATATTGAGCTCAGTGCTGCTAGTGAGGTTAGTTGCACTCTTCCTCACCACAGGACACACTCAAGTACTAATGAACTAACTCCTGTTTGGAACTTCAACCTTCTAGAGCTTTTATTTCTTTCTCATATCATCTGTCAACCTTATGTCAAGGGTTTTGAGTATGGGGTATAATTTCTTCATGCAGCAAAATAAGGCATATATAATGCACCAGTGAAGGGAAGTCAAGGAGGTTCCTGGCTATCCTTACTGTAACAGGAAACAAAAGTGATGGGCTATAGTTGAAGGATTTCTCTCTCTGCTTCCCACAGGACACACAGCATGATGCCTATCAGGCTTGATCTTTCTCTGTGATTAATCAATCCCTTTGTGAACAGTGAACCCTTTTTAAACCTCACAAGAGACAATTGTTAAAGATGTTCTGACTTTACCATGTTACCTGTTCAGATTATATCAGGCGAATCATATTACTTGAAACCCTGTACCAAAACTACTTGCTGTATCTTTCAGAAGCCAAACATGAATGCCTCTATAAATGTTTGCCTTGGGGCGCCATACGCCTCTTGAGCCATGTCTACAATAGTGTAAGAAATTTAAATGTCTCAGGATGGTAAAAAGAAGAGTTTTCCCTGAGCCTAAATACCAGTACAATGTGTGCTCTTGCTTCAAGGCACAGATGGAAGAATATCCTTCCCTATCAAATGCAAAACCAAGCTCTTGAGGACCCAGTCTGTTTGGAGAGACTCAGAGGGGAGAACTGTTCCTGTTTATTTCATTCCCAAGCTACCTGGGGACACAAGGAAGAAGCACTAAGTAGCATTCTTTTGGACAAGTTCTCCTGATCTCTCAATTTCTGCACTCCCATCTTCTTATACTTTTTTTCCCTGTAACATTCATTTTGCCCAAATTGAGCTGTCAAAAAGGTGGTGTGACCTCTGCTGTGCTGTTCAGTAGGACCCTCCAGTGACAGCAACTTCATCCTACCTCCCCTCAATGCCTTTCTTACACTGGGTGTATGATACTCTGGAGATACCTCCTGTTCTCTACTAACAGTACAGAAAGCCTGTAATTACTTACACTACAGGCCCACCTTACAATCACAGAAGAGCTGCTTGGATTGCTTGGATCACCCTGCATCGGGATTTTGGGGTATTTTGAGTAACAGAAGGAAACCCATTTCTGGATGGGGTCGAACTTACCGAAAGCCAAGTGTTTCATGACTAGAAATAAAAATGCACAGCAGCTGAAAGAACTCTATGACTCAAGTGATAAAAAAATTCTACTATAAAAAATGCTTTTGTTTTCAAGTGAATAGTTGCCCTTTGTAAACATGGAAATTCTTCTCAGGAAAACTAAGGAGTTACCAAAAACTTGTGGTTTTTACTCTTTCTGTGGTTTTGTGGGTTGGAAATGAGGCGGGGGGGAGGTATATGAGAGTTTTAGGGAAAAAAAGTTGAAGTGATAAACTCTGATCAACAACATATTCCATTTTTATAAAGAAGGAAAGGTAAAAATTTCAAAGAAAAAGTTGGATGGTGGGTAATAAGTTCTTTAATCTCTGTTTGGCAGAATGTCAGGTCACTAAACTAGACTTTGTGTTACAAAAACTTGTATGAATATTTTCTTTCAGATTCTTTTAATGAATTCATTCAGTACGTCTTCCTACTTCAAAGTATTCCAGCCAATGAATCTCCTGGAGCTATTATTATGATGGTGAATTTAGAATTAGCATTGTAGAACAGTAAAAGCAAGTGAATTCCAGATTTGTAAATACATGTTGGAAGTCGAAACTTGATTCTGGTCAGTTTACCTGTGTAACGGGACAACAACGACACCTACCTGCAATGAATGACTCATGAGTACTATAGTCTATTCTGAATAATAAATATATTCAAGAAAATCACAATTTATTGGAGGACAATTCACAAAGAGAGGATGAGATGAAATGAAGCTAATACAGAATTAAAAATTAATTAGCCATGCAACTCAGTAGGACAATGATACTCTCACAAGTAATAACTGTATCAACATCCATGTGGAAGAAGACCTCCATCTGGTCATTCTTCCATCCCAATAAATATGAGAGTACCAAACTGCTTTCAGAATTTAACAGCAACCTGCGGTTTCTCTTAAGTTTCTGGATTTATTTTTTTGTCCTGTAGGGGTATTTTTTTTTTTTTAATGGATTGATGGGTCTTTTAACAATCTCCAAGAGGCCTCTGTTATTCCTTTTCAGAGCTGTTGGAGGTCTAGTTAACATAAAACTCTTTCGCATAAAAATTTTCCTGACCATTAGTATTTAAGTTAAGAAAAACCTGGGATGATTTATGATTCACATAATTTACCTTGCTCTTGAACCTCTGCTATCCCTGGGGGATGAGTATTTCCAGGATTAGGTAGAGAAAACATCATCTTTTTAAAATGTTGCCCAAAGCTGCAATGTACATATTATGGAAACAGAAATTAAAAGAAAATTGGTTGTCCAGAGACTAAGCTGAAACTGAATGATTTCATGTCAGGAGTGAAACAGTTGTCTTTTCATACCTTCTTGTCTTCCTTTTGGTCTCTCTTTGTGTTTGTTTCAGGCAGGGGCGAATGGAACCAATGTCCCTGCAGCAAGTGGCTACCATTCATTTGTGTTTACAAACCAAAACTGATGCACCCTCAGTCTGTCACTGAACCACTTATGAAACCTGACTGGCTGCTGCAGGACTTGGAATAGAGTCCAGCTGTAATCCATTAGTGCAGAAAAATCCTTTGCATGGAAAAATCAAGAGCTTGCACTAAAAAAGCAGAGCTATTATAGCATACACTTTTCTGTTCTGTCTGCATCATTGTGGCAATGTTCCTATAGACTATGTGTAAATGATGCTATAAAAATAAATTCTGATTAGATTTGAATGCTTGATGAAATCAGCATACAATTTAGTTTTTCCACAGGGTGTTCGAGAATATTCATAAGAGCTCTTTAATTATTAAATAATTACAAAGCACTCATTAAAACATTATTCATTTCACCATTTAATCATGCCAAGTCATACATTTTAAACCCTAGAATTTTTCCTTTCTTAGTGCCAGACAGATCCAAACAAAGTTAATTGCATGTTTTTAATATTTATGTAGTTAAATGGGTAGTTCAATAAACTGCAGTAGAGTCATAGGATGAGGCCCAAATCACGGGGAGAACTCACAAGTGTATCATCAGGCTCAGGAGGTGCTGCACCACTTTGAGAAATACACTTTGTGAAATGACACTTCGTTACATTAAAAAAATACCCTTGCCAGCACAGTTAGGTTTATCTGAGTTCTCCATAGGACCCACAAGGTAGACATTTTCACTTTGCTTTCCTTAGTTCTAAGTACCCCTATTTGCCTTTGACTTCATCAGGTACTTGCAAGCTTCTATTTCAAGGTACTTTCCCTCACAGTCCAAGAAGATAAATGGAAGACCTTGGCCCAGAAATGCTTGTTTGATTCATCCAGATGTTGACAAAACACCTCATCAGTTAGGAGGGAGGATGACACTAGCAAAAATTTAGTTAGCGTTTCAGGCATCCCATCATCCAGCACAACCTCAGAGAATGATTACACTCATATAAACAGGAACTGCCTTAGTTACCTAAGCATTTTCTATGAAGCAGATCTCACATATTTCCCTTCATGAGTGCACTGAGGGTATGAGCAAGCTGACAGTCAGACTGGATCAAGGGCTTTCTGGGGATCAGACTCACCTGCTGTTAGGAGAACAAACATCTATCATGGGCAGCAGATACTTTTCACGTCCCAAGGCCACCTGAGGTGTGGTCCTGCCTAGAAGGGCTGTCAAGGAGCAGAGGACACCAGCTAAAAGGTCACTCCAGAGACTCCTTGGCCTGAGCATTGGGATAGCTGGGATCCCTCAGAATCAATGACTTTCCCTGAAATTACCTCGAGGAATGCCAGCCATACAAAGACAAATTCATGTTTTATACAAAACTTTTTTTTTCCTGTGTGACTGTTATTCCAGTGTTTTAATAACATCTGCAATGGTTTGTTCAAGGTCACAAGGGAAGATGGTGGCAGAGTTGGGGACAAAGCTGAGGAGAATCTCATTCTCATTCTTCAGACTTTCTATCCACCAAGGAATGCAGCTTCCCAAATCGAAGTGACAGGAAAAGCAGCAAACTTATCAATTAATCCAAGCATCATTTCTACAAACGATACTATATCATACTGCCAGAGATGTGGCCCATTCCTTGAACTTATTATTGGCGTAATTGCTTTCTCTGGAGAGAAAAAAAGCATTCTGTGTCCTTGCGGTAGAGCTATGAAGAGCCTTTTTAGTCATTGAATATAGTTCCTTTTCTTCCCCAGCAGGCTATTGTGAATTCAATATCTGCAAAATAGCCAGAGAAAGGCTGACAAAGTATCCATCTGCTTACAAGGTCACAAGACAGTGTGGTCACCAGTGTTCAGTCAGTAAGAGAGTAAAGGCTACAAGCATGCTGTGCCACAGAAAGACAGGATAGAAGGGTATATAACACTACAAATATGCACTTGTAGCAATACAGAGGTCTGTGACACCTAGAAGTTATAAATGTAATCAGAATATAATTAATATTATTCTGTCTTCAACTCAAATATGTACAAGGATAGCGTAACTGGCAACAGCATGTATTTTGTAACACTCAAGGCACAAAAAGATGCAATCTATAAGCATTTTACATAAGTACGTGAGCAACATGACTACCAAATATGGATGAAGTTGCAAACAGATAGCACTCAACTAACAAAAACTGCCAGAGAGAGAATCAGATAAGCACATGGGACTGCAAATAGCCAAGACGACCTACCCGACAGGCATGACTGGCAAACCAAAAAGCCCAATAAGTGACACTGGGAGCAGATGAGTTCCTCCTTGCTGAGAGCAGGAAATAGCATAAAACCATCAGGCATAAGCAAGAAAAAAAAGCAGAGAAAAGATAAAAGACAAGCCCACTTCAGCTCTGGCTTCTTTCATCAATGAGCTTTCAAGCCTGATCACAAAACCTCGGCAAATAGGGACCACCAAAGACCACAACCATCAGTGCCAGCTGTGAGGCATCAATCTCTACATTATTAAGTGCACACAGCTGACTTACAATATGGCTGTTAAAGACCAACAGTGATGATGCTGAACAATGCTGTGAGCACAAAGGGTGAACTTTATGAATGGATCTAGTAAAGTTAAAAGTTTAAAACTTCCCTGACCTATCAGCCTTCTAAACATTTGACAGCAATCTCTAATTACCACACTATATACACACATTCAGTTTGCATATCTGCAACACAGGTTTTCTGCAACAATACAAACTTCTTTGTAAGAAGTCCTAACTGATCCTGAGTGTACACGTACTAAGAAAACTCAGGTGCTATAATCAATATTTTTCAAGATAAAAAGACTTTCCACAAGTAGGTGAGACTAATTAATGGATTGGGGGTTTCATAATGTACATATCTTTTGTATCAATACAAACCATACTACAGGATCTGTAGCCTAATCTGCATTCAGTGGATCACTGTTAACTAATTTAAACTGAAGTAATTGCTTCAGTTAAGATCCTAATGAATATTTGTTCACACCAGAGAAGCCTTATCACAGTTAGTAACTCACGATTTGGCGTATCTTTGGGAAAGTCAGCAGAAACAGCAAGACTTGGACAATGAACCTGAGCCTTGTCCCAGAATGAAAACAGTCACTTTTTATCATTCACTGATCCTAAAGGACTTTCTGCAAGTTTATGGCCTATTTTAACACCGCAGGACAGTGTCAGGAGCTGTAGAGAAAAAACCCAACTCAGCTTCCAGCGCTGCGGCCTTTTAGCCAGGTTGCCTCCTTCCATAGCATGACAGCATCAATTGTACAGTACCTCTGAATGTCAAAAGACAGAGGAAAAAAACCTAGGGTAGAATTTTTCATGGCAGTACCTTTAGGCATCCAAATGCTTTTGAAAATGTGACCCATAGGCAGTCAAGCAGACTAGCTTTGGCAACTTTCCCACATCCTATTTAATGACCAAAGGCCTTCCATTTTCAGACAATAAATTGAGCATCCTCCCTAAGCTTTACATGTTTAGCAATAATGATTATTTATTCCTTTTTAAAAAGTAATTAATTATTGTGTTCCCAATTTACATTAATGAATCTGTCTATATGCTGTGACTATGAACTAGAATAATTTTATTTCTCAGTTATATTACAGTGATGCCTATAGGGCATGAGAAGGAGGGAGGCTTCATTATCCTAGGTAGTATCCAGGCTGCCAGACAACATACTCTCTTTCTCTTCCAGTTTATAACTTAATTTATGAAAAAGGACTGATGAAAGAGAAAGGTTCTTAAAAAGCTGTGACCTAATTGGCTGCCCTGGTTTCCCATGCTCTCTTGCCATGATGATGACCCTGTTAGGAATAGTCTGGGTTGTTTGTTCTTGCATGGCAAAACACAACATGGAGGCATGGGGAGGGAAGGGCCAGTCTCTGCAGAAGATGCATTTGACTGGGTGTTCATTAAATTGTCTACTCTCAGATAATTGGAGAGAAATGTGAGACAATACATCTGAGAGGGCCTCGCCAAACCATCTGAACTTTGTGGTAGCCCCATGCGAAGGCTTTATTGCCATTAGTCATTCAACCAGTATGTTTGGCTTAACCTGTGTGTTGTTTTCCCTCAGGCAGTTGATGACATGAGATTTCCCTCAGGCAGTTGATGACATGAGATTGATGTCATGTTAACACAGCCTTCTGAGCTATGCAAACTGAAGTTTAGGCCTGACTTGTGTAAGTGGCTACCACAACATGCAAGCAAAAGGGGTAAATGCAAGTAATTAGGCATTGGGTTTGCTTTGTGATGTGATGGTCCAGAATGGTACACCAAAACATATTTTGGAAATAAAAGAAAATTGCAAGTTCTCCTAGAATTAGATTGGTAAAAATTCTGAACCACCCTTTCACACAAAACTAACCATGCCTAGACCTGTAACTTCACACTTATGACAAGATTTAATAGTAGAACCAGGAGGTATCAAATAACAGGAAGAAAATTCAAAATAAACAAAAGGAAGTAATTCTTCACGAGCAGAATTCCTTGACAAAGGATGTTGTAGATACAGAAAGTGTATATAGGTTCCAAGGGAGACTGAAAAGATTGGAGAAGTCCACTGAAGGTTAACAAGCCTTGGTCAGGACCAGAAAATTTCTAACTTTAAAGAAAGTGAAGTCTGAGAAAATATTAGAGGAAAATACTACTATTTCTCTTCCTCTCTTACACTCTTCCTTAAATGTCCAGTTCTAGTTAGCATTGCAATCAGTATACAGGAGATCTAGAACATTTAATTTGACCTGCCACTTTTGTATTACATTTCATGTTCTTAGCAAACATACCAAGGTTATTTGGATTTTTTGCTTTTGGACTTTTTCTGAGTTTTGCCTTCTCCCTTCAACAATCCAGGAAGTAAAAACATAGCACTTGATGTGAATATGTAGGTGTCAGAATTTCCACACTATCTCACATGCAGGCTAGATGTCCACTTGCAGGTACGTGCATGAGATTAAAGATCATCCTTGGATCATAGTAAAAAAAAAATAATTTTTTTCTGCCAGGTCAGAACTGTGCCTTGCACTAATAAAAATGCATATCAGTGTTAAAGTAAATGCCTTAGAATTTGAATAAAAAGCTCACCAGAGTCCACAAACTACGTAGATTAAATGCACCTAATCCTGTACTACCATGGTAAAAGGATGAAAAATTACAGCCCTCTTCACTTTGATCTGGTAGGAAACACAAAAAACCCTGCTTTTTTCTTTTTTTCTTACAGTAAGAAATCCATTTCTGTAGCCATGGCTGGTTGTGCTGAAGGGCAAAAAAAAAAAGAATGCAGGTTAATTCAGCTTCCAAACCACTACAATATACCACAAAGCCCTTGACTACTTTACACACAGCCTTCACCTCAAGAGATTCTAACAATTTTCTTCTTGCTTCTAGGTGATGATTAATACACAGGCTCCAAATACACATCATGGCTAGGCTTCACAAACGAAGATTTGGGAAAGGTCTCTACCCACATTTGTCACAAGCGCGCTGGTGGCTAAAAAGGCCGGTTGCAAAAGGTACAGCTGAAAGACTCCTTAGGTGGTAAATTCTGCAAGGCACGATTCTTTCTGCGTTGCCTTTTCTCCTCAAGGGTGATCCTGCGTGCTTTCTCAAAGGCATTAGCAGTGTTATAGATGGTGTGTCTCCAGACCTCCCGATTGGAGGCCAGAGTAGACCAGTTATGGTGATCAATATGGCCAAGGCTGAGATGTTGTTTCAGGGAGTCCTTGTATCTTCTCTTCAGGGCTCCTCTTGTGTGGCAGCCGGTGGCAAGTTCACCATAAAGCAAGATCTTAGGGAGGTGGTGGTCCTTCATCCTTGAGACACGTCCTGCCCAATGCAGCTGTGTTCCCAGCAACATGGTCTCAATACTTGTGACTGCTGCTTGTTCTAGAACAGACGTATTGGTCACATAATCTGACCAGTAGATGTTTAGGATTGTACGGAGGCAACATTGATGGAAGCGTTCTAGGAGTCACAGGTGGTGGCGGTAGATGACCCATGGTTCGGAACCATATAAGAGAGTAGACAGCACAATGGCTCTGTAAACACTGATCTCTGTACTTTTCTTCAAGTGTTTATTTTGCCAAACTCTTTTATGAAGCTTTCTGAAGGCACTGTATGCCTTTGCTAACCTGTTGTCTATCTCTCCATCAATCTTACCATCCAAGGAGATGAGGCTGCCTAGGTAATTAAACTGCTGGACTGATTTGAGCTCTGATTGGCCAATGGTGATAGGGGGATGATGGAAGACTTCCTGAGGTGCCGGTTGATAGAGAACTTCTGTCTTCTTTAAGCTGACTTCCAGCCCAAAGAGCTCAGCGGCGTCTGTGAAGCAGGATGTTAAACGCTGCAGAGCTGCTTCTGTGTGGGCGACAAGGGTGGCATCATCAGCATAAAGCAGCTCCCAGACAAGATGGTTCAAGGTCTTGGTGTGGGCCTTCAGTCGCCTTAGGTTGAATAGGCTTCCATCAGTACAGTATCTAATGTAGATACTGTCCTGATCATCAAGGTCTGCTGTGGCCCTTTGGAGCATCGTGCTGAAAAAGTCTGTGAATAGGGTTGATGCGAGAACACAGCCTTGTTTCACACAATTAGTTATTAGAAAGGGCTCAGAAAGTGCATCGCCATATCTGACTTGGCCGTGCTGATCCTCATGGAGTGAGATGATCATTTTAAGGAACTTGGAGGGACAACCTAAACATTCCAAAATCTGCCATAGACCTTTTCTGCTCACAGTATCAAAAGCCTTGGTAAGGTCAACAAAGGTTACATACCTTTGTTCTGTTCCCTACACTTCTCTTGCAGTTATCTGAGAACAAATACCATGTCTGTGGTACTCCTGTTGGCTCTGAAACCACATTGGCTTTCAGGTAGAATTCCTTCTGCTATAGCAAGAGTATTCTTGCCAGGATTTTGCCAGTAATGGAGAGCAGAGTAATACCACGGTAATTTGAGCAGTCTGATTTACCTCCTTTCTTCTTATACAAAGTGATGATGACTGCATCACAAAGGTCTGATGGGAGTTTGCCTAGTTCCCAACAGCACACCACAAACTTGTGAAATTTAGCATGGAGCGCATGGCCCCCATGTTTCCAGACTTCAGGTGGAATTCCATCAACCCCAACCTGCCTTGCCAATTTTCACCTGCTGTATGGCCTTAAGGATTTCTCCTAAAGTGGGGGCAGTATCCAATTCATACTTTACAGGTTGTTGTGTGATGGACTGAATAGCTGAGTCTTGGACTACACTGTTGGTACTGAAAAGAGTCTGAAAGTGTTCAGACCATCGATTCAGAATGGAGGTTTTATCTGTCAGAAGCGTTTGACCATCTGCGCTGAGTAGAGGGCTTTGGACCTGGTATGTAGGCCCGTATGCTGTTTTCAGGGCCTCATAGAATCCTCTGTGATCACCTGTATCTGTGCATTATTGAGTTTTTTTCAGCTAGATTGATCCACCACTTGTTCTGGATGTCACGAAGTTTCTGTTGGAGCTTGCTGCATGCAAGACAAAAGGCTGTTTTTCTTATGTGACAGGATGGCAGTGCAAGGTGTTCTTGGTGAGCAGTTCTCTTCTTCCTCAACAATTCCTGGATCTTTTGATTGTTTTCATCAAACCAGTCCTTGTTCTTCTTGAGGGAGAACCCTAAGGATTCTTCAGAGGACTGCAGGATGTTGTTTTTAATATGGTGCCAAAGTGTTACAGGAAAGGTATCTGTGGAATCTATGGAGTGGTTTTCGAGCCTAGTTTGAAGATTTGCCTGGAATCTGTCTCTCACTGTGGCTGACTGGAGATTGTTAACTTGGAGTCTCCTCCTTGGGATACTGCCCCTTTTAGGTTTGAACTTAAGATTGAAGTTAAGTTTACAGCGCACAAGGCAATGATCTGTTTGACAATCTGCGCTGGGCATCACGCAGCTTTGATGGACATCACGGATACCTCTCCGTTGCACCAAGACGTAATCAATGAGGTGCCAATGCTTAGATCTAGGATGCATCCAGGTTATCTTCAGACTATTTTTCTGCTGAAAGATAGTATTAGTGATTGTGAGCTGTTGCTCTGCACAGAATTCTAGGAGAAGTCGACCATTATCCTTGCAGTTTCCAACACCATGCTTGCCTAAAATTCCTTTCCAGGCTTCAAAATTCTTTCCTACTCTGCTGTTGAAATCACCAAGGATAATGATCTTATCATCTGCAGGAACTTTTTGGGTAAGGCAGTGCAGGTCAGTGTAAAATTTATCTTTTTTGGCAGGGTCAGCTTGGAGAGTGGAGACATGACAGTTCATGGGCAATTAGGGCAGAACAATGCTCAGGACATCCACTGTCCACAGAATCAAGCATGGTTCTGATGTTCCAGCATGCTAGAGTCAGTTTGGGTACACCTTTGGAGGCAGGTGTGTGCCTTTGTCTTTTGATCTTTGTGTGACCGCATTAGTAGAAGATGCCCATTGACCTGCGGTTAACCAACCGGGTGAAGGGGGAGATGAGCTTTGTTTAGGCCACCTTTTCTAGGCCCCTCTCCAAGTGCAGCAAGCAGTGCTCTCCTTGAAAAGGCTGCTTGGTCATTCAGGGTGCTGCCCAAAGACACTGTCATCTCTGGTCAGTCTCTGACGACCAATATCCTGAACCGCCTGCATGCAGGGCTGGGTCTGTGGCTCCCAGTGCATCTTTCACCTGCCGTTTTGACCCTCACCCATCGCTACAGGGCTTTCGAATGTGGGTAAGGCCTTCAAGCCTGTGCAATGGATTTTTTAGGTGAGATGCAGTATGCGTGGAACTGAACCTACCCTTTAATCCTAAGGTTCATCTGCCAGGGCCAAGCGAGCTTGGATGGTGGCAGCGAGGTCCTCAGGACATAGGTTTAATTAGAGTGACCTTCTCTTAGATGGATGGCCTTACAGGGCTAAGCGAGCTCCATCTGCCCGGGTTTGGGATTAGAGTTGTCCTTCTCCTAGGATGACTGCCAGAAGGCTAACGAGCTCATCCTGCCCAAGGATGTATTGTATCTGGCCCTACAGTTTTGACTTGTCTGGCATGGGCAACCCTACCAAAGGCATGTACCATTGCCAGCATAGCTCACAACCACATAGGGGTACACAGGCTTCATTCCTATTAAAACGATTAGGGCAAGTCTTTCACTTCCTACTCTTCTGCCACCTATCTATATTCAATCCCAAGGAAATACCCAGGAACAACCCTTTGTCCTGACCACCCTTTCAGGATGTAACAAATATATCCAGAACATACCGAACCTGGGCAGTAGCCGCAGGTGAGCCAAAAACAAACACATGAACAAACCATTCCAGCCCCTGTACCCACCCGGGGCTCGAGTACCTCTCGAGGCCCTAGCCCGGCCGAGACCCCAACCCCCCAGAAGAAACCATTATCCAAATACACAAAGGGGTAATAAAACACCCTATGCCATGAACACATATTGGATGGAATTCATTATTTCTTGAAGGTGTTGAAAGCACTGCCAGCAGCTCTTCCTGGGAAACAGCCTTCTCTTTCTGAGATGGTATGTTCTGCTTATGAAGGGACACCTTATTATATAAATAAAAAACCTAGAGGGAAATACTATTGGACAATTTCATTAGATGTTTAAAAGCCCAAAAACAAAATTCTTGCCCCAAGAAGGTGTTCATTCTCACTGGACAGACCTGTGTTATCACAGAGAAATGCGTCTTCAAAGATGGCTCCGTGGAAAAGCAGACATGAAAAGAGAAACAATAGCCACTTGTAACCACCTGACCTGGTGCATCTGGGAACTAAACCATGAGGATCACACATCTCTTTTCTACTATTGTTAGGAAGCAGATTAACTGCTCTAGTGTATAAGAGTGAGAAGATAAGTGAGTCTCTTTTTGAGCCACCTCTCTAGGGCATTGTTACACTAAGTTGTCACAGGAGCATTTTCCACTCTTGCTAAACCTTCTTTACTAATCAGTCACCATGCTGGGTGCTTTAGTGATCAGAGATCAAGGCAACCTTCACCTGCTCATGAAGAACCATCTATAGTCACAGTAAGTGAATGCCAGTCCATGAAGATCACTGACAGCATTAAGCACAAGAGGCTGATCTCCTTACCACTTCACTAGCTGAGACAGCTTTAACAGCATCCCCAATGCTGGCAAGACTGTGAATTATTAGAAGTGAGAGATTGATCACTCAATCAAAAGCATATCTCACAAATTCAGATTTGTTGAAGAACTCCTTTTCTCTGTGTCTGCTTCTCCCAGCATCATTGTCAGAGTTGATGAGCTACAGGATGGAAGTGCCTTAGGAGCCCAGCTGGCAATCACAGTTCTGATGCGCCAAATTGAGTACAAACAAAAGGATAGCCTGAGTGGGTTTCACTTACTGAACCCTAGACATTATGGAGTCATCTAGGGAGACTCATCCTACTCTCCCTCCCTAGACTCTGGAAAACAATTGGTATGTTTAGGGAGCAATTTCTCTAACCACAGGCACCTATAATATGATGAAGTGAATCACACCTAGAATTTCCCATTTCTCTGCAAAGGCTATGAAGAGAATAGAGGGCAGATAGCTTAGATATCAATAGATACCTATATGTAGGAAAATAACATCATTATCTCTGTTCTTAAGAGCTTTTGTTCACAAGGGAAACAATTTACTGGTACAAATACTCCCAATAAGATATTTTCCAAGGATTCTTGTTTAAAGTGTCCATTCGATCAAACATTATCAAGTAATCTTAGTGAGCTAAGGCTACAGAGCCAGGTAAAGAAACAAAGTCAGACACTGAGGAAAAAGACAGTCTCTTTCACCCTCTTAGGTGATTGGATAATATGAAAATCCACAGCTCAGATCAGCAGGAAGACAGCTGTGGAGGTTAATCTGTCACCCTGCTCTAGTCAAGACTCCAAAGTGCCAAGCAAAGTGCACTCCAGTCCCATGGGTAGACTGGGGACAAAGGCAGCTTTCTGCTTTCTCCTGAGTTGCTTAAAGAACCTGAGATTTCTGCAGGAACAAAATATTTTGCATTTTCATTCCAAACAGCACAGAGAATACCTGCCATCCAATACCCCCATCTCAGCCTGAATCACAACCCATGTTTTCTCTTCAATACCTGTTTTCCTCCAAGCTCATCATTTGCGTGTTTAGCTAGAAATACAAATCACCTTGAGGACACAGCATTTCTGCTTCCCCTGTGTAAAGTATACAGAAATTGAATAAAAACATTGTTCATCTATGCAGCAAGAGAAGGTGATCAACGGGATCAGCCTTTCAGTGAAAAGAAGATTCTCATTATTTCCGACCTATGTTCCTGTAATCAGCAACTCAAACTTCAGCTGAGCAAAAGCAGCACCAAGACAGATAGCAGAAACACTGGGATTCAGACTGTGTGCTTATAGATTCAGGCAAAATATGCTTGTTAGTGTATAATTAGTCAGCTCTCTATGCAAACCAATGGCAGCTGAAAAGATGTGTGGTGCTTTGAGTTTCAGGAGCCCTCACCACAGGAAACAATATTTTATTATAATGTAGATTTCTGCATTATTTGCAAATCTCTTCAATGCAGGGCAGATGTTTTCATCACTCACTGCCATAGCCAAGAAAAAGAGAGGGTAGAAAGAACGTCAAGAATAAATATTTAAATAGATGAACCAAGGAATTATTAATTCTCTGCTTCTCATGAAGAATATAAAGTATACATAATTTCCAGGACTAGGTGATTGATGGTACAGCTCAGCAAGAAACTTTCTTCATTAGATCGAAGCAGGCACGCAAAGCATGTGAGAGGCCACAACGGGTCACTCAGGCAGAGCAACATATTGGGATCTCCAGAAAAGGTATAGGGAGACAGAAAGGATGAAGGAAGGCTCAGGCAGTATTTTCCTTCACTCATGTTGCCCAGAGAAGCTGTAAATGCCTCATCCCTGGCAGTGTTCAAGGGCAGGTTGGGCAGGACTTTGAGCAACCTGGTCTAGTGGGAGAAGTTCCTGCCCATGGCAGGGGGGTTGGAACAAGATGATCTTTAAGGACCCTTCTGACCCAAACCATTCCATGATTCTATGTGAATTTAAGGCCAGAGACTTCAAGCAAGCAGAGACCTCAACAGGCAGGCCTCCCTTATTCTGTCCAAAATAAGCTGTATAAGCTCTTCTGCTGTCAAGGGCTACTTTTTTCCCCTCTTCACACGGGAAAATATATCTAGAGCCTACCACTACGTACAAGTCTTTGTCTATTCCACTCATTGGATTCAATGATTTTTAGTGTGTCTACAAAAAAAAGGAAGTTAGTGAGTAAGAACTATAGAAGTCTGAGAGGAGATGTGGGAAAGATGTATTTTTTTGCTGTGTTTACTTATCTGGACAGCAGCTGGTACCATTAGAAAGAGTTAACTTGTGGGGAGTTACCTTTTTGTTTCAGTTATTTTTTTGTTGTTCTTTATTGCTTGTTTGTTTGTTTGTTTTTTCTTTGCTTTGCTTTGGGTGTTTTGGGGGCTTTTTTTTGACACATTACTTTGTAGCGTGGTTTCAGGGCTGAAAATATCACGTAAGCTAGGTTCCAAGACTTGAAGTTAAACCAATACAAAATGACAATCAAGAAAGCCTCTTTTCAAGTCTTCTGAATTAAAATGGGATATTATAGACATGAAATGGGGAGAGGTTATTTCAGTGCAGCTTTTTTGCAGATTCTTTGCATCTGAAAGCGTAAGTCAGATACAGATTTTATATGAATTATTACATTCCAAATACACAATGAAAACAAAAAGTTGGGATTCTACGGGTTCATGAAAAGGTTGATTGCTGCCTATAAAAGTCCTCTCACTGATATAAATGTGTTTACGTTGTTTGTACAAAAGTTGAGGTGTGTTGGGTCAACCCATCTTTTCAGGACAAGGAGTGGGAATCAGATGCATGCCCTAGAATTGTACTTTCAGATTAGGTGAGGCAGTAATGTGAGCAGCAGCAAGAGGAAAAGTCTGCTGCTTGCATATACTGTATCAGCTCATGAAGATTTTTGTTTCAGGCTTTGGAGAAAGATAAAAAAAGTGAAACCACAAATGGAAAAATAAATCTCTGGAGTTTTTCTAAAAAGTTGTGTTAGGCCCTTCACTGTGTACTTTTGTTTTATTAGGCCTTTCACTGTGTACTTTTGTTACAGACAAAACAATGACTCATCTTTAAAAGCTGCTACTTGATTGGGCTGGTATCATGTGACCTGTCAGCATTCGTTCAATATATTTTCATAGTGAGCAAACATAGAAAAGATGTAGTTGCAATAGAGGCAACAGGACAGTCTGGAGAGATACCCTACTTAATCAGTCACCTTAAAACACCCTTTTCTTTAGTGTTCCATTTTTATGCTACGCATTCAGAAGACTTCGGTATATTGTTCAGTAACAGAAGAAGAGGCTAGTCTAGACAGGTAAATTGAATAAAAACAACAGAAGCATAGAGTAGATGAAGTACACTTTTAGTTGTCCTTTGCCAATTTTTTTCATTTAGATTGAAATTTCCCATTCTGTGTGCCTGCTTCAGGTGGGGATTTTTTGTTTGTTTCGTCTATCTACTTATCTATCTATCTATCTACATATATAGAAAGAGAATACACATCCACAATTTCACTGAAAATATGTCACCAGTTTCTGTAAAGGGATTCAGGCAAAACATGCTGATTTCTCCGCATGGTTCCCCAAGACACCTTTTGTGTCACTATGTTATAGGTGTTGAGATTTGGCAGCAGGGTTTCATCTGGCTCAAGGACTTGCCCAGTGCTGTTAAGAAAACAAAAAATCATGTCTACATGAGGCTAGGTTATGAGGGTTTGATAAACTACCATGTGTGCAGGCTTTATAGAGGCTTGCTAGTGCTTTATGTTCCCTGGCTGTGCCCCAGTCCAGGGCTCAGAGAGATTTTTCCTACCATTTCAGCCATAGCCAGAAATTGAACCGAAATTAGGAGGAGGCTTTCTCTAGCATCCTTCCTACCTGTGATGCCTGGGTACTGGAGGGGAGAATGCCAGAAAGAATCTGGGCCCAACCTGAAGGGAAAGAGCATGAAATGTTACCTAGAAAGAAAAAACTTGGGGAAGACAAGGACAGAGTTACATCAGTTCATCTAAAAATAGGTTACGAAATGAAAGGGAACAGTGGATACAAACAAAAAGGCTTCTGGAAAGTAAAACCAAAAATATTTCAACAGACCCATTCCCATATTTTCCACAAAAAATCCTCTTTTTTTCTGAGATCTAGACAAGATTGAAAATTAACATGTCCTTTTTTTTCAAATCATGAATTCCCTTAGGAGGTGCAGCTTTCACTGTGCTCTAGTCAATTCATGTAGAATATTTAGTGCTCCCCCAGCTCTGCTGCTGTTCTCAAGTCCCTCACAACCCCCAGAAGATGAGGAAATAGTATTCCCTTCCTATTAAATACCAAGGAATGGGGCAAAGAGGGAATTAAGATACCCATTAATCTGGGGATTTCTCATTTGTAACATCCTGTGATCTGGCACTTTCTACCTTCAAAGTGCAGCTGCTGATATTCACTTTCAGCTGGGATTGCTCAGCCCTACACAGAATAGAGCTGAGGCTCAAGACAGACTCTCAGAAAACAAGAACTACACAACAAGTAGCACTTCAGTGTCCTGCCTAGAGACGCTAAGAAGGTGGAACCCTGCATCATCCTCTGCACAGAGAGCTCAAGATAGAAATTCTGTTTTGGGTGGTGTCACCCTCATTACTGATGGAAGGTACAGTATTTATGGTCTCACAAGGGGTCCTTGTGGTATTTCATGGTTGGTAGGCAATAAGCACAGTTGGCTCTGTGATGAATTTCTCTGGTGTGTCTGTGTGACAGCTGGATTGGGAACTGGCTTCTTGCTCCCTATTTATGTGCCCAACACTAAAGTGGTTCAAATACACTGTGACCTAGAGGTGCTTCCAGAGTCAAGGCTGATCTACTAATATATAAAGATAGATCTCTCTGAGATTCTGGGTGACACCTTCCAGGCAGATAAATTCATTACATTATACTGCCTTGCAAAACTACCTCATCCACTATACCAAAGAACAAATTCTAAATTATCAAATGAAGTGTGACAGCTCTGCTAATAAAAGAATACATTGTTATCTCAGGCGAATAAACTGAAAATCAAATATATCAGCTGAGGAAAAAATTTGGAAAGGCATCCTGTCTCATGTTATAACCCAAAAGAAATCCTAACCTACCTCAGCAGCAAAATTTGGAGGAGCAAAAGACAGAAACATACAGCAGGATGTGATGAGAAAATTTGCTCTCTAAGGATGGAAGAATTTCAATGTACACAGTTAATTTCATTGCTGAGTTAAAAAGTGTTTTACTTGCTGTATGGGAAAGGTATTGATCCAAACACTGTTACAGCCTAACTTCTTGAGAGCACATTAGAAATTCAGTGTCAAGTCTTAGGCTAAGAGGTACCTGGTGCAGTTAGACCCTGAATATTTACTTTTTTTTTTGGCCTTTACTGTTGCTTTAAACAGAAGGGAGTAGAGTATTTTCCTTCAATAGCACTTCTGTCATGCTGAGATTATTGGATTAGGTCCTAAAATTACTAGAATTTGAATAAACCATGTAATGCCCAGAGTAAAAGTGTGCAAATACAATTTCGCTGTTTGATTTGAAAGCATCTTGGAAAATTAAGGAAGAATTAGAACCCTTTCACTGAACAGCCTGACTATTAGAGATGCTGAGAAGCAGTAGTCAATAGGCCAGGGCTCTACCTAACCTGAAAAAAGGCCAGGAGGCACCTGGAAACAAGTTTGAGAGCACTTGATGGTTAATACAGCTGTACAGAACCTCTGCAATGAAACCCCAAACCAGGCAGGTAACTCAGCAGAATTTTGAATTTCTTGTAGCCACCATACTTGGTCAACACACTCCAAAACATCCGCTCGGGTTCAGAGACTGTCTCACAACTTTGGGTTGTGGCTTGAATTAAACAGGGCTGAGTTTCAGTTGAACAATCCTATTTATAGTTTCCAGCTGACACCAGGCCAAACCCTGTGGTTTTGCATGGTTTCCGTCTGAAAGACAGCAAAAATTGGCCATTTCAGCTGATTTTTTGCTTTGGGTTTTTGGTGTGGAGGAAAGAGAAGAGAGAGGAAGGTTCATTCAAAAATTGAAGCAGTGAGCAAAAGTAAGAGTCTATGAACCTCACCAGCCAAAACTACAGAAGGCTGACAGAGATCCCTGGGAACAGAAACCACGGTGATTTTCCTGTCTCCCATGGTAAGCAGAGGCTATGTGGTGAGTGGTAGTGCTGCAGGAAAATGTCTGAGTGGAGCTACACAAACAGGAGGTGGATTGGATGGACAAGAAGCCAACTGATTGCTGCTGGATGGATCCTGTCTTCCTACATTAAGAACTTCTGATCTAAAATCAGCAGCTCACATGTTAGCAGCAAAAACTTTTACAGCCTGCACCTCTCAGCTGTGAAACCCCAAAGCACAACAAGAGGAAGCCATGTGGTCTTCTCAGTGGTTGGAATAAAAATATGGGAAGCCTGGAGGTACTGAGCCAGTGACTCAGAGTGTGACTGTAAGGAAGTCACTCCACCTTCTTGTGCTTCAGTCATACTAGTTCAAATTAGCTTAAAAAGTAGGAATCATTTTAAAAAACACCCAGTCTGACTAACCTGCTTGTTGAGCAATCATGTGATGTCTCTGGAAGCTTTTCTGGCATATGAAGCACCTTCCCAAAAAGATAATCACTCTAGAGAGTTCAGGGTCATGATACTGGAAAGGGAGCTCCTTTTAAAGGAAACTAGAAAATGCCAAAAGAAAGTATCAGTGGAGGCAAAACTGGCATACAAGTCTAAGTTGCCATTTTCCAAAAAGACATCTGAAGTCACTGTAATTTTATTGTTGCTCATTTTCACAGGATTATTTTCTATCTCATTGTCATTTTCAAAGGGATAAAAAACCAGACCAGAATGAGAAACTACTGAAATGTACTCGCTAAAATGGAAGAAGACATCAAGAGATGTCTTTTTTCCTTTCCTACAACTGGATGGAAAGTCAGTGAAGCTGAATTATGTTATGCATTTATCTTATTTTTCAGTACTGAAAGGTACATAGCAATTTGGCAAGCATTAAAAAGACCTCAGTAAAACTGAAATGAAAAAAGTTCAGTAAAATTATGTTATTCACACAGTATAATGGCATGAACACAAAGTACATTAAAAGTGTCAAGCCCGTTCTCTTCCTCTGATCCCAGCAGTATTCTCCTAAGCCTTTTCTCCATCTCCCAGGTAATGCACAGACAAAAGGGGGCAGACACAAAAGCTATATGTATAATAGAAAGTGAAATGCAAGCTGACAGCACCATGACCTTTTGCACTGGCTTTAGTTTAAGAGGAACTCAGACACAAAACACGCCTTTAGTGAGCTAAGGAACAGCCAAGTTGTGGATATCGGCTCTAGCATGCCCTTTCTGATCCATCCAGGTATTGCAAACAAAAGCATTTCACCATACCACAGCAGAAGAAAATTCCTGATCAAACACAAACTTGGGGAAGCAGTTAAGCCAGACTTTTCTCCTGACATTAAAAAAAAATCTAAATTACAACTAGATGTGCAGGCTAGGTGACTAACTCCCACCCTTTGAAGAGACTGACGGACTTGAAGGCCAGAAGTCTCCCACCCTCCCAGGAAAGCCTCTGGGGACTGTCCACACACCCAGAGCCATGCTGCAGGCTTGTGCACCATCTAAAGCAGACTCACCATCTTGTCTCTCCAACATTTTCATCTTGTCTTTCATCTTTTCCTCTTTCTGAAAGAAAACAGAAATCTCTTTTCCCTCTCTCTTGCCCCTCTGGACTCACTGTATTCCCCCATTTTTTTTCTTGGGAATCGCTAACCAGGATGTTTACACAGTGAGAAACAGGTAAGACATATCCCACAATAGTGCTTGTATCACACTGTGGTCCCAGAAATTCTGAAACAGTTTTCAATCACCCTTCTTTTTTCCAGAGCATGGACTCCCATGGTTGCTTATGCTGGTATTAATGCAGCTTTTAGCTGCCTGAGAAGAACAAAGTGCACATACCTAGCAGATAATCAGGTCCCACATATTTATTTAGTAGATTAAAGATCTTACATTAGTTAAAAAGACACAAATATCAAGGGGAAAAAGGAATGCACAGCATAGCTCTCAGAAATAGTCAGATTCCAATTACTGTAATTATCTTTCAAAGGTAAGGTATGAAAATTATCACTTAAACAAGAGAACAAGGAAAGCAGAGAGAACAGTACCTTATTTCTCATCTTATCTTTGTCTCCATACCATTGTACTGAATTGCCATGATTACATTTTGTTAAAGTCTTTTCATTTTTCTCACTGTTCTCTTGAGGATATAAGGCTGGTTGAACAAAGCAGGGTTATCAACCAAAATTAAATTTCACAAACTCCTAAAGGGAAATATTTATGAAAATGCAGACTTTAGAAAGATCAGATTCCTGTCTAACTTTCCTTTATGAGTTTGATAAGTGCATGAACAAAAGCAGATGCTTCAGTGTTAGGGGTGTGGGTGTGTAGCAGAACTAAGGGCATAAAAACACCTCCCACAGAAGGAAGTTCTGTTTGGCAAAATATGCCTTCTTTTCTCCTTCCTGGCTTCCTGAAACTTTGGCATCTTCATCCTCTTGAGCAACTAGAGGTGGCTCTAGCTCTCATCAAGCCATTGCTGCATTTGCCTCTCACAAGCAGCATGTTCCTGCACTGGCTGCTGCTGAGCTCCCCACCAGCTCCCGCTTTCCCACCAACTAGATGATGTCTCCTGGACCATGAGTTACACTTCATATAACCTTGTCCCACTAATTGGTGTTTCTGTCAGTGAAAGCAATACTTTCTTCTTTGTCTTTTTTTGAACATTGATGGCACTGAAATAGCACAGGAATTTTTTTCCAGCAAACTCAGTTCCTCAACACAATACAAGGCCTTTATCCTTCTCAATAGTCCAGAAAACTCCTGCAGGCATAACCCCATGAAGTCAAGAGCACTGAGTACATTTCTTGTGTTATGGTGCATGAGGCAGCCTCAGAGTGAGGGAGCTGGGAACGACCTGGCAACACCTTCCCTGCAGCAGAGCAATCCAGAACAGTGTTTTTTCTAAAGGCAGACTGCATTGTAGGCAGACTTTCTGTCATTTTCTCTTTTGGTGTCAGGACAGAGGCCTCTTAGAAGAGGATGAAACTAAGGGAAAAAGGAGAAACAAGGATGGACACCAAAGAGAGAATGAGGTTGAGGGTTAAGGGCTCAGACAGGAATGGGAAGGTAACAGGAGGAGGCCACCCAGCAGAGCATCTCTGACAGCATCTGTAATACACAAAAGGCATCTGGGTTGGTGGCCAGTGTCTGACAGTGCTCCACTTGGATATGCAAATGGCCAAGGGAAGGAAGCTAGTCCCACAGGCCCAGTTATATACTCACTAGGAAAGTTGTTTTTCTGGTCATCACATATGGAGAGCTTGATTCAGGCCAGGACGAGGCAAATAAGGACATCCCGTGACCTGGAAGGGCTTGGATAGGGAGGGCACAGATAAGGAGGTGACCTCTCAGCCAGAGGTGGTGGGGCAGCTGCAACAAGGACTGTGACACCACGTGCTTGGGGCAAACATGTGCCCAGTCCCTATTTGGCCTGAAAGCACCTGAGAAAGAAAGGCCAACAAATCTAATGTGCCAATCCCCTCTGCTCTGCAGAGGATTTTCCATCCATCCAATGCCCCTGCAATCAGTATGGGCCAGGCCAATGGGGATCCTTGGAATGGTACCTTATCCCCACTTGTGACTGGGCAAGACCTGAGGGTGCAGGAAAGGAGAGAGCAAGGGCAAGCGCGCAGGGGTCTGCATGGGGGGAAAAGAAATTATCTGCCACTGTATGTGGGTCAGCAGGGAAAGCAGCATCAGTGATGCCATGAGCAGAAACACTCAGGTTTTATTTGTGTGCTCCCAAACCCTTAAATGACTTCTGGAGGATTCACAACTACACATAACCCGTCATGGAAATAGGACTGAACTTAGAACAAACACAGCAAGAAAGCTGTTTTGTTGTGAGAAACGTCCTCTACTGTATTATTCATACTCCTCTGCCTCTAGTGAAAGTCCTGCAGAGAAAAGACTTGTTGAGGTGAGACAACTATATGGATCCAGCTTCTTAATGCAGATAATTCACAGAACTAGCAAGGAACAAGACATAAGTAGTATTATTAACACTGCTTCAAACTTTGACGGAAAATTTGATGACTGATTTTCAGCCTCTTTTTAAAGTAGAAACTAGTAGTCACTAATGCTGTATTTCAAGGTAATCCTGCTTAAATTAAACCAGACAGTACTGAACTCTCACTTGAACTTGTTAAATTAAAGGCAGAAGTCTTTAGCAAAGCCTTTTCCCCCTTCTAAACTGTGATAAGTGAGGAATTAGTGTTCTTAAAACAAAAATGCAATTTAAAAATTCAAAGTGTTGAAATTATACAGAGCACTTAGCTTCTCCAGTTATGCCAGACAACTCCCATGCACACCAGCTCAGGGTAATATGGGTCAGAAATAAAAAATGCAGAGAGAAGCTCAGTTATAAACTATAGACATGTTTGTAAAAACAACTTGTAAAAAACCCAGCAAAATTATACATGTGATGGCTGGAATTCCAAACAGACAAGAACCAGATGAGAAATGAAGTGCATATTTTAACTGCCATTTGAATAACTTTAGTATGGATGCAGTAAATTCTTGTTTGAAGTCTTGATATAGAGGATGTCTGTTTTCCGAGAAGCTGTGTTTTGGCACAGCAAGGAATGATAATCTCAACACGGAAATCTTTAAGAAAAATTTTCTGCTTTTCATTTGCTGGAGCTCAGACTTAGGGATAATACAGCTACCTTCCAGCCTCAGTGTCTTTGAATCTCCGCATATAGATATATGTACACACAGTGTATCTAAAGCTCTCCATCTAGTGGCAGTTTCACAGAATCATAAAATCATAGACTCATTTGGGTTGGAAGGGACCTCCAAAGGCCCTGTAGTCCACTTACCCTGCAACGATCAGGGACATATTCCACTATTTCTAGTTTCTCAGAGCCCCATCCAATATGAATGTTTCCAGGGATGGGGCATGTACCACCTCTCTGGGCAACTTCTGCCAATGCCTCACCACTCCGACTGTAAAAAACTTCTTCCTTATATCTAATCTAAATTGACCCTCTTTTAGTTTAAAACAGATGCCAAGCCAACCTCAGCCCACTGCCCAATACTGTCTTTGCTGACTGTCTCCTAGCTGGAATACAGGCAGCCATAATCATTTCTTGTTTCCAGTAATAACTACAAGGGAACAAAAAAGCCTGAAGATTCATGAGCTTCTTCAGAACATTTTCACCCTGTGTCTCTCCTTTGAGATAAACAATTCTTGTTATTATGTTATTATGTTATCCTTTTGAAGCCTTGTTAATGTAGATGTTTAAACCTTGAAATCAGTGCGGGTGAGATAATGGGATATGGAGCAAAGTAAGGATGAGAGGAACACCAAAGATCCTAGCCAGCTCCGTGAACCTGTGTCTCTAAAGAACACCATTACAAGGAGCAGAGAGAGCATGTGAGGGAAATAGAAAAAGGGAACAAGGGTACAGGGAAAGAAACAAATATTTCTCACCCAAACTCTTCTATACACTCATCTATAAACCAAAGAGAACCTCTCTGCTGTTCCATCATGGTCACTGAGCAGAAAATGCTAAGTCTCGGGATTTACCAGAGTGTAGGAGTAACATTGATCCTTCATCTGTGTTTCCAAAGTGGATTTTTACATAGCTGGAGGTTTGCTCTGAATCAGTGACCAAGTTAAGAGTGTCTCCCACTCCCTCTTGGGTGAAAACCAGGTCTTCCCTGTGGGTGCCTGACAAGTGCGGGCATGAGCGTCACTCTTCACCCTTCCTATCTACTAGAGCTCTCACTGGATTTGGTTGGAGACAGGCCCAAACAATGGGTGAAGTTCACTGCAAAACCATCTGAAGTTCTTCAGGATATTAGGCAAATTTTATGCAGTTGATTGTTGGCTGGCTTGCAGATTTTCCAGCTGTTTGATTGGATTTATTATTTTTTTCCCGGCTCTTCAGCTGACGGATTGATATTCTGACCAGATGGTCCCAAGTTGAGACTGGTTATCTTGCTTCTCTATTTCCTCATTGTGCTGTTGATCCAGAAGTCAAGTTGCCATCTGCCAGCCACTTTTCTAAAGTCTCTCGCCTTATGCTTTTTCATATAAAGATAATCTCATATTACCTTTACATGCCCCATCACTATCTTGATGCATGACTGGCTGAGAAACAGCAAGAGCCATGAAAACTCTTGTATATGTCAGAGCCCCGTCTCTAACTCCATTTGGGGCAGAGTGAATAATAATTTACAAGTTTAGCAGAGAAGAAATGCTACTGGTGGGATCCATATACTTGAGATCATCTAAAAGTATGGTGTGAAAATTTGACATAGTCAGTGGTGAAGTAAGCACTCTGGAAGGCAACTCTGCTGGTGCGTCTTTACTGGCCAACCCAGGAGCTGAGAAAACTCCCTCCAAGGTTTCACTGCACTGCTTCTGCCTTTGCAATTGTGTTTCTCTATATCAACTCTAAAGGCCTACCTTTGGGCAGAGGAATGCCATCCTAGGGAGCAGAGATATAGATACAAGATATAGATATACAAGATACAAGACATATGGGTACAAGATATACAACTTCAAAATGATAAAGAAGCAGTAAAACTTCAAGTACTATTATTGAACAGAAGAAACAAAAATATCGGAGGCAATGTCAAAGTCATAGAATCATTAATATTAGAAAAGATCTCCAAGATCATTGATTCCAACCTTTGACCAAACAACACCATGTCAACTAATCCACAGCACTAAATGCCATGTCCAGTTATTTCTTGAACACCAGGGATGGTGACTCCACTACCTCTCTGGGCAGTCCGTTCCAACACCTGAGCCTCCTTTCAGTGAAAAAATTCTCCCTAATATCCAACCTGACCCTCTCCTGGTGCAGCTTGAGGCCATTTCCTCTCGTCCTGTCAACAATGTCAATCCATTGTTCTTTGTTTTTTTCTTACCACAATACAACCAATGTACAACAAACCAGATTATAAACAGAACAAGAAAAAAAATCCATGCAGGTTATTTCAACATTAAACAGTGTGTCCCTTCTGCCCTCTCTCTGTCTCTCTCTCCAGGAGAACAACTGCTCCTGAGGTCATAACATCCGGATATCCTGAAAAAGCATTACAAGATACTCTCAACAGAACTGTGCAGAAGTGCATAAAATTCAGTAGATGGAGGTGATTCATTTTTTGTCATTCATCTCCCCCACCTTAACTGGTTGAGATTTAGATGATTATGTAGCTTTACATTTCCACCCCGATGACAGATTTCTGAGAGCTATTGCTTCTTTGGGGCAGTGTCCCACTCTTCCCTGTACACACGCTGTCCTTCCCTTTGAGTTACAAACTCATGTACAAGGAGCAGATAACTGCTGGGACTCTTACACAAAATGCATCTTGGTTGCCTTTTGACCCGCTTCTGCTCTCTTTAAACTCAACAGAAAAAATCCCCTGAATTCTACACAAGCGGGAAGTAACTTGCTGACCTCCTCCATGCAAATCTCTTGGGTGGCCTTTTTTCTTTGTTGACTCTGATGAGAATGTTCCCTGGTCATCTTCAGTGCTAAGACCTATGGCAGAATCCTTCACTTTCGGTCTTCCAGTGTGCAAGGGGTGACAACACAGGTTCTTTCACAACACACAAATTAAAAATTAAAAAGTCGGGAGGGGAAAAAAAAAGAAATTAGAGGAATTGAAGGACATAGATGGTCTTTTAGTCTCATTGAGTAGCTATTACTTTGTTTTTTTCCATTGTTTTATTTTACTTTCTTAGTTAGTCAAAAGAATTTCTATACGTATACTGTTCATTTCCAAGGTTTTTACCCAAAATGTGAGATTTTAATTTCAACCGATCAATTAGTTGGTCTTTTTCTCTAAAACACATGAAAAGGGAAGTGACAAGACCATTTGCGTTGTCATTGTATCTATTACAAACCACTGAGGAGGGAAAATAATGCCTGAAAACCTAAAGGGGAAAGGAAGAGGTATAACCATGCCTAATTAGTAAAACAGTGGATAAAAAGAAGGAATTAGGTAAAGTTTTCAACTGGCAGAGGACTTTCCTCATTAAAAACCCCAAACATAGGGAAAACAAGGAAGATCATTGGGATCCAGGTTCAGTGGAAATTCAACTTGCAAAGTTTATGTGCCAGCCTTCAGTTTTAAATGTGGTGGTTCCTTTCACTAAATGTAAACCATGTGAAAGCTCCCAATCACTTTTGCACATGGTAAATTATTAATGTATAGTAATAAGAACATCTCACTTTGTGACTCTGACTCAACCTGCCAAAAGATAAAGAATTTTTGCGGAAAGCAAGTAATTGAAAATTATAATTGTAAATGAAAACAGATCATGCTTCTAAAAGTAAAAGATAAACATTTACCAAGTGGCCTCTTGAAGAAGATAAACAGAGTATTACTAAGTCAGAGCATATTATAGCTGAAAACTGCCTGATGTTTTACTGGCATCAAATAATAGGTCCAAGTGCCCACACCTGAAATCTTTGTACGGTGCTTTTAATAGTGGCTGCATATACAGAACATGTGACTACATCGGGGGAATGGTAATGTCCCGTGAGGGATGGTACCACAAAAATTAATATGAGAGAAAGAATTGAATATAATAAGAAAATCTTTTTTTTTTTCATACTGGGAATCTCACCTCTGTGAAACACAAAGTGGGCAATTAAAAATGTTTATTGAAGTACCTCCCTTTGGAAATCAAAACCTGAAGCGTTCATTATGCAATGCTGTAATTGCAGCAAGAGAGGACAATTTAAAGTAACTAAAAAAATTAATTTTGACACAAATGCAAGATCGTTCCCTGACCATATAATAGTTATGCATAAGGGAGGAAAAAAAAGTTTTTTCTAACTGCAATTGGATCTTCATTTGGAAATTAAAAGAAAATAGGATAATGAGCATAACTTGCATGCAGAGCCATCCAATAATGCAATGGAGAGTTCAGCAGAGCTCCCTGAGATTGGTTCAGTTGGTTAAAACTGAGTGCTAATAATGCTGAGGTCATGGGTTCAATCCCCGGTATGTATGGACCATTCACTTAAGAGTTGCACTCACTCATCCTTGTGTATCCCTTTCAACTCAGAATATTCTGTGATTCTTGGTTCAGACAAAAAAAAATAGGAATTTTTCTTAAGCTTTTGCCATATGAATTTCAATAAACTACAAAAAAACATTTCTGGAATAAAAAAATAAGGAGCAGTTACCCTCCCTCATAGCACATTTCCCAAGTCATTGAGACCATGAACCTGCCCTTACTTTGTATTGTTTCACCATGACAGTGATGACCCATCATTTCCACAGCTTCCCAGGCACTACCTTGACCCTGGAAACCAAATACCACTTGAACTTTGTGCTGAAACTTTGTTTTTGAGTGTAAGCATCAGACCAAGCTTCTTCAGGAGATGACAAAGTCACTTTTTCATTCAAATGATGAGAAGGCTACCAGGCCTTGTCATAGGGGAAATCTGTCTTCTTTAGGCTGTGGGAAGAAATAACAGCAACCGATCACTGGAAGCTACAAATACTTTTTCATGAGGAAATACGAACAACCAAATAGGATTGGTTTGGGGGTTTTTTTCACCCTCCATACAGTAAGTGCACATTTTTTGCTGAACCAGTAAAAGCGCACCTTTTACGTGATGATTAAATAAAAATGAATAAGTGCAAATTTTTAAAAGAACAGCTCAACACAAAGATGACTTCAGCTGCTTACATACAGAAGTCCAGTGATATTCTAGAATTCCTACAGCACCTGACACATCTGCACATGACTGGCAGACGTCACAGGAGATTTATGTGACATTTCTAATTTTCTGTAGCCACAGCTGGACAACAAGCATGGGACCCTAAGATGACATCTGGTGTCTACGTTTAGACAACTAATCTTGCACTAGATTCTCTGTGGATAACTTTTGTCAATTCTCTCTAACACACTAAAGGACCTGATGAAAGCAGATGTTGCTAAAAATCTTTCTACATATAAAGGATTATAAAATGAAACGAAGTTTTATAGTTCAGTAGTGCAGCATCTCAGCTTTCATGTTCTTTTATTTCCCTCAGAGTCGCATTTCTGCCTGGCCAAAGAAGAGCAGTGCTTACACACAAAAGATGTTAATTGATTTCAGCATGCTGAGGAGCAAGCCCCCAGTACGGCTGTGTGTGTTTTGTGCTTCACATCATTTTGTAGCTAGATAGGCAGTAAAGAAGCAGGCTGTATTTTGCCTAGGGAGGGTGGAAAGGGAAAGCAACATCCTCACAAGCAAGTGGTATGAGGTGAAGATTCCCTGACTGAAGAGGGGTTTGAGGTCTCCACTTGTGGGTACTTAAAATGCATGCAAATACTCCATTCACCCATAGCCTGATGTTTCCAAACTTTACTCATCCTGCCTGCCTCAGCTTTGTACATTATCCTTTTAGCTCTCTAAAGAGCATTTGAATGGAATGAAACAACTTCGTTCCCCTTGTGATCACAGTTCTCCTGATAAAACACACTATTTCATGTGGTGGTGAGCTTCTGCAGTCTTTTAAAAGACACATACACACAAAAAGAAACCCAAACAACAAGACACAAACAACCCCAACGACAAAAAGAAAATAATAACTTAAAACATGGAAATAGGGAATTTTACTGTTTCCCTCTCTGCCATGATTCAGTAAATGACTTCATAGTTTTTACTCTAACCACTCTGCCTCCTAGTCAAATTTGAATGATAATTAAGAGTGGAATAATTCATCCAGTTGTTCATCTAGGATTTGGATACAACAAAATAAATATCTATAGAAAATTGCTAAATATTTGCAATTGTTTTTCTGTCTGTATCTTGAAAGTATTTTCAAAAACTACTTCCTAAAAATACCTATTCTACTACAGTTTTATTAACTTTGTTTTCTGAAAGCTCCTTTTCCAGTTGTTCAGTCACTTCCAACAATCTGAATCTTACCCCACGCCAAACTTCCTCTGAAAGCTGAGGGGAAGCTCTGAGTGAAATGACAGAAAGAGGAAAGAGAAGGAATATAATGAATTACCCTTGAAATGCTTACAAGCATTGCTCCTGCAAGCAATTTCCCACGTGACTTCGGCAAATTATATGTTATAAATAATTAATTTCATTACAGTAACATTCAAAGGCACAAAGCAAAGTTGAGAGCCTGATGGTGCAAGATACTGGTAAAAACAACAGAGCAAAATCTTTTCCTGACCCCGAGAGCTATGACCCTGCTGGGAAGGGGAGTGAGCTCTCTAATTCAAGGAAACAGTTGGCTTTAAAACATTCTGCATTAAAAGTGGGTGGGAATTCCTTTCTAGAGAAGAAAAGACTTGGGCTATGGTCCAAATCCTGAAGTTAGAGGAACAGATCAGCATCTTCAGGAAGAAAGACTTATCCAAATATTGCTATATTATTGTAAATTCATTAATGAAACAAATGCCTCATACTCATTCTTACCAAGGCTTGACTTTCTTCCTTGGCAATCCCCAAGCCACCTGTATTACCTCATCTCAACTGTCATTATTCAGGACAACACTCCCTGTGCTTCCTCTACTAAATAAAAGCCTTGTGTTTGATGCCGTTGATTATATTGCAATGCTATGGGTCTTTGATTGTTAAATTGCATCTGTGTCCTCTTACTGTGTTTAGAATGGAGAAAAGTAGTTGCAAAAACAAGTGCAGGAACAGAATCATGCAATTCAATGAACAAACAAATTAATGAAAGTACCTTTACAAGAAAAAAAGTAATAACTTTACTAGTCCCCATAAATAAGTATCAGGCATCGTTAGAAACATAAACACAAAAATGTATTCAACCCGAAATCAACCCGAAAGAGTATGGGTAAACTTGGGATGAATCAAAACTGTGGATAAGTAGAGCATTTCTATCCATTGGGATTTAAGCCTCTTCTTCTCCCATTTACTCAAGAGTTAAAGAACTCAGTACGCATAACTGGATTTGGGTTGCTCCTTCTTCCAAAAAGACCAGAGTCCTTGGCTCTTTCTAAGACAGCCCTGCTGTCTTTTATTCCAGGTTGACCTATTTCCTGCTTTCTCCTGTGAAAATTGATGAATCTGGGTTCAAGTACTTTATTCACTGGGCTGGAGGGGAAAGAAAAGGAAAAAAAATACATTCTGTTTGCATGAACAAACCCATAGCTCCCTTGATTTTAGTTCTGAAACTAAAGTTTCAAAGTTCCCACTTATTCACTCAGACTTTATTCATACCGAATCAAACCTCCAGCCTGTGCAGAGCTGGTGCACAATGCCACCCCTATGGAACAAGGATCTGCTCTGGGAATTCTGAAATACAGGCAAACTTCCTCCCACCATCCTACCCATCTATTTAGATATTTTGTCATTGTTTGCTATTTATAACTAAGCAGTTTTCCATTGCATGATAAAGACTCAAATAACTATTTGAAGTAGGAGCCACATCGGTTCTCAACATCAGAAGAAAGGAGGATTTTAAGTGTTTGCTAATCCTTGTGGACCCTTTCATAGGGCCAATTTCTTTCACTGACTAAAAAAAAATTACAACAGACAAAGATCGTTAATATATGTTAAATTATCAGATAGCATTTTGCAGTATAGTTAGGTGAAATCTTGCCATTCTGCCCAATAGACATGAAGTTCTTCAAAAATGGGACAGGAAAAGTTGACCTCACTACAGTAAGCAGAATAAACCAGTTATACTTAGTCTCATTGGTGTTTATAAGAGGTTTTAGCTGGCTTCCTTCCTGACTGGCTATAACTGGCACAAACAATTTCCTTCTTTGAGAGCAACTCTCACTGGTGTAGTTTCTCTTAGGGTCAGGAATGGAATAAAACATTTATTCTCTCGAAACAACCTCCTTTGTATGGAGGCCTATAAACAAATGGTAATGATAACCAGACATTCATCAAATTGTGGGAAGGCAATTAGTGGGATGCCACAAGAATTAGTGTTAAGCCTAGGTATAATTGACATCTTTAGTCTCTTCCACAATCTAATAAAATCTAGCTCCTGGAAAACCTTTTTTAATATTCATGCAATTTTCTCATTTCCTTGACTTACTTTCATAGTGTCAAGGCGAAGATTGTTAGATCCCCTTTAGCAATTCTTTTTCACTGTGGATTTTTCCACTGCTTTTAAAAGACTGACTTCATGGACATCTGTCCATAGTAGAAAGTAAAGCAAAGTCGTTTAGAAGTAAAGTAATATGACAGTGCAAGTTATTGCTATTTAGCACAATTCATAACCTGTTAGTCCAGAGGGACCAGTGTGTGAGCCTGACTTGTATAGAACTGAACCAAAGGCTTTTTTCTGAATTCAGAGAATACAGAACCAGGTGAGGTATGTTGAGTTGATGAGTCTACCTTGGTTTTGTGGACAATTGAACCAAATATCTTCATTAAAAACTTTGCAGGTTCTATTTCTAACTAAACCTTGTCTCTCCTCGCTATTTCTTCTGGAAATCTGTTTCAGGGCCCTATAGCTCTGTCATTCAGAAAATTAAGAAAAATTCCAACTCAAATTTATTTGTCTTATTTCAGTCTCCATACATTTGGAGACTGACTACAAGTTTCCGAACTAGGAAAGAGAGCTTTTTGTGAGAATTTCCTTAGAGGTCAGGCTATACTTGCAGTTCAGACTCTCAAAAGCTTGGGGCCAAGCCACAAAAACTTACATTGCAGTTTTCACAGGTCTGATTTCGCTAACTTAGCTATATTCCCGTATTCCCATAGCTGAAAGTGGGAAAAGCTATCTCGCTTATTAAAGTACTCGAAAATTTTGCATAAGAAACCTTAAAATACGTGTTTGGTCAATGGGAACAACATAGCATTGGTTTGTGCAGTTTCACACCAAACTAGATCTACAATTAAAATTTAACACTAGGAGGTAAATGTTTTAGATCACCTAAATGAAAGAATGCACAAGAGCAGGGGTGCAGCTTGTATTGATGGCAAGTAAAGCTTTCAGAGTTTAATTTTGTATTAAATAGTCCATCAGCTTAATGAGATAATAAGGGTAAGAATTAACAAAATACATATAAATACATATATACATAAAAAGAGAGTGATAATTAAAAGCATACCATTAAAAGAAAAACATTTTGAAGAACGTTTTTGAGTTTGGGAGCTGTTACACCCTGCCCCAACAATGATTGTTGTTGTTTAAACTAAAAAGCCCTATATGCGTCATTCACAATGTCTTTACCAATGTTTGGCCCAAATACAGGTATTTTAATGCAACTATCAGCTGACTATTTAGTGGTCTCACTAAAAGCAGAACCTCCACAAACTGTGTACAAGTGCAGTGCGACCTTTAATATATTACGAAGATATAAACATCTTAAGCCCAACCCATGATTTGCAAGGCTTAACTTGGACCTCACATGTTTGTAGATGTGGACAAAGTGTACAATTGAGGAACAGTATGGTTAAGAGCAAGGCAATGACCAGAGAAACAAATGGGAAGAATTTTGGTTAATTACCCATGATGAGTGAGAAGACCAGCCAAAAAGAGCATTCCGTTGCAGAGCAAAACCAACATAGGAATAACTAGGAAGCTGTGGTTATTAACTGTGAAAAAAAAAAAAATGAAAGTGCCTAAACTGGAAAAACAGTACAGATACCACATTTTACTCTATTTTTTTTTTTTTTTTTTTTGTGAGAGAAGATGACATTTATTTTTTGTTATTCATATAAAGGATTAAAAAATAATACCTGAAATCCATTAATTTGCTGTACTGGAATGAGTTTAGAAGCTGAGGAGGATGGTTGATAAATATGTATTAAGATATTTATGAGTTGGAAATAATAGCCCAAAGGATTTTTTAGATATACTAGTAAGGTCACTATTCCATAAATATGTTGAATACATGGAAATTACATTTGATGGGTAGAAGAGGATACCCATATTCTGATATGTATGTAATAAATACATAATTAATATCAGCTGGGGTATTAAGTGACCAAACTAAAGACACTTTGGAGCTTTTCTCAAAAATGACCTTTGCAATCTGTAAATTTTCTTGCTTTTCCAAGGCAAGAAAGGTGTGAGCGGAGGAATGCTAGCAATTACAACCAAGATTTTGGTGTGTCTTTTTTATATTAATGCCAAAGAATTTTAACTCTTAATCACTTCTTACATAAGGATTTTTGTAAGCCTGTGCCAGAGTGACATTAACAAGAATATTAATTGGTAATTAAGTTTTATCTAATCCAAAACAAATCTGATGGCTAAATCATTTCATGTCAGCACTGTTCCCTCATTGTTTTTTGTGGTTCTAACTTCTGAAGTACTTAGAGAGAGAAACTACAGTCCTCATTTTGCTATAATAAAGAAGTTCTAATAAAGCCTCAATTCCTTACAGACAGTAAGATTTTTGTGAAATTTTACCAGCCTTCATTTCAGTAGCCTTTACCTCTTCTGTCATTTATCTTGAATACAATAAACTGCAATTGAAACAGAAATGGTAGCAAGACCCAGTAAAATAACATCAGTGTTCTACCTCTACAAAGCACATTTTGTGCAACATACTCGAGGGTGCATTTGTCTTTTTCATGACCATATCACAGTCCTGACTGATGGGATGTAGCTCCAGAACTGGTCAACAAAATTTATGTGTCTGTATGTGTGTGTCTATATTATAGTCAATAGCACCTAGCCAGCTATTCATCTCAACTTTAAATGAGCCTCTGCAGACTCCATTTTCTGTAATGACTTGATCTTTGTTGACTGCCTTGGGACCTCAGCAATTTTGCTCACATTTAGGCACATACCTTGTAGATGCTTAGATTCAGGTGTCTGAATCCACACATCCACTTTACACCACATAACCAGCTAATATATCAATGTCTTTTCTTTCACAGAATCATAGAATTGTACAAATCAGAGAGGAAGGGATCTTGGGAGATCTTTTGTCCAGCCTTCTATTCGAGGCTTCTATTCTACTTTGTACTGCACGAGCTATTAGAGCAGTCCAGGCTGTCCAGGATTTTATCCAGTCAAATTTCCCTCATTTCTAATGGATGAGCTTCATTTATACCAAAATTCTTCAAATAATACTGAAACAGTGACCTTCACTTATGTACTGTCAAAGCTCTTTCCATTTCTCTTTCTCTATTTTCTTGTATTCATTCTGGAAAGCATCACAGTCTTCGCTCTGTTGTGCGTGCCCAGCTTCAATTTCTCTTTGAAGTAAAACAAAATTTTTAAAATAAAAATACTATCTTCATCTCCAAAAAAAGAATGCACCACAGGCCTTGATAAGTTGCTTGTTACTTTCCTAAATTTCCTGAGTTTTAATTTCCAACCCTGTATCTTACCATTTCTTCAACTGATGGATGGAGGAGCCTCCAAGAAGAAATTTCCCACCGTCTTTCTGAAAACATGTATTAATACAGTATAGTATGTTACGTTTTACAAGCAGAAATTCACCATTAGATCTCCGCTCACTGGTAAGCAAGTTCATCAGGTAGGAGCAGAGGGCAAGGCTCGTCCATCAGGCTGTAACTGAAAAGTGGTAACCCAGCAAGGCATTTCTGGAGCTCTCATTCACACTTAATGAACTTGCCTAGTAAAAGCAAATCCCTGGAACACAGATGTCTATCACTGTCAAAAATGTCAACAACAAGCAGGCATTCAGGGAAAAAGTACCAGGATGATGAATGGTCTGAAGAGAAATATTCACAGGACAAGTGAAAAGGACTAAATGCAGATACACACTTTGGCTTGGTGATGTCTAACAAGCAGATTGACAGCTTCATCTGGCTTTTTCAGTTGTATGGGTTAAATAGCCTTTCTGTGGCAAGCCTGGACCAAAATAGCCTGTAGTATAACAACATTTCTGCTTCTCAGGCAAATGTTTACATACATGAGACTAAAGCATGTGTATGGGTGGGGACTGGTAGAGGTAAAAGAACAACTAAATTTTCCTATTACTGCTGTGCTCACAGCCTGCTTTAAATCCCTGCCAGGACCCTGGGGACACTGATGACCTGATTGTCCCTGCCCACCCCTCAAGGGCTCCTCTGACCCTGCCCAGGGTCCAGGATACCATGTCAGCCCCCAGGGCTGTCAGCCCTTGCAGCATAAACTCCAAGCAGGGCCAGTCTCCAGCTCCACACAGCCGTGCCTGACCATAGGCCCTGCTGAGCCAGGCCCACCCGTTGGCCCATGTCCAGACCTGTTCTCAGCCCAACCCCAGGGATTTGCCCGGTGCCTGGAGTTGGGGCTACCCTGATACCCCTGCCTGCCCTGATCCTGACTGAGGCAATAGGAGAAGACTTGGGTGCCAGGCCCTGCCCTGGAAGGAAGCCCCCATAGCACCCGGCCCCATGGAACCAGCAGCCTCCACTCCACCCTGACAGCTATACTTCTATTCCACACAGTTAATATGACAGGATTCTTCAAGGTCCTCTTTCACTAACAGCAATATTTGGCTGTTATAACCACCCTGACTTAGCTGTTTCAACTTCCAGGCTGTCACAAAAAATTTAACAGAGCAATACCTTGCTTAGTTAAGAATAACTGAGCTGTGATTCCCCTCAAAACTTTTCTTACGCACTTTTTTTTTTTCTTTTGGCCGGGTGAAAGTGGGGGAGAGAGGTTCTTTGGGGTTTTTTGTTTTGTTTTGTTGTGGTTTTGTTTCTGGTTTTTTGTTAGCTAATTCTGCTGGAATCTGCTCTCCCAGGTTGGGTGAGAGGGCATTAAGACATACCCAGGTGACAATACTACACAGCAGTGGTGCTGTCACAAGTCCCATATGGCAGGTGAATATAATGTCTTCTTTTTACCTAGGAGATTCCCTCCACAGCAGACTCATTGCAAGGCATATGCCACAAAGAGATCCTATGTATGTCTCACCAGTTGGAAAGTTTTGTGGCACACAGGCCTTGCAATGGTTCTTTGGAATAAACCGTGATCAGCCGCACAGCAGGGCTTAGACACTCAGTCACTGATCTATATTTTGACACTTCAGATAAATATGACAAGGTGTTTTGTCTTCCGTCTGAATCATCTCATTTCTCATCTAATATGCAATTTATGGCCAAATTTTTAACTGAGGTGCCATCAGAAAACATTCTCCTTTGTCAGCAAATCATGTAACAGCTGCCTGGTAATATATTTTCCCATTTCATCATCCTGATCAACAACTGAAGCAATTTTTTTAAAAATCATCAATTTCCTATCAGAAAAAAATATAACCCTTCGTCAGTCCTGTATTGTCTGACTCCCAGATGCATCAGTCCTTGAACTGTCATCCCCCTCTTGTGTATGGAGGTGAACAGAGCTGCCCCGAGTAGTGGGTGGCATGGGAGGACACTTTATTTGCTTAGAAGAGCAAAGAGACTTAAAGCTGGCTCTGGATGCCACATGGAGCTTGCAAGCCTGGAGGATGAGCCAGCCCCCGTACAGCACAGAGAGGACAAAGAGGGCAGTGTTGCTGCTGCAGTGAGGGCATCCACCATCCTCAGTGGACAGGAGTCCATCCAAATGCACTGCTCTTCCCTGTGACACTAAGAGCCAGACACATCGCCATTTGACTGATATGGTTCCCATCATGGGGAAAGGTGGCACCAAAACTGCAGTTGCCCTCTTGTATTGTGCTTGAAGCAGCTGTACTAGCAGGGGGATTCAAGAATTCTGCAATAGTCTCACTTTCTCTCCCTAAAAACATTCTGTTGGGAACAAAACTACAGAAATTCCCACACATGAGTTCTTGTTGGTATGTATGGAAATCACAGTGTACCACGGATGGATTTATACACATTAAGAAGACTTGTGGCAGCTTCTGAAAATGTATATCCCATTTGTGACTGTGATACCTCAGAGAGGAACAGACTGCCAAGGCAGACCACCCTGCTTATAAGAGGTAGATATGCTTTAACACTGTACAAATCTGGCCAGTGATTCATGTGAGGGAGAAGTTTTATACAGAGGATTCATCAGCAACTGCACATCCTAAGCTCTGCTGACCTATTTTGTATGAGAAGTATGTGTGTTTGGAGGAATTCTTTGGTCCCTTCTTGTCTCTGCCTGCAAAAACAGAGTACCATTTTGCATCCATCTTAATTACAGCATTGCAGTTTGCATTTCCAAAGCTGTCTTCCTTTGACAAAAGTGACAGTCTTCACTATTTTCTTCTAATCAAGAGCCAAAACAGTGTAGATACAGTTCTGAGAAGTAGCTGATTGCTGCATGCCTCTATTTAAATTAACTTGAAAATCTTAATGATAACAGCGAAAGAAGTCAAATTGTTCTCTTTCTTTGCTCTCTTTCTGCTGTTTTAATGTCCAGTATTAGCTCCCTGTGACTTCAGCAAGTTTCTAATGGTCCAAGGAACTGGGTACTGAAGCCATATTCAGACAGTTTCCTTGTATCTGTGTATTTCAGATATGAAAGCTTCTTTTCTCCTCTTGGGAGGTAGATATTGCTCCCTTGTTTCAGATGGCACAATATTTGTAGTGAATAATTTACATATGCAGATAGGTAGGTCTAGTCCAGATGCTCAGAAATGTGCAGGCGATTAGGGAGAATTACATTCTTACACACCTTCAAAAAACTGAATTTCCATCCCTGAAAAGCAGCATTTGTGAGAGAATTTAACATTGCAAAAGTGTTACCCTTAAGTCAATGGTATTCAGTAAAACAAAGGCATTGACTTCAGTGGAAAGGGATAGGGACAGAAAATGCCCATTTGAAAACTGAAGCCCAAATATACAGTTTATGTTCACTTGCACAGAGAATCCTGCCTTCTAACGTTGCCTGGAAAATAGAGTGAGATAGAAAATAATATCTGAATTTCTTTTCACTGCACCAATAATTGTCATCTGAGTATTTTTTTTCCCTAGCATCAATCCCAAACATTACTTAAAAGCAAACTACTTCTTGCCCTGATTTCAGAAAAAGCTGGTTTACTACTATTTATATAGCACTGAAATGAAGTTTATATCCCAGTGTTATCAGTCTTATATCACACATGTACATAGAACAAACTTCCCGGTAAACAACCATTTTTAAAAGGTTCAGCACCGAAATTTCAGTCTCAAGCATTACTTCTCCTCACCATCACCAAGTCCAATCCACCTAGGTAGCATTAATCTGCTCCATAGATGGAGGCAAGACATTTCCATTATTCACTAAGATAACTAGTTCCTCAATTTCTGCTAACAAGGGTTTTTTTGAGCTACTCTGACCCAAAAAGCTGACATGAGTATATTAGGAACGTAAAGATACAAGCCTCAGGATTAGTCAATGCATCTATGTAAAATATTAAGCCTTTTTGGTTTTGTTCTTAAAGGTCTGGAAATATGGTGGATGGTAAAACTGCAGCTTCTGTATTTTATACTTGATACAACAAAGCAGTAAGTCTTATGTTGTGTAGGATCAATTTTCTCCTGCAGGTTCAATGTTCAAAACTCACAAAGCCTAGTAAGTTCTTTGCATATGGGATAAGTGCTTTGTAGCAAATTTTCATGCAATTTTAAAATAGTCTCTGTAATTAGTGGTCTAATTTTGTTATGCATAAATGACTTTACACACCCAAGTGGGAACACAAAACTCATATTTGTGAGCTCACATTTGTGTATCCTCAAACAAAAGTACTGTCAGTCTGCTATATACATAATATTAAGTATGGCAGGCTCTGAAACTACAGTCAACAAACTCATATGAAACACTGCAAAATTATTTTTGGTGCAAAATAGACATCGTGATATCATGATCTCGTCACTGCTTCAGCCTAGCAGGATCTAGGATTCCATTGCTGGAGTTCCTTCAGTCTATGCATGAAGGAGGTCTATAAATCCCTGTGAACCAGGATGTCTATAAAAACCAGACAGAATAGGCTACTGATAAATTAAATCATAATCCCAAAAATATACTTGCATCACTGCACTGGGCATTTATAGTTTCGGTTTTCATATGCCTGTTTCTGTGTTTATAAGCTGCCTACCAGAACAGTTCAAACACCCTTAGCCTGATCATTCTTTAATAATTGGCTGTTCATGTTTCAAAACTTCTCTATTCTGTTGAATTATCTAAATAAGACTAAAGGAATAAAGAGTGGCAAAGGCACTAGTTAGTGCAGACAGTGATCCAAATCTTCAGAAGTTATGAGAAATCATTGTGGCAAATAATGTGTGAACCTTCATGGCTTGATTCCTTGTATGTTTCTTGCAATATTCCATAGAGAAACATAGTGAGGTTGGAACAATTAATCTTATTCACCTACCAAATGTGGAGGGGTTATACACCCTTATGAGTAAATATCCTGATTTTATTCTTTTCTGCAGCCTTTAGAGCTATCTTCTCTACATAAGTAGAATATTTATTAACAGCAATTATTATTATTACTATAACTAACAGCACATTTCTTAAATTGAGGTTATTTGGAGTTATACAATACAAAAAGCTTGGAACAGATGGAATTATTTTCTTTTAAAAATCACAAAATATAAATCAAATTAGTTTTTTTAAGTTTTCTTTTGAGCTAAAAACACAGTCAAGTTTCACCTCAGGGCAAATTTCTATGGATGAGTTATAAATCTCTAAATAATGAGGTTTTTAATGGAAACAAGGCTAACTCAGTGTGAACTGCAGCAGACCAAATTTTGTCACTATAACTGTAACTTGAAGGAAATCTACAGAATATTGAAAATTTTTTCTGATTATTGTTTAATTTATCAAAACCATATCATTGACAGCACACTGAAATGAGGCAAAAGCATATTCAAGGAAATGGCAGAGATAATTACAAAAAGCACCAAGCAGACAAGTAGTGAGTAGGTAGAAGAGTAAGTCACATGAGAGAAGAAAGTATTATTAGGCTCTGTGTAAATCTAGGATTTCAATGGTTATATCAGCTATACACATGGGTGATGGTGGGAAAAACTGAGGAGAGGGGGTTGTTAAATGGACAGAGGGATACCGAACAGGAGTGGAAATGGTATAGTCAGTAACATCATCTGTAATGTTTTCTTCCTCGGGTACGGTATAACTGCTATATATGTAGCATTTTTAACTGAAACCTTGAAATGCAACTAAGCAAGTGAACAGCTAAACCCAAAGGGTCCTGAAATAAAGGAAAGGTTGGTAAATTAGCTCTGAAGTAAAGAGCACTCATCATTTGTGCAACAATTTATATTTTCAAGGCATTGTACAGACATCGACTAATGAAGGGCTTTTTTTTTGTTGTTCTCCCCGGAGTTCACATGAATTAAGGCATCTACAAATGAGCACGAACAGGCCAAAACTGCAGTGCATCAACCAAAGATAACAGAAGAGGAGTTACAAAGCAATAGTTGCCTACTAGGTAGACACATGGAAGAAAAAAACCTAAACCAGCCATTAATAGTGCAGTGCAGAGCTGCTACAGAGCTAGCTGGTCCATTACCTGGTGCATTAACATTGTGCATCCATAGGTGCTACATCTGAGCAGAGAATTCCTCTCTCTCATTCAGGCACAGCACTGTGCTGGGACCAACTATTGGTCCATCAGCCTCCACACCGCTGCGCTTCCGTGTCTCTGTGCCACACTTCATTGCACATGAAAGACACGCCCGAAACATCAAATAGCGCACTGAGAGGATTATAGACTAAGGAATTGCATCCAACAGGAGCTCACATCATCTGCAGGGAGAGAGCCCATAACCACAATACTGACAGCATTGCTCTTCCCTCTCTTGAAACTCGACCATCATCTAGGCAAGAATGGGACGTTCATAGAATGCAGAACACTCTAAAGCCTAGTGCTCACAGAGGTTACTTGCTAAGGGAATACTCAAGTTCCTGGGCATTAATTTTATTTTACATACTCTTACAATAAAAATACATTAACTATTTTGGGAATGAGGAAAAAAACACTTGCCAGTGAATGCCCTTATTATAAGATGATTTTGCAGGGGGCCCTTCCAGTCTCACGCTCTTTTTGTTTCAGTAAAATGATCCAGTTTTCATCTTCCGCCTGCCTTCCTCCCAGCAGGAAACTTCTCATAGTACCCTGGACTGTGGGAGAAGAAAGTACAATTCTTTCTCAGATGAGGATGCCAGAAACTTGATTTTACCACCTCAGTCAGTTACAGAAGGTGGATGTCACCTTCCCTTTCTTCTGAACGAAAACTTCTTTGATGGCTCATGGTTCTGTGAGCTCAAAAAATGAAAATGTAGCAGTGGTTTCTCTGCTTCAAACTGAGATCAAACTCCCCCGTGCAAATCAGGTGTGGTAAGAACAAACCTACCAAACCTGACTGCTCAGGAACTTAAGCCTAGATAGGCTTTGTGGATCCTACAGGAACCTCAGACTAATCCCACACTGAGCTGAGAAGGTAGCAGCTCTGAAGATGGATACTACCAATGACTGTCAAGGTCAGACAGAAGTGCAAGCATTTGAGTATTCACTTCTACCGAGGGGTTAGGTACATTACTTGTGCCTCAGTTACACCTATGAGGCATTTGAAGTACCTAAGTGTCTTTTTGGATCTGGGCATGAGTGTTAGAGATAACATTAAACACACATAAACAGAAGCCCTACATATCCTGGACCGTCAATCATTGAGACCTTAGCAACAAATGTCTTCTGAGCTGTGCAGGCTGGATCATAGAAAGAGATGTTGGGAGCATACAAGTAATTTTGTGACTGTGTAGTGGCTGCTCGTGCAAAGCATACATTTTCAAGTGTTTCCAGTACCACAGAAGCCTTGCAGCTGGTTCTGAGTCATTCTGAGCACCAGAAAAGGTGATGAACATTATAGGAAATGATCTCTAGTTACTTCAAAATATTATTCTGGAATGGAAACTTCTATGAGTTATGTGCTCTAGGAAGTATTTTGTGGTTATTAGGCTCATTTCTGTTCTGTTTTTGCAGAAAAGCACTGCCTAGTCCTGCCCACGACTTTGCAATGACAGGCACAGCTCCATCCCATGAAGACTATCCAGAGCATCATTTAACAAAAACCAATAAACAAAACAACAAATTATAGCTCACTCAGCAGATGCTGAAGATAGTGTCTTATGCTGGCACACAGTGAGGTTCTTTCTCCATACACCACTACAGTGAATATTCACCAAAGCTCTCCCAGATCAGGGACTTTATCACCTAAAAGGACCAGACCAAATTAGTATGAACTGAGCTAGAGGATCCACTTAGCAGCCTCACCACCCTTCTGCTGACTGATGTCAGTTCTCCTCTCTGTCTCCATGCTTCCAAGACAATGGACTGCTCTTTCCTGGATTAATTTGTTATCTCTGTTCAGCTGTTCAGCCAAGGGATGATACAACATGATCATATGAGTGCCTACTGGATATGGGGATTTCTTTCAGGTCCAAGAGCTGAGATATATGGGCGAAACAGCTGGGACTACTTGCTCATTGTAAATGCAGTGAAGATACAAAACACCAATCTTGCAAATTTTCAGAAAATTTTGCCGACACTGACTTCTATTCTGTTGGAGTCTAATATCTCAAAGGAAATGGTAGAAGCTTCTTGACTTAGGCAATTAAGCCTTATTTGCTGAATAAAGCTTAAGAAAACAGACTGCTGCGAATAACTTTTCCTCAGCAAGAGGACAGCCTCATCATAAGGGCTTGCCCTCTCATGTGTCTATGATTTCTGACAAATTACAGTTAGCCAAGCCATTACGGTAAAGAAAGTAGCTTAAATGGTGAGAAAGGAGAATGATTCTAAACAGTGCAGACTATATTAAGGGATTATAGTAAAATTTAAAAAAATAAAGCCTCAGGAGGATTGAAGCATTAAATAGTAGTTAAATAGCAAATAGAGATAGAAGACAGTCTAATACCTCTTCTTTTTTCTTTTTCTTTGTAATCCAGATTTAGCAGCAATTTTTGGATGCCTGATGCCCTAGTGTGTGAAAATAGGATGCATTTTCATGATATTAATTTCCTCAACAGGAATGGGGTCAGGTGAGGGAATTTTGTAACTTCTTACTGTCAGACAGCCACTAGGACGCTGGTGGAGGTCTCAGCAGGTCTTATGCCTTGCTCTTCACTAAGAAAGAGGCCTTACAGGAGGGAATGGTTGTGCTATCTGGCTGGAGCTAAGCAGTCATGTGAGTACAGCTGTTTACTTAGAGATGGTAGATATGACACAAGACAATCCTATTAGTATCTGATATCAACAGAAGAAGACACTCTTAAAAGAAAGAAAGAGACTTGTCCGAAAATGAAGCACAGATTTAATAGGGGGCACCTTATACGCCCCTATGGCATGGTAACCCAAAAAAAGATGGATTTCATCAGAAAGTAGTTTATGACCACAGCTGGTTTACAAGGTGAGTCACTGAAGCACATACTCTAAAAGAAGGCAGTGCCCAGTAAAAATTGGCTACATGTGGCAAACCACACACCCGCCCTGCCTCAAATTCATCTGTGCTGGCCATGTTCCTGTGTCCAGCCTATGTACCAAACCTAACCCAGAGCCAACCTTCCTCTCAGGGCTGGCAATGCCTGTGACAAGATTTTAGTTAGATTCAGCTAATACATATCAAGTTATTTGCACTCTATGCCTTTGTTAGTTGAATAAGTAAAAGAGACCAGCTGAGAATCTGTGTTTAAATATAATTTAGCCTGTCAAGCAACAGTGCTCCTCAGTAGGGGGTGTTTAAACAGGAATCAAGGCTATTTCCATGAAACAGCAAGGTCAAAGACACATCCCCACCACCAACTCCTGTTTCCAGCTCCGGGCCCTGGGACGACAAGAGAGGAGCCTCAGAGAGGAGAAGGCAGCTGGGAAAGCCAAGAAAGCCATGCTGCAGGGGCGGGAGCAGGCAGATGCCAGCTCCTGGGGCTTGCATTTCCTGAGGCAAACATCCCTTGTTTTTCCTCTGCTGCTACACACCACCAGCGAGTCAGTCTGCCTGTGCATGTATCTAGCTCCAAAATCAGCCACCTCCAGAAGTTTTCCCCATACTGAGCTCCCAGGCCTGCCTTGGGGAAGCTGCCTCTGGGCAGGGAAATTTACCCTCTTGCAGGCACGGGGATGGGAGCAGTGCCAGAGCCACCTTTGCATATCCTGCTCTGTATGCAGCCAGCTCATAGCTGCCTAGCTACACTAACCTGTAAAAAAATCATTCCAAGAAAAACACCTCCTTAAATAGCGGTGATTTTAAAATGCCACCACGCTGCTGCATGGATCTGCTGTGTGTGGCTGAAATTTTCAGTACTGACATTCACTTCCCATTAGTACTGAATTCTGCAGCTCCATCTCCATGTATTACTTTGAAAATTTGCCCTATGTGTCTTCCAAGATCTATCAGCTCAGTTTACTGACACAGTCAAATGCTTACTGTTTTCAATTCTGCAGAGTCCATACCGCTGAACAGCAAGCTATATCTACTTCCTGCAGCATCATCAAAATTGCCAGCTAAATTTTGAGTTCTGATACCTTGTTATTGCAGTGATGATACAAGGAGCAAGAAAAAACCCCCACACATTTCATTTGCAATACTCACCTGATTCTTGAAACTATCATTGAAACAAAAAATACTCACCCCCACTACCACCCAAAAAACGAATGCATTTTTCCTGAATGGTAAATGAGCTTCTCAACAGAAGAATAAATTAGATAAGGAAGAACCAGTAGGTGATGTTTTACTTTAACTCCACATGGAATTAAATTCTCAAAAACAACTGTCAGTATTATGAGCACAAATTTTGCCACCCATGATTGTAGGTAGTTAATAACTGAACATCCAGATGTAACCTGTACTTCAACTCTTTTGGCATCCCCTATGTACTTAATTGAAAGTATAAATAAACATGGCAATGACTGTTCTTTGGAAAAGCCAGGCACTCCGACAATGGATGCAAGCATTATGGGACAGGCCAGGGACATCTGATTAAAAAAGACCTGGTTAAAACAAACAAACAAAACAAAACAGATGCTCAAAACCAAATGCATGCAGTACAAAGAGTCTTGGAACTAAAGTCTGAATAATCCACCCTGTATGTTTTGCTGACATGGCTTCTAGGACCCAGAGGTTGGTGTTTTGGGGCTTACTGAGTTATGAGCTGCCAGAATGAGTTCACATTTCACTGGGAATGAGAGCTAATACCTGGGGCTTGAGTGTATCTTCTTTTTTAAAGGCTTTTCAGCAGAGTGGTTGTCTCCAGCTCCTGGCTTAGTGGCCAGGACTCTTCCTGAGGAAGGACAGCCTCAAAGTTTTTTGTGCTGAGGATGGATCCAGAAGCAAGTTTTCCTCAGGCACTCAAATGGAATCCCCATCTACCTTGTCTCAGAGATGCTCACAAGTTCCCACAGTCAGAAGGAAGGTGCAGTTTAAGAGCAACCTGCCTCTGTTGACTGTCTGGCCTCCCTGGCATCCTCCCCTTCACACAAGGCCTCATGGGCACTTTGTCTTGAAAAGCAAGGCCCATCCATCAGAGCACAAGCCATCACTCTGTTCACACCCTGCTTCAGAGGAGGCTGGTTTTAAGCAGTAGAGTGTCTTAGTCCTGCACATCTCAGCCCACCACACTTTGTTAAGATATAGCGCTGAAAAAGAGTGGAATCAGAAGGGAAGGAAAGCGGGAAATATTATGGACAGGAGTGCAGAAGACAATATAGATGACGAAGACATATATTTAGGACAGGGGGATTGCTCCCCATGGAAACCAGTGGAGGTCTGAGAGACTAGAAAGATGTTTGTGCAGCTGTAGGTATGACCTGTCAACTCTCAAGCTTTATGTCTGAGGGCTATTTGTTCAGCTGCCGCCTGGACTGGTGCTGTGCAATCTGAGGAGCAACAGTAATGCAGATTTTCCCTGTCTTTACCTCCATTGATTAGCTATATCCAGTGCAGGAGGTACGAGGCCTAGGGGAGGCTCCGGCAAGAAATGGAAGCAATGGAGTTTGTCTTCCCATTGGGCCCTCACTGTTTGGTACACGGTAGTTTCATACAGCAACCACAAGTAACATAATGTAGAGCTGGATTGGAGAAAATACGGTGTCAAAAGCCACCATAGCCATCTGTCAGGTATTCTGACACCTGAAGTTTGTTACCTTGGAAATGGTTGGATGTCAGTGCTAAATGAAGTAACTCCCACGCTGAGATCGTGAAGAGCTTGAATAAAGTAAGGCATTATCATAGGTGGTATTATTATTATTATTATTATTATTATTATTATTATTATTATTATTATTATTGCTTGACTGGCACACCTTCTCATTTTAAAGGTCTGGAGAAACCTGACAGCTGAGATGGGGATTAATGTTGTCATTTGCTACGGTTACCAGCAAACCTTTTATTAATTTCATTGCTTCAAGGTAAACTGTATTTCCGCATTTGCTCTTGCTCTAGGAGTGCAGCAAGCTGTTAAGGTAGGACTTGGGATTTGGCTGTTTCAACAGAAATGTGAGCAACTGATTCACTGTAATTTGGCTGTCAGGCTATTTGGCATTTGTTGTTTTTTTTCAGTGCATACAGATAATGATTACTGCACAGGCAGAGATGTGTAGGCTAACTTTCAGGGACTTTCAAGGCAAAATTCTAGTTCTGATTCTCTTGTAAATAATTCTTCATCCTTTTAAATAATTGAAGCACATCATTCACCAGGCATTAATTGAAATGTATGAGTTTGAAACATCTACGGTGAAAATACTAGCTGGAAATAAAAGGGAAACTGCTTTGTAGCTATAGTACTAAGCAGTATCAATATGCCCATTTCCACTAAAATATTGCACATTAAAGGTTATAGAAAAGGCCACAGTGTGGCAACAGTTTGATTTGTACTGCTTTTCTCTATAGAGTATGTAAGTCCCGTCTTAATTTTGTCAGATGATATGCCAACCTAGAAGAGGATGTGCAATTAAGAACAAAAAAAGCACAAATAAACAGTGCCATCTTTTGGGCACCAGTTAAAATCCACATATACTAAATTCCAGATACAAGTAAGATATGGATGCTGTACAGGAATGTGCACACACACTTATCCCTGTGGCAGGTGATTCTAGGGTATTAGCTTTATTGTCTCTTGAGAGATAGCGACTTAAAGCCTGAAAGTCTCCATCCTGCAGCTGACCACTTTTCTGCTGTGGCATCCCAGGCTCCAGCAGCGTGGGGTGCAGAGCAACGACTGTTTCCGAGGGTGCCCATGACATCTCCCTGGTGGATATAAGTCCTATCAAGGAGCAGATGGATAGCTGAGTATTCCTTGCAAAGTTCTGTGTTTTGAAACACAAGAAATGTGAGAGTAAGGTGGAAATGTAGTGTTTTCATTTCTGCATGGGGGAAGAGCAGCTTCTTATTTTACCAACATGATGTCCAAATGAATTACATGCAATCTCAGACTGCAAATTTCTGGGACAGGTTTTTCAATGGTAGCTGCATGGGTAACAGTCCCCCTGACTGATACAGACTTTCCCACTGTGAATCACACTTCCACCACTGCTGGGAGTGACTATTACAACACATTGCAACTGTGACCAGAAGGTGGGCCTAGAATAAGCTCCAGTCCCATCAAAATGAACCTTCTAAGCCATAAACACTATTATCTCTGTGCCCCAGGCACTGCCTTAACACCTGAATGCCACAACAAATTTCACAGGTTTTCAGGTGTAATTACATGTACAATACTAATTTAGATAGGAGCTGGATGCTCGAAACTCCTCTGAGAATCTGATCCAACCTTGAAAGGAGACTGGATTTTCAGCCACACTTTACTGAAAAGGTACCCACAGAAAGAGTTACACAAGATTAAGGGCTAATTGCAGGATGATAGAAAAGTGTTGCCTTTATCAGTAATACATGCATTACTGTCACCACCGTTATGGTGGACAGCATCATGGTTGGTTGTAAGCAAGCAATCAACTCCGTGGATCATAACAAGGGATTAAGCAGTTCTTGAAATATGAAGGAGCACACTGGCCAAGAAGGGACTGTATAAGGATACAGGACACCAGTCAAGCAGCTTCCAGGTAAATGTAAAATAACAATTTGTACCCAAATTGGGCAGTGTGATCATTGATCATGGTGTTTAGTCCTGATTAACATAACCTCTCAAAGACTTAATATTCAATGATCTGCATAAATTGAGTACATTATGGAGATCAGAAGGTAAAGCCTTGGCAGTTCCTTCTCTGACCTCACTCCTTGGAGACACAGCACTAAATCCCACAGTGTCGTGCAGACGCCACAGTCCTGCCCCTGGATCCACCAGAGTAAGTGAGGACAATAAGGCAGAATATTCAGAGATAGAAGAAATCTTGACACTTGAAACATTCACTGTTGCAGCTAGGAGCTGCAGAAACACAGACAAGCAGACAAACCCTGAGCTCAGGTTGTAGGGGGAAACAAAATAACTACTTCTGTGGCACAGATTTTTAAACATGTTTAGGCTCCTAAAGCTTTAGAAATCAGAAGGGCTTGTTGTCTCTAAAGTTCAGCTGTACAGCACCCAGATTTCTTTGACAGATACATTCTTGTTCATCTCCTGTCTCCGTGCTCTCTCTCCTTTCTTTTTCCTGCACAGCTTTGTGATGGAAAGGCAGTTGTACTCTTTTACATTTCCGAATAAAGGTAGTATTCCTTAACATCTCTCTTGGGAAGGCCTACACAGAAAGTGATATTTTGGGGAATGGAGAATTAGACCAGAAAGCACCATGAATTGGACAGGGGTCCAGAACTAACACATTTAATTTTGACATCTCCAGATTCCCACTGCAGTTCTTTACCTGGGCTGTGTTCTGGGTGACGATTCTCTTTTCAGATTAGCTTTCTCCAGCTAACACTCTTCTGCTCTACATTTATCTTCTCACCAGGTACTGAATTAGTTAATATTTTTCCAAGAATACAGAATTTTGAGGTCTGATCTGCTCTTTTTCAATCTGCAAATTGATATGCTCTGTTCATTTACTCAGAGGAGTTTGGCAGCAGTAGCCACAGCCCAGTTGTGTATGGCATACATCACACATTGTAGAGAGATCGGCATACAGATCTGTCTACTCTGCTTACCAAGCATATCATTTGCTGCTTTGCAAACAGTAAAAGGCCTGATTAAATTCAGGTTTTGTGTGTTTGCCAACCCGGTTTGAGTTCGTAGCCAATGGAATCAAAATTTCATTAGAACTGAAGTGTACACTCAGGAATAAATCATTAGCTTTCTCATCTGCAGACTCTTCACTCACATGCATTGTTTCTGTGTGGAAAGTCTTTAGTTTGAATTGGTTCTCAATAATAAATGTTGTATCCAGCTGCTTTCGGGTGACAAGAATACACTGTTTGACACTGTATGGCATGGATATATTTTCAAGTTGTTCTTGTCTATATTTTTGTTATGTTGAAAGCCCAGGGTCAGCCAGAGGTATGCTGCATTAATCATACAGATTTTTCTGGTCAAGAAGAGGTGATGCCTTCTTTAAACAACTGAATGAAGTCTCTTGATCTCAAACTCTGATTCTCAGGGTGGGGTTTACCCACTCCAGCATCTGCCGTGGGGCTCAGGCAAGCCAGGAGATTTCTGGAATGTTTTGAGAGCAATTTTTCACACAGGTACTGGCAGGACATCAAGGGAGAAATTCAGCCAATTCAGCTGCTCATGGATAACGAATGACTAACCAAGGATGTGATAACTGATAGCACTCTTGGCTGTTGGGGTCATGAGATGGTGGAGCCTTACATCCTGAGGGAAGTGAGGAAAACAATTGGTGCAAAAACTTATTATGAATTTCAGGAGAGTGGACAACAATTTATTTTAGGGCAGTAGTAGACAGGATCTTGTGGGAGGCTGTTCAAAGAGCCCAGGAGAGCTGGCTGTGAAATCACTTTGGTGCACAATGATAGTCCACCCCAATGTGCAAGACAGAGCACGTGCCATCGATATAGCAGGAGGCCAGCTTGGTCGAACAGGGAAATGCTGAGTGAGCTCAAATGCTGAAAGGGTATATAGAGAAGGCAGAAGCAGAGACAGACTGTCAGAAAAGAATATAAAGACACTATGATAACATGACAGAGGAAATATGGTTGAAACTGGTGTGAAAGGCGAAAAGGAGTGAAACATCTTTCATGGTCATGACTCTCCGGACTTCTACATCCTTGAGAGATTCACCACACACAGAGTTGTTGCTTCACGTTTTATTATATCGGCCTTGCACCCACAGAACAGAGATGGCTCGAATTATTTTAGTGGGAAAATAACTGTCCTCACAAAAAAAAGGCAATTTTGCATGAGAAAATTTTCAATTTTGCTCAAAAAATGTTTTGATTTTCTGTCAAGCAAATAGGGCAGACAGCTGCCCAGCTGCTGACTTGGAAAGCTCTATCAGCTGTGTTTCACAGTGGCAAAAAGTTAAATCAACCAAAGCCCGCCAAGGGGAAAGTGAAGGCCACTTCCATCCCCTTTGGTTTCCAGTCTGCTCATCCCCCTCATTTACATATCCAGCAAGGAAGTCTAAGTTCCTCATCCCTCTGCCTTGCTGGCTCCTGCTCAGCACATCTTCAACCACAGATCAAGTTGGAAAGGTTGGCAGCCCCAACTATAGCTGCCAGAGCTGTGGGGACCTGTCCTTGCTCCTCCTACAGCCAAGCCACATGGAAACCGCCAGATGATTTCACCTGGCATCCGCTAATAAGAGCCTTCAGGTGAGCAGCCAGAAACCTTCCCTCTGAGGGTGCTTTGATTCTTGAAATCTCTTTTGCAATTTTCGCCTCTACTTCATATGCTTTGTTGGTTTGGGATTTTTAAGATGCAAAGGCTTTCCTTCTGAGGAACCATCAGTCTACAGGCCAGGATGACCACAAGTTGCTTCTGCTGAGTCCTTCAGGCCCCATTTACCCTGCTGCAGAAGAAGCCCAGGAATGAGTCAGAGGCCAAGCCCACAGGTGGGCTCCAGGCCATCCTGCAGAGAGCTATGCCCTGTGCAGAGCAGGGCTACAGTAGAAAAGAGCAGGCCACAGCTATGCAGCACATAAAGTGTGGGAGCCTGTGCTCAAACTTTCTTCCTGCTTCTCTTTTACTTAGTAGCACCTTTTGGTACAGATCAAGACCTTGCTTCAGACCGCTCCAAGATATGCCTATTGACCAGGGGGATCTTACAGCATCTTCTGAGCCCTCCTTATTCCTTTGGACACTGGAAAAGGTGATGTCTCCCTCTGGGCTCTTCTTGGGAGCACAGAAGTAGCCTGTTTTTCCCTACTCTTGACAACTCATCCACCTGCTCAGGGAATCATTTGGCTGTCCTGGAAGGCTTCTGTGGGGTGACCCCAGAAATCTGGGATTTGCCAGTGATACAGAAAGCTGTACTCACCAGGAACAAATAGGTCTATCTGGACAGCTATGGTGGGATAAAAACTCTCCTGGAAGTGTCTAAAACTTTGGTCTGTGGAGCCTCCATGAACCAGTGAGATGGACACCTTCACAAGGAGCATCTTCCCACCTTTCCACCTCCTCTTTTACAGTAGATTTGGTAATCCAGGCTCTTTCAGGACTTAGGGCCTCATTTAGATGGCTGAAACTGAGGTGGCTCCAATACTAAGCTGCCATCATATCTCTTTACTCTGATTTGTGCTAAAATTCACCCCCTTTTAGATGGACAGCACAAAGCCTCTTTATCTCTCCAGGTACGTCAATTCTTACATCTTCTGGTCTTGTTTATGCCTTTACGTGGGATTTATAAACATCTCAGAAACTAATCCTCACTGGCACTTGAAAGGCTAAGGATCATTGTGCATTTCTGATGGCAGTCCATTTTATTTAGTCAGTTAACAGCAGTGTTTCTCTGACATCTATAATGTTTAAACATTTATTAAGGGATGTGTTTTATCAGCCAGCACAAGAACTTTTTGGACCCATTCATGCTGCTCAGGTTTCAAGGAAACAAAATTAACAGTTATTTCAGAAGTGAAAATTTCCATTTGTGAATGCATATCTAGAAAATATTTGAGGACACACATGTATATACATGTATTTCATCATAACCCCACTGCCTACTTTGCATTGACACTTTGTGACTTTCAGCTTCTAACTGAAAGTAGCATTTTGGAGAAATAACCCAGAGATAACAAAGTAGAGCAGAGTGTGAATGTCTGCACCTTTACTAGGAGAAATTAAATTAATAACAGCTCAATATAATTGAACTTTCAAGGACGGGAAGGCAGGTGATGAATTCCAGCATGTGCTGAGGTTATATCAGATAACAGCATCATTTGAAATTTTACCAGATAACCCATTTCCTGCTTCAGATTTTTATTATGTATTTCAAATGAAGAGGAAATTCTAGGTAGTGCAGCTGCCTTACTGTGTTATACGACTCCAGTCTGCCAATGGCTGATTTCTCGTGCAGTTTTAGTGCTGTGGATGATGGCTCAGGGTACGATAAGCAGCACAGATCCTGGTTAACGCATATACTTCCTTTGGTTCTGCAACTGAGGCCAAATCAGATAACACAAATATCTCAATATCTACCCCCTGCTTGCTAAGAAGTAACTGCTAATGCACTGTGCAAAAAAACATCCCTAAATCCGGTCCCTTTATGGTACATCTCATTTGGGGAACTTGGGTGTTTTGGCATGAGGAGGAGATTGATAGGAAATAAAATTCTGCTTAATTCTTAGAGCATTTAGATGTTAGAGACAAAACAACAGAAGGAGAAAAGGTCTTCCCAGGAAGAGTCACTGGAGGAAACAGGGCTAACAACTCCTAAACCTTAGAGACAGAGGGACCCTGAGAGGACACATGTTCTTAGTCCTTTAAGCCAGTGCACTAATGGTGGGCAAGAGAAGGAGAAGATGAATAACCCCCACCTCCCTTGGAGGGATGTATGCTGTCCTGTCTGTGCTGCAGAGGAGAAGCTTTTTAGTGCATAGATACAGGAGTCAAAAACCCGTCATTTGTCTTAGTGACTGACCCACTGAGACAAGTTATTTCAGTTCCATGTAGAACACAGTTCAGTTTTAATCACAATTATTACAGTGAAGCTGAAGGATTCAGGGGCTATACAGACACAAGGAAGAAGTCCTTAAAGCCTGTACCCAAAATGGGCATTGGTGGAGGCATGTAGAACTCACAGCAGATGCAAACCAAAAAACAAGTTAAGAAAGAGGAAGAGGGACAGGGTATGGAGAAAAGGAGGACCTTGAGCTGAGCAGAGGTGAAACAATGGGGCGGCAGAGATGCCGCAAGGACTAGGATGTGAGCAAGTAGACAGTCAACATAGGGAGAGAAAATGAACAACATAGGGAGAGCAAAAGCCCTGGGCATGCCTTCTCAAGTCTGCTGGCCACAGGGTTTCCCCAGGATACTGAAAGACGTGTGTTGTCATGCAGGTCAGAGAGGATTTAGACTCAAGAGGGGTCTCACCCCACCAGGCTGGGGCTGGAGGGAAGGTACTATTTGGGGAAAATGTGGCCCTGTTTTATCTCTCCCCAACAGCCATCCCAGGATTGTTCATCCTTCTTTACAGACAGTAGTCTTGACACTTCTCTTTCCACACAGCAGACAGGAAGATTCAGAGAAGAAATGCATAGCCTGGGTTTTTCTGGGACAGTAGAAGAATGTCAGTGCTCAGCTGTCAGCAAAATTAGTCGCTAAACCCTTGAGCTCAGCTTCAAAAATCTCAGCTAGATCATTCATTGCAGTAGTTATTCTGTATTCAGACACTTTTGGCCAACCACATTATTTATGATCCTAAATAATGTCCCAGTTACTGTTTGTTATGACACTGAGTTAGGACTCACTGGGAATGTAAAGAACCTGCAGATAGCAACACTTTGTTACACAGAAATCAATGCTTGCAAGAATCAGCACAGATATTTCAAATTGTCAGACGAGTTAGTTTTGGTCAATCGATTCCACAGATGTGGTGAGTCTCTGAGGCTGATTCTCCCACTAGTGAGTCTAAAGAACCCATCAGGTATCCAGTTTTTGATGTATAATTTCCAAGAGCTACCTACATTGCATGGCACTGTGAGGATTAATAATGTTAAAATGTTTTGTTGATGAATTTAGAAAGTGAAGTTCTAAATTTCTTCTCTGACTTATGCAAACTCAGATGACTTTCAAGTTTGGAAGAGCAAACCTCCCCCTTACTTATGCAATTTATAGGAATGGACCCAGAAAAGTCTGCTTTGAATGTTCCTGCTCACAAAACTTTAAATTACTCACAAGCAGCTCAAACCACAAGCAGCATCAGTGTCTGCACCACCAATTATTTTGAGAAGGAAATACATTTCCATCTTCATGAAGCGGAGAAAGATAAAGTGATGTTTTATGAACTTACTCTTATGTGTCAGGCTGGCTTGGTTGATTTTTTTGGATAGCACTTAATCACATTGGGTCTTTTCCAGGAAATGATAATTTACAAGCTTTTGAAACTCATACTCCCCCTCTTCACTAGTCAGAAAGTATGACCTAGTTTAAGTTACAGCTTGAAGATGTGACCTAGTTTTACAGGTAGCCTGCACCCATTGAACTCATTGTAAAATCTGGAAATCTTTACTTCATAAAAAGTCAGCTGAACTGTCACTTTGAATCATTGTTCCTTTTAATCTGGCCCCTGAAAATTAATGGTATTGCCTAATTTAGAAAGCTCAGGACAAAAAACAATTTAGAGGTACTTGATGTCTAAGATTCAGGTCTTCAGAAATATTTTGCTACCCTGCCCCAATGATAAAAAGAGGCCTGAGGGCTCTTCTGTAGATCCCTGCAAAGGATGGTCATCTGAAGGTCACAGTTTAAGACCACTTCACTACTGAAGACACAGCTGGGTAGCCCAGTGGTTGAGAAGTTTGGACAGAATGAATGACTGGCACTGCTGACATGGGAACAACCTGGGAGAAACATGGTGGGGAGAGCACAGCTGCGAGTTTTTAACTTCTCACACAAACTATGCAATTAGGGAGGAAAACATTCCTTGCTTTTCTGGTCTCCCTACTTCATGGCTGGATGTTTGAGTACCTCTAAACACTGGGCAAATACACTGTTTTATAGAAAGCCTGGACTTTTTTGTGGCTTTGATGGTAGCACAGCAGTTGGCTTATTTCCTCCAGGGCAGAACACATTGGTGTGCTTTCTCTTTACATCTCTACCTGGATTAGGAGGCATTGCTCAAATGGGGGCAGTTCTGAACATGTGCAAAATAGAAGAATTTGCACCCTTAAAAGCAAAGACAGATGGTGAGGGTAGGTCTTTCTACATAGAAATAAATGGTCTGGCAGCTTTTCTGTAAACAGTTTTTCTCTTAAATGCTCTGATTCTAGCAGAGCATGTCACAGTTCTAGCAAAGCCATCAAAACATTAAGGAGTTTGTCCTAACTTGCAGAGATCTCCATGTGGTCTTCCACTACTTTTCCAAACTTTTCACTGCATTAAATAAGATTCTGCCTTAAACACTATAAATCACTGACAGCACTGCTCACTGTCACATACAAACAGATGAACAAGAAGAGGAATAATATTAGAGAGAAGTTTGTATTGTATAACCAATGTAGCACTGCTGTAATTAAAATGGAGGTTCCCCTATGTTGAAACTACACATGATCGATACATCCATCACATCAATGGCTTGGGAGCAATGAGCCAGACTTTTAACAAACAGCTCACTTCCATAGCAGAAGAAAATACCAAAACATGCAGCACTGAAATTTAGGAATGATGCAGAACTTGAGTCTTTGGAGGCACATAATGAGTTAATTTTTCCCTTAACAAAAAATAATTTCCCTACAAACACAAGTATGGGGGAGTCATGGTAATGGTTATATGTCATATACTTTGCACAAACATAGAAATGGGTTAGCTGAGAATGGTATTGCAAGGGTAATTTGCACCACCTAAATCTAGGTCACATCATGAAATTCAAAGAAAACTTCTGAGTTTACCAATACATTTTTAGCAAATACCACATTTCCGAGTACAGAGGAGTTAATAGTACGAGAAATACCAGTATTTCGTTTAGCCTGGACTTTTCTCACTTTAAAATTAGTGCTGTCGTGAACTTTTGGGTAAAGGTCATATAATGCGAAACAAATACCTAGGAAGGGTTTTGGTCTAGCCCAAACTCAGTTGCCTGTTTCATGGCTGAGGCAGCATGACACTCCCTGTCACCTTCAGTCCTATTTTACTCTCCGTGAGAAGCTGACTGGCGTGTGCTGGTCTTGATGTTCAACCCAAACTACTGACTCCAAACAAAAGACCACGATGAAAGACAGTTGATCGGTAACAGTTGGGCAACATCAACTATAATTACTTTGAGAGGAGGAGCTGGTATTAAACCCATGGTACATTCTTGGTGTTGGTCCTTATTTTAGTGGCTCTTATAGTCTGTTATTTTTTCCTCCCTCTAATGGCCAAGAGGGAGAGGAGATCCTGGCCTGGCAGCGGGAACTTGCTCCAGCAGACTCTTTGGTAACCGGCCCATTCCCATTGTTGATTCAGACTGTCTCGTGTTGGGAACAAACCCACATTCATATACTTTTTCTGTAAGAACTTAAATTACTTTTCATTGAATGTGTCTCCAGCCCATAATGATCATAAAGGCCATCTGTGCTCCTGAGCATTTGGTTTGCAAGAGGAGGACAGCGGATGCTAACTGGTCCCTCCTCTGCTGGCCACCTTTCAGTTTTATAAGCATTATCAATACCTGGAAAAAACAACAAAAGTAAAACAAAAGCCTCCATACTACTAAGGCAGAATTTCTGCTTGCATCTCAGTTTACAGACATTCCACAAGCACCTTTGAAGTTAGGTGCGCCATATCTCTTCTCCTTCACCAGATTATGGCCTCAAAACTTAGGACGGGGCAACTATAAGCCCTTGTTCCTGTTCCTGGCCTGTTCCTGGCTAGGATGCTGACAAAAGATGGGTCATTCTGGATATTTGGTGAGCAAAGACAGCATTTCCATCATTTGTTGTTGATGCTGTCAAAGTCACTTGGTATCATCCTTTTACATAGGCACAAAAATGCCCAAACAAGTTATAATATTTATTCATGACAGATCTCACAGGAGATACAAAAATAAGATATGTCACCAATGAGCAAGTATTATTCCCAGGGCTACGTTATTCTCAGTTACATGTAGACTGCATATGCTATATTTGAAATAGATAAAACTTGTGGATATATGTAGAAGAAACGCTATTTGCATTGTTGCTTTGTTTTAAACCCCTCTATACTGCACAGAGTGAGAAATACCATCATATAAACTCACCTTGAATATTGTGTACAGTTTTGGTCACCAAAATATAAGAAAGATATTAGGCTGCTAGAGAGTATCCAAATGAGGGTAATGAAGATGGTGAAGGGCCTTGAGGGGAAGCCATATGAGGAGCATCTGAGGGCACTTGGTCTGTTCAGCCTGGAGGAGACTGAGCAGAGACTTCATTGCAGTTACAACTTCCTCATGAGGGGAAGAGGAGGGGCAGGTACTGATCTCTTCTCTGTGGTGACCAGTGACAGGACCCAAGGGAATGGCCTGAAGCTGAGTCAGGGGAGGTTTAGGCTGGATATTAGAAAAAGGGTCTTCACCCAGAGAGTGGCTGAGCACTGGAACAGGCTCCCCAGGGAAGTGATCACAGCACCAAGCCTGACAGAGTTCAAGAAACATTTGGACAATAATCTCGGGCACATGGTGTGATTCTTGGGGATGTTCCTGTGAAGGGCTAAGAGTTGGACTTGATGATCCTTGTGGATCCTTTCCAACTCAACATATTCTGTGATTCTGTGATGTATTAAAATAGCTACCTCCTGAAAAAGGCTTAGAAAGAAACTGTATCATACAAAACTATTTATAATAATCTTATTGATGTCAGCATGAAAACATCCACTCATTTCAAAGTGGGAAGCTAAACCCTTTCTTACCAGTAGAATATTAACAAAGATTAATAAAACTGAATGAATTGTAACAATAAATTTACATATTTGGGAGGAATTTTTCACATTCAGCAAATCTCACAGAGCAGCTGGGCCAATAGACTTCTCAATTAGCTTTTTTATGTGAGCTTCTTTGTTTCACAATCTCACACATCAGCAAAATTCTGCAAGTGTGCAGATGGCATATACCAGAGGACAAGACCAAAAATGAGGAAATTTGTTTGGATATTTTCAAATAAATCATGGGACATTTTTATCTGGCTCATATTTTTGGGGAAAATGTTTTTTTAATGTGATTTTCAGACAAATTGAAAAAAAATAGCCAGATAACAAAGCAAGAATAGAATAAATTGCTACTAACCCACAGGCAGCAGAATGCTGGACTGAAGTCCAACACACTTTGATACTAATCATAATACTACTTTTTATATATAAGACTAATGAGTTTTAAATTATCTCTTTTTATTCATAATGGTGTAATAAGACTGTTAGATTTGAGAGAAAATGCAGACTCATATAAGTAGTAATCCAATTATACATTTATAGGTGACAATAGGTGGTAAATTCAACAGCTGCTTTCAGGGAATAGTAAACAAAATAAAAATGTTTTCTGCTACCAGATTATTTTCTAATTTATTACTCTCTATTGACAGTAATGGATCAAAAAAGAAAAAGGCATAAGCTTAGTCCTGGACCTTTGCTGCCCACATGGGTTTATTTTGGCTCTCTTTCTGGCCCTGTTTGACCTGCTTGGAGGAGGCCTCTCTGTCAAGCTCTGGGGCGTGCAGCACATATGCTCAGTTTCATGTGATAAAAACACAACTTAGTGGGTTACAAGTCAGTAGGATCTTCTGCTTAAGAGGGAAGCTGGCTTAAGCTTCAAGGCTGTACGCCACTCAGTGCCTTGTAACTCCAGCCCTCTTCCAGTTAGCGGGACAGAAATAACCTAACTATCCATTTCCAGAACTGCAGATGTTTTCCCAGAGCAAAGATCTGAAGCCATGATGAGTGATAAAACGTTACATCAGATGGACCTTGTTTTGTTTAAGATGTGTTACTTCATGTGTTACTGCACTACAGAAAAAACATTTGGTGACACTAACATTGCAAAAAGCTACAGGTATAAGCAGGGAGCTGGTAGAACTTATGTGTAACACAGAAAGGATTATAGCTGGGAGATGTTTATGTAAAAAAGAGTAGTCAGTCTGCAAAAGGTTGCTAACTAAAGCAGTGTCATTAGTTATTAGTTCCCAGAGGGCAGAAGAAGTATGTACAGGTTATGCCACTTGCCGTACATCAGTTCCCTTGGATGTCAGCAGGGTGGAGAGCTCATGCTGGGGTTAGAGCAGGCACAGTAGTAAACAAGTAACAAGCAATGAAGGTTTGCTCCACTCTGCATTCATAGCCAACATCTTTGGTGAACTGATCAACTGAACAACATCTTTGTTCACGGAAGGTTGTGATTGCGGCATCTGGTGTTCTTTTGCGACACAGTAAAGAAAAAAAATCATTCCAAACATTTCACTCAACCCAATTAACAGAGAAGAGTAGGTTAAAATCCTTCGAATTGGTGGGACATGAGGTAAAAATATTTTGTACAAGAGAGTATCTGAACTTCCCAAAAAGTTATCATCCATGTGGTCATGTTTCAGTGCTCTAAAATCCAGAACTTGTGGGGAACGGGACAGGGGGAGGAGATCCTGTTTGTGAATCCTCCCCTTAAGGAGCTGGGGTCCCCAAAACTGCCCACCAAGCATCCTTACGGATGTCTGATAATACAGACTTAGGGAATGAGTGAGTTTGGAACCTACAGGATGAGGAAGGAGCTACGTTATGAAGGCATAATAGTACCTGAAATGTGAGCTCAGTAATCAAGGGAGGATTCTGGCATACTCTGTTAAAAGAACAACCAAGAATCTCTAATGCAGTGAATGAATCAAGATCCAGAAGGCTGGAAAAATGAATCTATCATTTTGTGACTTGCAGCATGTAAGGAGCTGAAAGCAATTGTAGTTCCTGCTTGTCTTCTGTCACAGCCAAACATAAATTGATTGGTGTTTGGTGATGTGCAGTCTGGGGAAAAGCAATGTGACGCAAGAGGGCAGGCGGTAAACAGTACATGGCTCAAATGCTGAACAAATGGAAGGAAAATATGCCCTCTCCAAAACTTCATAAAATGGACTGTGAACAGACAGCAGTAAATCAAAGATACCCAGCCCCTCACCTCCACCCCAGCAAAAATATTTCCTAGGAAACCCAGCTAGAAACCCCAGAACATTCAGACTTAAGGCTAAAAGAAATGCAGAAAAAAGAAACATCCAAAGTTGCCAAGAAGTTTTTGAAATCTAATTTAAACAACCTCGAGCTGACACAGGTTTCTCAGCTTTCCATGACTGAGCTTTGCTTTGGAGCTAGTCACAAATGGAAACATTAGGCAAAGGTATGGATCTACAGGGTCAAAACCCAGTGAGTTAAAAAACATAAACCGTTGGCAAAGTCCACAGGTCGTGATCCCAAATACAGCAACCAGGAACTAGTGGACAAGACACCAATACAGAGAGGGAGAAAGAACAAGAAATTGCCTGTGTATATGTGCAAGAGCACTTTCTGGTTTAGGTGTGAGTTTTCTCCAATCACTGCAGCAAAATGCTGCATACAGCCATGTTTGTGAAGTTGTGCTGGAGACTAACTTTGTAACACCAAAACACAAGCATGTGATAATTGTTTGGAGCCCTCCAAAACTGGTACATCAGATCAAAGGGCAGTATGGACTGCTTCATGTGTCCAAACTGCTGGTTCCTTATTCCTCAACTACTTTTCTTTGTTTCTATCCAGCTCAGTCCTTGCATCAATAGTCAAAAAATATTTCTGACAAACAAAATTCTTGTTCCTTTCCACCTAAAGGCACAGCAAAGACACATAAAAGTGGGCCAAATAAGGGGGAGTATACCTAGATCTGATCTAAGGCTGTTGCTACCACCAGGAAAAGGAGCTGTAAGTCACTAAGAGTGGGGTGAGCAGGACACACTGGCAGCTGGAAGGAGCCAGAGAAAGGAAGTGGGATAGACAGAAAAAGAAACAGTCACTGGCTGTGGAGTGAGCTTGGAAAGGCAGGGGGAGGAGTACTCAGGTGCCAAAATATGCAGTCATAACCCCATGTATAAAAATTAACTTAGCAAGAACACAGTAAGAATATACAGATGCTTACATGCACACAAATACCTTGAATTGCAAATAAACTATTTCCATGTAAGATTTTTTTAACTTCAATTTTCAGCAAATAATCATCCTGTATCCACAGACCAGAATTATCTTTTGAAGGTTATAAAATAAGAGTCACATGTACCTTTCCTAGCCAAGAACATATGACCTTCTTCTCAAGGTAACTCTCTCCATTAATTGATTCATCCACTCTTTTCATTAATTGAGTCCTGATGAAGCAATCAAATAAATGAAGCGGACGCAAAAGAACAGACACTTCAGGAGGAAGACTTGGTTTTAGGAAGGTCGGTGGTAGAGCAGCTGGGTTTACTTCATCATCTTAGAATACCTGCCTCAAATGACACAATTGAAGCTTTTCTATCTGTGGCTGCTCTGATATAAAAAGCAAAATCAAACTGTACCTACAGCTCTACGTGGAGCTTCCTACTTCCTTTTAAATGCATGTAAGAGTAAGAAGAGACCAGGGCAAGACAGGCAGAATAGGACCTCCTATTTGATTTTATTTAGTAAAGAGAGGAGTCAGGGCTTGGCTTCTAATTATTATCCCCACAGCAGCCTATATAGCCCCATGAGGACATTATCACATCCCTCCCACCCGTTCATCAAGCAACTGAACAATTTGCAGCCAGAAGAGGGTAAGGGGAAAAACAAACAAACAAACAAAACAAAAACAAACAAAAAACCCCCACAAAAAAACCCAAACAAACAAAACAAAAAAAAGCACAGCTATGCTAAACTGAGCCTCAAAAGCCCTCTTCTAATCTCTGGTGGCTTGGGATGCACAGGCAATCAGCCAAGTTCAGGGGCTCAACAGACTACAGGTTCTGAGACCTTCTCCAGCACACACACAGCCCACAGCCAGAGTCATTCAGATGACATTTAGTGCTGGTGGCTTCTCTCCTTCATATAACACTATATGTAGGCAGAGCATTTGCTAAGGTCAGCAACTAAGTCTAACTTTACTTTCAAATCACTTGAACTCCCATCTCTGCCTCCCCAGAGGGTGACATAACCCTCAGGACAGACACAGAGTAGACATCTTCTCCCAGCCTGTCACTGGACATCTCTATAGTGGAAAAAATGATTGAGTGTGACACGTAGCTCTTGAAATTAAAAAAAAAAAAAAAAAAAAAAAAAGAAGTTCCAGATTCCTCAGTCATTACTGGTTTTGAACTGACAACTCTTTGGCGTATAACATAAATGGGAAGTCCTAATTTTCAGCTAAATTTCCAACCCCTAAAGATGTAACCCAACTTGAAAGTGGTGAATGCATGTCTGGAGCCAAATCAAAACTCCATAAAATTAATTGTTAATTCTCTCAAAATAGTTGATTTGTGACTTGGTTTTCTTGAGTGAGTTATACCATACCCAGCCTGCATGTTCTGAAATCTGAATAAAATTACCAAAGCTGCACAAAAATACAGGTACACATGAAAATAAAGAAATCACAAAGTTGATTTTTTTCTTAGAAATATATTTTGTAAGAAAACAATATTAACATAAAGAAGAAATGTTTATTATACAGTATAAAATAATTGCTTGGATTCAACTCAGTTACTTACAACAAAAAAAAAAAGGCTGAGGATTTGTACGAAGCCCCAGTTCCTACAGACTTGAGACTTTTGCCTTCTTTGATTCCGACTTAATTAAATAGTGGGTTTTCCCCACATCATTCTTAAAGCACACAGACAAGCACTTAAAAAACCTCTCTCATCCCTTCCCCAACAAGTTGCTGTCCCCTGTCCAAATGTGCTCTAAACATCACCTTAGTATTTGCAGCTCCCCTCTATGGCCCCCATACCCTCCCTCAGATTCCACCCACCGACCTCTTTTGCCCAAGCAACTATACAAGCAACAACACACGTTGCAGCTAGCAAGGAGTCTCCTCATATAATCTGTTGGCTAATACGAACAGTGGCCAGCCACTGTTAAATAATGTATAAATGGCTTTGTTCTCAGCTGTCTATCCTTGTAAAACCTGCAAGAATACCTCTTAACTCTGCCATTCATTTGTCAAATCTGGCAGAAGTGTGCAGAATTTTAAAAGCTACAAGGGGAGACAAGAACAGGCAATGCAATTACATAAGCTTCACTTTTTCAGGAAACTAAGCTAAAAAAAGTCATTATTCAATTGCAGAATTTACCACTTGCAGATTTCGTTGTAGGAAAATATGCCTGTTCAGTAACTATAAATACTCCTAATACATTTCTGGGGCTTATGTATTAATTTTTTTATTTTATTTTACACAATGCCAGCTTTGTAATGTCAATTACCCCCCAGGTTTGAAAGGCACTCAGTGACCAGCATTCTGGTATAATTACTCATGGCATTGGTGTGATTTCACCCCACCTTTCCAATAATACTGACAAGTTTAAAAGAAATCTATTAAGTTAAGAAGAACAAAGATATATATTACATTTGCTAATTGCAAACAACCTCTTATAGCTGCATTTTTTCCCATTGGGATCAAAAAGTGCACCAGTTTAACATGTCTGTACATAAAAACAGTTTAAAACATTAAATATACAAACAGCAAGAGATTTTAAATATTTTGTATCAAATACTATAGGACAATATAATTTACATTTTTTTAACACAAAACATTACACCTGAAATATAACTTTAGATTTTACAGAATATAAAAATACATAATTTTTGTTTAAAAAATGTCTTTGCAGATTCTGGCACAATGTAATACTTTAAAGGCACACTGTATTTTGGCAATCTATATTTGCAATTAACTGTGCAACAATAATAAAATGACCTGTAATTAACCTTTTAGAACTGTAAGGCCAGATGATCTTCCTTCTTGGAATGGCCCTTTTTATCAGGCAAAACTTAAGTTGAACTGTTTAGGTGTTCTGCAACTCGTTTCCGCCATGGTCTGAGCTTTCCAACCCTGATCCAGCAATGCAAAAAAAGGCCTAACTCAGCATGTGAAAAGTCACATCAAATGCAATGGGATTAGTTATACTTTCATAATTGCCATCTCAGGTTCAGAACACTCAACCCCAAGCAAAATGGAGTCCTAAATGCAAGCTGGGAGCCAAAGTCTGCCCTGCCCTATGTTTGCACCAGAACTAATAAGGACAGCACAGGTTAAAAAGTCAGAGCAGAACTTGGAAACAGAAGTTCAATAATATTAATTTTTTTGATTTCAACTACACCAATGTAAAATACATAATGACTACCAAAGCCAGTGGAAACAAATGAAGTAAAACGGCTATAAGACTAAATCAGGAGAACTGTAATTTTGCCCTTCCATGCATTCGTGGGACTCCCACTGGAGTCAGTACAGGACAAAAACATGTGTTTAGAGATATATGGCTTATACAGATGTAATTGGGTTCCAGAAGATTTTCAGTTCTGTCTTCAAGTTGTTTCTGGACAACTCCAAACTCAAACAATTTTCAGCACACTAAAGGAAGATTCAATCTAAATCCCTAACTTTAAACGCTCCAAAATAAGTTGCTTCTTGTGATGAATCCAGTAGCAATGGGTTTGATACCTGGATACCTATCATTTCACCAGATTTTAATTTAAAAAATCCTCCTACATTTACAGAATAAAAATGAAATTCTGAATTTCCTGACCAGTATTTGGTGCTCCCTCCCTTCATCAACACGTCAGAGCGTCTTATTTTAAGATTTGTCTTAATCATATATACCATCAGCTGAAGCCCTCTTTTAGTCAAGTTTCCTGAAGTTTCATGATGTCTAAAACAGATATTGGCATAAAGGTAGTAAAAGCCATCTTGATTAACAATTAGTTTTCCATCACTGAATGTCATATTCGATAGGTTTGCCTGGCCTTTGTCATGATGCCAGGATGTGAGGTTCACTTTGCGGGTTCCTGAAGAGAAGAGAAAAAAGAGAGATTTATAAACATTTAACACACCCCAGCATTCAGTAAGCAATCTCTAGGTTTTTACAATCAACTAGAGTTCTATAGGCTACAGTGAGTATTAGACAATTAGGGCAAAAATTCTTATGAAATTTTCTTTTTTTAATGCACTCCCATATTTGGCTTGCTATTTATAACTGTCTGCCCTCCCACCACAAATGCCTGCTGGACTGTGGTACAAAACACTTGCTTGGCCTATAATTTGATTATGCTAAGCAGTCATCCAACAGTGCATTCCATCTAAAATTTTATTCAACTAATAGATTGTTGAGACGAATTTGAAATGAAAAATTTGTTATCAGTCTTCAACTTGCAAGTGTTTGCAAGGGATAACTAAAATTCTGAACACAAGTTAACTGATAATTCCCCAAAGAGAAAGTTTATGAAATCTTCCCATATTTTATGTTCTTGTGACTGTAGCAGTACAAAGGTAAACATTTTCATGTGACAACACCAAAAATGCAGATAAATCAGTACAATTGTGCATTTTTAGTATTACACACTAAGTTGCCTAGGCTTTACATAGCACTTCAACTGTTTATGACATAACAAACCTTTTTATGAAAAAACAATGTTTAGACTTAACCCAGTGGTTGCATATACCAGAATAAGGCTCTAAAATTTCATTTAATTCATATCCTAGATATCTAGGATAGTGGTCTACATCACCATCCTAATTCTTTCATAATTTTACAAATACTTATAGCTGGACAACTATAACTATTCAGGAGGTAAGCTTGGATTCTTTAATATCTAGCAGAAGGTCTTAGAAAACAAGCTCGTGGAAGACAGATGTGACTCTGGACACATTGCTCTTTTTTTCTTTTCTTATTTTTATTTATTACAGTATCTTAAGTTTCAAACTAGAAACAATGAGCTGATATTCCATGCTTGGAGGAGAACATTCCCCTTCAAGTTGTCTTAGGATGGAGATACACAAATTAGGAAGGGAAATGATGATAATATTCTCAGTCTCTCCACAGAACATCATGCATGAGGGAATCAAAATATACATATAACAGTTACCAAATCTGACTACCGAAAAGGGCGGTTTAAATGAACTATCACATGCAAAGAACCATTACTGAATTCCTTCTAACAGGTACACATAAGCCTTTTCAGTTCTGCCCACATGACGGTGGCCTAGTAAACAGGAGGCTGAACCAATAGTTTGCAAAGAGAATGAAAAAGAGGTGAGAGATTGGAGATGTTTGATTAGTCTGCCAGCTTAGCACCATCACTGAAAGCTAACTTTGTACGTATAGGTACACACATACAGGCTACCTGGACCAAAACACAGCTCCCAGACACTATCATCAGGGAGCCACATTGCATCATCTCTTGGATGTTTCAAGCTGATGTCATCAGCTTGATGTCAAATAACATCTCAGATGTCATTTCATCTATACCCTACTATGGAGGCTGTGCTCAGAGATGGCCTGGCAGGAGGTCAGAGAGGCACTGAGAGAGAAAATTTGAGTCTTCCTTCCAAACCTGGCCACATTTGACACTTCAGATTGTTTTTGGTGACACAGTGGTAAGACCAGCCTGCAACACCAGCTCAGACAGCATTGCTACTACAGCAAATGTATCATGTAGAGGTGTATCACAGTATTTTGTGCTGAGGAGCGTGCCCTGAAGCACACATCCCACAGTCCCTCCACATCCCTAGCTTCACCACTATCCCATTATAGCACCCACCTCATCTCATAGTCCATGCCTGCAAAAACAGTAGAATAGGCAACAGTGGGAAAAGAAGATCCTGGCAAAGCCCACAGGCACGCCCACGCAGAGGAAATAACACTGTCCTGAGAGCTCCATGAGCCTTCCTTATAGGCACAAGCCACTAACATTCTATTATTCAATGTAATACATAAGGCATAACACAACAGATGGGAATTGGCCAACTTGTCCTCCTAACCACTAGCAATTTTCAGCACAACAGAATAACTTCATTTGCTCCCTCCCAGAGCAGTGGGTTCACATATGTACCAGAGGACTTTACACCTTAGCCTCCCAGTGCATCTAAATGCCTGCTTGGAATGTGCATTTGATCCCAACATCAAATCAAAACAGTCTATCCCTACCAAACTTGCCATGGCACACAGCAGGACCCAGTGCCCTCCCCTCCAACCAGTGCTCCAAGCATGCTGGGGTAAAGCCTCAGGTATACTCGATTGCTTCAAAAGATGCCTCTTCCATCTGTCTGTGCAGAAAGCGAGGGGACAGGGGAATTTGAGAGAGATGAGCCTTGCCTAACTGCCAAGGGCGAGCAACTTTTGCATGCAAGAGGAATACTTTAACAGCAGTCCAGAACAAAAACCTTCTGGCGTTCTTCCATGAAGACTTCAGCAAAGCACAGGTTCTCAAAGGCAGATCATAAATAGTTGCTCCCCTATGGCTCTAGTGCAGGTAGAAATCATGCTAGCAAAATTATACAGAGAAGCCATCTTCTGTGCAGTGACTCAAAAAAACCTCTGAAAACCATCAATTAACTGGAAAAGACAGCAAGATCTTAAGTCTCTTAGCCTGGAGTTATTCACCTGCAAGAAGTGCTAAGATAGAGGTACCAGATTGCACCTCTGAAGCACTGGGGGTAGCTGAGGCAGTTGTAGAACTTCTCGTGCACATCATTAAGTCTGAAGAAATACTGCCCCAAGGAGGTTGGCTACCTTCAAGATGAGGAGGACAGGCTAAAAATCACTGCTTAGATCAGAGGAGAGGCACTTAGATATGGGACAGGAATGTATACCTGTGATGGAACAGAAATGCGTGCTGTGACTGCCTGGGTAGTTGCTAAGCAGCTTTTTTTTACCTGACAAGTAAATTTTTTAGTTGCCAGTCTTAAGCTGCAATTTTGAAGAAATCTTTAGCAGGAAGGCACAACTTCCTGCTGAAAAGCGGGGAAGGGAAAAGAGGGCAAATAGGTGCTACAGTGGCTCATAATTGAGAGATGGGCTCTGGGTGAAGTTTGTTTACACTATTTTGATGTTCAAGTAAATGCACATCATTCACCCATGGTCAGATAGAGGGACAGGCCAAGAGATGATGGGATGACACTATCTGTTTTGAGCAGAGGATTTGCAGAGGTAACTCCTAGAAATCCCTTATTAAAAGGGGATTAAATTATAAAGCATTAAATTATAATGCTATGATTGTATTAGCTGAGGCAGATGGGCATTTTGCCACAATTCAGAGCTCCAGAAGAGGCATGCCACAGCCAGCAACACAGCACAAAGATGCTCTTGTACGAGTTCTGTCATGAAATCTTTAATGGAAGGAGCAAGCAGGTTCTCAGTGCTTCTGGTGGTAATACACCCAGATCTGGAGACACCAAAACAATCAGTACCCCAAAACACAGGAAGTGGAGAAAACTGGAGCACACACATTAGTGCCAAATCAGCAGTCCACATATCAGAAACTCTGACACATAACCCAAGCCATGGGCTAGTCAGAAATGCTGCAGTATAGTATCTTCTTACTGTGAAATAATTTACTTTGGAATCATGAAAAAAATAGCACAAGGCAAGTCAAGTTGACAGAGAAGGAAACAGTCGGGGAGATCATGAATAAGATAGTCTTCTAGACAAGGAAAAAAGCATTATTTAAAAATTCAAAATAATACACAGCCTTTCTGAAAACTAAAGACAAATAAAAACAGTGTCTTGTGTATCTGTGAGCATGAACTAAGACTACTACAAATGAGTTCAATAAAATTAGCCCTGTTTTGATAATTTGTTTGCATTGTAGTAATGTTCAGGTATAAATAAAGCCTGAAGAAAGGACCAAAGCACTGTTTGCTCTGAAAAACTCTTTTGGAGGCAAAGGGCAGTTAAGTTGAACCTGTAGCTGTAAATAGCTCAGAATACTACAGCGTTTCCTTAGACAGCTAAAGGCATTAATTCACACTCCAAATGATATATTTAACATTTATATTTATTTCTGTTTGTGATTTTCTCCTTTAAACGGTGACTATTTCTGTAATCAATTTATAAACCACAATTCACTGTTTTCATTTAAAACCTAGGTAGCATTTATAGTGAGCTCTGGTAAAAACCAACCAGCAAGCATCCAGCTCTAACCTAAGGCAGCAAACCTAAAAAATACACAGAGCAAGCCAAACCACTACAGCTTCTGTCACCAAATGATGGGTGGGGACACCAAGATTTGGGAAGGGTTATTTTCCCCCCTCCCTCACACTATCCCCCAGCTGCAAAAGTCCATTTGAGGCTTGATATTATTGTGAACCAGCTCAAAGGAAAATGTTCTCTCACAGACACTGTTCAGTGCCTCTTCATGAAGGGTGTTCAGTAGCAAACTACTTAAAATCCTGTTTGACAGTGAAGACTTTTTTTTTCCCGACTCTGGTTATTCTGGGTCAGAGTGATGACAGTAGAGAACCTTAAAATACTAAGAAAAGATCTGTCCAGGCTCATGGATGGCAGAAAACAATTTAGAAGGGTTTCAGACATGGAGAGTAAAGAATCAGGGGAAGAACATAAATATTGCCATCTGCAGTCAGAGAAAACAAGATGGGAGAGGAAAATCTCCTGGCGACCTTTATGCAAATTTTTCTTTCTTTATGCCTGTCACTAACCTCTATGCTACCCAGCCAGGTGGGTACTGCCTCATACCAGTAAGCATAATACTAACATGCCTCACCACCAGTAGGTTCAGGGTTCCAGCTATCTGTAAGGATGCAGCCCCTCACTGTTACAATGCCCACGAGGACCGCAGAAGCTGTGCTCATGATTAACATTCTGGCAATGCTCTTCCAAAAGAGGCAGAAGCCATATGTGCCAGATCAGAAGAGAGTATGTCCAGCTCATAATACTGGTAAGGAGTAGATCTGCTCCAAGGAGAAACAAAGCTTGCTGTCGCAGGCAATGTGTTTCTGAGAGTTCCTGCAGCCCGTGCTTTTGAAAAAAAAAAAAAAAAAAAAGTGAAGAGAACAAGAAAGAGCAATGTCTCCCTTTCCATTACCCATAGATGTGCTGTATCACTCCCTTGAAGGTTAAAGCAGCAATGCACAACAGTAAAACTTATCAGCTGCTAGTCTGGATAAAAACACAGTTTACAGCAATATCCAGGTAAACAGAAAATAAACTCCCCACAGGAAAAGGTGGATTTCACAGACTGTGACACTGACACACTCCACTTCTGCAGATGTAAGTCATCTGTCTCTATGATTAGCAAATTAATTGAAACCTTCCAAAGACAAAATGCTAAGACAAGTTTACTGATACTGAATCTTCTACTATGGACCTGTGGTAAAAGTAGGTCAAAGCCAAAATCTGACTAAAATAGAAGCTTGTTAGGAGGCATTTGAGCTAACAAGAAAGCTTTTGGAAGTTTTGACTGCCATCTGACAAGCTGTTTAAGCTCTCTGCTTATAAAGCTCTGGATCTTGGCAATGTCAATGCACTTGAAAGAATCCTATCCCTCCAGGCAAGAAGCTGCACAGAATTGCTTTGTCTTTAAATAGAGCAAGAGCAAGGTATTACTATGCAGGCTGCTAAAATCTCAGATTTCAAGTCTCAACACAGCATTCCCCTTTGGTTTGGTTATATAAAACAGAAGAGCAATGTGCACAGCTTAATTAACAAGGAGTTCAGCTCTGCAGAATGTATAAATCTTCAGAGAAAGAACACAGTGATCAATGCACCCTCCTATCTTAAGATCCTCCATCTGATAGATTCAGAAAAAACTCTGGTTTATTTCTACCACACCAATTGTTGTGTTGAGAATACAGAGAGAAAAATCTCAACTGACAGTGCTCCAGGGCAAAAAATAAAACCATTCTAACATATCTTAAAATTGTAGGACTGAATCTTTTCCTCTGGAGAGTGTTCCAAGGCGGACTCGTGTCTTGTTCCCGGATATTGTACTAGCAAGGATATTCCCAAAGCCATCTGAATACCTCTGTGTAGAAAATAAGAGCTTTGGCAATATAAAAGAATGCCATCCTCTTACCACAGGGGCAGATAAAAGCCACAAGAACATTTTTTTCCCCCCTACTCAATTGCTCAAAAACATACTGCATCCAAGTCAACACACTGTTGCTCACAGTACAATGCTATGATTTTTATCTTGCTACCACTGGACTAGATGGATGCACAACAGACCCTTCTGAAGCTTTGGCATGTCGGAATGTCATGAGGGCCCTGGAGTCTTATGTGAAAAAGTCTACACCAGTCCTGCAACATAAAAGTGAATGGAATATGATAAAACCTTTCCAACGTGCCATCAGCAGAAGGAAACAAACTCATCCTTTTGCTATCAGAGTGCAACATACCCACAGAGGGCAGCGAACTAGCAGGTAAGTTACAATAATGCCATTGGGACTGCAATTCTAGATTTTCCGCACCTCCAAATGAAAGGTGTGCTTCCTTTATGGTAAATTCTTTCACTGATGGGCACCTGATATGCATGTGCACTGTGGACTCATATAAGATTCTCAGCTTCCAGATCCACCCTGAAGACAAATGCTGTGTCACCCAGTACAAACCCCGTTACACTTCAGCACTCAAAAGGAGTGTTGCTGCTAAGGGCTGAATAGGTGGACACAAAACATGCTTGAATTTTACAACAGAAAACAATACATTTATTCAGCTGACAACAGGATAAAAAAAATCCCTGACTTTGACTCAATAGAAGGGAAACATCTTCCAAACTGTATGATCTGTATTCTGGACAATCTTTGTGCTGGTATAAACACATATGCAAACAAGGATATATATAAACAAATCTGTGTGTGTGTGCGTGTGTGTGTGTATACCTATGGATGAAGTCCAGTGTGAATGAAAAACTCTGGATGGGCCCTACAGGCCAAAGAAAATGAGAAACTTCAGAGGAGAGCATTCAACACAAGATCTTCCTTCCTCACCTGACAGCACAAAGGGGCAGGCCAAGTCCTCAAAGGTTAATCATGAAAACTGGTAATTTAAAATGACATTCAGCACATGACTAATACAAAGAGGAGCCATCCTCCTTTTAACATTGCCCCTGTTGGTTCTGAAATCCTTTAACGCATCCAATTTATTCTTGCTATCAAAAGCCATTTCCGAAATCCCAGTCTGTTGCTGGTTTTGCTGAACTATTTTCATCTCTTTATTCACTGTTTAATGTATTTAGGAAGTATTCACTTAAAACTGAACTTACCAGATGGAATATTCTTATCATCAATAATGAGATGGGCAAATGGCTGCTTCTCAGGTTTGTTTCTCCTGTACAGTTCAATTCCTAATGCCTCCATTGCAGCTAGAGATAAAAGAATTTCATTATCCCACAAAGACACGTTTAGAGGAACCAAAATACTTCTTATTCATAAAGCAGCACCTACCTTTTTCTGGTCTTGGTGACGTTCTTCCCATGACACGCTGGACTTCCTAAAATGAGAAAGAGCCATGGCTTTGATGTTTTCTTGGTTTTGTAATATTGTTTAGTTTGCATATATCTGGGGATATTGTTCCACCTACATTATATTCAGATGCCTGGGATATGCATAATGTAAATATGAGAATGTGTAATATGAACAAACACAGTTTAGCTGCCACAATCAAATTACTTCCTCTGTCCAATCTTCTGATAAAGGTGGATAGGAACAATGGTGTGTACGATCACTGCATTATTTATTGAAGTAGTGGTGACAGGACATTTACAACCTTTCCTACTTACAGCACTTGAATTATTTCTCCAAGTATAATGGAACAATGACTAATAAGAAGGCATCACATCAAACTATAGAGTTTATGAACTGATTTAGTTACTTGGTGTCCAAAAGTAATGAAAGAGACAGTTCTACATAGGAATTAGTGTGCAATCACTCTAAGAACTAAGGAAAGTAAGCTCTGAATTTCATTTGTGATGAGGTAAATGAAAACCTCTGTTCTTCACACTTGACTGCTAACAAAGTATGCAGGAACTGAAGGATTAAGCATCCTCCCCATCCGGACTGGGCCAAATGGACTGGGTACCGTAATTCAATGCAATTCTTCAAAACTACAGATGAATTTTAACATGAATGAAACCCATGTTACACAAACCCAAGAACAGCACAAATTGCAGACATCAGGCACCACAAAAAGCTTTGGTTTAAAAAATCCACACCTGTCTTCCTCTTGAGGAAAAGATACAAACAGCAGTTTTCAAAAATCTAAGCAGCCTGTTCTTCTTACATGCATGGACTGAGTCTCGGTAATATTAAGTTCAATCCTCAGTTCGGTCCCCTTTTTCTCCATGACTCTCCATATGTTTTCGAAAAAACAGGGGTAATATCTTTGTTATTCAGAATACCTTATACCATGGAGCCATCAAGAAGATGTTCAGTAAAAAGGAACATTTTGCTGATGATAGCAAGTCATGTCCTCTTTGAAACCTAAGAGTGGTCCTTGTTTCATCTTTATATAACTCATGCTGTTGTTTGCCTGATTCAATCCATGTATATGCAATATGTCTCAGATTTGTCCAGATCAGCAATGTTACACTGTGCTCTCAATCACTGCGGTGTTTTAGAATTTGAAATCCTGCTTTAAAAACACCTGAAGTCCTGTTTTTATGTAATTTTGCAACCACAGTGCAAAATATAAGTCTATAATGCCTTAGCCAGCGCATTTATTACTCTCACTTTCCCCTTTCAGTAGGTATTTAAATGTTAAACCAAAATGAAAAGCCACAGCAGTATGGAAGTTGTATTATGACTATCAAAGCATAATACTTCAGCAGAGATATGCTGATTTTGTAGATAAGAATCACAAAGATGCTTTTTGCAGCAGAGACAAGAAGAGATGCAGCAGAATCACAGCTTCAGAAGTAAAACTCGTATCCACCTCCCCTACTTACAGTCTCTTTAATTCTCTGATCTTCCTACTTCAATGTCAGTTCTAGGAGCATGAAAATGAGGTTTAATTCTAGGAGCTGCACACCACCATCAGCCGCTAACCACACTCAAGTAGAAAATAGGAAGGTGACAAGAAATTGCAAGTACCAGGTACTGTGAAAGATGGGAAAAGACTCTGAAGAGAACAGGACATAAGGTAAGAAGAGCCTGGGCGACAGACCACACTCGGAGATTACTGCAACACACCTATCCCCAACCCTTTCCTTTGAAGGGGAAACTTCTTTGTTTTCTTGCTTTCTTAATGGAAACTTCTCAAATGTCAAGTTTGCTTTCATATCCTTTCCTTCTGGGGCATGTGATAATGTTCTTGCCTGGAGAGTCTACTGGGCATATCCAAAAAGAACTATGTACACTTTAATCTCCTATTATCTAAAATACTATGGTACTAAAAAATATCCCATGGTTGGTAGCTGCTCAGCCTTTGAAATCCCTGAACTGGTCAACTGTTATTCTACTCTTAACTTAAATTTTTCCTAGGAGCATAGAGTTCTGCTTCTGCACATTTCCAAAGATGCTCTAGCTTAAGCAGTGAGAGATCCTGTAGCCTGATCCAACTCATCTTCCTTGTGGAAAGGCTCTGACCCTCATGAAATGCAGTCTGAGCTTCTTTCTAACTGTTGGTGGTGCTGTTTCTCTGCAGCATCACCACTTGGTAAGCAGAAAAGCTACCCAGGCAGACTGGGGTCCACAAGTCTCCTTGTCCTGATGGTCTCAAACCTACTGTCCTGTTTCCTAGGAGCATGTCTCTCTGACAGGAACACTCTCCTGTACTCCTCTTGAAGCTATGCTAGTATGTAATTAGGAATGAAGGTTTCATTACATCAAAAAGGAAATTATAAGCATGAGCTCACCACTAACACATTGAGAAGAGTTGGAGGCTGGCTTATGTTCTCTGACTCTTCTGTGTGCTTGTCAGTGGATTAGAAGTGGCAAGACTGTGGACTGAAAACAGAAATCCTCCATCAGTTCTCTAAGCTCTGGATTGGTGTCAAGTTCTTTACTTGATTCTGGCCAGCCTCATAAAATTTTAATACTCCTTTCTGTTATGTTGCCCAGGCTTCCAAAAGGGAGATGAAACAAATGAACTAGTCCCTAGAAAACAGATATGGAGTTGTGAGTTTCTTCCTGAAGAATAAGTAGTTCAACACTTCTTGATGTTTTACTTCATGTTTCTAGAGTTCCGAGGTGCTGATACACAAACTACCTTAGAAAAGCATTTTACCATGTACTTCTTTCTGACCCTGAAGGAAATTTTTCACACTGAGTATCTGAAGAAATCCAGATGTCTAAAGATAGTCCCTTAAGGGAATTATCAAAAGTCCCCTGGTATTCATACTGCAAGGAATTAAGAGCTATGAGTCTTCAAATTTTTAAAGCATCAACTGCATTTTTTAGCACCTGAACGTCTTTAAGCATCTCATACTTAATCACAATGTAGACTCCCATTAAGGAAGTAGAAACAGCTCAACAGAACCTGTGACTAAGAAACTGCTATAATGGCACAAGAACTACTGACAAAATATTACCAGCGACTTCTCCTAATGCTGCTGTCCACAGAACTGTGATACCAAGCTGTCCACAGAACTGTGATACCAAAACTGTACACAAAAGTCACACCACTCTGTTAGTCTTATGAAAAGCTACTCTTGTACACCTTTGTGTAATTTGCACACCGTCAACCAAATCAGCTCTGCTGACCTGCTTCCCACATTCCAGCCTCCTTCATACAGTCACTGTTTAAACAACAGACAAGCAGTTAGTCACAAAAATGAAAAACATGTCTTCCCTTCAACCAAAAATTTTAAGATGCCATTAAGAAGCTCTGAAATGTTCACATTTTAAAGCTAAAACTCATGCTTTAAGTGTCTGGAAAGTTGGGAAGTGGTCTTTTCCTAATCCACAGCAGGTTGCAGGTTTTACCCTTAGCATCTCAGCACGTTCAAAGCAAAAATAACTCTTGCTATACAAGTTATATCCAATGTTGAGGATGCAGAGACAAGGCTACACTTGAACACGTGATATTTCTGAAACGTTTTTCATCTCCTTTGGCTTTTACAATATCTCAGTATCTACTTTGAGCACCTATAAGGAGCCTTTTGAGACCCACAAGAAGTCCTTTGGACATTTATGTGCTTTTTCATCTGTGATCTTAAAGCTTCTTTATGCACTTTTCTCTTTTACTACCCAAGTGCTTTAAGTACAGTTAAGTACCAGGAAGAAGCATCTGATTCTCTTGCCGGAAATTCAGCAATATGAAGAATGTTAATCAGGAAGGAAGTGAAATAGAAAGTACATGAACCAATACTCATCAGACTACAGTTTGGAGACCAGCAACACAACCTCTACCCAAATGAGTAGTCTATTGCTTGCAGAAAAAAAAAGGCATTTAAGATTGTAGGATGAAAACAGTGAAATTTTAATAACTTACAGTAATCACTTGTGAAACCTTTACTTGGTCCATAACTATGTGCACTTTAAATGTCTGCTAAGTATATAGATATCTTTATAAGTGCTGCCCTGGAGGTCTAGCAAAGCACTCTGTTGTCGTGTGGGTAGACTAGCTTATGCCTGAACTCCCCAAGCTGCTAGAAGCTGGGAGTATTGCCAAGAAAAGTTACTTATGGATTGACCAAAGATATGTTTGTAGTCCTTTCTACTTCATGCTCATAACAGACTTCATAAGGACTGTGGTCAGTGCATCTGGACTGCCAAAAGGTTTTTAGGGTTGCATGGAAAAAAAATTAAGCAAACAGACAGGCTAAGAAAGTATACTAGTTGTCTGTTTGAAAGTTTATATGCAGTATTGAAAATGTGCTTTCTACTTAGTAAGCTGCTCCTTAAGCAGAATTTTTATCCTGGAATATGTTAAGGAATTGGTCATTAGATTTTGATTAAAAGAAAAATCTTCAATTATTATTTTTCAGGAGACAAATATTTCTTGACCTGACCTTGCAGCCTTACAACACTGGCTTTCCTAAGAGCACTTTCGTTTTCAACATCAAACCCTGCTTTAGATTTAAGTACTAGGTCTACAGGTGCACAAAGAAAATAGATGAGAACCGGTGCTGTAAGCTAGAAGTTGTAACCAAACCATAAACCTGAGCAAAAGTAAGTTGTCTATTTTCATTTCCTGAACAGCTTGATTTGCAAAAGACAATATATTTTAAAAAATCACAAAAGATAAATGGTATTTTAAAGTGTTCTGTTTTAGTCACTGAACATGCTGCCAGTTCAAATAGGGATACTGGTTCTTAAAACACACACAGGTTAAATTCTCCTTCAGGAAAGTGAAGAAAGCACAGACAACAAGAATCCTACTTCAAGTCACATTTGCTGCATTCCCACATACAAAAGACTAGTACAACTGCAAGTAAGCTTTGGATGCATCTCTGCTCTTCATTGCAGCAGGGTGAATGAAAGGCAGAATTTACAGATCATGATAAAGTATAATTCTGCCTTGACACTGTTACTTTCACTTCTCTGATATACCGAAAAGATGCAAACATAGCCTCAGGCAATCATTTTCCTATCTATTTTTTTCTCTATCATTGATATAAGATGACAAAGCATCTAGAACACTGGTGCAGCTGCTTAATACATTCTGTTACACTCAAAGGAAATTCAGAGTCTACTTTGGCAAAGGAAATTTTATTGTTCTCAAACTAATGGTCAACAGTCAGAAAAGTTATCCCTACTCACTATTTATCCTGGCCGCGGACATTGCAGCATTTAACTTCCATCCAGACTGGCAGGATATGTAGCCTCAACTAAAGCCAATGCCTTTGTTGAGTAACCAGCAGTAAATGACCAGAATACAAGGCTTCCCATTGACTTACAGTAACAGGCTCCTTCCTCTGTCATGGGAGTCACATGAAAAAGCAGTCCAGTACCAGCACACAGCACAGATGTAGGTGTAGCAGGAGGAAAGAACTAATTCTACAGACTTAACCCTTTGTCTGCCCCTTAAGCTTTTGAAGGAGATGGCTAGCAAAACGGACAAGACATGGGCTCCTATGTTTCTTTGTGTTTTGTTCTCAAAAAGATCTGTCACTCAGGGTTCTCTGTTAAAAGCAAACATTACATTAGCACAATTAAAATGCTATGAATTTAACTCAAGTACAGTTCACTCTGAAGTGTATGTGAGTTCAGCTCAAATCTAAAGCAGTACTCTTAATCAAAAACTGCCAGTTTTATGCAGATGTGAAGTAGTAAAGTTGTAGTGGACCCGATAAGCCAGGAAAATCAATCCATAGCAGACATTCATCTGTTAAACAGCCCATAATTAAACTCTAAACACCGTCATGAACACAGGAAGAGATCAAAGCAGTAACCGCAGAAAGAGGGGATTGTGACATATATCCCACTTGTCTAGTCTTCCTCATTAGGGCTGACTTCTTCAGCTGACCACTTTTGTTATTCGTGTTATTCGTAAGACTGCTCAGTTATCATGCTATGGCAAAGTAGGTCTTCTGCCAGTGTAAGAACGATCTGTATAGAACAGAGAACTGGTAAAGGGAGGAAAAAAAATAGGGAATATTATCCCTCATTTGGGGCTGCAGAAAGAGTAAGAAATGAGTAAACGCAAGCAAATGCTATGTTCTTTGTCCTTCAGACAATATTTTGTTTGCTGATGATCTTGACTTAGGAGAATCTCGTCGGAAACAGACAGGAAGACTGCTTTGAAAAAAAGTGTGTAACTTGGTTTTTATGTGCATCCAAAGTGTTGGCAAACCTATACAAATATTAGCATAAATTACTACCATTCAGGCCCATCCAAAAGTCAGAATGGCTAACCAACTAACTGCAATCAGTTTTCTTAGTAAAACTTCAAGTCTTCCTTTCTTAAAAAAAAATAAGAGAAATAAAACATGTTTGAATACAGAATTGGTTAGCCATTACCAGATTCATGAGTAAACACAATACAATCTTGGATGAAACATCAGGTGTTATTTGAACACCAGAAAACAATTTATAGAACTTACCTCCGAATACAGATGTTGGAAGAAGTTCAACAGGACCATGAAAGAAAGGAACACACAGTCTGTGCCACCTACCTTCTGCACAGTCCTTTGGAGAGCGAGTTTCATATTTCTACATGATTCTGGCATTAACTTCATTTCTTGACTTTCAAAGGATGCATCATGTAAATCTGTACTTTCTTGATGACCAAAAAGTGTTCTGACACAGTGTGCGTGTTCTTTTGAAATTCTAGTAGGGTCCATCTGAAATAAAAACATAAGCAGAACCACAGTTCTAAGTGTCAGGGACACTTTTCAACCATCTAAAAGTTTGGTATCTGGCTAAGTTTATTATCTAAATTTTCTTCATAAACAATGAAGAGAGAAGTTCCCAACATCAAGGTTCATTTCATTCAACAAACATGTGAGACAGGATACCCGACTTTCAAAAGTTAAGATAAACCCCACTCTTACAGTAAAATCAATTATCCTGAATTCAATTTTTCAACCACTCAGTGCAATACCACAGTTATTTTAACAGGAAACAAAGTCATCCTACCTCTAAGAGCTATTGTTTGTAAAAAGGCAAGTAGAGAAACTTGGGGAAAGTATGTACAACACCTAGCACATCATTTTCAAGAGGAGAAACAGAAGTTTTCTCTGAAAATATATCACTGAAGCTATCAGCCAGCTATCACAGAAACTTTTGTGGGTATACTGGTTGTGGCTGGGAGAGAGTTAATTTTCTTCACAGTAGCTGGCATAGGGTTGTGTTTTGGATTTGTGTTGAAAACAGTGTTGATACCAGATGTTTTTGTTACTGCTGAGCAGTGCTGACACAGAGTCATGGTCTTTTCTGACTCTCACCGTACCCCACCAGTCACTGGACTGGGGGTGCACATGGAGCTGGGAGTGGACAGTCTGGAACAGCTGACCCCAACTGACAAAATAGCATATAGAATATAAAGCTGGGGTAAGAAGAAAGAAGGAGATGACATTTGGAGTGAGGCCATTTGTCTTCCCAAGTCATTGTTTCGTGTGATGGAGCCCTGCTTTTCTGGAGATGGCTGAACACCTGCCTGTCTATGGGAAGTGATGAATGGATTCCTTGTTCTGCTTTCCTTGTGTGTGCAGCTTTTCCTTTACCTATTAAATTTTCTTTATCTCTACCCATGAGTTTTCTCACTTTTCCAATTCTCTCCCCAGCCCCACTAGGGGAGTGAGTGAGTGGCTGCATGGGGTTTAGCTGCTGGCTAGGATAAAGCCATGACAGTCGTAAGAGGTATTCCTATGTGAAACAGTCACTAAGAAAGCAAAAGTTAGAAAGACCAAAAGATTATTAAACTGCATTGCAAAACACCTTTGCTTCATTGGACCAAGACTGATTAGCTTAGAGTATATGCAAGACATTTTTAGCAGTCTTTATGAGTGAAACAAGTATGCTTTAAAACCCTGAATTCTATCAGTTAGATAAATTATAAGGATATTCCAAGAATTAGGACTGTACCTTGGAAGAGTTTAATTGCATAAATACTAGTTAAACCATTTCACCCTCTCTTCGCATACTCCATACCCTTCACAGTCAAGAGATATTAACCACTACCTTTCAGAGATGGCCTAAGACTCTCAACAGTTGTTCTAAAGTTGTACTTATTCGACTTTTACTTCAGGCTTGAAATAGGGTTTATGCCTCCAAACTCTTGTCTAAGTTCTCTAACTGTATCAGCTGGCCTGTTAAAGAACATTTACCTTTCTGATTAGGTGGAAGAAACAATTTTGCCCAAGAATTTCAAAAGGTAATACATTATTTGTAATCCCAATGCAGGAATACCAAGACTTTATGGATAGTGCCTGACGTGTTCAGTTTCCTTTAACATTGTGCTGAACAAAATAGAACATCAAAAGGAAGTTTTGCAGAACACAGAGCAGCCACAGTGAATCAAACACGTTATATCACTTGTTCACAGGAACATAAATTCGACTCCCTAACCCCAAAAAATAACCAAGTCAAAAAGCATAAGGTTAGGATTACAGAGCTGAATTTAAGTCTATGCCAGCCAGGCAGCCATCCAACAGGCATATACAGCAGAGAAACATTTGTTGCACAGACAGCAGCACCAAATGCTGCCATTCTTCTGCTGAAGTCTCCAGATGGAAGCTGTTTGCCTCATTCATTCCGACCAATGCCAGCCCCTGTGACCCCGCTTATCTGTCCTAGTCACCCCTGCATCTTTGGAATGAAACAGGTCATAAAAGGTTCACCTGAACATCAGAATATGCCACAGCTTTGAGCAAAGGGGTAGCAATGAGTTACAGAATGGCTTAGAGGCAGTAACATCCTCCTGTGATGGCCTGACACAGCTAAGCCCAAAAGAAAATCTGTGTACAGCCATTGCAGTTCTACGAATTAAGCGCTAAAAACTACACTAATACCTTCTGAAGTCAGCTAGTGCAGTGCAGATTCATTAACTGCTTAAGCAGATCTAAACCAGCACCTCTGTGCTCTCACCACCTTCACCACAGAATTTAATTCCTGAATTTCAGTCTCCTCTTCTAAATTAATAAACAGGGATGAAATTTTGCTGACCTAATTTCCTGAAATATTAGCACCTCAAAAACAACTCACTCCAGGTGTCAGACAAGCATCAGAGCCAGTATAGGGATAGGCATAGGAATGAAATAGCAGGAAGGCAGTACTAGCTTTAAACAACTGCAACACTGCAACCTAAAAGCATCTCTCACAGTATGTTCCACTAGTATTCAGAACTCAGAAAATCAACTGTAAACTAAGATAAATAAATAAGAAGTACAAAATGTTTACCAATAGCTGCTAGAAGGTAGTTAATGCAGAATGACTTGGGTTGGAAGATACCTTTGGAGTCCAGTCTCCTGTTTGAAGCAGGATCAACTTGTAACTTAGGTCAGGTGGGTTAAGGCCTTGTCTAGACAAGCTTTGGGGAATTTCCATCAATGGAGACTTTCAACCTCTCTGGGCAAACTATCCTAAAACTTCACCACTTCTAGTGTGTAAAAACCCCTGGGTTTGATGCCCAGCTACAGTTCTCCTTGCTGCAATTTATGATTGTGCCTCTTGTTTTTGCTGAGCGCTTCTGAAGAGCCTGTCTTTAGGCAGCTAAAAACAGTGATTAGCTTCCCTCACTTTAGTCCGTTCTCTGTTAGGTTCAAAGAATACAGTTCTCCCCATTCTTTTATATATCACGGTCCCTACCTATCACTGTGGTCTTCTGCTGGACTCTTTCCAGTTTGTTGATATGCCTCTGATATGGTACTGAGAGACTCAAAATAGGACCCATTATTTCAGATGTAACCTCTCATGCTGGCATTGTTAGAGACCTGAGGGAATTAGGGTCCCCACCAGGATCTGGGCACCTGAGCCTTTTCCCCTCCACACAGATCACAGGATAGAAGATAGAAAGCTACAGAAAATAACTGCCAATAGATACTAATTTTTATCAGTAATTCTACTAGTCAGACTACTGTCCCAGTTTTGGATTTATGAAAACATGCAAAGCACAAAAGCAGACAAGAAAACTAGGTTTTACAGCCTAAATATCATGCAGTTTGTAAAGGTCTGAGCATCTACCATGACAAATCACGCCAGCATAGACTTATAGCTATCACCCACCAACAATCACATCAAATGTGTCACACAACACTGTGCCAGAATAGTAACGGCAGATTGTACAGAGTCACTTGCTCAGATTATAGTTTATCTGCTGAAGGCCTAAAACAGAAAGCCAGCATCTCTGCACTGAGAGGTAAAAGACTGAAAGCTCAATGGAAACACTGTAACTGATATCTTCAGCAATTTAGAGCTGTGCAGGCCATCCTGACAAAAAGTACAAGTCTCTAGAGATTTACTGTTTGATAAGGTGAAACTCTGATCTAGGGACTAACCTATCTCTTGCCCTTAACTTTTTCAAAGAATACACAGTCTTCACCTCATTTAACTACGAAAATTAATTCTCTCGTCTGAAAAGGCATTCTCAGAAATTCTGCATCTTGTATCTTTACAAAGAATGTGTTCTGAACTGCCATGGCAGCAAACAAGCATTACCAAGCACTGAGATCAAAACTGTGGGCACAAAGTGATGCACAGAAAAACTTTCAAGGACATGTTTTGAGAAGAACTTCTAAAGAACAAGAAAATGATTATGAAATACCAGAATGATCTACAGGAAGCACTTTGCTAACTTGCGGGGCAGAGACCTTCAGCATAAAGTCCTAAAGATCTAATACTTGGAAGAAACATCCAGATGAAAACAAAAATAATGGAAAAAGCTTTATAACATGTGAAGTACCCTAAATGCCCTAGAGGAATTAAACTATTTAAAGAGAGGAGTGTCTAGATTATTTTTTCCTATCCATTGTGTCTGACCTTGAAGTCAGACCAGACTGTTCATTGTCACTTGATTTTCATCACCTCTCATAATTCTAGTTGCATTTCTGTACTCTTTTCACCTGATTCAGGGCAGATAAAATGAACTCCAGCATAATGGGTGAGGTCAAATGAAATTACAGAATTAAGAACCAATTTTCTTCTGTAAAAAGATTCAGTCTGTCTTTAAAAGATACAATACATACCAGCCACCTTTACTATTCAATTTTGCATCAATTATGTGATATTACAATATCACACTAAACACTTATTCCTTTAACATTTATACCTGTAGTTATTTTCAAAACTTAAGCCACTTTCCAGACTATCAAATATCCCTTTGCACTCCATGATCTTTCTTAAGCACCAAAAGGGGGTTCCTCTAGGCTTCCAAAAAAATGCTAATAATCACAATCAAGCTGTTTTTTCTGTTAGCCACTGCTCTATCATGCTCGCAGAACTTGAAGTCTTGAAAGGTAATTGTCTAAAAACATACAGAATGAAATCAGAATGAAATGACAATAAAAATCTGACTTCTAGCCTTTTTTAAAATGGGAAAAATGTATACTCTTGGAGTTCTATGTTTAACTATGGGAGTTAGACACCCAGCCCCCACATTTGGATTTGAGAACTTCTAGTTTGTTCCACTGCCCTCCAGTTCAGTCAGTGTTAGATGAAATTCCTACTCTTTTATGATATAAGTGCACTAAGAAAACGGGTCAGAAATAAAAGCTTAAAAGCTAACCCTTTGGAGATATACTTCAGCATTTACCAGCGGAAGTTAAATAAAACACTTTGCTCTCTTACCTTGTGCTGTGCATGAGTCTCTATTGAGTGATGATTTCCAGCTGCTCTGAGAATTTAACTAAATTTTCATAGCATTCTAACCAAATTTTCATGGCATTTTTATAGATAATGAGCAAATATTCCTCATAAAGTATAAGCAAAATAAATGCTCCAGACCAATAAAATCTGATATTGTTTAATTTCTTGGATTCAGTACACTGCACAGGATGGACCAAAAAGCAAAGTCAGAACATCCTAGTGTTTTTACATTTCAGAACACTATTATGAGAATATGGGTAAAATTCAATTTTTTTGCTTTTTTTCTTTCTTTTTCAACATACCAGCTCATTGTCTCACTAGCATTGCACTGCATTATTTCTTGGCCACAAACATGTGTTTACCCGTGAAAACCTAGTGTCAGTCTTCGTTATGTGTCTTATGAAATTCCAAATGCTCAAACCACAAAATAAACAAAACTAAGGAAAAACCAAAACCTCAACTATTGTCTCAGCTTATATTGTGTCATGATCCAGCCCAAATGATTTTATGCAAATACAGACAAAATATGTATGGTAAAACTGAGTCAGAGTTTATTCAGACTCTTAGGTAGGGTTTTAGAGAACTCACAAAATGTATAATTTCTTAATATCAGCCTAAACAGTCAAATCTTTCTAATTCACATTTGGCTAATTCACCAATCAAACTACTCAAATCTTTTGATGTACAGCGTCTACTACTAACTTCTCATCGTTTTAACAAAAAAAACCAAAAAATTTAAGTTCTCTTATTAAAGCACAAATTCAGATAGCTGAAATTTGCATTGAAAAGGCCAAATTGAGATAGCTTAATTCAACCAAACGTGACAGAAATCTTTTCAAAAGAAAGAGGTCCAATCATGTCCAATATAAATAAAACAATCTCTAAGAGTGTGAAATCAGAATTATGTTTTGCGGGACCTACTATATTTTTTCATCTATCTTATTTCATAATTAGAAATGGTGAACAACTATGGATTGTTATATCTTATTATTGTGAATTACATACTTACTTCAAAGGTATACCTATTAATCTATTTTCTCCATTACAAAGTTTTCAGGCAACAACTTCAGTCAAGCCTACATTGAGCTAGATCACCTCTTTTAGATGTTTTGGAAGTTCAAGTTTACAAAGGACTCTATTCAACAGTATTACTCCAAATCTGCAGGAACAAGAAACCAGCAAGAGAATTAAGCTGCCAAATGCAGAATTATTGCTGAATGATGCAATTTTTTAAATCAAGGAAGCAGAAGAAAAATATTCCTTTTTAGCCTTTGTTAGGCACGTGTGAAGCACTGGCATGCATTTATCAAAAAGAGTCCTTAATAAAGGCCTTAATAACTTTGATTAGTTGTTTTGATTGCAATGGCTCTCTAGGACACTAATCAATGTACAGCTGTGCATCTCTGAACTATGTTTTGACAAGAATGTCTTTTCAAGTTCATGAACATCTGAAGTGAAAAACACTCCCTGTCAGAAGTTGAAGTATGCATTTATTTATTTAACTGTGAAGCAAACAAACAGTTTTAAGATTTTACAATGAGTCCCAGAAATTAAATGTCACTCTTCTGAAGTATACAGGTTATGATTAACTAAGTATTGTATTGCTGTTCCATTTTATTTTTGTAAAAATGGAAAACACAAAGCCATTGTTGATGAGAAAATAAGAAATGGTCTGCCTATTAAATGATCAGCAGTGCTACTGTATATTTGATAGTCATTTATCTGTTGAAGTGGTGCAACATTTGTTTCCAGAGTGCACTTTGTTAAGAAATCCAGCCTGCTACATCAAGATCAAGCACCTCTACCTAGAAAGTAAACTGAAAGAAACAGGTTTCTACTCTCTGCTGACTTCAAATGAAAAGTACTCGCAACAGAAGTGCCACTTCCATGAAGGCAGTAAGACCCACACTAACAGAACTAATTAGCATCCGACAATAAAGCCAAGCAGAAATCTAACACCTAGCCCTGAGAAGTAACTAGCTGGCAGCTCCCCACTTCCTCTGAAAGGGCTCAGCCTTGCGGGTAAGAGATGCAGCAGCGAGAGAATCCAGGCAGCCGAGCTATTTCCAAGAAGCAGGCTCCTCTTCTCTCCGAAACCCTAACCGCTCATCACCTTATCTCCCCCCACAGCGAGACCTCCCCGTGCTCCTTTCTGCACGCATCGCTGCCTCTTCTGAAGCATCCCCCGTCGGGCTTGCGGCCTGGCAGGTGAGGGGCAGCTCTCTCCCAGATTCCCAGAAACCCCCAGAATCCCAGAAAAAGCTCCTGAGCTGCAGCGGGCACCTCTGGCCGATGCCCGCGAGCGCACTGATCCCGCTCCTCCGCGGTGCCCCTCTGCAGCCTGAGAGACAAACCATCCCAAGAGGTGTTGCGTGGTGACCCTTTCTTTCTTTAAAGACACTTCTCCTGCTGATGAAACATTCGTGGCAGCCAAAGACCTCAACCTTTTCAAACTCCTCTCCAGTGGAAAAGTCGAATCATCAAAAACCAAAGCCCTGCAAGACTTCAAGTGAAGGATCAATATTAAGCTGTTTCCCGAGTCGGGCACCCCTCATATCCGCTGAGAATCCCTGTACCCCAACATGCATCCGCAACCCACAGCACTATCTAGAACACCTCGGGCTGAGCATCTCCAGTGAGCAGGGGACACCACAGGCGGGGCAGGGCACTGTTAATCCCTCAGCCCGACGTCCCTCAAAGCTGGACCAATTTCAGAAGCAGATAAATATGTTCTCCGAGTTTGTTTTTTTTTTAATTAATCGCCTCAATCGCACAGACATGAGGGCCTTCCCCTCTTCTGAAAGGTGCGAGGCGGTCGCACTTCCCGCGGCGCGAAGCGCCCGCGCCGGCCCCCGCACCTTCTCCTGCCGCCGCCCGTGGGCGCCGGCGGAGGCGCCGCTTACCTGAGCTCGGAAGTAGAGGAAGAGGGCGACGCTGCAGACCACCTGCCCTAGCCCCAGGAGGACGAGGGCGGCCAGGAGTGAGCGGGAGGCGGGCGGCGGGTGCGGGTGTGCCGGCAGCGGCGGCGGCGGCGGCGGTGTCGGGGCGCTCTCGTGGGCGGCGCCGCTGCCCAGCTCCTCCGAGCCGCGCAAGTACTTGGTGTAGTCTCGGCTGGCGCGCCGCATGGCAGCTCCGCTCCGCTCCGACGGCTCCACAGACGACTTCACGGAGCTCCCCAGGGCCGGCAAACAACCCCACAACCCCGGTCAGGGACCTCTTATAAACTAGGCGGCCAATCAGCCCCGGGCGGCGCGCCCCTGCCGCCCTCCTCCTGCTCCCGCCCGCCGTCGCCACACACATCACCGCCGCCCCCTCCTCGCCTCCCCTCCCCGAGCACCGACCGGCCCCTGCCGGCCCGGGTCGGGCCGGGTCTGTCCCGCCCCTGCCCCCGGAGTCCCTGCCCCCCTCGCCGGGCAGGTCGCCTGGCGGTCGCGGTCGGCGCTGCTCCTCCCCTCCTCCATGAATGAGCAGCGCAGGCAGACCTGCCTCCGCCGGCTCCTGCCCCCTCCTCACTCTTTCCCCACTCAGGTTTGCACCGCACCCAGGCAGCGCCGTCAGCTGAGGCCTCTCTGAGCCCCTAGTTGCATCTGGAAGGTCCTTTTTCCTCTAAATTCCCAGGTACCTGGAATCAGCATGCACCTCGAGTGGGTCCCATCAGTCATCCCCTGGCCCCTTTGCCCTCAGGGCCTGTCAACTCCTCCCTGTCTCGCTCCCTCCTCACTCAGGCCAGGCTAAAATGAGCGCAAAAGGTGTTGACTTGCACTGTCCAAAAGAAGCACCTCTAGTTCACAGTTTTGTAAAAGGAATGGGGTAAAGAAACGGCAGAGGTGTGCTGGCACGTGGCTGCTGGTGAAACCAGCTCAGAGCCTCCCCATCTCCCCACATGCCTCCAGTCTGCTACAGATGCGTTTCTGAACCCTTGGTTAGGAACATCTTACAGCACTTCCCATGTCTCAGCTTGCGTTCCATACCAAAACCTCTTCTTCATAAAGCCACACTACAGTTTGTAGGCACTTTCTTTCTTATGGTCCTCTGGGGGTTCCATTTAAGCCAAGTGTCACCTTCGTATACTTACTCATTTAAAGTTTGCCTATTTCTAGTCCTTCCTGCCTCCAAGTAGGCTTTCTTCCATCTGGACTTTGACTCATCAGTTTATCTACACTTTGGGATTTACTATCTCTTTGGTAGGTAGAGTTTATGTACCTAACAAGTTCACTTTGTGGAAAACATTCTCTTAATTCCTATGAAAGTGCTTATTGCAATGGCAGTGCAGATGTATTAGGTCTGCAGCCCTGTAAGATCCAGTAGGGAGATGGTCCAGACACAAAAGCAAGTGAGTTAAAGTATGGCTAAATCTTTAAAGAACACGGGAGAATGACACAGATCTATCTTGTAGGTCATCTGTCTGTAGAAAAAGGTCTAATTTTATTCTGGATACATAACAGAATATCCTGTTTAGATCTACCTAATCTAAGAAGATGATAAACTTTACCTCTCAAAGAGTTTGGCTGAACCAGACAAAATTATGTGCTCCAACAAATTAAAGGAAACTAAAACTGACCAAACCACCATGCAACAAATTACTGTCAAAACAAGCTGATATCATTTAGCACTGGACCCAAATAGTGCAATGGCAATTCCTTCACCGACAATGAGACATCTGAGAAATGATGATGACAGCACCTGCATACCAGCATCACCCACCAGGAAGTCATGGAGAAATACCCCAACCTTGAATAGCTCCCCATATATCTTCTTTCTCATTGCTTACTTTTATGCTCGGAAACATTGGGAGCATTGTGGTCTGTAGTCCAATTAGAGGAATTGTTCCTGTAAGTGTGTCTCAACTTTTCTGAAAACAAAATGAAGGTAAAATAGCCACCATCACCTCTAAAATAACCATGAAAATAATCTCACATTATAATGAGCTGGGCATTCCTAAATCAATTTTACATTGGCCTACAATAACAATTCTTTCAGAAATAATTTTTTGGAAGATACAACTGGGGTTTTTAAGAGTCTACATAGTTTTGAAAATCCAGTCATCAATTAGTTATTAAACAAGTGATAAAGGAGAAGTTAGAATAATATCAGTGATGCTAGCAGATGATTTTTTTATGCTTTCATATAAGAAGGAACTCAAAAAAGACATCTGCTCTTTTCACCATAGAGTTTATATTTCTTCCTAATGAAGAAGGAAAAAATTGTGTTAACTCCTGCCACCTTAAGGTGCTCTTTTAGATTCTTGCAGAAGGAAACCAAGGGAGACTTTCACTGAAGAGCTATGAGGATCTGCAGACACCATCTTTAAATATTTTGTGAAAACAACTTTCTCCAGGCAAACATGCTTCGTCCGCGATCACTGCTTCATAAACTATCTTCTTACTGGCACCATCTTTAGTATTACCATTACAATGCTACACCAGGGAAGCATTATGCCTGACCCAATGCCTGAGTGATATCAGCCTTCTAACTGACGTCTTATATATGCCAATCTATTGACATTTAATAATTTAATAGTCAAGCCCACCTATTTAATCTTCATCCACAACAATTTCATCCTCACAAAATTACAGAAGCAACTAGGTACTTGTATCCAAGTGCCAGGATATCAGACTCTTCAGGAGACACCTCAAGTACAAGATTAATCTTCCCACCAAACCAACATGGGTTCCTAGGATACACTAAGGTACATAAATAACATCTGTACTGAAAACTTTGATTCCCTTATTGACTTCTACCACAAATTCAGCAACCAGAATTGTCCAGCAAACTCTCTCTGGAAAACTTACATCAGCATCAACTTTCTAGACACCAAGGTCAACATAAAAAATAGCAACTGTCAAACTACCATATGCAGAAAATCCACAGACCAACACATCTCCTTCCACAAACCATCAGCTATCCAAAACACACTAGAAAAACTGATATAGCCCACAGACATCACCTCGTTTGCTCTGAGGAAAACACTCATGACACACCCTCACAAAGCTACAGATGATGCTTATCCAAGAGTGACACTCCACTAGGATCACATATTTGAAGAAGCCACCTAAACCTTATCCAAACTTACTGAGAGATAATCCCCTTATACAGAGAGATAATCCCCTACTGGGTATCGTATACTACAACATGCAAGAAATGTATACTGGAAAATGTTAACAAGTTGTAGCTTACATTGGAAGAAAATCATACCTTGAAATTATTTTTCCTAGAAACACCCCTCCTTCCCTTCAAATCATACTTATTATCATGAGCTTCATCACTGAAAGCAAATTTTGGCAGACCAGTAGATAGTGGCTAGAGCCAGATAGCTCAAGAAAATTATCCAAATATTGCTAGGCCCTCATGATAAACATCTGCTACAACAGAACCACCGAAATATACAGATCCTGCACATAAGAATCCTGAAATGTCATAGGCATCGTGCAATGCATTCACTGCTCTTAGGGAACTCTGTGGGTGAAACCGAACAATCATTGTGTGCTACCTAATTAGGAAGGAACAGCAACACCCAGTTACACATTGGAAAATAATATTCCCAAAACAACTCCCCCATCTCTAAGCTTGCAGTACGGACTCTGCAAGACCAAACATGGGCCAGAGAACTAAAATGTGCAACTCTATCAGATACGAGATTCCATATCAGATCAAGTTGAGAAAGACTTCTGAGTTTCCCCACTTCTCAAGTCATGCTGATCTTTGATGGGAATTACTGTTTCCTTTGCTCATTCAGCTTCTGTCACACCACTTACACTTTTAACAGGGTCAGGATCACCCTCTGCTTCCAAAGTAGAAAACACTTTTCTCTCAAATGTCTGACCGATTAAAACAATTAACTGCAATTCAAAGCAATTTGTATTTTCTGTATGCTTTGGACCCAAAGAATACTTCATCTACATGAAAATGAATCTGCCTTATGTAATATCTCCTTTACACAATTGTCTTCTAAAAAAAAGTGGCATTCTTTGGATTGTGTGAGGAATAATAACATATATAAAAGTTCCCATGAACTAAGTCCTGGTTCTATAAATGGTAAGGGATGGGCTTTCATTAGAACCTCGTTGTGATTCTGTGCTTGCAGATAATGTCACTGTAGATGCAAGTAACTAACTACTACATGATGTGAACTCTTGGCCCCTGAGCAGAACACAGCTCTTCAGTATTGTCTACAAAATACTTGTGTTACAAGAGGTGATCATCAATGTCCTACTTGTGATAAGAGTGCAAAGGTGCTAGGATTTTTTTCATCATTTTGCTTTGAAGCAAAACAGGAAACTGTGTTTACATAAAAAGGCTGTGTTGAAAGTAGTTCTCATTGAAACGTTGATTCTCATTGCAATGTTGAAAGTCTTGAAAAATCTGAAAATGTCAAAGAGCAACAAGTCTACAGGTCAAAGTAAAAAAACAGGGGGAAATAACCCTTTTTTGTTTGTTTGTTTTAGTTTTTTCTCTTTCAATATAGGGAGAATCACAAAAAGTTCTTCTCCTGATCTTCACTTCAAATAAGACAGTGTTTTTTACCTTGAGACAGATTATGCAGCTGAAATATTCCATATTGGTAAAGCAGTTAAACATGTTTGTATTCTTACACCAGTAAGATTTTATTCCTGTGGACAAATATTTGTAACTAATACTGACTGGTATTACTATTGGTTGGAATATTGTCAGCAAAATTGTTTCATCAGCAAAAGGTTGTTTTAGACCTGACACAAATGTTTAATTGAGATGTATTATGTATTAATTTTGAGCATATTTTATACAGTAGGGTTTCCAAGGAACAGCTCAGACTCTTTAGGGGATGTAAAGAAAATCCTGTACTGAAATTCTGATCTACTGAGTGTGAATACGGATGTTTTGATGCAAGCAGTGAAAATAGGCAGAGGTGTTTTCCATGCATGTTAGGAGGAAATGAAATTCTGCCATCTTCAAAATTGTCATGAGTTGGACTTAAACATTTTTTTTCACTTCCACATGCTATACAGTGTTTATTATAAGTAAATATGTAAGTATAATGAGAAGGATGACAAAATATGACCAATAACACAGAACGCCTCACTGAAAATTTAGACTTTTATTTAAAATACTATTCTAGAAAAGGCTGGGAAGCAGCAACTGATGTACCAGGAAATAATTACTGTATTTTAAAACAGTGGAAATATGCATTAAAATGTCATTTAAATTTTCCATCAAATTGTCATTCTGCTTCTTTCTAGTCTAGTGGGTATGACAAAGGTCAAAACAATGACACTGATTTTGAAATCTCAACAGAAATAATTAGTGTAAATTAAAGTCTTTTATGTTTATGTATAAACCCTTAATTTAAGGTAATAGAAGTAGCTTTTTTTCCCTGTTCAGGAAAAAATTACTTGAAATGAAATTGTAGGGATGTTCTTACATTGTTTTAAGACTGAAGACAGCAATAGGGTGTTGGGGGAATTACTGGACAATATGTAAGAGAACAGTTTGTGTCTCTCTGGATTTGGTAAAACCGAAAAAAAAGCCCTACATCTCTAGTCAGTAGTTAAAGCCCTCAGAGCCTCTTAAAAAGCTCAAAGAAATTGGTGAATACATTTTTCAGGACTTTGATATGTGTTGGATCAGGTTTCTCCAGTAAGAATGCTTGGAGTTACCTTATATGGATTTGCACAATTTATTTCTGTATTGTACAGCTTTCACACATTAGTATTACGTGACCTCGAGGCCTCTTTTGCAGGACAGCGACTTTCTGCATATTTCTTAAAACCGGATATGCTGAAACATTTCTGAATATAAAATATTTCTTTAGCATCACTTGACTGTCATAGCACATTTCTTTATAGCGCCTAAGTTTCAAGCGTCCTCAGCCAAACTCCATGACCAAGTTATGGGTGACATATGGAGCTGTGAGACTCCTGAGATGGAGTCAAAAGGCAAGTGGGAGTCCATCCTAGTGATTATAATCCATCCCAGGAGCACAGGCAGTGAAGCACTTTGATCGTAGGGGTCTGATATTGGATAAAGTCACTCTGGTCAAACTATACATTACAAGTGTTTCAATTTTATTTTTCCAAATAAAACAGAGCAAAACAACTTACAGTACAATTAACAGATTTAAGTATTGCAGGAATAATATTGTTTATTAAATTATATTGTCAGAATTAGTTGAACACTTTCTATCTAATTTCACCAAGTGGCCTTTCCTTCTCCATAACTTCATGTTGAAATACAACTTTATGTTGAAATATCCCTAAGTTTTTGTTAAGACCATCTGTCTAAATTTAAATATTTCAATTTACAACTAGGAACTGTATTACTTTACCTTTTTCTGGCCATCTTCCAAGCTGCTACTATACATTTACTGCTTTCAGCACTACCTAGAAATGGTGGAATTGCTCTGATGTCAAGGAGGAGCCTGTTGATGTTATTACTGATCAGATTTAGTTAGGGTATATGCAACTGAAAGTAAACCATTTGTTGATAGCATCTGTGTCGCAGAACAGTTTTTTCACACAGGAGGATAAGACCAGTACTGAGTCAGAGGGAGATCCATCTAGCTCACATTTGCCTGTGTGGGTGGCAGCTGCTGCAGAATAGGAGTAGCCATATCCAGCTGTGGAAAGCGGTGTGGCTAGCCCAAGCCCTGCTGTTTGGAAACCAGACTGCAGTTGCCTGGAGTCTGTCCTTCACAGGGTCAGTTTTGTTATTTAAGTGGGGTCTGGAGCTCCAGCCACCATACTGGAATTTCTGGGTCTGAGACCCTTGAACTGTCTGGAAAAGTAGTTCGGGCCAAAAAAAAAAAAAAATCCCAACCCAGGGTTATACCCTAGTACCTGCAGTTCACCATCCACAGTGACAGGGAGTAGAACAATTGCATGCTCATTCAATATCCAGTCTCTCTTGCTGCCCAAGAAACCAATAGCCGCAAAATCAGTAGTGAGTTAACCCAGATAAGACAAGAGAATAATGTTCTGATTTCAGAAGTAGAAGAGGCCAACAGTCCATGCATGGGAGAAAAATAAAAGAAAGGGCAAGCATGTAATTATACTTCCCAGTACACTCCAGCAGCTTGTGGCTCAGAGCTGCCCTGTGGTGGTATTTTTTGTGTTTAAGTCTGAGCCTGAAGCTGTCTGAGGATTCTGATGGTTGTGTGTACATGTGATGGAGGCTTGGTGGGAGCTGTCTTGAATGGGGAAGGAACAAAAAGATGTGACACAAAAAGAAAAGGCATAACACAGCAGCGATTACAACAAAGAATATGAGTCAGAAGCTGTCAGACATGCCCAGCAGCGCTTGTGGCTCACAAGAGGGGACACAGAGTATCAGATGATGTAGCAAATATCCCTTAAAGAGGATATTAAACAGAGAAGACCTGGAAACATGAAGTACTAATGAAGACCCGTGGGAACAGAGATAGACTGAAACAGGTGGAGGTCAACACAGTAGAGAAACTCCTTCTTAAAAAGTGACGTCCCTAAATCATAGGAAAGCTTGGGTTGGAAGGAACCTTAAATATCATCTAGTACTAAGTACAAAGGGATATTGGAAAGAAAGTTGATTGAGATAAATTAACTATCCACTTGATGTAGACAAATCTTCATCTTACAAAGGGGACAGGGAATTCCAGGCCATACGGGAGGAGGAAAGAGGATGTCCTTTTGGAAGGGAAAAGGCAATGCCTCTACTCTTCCCATTAAAGCTTTGACAACGCTCTCATCAAAGCCCATCAAATTTCACAAACTACTTTATTCCCACTCATCTCTCTGGCACTGGTCATGTCAGTTGGTGCCCTCTGAGTGCTGGATGGGGCTTGGAACAGAACAGCCATTGAGGAAGAGATGCTGGGCTCTCCCACAGTCACTCCACAGGATGTGGGAGACTTGCCTTCACATTCCTCTTTTTGCTAGTGGGTTTCAAGCCCACAAATATTCCAGGATCCCTAAGAAGAAATTCTAACCACATATCTGTTTGCTGGCTGAAGGATGGGCTCTCCCAGTTTGCACAGAAGTTTTAGGAATTTGGAAGAGGAAGGAAATGGGGAAAAGAAGAATATGAGGGAGACGGGTGGTGTATGGGTGTGTTCCCATAAAAAGCAAAATCTGCCTTAGAGATAATATCTATCTATCTGGAACATCTGTCTTCATCTCTCACTTCCTCTTTTCTCCACATATTTTGGTGGTTAAAGCGTGGGGCAAGAGCATCTGGATTCAATTCTGCCTCCACGAAGGAAGACATAGAAGCATGTCCCACGTCCCTGGAAAGTAGTACGATCATCTGCTCTTCTGACGTGAGAGCAAACGCATTTGCGTAAGCCCACCTGTCAGAGCTGTTCCACATTGCTCGGAATAACTAGAAGGAAAACAAATTGGGGTTTTCTGACTTAGTAGGATGCAGAAAGGATGCTCAATGCAGAAAAGAGACAGCGGAAATTAGAGAAAGGTTTCATGTCAATTATGATGTGGTGTTGAATGTATATCCTGAAAGCAGCAATGCAGGGCTGAGGTGTTTCCTGCTCAGCACCAGTCCTTCGGGGTTTCATTCCAAGTACCTGCTATGGAGAACAGGGTACAGACCCAGCTCAGGACAGTGTCCCAATGCTTTGGTAAGGATAGCATGAAGTTTGGAGTCACAGTGCTCAACATGGCAGCCCCAATGCACTGCAGGTGATCAAAGCCTGCATAGTAGCTGAATTTTTTCCTCCTTTATCACCTCATTTGATCCTGCAGCCAGTGCCACTTAACAGTTCAAATAAAGACCGTAGTAAAAGCTGCCCAGGAGCATTATAAAGCAGAAACAGGTTTTACAGTATGAGGCCTCCTAACATAGCATAGTCACTATAGCATAGTCAATAGCAAAGAAATGCACTTGTACTTTTTACCTTTTTATGTATTATCAGTTATCAATAGGTCTGTAGTGCTAAAATTTGTATAACTCCTTCAACGATGCACCAGGACTGAACAGAATCAGCAAGGGTTTCAGGAAATATTCAAGTAGAAAGCAAATCCCTCAGCATCATTTAGCTTGGAGACTGAAGAAATAGGATAGTTTCTTCACTTGCAGACGATTACACCCTATTCTGCTTCATCATAAAAAAGCACAATAAAAGAACAAACTGAAACAGGGACACTACTGTTTATTCTGCCACACCTTTGAAGATCTCAGTTCTAAATACATATCATAAAATACTTTGATGGCTCATGTAAAGGCAAAGTGTGAAAATGATACTTTGCTAGTTGAGAACTTTCTACTAATTATAGTTTGAAATGTTTGCATTTTCTTTATTTTCTCAAAGGCAATTGCCAGCAAGCTGGTAAAATTGGGTGAGACTCTAAATACAGTGCTCTCATTCCAGATCTATTATGACAGGGTGATGGGATTTAAGTCCCAATGAGAGCTTGCAACTGTCCCATTCTCATATCCACATTGAAGAAAGATTTCTAACTGGAAGCAGGACAAAGAAATACTACCAGAATATCAGAGGAGTGAAAAGATTTCAAAGTCAAGGCTAAAGCAGCATAATTACTAGCCACAAATACATTAGAAATATGAGGGTGGAAAGGGATCTTATTTAAAGTAGAGGTCTACAGACAAACAAATGAATATAAATTGTCAATGATTATTTAAGCAGGAAATCAGAAGAAGGCTTTCATAGAATCATAGAGTATTTCAGGTTCGAAAAGACCATTAAGATCATCAAGTTCAACCATTAACCAGTCATTGCCAAATCCTCCACTAAACCGTGTCCTTAAGCACCATGAGAACATGTCTTTTCAATACCTTCAGGAATGATGACTCAAACATTCCCCAGGTAGCCTGTTCCAACGCTTGACAATCCTTTTGGTGAAGAAATTTTTCCTAATATCTGATCTAAACCTCTCCTGGTGCAGTTTGAGGCCACCTCCTCTTGTCCTATCGTTAGTTGCTTCAGAGAAGAGGCCAACACCCACTTCTCTACAGCCTCCTTTCGGGTAGTTGTAGAGAGTGATAAGGTCACCCAGGGCCTCCTTTTCTCCAGGCTAAACACCTAAAGCTCCCTCAGCCATTCCTCTTAAGACTTGTGCTTCAGACTCTTCACCAGCTTCATAGCTCTTTTTTTACCCATTTAAGGAGTCATATTCTGGAATAACCGATCATTTAGAGTAGATGAAGCACAGAACTTCTCTAGAAACCACACTAGATAGATTTTATCTGAGAAAGGGATTATTTAAGTGTTTTATAAGTCTTGCAATGGCAGGAGTCTACCTCAAAAGGCCTTTTCCAGTCCTTCTTCTGCTTTTGGATATGAAGAACTTTTGAATACTAAGGGCAAGATACTCCTTCGCTTGCACAAGGTGCATGTACTTTGAAGCACAGGGGAATTACACAGTTTCTATCTTAAGGGAACAGAATATGTGGATCTATAAAATAAGGCTGTTTCTCATGCAGTTTTAAAATCATAATAGGAAAGAGTTTTACTGGACAAAGGCTCATCATCTAGGCATTTTCATCAACATGAATGGAGAGGTTTAGAGAATGAAACTGCAATACAAGATTGCCATTCTAAGTTCTGTGTGGCTTTCTTCTCTTGGAGACCAATACCTATTCTGCCTGCCAGCAGAAAACTGAATCTCACAAAGAAAAGGGAAGATTTCAAACTCTTGCAATAAAATAGACACCACTGGTAGAAAGACCTCCAGATTAATAATTTTGTAAATTGAGAAATTAATCTGGAAAGAGCACAGGGAGAATTCTGCTCCATACAAATGCTCTGGCATTGCAGCCAATATGCACTGCAAGTCCTTGGACCGTATTTGCAGGTGATAGTATTGTCTCCTTCTTTTACAGAACAACATCTTTCCCTGGCAAAAAGTCAACATCTTAGCCAGTTTAGTGCTTTTGGCTTATTTTTGGTATCCAGACATCTTTTAATTAAAAAAAAAAAAGGCAAACAAAGCAAAGCAACAAACAACATTTGGCTCAAGGTTCATTTCTAGTTACAAGGCTCACCATTAATTAAATGGCAGCTTTTCAATCCTGTCACCACACTTATGGACAGCAGAGTTCAAGAAGTTCATGAACTGGTTCCCCACAGTTATCTTGAACATGAACTCACTGTTTAGTCAATGGCTTAGAAAAACAAGGCTGGACAGCTGGTCTCTGTGTTACTTACCACAGTCTCAGGGCTGGGACAGAGGAAATTTAGGGAATATTTCCAAATACAGTCTGCCCGATTATTCAAATCTACAATACATCCACATAGATATTAAATATTATTTGCTCTGGAACTTAACATACACTGTAATATGCTCCCTGTTTTATGGAGTGTGAAGGCTGACGTTTGAAATTAGTGCTATTTCAAAGCCCGGTGTCTGGTTGCTACATCTGGCTGTGTCATGTAGTCTGGGGAAGTGCCCTACCACAAGGACTTGAGCCACAGAGGATGGTGAGACAGATGAAGCTAGATAATCTTTTTTATGTCCATAAAAAAGGGTCAGGGTCAGTCTTTCAACACCAAGAAGAACTAAGACAAATAAACAGAAATGGGACACACTGTAATTAATGGCTCCAGAACACAATAAATCCAAACAGCTTCTTATTTTCTATTCATGGCTCTCTTCAGACTAATATGAAAGTTTAGAGGGAAAACAGGGTCTTCCCTCTTAACTATTGAATTGGAACTTTCTGACAGAACCACTTTCAAACTAAATATACATGTAGACAAAGCACTCCCCACATCTCTTTCTGTATGTATGCATGTCTGTGCCAGTATGTCATTTGAGAGGGTTCTTCCTCTCCCAGTGTTTCCTCATTCTAAGAAAACACCATGTTCTCACGTTATAACTGTGTAAGAGCTTTTAAAAAATGTTGCCACGTGGACTAAGATACCAAATACAATTTGTTCCTGCTCAGTTTTTTATGGATTCTCTGGTGATCCAAGCTGATTTTTGTTTTGAAGTTCTTAAATATTAGCCTTGAAGCAGAGATGGCTGCAAAGATTATTTTCAGCACAGATTAGCAGATTCACAAACACTTCACCATTGCTCTGACATGAAAAGCTTTGCCTTATGAAAACTAAAGATTAAGCCAATGAGTTGATAAACATGATTTATTAGTATAATCCCTGGCCCCAAACACATGTGCACACACACACATACACACACATGTGAAAACTGTAGTCGGGACTCAGCAATCACTTTTATCTTCCCGATGGTAAGATTCTGAATCTTACTTTATTGCATGCTGGTCACATTTAAGCTTTTTGAGTACAAAATACACTGACTTCAACGAAATATTTCCATTTAGAGTCAGAGACTTCCTTCTTGTTTATACCCCACCTCTGGCACCCCGAGACATCATCTCTCCTCCTCTTTGGCTTTGGCACTGGAGAAAGAAAGGAGGAAAAGCAGGAAAGGGGGAGGAGGGACAAAGTGAAATTCCCAGAAAAGGCCATGTTGCCTGTGCAAGCTTCATGTCCTGACGCCTGTTCAAATCAAGCCTGCAGTCCTGCACACTAACTGCCAGATATATACCGTGTGATTTGAAAAAAAGCTTCTGGTTAAGCATCATTCCTTGAGGCTGGCTCTTCGGTACTATCTTCTTAACAACTGATTTTTAAGCAGTTTATCTCATTTTATTATTAAAATTCAGGCAACACCTCTTCATGAGATGTGTTGAATTCCCCCCTTCCCCTACCCCCACCATTTTGGTTTTTGTTTTCTTTTTTTTTTTTTTTAATTTATTATGAATAGCTCCACTCATGTGGATTGTCAGTATGCCAGCCTTTGTTGCAAATAGTATGCTGTCCTTCTGTGCCCTGGGCCTCCTGGTTGGTCTGGGAAATGCAGTGTGCTAGGAGTTTCTGGCCTCCTTTGGGGTTAGGTATGATGGTCTCCACTGTGCGTAAGCAAGTGGTTTCAGTCCTTAATTGCAATGGGGAAGTGGTCAGACAACATACAGTCCTGGCAGAATAATGGCAAAATGTCTTGGAAGAAAACCAGAAAATAACAAGTACGTTACATACGAAGTGAATATGTATTTCTAACATAACCTGGAAAATATGTAACATACAGGAAAGTAAAATACAAATATATTTTGATGGTTCTTCTTTGAAACTGGTGCATTATCTCATGCTATTACCTTATTCCTCTTTACAGAAATTAAAGAAGTGGTCTAAACATTTTCTTTTTACACCACAATTACACAAATCCAAATGCTTATTATGAAGAAATGGATGTGGGTTTTGACTATAATTATGAATTGAAAGTGAGCTGTCAGTCATCAGTAATGAAGCATCAAGTTATAGCTGTGTTTCTCTAGGAGAGAGAATTGCTTCATCACAGCGGAACAGTAATACCTCACTCTAGACAGCTCACCTCTTCGAAAGAGACAGGAAATCTTTCACAATATCATTTTGGTAACTTACTACATCCTTCTGAGATATGTTTTACTTTATTCACTTTAGAGAGGATTAAACAGAGACATAGAAAAAACTTAGCAGCTTTAAGTCTCTCTATAATTCAACATGACAGCTGGGAATTATTTCCAGGAATCGCGTTTCCGGTGCTTTCTTACAATCACTTTAGTGATTCTCTCAAAAACATATTAGCCAGGATAAAATCCAGCTCACACTCCCGATCTTGCCTGTGAAGCTGATTTTGTGAAGCTGATTATCTGAATAAACACTAGCCATTATGTACATCCCTGAAGGAAAAAAACAAACAAACAAAACAACAAACAAACAAACAAAAAAACCAAAAACAAAACAAAACAAAAAAAAAAAAAAAAAGCAAACAAACCCAAACCCAAAAACCCACACCTAAACAAATAAGGAACACTCTCATCTGAGTGTCAGAGTGGGCTATTTGGAATTCCAGCTCTCACTGCTACTTTCAGAGAAGGCTGCACACTACTTACAGTCAGACACACTTTTTTTTACAGGTGTGGATGCGTTCTCCCTCCTGCTGACCTTACTTTGTATCCATGACATCTTGACACTACAGACATGAAGATGCCAGGACATTGTGTATATAAGGTGATACAGGTAAAAACAACACTGAAGATGGTGGTGCCCATTTCTCAGCTAGAGCTCCTGTCTCTCCCATAAATTGCCAAGTATATTTTTAACTACATCAGTATCATTGTACTCACCTAACAGAGAGGGAAGTTGAAGCATGGTCACTTGAGGATGGTCTGAAGACCAGTTCAACTCTGTCAAGTTGCTGGGAAATTAAATGAAAAGAGTTTTCCACTGCCAAATCCGTAGATATCCCATTTTGCAGTGCTGCCTTCTCTCAGATCACGTTATTGTTTGAGTTCCAGGCCAATGCTACCTCAATGCAGTACATCAGGAATATGTATACAGATACTAACAGAGCATCAAGGCACCACCCTCTGAAGTGAAACACAGCAGCTTTGTCCTCATCCCACTACTCTCACACCTACTTTTCTGGCCTGTAATGAAAAATTGTGCATCTATGAACTGTAGCTCTGGTTTTAGGTTATAGGTTTTCCTGGCTATCTAATAAATCCTCCATCTTGTTCAGTAAAGGTCCAAACCTCTCTCTGATTTTATAAAAAAAAGTAACCCAGGCAAAAATAAAATATTACTTGGAAGATAATAATTTAAGACTCTTTTTGACAGTAGAAATTATTCCTTCATTGTCTTGGAATATATGCACAAAAAAGGCACAAGTGTTGTAGCTTAATTCAGCAAGAAATGCATTTACATCACCTGAGAAGTAGTGACAGTAATTCTTACAGAGCAGGTCACAGTCTCATCCTAAATAATTTCTGTCTTGAGAAAAAGGGGAGTTGGCTTCTGATGTTCATGGGACCGTGGAGTCATCTTGCTCTACCAGAAGTGCATGTATACCTGAGCTTCTCCAGGACACGTTTTACTCTAAATCCATCTTGATTCTAGTGGACGTGTGAAGATCTTTATAGCAAAAATATTTATAACACCTTGTGTTGTTATCTGTTGCTTGTTTAGCTGTGACATCGTGAACAGCATGTCTTGATATACCCAGCATTACTCCAGCTGCTCCAAAAGAAGGCAAAACCTGAAAAGGAGCTTTCCTTAGTCAGTCTGGTGCTGGGTAAAAAATTCCTCCACACTTCCCACAAGGCAACACCCCTAAGATACTATAAAACCTGGCGTGTTTGTAAACTGCTGCTTCAGGGCTGGTTTGGACCTATTTCCCAGTTTCTATATGCATCTAAATTTTATAATTCACCTGAAGTTCACTAGCTTGTTTGAAGCTCAGTCACCATCATGTGGGGAGAGAGAAAATATCAATTTAAAGGTCATTAAACCCTTATCTGCCAGTCCAAATGCCTTTGCTGATGTTGAAGAGCTTGCACTCAGAGGCTGTGCTCAGCCTGACCAGAGAATGGTAAGTGAATGGATTATAATTGCAGCTGCTGCTGTTTTGTCTACATGTAGTAAGGAAAAAAAAAAAAAAAAGAAGAGAGAGAATAGAGGCGAGGAGGGGATTCATTACTTCAGCTATATTTCTGAATTAATACAATATTTTTATGAAAATGAGGATTCTTCTAGGAAAAAAACCCACCTATATATTGTGGAGAGAGAAAAAAGAGAGGTTCTACTGAGGACACTGTTTCAGTTGTTTATAATCAGAGCCCTTTTTTCCCTTCTCACTTAGGACTGACCAAGTGTTGCACATAAAAATATCTTGGGGAAATGTCACTGCCATTTTTCAGTATATTACAATGGTTTCAGATGGCTAGAGAAAACTGCTAAGATATTTTCCACCCGAGATCACATTCAGAGCTCTGAAGCCCAAGTGAAAAGTGCAAATTGGTTTGTGCAGTTTCCATTTGCTCTTTTCATTTGCTTGCAATACACCATTTTCAGTATTAGACCTCGATACCAGGGGAGTTAGTTATCACAAAACAAGCATAGCTCTCCATTCTGGTAAGAGTTTCCCAAAGGTCAAGTGTTGTTCACTCTAAAACTGTGTTAAAATTTAAGCTTCAGGTATGGTTTTTAGAGGTTGCACTACATCATTTATATGGGAGTCATTATTGGTTGAATTTGGGGGTCGATTAAGCTTAAAATTAACCTGAAAGTAGTTCTACAAGACAAAATCAACATACAAAACAAAACAAAACAAAACAAAACAAAAAACCAAACAAACAAAAACCCCAAACCAACAAACAAGATGGAGTGCACAATTCATTTTCCCTAATACATTTAAAATTAGTGGCATTTATCATAGAAATTAACCGAATCTGGTTTTTACTAGCATATAATATCTATCTGCCAAAATGAAGAATATCCATCTGCCAATATGAGGAAATATTACTGGAAAGAAACCCTGAAGGAACAAAAGTAAAGACAGCAGTACCATGTTTTATTGTTGTAGTTCTTTGTAACAGTTTTCTGTTCTGTACTAAACTGCCAAACCTCTTTCAAGACTAAGCTTATTTTCATCACTAACCTTGTGCAGTAAAAGTGAAAGTAATGTAGCAGATGCAGGTTAGTCTGTTCCCGCAGTGACAGGTCATCTACTTACAGGGTAAATTTGCATAGTATCAATGAGCCTGCAACCCACCATGAATTGCAATACAGCTGCAGGAGTCAGTTTAAAGACAGCTGACAGCAGACAGGAATTGTATGAAGGAAAGTTCCCATTTTCCAACCACAAGCCAGAAGGCAAAGAAGGGATGGTGGGAAGACAACTGATTACCCAAAATGCCCAGATGCAGCTTTTCTTCTAAATCTCACCTTGAGTTTGCTGATTTATAAGGCAGCAAGGAGAAGTCAGCTTTGTCTACAGCACAACAAAGGTCCAAAGAGTAATACATGAAGTCTGGGCTGCAATTTTCTGGATCTCAGTGTGAAGTCACTGCCAAGTCAGGTACCTGCAATAGGGATCTGTGCATCAGTAACATCTCCTTTTTGTTTCTTGAATATGAAGTCATAGTTTGGCCATCTTAGGTAACAGGTAGCTTAAATCATACCTCATTCTCTTGAGCTCAGAAACTATGGTAATTGCAACGCCAAAATAAGGTAGCTATACCAAGAAATCTGAATATGATCCAGACTCACCAATACCAATTTTGTAATCCAGTTTCAGATGTGTTGCAGTGATTACCAAAGAATTCAAGAGAACAGAAGTGAGAAAGGTCAAGAGAGAAAAAGTAAACAGCGTCATTGAGATTTTTCACAAAGCAGCATCCTTGTGACTTATTCCCAAATTTGAAAGTGTGTTTGGGTTTGTTTTCTCACCTAGGTAGATGCCAGAGGTTGTTTTTCCTATCTCTAGTCTTGCTCAACACTTTTTGTTATAATATTCAGATCTAGCTTCTTATCAGTCAGTACATCTTTCATTCTCTGGGTTGAAATTGTTGATATTAGATACACAAACTTAAGGACAATTAAAAAAAAAAAACAAAACTAGTCAAAACCATTTATTTTGGACATGGTTAACGAGATATTAGCAGCTGGCAGACAAGAAGTCATTCTGAACTACAGATGTTTCGGTATCTGGCTTTAAAGGGATTTTCCCTGCAATTATGTTACACTACCACAAACTCAGTTTCTCCCTTAGTTCAAATGGCAGAAGCCCATGTACTGGACTGAAATGTTCTAGTACTTCAAATTCACATTGCACAATGCTGCTGAGCACTGGGAACTCTATCCTTTCATTTTACTTTTTTAAAAATCTAGGAAGGAGACACACAAACCTGTTAAGAGCATATAAAAGATTGCAAAAGAAGTTCAGAAACATGGGACTTGTATATACACATTATAGTATTTTCTGTATATATTGAATCATGTGCAATTTTCATCATTAGAGTATTTTTTATTGTTTATTTTCTGGTAAGCCTTATTTGGAGATATTATTTTGGGCAAGGCTTCAAAAGATAGAGTATCGTACAGAACCAGACAAACTCTCTCTCTAGAGTCTCAAGCAATTCAAGACCAGCTCCCACAATGAAACTATACTGTGTGACCCCATGGAAGTGGGCAGAAATGTACCTCCACAATTTTTTCAGTCCTCTGGAACTCAGCTGTGCACCCAGTCCTTTTCATAGTGAGATAGCAGATCCCTGAATATCTCCTGGCTGTGACTCCTAGAGGTCCTGTTCCCTGTTCCCTTCCCTTCCTTTCCCTTGTTCAGTGTCACATATGAATTTGATGACAAATTCAGGAGGTTGCAATGACAAATTAAAATACATTTTCATTATCAGTGGCTTATTTCTTTATTTAAATGGCTGCAAGTCCCTTACTCTTTTAGTATTTTCTGTTACATTTTACTTAAAACCAAACAGAAAGATAGGCTATAGTGGTATCGATTTTCCTAAAGTGCAATTTCTGTCTCAATATATATTTATTGTCCACAAATGTTATCAGATCTCAAGAAAAGAGAGATTAATGGCAAAGGAGAATATGTATTCCCATGGCCAGAGGGATAGGGATAAAAGATGGAGTGGGAGAAGGAAGACAAGGTTTGAGAATGAGAGTGATGACATCTGTTTTCTCAGATGAAAAGTTATTTTCCTTTGAGAATACTTAACATATTTATCTTTTAAGGGAGGAAAAAGAATTCCCACTAGATACACTGAAAATTTGACAAAGGTCTGAGAAATAGGATCTTCTCAGGCTTTGTCTGTAGGTGGGTAAAGTCATAATAGCTCTGTTTTTCTTGGTTTTCTTTACATGAGAAAAACTGAGTAAGAATGCCTTACTATGCATAATTCTGAGGATATTCATTTCTTTGAGTTCTTTTTACACTGCATCTCTGTCAACTGAAAGGTCAATTTAGTTATTTTTCCCTCCCTCAGATCCTATACCGAGGGAAAAAAACAAAACCAAAACATGTAGACAGGTCTTTCAGATTTCAATGAAAATAACAGATGTTACCCATCAAAACATCTTCCACCCAGAGAGAGGATGACATCGCCAGAGAGTGACTGAGATTTTCCTTCCATCAGACAGAGCTTTATCTCAGGCAGAGTCAGACGGTACTCTGCTTAGCAGAAGCAACTGTCATGATTTCACCGTAGAACATCCTCTGCTTTGGGACTGAAAGGAAACCTTTGATCTAACTGCATCTAGCAAGTTATCATGTAGATGATGGAGCATTTTGACGGCAAAAATGACTGGGCTCAGCATTTGTTTCTTTCACATGGTGCATGCAGAAACTTAACTTTTGTATTGTTTTGGTCAGATGTAGGTGTTACATTCCCTTTATATTGCCTGATCAGTGCACTGGGAAGACCACCAACCTTTTGGTTGAGCTCTAGAAGAGACTCTTATTTCCCAATTTATTTAAATTCGTGGTATGAAATCACTGCAACAAAATGACAAAAGCCATGGAGTTTACAGACAAACTAAAACCTCTTCTCCAGTAACTGAGATGCAATTATAATATACTTAGCAAACAAATATTTTTTAGCAAAGACTTAGTTTCTCCCCTAAACAAGTGAATAGCTAGGAAAGCTTCACTTCATGTGTGCAATACAACAGTGATCTCTAATTCAGCTATTTTCAGACTGACTGAAATTAAGCTCCAGCTCAAACTTCAGAGTACAACACAGAAAACCTGATCTCTCTCTTCCTCTGTGTGTATAGTAGATCAGGTAAGCTGGAAACAATCATGGGTTTACTTAGTCCATCAACACAAGTCCCATTGGTCAGATGTGAAGATAATAAAACTACATAGGGCAGAGAAGCTGGCAATGGGCTCATCCATCACATGGGACTGTGAAATAGGTGGGACACCTGAGTTTAGGCAGGTCACGCTGGGAGCCTGGGGTACTTTTGGCAGCTCTAGTACCCCCTTACACCAAGCCACCCATGTCAGAAGATATATTTGATGAGAACATTTCAGCTAGAGTTTGGGAAGGACACATACTGAATTTTAAATGATACTCAATACAGCTGTCTGAAGGTTGAGAGTAATGAATTACATAAGAGCCATAAGAGATATACAGTTTTAACAACTAACTGGGGGTAGAGCTCTCTATAAAAAAAAATCTATCTCTAATTGAAGGTGCATGACACGCTTGAAAATGGGTTCAATATTATCAAAACCAAAGTGTTACTGCATCAAACAGTGGTGAGCGGCAATAAAAAACCCAAGGCCAGTCATGAGTAAGGTTGTTTGTCTATGTTAAAAGGCACCATCACCATTAGTTTTTTTCTGCAGCTGATGGCTTTCTGACAGCCTTCAGCAGGGTCCTAGCCATGAAGTGCACCTTTGGATCCTGGGGTGTACACAGTGCTGTTACTTCCTTTCCTGGGCAGGGCATCTCCCAGCAGAACTAGCATTTCAGTTCCTGAACAGCTTTTACTAATTGAGTTCTGCACATGTGTGTGGTATTAAGGGATAATGTTGTGGCTTTTTACATTGTCTGCAAGTATGCAGAGCTGCTGTGCGTTACCGGAGCTTCTCAAGAGATCTGTTAACTGCTTTTTAATATTTTAACCTCTGACCTGCATGTTAATGTGTTGTTATAATTGGAAAAGTCGCTCTCCCTTACTCAGCAGTTTTCCTCCATGTGTGTGTTCCAAGACTAACTTGCTGACTTTATTGACACACATAATAAGTTTATGGCTTTTCTTCTTGCTGGATACAGTTATTGCCAAGTCCCAGGCAAACAATCTTCAGTCTTGATGGAAATACATAAGGCAGAAAAGCATAAAGTCTGACCTTTTTTTTATCCAGGTCTGGGGTTGCTAAGTTGTCAGGTAAAAAAACAAGAAGATAGTTTGGGAATGCATCATTTCAGCAGAAAAAAATGTTGATCCAGCCCAGCATTTCTGTCAATACAGGTTGGTAGAGTACTTTATCTCAGTCTATTTCTGGCCATGAGGGTCATTTGTTCCCTGTTAGTATAATATGTGGCCATCTCTTAGTTATTTAAAACTGGATTTGTATGGTTTCTTATACTTTCCAAATTTGTCCACAAAAGTCTGAACCAGAGTTCGTGGAAACAGAATCACAGAATATCTCAAGTTGGAAGGCAACCATTGAGTTCAACTCACTGCTCCTCTCAGGACTACCTAAAACTAAACCATTTGACTAAGAGCATCATCTATACACAACTTGAACTCTGACAGGCTGTATCATGACCACTTCCTTGGAGAGCCTGTTCCAGTGACCACCCTCTCAGTGAGGGTCACAATTGGGTCATATAAATTTATGCTGAAGCATGGCCAAAAGTAGCAAACTGAGCATTTGATTTTAATTTTAGGTTTAGGAGCAGTGTTGTCTTGAATAAAATGGCATTTTAAAAAAGGAAAGAATAGAGAAGTGGCTGTGAATAGTTAGGATCAATAGGAAAAGTGGAGATTTCCTACCACCATATAGAGAACAGTAATTTGAAAAGGATGGGTTCAGTAAAAAGAAACTCATTTGATATAAAACGTTAGCACCTCCCTAGACAAGCAACTTACTACTGTCTCACATCTCTCTGCATTCATTAAGATCTTTTTATTTTCTTCTGTTTATGCTCCTTTTTAGGATTTCTGCAAGTTTGCTTCAACATCAGCTTAAGTCTTTCAGCAGAGTAGGAAAAAATTGAGTTTTGAGAGTTGAAAGCTGATAGTAAGGCTAAGCCTAGGACCTGGCCGGTATCATGACAGTCCGGCCACCACAAAGGAACGGAAGACTGGTATGAAAGGGGCAGAGGTGAGGAAAGTCTTGCATAGCCATATGGCTATGTGCTGCTGCTTAGGAGAAACAAGCCATGAAATAATGACTTGTAGGGGGATCCCACACAAGCAGAAGTTGCCACACAACATGCCTCAACTGCATGTCTACCTTTCCAGGACAGAGACAAAAGCAGGAAGAACAAGAACTGCCCAAGGCGGTTGTCTTTTCTGCCTGTATTTAAAATAAGGCCCATCCTGCTATACTGGAAATAGCTGGAATCAGAACAGTAATAAATCAGCGTATCCCAGCTGTCCCAACTGAATGCACTCATGTCTTGTTTTGGGGGTTACATTGTGGGGCTGACTCCCCACCAAGTGTGTCCCAGGCTGTGACCTCTGTGATCACAAGGTGTGCCGGTTCATGAAACATATACTGAGACAAGTAAATTTGGTGGGTTTTTTTAATGGGTCAGATTTTAGCTATACCAGCTTCCTGAACTGATTTGCCACAGGTTCACACTCAGTAATACCAACACTGGAAATGGATGGGAAAGGACATTCAAGGGCACAGGAAGGAGAGCTGAACCATATCGTCTTCAGCTTACGTGAGCTTCAGCTATTACAAAACAACAGTGTAAGAGCTGTGGCTATGGGAGAAGGTGTATAGCAAGGCACACACTGCATTACCATCTGCAAGTACATTGTCTGGCCCTGAATCTACTCTGATGAATGTCATGCCTGAATAGCCACTATTACGACAAGGTGTAATTTTTAAGCATGCCATGCTTACCTACAGTGGTAAGAACCACAAATGACTCTTCTGAGTTTCATTTCCTCTGTGTAGTCATGGATTTTCCAGGCAAGATCAGCACCTTTCCTCGCAGCCCAATCAAGCAGACCTAAAATCTCACAACAGAGATTGACATTGTGAGCTCCCTCAAATTCAGCTTCCCTTTGTCCCAACATTGATTTGTTGTGTTGTTTCTAAACACACAAAAATGAGCATCGTAATCCTACAGTATGAACAGACAAGTGCTGCAGCATGAGTCATGAGTAGTAGGGCTTCTTGTGTTAAAACGTTGCCAGGGTAGCCAAGACAGCCATATTACCTTCCCACTGCAGTTTTGACAAGGAGAAAAGAAAATATTATGCTGTCCTGTGGGAATGTGGATGACCTCATATGAGAAGGAGTGAAGTGTTAATCAGTCATTGCATTTTCTTAATGAGGAACCGCATTAACTTGGTATTATTGCTTGAAGGGTTGGGAAACTAAGTTACGTTCTTTCAGCTCTGCTCCTGCGTGTAGTGAATATTCTATGCAAGTGCATACCTTACCATAAGCAAAAATGCTGTGATTGATTGTGAGTGGTCTTGTTAACTAGAGACATTTCCAAATGGCAACGTTTGCTTCGACAAACTGTGGAAAATGGAAGTACCAGCAAAAAAACAGTAATACCAAACTCACAGCAGCAGGTGCTGACTTTGGAACAGTTGTCTTTTCATTTTTAGAATCTGTTACTACTTTGCCAATGTTCAGTAAGTATGCCAGGAGATTCAATCTCCTTTTTTCCTTTTTTTTTCTTTTTTTCTTTCTTTTTGATAAAGTGAAATAACATAATACTTTTGAATGCATATGAATAGAACAAGAAATATCTTGTGAGGAAAATGTATTTAATAAAACTTTAGAAAAAGTTAAAGGTCTGGTAGGCTTTTTAAAGAACATAATTTTCTAGGAGCATAATAGTTCTAGGAGCTATTTTTATTTTAACCATTTCCATTTTTGTTAGCACAGCAAAAAAAAAAAGGACAAACAAAAGATTTTTATGTTATTCTTGATGCATCATTTGTCCTGCTCCAGCATAAAAAGAATTATTTTAATCACTCAAAGATGAAAGGTTTTGGATCTCAATGCATCTGGGTATCAGATGGATCTGTCTACTGCTTCCAAACTGTTGTGCAGCAAAAGGGAGCAGCACATTTCTGTCCTCTTTCTGGACCTGTGAAGAGCTGAGATTTGCTGCAAAGCCAGATAGCACAGAAGTTAAATAATTTGGAGAGATCCTCTGCCAGGACGCTGGTTCAACACCAGCCCCAATTCTGCTCTGGCACTGAGGGGAGACTGCCACAGTCAGAGGTATTCTTTCCACTCTGCAAAGATAGGGTTGAGGGCAGCAGGCTCTGCCTACAGGGAGGTCTGGCTACCATGTCTCCCTGAAGATTGAAAGCATAGGCTTGCTGCCAGGAGGAAAAGGCTGGGGAAAGCTGATGACTTTGGGGACATTGTCAGGTCAGGAGCACCACTAAAATGCCCTGCTGGCTGCAGCCCATTGCCAGGTGAGGACTTTCATGAGGGGATGGATGATACTGAAGAATAGCATTTTCCCACTTCCCAGTATTGTGTTTCCAGCTAAGGGAAGTTATCATTAAGTAGCTAGATGTTTCATGTCTCCAGAAATATCCTGTAGGCCCAGGAATACCTTACCTTCTCCTCATCTGGAAGGTAAGGATGCCCACACACACTTGAGCATGGTCATTTAGGGAAATCAGGTCACTCTTGGGACTTTGTCGTATGGCTTTGCTGCCTCTTTTTTTTCCCCTGCACGAGGCAGAAATCTCTGAGTTACTGCAACCACTGTATGTTGCCTTTGTGCCTTGTTTGTTTGGGTTTTTTCCCAAAACCTTGGTCCACTGTTTCCAGGAGACAGTGCTGTGGTCCCTTGATGGCTTCACAATGACCCTGATGAAGGCATCAGATGTGCCAACTGCTCAATTAAACTTGTGGATATGCCAACAGGAAAGGGACCAGCCTACCCTACTGAGTCTTGGGTGCACTACAGGCAGGAGGATTTGGTGACATGGTTTATAGGACAGTGCAGTTTCAGCTAGGCAGGGGTGAACACATGTCCTTTCAGCACAAAGACAGGCAGAAGTTTTGTTGGCTTCCCTGTCCATTTACCTGCCACTGAGTATAACCTAAAAAGTGGGGAACAAAGCCAAGCGTTGATCTTTTGGTACTGAGACCTGGGTGTCTAGGAGCCTGGACTGGGTTTTGTTTTCTCAGCAGTTAGCTGCTTCTATGAAAGGATGCTCTGAATAAGAAGTCATACTCTCTATTTTTAGATATTTAGCTTGGCATGCTCCAAACTGCTCCCAAGCTAAATAATGATGTTCTAACAGAGATGTTGTGCATTCAGAGAGAAAATTAATTAAGAAAAAAAAAATCTCTTTAAAAATACCGCAACACAATACTGCAATAATGCAGGAAATACTTACATTTACTGTATTACTGAACGAGTGGAAAGAGAAGTATAGAGGAGGCTAAACCCATCTATTTGTTATCTCACATATTGTTTGGAAAAAGAAAAAAAATCTTCCCATTTGGGTATGTGTAATCTCAGAAGCTCTAAGCCTCAGGCACAGACAAGAAATGTATATATATATAAATCACAAACTAGGACAAATTCAGTTGTCATTTTCACTTTCTCTCACTGTTTGGAAGATTAGCTGGCTAAGCAAAATACTTTTGTATCTCTGGGTAACAAAGCAAGATTTGGCTGTTCTTCAGGGTTGTGGGTATTCACTGTGGATTTTAATGACATATTCTTGTACACTTTAGGGGGAAACTGTCTTATTGTGTGATGGGCAGAAAGGGTTAAGAACCCACTGCTGTTTTGTGTGATAATATTTTTTTTCTCTATTTCATTTTCTCTGTAGAGCAAAGTAGTTCTGCTTTCGCTTGTTAATGAACTGAACACTGCCATCTTGTGGGGGTTTTTTAGCAAGCAAAATTACTCTTTAATATATATTATTAAATATATATATTAATATATAAATATAATATTAAATATTTCAAAGGGCAGGAATAAAAGGTACCCATGAAGATCTTGACAACCACTCCTTTCCACCTCCATTACAATGCCTCTTTTTACGTCTGTGGTCTTTGCATGTATCAACCTAAAAATTCAATTAATGAAGTTGAATTAGAAGTATAATATAGTTTTAAAATCTGACCTGTATATCTTTGAACCTTCCTTCCTATGGTTTTGGGGGTTTTTTGGGGTTTGGGGTTTAGGGGTTTTTTTGATGTAGATTGAATAGTGTCATGTGAACTTCACAATCTGGGACTTTGACATTTCTCTGCACAATTTTGAGACCACTTTCATAGACCATGAGCTCAAAATCCAGTAACAATTTTTTGACTCATAGGCTCATAGTGGAGGGGTGACTCTGTGAAAATATCCTGGATCCAAACCTAACAGCTCTTTCTGAGAGGTACTAATTGAAAGGCTGTTCTTTGAACTCAGTTTTAGGCAACAGCTGTGAGACAGTATCATTTGAAACACTCCAAGGTGAAACCAGGAGCTCAAGATACTTCAGTATCAAGACTGCTTAGCATGATTCTCCAGTACAGGAAGAGATATTAATACAGTCTCCCTTTATGAAAATCTTTGAGTAAAACATAAACTTAAAAAGAGATCATTTCTCCTGTTGTCTAATGAGTTACTTTTTACACAGGCAGATAGAGATAGGAAAAGGGGGAATGGTTTTAAATTATAGGGGGAGAGATTCAAATTAGCTACTAGGAAGAAATTCTTTACCCAGAGGGTGGTGAGGCACTGGCATAGGTTGGCTGGAGACATTGTGGATGCTCCATCCCTGGATGTGTTCAAGGCCAGGTTTGATGGGGCCTTTGAGCAACCTGGTCTAGTGGGTGGTATTCCTGGCAATATCAGGGAGGTTGGAACTAAGTGTTCTTTAAGGTCCCTTTCAAACCAAACCATTCTGTGATTCTATGAGTTTAGAGAAACACTTTAAGGAGAATTGTCAGTATAAGAAAATCAAGGCATACCTACACATCAGTGCTGTTAGAGCGGTCAAAGTACATTACAGAGTGTCAAGAAAACCAATCATCCACACATTCAAATTTCTTCTCTCCAACAGGCATTGACAATGCAAGTATGTCTACAGCAGTGTAGGTAAAAGTATGGCAAGAATGAGTATTGGTGAGAATCCACTTCTGCAAACCACAATTTAAAAAAAAATGATAATTCAGTAACATATCACTGAAATACTCTTTAAACTGAAAGTACAGAACAACTGGAAACTTAAGCTGCCCTCAATGGCTTTGATTTGGTGACATTAGCAGTGCAATCTTTAGCAAAGTCATCAAGGAGAAGTATCTTATTTACCACAACATTTTTGCTTCGCAGCATATTAAAATCCACTGTGAGAGTTACCCAGCTGAAATACCATGGAAGAAAGTTTAAGAGCTATCCCAGCCCATTGCAGCCACACCTTGAAGTTACCTGGGTCATCCCTGGCTTAGAACTGGCAAGAAGCAGAGTGCTACCCAGTATCTTGCAGCTCCCAACTCCTCCTCACTGGTGGCTCAAGAGACAATTTTATCCCTGAATAACTGTAAGCCAAGAAGCTACCATGCAGCCCACATTTCCATAGCACTGAGGCATGGGCTGAGAGCAATTCAAAATGGGAAGGCAAAGCCACCTCTGACTGGTGCTTCAGGTGATGTCTAGACCACCACAAGGCACCAATGCCATTGGTTCAAAAACCTGGTCATTACCCACAGCCTGGAATAGCAATGGTGTTGTCCAAGACAACATTTCTTGCCTCCTGCCAGGAATAAAGTGCGTGTCACTTGATGATGAGGGACTTTTCCTGTGACTCAATGCCTGAGGCAAAAGTTTCAGTGACCAAAGTCCCCCACTTACAATCCCTCAGTCCAAGAACAGTGCCCTCACACCTGCCTTCCACAAATTTTGGGCTATGCTTAGGCTTATGGTGAATGCTACACATCCCAAACTAGCTCTATGGGCCAAGGAGAAGACAGCCTTGAGCCAAAAGAGAGAAAGATGGAGGCAGCTCCCTATGTCCACCAAGTAATCCTCCTCCCAAAGTCTCTGGAGAAAGAGAAGATATATGTGGCTATAGGATTGAAGTATATGCACATATATATATATTTTTTAGATAGATAGATAGATAGATAGATAGATAGATAGATAGATAGATAGATAGATAGATAGATAGATAGATATACTGCAAGAAAATCAGCCCTGAAGAAATTGCTGCAGGGCTTGGGCAGTACCAGAGGTTCTATAGCATAAATGTGCAATGCGTGTGGGCTTTCACTGCAATGTGAATGTGTGCAACTGCCTGCTGTGTTGACATACACAGATCTCTCCAGTTTGGGAGGAGCTCCTGGAAAAAGTTCTTGGAAGCAACCTAAAAAAACACACTGACATGACCACAGGAGGACTGCTTCTGCTCCATTGGCCCTCCAGTTCTTCCCGCTGCCCCAGAAATCCCCCATGACCAGTGAAAACAATTTACCTCCAGGACATATGGAGGGGAGTGAAATTTAGTGTGGCAAGAGTGTTTATATGTCCATTAGTTAGTCTTGGTGCTTTTTAAAACATTTTTCTCCATCTATAAAATGGACTTAATGATAATATGGTTTGGTTTTGGTTTTTTTCAAAGAACATAGAAAGCCACAGCTTAGAAGTACTGCATGTAACAGCTTAAAACTATTAAGAGTGTCTTCATGGCTCTGCTCAATGAAGCAGAAATAAATTGCTTAGCTAGAAAGAATTACAAATAGTTTTATTAACATTTGCAAAGTACTTTAAGGGTATAACATGGAGAGTGGAAATAAATATTGTATAAACATGCTATTATTAAATGACTGCTCTTCTCTGGGAAATTACATGGGAGTGGTTTTTCCATATTTGTTGTGACTCAGTGATTTCAGGTAAAATATGCGTTTCATAAGTTAAAAAAAAAAGGAGAACTCTTAACTGTCAGCTCTGTCAACACATATGAGGAGTCAAAAGCCCAACCATGTTTTGCCTGGCTTGTTAATTAACACCAGCAGTGGCGATGTTACACACTGAATGCTCCTTGCCATTGCATTCCGTTCTATTCCACAGGATTTCATTTGTGGATGTATTCTGCCTGTAGATGAAGGACTGAGACACTGTCAGTCATTGCTTATTTCACAGTGCTACTAATGGACACGGAGCACAAAAGTTCTCCCTCCCCATTTGGTTGTGGTTTAGCAGAGTCTCCATATGTTAAAATTTTTAAACATTTCTTTTAATTAATAAAGGCAACATTGACTAAATTCACATTGAGAATAGGTATGTTGGGTAAGAAATACTGTTTTCACACAGTCATTCTAAAGAATGCATTTTGAAGTACTGAATTACACAATCATTTTTTGTCAAAATACTGAAAAGTATTCAACTTCTCCCTGCCCGAACAACCTGTCAAATGTCACTTCTTTTTCAGTGCGGCTTCTAACCAGTGATGTTTAGCACAGATAATTATGCCTCTTCAAATGTAAAGTAGTTAAGTTTTGTAAAGCATGATGCATGAAGCAGTTTTACCAGCTGTTTTCCCAAGTCTGAATTTCTGAGCTAGACTGATACATTGTGATCCTGGTGCAGGACTTCTAGTGGTTTCATGAAAAGCATCGAGAGGGGAAAACATTGTTGTATTGTATTTCTACTGTGTTTGGATTATGGTCCATGTGGGCTCCAGCACCCCCAGAAGCAAGCTGAAGCTGGCCTTGTGGCCATCAACACTGCTCTGAATATGGCTTATGGAAAAGTTCCATTTAGTTTTACACTTGCAATAACATTATGCTTTGTATGTTATTTTTTTGTTAGCTGAAAAGCATATGTTTTGACTTTTCCCATCAGTGTAGGAGCAATGACTTGTATTTTAAGTCATGAGACAGAAAAGAAATAACAAAGTCAAGGCTTTCTTTGCAAACTGCTGCACCTACGCAACATTTTTACAAGCTTTTTTGCTAATTTGCATAATTGATTTTTGCTGGTTTTTTACTCAGTTTTGCTAATTATCATCATTCAATTTTTCTCCGAAATAACAATTTGTGAGGACACCTTCAAAACACAGAAGCAAATTTTCTCTATGAGGGTATTTAATTCTGCAATTCTAGCCAAAAAGTGCTGACATACATAAAATGCATCAAACACATTACCCTCTTCGCTGGTCCATAGAAAATCTAATAAAATCAAGAGGAGAGAAAACTTTTTTGAAAGGTGTTCTGACAGTGGAAGACTGGATTTCATAGTTTATAGAGATTTATTACACCTAGTTGATTACCTATGAATTGATTAAAACTAACTCATGTCAGATTTTACATTAGTGACCAACAGCCATCACTCTTCAGACCTTGCCAGCTGACACACAACAAGAAGAAATTTGCTCATATGAGACCAGCTGTGAAGTTAAAACTACTCGAACTAGTAAGGTATAAAGACCTGGCACTGGGTATAAAAGCTATCTTGTTGGACTTCAGATACTGTCCATCCAATAAGTATTAAAAAATATAAAAAGTGGACTTTATTTTCTAATACCAACATCATGGTTTTTGAAAAGCAATCACTCTAAAATGAAATAGCTGTGGATTTTACTAGCAGACCCATCAGCTACTCATCTCTTTGAACTGACTTCTACTCTGTAAAAGCAAACTCCTCCAAGATGATTAAACATTAATAAATCTTGGCAAAATTATGAAAAAAATTCACAAGATTTCTAATGGATCTGGTTTTGTAAGTATACTTATTTTACTGTCAAGTAAACTGTTGATGTGAACGGAAGGATTTTTAAGCGTGAACTTTAGTTAATGAGAACCACAATTTAAAAAAATCCCCTAAACCAATGCTTATGTACTGATACACGCTAGGACCCAGCCTGCCTTTTTGAAACCACACTGGGTAACAGCTCAATCTTCTGAATGTCTCCACAGGCATTTTTCTCTCCTTGCTGACTGTAGGGAGAATTCCCTGTTAGGAAGGAATATTTCACCAAGCATGTAAAGCTTAGGCCCCTGCTAAGCTAGGTAGAATAGATCCCATATAAACACACAAAATGGACATTAAAAAAAAAAAGCAGCTGTTTACTCATGTAAATTTACTCTGGGTGTTGTGCTGAGTAAGTATGCCCACCTGAAAGCTGACCCTAGTGACCTTCATAGCTTGAGTGAGATCCTCAATATTTCTTAGAGTGAAGCCCCTGCTAGATGACACCGTCAGCTGAGGGACTGTCCCCATCTCAAAGCTGACAGTTTCATAACATCCATTTTCATAATGTGGATTTACGAGAAGATGGTTATATGTCAGAATGAGAACACGGTGTCGGTGAACTTTGCCTTCTATTTTGTAGGATGTAAAATTCACCCATGCTAGTTACTGGAGGCAGAGCAAGAATTAAATAAGCCATGGGGACAATCCAGCTCACAGCAGGCACCACAGCTGTATCTAGCTGCCTCTAGGAACACAGGAGCATAAGCACATATAACCATCCACATCCCTTGGACTGAGCTGACATCAGCTCAGCCTCACAAGTGGAGTTGGTGCCTGATGTGCGGATGAGTCAGTTTAGAAATCATTAACTGACCTTCTCCTAAACTACCACTGAAGATATTGAAGGTGTCATCACATTCAGCGGAACAGACACTGAAAAAAATTATACTGGAAAAGACAGTGCACTTCTTTTACCTAGCAGCAGGAAACTTTTTTCAGAGAAACCGTCCATTTCCAGAACAATGTTCACTCGAAGTTTTATCCCCAGTGACTATTCTTGATTTTTTTTTTCACAGGCTGCATGTAGATAATACCTCTGTCTTAGTGACACACCATAATACACGCAGAGGAGTCAGACGCGGCAGTGATTATCTTGTGGACAATCCCTTGTTTCTCTGGGAAATGTTTCAGAGATGAAGTAACATTAACCACATTGAAAAAAAAGTCAAACAAACAGTACAGTATTATGGCAACTGATTACATCTTGTTCAAAAAAACATTAAGGTTTCTGCTCTGTCTTCTTTTTTTTTTTTTTCAACTTGCACACGTATTTTTTCCCAATCTCTGTCCTTCCTCCCGCAACACCTCCCCCAAAGTCTTCCTGCTGAGATTCGTGTCCAAAGCAAAATAGCTAAATTAACTGCTTAGTACTCTTCCCAGAGGAGATCCAAACACACCGGTTTCAAGGCTGCTAGTCAAGTAGTGCATTTGACTGTGAAATTAAATATTGCCCTGGAGATTTCTTTTGTGGTCACACAGAGGAATAGTGTAAATTTCGTTCACAACAAGATGATCACAAAGTTAGTAGTTAATGCAAATTAATGGTCATCCAAGTAAAAAAAGGTAGTCATACTCATGCAATGATCACTTATCACTCCTGTTACTTCACAGATTGATCCAATTCCTAAACAAATCATTTTAAGATACCCCAAAAATTAAATTGCACCAAGAATCAAATTATCCTTGGAAATAGCCAAGCACGTATAAAGTTCAAGGCTAGATACTGTGCACCACCACTGCACCTGGTTTTAAGTACACATTTGTATCTAAATGGATTTAGATCTCCTGGAATTTACACACAAATATATAAATAAGCATTTACCCTAAAACTATTTGGGCTAGGAAAGGAAACGCTCTAATTTAGAATACAATATGAAGGATGTCCCTCTGGAAGCTACATTTCTTTAAAGTCAGGAGAGTCCTGGTTAAATGCTTCCACTGATTGCAAGACAGTATGGCATGAAGCAAGAATCCATTTTTTTTAACAGAGCAAATCAAACCAGAATGCAAATAGAGCTAAACTATGCTGGAAACCATAAACTCTGGGATGACCGTGAAACACCAGTGTCACAAGTTGCCAGTGAATTACACCACGTGTTGACTGTGCTAGCTTCAGTTTCTGGAAGGGCTGAAGATACAGTTTTATGGCAGGAGTGCTGCCTAAGCTCCCGCTCTTGGTATCTGACTCAAAAGCAGACATGGCCTTCTACCCACACTGGCTAAAATAAGTTATTTGAGCCACTGCCACAAGGGTGACCAGCCACCACCAGCTTCCCTCCATCTGATAGTGCTAGGACATTGCCAGATCAAGCCAGAGCTTGTGTCCTCGTTCCTATCATGAGGCATAAGGAAAGGGAAAGGGAAAGGGAAAGGGAAAGGGAAAGGGAAAGGGAAAGGGAAAGGGAAAGGGAAAGGGAAAGGGAAAGGGAAAGGGAAAGGGAAAGGGAAGAAAAAAGAGAAGAGGTAAGACAAGAAGTAAAAGAGAAAAACTAAAAATAGCTATCCTTCTAGGTAATCCCTTTTGAATGTCACCAACTTTAAAAAAAAAAAATAAATTATTTTAATACTTTCTGTCATCTATGTTTAAATCAAATTTCACTTAGAGCAGCAGATTTCTGTATTACTAATATTTTGCTACAGGGCAGGCCACTAAACCAAGGGCTGCTTTCCAGTAGACCCCTCACTCTGCCACAAATTGCACAACAACACAAGAAAACATAAATAATGCATCTGGAAATACATGACATATTTAAAATCTGCAATCAAAGAGAGCCCAACAGGGAGCAAAGAACACTGGTACAATCTCTATGGCATTTATATAGCATGGACCCTTTGCCCCTGAATACAATCTGCCTGGTACATCCTGGAAAACCTCACTGGGCCAGCACTTCATTCCTGATTGTCCTCGGCACAGATCCAAGTTTCACCATGCTGGCTTCAGCCAAATAGATTACTGAGGGAATGAGGGAAGATGGATAAATTCGTCCATCGGTCTGAAGGCCAAAAACATCTGCTGGAGTCATGGAGTTGGCTGGCTGAGTTCACATAAAGGAAGCCCCGCTGGGAGTCAGTACCCAGCTCTTTTGAGTTTTGAGGGTTGTCCTCAGAGACCACAGCGTTTTGCTACCTAGGGGCAGCAGAATGTCAAACTGACCAAGAAATCTTTCAGCCTATTAGCACAGTATGACACAGACAAAATGCTCTTTATGAATATCAAATAAGTATTAAAATCAGAGGGTCTTTTTAAGAAATTCTCTAGACTGCACACAGCCCAAAACTGAGCTCAATCCACTAAATGAAAGGTTTCAGATGTGCAAGGATTTATAGTGCATCCACTTGGGAAGATGTGAATGTGGTACCAAAGTGATAGGCAGCTGTACAAGGGCTAAGGACAATTAAAATGTAGTAGCTTTTCTTTTTGAGCAACAGGACCCAAACAGACTGAATATCAAGATTAAATTGGAGGATAGTTACTAAGTTAGTCAATTTTAAGAGGCAGTTTCTTATCCCTGATGCTTGCTAACTATTCATGTGGTGATGTTTTGTAACAGTGTAATGCCAGATTCATTGGCATGATTCGTTTCATCAGCTTTGGAATCAACAGATGTTACTGAAACGGACATTACTCCTAGTCCACAAAATTCAGGATTAAATAAATCTTAGAAACACCCTAATTTTCAACTCCTAGATAAACCTAATCTTAAAAATCCATATGTTAAATAAGTAAATTAATAATCCAAAAGCTGCAGACTGAGACCCTGTATCAAACTTTTCAACTGAATTTAGCCTCTCTCTCTCTCTGATGACTAAGGAGTTGAAATAAGTGTTGTCCTTGTGGTATCAGTACAATTTCCTAGCAGTCTGCTGTGTCTGAGTCATCACAAACACTAGGCAATAGAGGAATAAAAACTGTTTTCCCTTCATTTTTTTGCTTCTCATATTTGAGCAGGACAGAACATTTTAGAGGTCATTTCCTGGTTCAAAACCCATTGAAATCAGTGGGAGTCTTTCTGCTGAATTACTTGGTTTTGTACAGAACCACCACTCTTTAATACATTAAACAATGAAGTTTAAAAGTTGCCTCCTTCCATTACTAATCTCGAAGTATAGAGATGTTTTATAACAGTTATCTTTATAACTGGAGTTTGTGGATCCCATTAATCTGGTCACTATGGGAAATACATATATAGGTATGAGGTAAGAGCCTTATGCTCTAAAAATATTAACACATTTTTAACTGAAAGTTATGTCTTTGGCACTCATATAAATGTTGCATCCTTTAAACATAGGCAGGAGTTAATGTACATTTTAGATGTGCATCATAGAATCTTTTAAATCTTTGCCTGATTTTGACATCCTTTACTAGTGGGTTTATTAGTTACAGATCACAAGTTACAGAAATGTCAAAACTATGTTTTCTGGGCCTTGCACTTGACTAGCTGTGAAACACTTGGAAATCTTCAGCATATCTTGTCAGTCAAACTTGGCCCCCCAAAAAAAGAGACTGAAAAGCAGGAGATCAGGGTTTTGGACTATCAAACACACACCATTTCTCTCCACCTGAATTTCCATTTCTGAGTATGACAGAAATTAAAGTTATGTTAAATGTATTGTGACATGTTTCAAATGTTTTTACAGAAAATCATTTGTGATTAAAAGATTGAATTTTCTGTCATATCTTAGATTAAAAGTCAGAATTGATTAGAACAGGACTTCTGTTCACACGTGTTCTCATCAAAACTTCACTTTTAAGCTGGACATAGGCAGCTAGACTGACTTGCACACAGTTTTGGAAGAACAGCAACGAATTCTTATTACACATTTATTTAATTGGGGAGGAAGAAGATAGGAGATATGATCTTGCCCCTTGTAAATTTACTATTTAGTTAACAAATATATAGAGAAACAATCCTTTTTTAGTAAAGTTCTAGCTAAATATTTAAACAGTAGTTATTAATTCAACAACAATTTTTAAGTTACTATCCATCTTATTTCTGTAAAATGTCTCCTAAGAATTATAGTGTTGAATCATGAAATATTTATTGAAACAACACTATGTTTTCCCTGGGTAACAACTCAGTAATGACTTCAGCATATAATTCATACTATTTAAGTCATATGCAGCATCCATATTTTAAGCATTAAGTCAGTTGCTTTAAATTGTATCAACACTGTGTTGTATAAGCTTGTGGCAGGAATAGAAGCAGCTTTTGTTTGAAGCTACTATTTAAATTTTCACCAGAGAAAGAGAAAGTAGTAATTTATCCATGGAAATAAGATGTTTTTGAATATTACAAAATAACCATTATTTATGGTTAACTGTATCCAGAACCTTTTCTAAACTTGATGTGAACTTCTACAGTACTTCCAAAGAATGTTTTTAGTCAATCTCTTATGACATCTATAGCCATAATCTGGGGAAAGTAGAGTAACTGGGTGCCAGTATTTAGTACCAGTAGGATGTACTTCGTTGCTCACTATTTATCCATTATATTTATAATGTCCAAGTAACCAATGAGTGCAACAAAGACACTGATTGCATTCTTGAGAAATGAGCCTTTTAAATTGTAATGCTGAACTGCTGAGCTTACAGGCAGACAGATAAAGAATCAAATGAAGATTAAAGAAGAGCTTTATTATATTGAGATTACAATGTGATGTTAGAAACCCTGTGCAAGTCAAAACCATGAAAAAGTCAGTATCAATGTTACTGTTTTACTTGTTGAAAGAAGACAGACTGAATTTTCATTTTATCAAAACCAAAGTAAAAATCTTATTTAGTTCAGGATGAGGATCTGAACACAAATTAACTGATTTTTAGGTCTATGAGGATTTGTGGTTGCAATACTCATGGCATTCCCATCTGTTAATAGGAGTAGACATTATTTTGACTCTGTGCATGTGTGTCATTTTTCTCATCCTAGTTTAAAAAAAAAAAAAGTAAATCCAGATGCTCTTGAGAGTTAGAAGTCAAAGATACAAGAAAAAATAATGTTCCTGAAAAAAACCCAAAACCCAAACAAACCCATGGTGTTACATCAGGCTTTCATTTTTAACATGACCATGATTTCATCACTCTGTGGTTGGCTAGACAGATCACTAACATTTTTGGTAATTAACACTGTTTTTGTCACTTTGTTAAATTGTTTGCAAATCTATATTTACATAATTGCTTCTCCAAACTGCAACAGAATGTGGAACAGGCATGCGTCATGGAACAAGATGTTTTTAGACCCACTTGTTGTCAAACGTCTCAAATTGTAGAGACATAGGAGGTTTTACCTTTATCATCTTAATTAGCTGGCCCATGTTGTGTTGGGGTTTTTTACAAGCTTGAAAACAAGTAGCTTCTGTTTCCTGGTAACCAGTCTTTAACTTTAGAACTGGCACACACATTGCAAAAGAGATTTCATTTCTGAGCTGCAAAATAACATTCATCTATATATTTATCTTCCTTATCTGTTTGCTATATTTAATCATAAGAGTAAACTTGCATGTAAACTATGTAATGTCAATGCACCAAACCAATACCTCCAATCCTGGTCCTACTGCAATCTGCCTGCATGGCTTCAAATCAAGGACTAAGGTATTACTTGGATACTCAGCTTCACTCTTACTCGAACAAGGACTGCATTTTTATTCAAAGAGATACAGTCAGCAGTGAGGCAACACGTATTTATGGCATTGAGCTTCAGCCTCTCCTGGCCTGGAGACAAGTGTTCTGAAGCCCTGGACCCCATGGTGAGAGGACCAACACAGAAAATATAGCTTTTGAAAAATCAGTTATCTTGTCTCAGAAATTGCCTGTAGAGTCTCCTATTACAGATGTGAGCTTTTCATGTTTCCATTCTAAAATCTATCGTGAATGTTGAAATCATGTCCTTCTTTCAGCCCTAATGCTTTCTGCAAAGCAGCTATAGAAAGAAAATTTCAGATTGTGCCTACTGCTTTCTATGTGAACAGAATATTAAACTGTGAGAGAGTAAGGGTACCAGAAAAAAAAGGAAAAGCACTGTGAGAATGAAAAAAAAATCAACATGCTTTTAGTCTTTCTATTGGTAACAGTCATACAGCAGCAAACTTAGCCCACCTTTTTGAGTGGTCATTGATGGTCTGTCATGTTTCTAATCATATCTCAGTCTTTCACAAAGCCCTGGTACTCTGTCCACCACCAAAACAGAAGACATATTAATCCCGGTAGCAAACTGTTAAATTTTGTGTTCTGATTCTTTTTACAATACCTTGCTGTAGATGTACCTTTAAAAGACAGTTTTTAAAGCATGGAAAGAACAACTCCAACTTTTCAGGGTAAAGCAAGATGTTTACAGGTGTTCCCGTGCCATAACACATCATCATCCTTTCCCCACCACCCTCTTCTGGCACCCCTGGTGTGTCAGAAATGACCACAAATTAGCAAATCATTTGCTCTGCTGCTCCCACCATGTGGAAAATCATATAGGATGCAACTGGGACATATGGCAGAGCAGGAAGCATATGAGGAGTTGCCACATTGCCATTAAACATTTTTTCCATCCCCAGCTACAGTGTCCCAGATGAAAGGTTGAGAGGGGATACTCCACAGCTGTTTATTTGTTCAATGTGTTCACTTATGTCTGTTGTTCTGAGAGGTTTCTTAAACCACTTAAGCGACAGTCAACCTGTTTCTCAGAACCAATTCCATGGCCAGTATTGATCAGACATGTATCAGAAAATTATTTTCAAACAACAAATTGAGTAAATAGTTATAGCTCAGTATGTAATACAGAGCAACCTGCCTTTGAAGCCTTATCATTCCTCTGTTGTCTTTTTCTCTCTGGATTGGTATGGGAGGAAAAGGCTTGTGGAGGCAGTAAAGGTGAAGCAAAGCTTCTTCTATTTTGAGGGGCATGAATTAGCCATTCATGGAGCCTCTAATAAATTTACATCAGGTAAAATGAAGTTTTAGCTTCCTCTTCGTAATTGGTCACACTAAATTCCTGGGTTTACTGATGAATACATAGCCACTTCACAAGGACAATGGGAAATTTGAAAAAAAAAAATAAGCCAACAGAAGACTAAGGAGAAGAAACAGGATTAGAAGGTATCTGTAAATGTGAATTATCACTAAAGGCTCAGATCTGTTGTCCACAGATGGATATTTAGAGGCACTTGATGTTGCCTGCAAAGTCCTGCCTGGACTCCATTTCCTGGCCCACAGCTTCCCTGTAGGCTTTTTGTCCTACTGCTCAGTCCATCTTGGATGTCTCAGACACCACAGGGCATCTATGTTTAGGCAGGATAATCCCTAAAGCCACAAGTGTTTGATATTCAGGTCCAGACTCTAGACCCATAAATATGCTTTCTAAACGTGAGTGTTTTCATGTGATCCAGCTCCCATTATAGTATGTGGAGACTAGTCAGTAGGGGCAGAGCAGTCTGGAGGGTTATTCTGATCTCCCTAAAACAGACATCTGCATCTGGCTAGCTGAGCAGCCCTCCTGACTGTGTGGATGGGGCTGACTAGCTTGCTTTATCCTACCAGCAGCTTGCTCATGTCTGGACGGTCAATTCTTAGACCCAGGAAGTGTTTACAGCCAAGAACTAAATCCTAACCTAAAAACTCAATCACTTTTTGCAAGTAGCTGTTAACGAGAAAGAAGGTTCCAGGGTGAAAACTTCATTCCAACAGTCTCAGACTCTTCTGAAGTTCAGTGGCATTGATCGTGATGAGTTGAGCCATTCAACAGGTCTCTGCAACTGTTACCTGACAGAGGTAGAGGGGCTGTAATAGCATGAGTTGCCCATTAATACATCCTCTGTTGAAAGATCCTCAAGTCCAACATGGCAAGGCCAATAGAGAGGAAGCACCCTGTACAACATGGTGGTAAACAGCCCTGGGGGTCTTTGCATCAGCTGCCATTAACAGAGGATCACAGACCTGGCAGGGGCTATTAAAAGTATTCTTTAAATCCATACAGAGAGAAAAGCTGCTAAAACATGTTTCCACTCAATGAATCCATTCTGTAGCAGTGAATCTGATGAGAAATTGGTTTAAACATGTTTCAAAATGGCTTTTTGTATTTTCTGCAGTGTCACTGTCTCCTTCTCCCAGACACCCCCTGTGAAGCTATTGTCTCCCACACAAGGTGTCCTGGGAAAGGTGTCCTGAGGTGTCCCATTGGTCCTTGGTTAACCCCTTCCTATTGGCTGTTGACCCCTTACCTGATGATTTTTTCTGTGTGACCCTGAACTTGTGATTGGTTCCCCTTTGACCCTCCTAAAAGCCTTATAAACCCCTTCCCAACAATAAACTCCCTCTTGCCTCCTCTCCACGCCCGGTGTGCTGTCTCTGTGCCTGCCATGGAGCCACGTGGGTGCTGGGGGGAGGGGAGGGCACCTCTCCCCTCCAGGCTCGGGGCCTGAAAAACCCTGTTGCTGGAGTCCCCCTTCCCCGTCCACCAAGATGTCGGAATGGTTCTTCAGATGGAGATGGAACTAGAACTGGGCTCCCCCACGTCGAGGGTGGGGAAAGGGATTCAGACTATTCTCCAGAGTTCTTCAAAGACATCACTGTTTTCCTTGGCATCCCACTAATCTAGTGCAATGCATTATATCTGCAAGGTCCCTGTGAAAAGCTGTACTAGCTCTATTAACACCATCAAGGAAACGCTTGGGTGAGATGTAACAAGTTACAAAGCAAGTTGTTACTGCAGGCCTGCATATAGCACCTTTCCATAAGACCGGATAAGCTTTCTCTTCAGTAACCTCCTGCTCCTCTATGCCCAAGAGGATAATTTTAAAAATATCTGAGATGTATTAAAAAACAAACAAACAAAAAATTAAGTACTAGCTTATAATTAAAAACAATCACCCATGCTCCCATTTGCAGAGCGAGTTCTTCAAGGAGTAGCAAGTGACATTGGTAGCAACTGAAAAGGACAAAAAGTGGGGAAGAAAAAGAAGACATTTTCAACTGAATCTTCAGCTGTGTGGTGCAAAGGTGTGTGGTATTGGGTGCTAAAAGTTGGTCAGTGCCTACCATTAACTGTGCAAAAAGAAGAAACGTGGTAAGTAGCTTGGAACAATGTTTTTTTCATTGTTCTACTTACTAGTCTGTATTATGTATATGTCTGTGCAGCTACTTGAAACTAGTGTGATTACTAACAATCAACACCTGTATACAGACAAGAAAATAAATTAAATAATTGATGAAAAGCTTCTGAAAATCCTCTGAAATTCCATTATTCCACCAGTCCAAGTAAAAAACATGGCAATATCCAGGAAGCAAAGGGAAAAAAAAGGCCAAAGGTGGGTGGAAGCAGGTGTTGCACTTTCTCCCTGTATGTATTAGCCATTTCTTAGGTACCCATTCTTGTGGGCTTTACCTCTCTTTACTGCAACAGACTTTTGCCTTGTGAATTTCCTTCCCCACTTTTGATAAAGTTAATACAATTTTCACCTAATATTCCCAACATCTATTTACTTAATCTTGTTTTTGTTTATTATTATTATTATTATTATTATTATTATTATTATTATTATTATTATTATTATGGTAACTTTAAATGGAAAGTTTGCAAACACTGTTTTATAATGGGGAAAGGAAATTTTGGGGATTTTCTACTGCATTTGAAAATACCATAAACTTCACATTTGAGAATACAACCACCACAGGAGAACATAGTTAAAATCAAAGCTTTAAGAAGACAATAAGAAATAGTATACAGACTGGACTAGGACCACTGTCGCAGTTTAGTAGGCTCTAAATGTGATTAACGATTTTACTATGAAACCTCTTCTGTAACATATTAAAAAAAAAAAGTGAATATGTATACTGGAACAAATGGCCATAAAATCGAATTCAGAATATTATTCAACCAAATTTTTGTGGACACATTTGTTTTTTCTGTGCATTAAACTTTGTTCAAAACTATGTCCTCAAATAGTGAGTCCCACAGCCACTGGCTAAGTAGGCTTAGCTTTTATTTCCTAAGTGACTTTGACTATTAGATTATTTTAATTATGGATTATTTTAAGGATTCTTTTGAACTATGCCTGTACTAAGATGACCTTTTTGCCATGAGCAGGGTATTGCCAATGGGGGTGACTCAGGCACAGGAGGAGAACTAGTCTGTATGATGCCAGTGCAAGTGCTGGAATGTCTCAGCACTGGGCAGCACACAGGTACAGTGGAGGGTAAGTCACTGCAGAAAGGCCACAGGAATTTTTTTTTTATGCCTAATTTCAGGTAGCCCATAAAAAAGCATCAAATTTAAGGAGTACCTACACTATGACAGCGCTTTGACTTTAATTTTCAGTCTGGAATTCCAGGCAGGGCACCAGCTTTTCCCACTGTTCACTGAGAGTGTGTAAACTTAAGTTCTGAATTACATTTTAATAGCAAATCCCATTTTTATCTTCCTAGGCTGAATTGTACAAAGTATAGTTCTAGTCTTGCTCAGAGCCCAGGGGAGTGGCTCACACACTTTAAGCTAACCCATATTCTGCGTTTGGTTGGTTACCAAAGCATCCAGCAATTTTCAGAATGAAACCCCCACTGAAAAAAAGTATATGATAGCATATGACACTGAATACCTAGGTATTTAATTGCTATTTTGATACTGCATTTTCTCTAGTATAAGGTTTCCAGAACTGCCTGTTTCAGTATCCATTCTGAATACCACATGCAGTGTTCAGCTAGACAGACACTGATGCATCAGCATTAAACTGAAAAGATGAATGTCCACTCCATATATTCCCTTTCTTCTGTTTCATGTCTTGGCACATGCTCACTGAATGTTCCCTGTGGATTTCTGACATATCTCTCCAAAATCCAAAAAGACAGTTTGAAATACTATACCATTGCATGCAGGATTCTTTCCTGTCAATAGAGAAGCCTCTAATTCTTCCCAGGAAATACCAGTAACTATGACAATTAAATAATTTCTTCAGTCATGCTTAATGGTATCAGAGAAACCAGATAATAAGAAGAAAAGACTGTCTAAGGAAAGAGGATTTGAGTAGTCTCAGCAAAGTCTCACACATCACTTAAATATATGTCTTTTTAGGTTTAAAAAATAGAAAAAATCATTCAAAACACCTCTGCTAACAGTTTGCTGCTTGGTTTGAGGCAGTTTAACCTTAAGGTGTGGCAAGCTCTGGAAATTTAGTGACTCACTGAGTAATAACCAGCTACAACATAAAACATCAGCCTACACACAATTTTCCAACCTCATTCTGTAAATCTTTTACTTGAAAAGAAAAATAAAACAATTATCTCATTTAGCCTGTTTTTAATCTTTATGGCAAAAAATTATATACTTAGGGAATATTATTCTTTCTTGAAAACTTATTAAGATATTAAAGAAAGTCACAAACATGTCCTTGGAAACTTCTTTGATGTTCTACTCTCCATTTCTTCATTTAAAATTTATTTCTAAGTGAGAATAACATTTATTATATAATAGGTGAGTATCTACAGCACAGAAAAATAAACTCGTAATACCTAGGGCATTATTTTTATTGGCAAAAAAAAAGCAAGAATGGGACACACAGATTTCTAAAATAATAACACAAGAAAAACCCATGAAAATACATATTTTCTTTATCCTTCCAGACAGGATAAGTGTTATGTTATCCCCCACCCCCATGTGAATAATCATTGTTTTCAAAAATATTCCAAATTACTCCAGACCCGGGACCAAATGAAAAATGCCATTAGTCCTCAATGGCTTCACCTCACTAAATTTCCTTTTCCCAAGGGGAAAACAACAATCTGGGAAGTGAGAAACTGGAAGAGAAACAGGAAAGGAAGTATCTCACCCAAAACTGTAGTCAGGATGTGGCTGGATGCACACCTGGATCTGGGAACTACAAAGTGCTCCTAGAGTCTCTGTTCAAGATTTAGTGTCTACATACATAGACACATAAATCCACACGACCACAAGTGAGTATGGAGTAAGGCCATCCACACATACAAGTATTCTCCACTTACTAAAATGCTGCAATGTAGCTATTCAGGATACAACTTTCTCACCTGCAGCTACTCCAAATGCCTTTGTCAAGAAAACTCAGGTTTTTCAAAGGCAAGAGAAGAGGGGTCATCTCCACAGCTGATGGACTGCGGTGGGTTGACCCTGGCAGGATGCCAGGTGCCCACCAAAGCCACTCCATCACTCCCCTCTTCAGCTGGACATGGGAGAAAAACATAACAAATATAATGCTCATGGGTCATGATAAGGGCAGGGAGAGATCATTCACCAATTACCATCACAGGCAAAACAAAATTGACTAGGGGACATTAATTGAATTTATTACCAACTGAATCAGAGTAGGGTAATGAGAAATAAAAGCAAATAGTAAAACACCTCCCCCACCCTGCCCTTTTCCACAGGCTCAACTTCAGGTCTCAATTTTCTCCCTTCTCTTGCCCCATAGTGCAGTGGGGAGGGGAATGGGGTTGTGGTCATTTCATCACACATTGTCTCTGCTGGTCCTCCCTCCTCAGGGGGAGCATTCCTCACACTCTGCCTCTCCTCTAGTGTGAGTCCCTCCTACAGGAGACAGTCCTCCAAAATCTTCCCCACTGAGCATCCTTCCCGTGGGCTGCAGTTCTCCACAAACTGCTGCAGCATAAGTCCCTTCCATGGGGCACAGTACCTCAGGAACAGACTATTCCAGCCCAGGTTCTCCATGGGGTCTCAAATGCTGACGGCAAACCTGCTCCGTCATGGGCTCTTCTCTCCATAGGACCACAGGTCCTTCAAGCATTCTGCTCCAGCGTGGTCTTCCCACGGGGTCACAGCTTCCCTTGGGCATCCACCTGCTCCGGCATGGGGTCCTCCACAGACTGACTGCAGGTGGATCTCTGCTCCCCTGTGGACCTCCTGTGCTCCAGGGGCACAGCTGCCTCACCATGGTCTGCACCACAGGCTGCTCCAACATCTGGAGCACCTCCTACCCCTCCTTCCTCACTGACCTGTATGTCTGCAGAGCTGTTTCTCTCACATATTCTCACTGCTGTCTCCAGTTGCTGCTGTGCAGCAATTTTTCCTCTTTATAACTGTTGGCCCAGAGGCACTGCCACTGTTGCTGATGGGCTCAGACCTAGTCAGCAATGGGTCCATCTTGGACCCACCTGGTGTTGACTCTGTCAGATGTAGCAGAAGGTGCCAGCAGCTCCTCAAAGAAGCGACTCCTGTATTCCCACCGCAAACCTAATACAGGCACGTGCATTGCAAAAAGACCAGAGAAATGATGAAGGGATGTCTTCAAAACAAGAAGCCTTATATCAGTACTGAAAGAACTCATTCTACTGAAAAAAAACTCTTAGTAACAACTGTGAAGCTTCAATTTTGCTTTTTCTATTACCTTGACTACCACTTATCTTGAAACACTTTGAAATATAATTCACTGTTGTATTTTGTATTGGTCCCTTTCCAGATGCCAGAACAAATGCAGCCATTTCCAATTTCTATTCCAGGATTCAGATGAACAGCTCTGAAGAGACAGTTTCTTTTAAGGTAAGAGCCTCAGCTCTCTTGGCTTGACTTTTTTAATGACAATCCTTTGGTTCCTGTCTTGGATAGCTTCTTCTGCCAGATTACACCAAATGAAGGGATTAATCAGTGGCAGAAAAATAAATAATGCAGAGCTATCCACAGAGCTTGAATTCTTAAAAAAATAGGAGATTTTTGAGTCCAACATCAACTGCCTAATTTTGGTAGGAAGCATGAGGTTACTCCAAAGAGAAGAGGCAGCAAACCATGTATTTGTGGCGTTCAAATTGGTGATACAATCATGTAACTCCAAAACAGGAATAATTCGCATGCCAAAAGCTACAGAATTAAGTGTGATCCAGACTATGGACAGAGGTGCAGGACCACAGCAAGCACATAATTTCTAGTGACTTAGGGACTTGCTCCATTATATGACAAGTGTATAGGTAAAGTACTATTGGAGTCCTTTCTTCTAGAAAGAAGCATAAAGGCAAAGTTTGAGAATGGTAAGTATTAATTACACTAAATTGTCATACTGATCCTTTTAGAATCAATGTTCTTTCACAAATCACCACGGCTTTTCCAGTAGTGTGTTAAAGTACAAAGTGAAATTGCATGGCTAATTTAACAAAATTGCTTTTGCAGTGTGTGAACCAGGTGACTGCATGTGCAGAACCCCTAAAGTAGCCAAGAGGCCACAAAGGCAGTCAGCCTACGCCTCTAAGTAGTTTAACAACACACACACATTCTGCACAAGCTGTATTTTGTCCTTTGGTATATACTATGTGAAATAGTTAAAAGAAATGAAAAAAAAAAATCAGAAAACAGAAGTTTTCCAAACCCATGCAATGACTCACAGAAGGATTTGGGGGACTGGGCCCCAAAAGCAGGAAACTTCTGTTCTAGTTTTAAATTGAAAAAGAAAAGAAGAAAAGACAATTCTAAATTTGTAAATGGCAAAAGGGTGTTACATTTTGCAGCATCTCATATAAGTTTGGCTTGTGGCCATCTTGAACGCCTACAGCTCCAGAGACACTATAATTACACCAACCCACATGATGCGACATGTGCTTTCCTCTGCCAAATGACAGACGTCTTTTCCATGCAGCAGTTTCCTAGTAGTATACTCCACATGCTGTAAAGCTCATTCTGAATACGATAGGAATATGACTGGTCAACGGAAAAGGAAAGCAATTAATCTGGATAATTTGCATGCTTTGAATTTTCTGGACATATTTACTATGAAGCTTACATAAACACTATAAGAAGAAAATCTAAGCCATTCCTGCATGCACATATAAAATTACTCATTTATGTTTGCTAGGTGCAAGAACACCACATAAGCCACACATTCAGTTAGAATAGTATTAAAAGGTAGATGTATTAATGCATTAAAAAGGAACTAAAGTATAGCCCCAGAAGACTGCAGGTAAATGTTTAGGAGAATCAAATCTGTAATTGAAACAAAAATTACTTTGACAAAACATGGTGAGCTCCAAACATTTAATGGCAATGATCATAAGAAAGGAAAAGAAGTGCTCAATAGTCGCCCTTTCCTAAGTCAAAGAAAATATAGACAAAGGCGACAAACTACAGCTATTGTATGAAGTCAAAGGATGTAAACAAGCCCATGAAAATATTTACTGCTGAGCTTGAAAGAAAACGACTATTTAAGAAATTACTATCAAACACAGGAAAGTCTGCCCCAAAAATCCCATAAGTCTGAACTCTAAGCTAGCAAGATTTCCAGTCCCAAAAGTGTAAATATTTTCAAGTGTAGTGAAAATACTGTACAGCGATAATGTGTTTATTTTGATAAATGCCACATCACTATAGCTTTCAAAATGAAGAAATATATGGCTAAAAAAAAAAAATGTCCATCATGCTTAAATTGGGCAACATGGAATAGGTCTGTTGATATGTAATAAGTGGAATTAAATATGGAGTCTTAGTGGGACTGTGTTGCCTACATGGGTGAATTACATTCAAGCACTCCTACTTATCCTTATGTCAAATTTTAGCTTAATGAAAAATTAAGGAGCAAGGCAGTGAGTAATTTATAGGTACATGTTTGCATTACTAGCAATGGAAAATGGGAGTAAAGTTTTATCATGGATGTTAAATACATCTATGTTATCTCAATGAGATTATTTTTTCATTAATTGTTTAAATTTCTGAGGCTCAGGCTGTAAAACATCAAGTTTTACCATAACAAGAGAACAGTTATAGTAGCAAAAAAAAGTAACTAAGGAGGGTTTGCAAAAACTCTCAAAATAATTGCATCCCCTTCGTAAGGGCACACACAAATATGTAAGACCAAAGAAAATGTTCAGTTAGGGCACATGCACATTTAAACCTCTTCTCCTTTCAAATATACAACTGCAGAGGAATCAGATCTCTTCATCAGTTTAAGCTGCAGTTGAAAAAGCAGTGACCTCTGGGAAAAAAGACGAATAGTGGACAGAAACTCCACCGCTTTCAAAACATCATATTGTTTTGGGTTTTTTCTGTTCTTAAATGACATCTTTTTTTGAAAAGGTACAGAGAAATTTGTGGGGGTTTTAAGTAACCGAAAAGGGTGTGTAGCATATGAAACGTTAATATTGTAGTGTATGAAACATTTAAATTGAAGTCTAATTATTCATTTATTCAAATATTTTTCTTTTGACCAGTAAGCAAAAAGAAAAAAAAAAAACAAACAAAGCTATCTTTGCCCAAGCTTCCTTTGAATGCACATTCATGTTTTGCCTGCTTGTTTTGAAAGGCTGTCCATAAATTCTGTCCAAGTGGCATTGTGGCTCAGGGTTCCTAGAAGTAAGAGATAACAAAATGCTCCTAGATCACTCAGTTCACTGCTAATGTCAGACAAAATAACAACAAAATGACAGTTCTTACTGCCAGGAAGTTTCCCTTACCAGCTACCAATGGCATTTTCTCTCACTGTTTCGCTCCCTTGTATACGCCTCATGCACGAGCTTGAGTTATTCCCTCCTTTGCCAATCTTCCACCCACCCAGTGACATGTGGCTGTAGTGCAAAGCTAGCCTAGGCACCCATTAATGTCTGTTAACCTCAGACATTCAAGAATCATAAGGTGTGACTCCAAAATTACAATAGCCTTAAAAGAAACCCAAAATTTTTAAAGGTTATCCATTGGAGTTCTCTTTATTCAACCCTTCAGGCTCCTAGGGCTCACAGTTTAAAATGGTTTTTTATGCAGCTGTAAGGGCTTAGACGTTTTAATGTGTTTTTAAGTGAAAGCTTTGATTTAGTGCATTTACTCAATAGAAAGATTAGAGTTATAAAGCTAAAAAGGTATGAATTTTTAAGATTTGCAAAATATTTACAAGTTTTGGCAGTATCTTACCTCTTTCCTGCATTTTCCCCAATATATCTGGATTTATCAAGAAATACTGCCCTGCCCTTCTGGCAGATACAAGGACTGACTTTGATGATTGCTACCATAGACTTGACACTTTACTCTGTTTACAAGACTCGCATTTACAAGACTCACATTTGCTGCAGAACTGATTTCCTAGGAGTTTCCTGCATCTCTGGAAGGAGAGGGGAGGTGACTGCCAGCTTGTTGTGGGAGGAACAGTCTAGTTCCTTCTCCGTGCCATTCTGATATTAGTAAAACAGAGGAGTCACTTGAGCTTGTGTTCACCTTATTCCAAGCTGTCTATCAGCTACCAGTCTCTAGAGTGCATCCCACCACCTCCCATTTTTAATGAAGACCAGAATGGAAACAACAATTGGAACCTCAGAAGTTGCCACACAGCAAATTTTTCTGGCAGCTCTCTTCACATGGGAATTTTCAAAGAGCCTTTAATAATCTTAAATCCAAAAATATTCCTATGAATATGTGACTTTCATCCACAATGGTCAACAGTTTCCATGAATTGCAGTGTAGGAGTAAGTCTGTCCAGGGGAAGATCACTGCCTGCTTTCCCAAGCCTTGGAAGGAATAACTGAAAGAGTCGCCTTTGAGGAGGGTTTCTGTCTCTGCTTTTTTCCAATGAGAGGAAATCCTATCCTGCTGTCTTGGTTAGGACAACATTTCCCTCTTTTCTGTGTCCATTCCCAACAATGATGAAAAAGTCAGCAGAAAACCACAGCTGGATGCTAGCTTGATCCAGAAGTGTTGACTGGGTGGAAGGAAAGAGGAACAAAAAGGCGACAGAGAAATAGCTAAGCAAGAGAGAGCAGGGCTTAGGGACATAGGGATGTGTGAAGAAAGAACAGGAAAAATGGATGGAGCTCCGGCAAGAAGCAAGTAGAATGATTTTGAGAGGGCAGAACCAGATTGCCACAGCAGCTGAATAGTGACAGATGAGTGAAAGAGCAATGCAGGAAGAAATGACAGATTTACAGTCTTAATTACTAACCATGAAAAAGATCTTTCCTAGAGAGCGAGTGGAATGGCTGGACCTGCGTGGATATGTTTGCCTAGCAATCCCTAGGCAGGCAGAACAACAGCAGGATGCATTTGCTCGTTGACTTCTCATATCCTGGATTTTAAGGCTGATCTCTGAATATCTAAAGGCAATAACAGCATAATGACAAGGCTGAGGATGCCTAAATGACAGTTTCATTTTACATTACTAAAACACCTGTGTGCCAGCTGCTGTTCAGACAAGCCCTCAAGTGTTCCAGCTGGATATGTTTCTGAACCAGGAAAGACAGAGGTGCTTCAGGAAAAGCGAAGTTCTCTTAATAGGCAAAAAATGTATTTCCAACTTTTAGAACCATGAGTTGGCACTTTCGATTTTGTGGGATCCCGTGGTCTAGAAAAGATCCATTATAAAAGATAAATCGAGGATATCTGATACAATGAAATGGCAAGGATCATAGTTTGCTGAATTAAAAAAACCTTTCTTCATAAGTGAACATTGACTTTTGATAAAATATCAATGTGTACAGGAAAAATCAATTGTATTCCACACTGGAATTTCCTTAAAAGAGTGACCTCCGATGCTTGTGAATGATTTTTTACTATTCTCCACCTTCTGTTAAAAGAGATTAACATCAAGATAGGAAATTACACTGACTTGCATCAGAAAACCTCACTCACATACCAAGATGTCAGAGCTCATCAGAAAACCCTGAATTGCACAAAGCCACAAGTAGCCTACTGTGCATGATATTTTTACTACGATGAATTAATATGTAGTGGTTTTCTCTATTTGTTTCCTGTTCAGTATTGTCTTTAAAAAAATGCTCACTTGTTTGCTTACATTACTGGAGGGAATGATTACCCTCAACAGAATATGAAGGGCAATGATAGCACAGATTATGAAGTCTAGCAGCAGTGTACTTCTCTAGCAGCTCTACTTCTTTCATTGGGCTGCACTTAAAGTAAGGAGGTCCTCAATGTGGAATTGTACCTCCATTTCTATGGTGATATCAGCTCTTTGTTGCATTTGTCGACTTCTGAGGATTCAGTTTAACCTAAATTGGTACAGGAAGACAATAGGAAATGCTCTTATTCAAGGTGGCTGGCTGTGGTTAACTGATGGTGTGCTCAAAGCTTTTAGAAACAATGAAATCTGACTCATTAGTAGGTGCTGGGGGACTTCTCTCTTAATATATCAGCATTTGGTTTTATATTCCAATTTGATTTATACTTCTATATTTCTAACATTAGAAATTACCTAAGCAATGCAAGGATGTTCAAGGGAATATGCCATCTGTACCAGTGTGTCCTGTATTAGAAGGTAGTTACAGTGAAATGAGGTGACAAACTTTTCTTAAAACAGCATTTCTGCTTCTTATGTCTGTATGGATGACTTTGTGAGAGTCCATGCTTGCCCTTGTCTGCATTACATATAAAAGTGTTTCTGAGGGAGTGTGTATGACATTGAGTCAGAAAGACACTTTTAACAAGGGACTGCACATTGCTGGTTTTATAGCATCATTTGTCAAAGCTGAAGCACAATTTAAGCACAATGACTTCACATTAATTTGGGAATTCTGAGTCCCTTGAAATTATTTTTTTTTAAAGAATATTAAAAAAAATGAAATGGAAGGAGGAGAAGTAAAAACAATACCCTGTTCTACCACTGTGAGCAGCGCACTTTCATCTTCACATGCCAAAAAAAATATTCCTAACACCTTTAGGTAGCCTGAGCTCATCTCCTAGCAGCCAAGTTCAAATTTATCAGGAAAGCTGTAGGCTGTCTGGTCATGGGGGTCACATTTCTGAGAAATGTGGAAGAATTGTCACAGATCCTGATTGAGTGTATCCTGCCTCGGTGTCATAAGTGTAGGTTTGGACTTGTAAAAGCAGAGTTGAGTCCTACAGCTCTTGACTTGCCCTCTGGTCAACAAGGATATTTGCAGAAACCCCACTCAAGGACACTTTCTCAATCTTAAAAGCATTTCAATATATTGTTGCCCCTTCAAGGCCTAGAAGTGCAAGAGTCACTTCAAGCCAGTCCTTCGTACATGCAGAAAAACAAAGTGCATCAGACAAAGTTTTCAAAGGGTGGTGGAGCTCTCTGCCAATCACAGCCAATCGTTGGGACACGTGTGTGTTCTGCAACTGTATGTCTGCTCTGGTACCACCAGATCACTTAGCTGTTGGCAAGCAGATAAGCAGCTGTAAAACTGCTCTGCACATGTAGTCAGCATTCATAGCAATATTTTTCTTGCTATTATTTCTGTGATGTCTAATCCACTACAAACTATTTGGTCCTGCTTTTGTTTCTCACGTGTATGATACACACAGCAAAATGATGTCCTGTTTTGATAGCAGTACTGAATGTTACAAATAATAGCAAAAATATAACTCCTCCTACTATTTGACATGACCTATTTCCAGATAGGAAATGGTCTATCATAGCATAATTGAGAAGATAACCCATTATTAACTCCTGTCTCCAAAACTTCCAAGAAGGCTGATTATATGGTTCATCCTGAAACACTGCAATTTCACTAACATATTTGTTGAAGGCAATTATAATATATACAGTACTTCATAGATCTTGGAATACAATAGCTTTAAATGAAGTAAATGGCTTGTATGCCCTGATCTCAAATGAAATGTGACACTATTATATCTTTAGAGGTTACCAACAAATCTCTTTCTCCTGGGTAAAAAAGGAAAATCATGATGAGGAGAGAAAAAGAAAATATTTTGAAAACTTGTGAGCCCAGTTGCTCTCTGCCAACAGCTATGCAGACACTGGGGCTGACTTTTTGCCAGAGTCAGCACACTAGTTAGAAGTCTCACGTTCTGCTAGCAGTAGCTTGATGATAAAAAAAGAAAAATGTTTCCCTTCTTTCTGCCTTCAGTAGATGACTCCAGCCTACAATAGAGCCAATTCAACTTTTTGCAACAGTAATTCGTCAAGTTTTCGCTCATTAAAAAACTTTGCCAGAGCTTTACTCCATGACCTGAACGGCTGGCTGACTGAATGCCTCTTCCCAGACTGAGGAGGCTGAGCCAGAGAGGCACTGCTCTCTCTTAGCCTTGTGTCTTAAAAGGTAAAGTGAGGGGGTTTCACCTCTCAGACAGACAAGGCTATAACAGAGAAGTACTGAGCAGCCCACAGGCACCAGGAGCCACCTGGGACACGACAAGAGGTGCTGTTCCACCACCACAGCAAGCAGGTCGTCCCTCAACCACAGGCAGCAAGGACTGCAGGATACCACCCTGTGTGTATTCAGAGGACACTTACACAAATCAATAGCTTAGGAAGCTACAGAATTAGATCTTTGTCCTCTCTACTCTCTCCTACACTAGGGTGCTAGGAGAGCAGGCTCATGGCTTTGACACAGCAAAGAGCAGGTGTGAAAACAGGGTCAGGCGGTTGGACTAGATGATTGTTGTAGGTCCCTTCCAATTGAACAATCTCTTCTATTCTATTCTACTCTACTCTACTCTACTCTGCTCTATTCTATTCTATTCAATTTTTATTTCTGTTTCTATCATTCCCAATGATAGAACATGTGAGCAACAAGTTTCAATGTCTCACCACCCTCATCATAAAACATTTCTTCCTTATATCTAGTCTAAATTGACCCTCTTTTTCATTAAAACCATTAACTCTTGTCCTGTCTCAACAGGCTCTGCTAAAATGTTTGTTCTTATCTTTCTTATAAGCCCACCTTAGGTGCTGGAAGGCCACTATAAGGTCTCCCTGGAGTCTTCTCTTCTCCAGACTGAACAAACCCAATTCTTTCAGCCTTTCTTTATAAGCAAGGTGTTCCATCCCTCAGACCATCTTTGTGACCCTCCTCTGGACTCACTCTAACAGGTCTCTGTCTTTATTCTGCTGGGAAGTCTAGAGCTAGATGCAGTACTCAAGGTGGGTCTCATGAAAGCAAAGCAGAGGGCCAAAATCACCTCCCTCAACCTGCTGGCCACTCAGCTTTTGATGCAGTCCAGGATATGGTTGCTTTGTGGGCTGCAAGCACATGTTGCCAGTTCATGTCCAATTTTTCATCCAGCAATATCCCCACGCCCTTCTCCTCAGGGCTGCTCTCAATCTCTTCATCCCATAGCTTGTATTATACTGATACCAGTGATTTCCCCAACCCAGGGTTCAATGATTATTACTGTGTGTAGCTCCCTGCCCCCCCGACTGAAGATCTGTTGGCTCAGCCATTCATCCCATCACCTTATGTCTGTGTTACGGGACATAGCACAGTTTTATTAAAAAAAATAGAATAAAATTACTATGAGTGGGGATTCTAAGGCACCTCTGCATCCTCAGCCCTTCCTCCTGACTAGGTGGAAGTGGCTTCTCAACAGCATGTTTGTTCCTTGATGCTAGGAGCAGGCCTATAACTCCATTATAGAGGGTGTCCAGGATGATCGTCTCAGAGTCTGGGCTCCTCTCCTAAGGATCAAAAGCTTACAGACATCTATGTGCCTTTCCACTTCTGTTTTTTAATATCTTCCCAGTGTGGAGGTCTCCTTTTTTCTAAGACTTAATCCCCAGATAAGGTGAAATCAGAGGTTTCTGCTGGTGAACCATGTACAGGGAGGAGGAAGAAACTAAAGAGGCGATGGCTGCTTCCCCCTTGGTGAAATAGATAAGAAAGGATGAGGTTCTTCTTTCCCTATGGGGTATGGTTTTGTAGCCCATTTCCAAAATGCATCAAGAAGCCAAAGAAAGTAATTTGTCATGCCTCTTTCTGCCTGTACACAGAAAGACGAGCTGTGTGTGCATCGTGGGGCAGACCTACTAAGAGGAAACTTAGGGAGGATGTGATATACCACAAAGAGGGAGTTTTTGATGGTTAAAATACACACCTCTGTCATCAGTTCCTAGCAGAAAATGACAGCCAAAAGACCAAAGTACCTATGAGCTAATTTAGAGAAACTAAAAGGTCCTCAAAATAACAGAGGGTTTGTTTCTGTAATCATATTGCACTGAGGAAATCCATTATCTTATTTATGGTTTGTTTTTCAGGGTCAGAGCAGACATAGTACTATTTATTGTGAAATACAGGTTGTAATGCTGTAACAGGTTGGGCCATCTTTGTGGGTTTGTCATACAGTCCTGTATAGTTTGGTTTGACTAGGGTGTACTCACCAAGTACACAAAATCAGTTAGAACTTTTTTAATTAAACCAGGTCAACATCAGCTAACTTACAGTGGTTTAATTCTGTAAGACAGTCCAAAGTAGGCTTTACAAACCTGTTCCAAGAAACAATAACTGAAATTTAAGAGAACAACAGCTAAAAATGTTAGGACACTTAGTGTGTTTCATTTAGCCAGGTGAACCGATGTTTTCACATCTGCAAGGTAGTATCTGCAGGGCTGTTGAAACAAGATTCACAGATCGCATCAACATTTATCAACCAGATATGGCCATTCAGAAGAAAAGTGGCATTTTGCAAGCTCATCATGTCTATACAACAGAAACAAACCCAAGAAACACGTTAGTGTTTACAAGAGAAATAAACCCAAGAAACAAGTCAGTGTTTATAACACCCCACAAAGTACCCTCTGCTTTCTCACTTGCTTTCAGTAATGGAAATATTGACACTGGCTGTGCCCAGCATCTCACCTAGCTTTACATCAGATCCATGTAGCAGTAAGCATTTGACTGCTCCTCCTATTACCATAATCCACCCTATTCTTCTGACCTCCTTTTCATGTCACGGAGATTAATATCTCCATAGATATTCATTGACCATAAAGGAAATCAGTGGTGAAGAAGATGACTGAGATCTGCTAACATGAAATCTATGCAGAGAGATGAAGACTAACTGTATAGAAGTTTGATGGCATCAGTTCTCGGTTATCCAACTTCGGGAAGGTAAAATCAGAGAAAGTACAGATGTGCCCATGTCCTGTCTTTCCCAATGGCTTTTCATGGCAGCTTCTGAGGAGTCATTTGGACAAGGGGTCTTAAATGAAGCAATCAGATCTTTTAAAACTGAGTGATTCCTTTCACAGATGTATAGTTACATGACTAGGCGAGGATTATACCATGCATCAAAGGACACAGCACTGTGAATACAATATTACAGGCAAATTAGGAATAGATCTGGACATGTAGCAGTATGCTAGAGTTGGGGTGACAACTGTCTGCTAGGTTACAACAACCACCACAAATCCATTATGTCCTTGGAAGCTCTTCAATGCTTGTCACCAAATAGCCCCTTTTTCCCATTAAACTTTTGGGAATTTAATCAGAATGTCTTTAGTTTGTTTGTTTGTTTATGTGTTGTTGTTGCAATTCTTATTATTTGGCACCACCTTGCTTTAAATATCTTTACTGAGAAAAATCTGACTACAAGAACATGTGGTAAGCAAGTAAAAAGAAACAGTATCAAACTGAAATGTCATGTGCAGAGTCTTCATGACTATTTATGCGTGAAGGTGGTTTTAAACACTTACTTAGGGAAAATGTGGATAGCTACATTGATTTTCATGTCCAGGGAGAGAGAAAAGGTCAAGATAGAAAACCTTCAATGGCTTAAAATTTGGGGGATAAACACCACTGTAATCCAAATAAGCTTACGGAGAGGCAAAGCTCAAGCTTGCGCTCTTCTCTCTCAGCAGCAATTCCTGGCAAAGCTATACTTCCAGTGGAGTTCCTCATTCACAGTACTGTGTAGTGGAGCTCAATGACTTTCTAAAGAGAAGCAATCACTGCTTTATAACCATTGTGATCCAGATAGAGTGGCTACCCATTGAGAACAGACAGGGAGTGGGAGGTGGGAAAAGGTAAGAAACTGAAGCTACAGCTCCTTCCCAGGACAGCAACTGTTCAAGCCGATGCAGATTAATACTGAGCTGCCACTAAAACATCACTGATTTGTGACCATTTAGCTCACACCAAAAAAACCCACCTCAACCTGGTCTCATGTGCCTTGCATACACTGACTTGGTTTATTTATTTATTTGGTCAAAAGTCACCATTTCCCAGCTTGGGATATCTCAGTGGTTGGCTGAATGAAGTCTGTCAGACTCCAGATGAAAAGGCTGTGAAACAGCACCTGTGGGATGTGGACAAACACATTAAAAGGAAATGTGCATAGTTTGTGCTGTGAACAAAGGTTCTTTACCCCCACCACTCTTCAAATATCTCAGGTCAACGTGATCCCCAAGGTTCTGGTATATTGTCTGAAAATGCTCAAAAACAGTCCTTCTAGCATGTTATTGAGAAATGATGTAATAGGGTTAAACTCAGACGATTCTGATGCAAACCCACTCAGGCTACACACAGTGGCTGAGGAGGGCAAACTCATGGCAATTGCAAACTATGCTGGTAGATGGCAAGCACACTGGTGAAGAGAATTGCCAAGCTTGTGATAACCACCAGGGATGGGAAAACTGTCAGGTAGTGCAATGTCACTACTTGGGAAAGGGCAGAGAAAGCACAGAAGAGATGTTTGCTCTCCATCTTGATCTTCCAGTCAAGAAAGGAATGAACCCAAGAGCATACCTACTTGCAAGAAAAGCATCCATCTCTCATCTTGGTTGTAAAAGTCATGAAGAAACACTACCTTGTTGTCAGATAGGGCTTCCCATCTCCCTGCCAAATGTCCAAGCCTCTTAGTGGTAGCGTCAGCCAGAATGAGTGAGTGACAGAAACAATGCAGGATAGGGAGCAGAAAGGTGTAGATAGACCCAACCTACATCTGTTGTGGAATAACAAGGAAGATTTGTATGACAACACTGTTAGGGAATGATCAGTAATGTTCCTCAAGGTTATGATTGCTTTGACCACTGGACTTGTCTTCAGAATGCAATACTGTCTAGTAATAACAGTAACCTTATGGGGTCTTACCTCTTAAAACACACACAGCAGGCACTTCCCATTTTACCCACGAGAGTGAACTTAGCAACTCTCTTACATTTGCCCAGTAAAAGTGTCATAGCTGGGTCTTCATGTGCAATCTGCATTAAAAGGGGACAGAGAGATTGTAGGGGCACAGGTGCTCAAAAATTAAATTAAACAAACAATCCATGTTGTATCCAAACACAGATTTAAGAAATTATGGACCCAGTGGTAGGATCTGAAGAAAGTGCTCCATTGATCATCTGTCCCACAGAGCTCCAACATCACTCTCTGACAACTTGGAAGCAACAAAACAAACTCCTAAATTACTCTTGAAGAATTGCCAATATTTGTGGTTTAATAGTTCAGACTGAACATATTTGGTTGTTTTCTTAAAGGCCCATTCCCTAGAATCAGGTTATTACCTGCGAATTTAACCTACTTTCATCTGAAAGCCCTTGCAATCACAGGGAAAGCAAAACTGTGAGGGAATGAAGGAAGGGAAAAGCATATGAGTATAAAGGGGGGGAAAAAATGTAGTCCAGAAGGAGTGACTTTGAGAGCCTGATGATTTTTAAGGAAATGTCTTGATTTGTTGTAGTCTGACTCAGGCTTTGAGCAAATAGAGCTATTGCTTGTCACCATTAATTTGACTGGTTCTTCAAGTCCTGAGGATTTTTGTAGTCCCCAGCCCTCTGTCAGGCCTCCAAAAATGAAGGTGTGCACCTGAGAAACATTTTCTTCCATAATAGCCAATTTTTCTTTAAAATTAATGTCCATGAATAGTCTAAAAGATTAATTTCATTGAGATCAGTTTAGAAATTGTTTACCCAGAATGATTCTTGTGCTGACCCATAGTCTCTTCCTGCACATCAGTATGAATTGCTATAAGCAAACCTCATGCACTGAGAGAAGTGGCACATTGAGGATGGAAAGTTTCCAGGTTTCCTGCCGCTATTGCCTTTGGGTGCTTGGTACATGGCATTTTCCAGATTTCCACCTTACCCCACTGCTTGCTGTCAGTCTGAGTAAATCTGACTGATACTGTGACTAGGTTGGTTTCAAGCAAAGGCAGGGTGGGATGGGGTGGGCGGCTAGGGTAGGAATTAAGATACCTAGAAATTGAGCATGAGGTGGCTAGTGTTTGTTCGTGTCAAAGAACTCTTGTGCATCCCACCTTCTGGATGTGACATTGCAGAGTTCAGAGATGATGCAGAGTTCATCGTTGGAACTGCTAGAGCCTGCCTACAGCTGCTTTGGCATGAATTATCCTGGCACAGGCAGGATTTGTCACAATATAAGAAAAGCGTGTCTTCCATCAGTCTGGTTTATTGATAGCTGCCTCCAAGAAAAATGCTGACTGAATATACAGAACTCTAAATCCCCAGTTTGCCATTCAAAGCCTCAAGGAAAACAATAACCTAGCACCCTGTCCAGTACTTTTTCACTTTATGCTCCAAATGGACCTCAATGTCACAAATGTGCTATCTGTCAAGAACTGTGTTTTATTGGCAGCTCACCCTGATACACAAAGGCTAAGAGTGTATGCCCGCCCTTAAAAATACCAACTTGAAAGTTTTCAGAAAAAAAGTTTACAAGTCTGCCTTTGCCGTGTTACTGAAGGCCTATATTGATTAGCCAAAAGTTTCTCTTTGGAAAATTCACTCCTTCCCCAGCAACTGATAGCCTTCCACCTTCATGGTAGCAACCCCCAGCCCATCTGTGAGAGCACCAGGCCAGCACTAAATGCTGCACATCTAGTTCAAACCAGTCTGTAAGCATGCTCTGCCACGGCAAATTGGGTTCTTTCAAACTATTCTGCTAAACTAGTTTTCAAGCTGCAGATGGGTGAGGCCACGGGGCCACAAAACCCAACACCAACAAAAGAGGGGGTTCAGGGGAGGCCAAGGTGGCTCTGGCAGGTGCGGTGTGCCAGGAGCAAACACTGACCATGAAACCTCAACTTTACAGCTTCCCTGGGTTCAAATAGCACATCCGATTTGAATGCATCCACTGTGCAAGCCCTTGAGGCTCTCAGTCATCTCCTCACATGCAGAGCCAATAATACTGCTGGCTTTGCCGAGGCTTGTGAAAATATCTTCTCCTTACAGAAGACCAAGACAGGACAAAACAAAGGCCTCCCCATCCATTTGCTTCTCTCAGAGTTCTCACACCTCATTGCAATTCCCTCTGATGCTCTCAACTGCCTTCTGGGATGCATGAGGTTTTGACCAATTAGCTCATTGACTTTCCTCTGAGCCGTGCAATTGTCTTTGCTTCTGCATTTGTTGCCTTTGATGTCAGCTGCCCCCACAGCCACATGTGATCAATCATTTTTGGGGCTGAGAACATCTTTCTCTCTTTTTCTCCTTTTCCTGTGCCCCAGCCAGTTTTTGACTCCAGTTGCTGCCTGAGTCTATAGGTAAGTGAATGGTGTTTTCTGCATATAATCCAAGTGTTTTTTTAATTCTCTTCCGTGGGACTAAACAGTGTGGAAGAATGCAGATTAAAAAAAAAAATCATTCTCATGCATGATTCATTTTGCCTGTGTCAAGAGTTTACTTCTTTCATCTCTGCAGATGAGTAAATGCATGTGCTCTTCAGTCTGGCACAGTAGGCTCATCTTTTCTCACAGTATTTGTCAGCAAGCAAACAGGATGTCTGCCCACCATCAGGAACCAGCAATGCTAGTGGCAGAAAAGAGTGAGGATCAGGGTTTTGAATGATGAGCTAAGTTTAACTGTTGTTACTGAAACACAATGATAAAAGCAAGGCATATAAACATTTAATTCCCCCAGAAGCACCTGGATAATCTGCAGGTCAGAACTGTGTCATTCTCCTCCAAACATCATCCTTAGAATAGGGTAGTGTAAAATGTTCCTGAATACTTTTTCCTTACAGGAAAGAATATTTCCAAAATAGTATCTGACTAAAGAACTCTCTGAAATGTCCTGATGAAGGTAAAACCAAAAGGGATATTCCTTCAAAATCTGAATGCTGTGTAAGGGCTGTGATAGGAAACATTTACAGCCCATGATAGTAAAGAAACCTTTTCTCCTTAACATTTCTCTAAATGACTGTATGCCCAGGTACATCTCTACTAGTTCTGTCAGTCCTAAGACAAGAGGTACAGCATAACTCATCTCTGCACATATTAACTCTTCCATCCCACAATGGCACCACTTCTTTCATAGTGTCTGTTAGGAACAGTCCCTTGCCTACATCACCCTCCAGTGTATGCAAAGTATGTGCTAACTGGTACCAGTGTTGCTAGAAGGGAGAGTCCAGGTGGGTTTTTTGAGCTTTTTCTTTTAATTTCTAAATTGTCAATAGCTAGTGATGAAAACAAGGCTCGAGAACTACTACAAAGCTCCACCCAAAAGAGATGCATCTTTCCCTATTTTTTTTTTTTTTTTAATTCAAGCAACTAACTGCACATGGGAATCACAAGCAATATACTATGTAATACCATTACTCTTCTGTTCAGTAAAGGTGTGATACTCAAAGAAAAAATTATTTGGTTCCCAAGCATGCACTGAGAAAGGAGAGCAAGTGCATCGAGGCTCAAGAAAGTGCATGAACTCAGTCACAGGCCATGAAGTCAAAGGTTGAAGCTTGAGGCTGAAGCGAGGTCTTCCACTCCTGATGAGGAAGGGAGGAGCCCCATAATATACTGAGTAACCTTCTATAAAATGAATATTGAAAGAAGTTGAATATCATTAAAACCTAGGAAATTAGCGGAAAAGTTTTTGTTTTAATTCTTCTTACCTGGTTGAGATCAATGTACCCACCTCTTCCTGTATATACAAAGTCTAAAATACTTCGTACCAATGAAAGTATGGAAATGCATCTGCACCAAGACTTCCGTGGCCTGTGTCTTCCATCTTAATAAGCTGAGTAACCTCTTCATTATCTTCCTATTAAGTGAGTTTAAAAATCATCCTACATTTATCCCTGGAATTAGCAGATGCCTGGTTGCATCGTAGGTTTAATTTGTTGGAGTCAAAATACACTAATAAGTAACAGATATTCATCCTTCATGCCTCAAGGTAACAGGGTTTGTTTTTATTTACAAAGCATCCTTATATAGCTTAAACAACTTGCCCCAGCAGAGAGGAGATGACCTGCCAGCGACTGCCTGTCCTGCTGACACAGTGCCAGGACTGCACTGCAGGGTGGAAAACGTAACAGGAGACACAGGGAGGATGTCATGTACCGCAGACAGGGCACAGGGTTTTTAGTGGTTAAGATGACAACAAATACGCACCTCTGTCATCAATGCCTAGTAGAAAGCCATATCCATGGAGAAATTTAGAGAAACCAAAAAGGTCCTCAAAAACAAGTGAGGTTTTGTTTTTTGAATAATGATAATGTACTGAGGAAAGCCATTATCCTATTTATGGTTTGTTGTTCAGACTTCCAGCCAACAGCACACCATACTCTGTGAATATATACATTCTAATGATATGATGGGGTAGGACGAAGATGTTACGGGTTTGTCACACAGTCCTGCATGGTTTGCCTTAACCAGCATGTAATTGTCAAGCATAAGAAGCATTTGCAATTTATAATGACTGCCAGGCCAGTGCCTACTAATTGCTGTAACATGATTGCACATGACAACAAGAGAGAAGGAAACATAAGAAGAACTGATAAAGGGAAGGGTTCAGGGGGCCAGTCCAAAGAACAGCAAAAACGAATTCAAAACAATTTCAGTTGAAACCACGTAGCAATTTTGTTATGTTGAAGCAGAACTGCAACTAATTTAATTGACTTAAGAATGAAAGGAGAGTCTGATCTCAAATACTGTCAAAGACCACTCGCTTCTCAAGGGATGGGCAGGCAACAGAAAACCTAAAAGATTAGGATCGTTGTCACTTTGTCTCACTGAGCTGGAGATGGATTTCTGAATCACCATTCTCATCCTCCTTTGTTTGTGGGCTTTTGTAGCCAAAGTCTTCCAAGATTTTAAAAATCTGGGCATTTTAAACATATGTGCCTTCCTCTCATGCCCATCTAACATGTTACTTCCCAAGAAAAGCTTTTAAAGGTCATAACTATTTGCAATTCTCCTTGACTTTGCAGATTCTTTTAAATTCTTGGTCTCTAGCCAGTCCTCCAAAAATTTGAGGCACTGAAAATTAAAGGACACTGTTATCAGTTGAGTTTTTCATTAATAGCCTAGGTCTGCACAACATGACAAATTAGACAAATACTCAGAAAAATCTGGTTAGAAGACAAAAGGTGAGTTGTAGATACAGCACAAGTAGGGATTTATTTTACATGGGGTTGGATTTTCAAAAAAGGATTGAGTTTTGCAACATTTAACAGTTAGATTCCTACCTGTTCTGTACAGTTTTGCGTCTGAAGAGATAAATGAAGGAAGGTCAAGTGGTTGAACTGGGGTCTGAGGTCCTTTGTCCTTACTGCACAAATCTAAGCCCCACTTTATAGCAAGTTTGCCCTAGAGACAACCTCTGAGGGATGTCTGAAACAGCACTGGAGAGCAAGCCAACTCTTCAGCACTGTGGATGACTTGGGTTCAGTGCCCAAGCTCACTTCCAAGGTTTTTTTCATTTGGCAATGCAGACATACCCTTAGAATCCTTCCACTGTCTTTTCAAATGCACAAGTACGTCCAGAAGCCAATTCAAACTTTGGCAAAGCTGCCTCATCTCCTTTTGGATATGCCTCTGTCCCTCCATTGGGTATAGTGGAAGCCAAGGTAATTTGGTGACTAAATCCTCTCCTAATCTAGCCATTTATGAAAGAAAGGAACAAACCGAGATTCTTGTGGGATTTTAATTTTTTTCCACAAATATTTGAAGTGTTGAGGAATACATATGGTGCTCCTGCAGTGCCAGCTGCAGATTGAGCTTTGGACAGCAAGAGCCCAAAGCAAGAGGTTATGATCCAGCACTGACCTTTTGAACAAGAAAAGGCGTGGGGACCTGTGGCACAGCCAGGTGAATGGACACTCAGAGACATGGTAGGAGCAGAGGACTCAGCTGAAAGAACTCAGACTTTTATGCACATAGACTGTAAGGGTATAAAAACCCAGTGTTTCTTTTGTTCAGGGTCCTTCCTCGGAGGCACCAGCTCAAGGTGTTGCTGCACCATGATAAAATTACTTAAAGGAACAGAGATTTGAGACTCTGCTATGGGAAACTTGTGGACGAGCTGGCAAGGAAACCTGCTCTGACTGTGTGTGAGTGACGTGTGTCGGGAGTCAGGTGGGGTACCCGTGGGATCCCTGGAGCCACATTCTGTGAAGGGCATTGATCCCAGCAGTGACAGTCTCGGAGGGTGGGTGGGTGTCTGCCAGAGTGCCTCCTGAATGATCAGGTAGCAAAATTTCCTTAACAAAAAGCCATCATATATTTATGAAGATGTCACTTCAAGCAGTTTAGAACATATTAGCTTATCTGACATTTCAACCAGAAATACATTATTTGTTTTCATTACTATCTGGTTCTGTTTATAATCAGAAAAAAGTAGCATATGGTATAACCAAACAAAATATCATGAGTAGGCAAAATTATTGGTTTTTCAACAATCTATAAGTAGAATTGTCTTTATGCAAACAGCTTCAATAGTACTTACGAACATAGCTGACCAAAAGAGGAATTTCTGTCTAGTGAGAAAACTGGATATGTCCAAATCCCTTCACACTTTCAAATAGGGGAAGAAGCATGAATTCTGTATTTTAGGGAAGTTATAGCTCAGGCAACCATCTAGGCTATCATATCTCAGATCATAACTCAGCCATAGACATCTGTGATGCATCTCATAGAGAAGACAAATAGTAGTATGTCTTAAGCCTTGAATGGCAAGTGAAGAGCTCAACTCTACCCTTTGAAAAAAATGATACTCTAGAACTCAGAAAAGAATCCTTTTAGCACTTTCAGGGGACATGGATTACCATTATTACTAAATTAATATTTTAATTTTTTTCATTTGAGTTCTATGAAGCAACTCACCAAGCATCCTGGATCATCACAGGTTGAGGCAACAAATGTTATGTGTTGATGGAAACATTTCAGAAAAAAAAATTAAACCATCTTACAGTGGTAAATTTTGATTTTTATGAGAACCGCCATTTTCCATTTTTAAGATAGAATTTCCAAGCAACTCTTAACTATGGCTAACAAATATATCCATAACCATCAGGAATCATTGGTTAGCAAATGGAAAGAAAGCTCAGGTTCAAAACAAACAATGTGGGTTTGCAACCTTTCACGGTTTCATCTTAGGTATCATGATAACTAGCCTTTTTTTCCCCTAATACCCAACAGCAAGACTTTGTTCACTGTTTCAAATCTTACAAAGAGAACAAAAATGTGAGGCCTGAATGTGCAACCACCAGCAAGCAAATAAAAACAACACAAAACACATTCTTTGCACGTCTCTCAGTTTTGACTGGTTAGGGTCCTGACTCATGAGTGTCGAAAGTCTGGGGTTGCCAGCACTGCTTTTGTTTGTCACTAATAATCACTCATCCCAAGGAACATGTGGTTTACTGTCTCATGCCAGGCCTCCAATCTTAGGGGCTGAGGTTCCTTGGTGAGACAGCCTCTCCCAGCTCCAAGACACGTTCTTCCGCATTATCGGAATATTTTATTTTTTTAAGCATCAACTGTAAAATAAATAGATCTTTCCCTTGATAGACATTATGATTTTTTTTTAAGACTAATTTTGTTAGCCACAGAACTTTTGCAATGTTTCAAGACCACTGATAACTGAGCAGCATGGAAAAGAACACAACTACATCCAGCCTACTGTTTCTTTGGTTTTAATTACTTTCTCTGCTATGGCCAGAGACTTCTGGAATTATCCTCTTGGTGGAAATAAAGTTAAGCAGTTAGGCTCTTCTATGAAAATACTTAGCTAAGTCATAAGGGTTGGGGAAAAAGTAACACAGGATGAGCTGACAGTTGTATTCAGTTGTCTGGTAACCAAGGGTACATTCTTCAGAAGTGCCCAGATAAGTTGCATTTTCTAATGTGTTTTCATTCTCTACCTTCTCCCTGCTAGAACAGTCCCAAGACTAGTCACTTGGTTTTTTATATTGCCTCTTATAGACAGATTCAGGCTGCCCATAAATACGACCTGCCCCAGAGAAGGAAATGCAGAGTCCTTCTACTGCAGCCATTCTAGAAAGAAGATCCCATAAGAAGAGACTCCAGTCCATTTTCTACTTGGTAATATCTCTGTGCTAAGAAGCAAGTCCACTTCAACCATTGACTACAACCAGTGTCCATTTTCTCCTCCCAGTTTCTTTGAGGAATATGGAAATCTCAGAACTACTCCAAAAATAGTCCTACAAGCCAGTCATATAGACAGATATTCAGTGCAAATATCTTATGAGACCAAGCAGTTAAGCCAGAGGGCCAGATGCCTAAAGAGGGATTAATATCTACTAACATCAAATACTATTACATAATCATAATTACTATATAATTATCCCAATACAAGATATAAAGTTTTACAGTGAGTATAGTCATTCACTGGAACAATCTCCACAGGGGCATGGAAGTGTTCCTGTCACTGGAGGTTTTTCAGCCATGACTAGACAGGGTGATAGATAAACTCATTAAGGCTCCCTTTCCCCCAAAAGGTTGGACCAGATGATCTTTCGAGTTCCGTTTCAACCTGGACTATTCCACGATTCTATGATATATATCAACACACTAACTAGTAATCCGGACTCACATTTGGGTTTAAGCTGGTGAAAGGACTAAAAACCAAGTCTTATGAGGAGTGGCTGAGGGAGCTAGGGTTGTTTGTCCTGGAGAAAAGGAAGCTTCTGGGAAACCTTATTACTCTCTACAACTACCTGAAAGGAGGTTGTAGCAAAGTGGGAGTCAGCCTCTTCTCCCTGGGAACAAGCAACAGAATAAGCCTCAAGTTGCACCAGGGAAGGTTTAGATTGGATATGAGGATAAATTTCTTCACTGAAAGGGTGGTAAAGCATTGGAACAGGCTGCTCAGGGAAGTGATGAAATCACCATTCCTGGAAGTGTTTAAAAAGCATGTGGATCTGGCACTTAGGAATATAGTTTAGTGATGGACTTGGCAGTGCTGGGTTAACAGCTGGACTCTGTGATCTTAGAGGTCTTTTTCAACCTTAATGATCCTATGTTTCTATGATTGTTTAAAGAAATAGACACAAACTCATTTGGTCTGTTTTCAAATGTCTACATGAAATTAAATCATGCCCTAGAAGGAGAGTTTTCTATCTGTTTTGTTTTTCCTGAGTCCTACAGGGAATTTATGGCAGCTGATTCCATTGTATGCAGGAGCCCTCCAACAACGTGAATCACCCCTTGTGTGCTTACATTTCTCATAAATGACATTCCAGCTCTGATAGGACTATGCTTATGAAGTAGGAGTCTTTTATCACATTGCAGGTTTTACCACTGGGATCTCAGCTGTACCCCAAATCTCTGCAGCAAATTCAAATTGGAGAGGGAAGGGTTTCAAAGCCTTACTAAATTCATTAAGAAGGCCAGTACTATTCTGCTCAAGCAACGTCTAAAGGACCTGGACTCACAGAGACCCTCACACAACTAAGATACCTCTTACTGTTCACATACTTGCTTCTTGGCAGGAACATTGTTCCCAGAAAGGATACACTTGCTACTATGCCTGTCTAATCTAAGGGGAGTTTAAACTGCCAAGGTCTTGCACTCCAAAAGCTGGTCCTCACTGCTAGACTCTATAGCAAAATTTGACTTAACAGTTTTAAGCAAGACTTGCTGCAAAATATCCTACGGATGTCATAGAACAAGCAAGTAAAGGAGCATTCTGACTGTAGCCCTATACACTGGCATCTTCCCCAAAGACATGGAATGTCTTGGTCTCCCTTCTAGCCCTGCTTATGCATTTTACACTTCTGTTTAAGCTGCTTTGGAGAAAATGCATAAACAGTTATATTAGAGCTGCCAAAAGGCGGTCTCCGGCCCATTTCTGAAAATAGGCCTTAAATGCTTTGGAAAATGTCTTTCCCTTTATGCTTTCCACCCTAGCATAAAGATCTTGCTCTGACTGTTCATTGGCTGAAGCTTTATGTTTGTCACCCATGCCAAGAAAGAATGAAGAGGAGATATTAGAAAATCAAGATATCCAGCAGCAGATCAGGTATTTCATCCTCTCAGCCCTTCAGAAGTTCTCTACAGAAGTCTGCAGTGGGGACACATGTTTCAACTGTACTCAGGGCAGATCCTACCTGAGGACAAACAAACCAATGGAGATAGTCAGCAGTGGGCCTTTGGCTGAGAGATATCTGTATTCCTCTAGTGGATTTGATGTCTGGGTTTAGAGATTTAACAAGGACTGATAGTATTTGCAAAGGAATGTACCATCAAAACCACATATAGCTGAGCCAAGTGATATAAAGGAACTAACCAAACAGAATGTACTACAGAAATTGCATATAGGTGAGCCAAGTGATTTATAAGGACTAACCAAGCACAGTAAAGAAACAATGAGGAGGGGAACTGAGGCAGCCAGCCAAGCACCACGCAGTTGCTGTATAATCAAGTGAATTGCCTTGAAGCTCATAAGGCAGTCACTTAGAACTTTGGGGGCTCCAGACTGAGAAGATCACCAAAGACCCCTGATGAAGCCCTCCAGGACCTTGTAAGGATATGTATACATGCTAATAGGTGTTGGGAAATGTCATGATCATGTAACAGGAATGGGGGGAACAAAAAATGAGTAATCACGAGATGCTGACATATAAGAAACCTGGGTGTGCATTTTGGTGAAATGATGACCAAAGCACCCGGCACCAATTAAAGAATGCCTGATTTCTGAAACTCACATGTTGAGTCTTAGAGGTTTCTTTTAAGTGCCACTTTTAGGCAATAGGCTGATAATGCCATCTTCAGCATGAAGCAGTATTTGCTATTATATTGTCAAATACTAATATTTATACATAGGCCAAGGACATTGTCCTGCATGTTTCTGGAAAGTAAAACTGAAATGCTGTAAAATTAGTCTCTAGCAGAAGAAACATTTTCAGTCTCATAAAATAAATCTGATGACCCCTCTGTATGTTTATTTTTGAACTCTGAACCTCAAAAAAGCCAATAACCCAGTAAGGAGTCCTAGCTATTTATTTTCCTCTTGTTTCTTACCCATTAGTATATCAAAGTGGCAGTTTTCCAAACAGGCATTCATTTTGACAAATGCATTTTATGGACCCCTTTTACAGAGGCCAGACATTGGAGGATATGTAGAAGTTTCTGTAGAAAATTACCTCACTGTTAAGTAGTAAGGACACTGGATGTCTCCATCTCAGCCACCTATAAGTCATTTTGATTTGTCAAATGCATTGGCTTTCATAAAAACTCAAGGTAAGAATAGCCATGGGAATAATAAGCCTTGTCAGCTTCTTTCTGGTATGTTCCTAGCAACAGATGATAACAAAGCTGTTATCTTCCCATATGATTCTTGTACTTCCAAAGATCTTCTTTTATTTGCATAATGCCATCAGTCTTAAAATATTTTCCAATAACTAGCAGTAACAGTTTAAATAATTGCCTAATTTGAAACCAGAACCAAGATTTTCTGCATCCAATTTTACCTTTAAAATCCTTAGACTGCAATCATCTGTGATGTCTACGCAAATTCATCTCTTCAAGCAACTCAAAAGCTTTGTGAAACTGCAAATGTGAGAACAATGTTTATCTTCCTTGTCTCTCAGTCTAAAAAATCCTGACAAAATCTGGAACTGGTGACACTGCAAATTCTCTAAAGAGCTAAAAACTATGGACTGAAAGGCTTCCAGCTGGAGTCTATATCCCGGAGTTAGATATGCAGAACAGTGTTTATACCATCTACACATCTTAAGCTGGGCTTAAACCTGGGTATTTGCACATTCATAGCACCTCAGGTGTTCAGCTAAACACAAGCTTATGCTTGTAGACAATTTGAAGAACAAGCAGAGAGGCATAAGATAGACAATGTCAAATTTTTTGACATAAATATGTTAATCTTTGAAAATCCTTTACTACTATTGGGCTTTACTAGGCCTGTAGTTCTAACTTAACACCTCTATCTGGGCTTCTATTTCTGGTTCTGCAAAGTGTGACATTTTCTTCTCTAGTTCTACACTGGCTGGAAGTGCACAAGTACAAGCTAAAAGATCTATGCCTTTCTCCAAAGATTTATTGTCGAGCACTCACCTTACAGCAAAGTTGTCTGGTTTCATTTTTTGCATTACAACTCCGATATGTTACATCGACTATTTTTTTGCTGCTACTTAGATTTCCCCAGCTCCAACACCTCTTTGTTTTTCCAGTAATCTCTGCCTTTTCGCTGACCCATATACCCACAATTCAGCAACTGAGCTGTATTGGGTGCACCACTGGTGCCTGTGGGTAACCTCATTCACCTCTTGGCCAACTGCTCTTCTCACTCTCTTGCAACAGCAATCAAATGGGAAAATCCCCTTTGCAGAAACCCACCTCTGTCATCTTCACAGCTGGGTAAATGTGCATTTTCTTTAAATCTAGTATTGAAATCACAAAATTAATCATAACATATTTCCTATAATCTGGAATTGCCACTCTTACTGTGATGAAGAAAAAGGTGACAAGAGTTTTTGAAAGTAAACTCAGTTATGAGCCAAGTTTTACTGTAATTTCTAGAGCAAAGTAATCAAAAGGGGATGCAGAAAAATGAAAAGATGGAAATATGGGTCACTATCCTCTAAACAGCCCCAGAACATTATTTATGGGATATTACTGCTTCTGAGTCTCTACGACAGTGTTTTTGGTCAAGCGAGAGTGGGACGCAGGTGGAAGATGTGGAAGGTCACTTAAGGCTGCTGAAAATAAAGATGCATCTATCTATGTCACAGATGTGGTTTGTGTGTAAGGATTTGATAGGAAAGGTTTGCTTCATACGATGTCAAAAGCCACAACTTTATCTTCAACAGGGTTGCATGTTCATCCTTAATGTAAGACACATGTACATTTGAAACTTCTTACCTACTAAGAGACTGTGTCTTAAAGACAAAAAAGTCTGAGTATAGACAATCTTTCTATAACATTTAAAAGTCTTATTTCTGTGTCATTCTTTTCCTTAAAAGGCTGCTGGAATTGTCAGTAATTAGTACAAAGAGTAAAGCTGAGCAGAAGTACTCATATAAAGCTATGTACAAGCTAGAGAGGTACAGAAAAATGGAGTAATATAAAACAGCAATAAAAACTGGACCGGATGTACTCACTCATTGCTAGACATGTTACATGATTAATCGCTTGTCCTCATTGTAACAACGAGGCCAGGAAATCCACAAAACCTCAGTATGTATGTAATAGTGCATTTCTAGCTAACAAATTACGGCTATCAAGCTTCAGAAAGAAGCATGCACTCCATTTACTATAATTTAACATACTGGCCTTCCCTTAAAAGCTGGCAAAGTTTGCTACCATGCAAGCCCATAGCATCAAAATTCTGTATTTCAATGAGGGTAAAACTTCAAGCATTTAGCATTTACATGAGATTCAGCCAGAAAGACCACAATCAGAACAATTTGTGTAAAGTAGTTCATTGTGAAGGTGCTTCTGATGGTCCAGTGAGGCCAAGATATCCATTGCTAACCATAGACAGAGTAAACATTCTAACCAGGTTGTGGTGGCGTTACCTGGAGCCAAAGCACAAGCCTGGCTGCATTTTATGTCAAACCACTGACCAGCCCTATTGCCATTTGGAAAGTATGGCTGACATCCGATTGCGGGCCGCCCTGTGAGGTTCACCAAACCACCAGCTGTAGAGTGGTTATGCTGCTTTCTTCAAAACATTTTTGTGGCTTTCTTGAGAACACAGTATTTATCAGGTGAGTAGCACAGCCAGGATGGTTTTATCTCCTTGTTGCCACTGTGCTTCAGTACCATCCCAGAGGCCTCCCTTCTGCTCAGCTGTAAATAGAGTGTATGAAGAACCATTCTCTGGAGGGGCTGCAGGCATCGGAACACATTTTATGGCTAACAAGGAGCATTTTCAGTCTGAACTCCCGTACACCAAGCAGGAAATAGCATCCAGTTATTTATATAACTGTACCTAAAGTATTTTCTATTTCTTTCCAATGTAACTTAAAGAACATTTTTACCTTTTAAGCTGCAATTTTGCGTCAGCCCATAACCAGTACTTGCTCAATGGGAGAGGACTGCAATTCCAAAATGGTTACTTCAGGTCTTCTCAAGGAGTGGTTAATTAGCAGTTGAATTCTCTCTCTGCACTTCAATTAACACATGACAAGCTAACGCGCCTGTTAACATCCATCTGCTGCACATCATCCTCTGCTCCTGACCTCTTTCCTAAAGCCTCATCAATCAAATTCAGCTTGGCAGGAGACTCCCACCATCTCCCTGTGCAAAGGGCAGGAAGCGTCACTCAGTTTCACAAAATGAGAAATAAAGAAGAATAAGACAGGATTCCTACTCAAAAGACCTTACAGAAGCTCCCATGTCAGTGCTGAGCACAGAATTCCCTTATTCCAGGTAATCGCAGTGTTACAGACATCATGCATCTTTGCATGGTCTTTACTGCTCTGGCTTTTATGACAAAGTCATATCCTTGGGAAAACAGTACAAAGAGGGGCAATATCATATGGAACTTCAGTTCCTTGCATTTCTAGTGTTATCTTTGGGAACTCCTAGACTTTCTGGTCATGTAGCCATGGGTTTGCTACTGCCTTGAAGGTGAGTCATCATCTACAACAGGGAGAGAGACATTTCATCCTTATGACTCCTCACAGAAAGGTTTCCAAAACAGTCAAGTACTTGGAAAGATAGGTCCCCCCACAGGCAGGGCACTAGACCAGGTTGCTCAGGGCCCTGTCCAATCCAGCCTTGGACAACTCCAGGGATGGAGCAACCACAAATTCTTTGGGCAACCTGTTCAAGTGCCTTAGCACCCTCACAGTAAAGAATTTCTTCTGAATATCTAATCTAAATCTCTCCTCTTTCAGTTAAAAGCCATTCCTTACTGTCCTATCACTACATGCCCTGCTAAAAAGTGCCACTTCCAGCTCTCTTGTAGCTCCCTTTAGGTACTGGGAGGCTGTTGTAAGGTCTCCCTGAAGCCTTCTCTTTTCCAGATTGAACAGCCCCAGCTCTCTCAGCTTGTCTTTATAGGAGAGGTGCTCCAGCCCTCTGACCATCTTTGTGGCCTCCTCTGCACCTGCTCCAGCAGGTCCACATCCTTCTTGTGTTGGAAGCCCCAGAGCTAAACTTACAATGTGATTAACTTTCAAACTGTGAAGGCTTTTCTACGTGCAAGCAGTTTGGGACAGTCTTTGAATGATTTCTGGATTTGCCTGAAAAGGCTCACAATTTTTGAGCCTTACTAAAGGAAAGTATCTGAAATAGTAAAATATTTGTTTGATTTATTTGGGAGAGTAAGAAAAATGATAACTATTGTGGGATCTGGCAACTACAAGAAGCATTCCTCTTTGTTAATGCTCCAAACTCTCCAGAAAAGCCCAGGAGCATTGTTTCACCTTACAGAGAGGGACACACAAGAGTGCTTGAAGGGCACAGGTCTTGCCTCAGGTAAAGCAAGGCATCAGCAGAGGTAGGTATCAAAACCAGGTTCACAGGCAAACTGAAAATAAAGCCCTTCAAGTCTCATGCATATTGTGTCCTCTGACACAATCTGTTAGGCTTATTTTTATCAGCCATATGACTAGTCCTGTTCAGTGACAATTCACTGTACACATTTCAACGGAAAGAAAGAGGCTGAGCAGCAGAGGGCTGACTGTTTACCCTCTCTTGGTTGCTATGCTCCTGTTCAGACTGACTCTTTCTAACAGAGATTTCACCTTTTTTGATGGTATCAAACCTTCTTCAGGGTCAATGAAATGTCTGGAGCATAGGACCTGAGACTGGGAGACCTTTTAGGAACAGAGAGTAGTATCAAAGCCAAATCAGGAAAGCAAAACACAGGAATTCCAGGGAAAAGGTGCCAAGGGATACCATGTGAAGTCAGTGCAATCCACAACCCTTGCTGAAAGTTACTAGAATGAGAGGGTGGACTAGTTAAAAAGTCCCACCCAATAAGGACACTACAATCAAAAAGAAAGAAAGGCTTTGCAACCTTTACTCTTCTCAACATTCCAAGACTGTAGAAACCGCAAATTTAAAATCAGATAATGAATTTAGGACATGACTGTGCTTGAACATTGGACTTGCAAACAGAAGACAATTGGTAAGAAATTAATTTCTGTTCAAATTAAGTGAGCTGCCAGGGTCAAGACTGTGTTATGACCACAGTGCATTCTCTTTCTTTTTCTTCTTGTTAATGAGATACAATTACATGAGTTTTAGCTTTACTGCACTTTTAGGCTAGTTATTGAAAAAAGGTTCACATTTTAAAAAAGAGAATTGAAAATGAACGTTGGAAACAACTAACGCTCCCATTGCTGCCATGTAAACAGATTAATGGTTATTTCCCTAATTAATCTAAATCGCTCATCCAGTGTAATTTGGATGACTGCAGCAAGGTTGACTTTTTTATGTACTTAAATTTTCTCTTAACAGTTGTGGCTAGCTAATACATGGAGAAAAATAAAGTCAAATTTTAAACATGCTGACTACAAGCTGGGCATATACCATAAGCAGTGGCATTCCAACACTTGCATAAGGAGAAAAAAAAATCTCACAAAATAATTTTAAACAAAATTTACCAAATTCTCCAAAACCATGTCTTTAGGAGCCTCTCAGAAGCATTTTGATCATACTGATGAGGGTCCTCCAGACTCCTTGCAGAATTTGCAACACCCACCTCTTTATTTTCTCAGGCAGTCACAGGGAAAGAGGTTTTGTTGAAGATGCCAGCATGTACTAGGCTTGTCAGGATCTCAGGCTTAACCCTGTGATGACTCTGACTCCTTAGGATATAATCTTCATATCATGGTTTACAGCAATAAACTACGACACAAGTTCTGAACCTCCTTAGCTAAAAGAATGAAAAATGTGTATGATCTGTTACCACAGAAATATTAGCTAAGCATCTCACAGTCCTGTAACAGTTAACTTGGATGCTCTCCTATGCCCAGTGCTTTTTAAATCCGATGGATTTAGCTGTGAACTCTCCTCTGATACATAGTGCATAACATACTGTAACGAGTTCAACAGGACAGCTGAGTACTACCATTTCTCTTGACATAATTTCTCTAAACAACTACATTCTGATGAGCTGCTTTTACAGTTTGGTTTCCACAGAGCCATATTCTAATCTCCTAGACAAACGTTCTGCATCTCCTCTAAATCTACAACTTCCAGCATGAAGAGATGGTTCTTCATTGTATATCTGTCCATATTCTTGGCATTTTTGTAGCATCCTGAATACTATGTCTGATTTTGTGTTGTTAATCTGTTGCAGCATCTGTTCAGAGCACAATACTATGGGGCAATAATTAAGCAAACACAACCTTCTCAGAAACACAGACTGTTTGTTATTAAAGGTTACTATCTATTTAAATTGTGACCTGATGCAAGTGGGTGAGACAAGTGGGATTCTGCCAGCTTTCAAAAGGACTGAGCTGTGCCCTGTGTCCAGAAGCTGCTGTTAACACAGCACACTGCACATACATCTGCACAAATTACGTAGTATGTTGGAGTTACATTATACTTCAGTATCAGCTTAAAAGTTACTTTCAGATCAGCATAAAATCCAAGGGTTTTGCAAGCAATAAGTTGGGTTCCAAACCAAAGCAACCACAGATTACTTTCCTACAGGAGTGAAGAACTCAGCCAAAAGCAAGCTTAGCTCTTCTTCACTGCTTGATGATCTCTGGTAGGCAAGCCTTATTCCATAGCCTCACAGCTAAGAAGACTCCCCTTGCTGGTTTTTAACCACTTCCACGAGCCAAGAATAAAAAGGCCAGAAGTCACATCAGGACAACAGTGTAGGGTCAAAAAAGAAGCCAAAGACAATAACTGTACTACAAGACTGGACAAAGGTCAGAAAAAAATTAGAAATAAGAAATAGCCACAAGGAAAGTATAGGAAGAAACTCAGAAGTTAAATGAGGTGGAGGCTGTACAAAATAGGACATTGGCAATAAGTGGACTACAGGGCAGATGGTAGAAAAACGTATCACACTACTACACCCTTTCTTTTCTCTATATTCATCTTATTCCTGGTTGAAGCACTGGATTTTCAAGAAACCAAGTCAAATGAGTTGTACAAGTGTTTCCTTTTGCCCATTCTGAATTAAAAACAAACTCAAATAAATGGACAGAAAGCTCCCTCACAGTCCTAGAAGCAGCAGCAACTTTTGGAGGGATAAAGGCAATGCAGACTGTATGTTTTGACTACATGAAGGCCCCAATTCCAGTCTTTGCAATTTCTGTGGAAAGGTGTTGTGCAGGCATGGACTAGATAACCAGTACCTTGACCACAGACACGGTCTCATGTTCATCACTGTTAGTTCCCTTGTCTCAAGCAGTCACATGCTTCGTGGTTTGCCTTAACAGCAGGGGAAAGAGACAGCATTTGATTCATATGGTGCTCTATAACCAGTAAGGTCAGTGCTCTGGGTACATTTCTTCAGCCTTGGCATGACTCACTTTCCATAGCCACCTTCCAATCGGAGGCTCAGAGCAGTAGCCAACATGGAATTCAGTCACACCAGAAGCTCAGGCTAGGGAGCAAGAGGAAGGTCCGAGCAACAGCAGCAGGAGATGGAGGAGCACACATGTTGGGCAAAGACTATGGACTAGCTGGAGACTTAACTCTCAATTTAATACACCAAGGTTAAACAAAGTGCATGGATACTGTTCTGTGGTTGAATAAAGCCAGCCAGAACCAGACTGCTGAATGAAAGAAAAATAAAGTCCAGGCAGGAAGAGAAAAGCTCAGATTTATCTTCCACATGAATATCCTTTTCTTTCCCTTTACGAAAATGTTTATTTTCTTTGTTCCCAAACTTGCTACTTGTCTTTTTTTGGCGGTGCAATATTTGAAGAGTAAGTTAATTATTTACTTGCTTCAATTAACATATATTTTCTATGTGATTAACCACGAGGCATTACCCAAACAAAAAAATCTTTGGAACAGACACGGTAATGAAACAAAACAATGCTCCTTTGGGAAGCAATCTCCAAATACTACAGAAACCTCCTTTAAACAAGCATTGCAAAAAATAATCACAGACAGTTGCTCATGCTTACTGTTTTTAAAATAAGTTCAGCAAAAATTTCCTAGTTCTTGACATGAAACCCAGCTGAGATTAGTAGATTCACAACTTACACATCAAAAGGCATTACGACAGCTATTTGCAACATCAGTACTTCTAAACCTTAGAACCGGTACCTGTGCGTACCATCATGTCTGCTCAGCATTACTATTTTGGGGTGCTTGACAATATGCTGTTTGGTACATTTCAACAGATACCAAACATTTGAGGATTTTGAAGAAGCCTATGAAACTTCATTTCACACATTTTCATTAGCAGTGTATTCTTTCATTTGTCCATCTACAGCTGGGTTCTAAACCAATTCCCCAAATACTGTACAAGGTGCCAAAGTCCTACCTCAGTCTACACAGAAATATCAAGGCAACCTTCTTAACGTAGCTTCCAGGCAAGATGAGGCTGAGGTAGACCAGTTATTATATCCTACATGTGTTGAGATTAGAGTCCATGTGACACTTTACTGCACGTAAGAAGAATGATGGGTTTACCTTTCAATCCAAAGACAGGAGAACAGCATTCTCGCTTCCTGCCAGACACCAATTTATTTCTTTAAGAAGTATGCCATCTACTGATACATTATTACTATACCATTCTTCAAGCGACTTCACACAACCACTGACCAAGACCAGTCTTAGCTGTGCTAGTTGAAAAGAAAAATAATATTCCATGAACTTACAAGAAACGACAGCACTCTCTAAGCCAGTGAAATGTGTTTTATTTTAAGCCACTGCTAAAACAAGGACAAATTTAGTGCAACCTGGAGTTCATAATCTGAAAACTGAATATAGTTAAATTACTGAAATGGCAAAACTTGTCAGCATTATACAGTACAAGACCTTCATATTCATTGAGTACAGTTACATAAACATTTATAGTTATACAAACTGCTTTTGGTATACAATTGCATCACTAACTGGGCTGTGAATTACTGTAACACTGCACAAATAAGCAGCAGTTCCAGCAAATTATAATAAACTTTAGTATTAAATACTATTCAGACATTAAAACAAAGGCCCTCTAAAACTACAACTCCAGCTATACAACAGGAATGTACAAAGATGGTGCAAAATAAAGTGACTACAGTGGCTGGGCTCTGTACTTGCCACTTCAGAGCTCAAGTACAGTAAATGCTTGACAGCAGAAGCTCTTGCTGAAAAGCCAAAATTCTTACACTAAAAAACATTCCTGAATCTCGTATTTTCATTTGCTAATCAACTGTCTAAAACTACAGGGGTTTACGCTGGTGACCATGTTCACTATTTATTGTGTTCCCATCTCCAACAATATGTGGCTGTTCATCGAAAAGGTCCCAGACAACGTTACATTGGAAAATGTAACATTTAAAATCTGATACCATCCTTGAGAGACCTAATTAGTCTTGGAATGTGGATTGCTGGGGTTTTGGGTTTTGGTCAGCTTTTTTCTAAAAAGCTCACACAATCTTTTAAAACTCAAGAACAAAGATACTACAGAAACTGCATTCAAGTACACCGTCTGAGCTACATTTTCACATCCTTATTATGTGACAGCAAATCCTCTTTAATTTTAGCATATGAGTTTGAGTGTTTTTTAATTTTAAGGCTTTATGCATACTTCTTTTTTATTTATGCACCCCATTCTGAATGTTTAAACTTGTTTTAAATATGGACAACTTTTAATTGTTAATTTATAGAGGGACTATTTTCAAAGTGCTTTTTTCCAGAGAATCTTACAAAGCATCCCAACACTTCATAAATACATTTGGTGTTCTGAGAAATGGAAGTGTTTGGGTCATTTCTGAAACAATAACATCATTGGATATACTTTCCTCAACTTAAAAATTAAATTACCAGGGCTTCCCATACAGAAAAAATGCAAGATGAAATAAACTCTACCTTTTTATGTTTGTTTATAAAGCAGAGTTGTCTGCTTTAAATGGACCAGAATGTGGCCTTTCATGTTTTTACAGTTTTCACTTACACTTCTGTACTTCTGTCAGGAGTTTTAGATAAACTCAGCAAGTATCATTTAAGACTCTCATTAGCAAAGAACAGCTTTCTCACTAATATGGCAGACAGCATCAGTCAGATACAGTCAGAGTAAGGTTTTCCAAAGATTATTAAAATTATTAAATTATAATAATTTTGCCAGGCTAGTTTAATGCTTTCCTAATTTCATACTCAAGGAGAAAAGCCAAGTCACTCAGAACAAATTTAAAACAATTTGTACAGAAAATGGTTACAGAAAACAGTTTGCTTGTTTCCAGTAAAAATGAAGTAATTTACAACATTTTTCTCATGTAAATTTGGAAACTATGCTACTTTCCTCAGAGGCTAATATAACAAGTTGTTCCTTAATATAACACCAATTAATAGTTACATAAATATTTGATCCAGCCTGAAAACAAGATTCCATTTATAAAAATAATTTTTAGTGCAACTATTGTTGCACTAAAACTTTCTGAATAGCTGTAAGCTTTGGGAATCACACAATTTTCTGCCTTTCCCCACAGAAGTAACTAGAAAGAAAAAACACCAACTTTATAAAATCCAACATACTGAATAAATCAGTTAAAAAATGGCTGTTCCTGTGGTGTTGTTTAGCTGGTTGTGTTTTGTTGCGTGTTTTTTTTTTTTTCAAGAGTACAGCTTTGTACATTCACAATACCTTCAATATCTTTCTCAATTTGGACATGTACAGAAACATTTTACTATTACTACTGTATCTTCATATCCTGAAATTCCACTTGGTGAGCAAAACTTACTCCTGAGGCACTGCTTTTAGTATTTTATTTTCTTGGCATTTCAATTTTGTAAGTAAATTTGTACTAGGGAAGATGTTGCAGCCAAAGAATGGTTTCAAATTTTTGTCTAAAACAACACTGAAAGTCAACCTTAAAAAAAAAGAAAGGAGTATGGGGATGGAGGAGGAAAAAAATCCAGATAGCTTTTGTATAATTCTTAAAAAAATATTTGCTACTAGGCCCATCCTCCAAACACAGGAATTAAGATAACTTTACCTACCCTACTTTGGGCTCTAAAGAAAAATCATTCCTGACACCTGGCATTACATTACCCGTAACAAAAGACCCTGAAGTAGTTGTTGGTCTTTTTGTCACATGGCATACATAGATTTTTCTATCAGTGAAATGATATGCAAAGTGAGGTAATAAAACTATGAGCGTAACAGAATTTTAATTTAGTGGCAAAAGTTTGCATTTAAAGTTCATATTGGTGAGATCTCATACACAAACAGATATACATACATACCTGTGTATGCACATGTGTGTACACACATATGTGCACATACAAAAACATTCAAAATCTTTAGCTCTGTGAGAAAGGCAGAATTCCAGATGACAAAGGAGGACAAAAACCAACCAGATCTCTACAAAAAGGGCAGTGTAATGCCCTCCTGAAACACAAAGACATTACAAGGAGCGTGTTCTTGAGTTTACCAGTGTGACACCGCATAGTAATTCATGGGGTAGGAGAAATCAGAATTGTACATACACCATTCAAATTCAGGAATAGATTTAGAGACCATCTCTCTCTCCTTGTTTGGGATAACAAACTTGTGCACCATATCAACAGTCTATTTTCCTGTGAAAAAGCCTTAAAGATTTTTTTTGTTCATCCAAAACAAGTAAGGCTCTATGATTCTTTTGTAGGTTTCAGGTGGTAACCTTGTAATTACCAGCACATGTCTTTTTCTCTCAAAGGATATATAAAAAACAAAACCCAAAAAACATTTTCAAACTACAGGGTATGTAAAGGTCCAGATTTCCCTTCAGACAGAAAGGCAAGTCAGCAGCACTGGTGAGAAACCTGATGAGACTGCTAAAAACATTTGATTAAAAGTCCCTTTAAAAAAAATTCAGTGAAGGTAGTTAACAAAAATGAAAAATCCATTTGCAAGAAATTTCCCCTTTACGTTTTAATTAGCTTTCTTTGCTAATGTGCTCACTGAGTAACAAAACTGTCTTTATTACTGAAAAGAAAATTCATATGTGACTGTTAAGAAATAAGAATTAAAACTAGTCAAAAAGACAGCCAAAATCCTCATAAATTTCTATCTGCTACTTTTAACACATCTGTGTGAGAGACTAAAGTACAAATTATTTGACATAGAATTAGTGTCATAGAAGTATCTGCATACAAAAAGCGTCAGTAAAAAATTTAGCATTTTAAATTTGATTGGAAAGCTGCAGGAAATCTTGCTGAAGAATTATGCATGAAATTATGTTCAACTACTCACTCTGCCCTTCTACTAGAATTTACCAGCTCTATGGTGCTCTTGGGCACATAAGGCCTGGCCAAGATTGGTAATTTTTTCCATTGTCTACAGCACAGTATTCCAGAACAGATCCTTGCAGAAATCAGTGCTCTTAGTCACACTGTGAATATAGCACACACAGGAGTGGTAAAAAGAGCTATCCTGGCACAGTGGGAATCCTAAATATCATGCCTGAGACAGCCTCCTCTGAACTACTATCATAGACAAGGGATATTTTCATAAATATTTCAATGGTCTGAACACAGCAGTAAATACAAGTTATGTGTGAGTGGACAATACCGATTACAGACTGAATAAACATACCATGTGCACAGAATCACAAAGCACAGCACAGCTATTTTGACTTTCACCTCAAAGTCTTTTAATTGCTGACTATTACTTAAACATTCACTAGTTGAATTTTAGTTTACATATCTGTGTTCTTTCTATCTCCTTTCAAAAGAGGAATGAAGGATGTTGCATCTTTGGATTTTTCAGACATTTTCCAGAAGCCAACCAACAAAAGACTTATTTAGAGCTTGCTCTCCATCAGATGCCTTCTCTATCATTTCACAGTATTTCAGCACTGCTTGCAAGAGATCTCCAACTTTCCAATCTCTTTCTTGCAGTCTTCTGGAAAGCTGAAGGGGAGACAGAGCAACACAAAACAAAATATTTTGACTGGGACATCCTGATGAACAGTTACAGAAGTTATTCTTGAAACATTAGGTCATAAGAGATCAGTTGTAATGAGTTAATCTTTATCCCCGCATCTATAAAAACAAAAACTTCCGCAAGAACCAGGCGCTTTTCTTTAGGGTAGTTTTCACAAAACTTTCTTCTGGAGGGAGCAACATTTTCAAATTATGTGGTGCCACAGGTATGAGGGCTGTGGTTCATCAAGACTGCAGAAAACAGGAAATTCTGAACACAAGATTAAGACGCTGCCACCCCTCCCATGCCAATAATGCACGTATAAAAAGACAAAACTCAGTCTTAATAGAAGGATGTGGATTTTCCTTTCACAGCATATAGTGTGGTTCGGGTGGCACAGACGCTACCCTAAATGAAAACAGCGTCTTCAGAGTTGGGAAATTATAACATCTTGGGGAAGAGGAAAGGTGACAATTAAGTTAAACTACCATTCAGGAGCAGAGATCAGTGTAACTGAAAACATTTTTTTTTGCCCAGGGTCCAAGCAAAAAAATCTTCCATTGCATTGGAAGATTATGCTTAAGCTCAGCTATGTATGTAAGAAAGCCTACCCTAAGGGAAGAATGAATTTGCCAGTTTGCCTAGGAGTAAAAAAACCAAACAACTTCTAGTTAAAACAAAAAACAAAACAAAACAAAAAAATCAAAAAATCAAAACACCTAACACCCACACAAACAAACTTTATTCTCTGTAGCTTTCTGGACACCTGTCAATGCTGCATTTAGTAAACACCATTTAAATGCTCTACTTACTCTTTGGAACTGTAGATTTTCATGGCCTTTTACAGTCTCTACCATGATATTCTATATATTAAGTTTAAAGAAAGTTATAAACAGTGTTTAGAGAATTATCTTTCACAGCCATGAAATTAAAAAATCGTAAAGTTTCTACTAGGAGACCTGTCAGATTGCAATATAAAATTCTATTAAAAATGAAAAGGAAGACAATCTTTCCCTGTTTCTTCATCTAGATGATGTTCCACCTGCTGGAACATCAGGCAGGTGATGGAACTGATGGAAAGAATGTGGGCATAAAGCCATGTATAAAACAATTAACTTCTTGAGCAAACGATTGACTTGAAGAAGTAAAAAAAGATCCTCTCTAATACTGAGTACAATTTATTCTGAAACCTTGAAACTTTTCTCAGTGGAAAAAGAAAAGACATCTTCTCTACAAAAAAAGAGACTGAAATCTGTAGCTGTTTCTGTGAATTTTAAAGGAGAGCACAGGAAATAAGAGTTTAATAGTCTGAAACATGCAATTTTCTAAATTATGTTTGTTGGTTTATAAAATAATGGCCATTTTTCTTTCCTCTGCCAGAGGAAAATTTGGCTAATGTCCAAATATCTACTTCAGCAAATACAGTATAAAACTTTTGTCCAAAGAAGATTCCACCCTGGTAAATCTAAAGAGGTGGCACCAAAATTTTAATTTAGAGTTCAGAATTTAATCTCACTGTTTCTTTAGATGAATAGTCTGTTTCTTACTGTTGGACAAGTGAAATATTAAAGTTTACTCAAAACAGGAATCTTAAAACAGCTAGGTAAGGTCTGAATAAAAACTGAATATACGTGTTTTTTTTCAATCCAGGCACTTGCATATCCACATTGCCAGGTTTCTCAAAGAAGTCAAGAACTATCTACTCTAATTTACTGGTTTCTTGTTATCGTTCATAACAAATATATTTTGTTTCATACATAGGTATTTAACTTCTTTCTGCTTTGCTAAGCATAACATGTACCCTTAAGTAAGAGTTCATACCAAGATGCAGCAAGTAATACCTTGCCTGATACATCCCAGGAGTATTTTTGCCTTTTATACAGTCACATCACGCCAGTGGTTCGTTACCCTGCTGTGACCAGCTAACATAAGCCTTTCCTCCCTTCCAGAACTCACCAACTGCTTATATTGAAAATTACTGTTTTCAGTGTAATCTAAAGCCCGGGTTCATTCCCCACATAACTGAGGTAACTTCCCAAGGTACCCATGAGCTGCCCCAAAGCCCACAGTTGGCCAGGGACCAGCACATCGGGGGTTGGTTTCGTTTCCTGCTGGGCTGCAGCGCCCTCTGCAGGTGCTTACTCTGCTTTACAAGAGATAGAACTCGGAAAGACTGTTTCTAACTTAAAACCCCTCAGTCTGCATCAGAGATCATTCCAATTGGGAAATGGGATGGAATAAAAAACAGGTAATCCTTCCCTGTCCCCGGGGAGGGAAACAGGATTTCAATTTCTTTTAACATAACTGAATCTGGAGAACTAAAAATAGTCTATAAAATTAAGTGAAACAATTAACTACCATAGCATTTTCAGGACTGCATGACTACCGCCTGCCTGAAGGTCTTACGCCTTATCTTCAGGTGTCAACTCAGTATCAATTTATGACTGAAGTGTCAAGTAGGAAAATATTATCATTTTTTAGGAGTGCATACATAACAGACACTACTATTTTCCAGAGTGCTCTTCTCAGTATATTCTCTTATTAAGGCAGCTGGAGTGATGCTCAGACACAGAGCCAGCTAATAATACATTTCCTGTGTGTCTTTCAGCATTGGCTCAAATCGTACCATCACAACTTTGAAACCTATTAACTCAGAGCTGGCAGAAGAATGAAACACTTGAGGGAAAATTAAAAAAATAGGCACCTACCATCTACTTTGTGGCTTATGTATTATGTTGCAGTGTAAGATACAGGTCTCTCACACACACAATAAAATTAACACTTGTGGGTCCTACTACTATCCTACCTGAATATTTGCAACATTGCATACAACAAGCATGAAACAGATAAACAGATCTTCAAAAGATGGCAAAAAAACTCATGAGGCAAGAAAGATCGTAATTCCAACTCAGTCCTGTCAAAAATACTTCAGGGAACGCTGGGCCAGGCATGTCAGAACAGAAAAAGTGAAGAATTTCCTTTTTTGTGTTAAGGCACTTATAAACCATAACAGAGAAGAACATATAAATGTAAGGATTAAAACAAACAATTTCAAATAACATAAAAATGGAGAAAAGTATTCTCAAACTGCCTTCTAGTTTATGAAAGTATGAAGTTCACTCTAAGTGTCAGAACTACCGTACAACAAAGCATATTCCTGAAATAGTTCTAAATCAAACATACCAAGCTCCAGAGAAAGGAGTATAGGGGATATATTTCTACATGCACAAAAAACATTTCCTAATTTTCTGGGTTATTTCAAATAAAAACTTCCTAATCTCAAATCAAACACAAATACCACATAGTTACACAGGCAAAAAACCATCCTCAAATCGTCACTGTCTCTGTGGGTCAGAAAGGGAAAAGCCAGTCTCAGGAAATTTCAGACCAGGTATGATCTTGACTGGCCACTAGATACCTTTCACACTCTTAAGTCTACAGTAACTAATCCAACTAAGTTTGGGAGTCTGTTTTGTCATACTGACTTCTACTTCCCAGTCACTCCCCTTTTCTCCTGAAATGATGATGTGAGCTTTGGAAAGCACCAAGCTGAAGACTCAATACTAAATTTCAGAACTGAGAACAAGCTTTTCCTCCCTTAATATACTGATATGCACGTTAAGTTGGTTTTGCCGAGATCTTAATTATTAAAACCATACTAATGGCATCACATTAATGCTTTTTCATATTACCAGATCATAAAACATCAATCTTTGATAATTTATTGTTCCTATGAACCTCATCATTAGAGAGAATGCCTCTATATATATTAAGTTAGCCTTTCAATAGCCAGGTAATATTACAGTAATTCCTCGGTAGAAAATTAAAAATATATGCTGAATGTAATAAATTCCAGATTATCACATGCAGTTTGGTGTGCAGCCACAAAAGAATAACTTTGATGATTTTACAGGAATAAGTTCCTCTTATATGTTTGTGATGGAAATACTCAGGACAATATGCATACCAAAATATTGAGCCTTCCCAAAGAGACACAAATTGCTAAAGCCTAAGTTATGCTTTCTCTTGGGTCACATTAAATTTGATCTATAAAGCCAAAATAAAGGTACCTAAGACTAAAGCAATCTTATTGAGCCTTCTTTCTTAATAGCTTTGGTTTCAGTTGCTTACAGAATAAAGACATACCTAATATTAACTCAGAAACTAAATTTTTTTTCTAACAAGAAAACATGTCTTTGCTAGCAAAAAAAACCCCTAGGCAGAACATATTAAGTTATAAATTAATTTGCATGACCAAGTTCTCACAAAGATTCAATTTATAGACAAGTAAACACTAACTTAAAAAATGCTTGAAAAAATACAATTTTCACCAAATTTTGTTTTTTCAAATAAAAATGCTGTAATTGTATCCCTTTTGGAGCAAACCACTGGTGAAACAAGCTAACTCGGCTTTGATAATACTGGTTTATGTATGGTATATACACAGCCTAACCAGGCTGTTCCATTTTGATCTCTCAGGATTTAAATGATTTTCCTCAACAGTGAATAGCAAATGAAGTAGTAGCAGCTGGTGTACCAGTCAATGGAAGTCCAGATAATCCTTCCCCTTTCCCACCACCCATCAAACCTGAATACTCACAAAGACAAATTCCCTTGAGGCAGTGTCACGGAAGTGAAGATCAGAAACCTCCGTTTCAGAAGCCGCCAGCCACTGGAGCACTGCTCTGAGCTGTGGGTCCACTAGATTTCGTTCCAGATCAATATTCGCTATTGATAAAGTCTTTCGGATTTGCTCCAAACCTAACGTTAAAAATAAAATCATCAAATCTGTAGCTTTGTTTCAAAAAATCTCTGTAGTTCACTGTTTATAGACTCTACTATCTTAAAAATCTCAATTTAGTACACACAGATAATATGGAAGAAAAAAAACATGCTGGTCTGAAGTGTTCCAGTACTTTCACATAACGAAGTACTGTTTATCCCATTTACAACTGTGTGCAAACATAGCTGAGTATTACAAGATATCTAAACTATAATGTATATTCCAAATGACAAGGAATTTAACACAGCCTTTCATAAACTGAACAGCAACGGCTCTCACATGGTCCATCAGTTACTTACATTTCCAGCTGCTATTTTTTGTCATGCCTAAAAAGCGTATATTTCAGAATTCTTTCCTGTACTGGTCAGACTGCCTCTGAGTTTTTCCAAAATATACTGATGGTTTTACTGAGGCACGTTCAATTTTTCAACACCCTTTTATATCTTAAGTTCCAAAAATTAACACAGTATTAACACAGGAAGAGCAGCTGTGCTAGGAACACTTATGAACTACAGCATTGTTATCTTTTGTTCCCACACTGAGTTGCTGTATCCAGCTACCAGAGTGATCCTTTGTCACACTCTCAGAAACAACTAAGCACGTACGTAGCGCTCTCCAAGTTATTCTTGAAGTCTCTACTTTCAGACTACTGAACTTGACTCTCTAGAAGAATGGGATATATTTGCAACAAAAATATACATTCATGTTCAGTTTACTGCCATCTCACTACTCTTCCAATCAAGGTTATGAAAATTGCGGTATGTAAGGTTCAATTCCCAAATGGCAAAGTCAAGCAAGTTGAAACAGATTCCCTCGGAAAGTAAAAGAGAGAGAAAATTAACTAGTGGAACTGTCAAACCAAAGTGTGTTTGTAGTGGATAAAGGAAAGAACCAATCATTAAAAAAAAATAATTATGACACTTAGTGGATGGAAAGCATTGTAGTAATGTATTGCTGGGAAATTGTGGTATGTTTTTTAGTTTTATGAAATAGATGTACATTTGGTAATAACAAGGCTTTGTTTCAAATTCTTTGGTGAACAAGGTACAGTCACCTTAGAAAAAGTCAGACATTTTCAGGAATGACACAAACAGAACTTCCAAATGTACAAGAAAACAAAAGTTTTCTACCTATTTAAATGGTCCTACAACGACAGCAACAGAAAGAGCTTTTTCAAAAACAGTAGTGAGATGGTGAAGAGATTAAGCTGGAAAAATTTCACTAGAATATAGAGCAGTCTGTTGCACTAGAGAGTAGGTGACACCTAAACTGTGTAAATGAAAAAAACCAAGTACTATTCTAATGGAGCAATTTGAATATTTGAGATGCTGAAACTCTTTAAAGCTGAGACCAAAAAAAAGCAATGGTATATTGATAAACTAGATGAAACCTACAGAACAGAAAAGATTTTAATTATAATTATTCTGAGGTAAAATGCTCAGTAATTTAATTTTATTTTATTACAACCCTACAGTCACATCCGACTTAATAAAATTAGGAGATGTTGTTCATTTATATACATTTTTCCAGGAGCTTTAAAGGAGGGGAAAAAACACAACAAAAAATAAAAACAAACTAACAACCCCACAAAACCCCACACATCTTTCTGCTTACATCAAGACTATTTGAATATGTGCAACATGGCCAAATATCCTCTGTAAGCAAGTAGGAGAGGTTTCTTGAAATGCTTATTTCATCTTCAGAAAATACCCAACACAAAGAAGAGCTCTATTACAACTTGCTCTAATATCAGCTCATTTTAAAACCCCACTCATACACTGTGTATTCATGTATTCATGCAGGCTGTTTTCATGTGAGTTAACAACCTTTGGCAATCAGACTGGAACCAGAGCAAAGAGATCTTCAAGCCACAAAGCTGTAACAAGATTCTGGACAAACTCCATTTTATACTTCACTAAGAAGAAAGAGAATATAGCAAAGGCATCGAATTCAAGTTTTTTCATTGTTTCCCATGACTCTCTTCCAAGGTTAATGTGTCCAGTTTGAATAACTTCTTCAGCATCTCGAACACAGCCATGCAGACAATTCCCACGGCTCCTTTATTTTAAAAACTAGTTACACTTCTTTTAAAAAGTTTTTTTAAAGAGAAGTTATTCTATGCATATAAATTCATGCTTTCAACAAGCTGATCAGAGTTCCCTACCTTATGTTATTAAGCTCATGTGAACATCAGAAACTAGCATTTCCCAAAGGCTGTAAATTTCAATGCATTAAGAGGTGTATGTAGGGTATTAATCTAAGAATACATTCTGACAATTGGCTGACATCCATTATGATGAATAGGGATAATAGGGTTGTCACCTTGTTTTGCAGTCTACAAAAGCAAAGAATAAAATAACTAATGTAGAGTGCACAGGATAAGAACAGTACTATATGCTGGAATTGACATTACCTTCTACAGCATCCTTGGAATCTTCATCTTTATCTTCTGTTCCATCACTGTATTTTAAAAAAAAAAACAAACAAAAATACAAATACAATCCAATATATGCACAATAAATGTAGTAAATCCTAAGATTGTAATGAAGGTTAAAGGACAGGAAGATCATAAAAGAAATAAGGAGTGATCATGAAAAGAAGCTTTGTTTCTCAAACCATTCCCTGATGGAAACAGATTTATCATCCACTTCACACTTAAAAAAATGAGAAGAGAGAAACAAGAGAAGGGTGTTAAAAAGGATTGTAACATGAAGATATTTAAAAATAAGAACTAAACATTGATTTTAATAGTTTTGCTTCATATGTGAAAAAGTTGAACCATCTTATGTCACAGTTATGAATAGTTATAGGTTACTTAAAGTTATAAGTCATAAGTGTTCTATTAAAAATCAATTACTAAGCAATTTTGAAAGTTTACACAAACTAAATAATAAAAAAAAAAGAAATCCTGTAGGAAGCAAGCTCTAGTTTGCATGAAAGAAAAGTATATCTAAAGACCTGTAAAACTGCAGGCAGGAACATGCAGAAAAGGGACCTTTCATTTCGCAAGCAGAACACATTCATCAGTTTAGCACAGCAAAATTTAATCATTCAGGATGGATTAATTAATGAAAAAATCATATTGTGATTAAGCGACAAGAGTGTGAATAATGTATCAGCATAAAAAATGCACTGTATTTTTACTTTCCAAAATGATTATTTCATGCATTAATTATGAGGAACCCAGCTGGTTTATATTTCTCAACTCAACCAACCTGTCTGATGTTGGAAAGGATAAATTCTCCTCATACATATCCCCTTCTAAACCAAGACTGCTCCAGCTACTGCTGTTACCATTACTGCCAGGAGAAGAAGAGAACATGGCTGAACTAGAAAAGAACAACAGCTCAAACTAGAACCTTCATTTTCCTTACAACTGTTTTGTCAAGACATTAAATGCAAGAGCACCTAAACTTCCTAAACAGGTTTGCTGGAACAGAGTACAAACCTGACTGTCAGTGCTACTCGGAGCAGCAATGTGCACAATACCGCAGAACTAGTAAGTTTCAGTACACAGGTGAAAGTATTAATTGGTACTCATTAATTTTCCAGATCAATGCTAGCAGGAATTCTGTCCTCAGGTCTAGCCATATTGCTCATCATTTATACAGGCTCAACAATTTCAAAATGATTACTCATAGAAATATGGATTACGACCGCAATATTTGCTTAAGGACTAGCTAAGAGTTAATAAAATTATGCATTGTGAAGACAACTGCACAATCAAATCCAGTAATAATCTCCAGCAGCCTGATGAGAAGGAATTCCTAGAGTAAATAATTTCTTGGTTTTTTCAATTCTGAATATTGTTCTGCAAGTGGAACTTTTAAAAATGGGGGAAGGGGTTATAAATCTGTGAAAACAATACTATAAAGATTACTTCACTCCCAGTTCAAAAAAAATACTCATTTATCCCATGACTACATTCAACCCGATGCAAAGAACTGAAAAAATGGAGCATGTCATCATACTCGTTAATTTTAGTCATTATAAATAGCTGAGTTTGTTAGGCCTGTGATTATGTACAAGATTGAGCTACTCATATGACTAAATCTCTGTTCCCTAACTTCATACCTCCCCCAGAGCACGTCTGGAAGCCTTCCAAGAACAGGACTACCAGATATCCAGCATTCTTTTAGAAAGCTAGATTATCTGCTATAGATGGTATGAGAAGTATATATGAAGTAACTCCAGAGAACAACTGCTGCAAGAAGATGCTTTCTTCACCTAAGTTTTATGTGACTGTTGAAGCTCTTTTCCACTCATACCACTCAATGTAAATAGCAAAATAGTGGAAAGGAACACTTCAAGAGACTAATTTCTTTTTAAGAGTTTGCTGTTAACAGTATCACCTACACTGCTTTCCAGTATGCCTGCTTGGACCCTAATTTCAAAATTTTGTTTAAGGATGACAAATTAAAAGTCTTTAAAATAAAGTCCTGTAACCACAGAACAAGTAATAAACAGAAAAAGGTATTATAATGCTTCTATAATGGTTCATGCAGCTACTCAACATTAACCAGCAGAAGAGCAAAAAGAAAAGCAAGAAGCTTCTGCTCTGAATTACAACTTAACCTGGATGCTCTGATGCATCCCCTGGAAAAGCAATGTCCATGCCTACACTTATATGCTTAACAAAAAGCAGAAGATACAAGCACTCCCCTGCATAAGTAACTTTAACAAGTTCTCTAAAGAACATTCATTCAAATGGAACTGCCCATGGGAAGAGGTGAATTAATTCCTTGTTTTGCTTTGCTTGTGCCTGGCTTTTGCTTTACTTATTAAACCGTCTTTGTCTCAACCCACGAGTTTTCTCACTTTTACTGTTCCAATTCTGTCCCCCATCCCACCTTGGGAGGAGCAAGTGACTGGTTATGTGGGCACTAGTAGCCAGCTGGGGTTAAACCACAACAACAGTGTTATTACTGAATCTTTTCTTATTACAGGTCTCCCCCTGGTATCTTTTTTACTCAGGGTAATAACCCCAGATCCTGTCATTTCCACCTGCTAAACCTCAGCAACACATATGAACACACAGTCAGTTCTGTAAAATCAGCTGATCAATTTGTGTATGTTAGTTTCTCCTGCCAACACCTCACTATCTGATTATGCCCCCCCTTCTGTGAGCTAATTTAGGTCATTCCTCTCTAAAGAGCCACAGATTTTCTTCCAAGTTATATAAATTACCTTCTTTTCATTTATAACTATTTTGGGGATGATAATATATATAACATATACAACATAGATATGGCAGGTCCAGCAATTTTTTATCCTTTTTTTTCTCAGTATCCACTAACCTATATTTTATTCTCTATTTTTAACTGCAAATATACTGAATATTCTTCCTCATATTTTGAATTTCATCATGTAAGTCTAACTCGTTTTCAATCATTCAACAGATTATGTTTTATTAAAGTAACTCTAAGTTAATGTATTCTTCTACAAAATAATTAAGTTCTATGAATGATAAATTATCGTAGTGGTTGGCTTAAATTATTTAGTTAAGCAAAACATGAAAAATATTGCAGAAAAACAATTAACTGAGCAGTTTCACTTTGGTACCAAATAACCTACTTGTATGTCACATAAGAAAGCACATCTCCCATACTTCCTTTAACCTCAGAGATGCTGGAAGTACTGACTAAAGAAAAAACCTCTCCCCCACTTCTTCTATTCTTCAACAGAAATGCTGGACTTTCTACAGTAATACAAGTGTTATATCAATCATAAAAAACTAAAGTTTACTCATTCCTCATATATTCCTTATATAGAAGCTCGGGCCACAAATCGCAATATAATTCTCCCTGGCAACAGGCAGACATTGCAGATTTTAGAATTCCCATTTTAATATTTGTTAGCTATCAATCAGCCAGGGAAAGTGTAGTGAGAAGCTACTACCCTGAACAGGTAAGTTCCAACATCACACACCTGCAAGCCCATGGTTAGCAGCATATACATATTCCACCAATATCAGTTAGAGCAGTTTATAAATACCAGTACCAAAAAAGACAAAAACAGCTGTCAAAGCTCCTCATGCAAATTAAGCTAGTATTACTTATTTTCAAGAAAAAATGAATTTATATAAAATGCATTCTCTATGATTAAGTTTTAATATTTTAGAGCACAACTTACAAATGGTACTGTCAGGTTGTATTTTACACAGGGTAGTTGTTTTTAAAATGCTTCCATCTTTTGCTAATACTTAAATTTTATAGGTACAGTTTTACTTGATGTGACTCCCTGACATCAATGACAATACACGCTCCACATATTTTAAAATGTGAAGATTCATGGCCAACAACATTTTGTAAGAAAACAAAACCGTAATAGCAGAGCCATTTTTAATAAAAAAATCATTGTGTGCTGAAGACAAAAATCTCTTCTCCCCCAAGCTCCATAAGAAAACCATTTGATGACAAGTTATTTGATGTCAAGATAACTGTTTCACTACACTAACATGTTTATAGTTACCTGTCACTGAGGTGAAGAAAACTGCTGCTCTCATCAGGATGTTCATCTTCGAAACTTAGATTGGACCAACTCCCAGTGCTATCATCACCAATACTAAGACTCATCTGCTGGCTAACAACAGATTCAACAGAGTGAAATCCTTCTCTTCCAACAGAGCTAAACAAAAGTTTAAGACAAAAACATCACTGCATTTCACGCTGATCTGTGTTAGTTCATTCAAAGCAATTTAACACCATTTCAGAGCCGTTAAATTCCAAGGAAAAAGAAAAGGAGGGGAATCTCTTAATTTGTACCCTATCCTCAACACAAGAAATGGAGCAACCAAATTAATCTGAAACATCAACAGGCTTAGGTCAGGGATTGCTATTTGGAATTCTTTCACTAAAATTCAAAAGCAGTGGTATAAATAATTCTCTCTTTTGGAAGATTATTGCTGTAAAGCATAGAAGGCATTGTAGCCTTGCAGATTGTGTATCAAGGTACACTTTTCAAGCAGAAGACTTACCATTTCTGAACTTGTTCACCATAGGACAAGTTTGGCTATTTTCCCCAGTCTGCTTTTGGTACAAGCAGCTAGGTGGTCTGCTATTGCAGGCAAAATGCTTAAGTATGAGCTGGTGTCTAAAATGTTAGGATTCTATTTTTTAAAAAGGTTGTTCTGTAGAAAAAGATTTGTCTTCCTCCTTCAAGAAAGTGTAGCAATGCAGGGCTTGTACAGAATTTTTCCCCCAGGAAATAAGTTTCATTTTTTTATCCAAAAAACAATCAATCAAGCATAGCCCATAAAAGGTAGTCTATAGAAGATACTTCAAAAAACTGATTTGAAGAAGTTTGAACTCCTTACACAAAAAAAACTTACAAAATGAGAACATGCAGTTATGAACTAACTTTCATGGGCAAACTGTGATTATCTATAAACATATGAAGCAAATATGCAGCTTGAACTGGAACCCACCAGGGTAGTACAAAGGTCATTTTTTCCCCATTTTTATTTACAGTTATATCAGCACTAGCAGCAGTTCTCTACACCACACAAGGCAGCTTCTCAAGAAACATATGAATTACCTAGCACACATTAGACGACAATGTAAAAACATTTATAAATTTTGTCAGAGTAAAACTCTCATATCGCCTCCTTGTCACAAATTTACTAATAAACAATATTTCTTTGAACCCTGTGTTTTGTTGTTGACATATTCTAACTAGAATTTTTAAATGAAGTGTTATCCTTGATACTGTAGGTATAGAAAAACATCACCACATGACTACTTTCTCTTTTGTCACACACTGAGTAAGGACTCAACCGGGTTGCGCATGAGCACTTCTATGCTGTTAGTATGTATGTGTTTCATATCAGACCTTGAAAAATTTAGTTCAGTCCCACTGTGGCCTTCACCCACTGAAAACAAAATAATCAATTTTATTGTCCATCATGATGGCCCTCAAAAAAGTACACAGTAGAAATATAAATATTACTTCAAATTTTAAAATACAACATGGTAAGGATAGCTCTTAGACCTGAAGAGGAGATTTCAATCTGATCACTGCACAGTCTGTTTTAAGAAACAGTTGTTTTTTGTCACAAATTCATTGTGGCATGTATTTCCTATTTATAGGCCTATTAAAAGGAAAACAGTATGTTATGCTTTGTTAAATACATATGAATTTTAAAGTCAATTCCTTAATTATTGTATTACTATTCTATAACATAAAGTGTGGTTAATAAGTTGTTTTTTCTTAAAGTAACAGGTTGGGCTTTTTTTTTTTTCCCCAGTAAAAAGGAAACTACTACAACACGGCCATTATAAAAATTAAGCCTTCGTACTACAAAGCAGTGGCTCATTCAGCCAGCACCAGATGCTGAAGAGGAAATACAAATAGGGAGCAAACCTGGATTTTGTCACAGCTCACAGATCAACAAAACCTGTAAGGGCTAGTATTCTTTACTGCAGGTAGTATTTTCAAGTTGAAATGATAAATTCCACTTATTAGTCACCTACTGGAACATAACCATGCTGATATACATAGAAACTTTGGTTTCAAGCTCACACAGGTGGAAAAAAGCTTTTTTTTTCCTAGTTCTGAATTATATAAATATCACCAGAAGAAAAAGAGAAAACATTCAGAAAATAAAGTGTGCATTTCTAAGAAAACATATATTAAAATTCCTTCTGAGCACATATTTGTATTAACGATCCTTTTTCTGGTACAAAATGCAACAAAAAAGAAAAAATTAATATTACCTTATGGTAACTGCCTGACCAATATTAGTCATAGCTGATGTCATTATTTCAGTAGTAAGGCTTTCAGCAAAACTGACTCCGTCTTGTCCAATACCACTGTCAGCTGTCAGACTTGTGTAACTCAGCTCTCTTTCTGCTTTCTCTATGGCCGCAGTAGCCCCCTTGTCCGAAAACACTGTCCTCTGTTCTACATCAACGTGAATTTTGGGAATATCAAGCTGAAACACTCTTGAATTCTGACAGGCACCACCCGATCCAGAATGAAGTAAATGCCTCACTGGAATGCAGGATTCTTGTGCAGGTAGACGATGAGACATACTTTCTGTACAGTACCGATGTTCCTTCATACTGCAGCATCTACAGACAGTTCCAGAAAAAGGAGACAGTTTCTCAGTATATGAGAGCTTATCGCCACTTTTTCTGTTTTCAGCCACACGGAGAACAGCCGACTCTAAACTCATTTCTAGAGTATCATCTGCTACTTTTCTAGCATATTGTTCTATAGCTTGAATTATGCCTTCAGTGTAGCCATTTTCATTTATACTACCTGTACTATGATACAGTTTATGATCTCGGGAGAAAGGAAGAAATGTCCTAGAAAGTCTTGTTTTAATGAGATCCCCTGTGAGTTCATCAAATTCAGTCTTTTTATATAGACAGGAATCTGTTAGAGACTTCGGCAAAGACGCTCCCGACATTTTCAGTTTCTTCCTGACATCAGAAGTGATACTGTGAGCAAGGGATCCTGAAAAATGCAACAACTCGGTACATTCTGTTCTCTGTGCGCCAAAACTCCTTTCATACATTTGGCCTTCACAGTGATGAATGCTGCTTTTCACTGGCTGTACTGCATCTTTATTCACTGCTTTGATCAGCTCCAGTTTACCATTTACCTGTGCATTTTGCCCAGGACATGTCTTTCTGTTATATCGCAATTTGGTTTTTCTAGCAGCTTGCTGCAAGCCCGATTTGATAGACCTGTAAGCAAGTCTGCTAGCATACTGATCCATTAACAGCTCAGCACTACCACCTTCTCTTTTCAAAACTCGAATGATGTGATCTGCATATTCGTCAGTCACACTTTCACAGCTCGGGTACTTGGAAGTCAAACCTGTCATGCCCGAACCTTGTGGTAAAGTAAGCACAGATGAACCTCTCTCCCCAAGCCACTGGTCCTGCACTGGACCAAACCCTTCTTTTGAACTACCATCTTTATCGCCTTTTCTCAGATAAAAGCAATCCACTTGACAGTTAACCCGCTTCAATCTCAACAGTTTACAATGCTTTGATTTCACTACTTTCTTAGCCTCGTTGATGACTTTTCCTGCCATATCACCTGCATAATTCCATAAAGAATTGCATGTCTCTTCTGGGATATTTATAAATGCAGTATATCCACATATTTTCTTTTGCATACCTAACTGAAACTGCCTACCAGCATCTCTTTCATTTGTTTTGCCATCTAAACGGGAAGCAGCCATTTCAGTCGCTATCGAAACTATATGGCTAGCTAAACAATCTGCATACTGAATTGTTTTTTCCAAATGCTCCCCTTTCTCAACAGGCATTAGAGAATGATCTTCATCTTCACTACTTTCCACTTCTTCAGAAAGGGATCGCATGAGTTTCAGCATAAATTCCTCATTTTCCAAAGAGTCATGTTCAGTTTCAGAAAAATCAGTAATGGATGGATTGTAGGGTGTAGAAGGTGGTGTTGCAGGTGCAAATTCCTTTGCTAATTCTCCCTTGAGTTTCTTTGACAGTTTTCTTAGGTTCCTTTCAGAAGTACCTTCACATGGCACTAAAGGAGTCGGTGGGGGTGTATTGGGCATTAAACAGGTATTTCCATGTTTGAAACTTGATTTTTCTTCCATCTGCAAATCACCTTCACCGCCAAACATCACTGAAGAAAAGCTATTTGCATGCAGAAAACAATCAGCCTGCCTGTAATTCAAAGCTCCTGCTGATAGTTTCTGGGTATCTTTTTTTTTTGAAGGCTTGTTTAAGCACGTTATTGAACAGCTTCCCATGTCAGTACAGTCCTCTAGAACATGCTTCGCAAAAGTCACAGTGGAACAAGGAGGTGGTGATTTTGAGGAAAACCTATGTCCTTTTTGTTCCTGCCAACAATCTTTAGATTCTGAAAAACACTGAACAGAATGAGTTGGAGTAAGAAATATACATGGATTATTCAAAGGCAACTGTTGTTGTTCCACGATTATAGAAACATTACTTTGTTTCTCAGCCTCTTGCTTCTTTATCACACACTGTTCTTTTCGATTGGTATCTCCGTAGGTCTGTGAGCTCATATTACATGTTAAATTCTCACTAGTGTTACATAACACAGTTTTACTTTCATCCACAGATTGTTTTATGACATACTTGGCCAAATGATCTGCAAACATATTCTTGGGGAAGTCTTCACCAATACCCTGCACATAAGGTTTTTTATCTATTATTTTTCTTGTTAAAAAATCTGTATACTCTTCTACTGCTTTTGTTACTCTAGATGAGGTTATGGCTTCATAAGCTTCATTCACTATCATATCTACCATAGTTCCAGAGAAAGTATTAATGCCTTTTGACCCACTTGTTAATTCTGAACTACTGTTTATTCCAGATCTGTTATTTGTTAGTTTGGTATCATTATGGTTACAAAAGATTGATGGAGTACTTTCAGTACTTGGACTGTGATCTGAAGTTAGATATATACTTCTGAAAGAAGAGACTTCCTCCTCTCTCTTTCTGCTTGTGAAAAATGGATGAGTGGAGTCTTTGAATACCTTCATATTGTCATCAGCATTTGGAATACTAGACGCTTTTGCTTTGTAAGCATCAGAGGAAACCTGTTGTTGACAAAGAGCTCTTCCAGCTAAGGGCACAGGTATTGAACTTACAAAACCAGAGGTGCAAAAGAGAGCTTGCTGTACTGTATATTCCTTCTTGGAATCTTGGATTGGCTTTAGTCCTATCCTATCATTAAAACTAGGAAAAACTGTGGAAGTCTGTGTTGACTCTAACATACTTTCTGCACTTACATATTTAATATTGTCCATGGAAACACTAATGGCTGCTTGTGTTGTGAAGGTCACATCAACCTGAGATAGTTCAATAAATGCCTCCTGAATGACAGATTCAGACAAATCTCGGGCATAGGATCTTACCACTTTGTTTTCGTAATCAAATGATGAAGGCTGTGAAGCTGTAGGTGTTGATGGATATGAGAACTGGCATACTTCCATGATTCCTTCAAACACAAGTTCTTCAGCAAGGTCTGCTGCAAACCGTGCAACGGTGTTGGTAAATATTTGTTTCTTTACGTGACACAGTTCTTTCAAAGCAGCAGTTATAGCTTCGCTCACCAAAAAGTTTGCTATCCCATTAATGGCACGCTGCTTCAGGGAGATTGCTCTACGTCTTCCAATCTCATAAAAAGCCATCTGAAAGACTGAAGAAGTCAACCTAGCAGCCAAATGACAGAGTGCATTGGTGCATGAAGAAACACCTTTTTGCAGGTCTTTAAATGCACTGCCAAAACTTTTTTCAACCAATTCAGCTGCAAATTTCTGAATGCTATCTCTAATCATAAGTGACTTATGTTTAGATTTTGCTTGTTTATCTGGTTCCTTACTAGTTTTCATTTTGAGATCTGCAGCTTGCCTTTTTTTCTCTTTCAAAGCAATCCTTTTGTGCTTCGAATCATTTCCTGCACATACTTTTTCTGATGAGGGCTCAGAAGAAAAAACAGAACCAAGTATTTCAAATGAAACACTATCAGCATATGCTGAGTAACTATTATAAGCTGCATCATGGTGATTTTGACCTGTCCTATCTCCACCAAGATTACTTCGACACAAACATTCGGAAGAACCACAGCTCCCTAGTGGACTGAAAGCTGATGTTCTAATAGGGCTGAAGAAGCCTCCATTCTCTTCCCCTGATGTTTTAACTGGGCGAGGGGAATCCGGGACCTCAAAGATGCTGCTGTACGGTGATTCTGGCTTACGAGGAGTTGGTTTCTTTACATTGGCTGGGAGAGTCGGACGATCAAAATTGAATTTCTGAGGATTCATTGTAATGCTTGCAGAAGACAATTTTTCATGGGCAGTCCTCCTTTTCTGGGAGGGACTCCCTAGGATGGGATCCCTAATAATTTTACAAGAGTTTTCCAAGGCTTGGTCCAGCTCATCAAATTGATCAAAACTATCAAAAAATTCACTTACTTCTGAGTCTGAATCCTCTATACCATCTTTCACTACTGGAATTTTTGGCAGCTGAAGTTTTGCCTTTAAGCTTTTTTGATACCCTTCTTCATCTAAGAAGATGATGGGGCTTGGGCTGGAGCAGTCTGACTCAGAGGATTCAGCTGGAGAGGAAGAAAACAATGTTTTACGTAAAAAATTAACACCTTGATCAGAAGGATTATATGGCTTATAGAAACTCCTCTGTATCCAAGGATCAGAAATTGAGGTTGTTACTGAATTCTTTACTGAGGACAGTTCCTTAAGTCCCAAAATATCAATCAAAGTAGAAGATCTGGCAGATGACTTTCGATGCGCAGAACCTACAAGGATCTTTGAGTCAACAGCTTCTAAACATTGAGCAGGGATGGTCTGTGAAGCAGCATCTCGATGGTTTTGAGAAGCAAAGCTGCACTCACCTGAACAAAAAAAAAAAAGGTAAAAAAAGATTGCTTCAAAATCAAGAACTTCCACAAAACTGCAGAAAACAGGGCAGATTTTAATGGCAACTGCTGGGTTTATTATTGTTGCAAAATGCTAGCTTATCTTTCATGATTAAAGAAACCTTTCATTTTCTTCAAATCCTATTACGCAAATCTAATCACTCACAAATTAATGTATTTTTAGCACACAAAGTAGACTAAGATTCTATTTGATATACATATGACACTGAGATTAGAATCTTTGGTTTATGAGTTGGTAAACTGTGGTGAAAAGAGCAAAAAATTATTTTTTCAATTGCCCAATACCCTTTTACAAAACATCATTAATTTCATTTACATTACACTATTCATTTACATTTACTTTCATATTAAATCCCAACAGCCTAAATTTCAAATACCAATTTCTACAAGGATACAATGTGCAAGAACTTACCAGCACTTTGTATCTTTGAAGGTTCATCTTCATCTAAGTGTTCGAAAGCAGTAACAAAATCATCCTCAATTGAAGAAACTGAGTGATTAGTGTCATCATCTTCTCCGTGGGATGTCTCCGTTTGATGTTTTTGTGAAGAGTTTATTTCTACTGCATATCTTATGCCTGTGGTATACTTGCTCAGCAAGGTAAATATATAATCAACTTTGATCCTTGGGAATGAAGGAGAGAGTCTCACCACACAAAACACTTCAGCAAGTTGATTCTTGAAAAAGAGAGCAACAAGAAAACAAATATAGCAATCTTAGAACAATTCAATTGTCAGGAGTAGCAAGGGATTTCTTCAATGCATTTTTTATGAAGAGTAAATAATTCAGAAATACTTTAAATATAAGAAAATTGTGTAGAGTGACAGTTAGAATCACCAATTCCATAACTTCTGCATTCTCAATATTTCACTGCAATAATGTAACACAACTCTGATAATAGGTTTCCAAGAATCTATTAAAGAATGCATGTGAAAATTCGTAGAGGAAGACAGTATTTCTTCTGCACATTTATGTTGAACAGTACTTCAGTTTATAGGATATTTGTTTCTTCAAGGTATTTTTTATCTTATATGCAACATTTGTAATTGGAAAGAATATAATTACCTTGGCAATAATGGGAACAGTATCAAAATAAAAATAATGGAAATTACATCATTAACAGCATTTACAATTGTAATTTTTTTTTTTTGCAAGACAGGAGTCCACTGGACATTCACGTAATTTTTGGCATCTCTGTTTCAAAAAGAAAAGTCTGCTGAAGATGAAAGCTGTATCTGAGCAGAGCAGAGCAGAGAAGGGTAACTTGCCAAATTTCATATTCTTTCCAAATTGGCAGTGAAAGGGACTACAGCCTAGCAGAAACATGGGATCAGCACCATAATTAAATATTTGTTGAATATTTTCTGTAAACAATACAGCACGGTTTATTCTGATATTTTCTGACATCCATTTTCATGGAATCACAGAAATATAACATTAATACTACTGTGGCTAAGATGGCCTGAAACCAAAAGCAAGACAAGGTGCGATATGACTGAACTCTTTAGGAGGTGAAATACAATGCTTCTGACATGCAAGAAGACAGAAAAATTTTACCTGATGTTTCATGACAAAAGGCTTTGCCAAGGTTTTCTTTACATCTTTTAGAAATATAGCCTCGTTTTCTTTTAGTTTGCGCAACTGGAGCGATTTCAGAACATCTGGAAGCTCTACAGAAACAGCTGACAACTCCTGATTTAAATATACAAACACATTGAGAATATCAAGTCAAAAAAATAACTTGTAAATGACAATGGGTTTGATCTCATATCCCCCCTAAATAGTAACAGCTACTAATTTTGGTAAAGTTTTTTTTTATTCCCTATTTCTTGCTCCATCCCCCACTTATTCGCTCTAACTGTGGTGTAAAGCTCGTGTAAACAAGCTTTAATGCAGACCATACTTGGAAGATGCTTAGAAGTCATAGAGGAGAATCTTGTAAGTGCTGAAAAGCAGCTGCACATCCTACAAACTACACAACTACAAACACTGACCTCAGCTAATAATGGTTCTCAGTGGATCTCTACATGCTCTTGGTGTGCTTTATTGGAACAGTGTTCTAAGTCCCTATTACAAAAACAAGGACAAGGCATTTCTTAAAGCAAGACCTTGGATAACCTTTAGATTTACCTAATATAGAAGAAGCCTGTGAAAGATTTATAGGGTTTTTTTCAACAGCCCAAACACTGCTGATCCCTATGGTTCAAAGCAAATCTCCATAAACGTACTCTGTCCAATTTTCTTTAAATTCCATCCAATTATAGACAATCAAACAGTTCTTATTCATCCTTGAAAGAATGTCTAGTGTTATTACAATTTGATTAACAGGAACACTGATATAAGTTGGAAGACAAACGGATTCAGAGTTTCTTTATTCATTTTTAAACATCAGTAAACTATTACAGCAATCTCTATCTACTGGGATCTAGACAGAGTAGAATTGTGGAATTGCACTGTGAAGATGCATGTTATGAATTATACTGATGTATAAGTTGTATAGGAAGACTAAATCCTTAGCTTATGAAAAATCACACATTATAATCCTCCTAGTTTGCTACACTCCACCTTTTAAAATAATATTTACTCATCTAATTCTCCAGAACATTATCTTAAGGCATAGCCATAATACTGACTCCTGAGCCCCCCACCAGCAATTCACAGCTAGCAGTCAGTTCAATAAAGTTTTAGCTTCACACATGCAACCCTAGCATATGAATAAGCACAACTCAACTAAGGAGAAGATTACAAACTAAAATACTGATACACACGTTTGTAACAACAACAAAACCCAAACCAAGAAAGCACCCACAAAAACCCAAAACCAAACGAGCCCCTTCCCATCTAAACACTTCCCCCAGTCAATCATCCCCTTCTGCCACATTTAAATAAGTTGTTCCAGACCATCCTAACACAAAGACTGAGCCAGATAATATTATAAATACATACAAAACACCAATTATAATATTAAAATAATTATTTCCAAGCTTTCAATGGCATTTGAAACTTAGGCTTTTACGTACTCAAGATACATCTGTTTCATTTCTCAAACACCAAAATTCCTCAATTTACAAAACTAGGTACTACTTAGAAGAAAGCACCAGCTACTATTTTCCAGTATAGACAGATATATATTGTACCTGCAAGCGAGTAGTACCCATCTCTTCAGCAAAACCTATAAATGTAATCTGTAAAATAAATACATTAACATAGTTAAGTACAGAAAAGAACTTTTTTGTTTTCTGCAGATATTTAAGAGCTAAAAATTCAGCAGACTGTAACAAAGTTTCATTCCACTGCCACAATAACCATAACTTAGGGTAGCATAGTTTGCTCAAACAGTAGCACACAGTTTTTCATAAAGACTAGTAATCCTATACTATTTGACTTGTGAAAGGTCAGGCCAGGCTGAAGAGCATATACAACATTTAAAATCCACTATACAGAAATTTTTCTAGTGACTGGTACATACAGAGCAACACATACCAACCTCATTACATCTGTTAAAATAAACACAATTTTGCAAAGATCAGTGCTCATCTGTCCTTGCTTCAGGCTGGGCACGTGTAAAACAGTTCCAGTCTGAAATCTGTCCATGCTAAAATAAACTGTTACACATTTGCATATACTAAAGAAAGTGTAAAGCCAACACATTATACAATTTGCCATGTAAATTGATTAGCCTAAGGCCAAAACACAACGGATTACTGAAGCCACATGTTTGCACGCCATATCCAAGTAGACAAACCTTTAACTTCACTTCAAACATCAGATTTCCTCAGATTTCCTCAGTTCTCACTTAGTATTTCCCTAACGACAAATCAATAGGGTATCTGCATGCTCCAAAAAATCCCAAGGCATTTATTTTCAAAACACGGTTGTCAGAAAATAAATGTTGTTTCCATTTTGTAGATATGGAATAAAGCACAAAGACTAAATACTTTCACTGATGTTTGAAATTAGTTTCATATGGCTTAGGTTCCATTATTTCAGAGCACTACGAAACAGACTGAATTTTATGTATTAAAGCCACAGCTCATAAATTTGTAGCAACTACTCCCGTTACTCCAAAGAACATCACTATGTTTACATTAATTTATTATTAACTGGTTCAGCTACCTGCCTGTATATACACAGAATCTCTGAGAATTACAGAGCTAGAAAAAGAAATAGCTGAAAAACAATTCTATTTGAACTGTATTTGTGTTTTGAATATGTTCTTTCGAAGTGTGACAAAAAAAAACCCTCAAACTTTCTTTTAAACTGGAATCATACTATGAAAAATTCTGATGTCTTTATTTCAGAGAGTCTCATGCTGGGAAAAAGATCTCATGCCCCCAGAAAACATCTTCCCACATACATCCACTCATGTCAGCTATGACAACATCATAAACGAAACAATGCTTCACAGCAGCATTCCAAATCGCTCCAGACAAATTACACATCTCCACCACCGTATTCACTGTGTTAACTGTGAAACAATCCTGTTTGAGTAACATTACCTTTCAACTCCTACATCTTCTCTTCAACTCCTAAATAATTCATCTGCACAGTATCTTCAAGACACTTTTCAGCTTCTATGTCTTTTTATCTCTACAGTACCTACAATGTGAATTGAATTCCTCCACAGAAGCAGCAAAATATCAAACAATTTAAAGGACTTGGGGAAAAAAACTTAGTTCTCTGAAGAACATTTTGAGAGGCTTTAGAGTTTATTGCTTTTGGGGGTTTTTTGGCAGTTTTGTTTGGTACTTTTAACAGATGTCTTCATACATGCCCCTTCCTCTTCCTCAAGATAATGATTCCAACCCTTCCCTGCTCTCACGGGATAATTCACTGTGCAAGACAGGGCAGTACGCAGGAGTAACAGCTTCACACAAATGAAGAACAGTATGTACACTGAGTGGTCAGCAGACTGCTGTCAAAAAGACCACACCCCTACTGAGTTTGCCTATTTTTGCCTCAATGATTAATTTAGATTTCTTTATTGTGCCAGTCTTCACAGAAAAATAATCACCTTTTAATACCTTGAACATGTCTGAAGTTAGTACACCAATTCAAAAGCTGTTGGGGAGTAGGCCAGGGAAATAAAAAAGGTCATCAGTAACACAAGACCTTTTTTTAAACCAAAAATAGTGTATGAGATGCCGTATTCAAAGGTTATCATAAAATGGTACAGGAAAACCTAAATACTGGTTTGCTGAAGTCTGAGTAATTATCTTTGCAGTCCTAATAATATTCCATTAACATCATTCTCCACATCTTTCCTATATTTCCATAAGGAAAAAATACCTGTTCTGTGGTAGGTTATTGACCCTCTTACACTTCAACCAGTGGGCTCTTAATTGCTTGCTCTAATAAAGTAGTTAATATAGTCAGCTATTTTTCTCCATAGGGACCATCAGTGCAGGCATATAAAACATAACTGACATATAGCTGGCAACACAAGACGAAAAATGCTTCATAGGTTTCTAAAGCATGGTCCATCTGGTCAGATACAGACAAGGTTTTGCCATAGGTTTTTTGGGGTTTTTTTGCCAAGGTTTTTCTGCATAGCTCTTCTTCTTTACCTTAATCTGCCACAGCTTTTTATCTTTCACAAATTTAGCTTCCTGCCTGCTCCCCAAACATTCCATAGAGTCACAACCCCTGACTGTATCCAATCACAAAATCCCTGGTGTTATCCAGGCAATCTTAATTCCTCTCTGCCAGACACACAATCTGCCTCTTGCCTTCCTCCTGCTACTCCTTATGCTATTACCTAACAGTCTCCCTAACCACTTCCTGAGTTGTCTTTCCTTCATTTCTCCCTGTCTCAGCTCCTCTGCATGGCCAGTTTAAGTCATCCTCTCCTTCTCTAAGCTCCTTGTCAGGCCTGTCAACTACTAATTAGAAGTCTTGAAAAACACTTAATACAAGTTACACAGTACACATTGCTTCTTACCTTTTTTCTTTTCCCTTTGGGAAAGTTGCTGTTAAGTCTTGTAACTCAAACAGTTCTAGTAATTCCTCTTTACAGTTTGAGATTTACCTAGACAGTCCTGCATTCTGTTCAGGTCTACTTCTCCCCAGACCTTGTCCAGTTTTCAAGCCCACCTGTATTCACGTAAAACAAGTCTAGATTTGCAATTTTAAGCTTCAGCTTTTACTGCTAAGCACAGGGCAAACAAGAAATCACTTTAACTTTTATCTTCAGACCTGGATCAAAATGTTCTGCCACTTTGTTAGGATACCATCCACACAACCTTGATCACAGAAATGCTCACAAATGCAGTACCACCCAAGTCATCTATTTACATATTTTGGTTTTCTACCAAAGCAGAGAAATGTCATCTTGAAATGTCACAGCTTAAGACTACAGTGACTGAATTCAAGAATGACAATACAGGGTACAGATTTTACAGCCAGTAACTTGAATCATTGTTCCTGTTTACTATCCTGCAACTTCCCATACTGTTTCAAGCGAAACTGTTTTCTATCATAGCCATAAAAATATACATAAATGGTAACATTATGCCAAACCTCAATAAAATTATCTTCTTCTTCCCGATTTAGGCATTCCTCTGCTGATACCTTGCATAACTCTTTCCTGCTGTGTAGCAGTGACTTCATAGAGTGCAGTATACCTTCACCAAAACTCTGAAAAATAATTAAAAGAAAAATTAAAAAAAAAAAAAGCATTTTCAGTTTCGGAAACATGGTCCATTCATCTCTCCCCTGTCCCCCATAGGCTTCCCTACTCTAATTACTATTTCAAATTACTTTGTATATAAATCATCAGGTTTGAAGTTTAAATTCACTTTAGGATATGGAACTGAAACAGGTAAGTTGTTTTCTTCAAGCAATATTTTTATTCCAAAATAGGTTCTGCGTTTAAAAAAGAAAAAAGAAAAAAGATAAGAACACATAAGACTTGGAAAAAAAGAACAGATGAATCCAAGAAGAAATCCAAACACCATCTACTCCTTGCATTGAAGCCTATATATGGAATTTCTTCAACAGCTTTTCCTTAAATAAGACGAAAAGCAATTTTAGCCAAGAAAAGTCATGCAGGTGGCTTCAAAAGTCACAGGGAAAGAAAACAAACAAGCAAACAAAAAAACCCAAGAAAATCCACACACATTCTTCCCCATTCTGTGAAAGATACGAAACAACTGTAACTTAATTCCACGTAAACACTTCTTGTAATATTTCTTATAATAACACTTATGGTGACATGCAAGCATCCACAGAGGGCTAAAAAAGGCTGAAGAATCCAAGACTTTCTCCTAGCGTAACAAAGTGCAGAAGGCAAATAGGACGACAGAACAACAACAGAACTGCTTCGCTCAGCTCATAAAAGAGGCAATATCCTCGCAATTGTTTTAGGAAGTCAGTAATTTTTTTTTAAAATTTAAAACTGTCATCTTCTCTAGCAAGTTGTAAGGTTAAGAAGACAAATAAGATCATCGTATGGTTAAAAATTGTTAATCCATTTAATTATTCTCTAAAAGATTACCCTGCTAAAAAATGATGTGAGAAATCAGTGTCCAACTTATGACAAGCTACGTCAAATCTGCATAGCTTCTCAAACAATAGCAGAAGTGCCTCATAAGCAAATTTAGTCAGAGAATGCTATGCCTTTCTGATACTCCCGAAACAAAAGCAATCCCTTTATATAAAAGGTGATCTTACATATTGCAGTTAAACCTCAAGAAAGATTTTATTTTTTCCCTGTATAAAAAGCAGTATCAAGTACTACTACATAGGAAATCAAAGTATTAGAGCAGGGCCAGTGTCACCATTCTTGTGCTCATGGCAACACAAAATTAGGAAAGCATTTCTAGAATGAATAGAAAAAAGCAAATCAGAACATCAGGATCCTTGAAATTACCAGAATACATTTCAGAATGTTAGCAAACAAGGCTCAGACTAGCAACCTGACAGTCAAGGCCAAGTGACGCTAAAGAAGTCAAAGCAGTAACTGTTATAGAAAAGCTACAGCTGAACTATTTTAAAAAGCACTTTATTGGTTCATTTGAAATAAATTAATGAAGTATTCGCCAAATTTCCATTTTTATCTATTCTCTTGCCCCCACATGTTCAGTTGTAATTTACTTCCACAGTTCAGTAATGTATCTTTGTACTTTCCAAAGTATGCTGCTAGTGTCTTTCTCTGATTCTCTGGATCTTCCAAATTTACAGGTGGCTGCAATATTACTCAAAGACGGCTCCCCAGCAACTCCTTCATTCATCTTGTACAAAAGTAATTTGTATAATTAGGGGGAAAAAAAAAAGTCGTATGTCGTGACCTGCTAATTTTCTGCAAGCCAACAGTGCTCCGGTTTGAGAAGGGCTCATTGTTATTCTCTAGTTGGGTCTTCTAAAGCTACAAACTATTACATACATCTTATTTATAAGCAAGTACTGTTCCCTAGTTTTACATCTGAAAGGCAGAATAGGTAACTATGAACCAGAGAATGGTATGAGGAACTACTGAGGTGAAGCAAAATTCAACATTTTGGAGAATATTAATTTGAAGTGGGAGAAGAAGAAAGATGAAACAAATGTAAAAATTTCCCTAAGGTCTGGAAGAACCAGCATACAAGACTATATGCAGGTCTGGTAGCCCATGGTAGCAGTATGTAACCAAAGAGATAAAATATCATATTTAAAATGAGGAGCAAGTGATGCATGCTTTTCAGACCATATTAACAAATACAAAAAAGTTCAGAATGTGAAAATAGTAAAGATATGGAAATTAACATGCAAAACACATACACATAGAAAAAATCTCACTTATCTGTGACTTTCGTAGATTATTTAGATTGAAGTATATGAAGAGTTAACAAAACCAGATAAAGACAGAGTTTACTAAAAGAGCTGGTTTTGGAAAAGAAGACTTTGCCTGAATAGAGACAATACAGCGACGATTTTGAGAATAGCTGATGCAGGTCAGTAACCAGCTTCCTCAAAATTTATCTTGAGACTGATGTCAAGCACCATCATCATTAATACATTTAATGAGGAAAAAAAAGTAAATATGAGATGAAAACTGATGATAATTGAAGTAAGCAGGTGTCATCAGCTAAGAAGAAGAATATCATACAGGAAGGACCCGCCCAACGTGACAGTGTTTTAAAATGCAACCATAGGAAGCATAAAGTTATGTCCTCAAAAACTAAAAGCAAGCTTTAAGACAGAATTGCAAATTCACAAGCTAGGAAATAAAAGATCTGAGTTGACTTCTTGATCGTGGTATAGCAATGAATGGTCAATATGATACAGCACTGAAAATAGCAAATGTGCATCCTTCAGTGAAAGAAGTGACATCAGTCACTGAGAAGGACATCCTGTGTAATTGCACATACAGTATTATCCACATGTAAAAAGAAGATTAACTCACAACAAGCACAGAAAGTAGGACTATGAAGGATAATCACTGGAATCCAGAGGCTTTCATACAAAAGCAGACTAAAACCTTAGTTTACACAGTTTCCATAAACCAAGGCTAACAGAGGACATAATTGTAAAAAAAATCATAAGGGTGAATATCAGCAAAAGAAAATAAATTATTTAAGCGGAAGAATAATGACAGCCATGAACGAACAGGTATAAATTTGCTGCTGAGTAGCTTCAGCCTGAAATTTGTAAGATTCTTAGCTATTACCGCAGTGTGGTTCAGAAAGACTTAAAACCAGCAGTAGGTTTGGTGGGAGGGTTAAACTCCCCTCACCAACTGAGAGACTATATTTAATAACTTATTCATATTCTTATCCCTATCAAAGTTGTGCCTGTGACAGGAAAGGACTGGACTCAATTTCAGGGAAATCCTCCTATCAGACAATATAAGCAGGTTCTCTCACAATCCCATACAAGGAGACAGCAACTACATTAAAAACTGAAAACTAGCAAGTTCCCAAGACTATAAGCTCAGTTTAGGTAAGGACAAGAGGTCATCTTCAGCAAAAGTAGGTCATTTGTTTTAATAAATAGTACAACTACTTCCAATGTACATTGACATATGGGCAAAAAACACCCAAGCAATATATAAGGCTCTACTTGCTAAGCCTGTGTACTCCTTTCTCACAGAAATTCTAAAGTCATATCTTGCAAGAAATCCTGAGCACAGATTCAAAGTTACTAAGTTATGTCAGGGGAAAAATGCAAATATCATCAAGGTGCTGAGACCTGAATAATGAAAATCCTTGTCACACCTCTAGCTCAACTGAGCAATTCAAAGATTTGCATTGTCCTCTTCGCAAATCAAAAAGTCATTATCTACAGATCCTTCACAGCACACTAGAGCAAATTCTACAGTATTTGGTCTCATTAAGTGTTTTACACAACTGCTCTCTAACATTTCAAACAATCTGTAAGATGCCACAATCTCTAAAGAAATTAAGTTGGGTGATGGAGAGTCATGCTTACTCTTCTCTTAAGCAACAAAGCTCTTCCTGATTTCATCATGTGCTCAAAGATTTTAATGCACTGAATATTTTGAGGCTGTAAGATTTTAATGGACTGAATATTTTGAGGCAATTTTGTAAAAACAGAAACTTGGGATTTCAATGTGCACACCACAACTTTGCACTGACTTTCAAGACCTATTACTGCAACAATTCCTGTTAACTATGACAAAGTATTACAAAGAGGACAGGAATCAGACCGCAATGTTCTGTGAATCAACAGAAGATGAAACACAGTGCAATTCTGACCACCCTATTGCCTGGCTCTACGAGAGAGAAAGTTCCACACTATAATCTGAACAGCCACTTCTCAGGGAAACATCAAGAGGCAGCCACAGATGAAAACATTAGAGCCTGGCTGTGTGAAAATGTAGAATTCTGCAAGACACTCAAGAAGTGTCAAATTCATATTTCTAGAACCACACAGTCCAGAATGCTTAATGGCAATTAGAGCAGTTCACAGAGCTAATATTTTAGGCAACTATCAGAATCAGTGAGGAATCACTGGTCACCGTCATTATTAGAAAGATGTTTCTGTAACCCATAAGTTTAAAAACATGAGGGTGATGGGGAGGGTGGTATTTGTTTTGTTTTGTAAATTGAAGCAGAAAAACAAATAAAGAACAGATTTAAATAAGTCCTTTAAGAATGCTAAATTACTTAACTGTAATTAAAGAACTCTTTGAGCTGGAAAGTTCTCATAAACCAATAAAATAGAAGGTTTTATACTGTATGTCTTAAAGTGAAAGAATATCACCCATAATTACAAACTGCTTAATATATGTCTGTTAACATTCTGTGTCAGGACCTGGAACAACTGACTGTCTCATAATACTTTCCTTTGCATTCAAATAGTTTCTACAGGACACATACCACAGACACTGTTTCCTTAAAAAAACAAAATCTGCTTATGAAATAGAATAATGCAATTTTCATGTGACAAGGTGCCTCCTTGCTCAGTTTCTCCTACCATTGCAGCAATTTGCAAATAAAAAAGTTATTAGTAACCAGGAAAGACCTATGAACTCACCTCTTTTCAACTACCTTGAGAAATACAATTGGATAAATAAATTTTTTCCTTTAGGATAAACTGCAACTTTTATTTCAATAAGCACTTACATAAATTGCAAAAAAATTTGAGGAAGAGTATTTATGTTCTCCAAGCTAAAGTGACAAAATTTAAAAGAATAAATAAATAAATATTATTGAAATAAAAAAAAAAACCCTCATATCTTTTGTAAGTGCTAGATATATTTTCTTTTTCACCTAGGCAGTTTCTAAATGTTTCTGTAAACAGAAGGGTAAACCAGACAACAAACCAAGATCTAAAGATACAGATATTACCAGGAAGCCCTAACACAGACTTCACAGAACTCGATGAAGACTACATATTTGTATTTTAATTTATTACATATAAAATCAAAAAATCTGTTCTAAAATAAAAGCTATCTTTCAATAAACAGGGCAATGTCTAGGAAATTAATGCATCATGATTTCATCATGTCACTTTGAAAGACAAATGCATGCACCTCTTCCTTAAATTATGCTCTCTCCCTGTTCAATTACACTAAATATGCCAAAGCAAAGGCAATTTCTTTGCCTCCTTGAAATGTCAGACAACCACAATTAAAACATACTAACGAAAAACCCCATACTCAAAAAACCTCAACCAAACCAGTTCATTTGCTTCATTAATAGGCCGAAAAGCTCTAAAATATTTTTTTATTTAAATACAGATAATTACCTTTTTCACAGATATTCTTGGTTTCATTCGATTGCCCTGAGCTCTGGCATACATGTCCATGATCTTACCAGTCTTAGTATCTGATGAAAGAAGTCAGCTCAAAAATACCTACAAAAAACAATTACATTTTATTATTTTATATTTATCCATTTAGTTTGTATCCACTTTGAAAATGCAGGTAGACAAAACAAGAACCAACAATAAAAACCAATTAAAAAGCATTTTAAAACTGAGAAAGATTAAGCAGCACACCATCCATACTGACAGTTTCCTTTAAAAAGTACTGCCTTAACGACCAGACAGGAAATATAGAACACACACCTTGCAGTAAGTTACATAGTTCAACTAGATTTCAAGGTTGCGTGGGGGTGAGGAGGAACACTACATTAAATAATGTTTCACCGTCACTGATACTCTTGAAAGTCTATCAGCAGATTCCTGTACCTACTATGTGCTGGAACTACCCTTCGACAATCTTGAGAGGCAAATGTACAACTTACCCACTCAACCACCTGGCCTAGTCATTTCTGTCAACTGAAGGTACTACAGGCTAACTCGGATCAACACTCAGTTCTCTGGCCCTGCTCTGGGCAGCTGTCTTTGCTGGCAAAACACAGCAGACTAAAGCTGAATTCACCAGCACTTCAGTGAAGTACGTCACAAGAGTTTCTGCTCGAGTCAGCTGCCCTTATTGATCTTAAGTCTAGTTCTAACAACAAGAACATAAAAAACAGCTACGAAATGAAAACATTTTTTCAAGTTTCCCTCTTCAAGCAGTAACAATGAGTCTAGTTTGTTTCATTCATCTCTACATCCCCCAAAACAGGCAATAAATATAGGGAGTTCTTAAAGACAGAAAGTATGTGCTGGGCTTTTTTAAGTTCTGTGGAAGTTTTAATAATTCAGCTTTTCTCATAGTCACACAATTTAACTGGGAAAAAGAACTCCTAGACTGCCCAAAATAAACCAGGCAAGGAGCAAATGCATGTAAAAATGAAGGCTAAATAAAAAACACCAAGATATCTGTGTATGGGTCTTCTTCGCACAACTGACCAGACAGGTTTTCTTGATCTTACTTCAAGCACATATTTACCCTTTATATGGGAAATAAATCTTTATATGGGTTTGTTCTTCGGTATAAGTAACTTAAATAAGATTACCAGTGTCATCAAGTAACTGTATTCTTCGCCTTCCTCCACCGCAGTACCTCTTCAGTAAAACTTCTTCAAGAGGCTACTCTCTACAATAGCAAGAGATTATTATTAGGCACATCTATTGACATTTCACCTTGATTTCTGCTTTCCTTCACAAAAATGAACTTGACAGAATCTCAGGAAAAAAGTTACATTTATGCAAATTAACTGCAACATTTTAATCTCTGGAGCACAGCATCTCTCTTAACTGGATGTCTGGTTTGGAAAATTAAGCCAATGACATGAAGCAGCTAGGCACACGACAGATTATATACTATATATAAATATAATAAATACAAGTAAGAAACTCATTTCACAGTAAACTATGGATGGAAGATTAAAAAACACAACAATTCTTCTGCTGAAACTCAATGTGTTTAAAAGAAAAAAAGCCACAGAACAGTATCAAGCAAGAAAAAGAAATCCAATTGTCCCTACTACTCTATCTTAAATGGCTAATCCGCTATAAATCTAACCATATTGGGGTAATACTCTTAGACACTCCTTGTCCTAAAAAAAGTCACCTATGGGAAAAGCTGGTTTTCCACATAGGATCAAGTACCCGTGTTCTACAATTTTGGACTGATCATTCCTTGTAGCAATTTGAACAAAGCCCAGCATAGTACACCATGGAGATGACTTTATAACCATGTTGGGTGCAGTATTTACTCAGGTACCATAGTTTACAGTTACACTGCCTTCAGGCAGTAGGTTAAGTATTTTTCTATGTCATCTGCTACTAAACTCTAGAGACCCGAGAATCAACAGAACCTGCAGTGTCACCTACTCATGAAACCAACAGACTTGTAAATCACAGACTCAGAAAGATACCAGACAGGAACGGTACTGGTTTATCAACGTAACACCAAAACCATTTTGTCTTGTCTGCACGCAGTCCTTCTGCACTTGAATTACACAGGTTCTCCCCACCATCTACAGCATTTCAGCTGTCTGTCACGCATTTCACAGAGATCTGAAGGGTCGCACTTGTCCGACAATGCAACACAACCTGGAGGTTTTATTTTTAATATATAAAATTATTATCCATTTTCAAAATAACAATGGTCCAATCATCTGAGAGGTACACAAACTTTAAAACTAACTGGAAAGGAAGTGAAAGCACTGACAAACAAAACATTTGTGTAAATAAAACGTACAGTTTAAAATTGCTTTTACTTCTGCATACTGAATTTTACTATTAAATTTCATTTCCCCCCTTACTGTAAACTCAAAAAAGGAAGTAAACGGCAGAAGTATCAGATGTAAGAGGAACAGGACTTTCCTTTTACTGAATAATGTATCAGTAGACACCCAAAAAAAAAGGAAAAAATTGATCACACAAATAACTGATAAATATCCACATAAGGTTTAACCATCTGTACCTTTTTAGCAAGTTGGATCTCCGGAAGTGCACGCAGCATGCGCAACACACAGGAGGAGCTGGCACCCACTGTGCTGCTAGAAGGCTACAACTTACTTGCCAGTATTGAAACCTGGAGGGACAAATCCCATGGCTGGAGTGTGGCTATGGATGGCTACAGGCTGTTAAGAAGGGACAGGCTAGGAAGGAAGGGCTGAATTGTTGTCCTCTACAACAAGAAATGGATAGAACATGAAGATCTGTCTCTGAAGAACAGTCATGAGCAGGCTGAAAACTTATGGGCAAGAATTAAGAAACTGAGGTAACAAGGCAACCTTGTGGTTGAGGTCTACTACAGGCTGCCTGATCCAGGGGAACCTGCTGACAAAGCCTTCCTGCTCCAGCTACAGCAGGCATCATGTTCACAGGCTATTGTCCTGAGGGGGGACTTCAACCATCCCAGTATCTACTCCAAAAGTAGCACAGCAAGCTATTCCAGGGGGAGACTGCCGGAATGCATGGAGGATAACTTCTTAAGGCAGGTAATAGACAGCCCTACCAGAAGGGACACAACACCAGACCTGTTGGTCCAACCTAAAGTGAGCTAATCAGTGATTAGAGATGAAGCTAAGATTGGAGATGCCCTGGGCCACAGCAAACATGCACTGATGGAGTTGCTGCCCTGATATGGGACAAGTAAAGACTAAGTTCAGGACTGTAAATTTTGGAAAAGCATACTTCCAGCTGCTCAAGGAGCTAGTCAATAGGGCCCCATGGAAACTGTCCTCAGACACATGGCAGAAGGAGACTTTCCACAGAGCACAAGAGCTACCCATCCCCGAGTGTAAGAAATCAGGAAAGGAAGGCATGAGACTGGCATTGCTGAGTTGAGACCAAGGTAACACCAGCTGAGGTCAACCTAAAGAGCAAGAAGGAAATGCACAGGCAGTGGAAGCTGGGACAGGTATTCTGGGAAGAGTACAAAGATGCTGCACAGTTTTGCGGGGATGGGGGTCAGAAGGTCAAGGCAAAGCTAGAGCTGAACTTGGCAAGGGATGCAAAGAATAAGAAGCGCTTCTACAGGTATGAAGCCAGAAAAGGAAGGTCAAAGGAGGCGTGTCCCCACTGATGAACACAAGTGGCAAACCGGTAACAACAGGGAAGACGTACTCAACACTTTCTTTGCTTCAGTCTTCACTGGCAATTTCTCTTCCTACACCTCTCCAGTGGATGGACAGGAAGAGCAAAGTCCCTCCCACTGCATGAGAAGATCAGGTTTGTGACCACCTGAGGAACTTGACTGTATGTAAGTTTATGGGATCTGTCAAGATGCTTTCCAGAGTCCTGAGAGAATTGGCTGATGCAGTTATTAAGTCACTCTCCATCATATCTGAAAAGTCATGGCAGTTAGGTGACTGGAAAATGGGAAACATTGTACCCATCTTAAAAAAGGTTAGAAAGGAGGATCCTTGAGACTACTGACCTGTCAGCCCCACCTCTGTGCCGGGGCACAAATCCTTCTAGAAACTTTGCTAAAGCACATGGAGGACAGGGAGGTGATTTAATGAAGCCAGTATAGCTTCACCAAGGTCCTGCCTGACCAACCTAGTGGTCTTCTATAATGGAGACAAGGGAAGAGCTACAGATGTCATCTATCTGGACTTCTGTAAAGCCTTTGACACAGTCCCCTCCAATATCCTTCTCTCCAAACTGGAGAGACATGGATTTGATGGGTGGAATGTTTAGGGTTGATTGGATGGGCCAATCCAGAGGAGAGCAGTCAACAGTTTAATGTCCAGATGAACACTGGTGACAAGTGGTGTCCCTCAGGGTTTCATAGTGGGATCAGTGTTATGTAATATTTTCATCAATGACATAGACAGTGCACCCTCTGCAAACTTGCAGATGACACCAAGCTGAGTGGTGTGGTTGATGTCCCTGAGGGATGGGATGCAACCCAGAGGGATCTGGATAAGCTCAAGCAGCAGACCCATGTGAACCTCATGAGGTTCAACAAGGCCACATGCAAGGTCCTATGCCTAGGCTAGGCAAGCTCCAAGTATTCATACAAGCTGTGGGATGAACAGATTAAGAGCAGCCCTAAGAAGGAGTTGGGGGTGTTGGTGGACACTACAGGGGACATGAACTGGCTATGTGTGCTCACAGCCCAGAAAGCCAACTATATCCTTGGCTGCATCAAAAGCAGCATGGCCAGCAGGTCGAGGGAGGGGATTCTGCCCCTCTACTGTGCTCTGGTGAGACCCCACCTGGAATACTGCATCCAGCTCTGGGGTCCTCAGCACAGGAAAGACATGGACCTGTTGGAGTGGGTTCAGAGGAAGGTCACAAAAATGATCAGAGAGATGGAGCACCTCTCCTATGAAGACAGGCTGAGGGAGTGGGAGTTGTTCAGCCTGGAGAAGGCTCTCAGGAGACCTTATAGCAGCCTTTCAACACTTAAAGGGGCTTATAAAAATAACAGGGACAAACTTCTTAGCAGGGCCTGCTGTAGTAGGACAAAGACAAATGGTTTTAAACTGAAAGAGGATAGATTCAGATTAGATATAAGACATGTTTTACCATGAGGGTGGTAAGGCATTGGCACAGACTGTCCAGAGGCTGCAGATGCCCCATCTCCGGAAACATTCAAGGTCAGGCTGGACAGGGCTCTGAGCAACCTGATCTAGTTGAAGATGTCCCTGCTCATCATATGGTGGTTGGACTAGATGGCCTTTAGAGGTCCCTTCTAACCCAAACCATTCTATGAATTTATAAATCCATTTTTCCAGTGATATGCTGAGAGTACCATTTTCATCAGACCATGTAACAAGCATTTAGCTAGCTTTTCCATATACATATATCCTTGTTAGAATATATATAAGGATCAAAATTAAATAATCAGCTTAAGGGAATCCAACGGAAATTTACCCCGGATTTAAAATCTTTATATAAGTTTAACCCCTGCCTAAATTTATTATAAGTCAGTATGTACTGACAATCATTAGCTGGCAGAAAGGAAGAAAATTTATCTTTTTTTTTGTAAAGTGCAAATGTACTGAGTAAATCTCTTTAATAGCTATAGGGGCATATTTGGACATGTGCACACCTCTGTTAAACAAATAAATTTGAACTGTACGGGCAATAAATTTGAAATACATATAATATGTTCTCATTTAAATAAAATTTCAAATAAAACATTCTAGACAATGACAATATTTATCTAAAATTATGTTTTAAAAAGGTTTCTTTAGTAGTACTACAGCAAAAATAGATATTTTTCTTTTAAGGAAAAGTACTTTTTTTTGGTCTTCAACACAAATGACCTGAAGCAGCCTAGAGAACTCTACTGATGATTTACAGAAGTCAGGCTTAATCTAAGACTGAACTTTGAAAGATTCATTCTAAATGTGAAATTTAAAAATACCTTAAAAACAACACTCTAAATCATCAAGGTTGGAAGAGGCCTGCAAGATGATCCAGTCCAACTGTACATCCAGCACTATCACTGTAAACACTAAACCACATCACCCAGCGCCAGATCCAGACACCTCTTAAACACCTCCAGGGATGGTGACTTCACCACTTCCCAGAGCAACCATTTCCTCTGGTCCTCTCACTATAGGCACAGTTGAGGAGATCAAACCCACCTCACTACAATCTCCTGTCAGGGAGTTGTAGAGAGCAATGAGGTCACCCCTGAGCCTCCTCTTCTCGAAACTAAACAAACCCAGCTCCTTCAGCTGTACCTCACAGAATATGTTCTCTAGTCCTTCCACGAGCCTTGTTGCCCTTCGCTGGACATGCTTCCAGCACCTCAATGTCCTTTTTGAAGTGAGGGGCCCAAAACTGAACACAGGATTCAAGCTCTGGCCTCACCAGTGCCGAGTACAGAGGGACAATCACTTCCCTAGTCCTGCTGGCCACACTATTCTTGATTCAGGCCAGGATGCCACTGGCCTTCTTGGCCACCTGGGCACACTGCCCAGGCTCATGTTCAGACGGCTGTTGTCCAGCACCAAACAGCTCTCAAGCCACTTACTCCTCCCCCAGCCTGTAGCACTGCATGGTGTTGCTGTGATCCAAGTGCAGGACCCAGCACTTTGCCTTACTGAAACCTCATACCATTGGCCTCAGCCCCTTGATCAAGTCTGCCCAGTCTCTCTGCAGAGCCTTCCTGCCCTCCAGCAGATCAACACTCCTGCCCCACTTGGTGACGTCTGCAAATTTACTGAGGGTGCACTCGATGCCCTCATTCAGATCATCAATAAAGATGTTAAACAGGACTGGCCATAAAACTGAGCCCCGGGGAACACCGCTAGTGACTGCCTGCAACTGGATTTAGCTCCATTCACCACAACTCTCTGGGCCCGGCCATCCAGCCAGTTTTTTACCCACTGAGGAGTCCCTCCAACCAAGCTGCAAGCAGCCAGTTTTTCCAGGAGGACGCTGTGGGAGACAGTGTCAAACACTTTACACAATTCAAAACAGACCACATTCACAGCCTTGCCCTCATCTTCTAAGCGGGTCACCTTGTCATAGGAGATCGGATTGGTTAAGCAGGACCTTCTTTTGGTAAATCCACGTTGGCTGGGCCTTATACTCTGGTTGTCCTGCATGTGCATATATAACCTTACCAAAACAACTGCTACTGAAAACCAAATTAAACAAGTCCACACTGACAAGGATCCTTCTCTATTTTTCATTTCTAATGGCTTATATGTTTCACTAATCAGGTTGGCAGTCTTGAAAAAGTCCATTTATAAAATTCAAGTTGTCTCGACCACAGCCACACCCACACTAAGAAGGGGTGAGCAAAATACATCATTGATGGTGAGCATTAATGACAGGTTGGGTCCCCTTTCTCTTGTTTGGTTCTAATTCTTCTATGTTGTATTTTTGTCACATATAGAAGCATGACATGAAGACAAAGCCTCAACAATTTCAAAAGAATCCATCATTCTCTTTGACTAAATCATCATTTAAAGTCATCACCTACAGCTTCCCCCCAGTTCTGGGTACGGATTCTCAAATACATTCTGGGAAAAAATGTTATTTGATGTACCAGACAGATCCATTAGCCTAGATTTTGTGTGTGATTAACTTTAAATTTCTGTACTTTATTCTGTTGTGTATTTTGTACATAACAGAACTATACCAAGTAAGTCGAGGGTATTATTTTTTAAGCTACAGCATTTTTCTCAAGCCATTTTACTTCCTCTTCAAGAAAACTTCACCAAAGAACACCTTGTTTAGGAGGTACTTTTGGGGTGTATATTGTATGGTTTGGGTTTTTTAAGATTATATCATACCAAATGATTAACAGAAAACAGGAATGATCTAATCTATTTTATTATTTTTCCACACTGAATAAGTCTTTTCACCACTTCAACTGCCAGCATATTTTAAAGAATCCCTGAAGGATATGGAATTACGAGGCATCAACCAAGATGGTATCATTCAATTACTATGCTCCCTAAAAAATCACTTTGCGTACAGACCAAGAAATACCACTGGACAAATGAGACCAACATTATTTAAAAAGACTTAGTTTCTCAAGGATTAGTTAAATATTGGTAGTATCTATCACTGAAGTCTAACCGCACAATTCTGAAATAATCTTACAAATACAAAGCAATGTAAGACTCTTCCCAAGTGTAACATGGCTAAACTAAGAGCATTGTGTTACCATTTATTTCATTATCACTGATCTTTTCCAGATACAGCCTAAGGGTTTGGATTTTTCTCCCTATGTCACTCTGGCAATACATCACAGCTTCAATTAGAAGGCTATAATCTATATACAGTTGGGATCCGCAGTTCACGCTTTTTTTTTTTCCTTTTGCATATTGGATTTTTGGAGGCAAAACCAGAGAAAGGTACTTCAGTTGTAAAAAAAAAAAAAAAAAAAAAAGAAAGCTAAGGAAAGCCCCTTAAAAGAGCCAAGAAAGCAAACGAGGAACGCTCGCTGTTCTCCTCCCTTGAGGGAGGAAAGGAACTGAGAGGAGGACGTGGGGAGGAAGAGGGAGGAGACACTTTTAAAAAGCGAAATGTTGAGAACAGGGTGAACTTACTTAACCCGTGCGCACCGACCACAACCCAGTCCACGCAGGAGAGAACGCGAACTCACGGAGCCTCCGCGCACCGACCACACCACCACAGGCAGGAACCAGTCCGTCCCCTGCCGAGGCTGCGGACAGACAGACAGACCCGGCCCACGGGGAACAGCGGGGCGCAGCGGGGGCAGCTGCGAACGCGCCCCCCCGGCCCCGCGGGTGCCGGGGCCGAGGCGCTGCGTTACCCCCGCTCCGTGTCAGCCCCGCGCTGCGGCTCAGGGGCGCTCCGGGGCCCTCCCCCGGCCCCTCCTCCGGTGACCGGCCGTGCCCGCGGGAGCCGAGCTGCCCCAGCGGATCCTTCCTCAGCGAAGGGAAAGGAAGGGCGGCGGAAGATGCCCTGCCCCGCGCCTCCCCGGGAGCTCCGGGGCCACCTGTGGCAGCGAGCCCCGCCTGACAGACAGGCTGGCGGGCTGCGCCCCGCCCTGTGCGGGGACGGGGACGGCGGCGGCGGCGGGCCCCGATCCCCCAGCCCCCGGGCGGCGGCGAGGGTGGGAAGCAGAGCGGGCGCTCCGTACCTGTGGTGGCCGCCGCCGCCGCCGCCTCCTCAGCGCGCGCCCCCGTCCCCGCGCCGGAGCGGCACCGGAGCGCGCGGCCCAACCCAACGCCCCCGCCGCCCCCTCCGGCCCCGCCCCGCTCCCAGCGCGCGCCGCCGCTCTCGCGACGCTTCCCGCCCGGCCCCGCCCCCGGACCTACCGCCGCGCGCTCCCATTGGCGGGGAACCCGGGCCCGCCCCGGAAAGAGCCGCGACAGGGCGCGAGCGCGGGGGCGGGGGCGCGCACCGCTCTTCCCGGTGCGTGCGCGCGCGCTCCCGCGTGGGGATGAGCGCGCGCCGCCGCCGCCGCCGCGCCGGCAGGAGCCCGGGGAGGGACTCTGCTCGCCCTGTGCCAGTCCAGGTCCCAGTCCTTGCCCCCGTCAATGCCCCAGCCACTCTCCGTGCCCCAGTGCCTGCTCCTGTCCCAGTCCATGTCCCTGTCACTCTCCCTGCCCCTGCCCTTGCCCTTCTCCCCCTACCCGTCTCTCCCAGCCCCTGTCCCTGTCCGAGTCCCCGTCCGTGCTCCTGTCCAGCCCCTGCCCCTGCCCTGTCCCGCGGGGTGTGCCCAGGCGCGGGCGCGGCTCTTGCAGAGCCCCGGGCTGTGTGTGCCTGCCAGGTGAGCTGGGCCGATCCTGCTGTTTGGGATGGCCTCTCCCGGCAGGCTGGCATCCCAGGCGTCTGGCTGCCTCGGGTTGGAGGCTACAGCGTGGTTTTAGTCAAACGAGGCACAGACAAGACTGTCAAACCCTGCCTGGAAATCTTGCGCCCTTCCTCCTTTCCACATGCCATTTTTAAACTCGGTGCTACCAGATTCCCCTGGACACCAGGTGAATAGTTTGGCCCAGCAAATACGCAATTAATTTCCACATCCTCATGAGTTAGGATGATATGTGTTTAAGTGTAGGTGCTGTTGGGGCCTTGGATTTCATTTTGTTTGCATGAAAACAGTAATTTCATGTAGCTTCCCAAAATAACTTAGTTGCAGCAGCAGCAGCAGCTCCTTCAGAGACTAACCTGACAACAAGGACACAAATGAGGAAGTGTGTTGGACAATACACAATGGATCGTCTTAGCAATGTGCGCTAACAACTGTGTCCCTCCCAGAAGGAGAGACTCCTGGAATCGGGACAGGTCTTTCTGAGACTCGGCATGTCAGAGTGAAGCTCAGGAGGAGGAACAACAGAACTGGAGTTCCACTGTGGCTACAGGTGGAGACAGGGCAGCATGTGCTTGCAACAGCTTCTGAAAGACAGAAAAGAAAGAGCCCCCAAAGCTAAATTCAGCAAAAAATCCCAAACTTCATATACTAGGGAAGGGGTTAGGAAAGAGAAAAAGAATCCTAAGATGCTAGCCTTGTAGCTTTTTCAATACTGGGCCGTTTCAATGTCCAACCTGCTCCGCTTTACAGAGACAAAGACAAACAGAGGGAGACTACTGTGTGAGAATTTTTGCTACTGGATCTCCATTACTTCTCTAGATAATTCCTGCTTGTGCCTACCTTCTGTTTTCACTTGAGCTGTGGCTTTTATTTCTATTTAGTCTTTGATCATGGGCTGTTTCTCATTTGTGCAATCATTTTAGACACTTCAGAAGTCAGGGTGTGCATATTCACTTACTGATTTTTACCAACAGGTAGGTGAGCTACATTTTAATTTACTGTAAAAACTAGTAAGCTATGGACAAAGCCAACAAACCATGCAAACACTACATAGATAAAAGAAACAAAGGACTGGTTCTAAAATATGTCACACTGTGTGGCTTAAGTGGGACAAATAAAATGGTTCTCATATTCCTAGGAACTGCAGGTCCCTATGAGATGGAGAGACAGTAAATGAATAAAAGCATCAAATTTAAATCAAGTTAGTCGTCATTTCAGTGCCCCTTGAGACCAGCCTCACTTGGAAATACACTATCATTTGAGTAAAGACATTTTAACAGTTTGCACATCTCTAGCTAACCAACAAAATACCTCCTTTTGACCAACTCCATCACTAAAAACACTTTTCAGTTTTCATGAAAGCTAAAAATTCCGTAAGAGGGTTTTGTTGTTTTTAATGTATCATTGTTTTTCATGTATCAACAATAAGTAAAAAAATTCCAAAACAAAGTAGCTCTGGAAGCAATGTAAACATGAGAAAGCATGCTTTAAAAATAAATTCAAGCCTTTTATTCCCTTTGTTTTATACTTCCGCTGAGACTATTCAGAATAATGAGTTCCTATGGCTCCCTGCCAAAACCTTGAGAAAAATCAAGATTTATCCTCATCAGGAAACTATGAAACGTGACCCACAGCATGCCATTGTTTGTCAGAGAAAATGTTATTTTTTACACAGTAATCAAAATGGAGATAGTTTTGAAATAGTGATTTAAAATTTTTTTGTTGTTTTTTACAGTTGATTTAAATACTGTCTATGTAAAAGCACAGGAAACTTGTCTGGTCAGCCAACACTTCTTAAAATTTATATTAATTATGAAGAAATAGAGTGTTGGTTTCTGAGCTCTGGTATTTTGTGTCATGTTAATTTTATATTTTTCAGGGCAGGGTCTGGCCACTCAAAACCCATTCTGCTGACCCCAGCCAGGAAACAGGGAAGCTGGGGACAGCCCCAGCCTGGGGCATCGGGATGGGGACAGGTAAAAGCCAGGCTGTGACATCAGTCCACCTGTGGGGATCAGGATCAGGCCCCATGAAGGGGATCAGCATCAGGCAGAGCTGGTCATGCATCTGTAGTGTTTTCTACCTGCTCATTTGGTATGAAAAATAGGCATCTTTAGAATCTTTTTGTCAAAACTACTGTTACTATTCCTGACTCACTGTCTGTATCTGGCTTTTAAGCTCGATATCTTAGGATCACTGGCTTGGAGCAACTTATTCAAATATTATCTCAGACTGACCGATATGTCATCTCTCTCGGATATTGAATGCCAGTTCTGTGAAAGGTGTTGAAGAACTAGTCTGTGACTTTCTGGCAGTATTCTGTCCGTTTTCTTCCTAGTCCCTTACTTACATTTTTTTCCTCTGTACAGGAAAACTACACGGTTGCACGATTGTGTCAATGTTGTTTTGTCAGGGTTTTTTATGATACTGCTTCTGAAAAATGTGTCTCTATAACTAAAGCTTTATTAAGTTTGGGCAAGACTTGAAATTATATTGTATAAGCTACACTTAGAATAATAAGGATTGCCTTCTCAAAGGCAGATGCGTAATTTATATGTATTCCTACCTTCAACAGGAGGCATAGCATACTCTTCCTGTTTTAAAACCTGTTTAAGCCTTTTCCATTGATCCCCTTGCAGCAAGCTGGGAAGGATCTGCCATGTGCTTGATAATATTCCACCCTTCTCCCCCCGACCCCTTCAAAAACAAAAAGACCAAACAAAATTTAAAAATCTAAAGGTCATAATGTAATAGTTTTTTTAATGACTTCTAGTGGCTTCTCTGTTTATAACCTACCCTTCAGCTCCCCAGCCCAGCTCCCTGCTCCCGCATCTGCACTGCTTCTGGACTGTGCCAGCATGAACATTTGTGAAATCAAGCAATAAATGAGACTGAACTGAGAAGAATAGAGAACAACCTGCTTTCCTTCCATTTTGCTGATCCAGTTCACCAGTGTAATAAATGTGTCAGCATGGCGCTGGGGATAGCACAGAAACAACCAAGAACGGGAACAGCTTAAATTGTCTTGTTCTGCTGCTGAGGGCATACCCATGTGTTGGCTTGCTTTGCCATTTAGGCCCTAATCAGTGTCTCCTTGAAAACACTCTTGACACCCCTACCACCTCCTAAACTGGAACTCTTTGTCTCAGTGGGTGATTCTATTACTCATCTTGTCATGAATCTTTGGCCTGGGCTGGACCATGGTGTTTGTGTCTGACAAAGGTTGGGTTTATGGCATTATAGTATAATGTGATGGCATTTTTTGGTTTCTCTTCACTGAATGTTTCATGAATCCATTTTTGACATGTATGAGAAGTCATTTCTATTTGCATGTTTATGGATATCTCAATTCCTTTTTTCAACAGTGAAACCTAATAACTTTTATACAAGCTATATATTGCAGCTATTTCTGGCTTCTCTTTCTCTGGAGTTTGATCTGTGACCTGTGTTAAGTCATCTTTCAAAACAATATGCACAAGGGGTGTAATCCACGGACTATATACTGAATTCATCCTTCAGCTGGCCAGTTTTATGTCCTGCTGATAAATGAGTTCTCAGAGCCAACTAAATAGGCCTTTTAACGCAAAATGGAAAGCGTCACAAACTAACCCTATCAAAAGATGCATTGTGCTCCATAGAGGCTGTTTCAGATGATATGAGATTATTATCCAAAGCCTTGGAAAGCTCTCTGAATTCACATCCTTTCTGTGCATTGTGTTTGCTTAGAGGATGCAATAAACGTTGTCACTGTGTTACACAAGAGCATACAGTAATAACTGGAGCTGGCTGGGAAGTGAAATTTTTATTCTACAGGAAATTCCAACTTGTCAATATTTTGTTTCATCAGGTGCTGGAACAAAACACGTTGGCTCTGCAGCCTTTCTGGCAAAAAATGGAACAATCTATTTCTTTGCCAGCTGACAAGCCTGGGAAGCCAAGAAACCAACTGAGCAGTCGGCCTGATGCCAGGGAGCTAGATAGCCAGTCAGCTGAGCTACAGTGAGAAGCCAACTTGGCCAGCAACCACAGCCAGATCACAGCTAAAACTTCTGTAGAAAGTTTTGACGGAACCAGGAGAATTCAGAATGTTCAGTGCCAGTCTGCTCAATTAGAAGATGGTTAAACAAACCCTCTTAATAACTGACTGCGGTTGGGAAAGGATGTAACTGTACTGCACTTTGTGTTCCTTATGGATTTCTTCAGCTTTTGCCTTGTGAGTTATGCACATATTTATTGCTACTATTAAATCAATGAATTTTCCTTAAGGATTAATGATGACACCCAAGCCTATGAGGGAGTTTTCAGTGCTAGTTTTGTAATGATCATTCAAATAACACTGCGTGCCAGCAGTACCTCATAGTATCTGCTTGTGTATGTCTGCCTACTAACCAGAAGGTACAGTTACTGCAGGCTACACTGAGAGACTGAAATAAACACTTCTGTCTGCTATCAAATAACACGCTATCTCATTGTCTTCAGTCCATATTTGTGAATGAATTTAGGTTAAGATGAACTTGCCAAAAATGCAATAATGAGGCAAATACCTCTTCTGAACTAGGGAAAAAGTACTGATCTTTACTGGGTAGTTGGTAATGTTAAGGTCAACACCGATACGGAGAGCTCCCTTTTTTGTCAGAACTAACTATGCTCAAGTGCTGTTTGCTGAATGTAACCTTAAACATTATTGCAGAATTCTTGCAATGCTCCAGTTACTTTTTCCTTTTGGTGTAGTTTTGGAAAGATATCAGACAAGTTTGTAAAAAAAATTACATCTTTGTCTTCCCACAGCTTACAGCTATGGTATCATCATAAAAGGTATCAACTGCTTTTTTCAAATGTTTAGATAATTTCTATTGTAGGATAAATCTTATAATTTCTTAAATCTGCAGATGCTGTACACCCTATACACTTCTCTTGTTTGTTTCCGACTAGTTGCTGCATGTGATTCCTTCTTAAAGCCCAGAGATGTCATACACCATCATCACTACAACTGTGGTAACTCCAGGGAACAATGAATTTCCTTGTAAATGTTTAGTGGTAATTAAATTTTCTACAACTTCATTTATTTAAGTAGTCTCTAATATTCCTGCTGTGAAATCAGAGGAAAAACAGATGCTTTACTGAGATGCATTTCAGATCTTGTTCCTTCCACATATAAATAAATCTGACTTATTTTCTCTCTCAAATTCAACTACTGCGGAGATGCTACAGCATCTGGATTCCAAGTGGATTTATGTCAGTTGTTTGCTTTTCATTGACCTTTATATTCTCTAAGCATGGCACAGTTTATTGCTGTTTTTACAGAGTTTATTCTTGAACTGGAAATCGTTTGCACAGTAAGTATTTTCCCACAATGACAATAATTTATTGTAATGTTTATGGTGCATTTTCTTCTTCATTTCTGCTGGACTTGCTACACAGTTTTCTGTGCGCTGCTGCAACATATCTTGAAATGTGCTCTTCATCCCAAATGTAGTAACTTGAGCATATGTTTAAGGTTTAAGTCAATCTCAATATGATCATTTGGCTTGCCTGGTTTTATATTCCACACACAAATAACTGCTGCTGTGTGTCATTTAAGTCTTTCTGATTCTTGATTTCCTCAGTATTGCCAAATACTCAGAGATTATTTCAGTTCCCCTCTGATTCAGTCTATAACATAAATGCTCCTTAAACATGAGAACACTTTAATTACAGTGTTATTTTCTTTTTCCATCAAAATATTGACTGGAAACTATCAAATCCTTATACGTCTTGGTGATAACTTTTCAACAAAATTTGAGTATTAATAGCTTCTCTCTCAAAAAACAAAACAAAACAAAACAAAACAAAAAAAAACACACAAAAAAACCCCACAAAACTATGAGTGACAAGGAGACAAGGAAACAATCATCTGTACACTCCTTCCCAAGGACTTCTTTTTAACTCACTGTTCAAAGACATAAAATCTTGACCAAAATGAAATAAAGAACAGAAATACTGAAAAGAAATCCTGTGAGTTTTTCCCTACCACCATAAGATTTCTGAGTAGCTACCTTCATGGAAGGCTATTTCATTTTCCCAGTGAAATTTTTCTGGGAAAATTTCTCAGCTCAGAAATGTTACAGGCCCAACTGAGAACCAGACAAATTTAATTTTAAACTAAAAGTTAAACTTAAGCCAATCAGAGCAAAAATGTGGAATGTGAACAATATCTAAAATGTATTTCCAGAACACATCCAGTTTAGCTGAAGTGTTGTGAGTGATGATTAGCTCATGAACTCCTGATGTATGGAGTCTGTTGGGTCAGTAATGGGATGGGCAGGGCAATGATAAACTATGCCTGAGTCTAAATAGGAATGATTTTTTTAGAAGTTGGCATCTAGAGATATGTGGATAATGATCACAATAATGTCTATAATGTTCTATTATTAAGTCAAGGGGCAGCTTGAAAAAAAACCAACAAAACAGCCTGGCACCAGAAGCAACTCCATGACTTTGTTTTGACCAGTAAGACAACAGATCTAAACTTCTAAAAACAAGCCTTCATCTTTCTTTGTTGCAAAATGTGACATGGTGTTATCATTAGTTACAGCTCACTTGATTGTGAGATTGAGTTTTTCAAGACTTGAAATGTAGCTTAAAATTATACATCTTGGTAACACCATGTTTTACTGGATACTTTAGGCCACATACCATAGAGGTATTAGTTATTCATGTAATTAATTAATGAAGAAAAATTAATTTTTAACTTTGTTGAAAGGTGGCCACTTATGCTTTAAAGCTGTGGAAATATATATATATTTGTATATTTATAAATATATAAAATCAAAACATATTTTATTAGTCAAAAAGGAAATAATCCATTGTCTGCTTGCTTAGTTGCAAGGAACTGCATTAGGAATATTTGAAAAAGTAATAAAAGTGTTTTAAAACCAAATTATTTGAACTTCAACAATGTGTCATCATTTACAACTGATAAGACATAAATGGAAAATGAGAATTAATATTTGCTTTCAGATAACTGCCCAGGTCATATGCTGCATAGTAAAACAGATGTGCTATAGATAAATCAAGGTTTGATCCTGAAAGCTGTGTGTTACTTTATTTCTTTCCTTATCTGTCAAAAATTTTCCAGAAATACCAGTAGCTTTTAATTTCATCAGCTTTGAATACATGGAAGTGTTGAGGCCTGTCCCTGCAAGTTGGTTATCTTGAGAAATTGCAGTCAAAAGGTTTCTTAGGTATTTTCCTGCTACTAAGAAGTTCGGTAAGAATTGACCAACCATGATTTTCTGTTCTTTAGGGGTAGTGATGATGAAGATGGGGTACAGGAAAGAAATTAGTGGGTGAAGTGTCAGTAATACCCATATTTCTTTACTATATGCTAAAAGGTCTATGATAGTCATAAGTGTTAAACCATCTAGTTCTTAATGAGATGACTTTAATAGTATAATAATGTCACTGAAGGGTAAGTTACAATAACATACTGATGATGGATTCTTTAGTAATATACCCTTTAAAACACATCATACCAAAGGATAAAAATGAAAGTAGATTTCCATTCTCCTACAAGCCTAACTTTACTAATTTTATACCAGAAAACAAAGTTAAATTGATCTGATTTAGCTTATTCATTGGCAAAATGGTGTTGATTTTTCAAGGCATTGAAAGGATATTTTGTGGTTGGAAGCTGATTGATATGAATTATTTGTGTGGGGAAGAAATACAGGGTTTCAGAACAATCGCTGAGGACTTCACATGTGGCACCTTCAGGAAATAGTCTGATGTTCTGTTTTCCCATCCTGATTCCCTCAGGTTGTGGCAAGGCAGGTTTGCCTGAAAGCACCCTTTCTCCTCCTGCCTCCTTCATTATCCAGGCAGGGGGAATCCTTTGGGCTTTGCAGCTTTGAAAAGCTGATTTTTCTCTTTTGAAAAAATACAAATTTTTTTTATATGAGCGACAGTGTTAGAACACACAAGGCCACTCCTGATAGCTAGTATGTGATGGGGGAAGAGCCTAAACCTGAGAAATGAGCCAGGAATCCACTGTACAGATTATAGCTTCCTCTTTTCTTGCTTTTTTTAATTCATGGGTTTGAGAGGTTTTTTGGTCCCCTTCTGGCTTAAGTGTAGCAGGGGAGGATAATCTTCTCTATAAATGCACTTGAAGACACTGCAGAAACCTGATATATATGGATGATGTTACGGCTGAGTTTCCAAGTGAACTTTATTTCAGTTTTATGGGTGATGAGTTTTAAAATACTATTTTAAAAATTGAAATTAATATATAAATAATAAATTGCAACTTAGCTATATAGTATATTTGAGGGGAGTGTATATATGTATATGTGAGTGAAAAATACACACTGCTACAGAAAATACATTATATTCTTCAAAATAAAGTGTTCTGCTGAGGCCTCTAAATTTTAGTGTGGATGTTTTCCAGTTCTTTTCAGGAAAGATAATGATGCACACTGCAGGTGAAGGAGACTTGTCAGAGCTAGGAGTGCTGCTCACATTATAGACTGAGGAAGAGAGTACCATATAGAAAGAACCCTCAGGTTCCAGAAGCATCTGGAAGAAGACAGAAAGTGAATTTTAAGCTACTGTGCCCTACACCCTCTTCCCTTTCTGTTTCAAAGCACTTCATACATTGTCCTCCAACAGCGATCTCCAGAGCAATCCTGATGTGGTGTTGTAAAGCTCTTTGTAAAGTATGTCTTCTTTTGTCAAAAAGAAAAACCCAATTAAAAAGTACTAATGTACTGTGTGTACATAAAGGGCTGCTGGTTCTTGGACTTCATTCATTATACATAAACAAAAAAACCAGCAACCCCAAAACCTCTCTGACATCCATCTGGAGAGATCATATGCACCTCTCTTTTCATTCAACATCCTTTTACCAAGGGTGATACAGAACTAATGTGAGATAATCCTAAGTGAAACATAAAGTTCTGCCAACAGGACAAAGCACTGAGAAACACGATTACAGGGTTTTTTCGATTTGAAAGAAGCTTGTTTAGACTACTTCTTCTATTAAAGTTCCTACTACCGTAGAAGTGTCAGCATTTCTAATTCAGATCTAACAGTCTAGCCCATATTCCATCTCTGACAGTAGTTAACAAAAGATCTGTTACATGAAGGTGCCCATTATCCAGCGCAGACCAAATATAGAAAACATTTATTTATAACTTCTGTCATTTAGTAATTTTCTCAAGTTTTACAGTCTATGACACAAGGTTTCTGGAAATGTACTTCTTAGTGATACAGATTGATCCTCTAGCTAGTGTTAAATTTCCCTTTTTTTTTCTTTTTTTTAATGAAAGTAAGAGCTCTGCACTTCTTTAAAATCAGACTAGAATGAAAAATCACTGATTTTTTACTTTAACTGAGAAGCTAAACCCATACAATAAAAGGAGAATATTCTCAAATACATTGACAGTCATGCAGGGCTGCATTTAGCTATGCTATACCTTATACAAGGCTGAATAGCTCAGTATTTACAGTTATAACATACGCACAAAACACCCCAAACTCACCTCTCACCAAGAGATTTATCCAATTTATCCAAAGCAAAATTCGTGCAGGATTGACCTCCACCAGAATTTAGTCACACTATGAAAAGTTCCACAGGACCATTAGTAACAGCATTTGGTTGGGTCTTCTCCTTCTGTCTCACTGGTAGGAGGAAAGGAATCTCCACATAATGCTGGGATAAAGTATCTTCTCAGGATACTGGTTACATGTCTAGTCATACAGCTACAGAATTAGTAACATCATTCCAAGCTGTGCTTTTCAGCTTTCTTTGGAGATGTCACATTCCAGTATGGATACTACTTACCTCATGAATTTTTAATAGCACTTGTAAAGGACTGGGGCTTTTTTTTTTCTCTCACAGTGCGTTGGTGTCAGTTCTCAGTGTGTCTACCTTCATTCTCTTTTTCTCTGGTGAACCTGAGGATGTGGTTTCTGTGAGCTTGTTGGTAGTGGTGAAAGGGCAATATTGTCCTCTCCTTCCCTTTTGTAATTCTTCTTTTCTCCCAGTACTGCCCCCTCATTGGGCCAGTCCTGGTACTAGATCCTTCCATAACTTGGTTTAGTTCATTAATTCAGCAGATCCTTATGACATGGTCAAGTTCGTTGGCTCTTCTTGACCATATTAGGGAGTTTGTGCTGGTTGACAGAGGTATCTGACAAAAAACAGTGCTGGGGCTAAGTAAGTAGCAGAGAGCAAGAAAGGGAACAGGCATGTAAAATCACAACCCAAAGCTTCTGTTCTTTTAAGTTGCACTATGGCGTAGTATGTTTTGAAAAGCAGGTGAGCAGTACCATGTTTTAAAGGGAGTGCAAATGAGGGAGGGAGCAAACCAAGGTGTTGGCAGTGGGTTTCTTGCTGTGCTGAAGCTCTGCAAGCACTAGGTGGCCTGCTTTTAAAGGAAATGGGAAATCACGTCTGTGTGCTAAAGAGGATTAAATGTACAATTTGCACAAGTAATGCATCTATTTTATATATCATGCTATTCATGCTAAAATTTCATCACCTCTGTAAAATGCTAATCATGTGTCTGAAGCAAGAGACACCACCAGTGTTGGTGTTGGATGCCCTGAAAGACACTGAGGGCCAAAGGAGAATGGAAGGTAAGGGATACAGCTGCCCTGCAAAATGTGGTGTTATCAACAAGCTTTTTGCTCCAGTTTTATTTTTGACTATCAGAAGGGGAGGACAAGAGGAAATGAAGGGATTCAGAAAGAGAAACTGCATTTTAGCTGAGGTATTGAATGTCTTCGGGGAAAGTTCTCCTAACAGTTATAATTTGTGTATCTCTGAAAGAGAATGACTTCCATTCTGGGCCAGTAAAAAGAGTCAATGCAAAAAGGTCTTGAACCACTAAATAAATTTAAACAGTCATTTAATATTGAATACAAACAAAGCTTTGGTGAAATAGTGAGTCTAACAAGAAATTGCAACAGCATCATTATACACATCTTATAGTCACCGATGCCTTACACACCAGAGTCACTCAGTGCCCAAAACTAAGGTGCAACAGAATTTTAACATGGTATGCACCCTAAAATTCTCATTTTTCTCTGTTTAATGTGGAAGGAGGGAAACTGATGGCAACAACAAGAGAGTCTGGCAGCCAGAACGGGAACATTAACGGGTTGGTAAAATGTCATGTAACATCTTTCCAGAACCATGATTCGTAACAGGCAACCCAAAGGCAACCTGATGGTCAGGCTCCCACAGGTCACAAAGGAAGGAGGTTTGCAGAGGATAGGAGTCCTCTCTAAATTAAGGGAAAATATTATTTCTTTCCATTGCCCCAGGGATTCAATCTGGTTATTAGCTTAACAGATGTAAAAGTACCACAGGGGTTTATGTCCCAAGCTTTTCTCCATTTAATCCAGCAAGGGAAAAAGTTTTTAATGAAAATCCAGATTGACCAGCCATCTAAGAAAAGACAGGACATTGAATCTTGTTTTCAAAATATATACATTTTGAGAGGGGATTTATGTTGAGAAAATAAGCCATGATGTGTTGTTGATCCTGCTAGCAAATGATATGGGTTAATAATTTAACTTCTGTTTAAAAACTAGTACTTCATCAAACCTTAATTGAGCTTAGTCAGCCATTAGCTGTGGTTCTTATTGACTGAAAAATACAAGGGGATTGATTGTCCTGACATAATTAATTGGTGTTGGTTTTTTTTCAATAACTTAGGCTACTCTTTTCGCAATTGTCAGAAGATTAAATTAATATTTCTATCAATATTTTAAATAGACTTAAGATTCTGGGAACTACAGAGTGATAATCTTCATGGCTGAGTGGTCACAGGGACAAAATTATATTGAAAATTTTAATTCTGAGGAGATTTTATTTGTGAAGCAGTATATACCTTCCTAAGACAATTTTGGAAGGTTTTACACTGAGTCTGTAAAATTTATGCAGTTCATTTCTTGATGCTGTGGTGGAGCAGAGCTGGTGGAGGTATTTTCTCCTCCATCTTTCCCTGTGTAGCTGTCTATACCCTTTATAAACTCTTTAGAAACATATTTGATTTTTATTTATATATAAACTCATTCAATTGTTTTCTTCTGATAAGTAAAATAACAAATTACAGATGTGACTTTAACTGGCACCTGGAAAAATAATTTCAGAATTCAATTGGATTTTACAAGGCAATCAATGCTGTCTGATGCTCTCCCTTCTTTTGATCTGGAGTGTCCGTCCTGTACCAACACTTCCTTGGGTTTACGGTCTGAGAGAAGATGCTCAAAACACAGTGGCATGGAAGGTGGAGGTCCAGAAGAGAGAAGTGAGAAATAGAATGCCAGAGCAGAATCACATAAAGCTCACCTTGCTAGAAAGTCAGCGCTTATAAAAGAAAAACTCACTTTACATCATACTGTTTTATTCAAGTGCATTGGTTTTAATTTTAGGGGAGGGTTGCCCACACAATTCCAGATAAAGGCACTCTCCTCTGAACTTTCACTGTGCCTCAGATGAGGAGTTTACCCCAGAACTCATCTGCTCCTCCCAGTGTTTATAGAAGCTGGTGAAGCAGAAAGGATAGCCTGAAACCATTACCTACCAAGTTTTTTGTGCAGGTATTCTGAAGTAACCTGTGAACCTACAATCCTTAAAAAAGGAACTTCCCCTCACTTCAAACAAACCATGTTTTTGGAGCAGTTCCATGGCATCTCCAACCTCTTGAACTCTTTTTTTTTATTCGTCTGAAAATAGCCCCTTAATATTTCTGATTGACTTTTAAGCTTTTCTGATTAATGCTTTTAAGCAAAGCTAGTTGGAAAATAAGTAATCAATGTAAAATCAGAAGTACATACTCCTACACCACTTGCAGGCTCCTGTGTGAACAGTTGCTGACTTGACCTTGAGAGTACTGATGGCTTCAACAGTGGGTCAGAGATGCTGTGCCCAGGAAGTCTCAGCAAAGCGGCGCTCCCTCAGAACAAGGGAAAACACACCGTCCTTTGAATCATTATACCATTAACAATTATTACCAGGGACAGTGTGTTAGGGATTCAAAGATACATGTCTGATTCTTAATGAATTGATCTACTTAGAGGATGGCGTGACTGCCAGGAGAACACGTATCTGCTGTCACATTGATGTTGCTAGGCAGCAGACGGATTTTTTTTGATTGAAATTGAAGACAGGAAATTGCACTTGGCAAAGTGTTACTGGGAAATGACGGTAGGTGAGAAGGGCTGAAAGCTTTGAGCTATAGGAGAGGCAAATAACAGTGAAAGGGCAGAGGGGAGGAATGAATTCAAAGGGGCAAATGCAGGCACAGCTGTGTGCTGCCGTCAGGGAAAGGAAATGGAAACTAAAGTTAAGAGCAGAAATCCTGCTGCCTCAACGAGGTGTCTGCCGTGTCCCAGGATATCCCAGGATGTCCCATTTCATCACCATGATATCTATCATCTTTCCCTCTATAAAAAGAAAGATGCACTTCCGTGTAGATCCCCTCAGTTCTCATCTGAAGGAGGACATGGGCCAGCTGCTGCTCTCACTCATCTATTGTGCATTTGGCCAGGACAGAAGTTATTGCACCTGCCTTGTGTTTTGTCATGCTTACAAGACAGATTCAGTCCCTGACATCTTCCTGACATTAGATGGCTGGGGATGATCAAGGCCATGGGTCCATTGATATATTTTATTTTCACAAAGTATGCTTTTAAATATGATCAGAACTACATTTATGTAATTAGGAAACAGTCTGCAATCACTCCAAAGGAAATGGGGCAAACAACTAATTTAATACACAACCAACTCAGGCTAATGCCATACTCCTACATCTGCTTCCAGAACAGGCAGATTTTAATCTGAACACTTTTCTAAACTTTTAGTGGCCTGAATGGCATAATTTAAAAATAATTTTCATTCCCCACTTTTTACCATACTCTACTTGCCAATATTCTAATATTCTAATATTGACATGAAATGAAGGAGCTGCTCATACTGCATCAGTTTCATTTTTGCCCTTGTAGTTTGTCACACCATCAAACTAAACCTCTTTAAATAATTTGCTACTAGATTTTGTGTAGACAAGACATCCATGCAGCCCTTTTTGATAAACCGTCTGGGCAATCACTGTTAGATTTGCTTCAGGACTTTTCAACTCTTTCTTGTCTACCACTATTTTTTTTCCAAATTTTTATTAATTTAGTTGTAGAAGTTAAAAGTTAGCACAATTTCAGAATTCAGCAGCACCTATTTGATGCCACTGACACAAGCAGATTGATTATATGCCACAAGTACTAAAATATGGTATGAGCTCAGCCATTTACCAAACTTTTCCTAAAATTATTAAAAATTTCTGTCAGTGCATCTCCCAATTTGAGACTTAAAATCCAACCACTTTTTTCATATTCTTTGACTTCTTATTCACAGAAATCTAATTTATGGGCAAGACAAACTATGGGAAGCCTACCTTATTGTTCAGTTTAGCTGCTAGAAGCAATCCTGCAGTTCATGGTGTCCAAAAACCATCACACAACAGTCTCCCCATGTACTGCAGTGCCATCCCCAGTGGTGTCCCCTACTTTACCACATTAGCTACTTCTCCTACTACAGTCTCTCATTTATGCCACAGTTTTTACTATTGCAACCAACCATTTCAGCTTAGTTCATGAAATGGAATGCTCCCGAAACACACTCAAAACTGAACTACAGACTTCAATCCTAAGAGAACTGTAAGCACCTGGAATTCATGGTGCATTAAAACCCCCAGCACTGACCTTTACACATTCTGGGTTATCCATAAAAATGCCTCTCCAACGTATGATCACTTCAGGACAATAGAATCCCAACCACAAGATGACTGCTTTCATCAATCACAAGATTATTGCCTTCATGAACTGACTTAGGTTCCTACACATTTTTTTTTCCCTTCTGTATGTGCCATTGACTGTAGTTACTCTCACATCATGTCTTAAGTACCAGCCTAGTATCTCACTGGCCTACACGGTAGCTGATGATTGCCTGCAGAACTACCCTCTGGAATCAACTCAAATGAGTGTTTATCTGGGTTGGTGTTAAGAGAGGTACAGTCTACACTACTTAGGAAAAATGTGTTTGCTTTACTGACACTTACCCTGGAAAAATGGAGCTACTGTATATTCTGTTTTAACGACTGTTGTTACTATGGATGCAAATGCAAATCTGTTTTTATGCTTAATACACTGTATGCCAGCAAGATCTAGTGGAAGATCTCTGCAAATGTAAACACTTACATGCACAGTGACCTACTTACATGTGGGTTTGCACATACCCATATAAAGTATGTGTAAAAGCTGTATTCAAAGCCTGTAATTTAAAACAATTTTCAGGCAGTCTCTGACAGACTGAATAGAAATGCTGCTTGATAGTCATTCATCCAAATTTTATTTAGTTTTAACATACAGAGTTTTCTTTTAAATTACAAAGGCTTGCACCATGCCAAGGACTTGCCATTGTATTGATTTCTTGGGTAATTTTGGTTTGAATTTGATGGCACTGGTAGCAGCCCATATTTTGAGTGGATAACATCTAAAATTCAGTGTCATGATGTTCAAGGATTTCCACTGATTTCTAGACACAAAGAAAAAAAATTCAAGGACTTAAATACATTGAATGCATTCTGTTTATTTGAGAAGGAAGATCTCATATGAGTGCCCATTATGGAAGGCATCTCTTATCATGTACAATAAAATCAACCATTGCTTCCATCAGAATACAAAAATACACATCTCAGTGACTTCCATACAGTAATAAATACATAATCATGCATCCAACAATAAAAAGGCACGGAAAACTGGTCACTTAGTAGTCATAAAAATTACTAGCTATATTAACAAAGCCACCCAAATTATCTGTACAAGGAAATGTAACAATATATTCCAAAGGTGAAAACACATAAAACATCTTTAAAATAGTATATGCAATAAATACCTCAGTTGTTTTTATATATTAAAAATAAAACTGTGCCATTGTAAACAGTATGTAAACAAACAAAATTCACTGTTCCTTACCATTATTACAAGTAAATAAAGCCATAAGTTACACCCCTGCTCTGTTAGATATACTTCATTGGCAAGTTTTGTCAGGCAGTTTAAAGTTTTACTCTTTTCTGCAGCAAATAGAGCCTGCTATGTGTGTAGTTTTAAGTATTAGAGCAATTGCTAAGCTTCAAAACTGACTACCCAGGACATAGTAGGTCATCAAAGAGAACTGGAACTAGGAAAAGCAATTCTTGGAGTGTTACGGACAAAAGTAATTTATTTATACTACATATAATAGTGTCGGTAAAACTTAGCTGCTTATATAACACTGCTCTCCTATAGGTCTTGAGGGGGCTGTACAGAGGTGAAGAGCATCCTTATTCCCACGAGTGGAGAAAGTGAGGCACACAAAGGTTAACTGAGTCGCCCCCAGTCTTGCACCAGCTCCATGGCAGGAAATAAAGGCAGAATCCAGATCTCCAGCCACTTCTTCCTCATTTCCTCACGTATCACATGGCCTTTCAGACAAATACACGTGTCCTGAACTCTAGCCCTGAATTGCAGAAAGATAACCAACATGCAGAAGGAAAGGTGTCTACTCTCTTCGGTGCCCATCTGCTCCCACTAGCCACCAACTGGAGTAGGAGCATAATAGAAGTTTCTTCCCCACAAATTTGTAATCAGATCCACATTAGCAGACTGGTGAGCCCAGGTAGAGCCCTGCATATCCTCCACAAGCCTACTGTTTGCCTTGACTATTTATTCTTTTGAGGTCTGTTCCTAAAGCCAACAAAACTTCCTGGGAAGTTCAACCAAGGTGCATACTTCCTTCCTTAGTAGAAAGGGGAAGAATGGGAATCTGAATATGATCCTTTCTTAAACAAAATTATAGGAAAAGATTTCTGGAAGTGGTGGGCATTTGCACAGATGTCTTCAGAAAGAGCCTCATGAAGAAGTATGTTTGCCTTGCTATTTCTTCAGCTTTCGATAACCTTGGCATAACCACCTCATTTTACAACTCCCGACTATCCCTGGGATGACTACAATGAATATAAACTTACCTGTTCCCAACACATATTTCAAAGTGCATGACAGCTCTTGTTTGAAAATTATATTTTTAGCCTTAGATGAAGAAATTAGGATGCATCTATTTAGCTGTTTCACAGCCTTATGTCTTTTTACAGGAAGAATATACTTAGAGCACACACAATTAAAAGATACCCTGGAAAGGGATTTAGGAAGCACTGCATTATGGTGTTTTTCCTCCCTTGTGCTATTAAAGAACTGATCCTTCTGTGTCTAGACAAGTGATTTCTCTAATGTCAAGCAGTTGTCTGATTTGTCTTACCACTTTATATTTTCATCATTTTAATTCATCCGTGAAATATTAAAAGTCATTCAAAAGACTGGCTCTGAAGATACCTCCATGTCTTGATAAGACATTTAAAGCCACATACTTACTACATAACATTTTTTTTCCCAATACGGTACTTTCGGATAAGGTACCTCAAGTGCCTCATTCCAGTTCCGCAGAGCCAGGTGAACTGCACAAAATCAGTAGGTATGCAAATCAGACAGGACTACTTTTTATTCATCAATTAATACGTCTTCATATTCACCTGCCACATTGCATTCCCTCTTTGTGGAGAGAGGTATGAAAGGTGATCTCTTCTTAGATCTGTATTAAATCTTACAAAAGTTATTTTAGAAGGTGTTTTCTTAGACATACTCAAGGACCAGATCGGTGAAAAATTCTGTACATTCTCTGAGGCATTTATTCCCATCTATGTTGTAGTTTTCAGGTTCTGTAGAAAAATCCAAATAGTAACTGCAGATTTCACATTGGGAAAAAATAAATATATTTCACTCATTTAAAAAAAATATCACAGTAGGAAAATAGCCAGTAAACAATAGATTCAGAGAGGTTTAATCTTGGCCCCAGTGAGATCAATGGGAGTTTTGCCAAGGATTTCATAAAAGCCAAAATTTCACCCAGAATCATACAATTCTTTAGCTGACAACAATCATAAACATCCTGCCACTCCATTGTATAAGTTAAATATTAATAAGCATCTGTAAACATCCTGAAATTCATCTGATATAAAAAATACTATAATAAAAACAATGCAGCATCTCAAGCACTGTATAGTTTTAAGTTTTTTTTGGCTCTACACACAAGTTGGCATCATTATATTGGGCAAAACCAGGGTATGTATATACAAATATATGTACAGGTGTGCTTGCACATACACCCTGCAAACTAGATACTACATATCCACACACATCCACGCGCAAATACTGGCAAGAGAACAACATTCATAGGTGTGGCATTTAAAAGTCTAGCAATGATCAATCTGATGATCGGTTTTATGAGAGGAGCAATTTCCCCCTAGCCAAATCACCTGTAGGCTTACATGTAAAGGCTAAAATTGAAATACATGAACAAGCTTCAAGGAGGACTAAAGTACTGTTTAAAGACAAGCACATGCCTAAGTCCCAACAGATGTTTGCAAAGATGATGAATTTTCTCATGGAGTGAACAGGAACAAGGGGAAAGAAAGGGCAGAAACTACTGAGTGCACAACAACTTTTATCTAAACCAGTACGAATCAAGTTATATGTTTTCCTTTTCACTGAATTGGAAATCACATGTTTCAGCTTTTTGCTACAAACTGCTATTCAGACCCAAATATATGAGTTAGGCAGAAAATTAGGTCTCTGCAAGACTTCCACATGCACTTTATCCATTCACTCATGCACATTAAGTGGATGTTATTATAGAATTAACTAACAGTTGTACTTGACTAGAATACTAGCTCAACTTACAAGCCTGGCTAATGACAGAAACCACTCATGTTGGGTTGGAATCCTCTCAGAACCTTTAGACTACCTTTAGATGAAATCTACCTCTTTCAAATGCCAGAACATACACTAAAAATACATTCATGCAATTCCATAGTGCTTGACATTTAAAGATACCTGCTCTAGACATACAGATGTGATAGTGAGAAGTTTGTTAGTACTAACTAATATGTTTGCAAGCACTGTGAATTAAGAGAAGTAGCTGCTAGTATTGGATGATATGAAATTATTTGTGTGCAGTGACAGCAACAAAGAAGGACCTGAGGTGAGGTGCAGAGATCAGGCCCTCTTCACCTTTCAGAAGCACTTCAACAGCTTGTACTCTTTTATGTACAAATCTCATCTATTGCATATCTCGTCTGTCACTGCAAATATTACCTTGCCCTTTGATGATCCCCTCAACATACATAAATTACTAAGGTAACTGGCAGTTCTAGGGAGGTCCCATGTTTCAGTTCTTTTAGAATTGTAAGGATATAGTGTAAAAGGGTGGCTAATGAAACAAATTATTTCAGGACAGGTTCCCCAGCTGTGCTCCTTGAGGGGAAAAATTGTTATTTTTGTCATATATGGACAACTGCATTTTTCAAGGTGCACAATTTAAGGAGACAGTAAACCAGGACAGAAAGTACAGACACCACAAGTGACAGATGCCTGTAGAAAATCCTCTGGAATCTGGCTAAGCGGTACAGTCCAAATGCCTATTTCAATAGATAAAGATGGCATCTTGTGAGAGGAGAGTGCTACTCCTAGGTTCCTAACCTTCACAGTATCTGCACGCCTGTGTGCTGGTTGTAAACCTTCCTAAACTGTCCAAGTGGAAAATCTTGTACCCTTAAAATTCTCATTAAGAGGCCCTAGACTCTACTCGTCAGCACACGTGCTCTCCCTCACTGAAAATCAAGACCAAGCAGCTTCGAACAGCTTTCCTCAACCTCCCCATTCACAAAATAATTGACTGTGACTGCAAAGAGAATTTAGTCCCAAACAGAGCTTACTTCAACAAACAGCGGGAGAAAAACATAGTTATAACTCCTTCCCTGTTAATGACGTTGTCAGGTTATTAATTAAATTAAAATGGTTTTTATCTAATTAATACTTCAGTTTAATAAAATTGGGAGTTCAAATGGTAATTCTCTTTCAATAGTCATAGTAGGGATTTGGGGCACTGTGGAGATTTTATTTTTGGCTTTTCACACAGTTTCCATAAAAGAAAAAAACTATCTAATTTTACTTTTAGTTTATTTCTTCCTGTTTTCACCCTCCAGTTCACATGCTCTCATACAGTTATACCTGGATCAAACAGAGCTTCCTAAAACAGTTGATTCCAATGATTTTGGAAAAAATTAATTCCAAATTACTTTAAACATTGTACCATATTGCTTTTAGCTTCAGGAGCTGTTCAATCCTAACACTAGTCTTTGAATCATATTATAAATAGATTTTTCCAAAGTATTTGTTCCATAGAATAAAACATTGATTGGTCACTTGCATACTTGTCCTACTAATAGCTACCATAATTTTTATTATTTTCAGTAGTCTTACACAGCCTGTAGAGTTAGCCAAAACACTTCTCTTTCCAAGGGCATTCCAGTAGTTAGTGTAATCATTAGAGAGAGCTTTCAGCAGGGATTGCAAGAGTATAACTTAAAGGATTTTAGCCCACCATTGCTATGGTACCCTTTGGAGCCTGAAGCCTTGGTCAGTCTTGATCTTGGAGCACCCTACAACTTTTTCCTAGCCTGCCTGTACAGCTCTTCTGAACGGAAACAGTAGAGAGACATGCAAGGATCTCAGCTTGCCAAGAAGCTGGGATGTCATCCAGACACAGAAGCTGGGAAGCAGCATGAGAACATTAGTAAAGACATGACCGGAGTTAAACATAGATTACGCACCAGCTGCTTCTGCCCTCACTAATATAAGCAATAGGTTATATGAACTCAAAATCCCATCAAAGAGCTTATCAAGTTTTTGTCAACTGGGAGACAAGGTCTTGAATTATTTAAAATAGATGTTTCTACCATGTACATTTATGAATTTTCTGTTGACTGCTCTGAGGTAGGTCTTTAACCGCTACAGCTAAACTGACTACAATTTGTCCAGGAATGCTTTTGGGTCTGTATTCATCAGCATTTTGCTAGGTTGCAAAAGTCTTAACAGTGCTAATATTTTATTATTTATATATGATGAGGGAGTGACATTTTAAGTTTAATTCCATGGACTGAAAAAAACTACAAACCCTTCAAAATATTTTTTTTCAGTCAAAATATTAAGGGCAATCACTATTAAGCCTACAGAAGTTGCTATGAATTTTGGTATTAGCTCCAACTGGCTACAGAAATAGTCTTCTGAAAGTCTCCAGATGGCTTCCAAATGGATTATAATTTCTGAGAAACAGACTGGGCTTCTGTATGGCAGAAATGAGCATTTCAAGTACATAAACTAACACTTAACAGAGCTATTAAACCTAATGCAACAGTAGTAGAAAACAACCAGAAATTTTTTCTAGTTTTTCTTTTTTTTCCTTTTGTAAAAAAGATCAAGTTCCACACAATATTCTACATATAAATACAGGAATTCAAACAACCAGTAAAGATTTTCTACTGATAATTACCAAATGATGTTTTATCAATCCCACTGACGCTACCACTCATCTCTGAAGAGGCAGCAGAGATATTTTAAATCCTGTTCAAACTCTTCAGCTTCCTCAAGTCATCAAAAACTCATTCCTTTACCTAAGACAGCAACACAGTCATGTACAGTTCCTGCAAACATTAAATCTTCGCAGTTAGAATAAGCAGCATCAAACCTTGAAAATCATGGTATGAAAATCATACCACAAAACATACAACTCATGAAAACAGAATAAAAAATATGGGAGAGCTGCAGTTGAGAGGTACATATATTATCAGGGTGAAAAAATAAATTTAGAATTACTCATATAATTCTTTGTGGCTCGCACTTACTCATATGAGTGACGTGATCATTTCCTGTAAGTTAAATAAATTGCTCCAGCTCGGTTATCCTCAACAATCTACATCTCATGTGACTTGACCTTTCACAAAGACTTTTTGCACTACTAATTATTAGTTACCAGAACTGTTGAACTTATGTGCAAGAACTTAATACTTAGGGGCACAGAGACAGAACTGCAGAAACAGTAATAAACATTAGTAATGCAATCATTAATAGGAAGTATAAAGCAAAATGGAATCACTGCGGGGCTTTTTGTCTTACATGTCCCCTGTGGAATTATAGCTATGGATAATATCTAGTTTTACAACTGCTTTTACAGTAGGACTACGGAACATCCTCTCATGTTTGCTTTATATATTAATTTTCCATTATGTGTGAAAAAGGTTTCTCCTGCAAGTCTTCCCAAAATGAAGACCAGATGCATTGAAAAACACTGATAATTTTAGCCTTGAAATAAGATCTGTTAATTATCAAGGCATTATGAAATTTTTATTAAGTGAATTAGCATTGCTGAGTTCAATTAAAAAGTAAAATTGGCAGGTTATCTATTTCTCTACAAAAAGAATAGGAAAATATGAAATGGACTTTTATTTAAAAAAAATCAATTCCTCTCATTTGAATTACAGTTATACAACATTGCAGTATGAATTTCTTTGGGCAGGGAAAGAGAGATAAAGATGATTTCTATTTATTATTTACAGGACTAAGCATGTTTGCTCCAGTCCCAAAACAAGAAATACTGGATTGAGATAGTCTGGGAGGGGTTTTGATCATACGCTTTTCATTCTACTGCTCTTCCAAGTTTAAAATACTTTTCTTTGAAAGAAAGAGACATGTAGGAGAAAAAAAAAGAGTGGTTAAGGAAAAATACATAAAATACAAGAAAATTTGCACTTCCCATTATATAAGAAAAACTAATTTTTGTTTTTCTTTAAAGTATTGTAAAAAATCCCCAACACCTACAACCACAAGTTTGCTTGACTTCATTCCATTTCTAAGAAGAAGGTATTAGGCATTACAAAGGCAAAATTTGCATGACCCAAATCAGAAGTTGCTACGGCAATTGAATCCAGTGAACTGGGAAAATACTATTTGAAAATGACAAAACAGAAACATGCATTTTGTAACCTGCTGCCATTTTAAAACATGCATTTCTCATCTTCCCCTCTCTGAGATGTTGAGCTTTTCATCTATATGAATATCATCATCCACTCCAAAAAAATTCAGATTACTCTGTATTCCTTTCATATTTTAACATATGCTGACTGACCACATAAATCACATGTATTTACCTAGCAGGAAAAAAATTTCACCCAGTAAACTTTGTATAGTGATAGTCTTCATAAATCTAGCATGCTAAATCAGGCTTCACAAGATCTATTATGATAACTTGTTTTCTAAACAACTAACTGCTTTTAGGGATGTGTTTACCTTAGTTCTGTTGAAATACTGGGATGCATGCTTTGAAGCATTTTTAACATCAAGATTAAATTAGAAAGAATACCGTTCATTAAAATATGTAGCTATTTATGTTCTTAGTTCTAGGAGCTGGAACTTTTACAGCAGTAGGGAAAAAACCCAATACTTGGAAATTAGAATAATCATGAGAGAGTAACACTGTGTCTTTAGAAAAGCCACAGTTGTGTCTTTAGAAAACACAATTAAAATCCATGACCTCAGCAGAGAACCCCCATTAAATATTTTGAGCCTCCCTGTCAGATGCATTTGCACTTCATAGCCAACACAAGTCTAAGGCATAGAGTTGCATAAAATTTGCTCTCCTGGGCATCTAATAAATACAGCATAAATGATGCAGTTTTTTTTTTTCTACTCATGCATTAAAAAAGACCTGCTTAGGACAATCAAAGTTAAATTCTTTGGTGGTCATTTAGAAAAATGAACTATACATAGATCATTGATCAGTTGTCCTATACTGAGGTAATTTGAGGAGTGTCATAAGAAAGTTGTTACAAACAACATTTGCCCATTTTCCTTGCCTAAAAGCAGCTCCCATTTTTTAAGATACTCAGCATACACTTCTACAGTGACCTGAAGAGATCCTGTTCCATAGCCTGTCTTAATGCATTGCACATAGCAAGGCTGAAAGTTGTAAAGAAATCACATCCTACAATCAGGAAAGCAAAGGAAGTTCTTCTATATATTATGTCCTTGAATTGACCAGGAAGATTAACTACGTAGTCTACTGTAACGTCAATATACTAGAATGCTGCCACACATTAAAATACAGTAAGCATATGGAGAACCAAAGAGAAAAGGAAATAAAACTCATGAAGACTTGACAGATGACATCTGAACATCCTTAAATGGGTGAATATCAAGTACATCAAAATAAAAAAAACCAACAAAAAAAACCCAAACAAAAAAACCCCCCACAAACTTGCCATCGTTTACATAACTTTCCATTTTTTGCATATGATTTTCATACAACACCATGAAAATCATATCATTTGGCAAAAGCATTTTGGTTTGTTTTTTATGGAAAACATAACAGAACATAGCTTTTTACTTTTGTTTGTTTACCAGAATAGTTATATACACAGAGATCCCAGAGTGGTGCCTGCTGAACCTACAGCAGCAAGAGCACAAAAAAATACAGTTGGATATAAATTAAGCCTGTTTTGCTCCTTTTGATTTTTTTTCCCATAAAACAATGAGGAGACTAGATTTTACTTTCCAGGGGATGGGTCCTGTCTACTTGCCAAGGACCAAGTCTAAGCATTTGCATGAGAAGTGGAGGGCAAAACCAGGATGCAGTACTTGACATTGGCCCCTTTATACAGAGGAAATAAGCTTTGGCAAAAAACAAATGAAACATTACTCATGAGGAAAACAGACATAGATATTAAGATACTCTTTAACGTGCAAGAAACATTAAAGCTACTCAATTAAGTAAAAGTCAAGTGTGCTCCTTGTGCTGAAATGACACATTGCTAGGAACAGCAAGGAGACAGCAATTCTGTGCAACTTTTCTGTCAGGTGGTGCAATGTCATCTCACCTCAAAAATCTAAGTAGGATTTTTTTTGGAGATATCTGAAAATTATTTTTCTACTGGATTAATACTTCTGTGAAAAATTAACCAGGAAATTCAATTATGAACCTATGTTTCATTTAAGTAAACTGTAAATAACCTTACAAACTCTGGTCTAGCGCAATTTCTAAACAAACATTGTTTTCATTTTTTTAAGCTGTTTACTCTCATGGATTACTGTCTTACATGTGATTCATCTTAGCATGCATAGTGTAAAACCTTAAGAGTTCGGATTTTCCTAATTTTTTTATGGTCTACTGATGTAGGAGTGCTGTCAAGAAACAAACTGATGCCTTTTTAAAGAAATGCACAGATGTGTTTTTAAATTAATAGTTAATTAGTAATGAGTAAAAGCTTACCCCACAAAAATCAAATCAGCTGCTACATTTTAAATCTCTTTGTATGTATGATAAATAAAATTAAATTTTCTGGTAAAAAATTTCATTAGTCTTTTAACCTGCTTTTTGAACAATACAGTAAATAAAACCATTAGTGCCTAAAAGTTCAAATATGCTACAGATGTTTAAGACAACTGAATAACTATATTAAAATGCACCATGAGAAAATTTATTATCATTTTCCATGCAGGAAGCCAATTGATATTTTTGTGAGGTACCGGTCTTTCAAAAATTCTCATAAGTTAGTTACCTGATAAACCTTCTGTACATGATATATTTAAAAATCTAACTGTACAGTATTTCAATCATATATAATCTGCTGAATATGGCATAAATGCTAAGTTTCCACACCCTTTGCCGTAGAACACATTTTAGGCAAAACACAACACTGAGGAATAGAAAGTGCCTGAAACTGAAAAAAAAAATAAAATAAAGACACTCAAGTAGTAATAAATTAAATCTCATTCAAACTGATATAAAAGTTGTTCAAGTGTTTAAAGTATCAGATGTGTCATGCAACAGAACAACAGACAATTCAGGCAGGCACACCATGCATTATAGTTTGCATTCATGGTATCACAAGGTGTCTTCTCCCTTCTGTGTGGCCAGCAAGTGCTGGATACCTGCGGCACTGCCAGGCACACGTGTTGAACCTTCAAAACCTCTTGGTCTCCTGCACAGGAGGTTTTACGAAGCTGTGCCTCGGAAGGATAACTGGATGACCTCATGCTGTACAGTGGCATCTTGCTGCAGCATAAAGAGAGGCATACTGAGCTGCATGTAAGCAAAGCAATCATTTCTTGATTATATTTTCCAGTCAGTGCAGTTCACCACCAACCAATCGATTTACCAAACTGGGCTTATCCAAACTGGCCAATCTGCACATCAAGAAAATGTCTTCGCAGAACATATCATCTTTTCCTTTTTTTTTTTATTTTGGCACAAATCCTTTCATACTCTTGCAGCAAGTTCTTCACCACACAAGAATTCAGAGATGCTAACCTGTACAAACACCAGTGCTTCTTCTTCCATAGAGTAAACTAAAAAGACAGCTAAGTGCCTGCAACAGCTCTGCTTCTCCAGCAACTTTCCCTTCTCCCTCTAAGGAAAGCACCAGCATAATTACACTTCAGACAAAGGGGTGTTCTTGCCGAGCTCTTTAATTCCCTGGAGAATTCGCTTCATATGACCCACTTTCGTTATCCCCAGGTCCTACAGAAATGTAAACAAACAAACAAAAAAAAAAAAAGAAAGGAAATTAAGGAAGTTTATTTACAAAAATTGAAAAAACCCCTCATTGATTATGATCTATCTATGCAACAGATGTCTAGAAACATGCTCATTGCAATCTACAGTAACCAGAAAGTGTTAGCAAGTGTTGCCTAACAAAAAAAAACTGCTTAGAGCATACAATGAATCCCTCTCTGTCTTGCAGACCAAAAATTACTTACCTGCACTACCGACAACACAAGGCACCCCAATATATATAAAACATCTCTGACTTGACTTCTAAACACAAAACCCTTCACAATTTCTGGCAAAAAAGAACAATCTCCCCCTCCTCTCTAATACAGCAATCAAATGCTTGGTGGGATGTGATGGATTAGAGCTTCTGTCCAGCAATGTCACTTGATCTCAGGCCCTATGATGTCTGCTTTAATCAACAAACACACGTATCCCCAGTTTCTTAAGGGAAAGTGGATGTAATGGCTATAGATATGTAGGACAACTTCCCTTTAGAGAGCAATAGAAAAGGTAAGCATTTGTTTTTCATTCCAAAAAGGTTCCATTTGCTAACATGGATCTTCCTGATTAGAGAGCTGGAAGAAAAATTCTCAAAGACATGACAGTCACATCTCAAAGGAAAATGTAAAAAGCACAAGAGTAAATCTCCTTGTAGTGACCACTAAATCAATTCACTTCAACTGAAATGTTTCTATTATTGGTTTCTGGGACCCATCTCAGTATGAGACAATAGACAGGATTTTTTGCAGCAAACTTCTTCCAGTATGAGTAACAGCTTTAGCAGCATCCTTTTTCAATTTTGACTGGTCCAATGGTCAGAGGAGCAGAACGGGATGCCCAGCTGTGCTAATGATTGCCCACTGCACTAATGAATTTTCAGCTCAGTTTGGTGGAAATCTGCTTCCCTTATCTGTAAAACCCAGCTCTAAAAAAGTCTTTAAAATCCTTGTGTCAGTGATGTTGAGCAATTGGCAGAATCAAACACTAGTTATTTGTAGAATAAACCTTATATAAATAGATAGTGATTAAATAAATTAAAAAAAAACTCAGAAAAGTTTCACCATCTATTTTTCTGAAATAGAAATCCTTTCATTTTAATAGGAAGATTTTTCCATTTCAAAGACATTAAAAGGAAAGGAGCGTAATTAGGCAGCTTGAAAACATTAGTCTCATACAGAGTGGATAATGAAACCATATATATTTTTCTACATACACTCTACACAAAGCCTGTATCTACCTTCTTACAGCCACAAAAAACTCAGAAAATCTGTATTTTATACTGCTTAAAATTAGCGTGCAATTAATTTTGGAAGAAAGGAAGAATGGGGTGGTAAGATGGGCACGAATTAATTACTTGACTATAAAGGTAGCACAGCCAAGATTAAACAGATGGATTAATTTTCACAGAGTCAAGACTGAATCCTGGTTATATTAGAAATGAAAAATACTTGGTTGTTTCTTCAGCTGAAAATTATCAGCACTATAAATACATGATCACCCTTTACAGCACTTTGGCATAAAGGTGTCAGCATTAAAGAGTTCAAGATATGTTCATAAAAGTCCTCAAATCAAGTGGTGTTCATAAACCTATCTGAAAAAACCTCCTAATTTTACACATCACATCAATTTATATTTTATTTTTGCTAATAGTCGTCTCACTTATAAATGTGGTACTAATTTTTAAGAGAATTAATGTAGGTAGTAATGAAATTCATCCCAAATTGACAGCAATATTTATAATTTCAAATTTGTGTAATATTTTCTCTTTAATGTTAAAGTTATTTTTCAAATGAATCAAAAATACACACAACTACTGAAATTAGTAGGGAAAACCCATAAAGATACTTTCCAAACCACAACAAGCCATACAAGTTAAAGGTTAAGAACTTACAAATTCTTCAGAACAAACATTTTTTTCATGAGCAGAACTTCTATTGGATAAGCAACATAGTGACATGCTGCTGAACTTCAAAGATCAGAGGAAAGAATCATATCATGAAATTCCCAGAAAACTCAGGCACTTTTTCCACCAGCCTCGTAAAGCATCCTAAAAAACACCTATGTTTCAGAGGCAAGAGATTTTGGTTTTATTTCTGTTCCAGTTGAAGTTGCTCTAATGCATATCAGAACAGCAAGTCTCAAGAGCCTCATCACAAATTCTGGGGAGCCCTTTGATAAATTCTGCTATACTTCCAGGGGGAAAAAAACCCAACCAACAACTCAGAATTTTTATGCTTGTGTAATAGTTTTCAATTTGGTGACAACCAGAATTTATATATTCCTGGCACTACATGCCAGGAATATATAGATAGAATACTATCTAGTATTCTCAAGTTTACTGCTCATGCAGGAAAGTTTGCAGAAATTGTTTCACCTCAGACTAAAAGGATCTGCTACATCAGCATATCATGCATCATTCAGAAAAAAAGATCCCCAAATATCTCTGCATTTTTATGTATGCATGGGTTTCATCATCCTCTACATAACCTGTTAATATCTAATTGATATCTAATTAACAAAAAATCAATTTGAGTAAAATACGGTTTTGAAGACAAGACTCTAGCCAGAGTCTGAAGAAAAAAAAATAGCCTTTCTTTTTCCCTAGCTATGGCCTTAAAACTACTTTCTGCTTTCCACTATCACTGCCACTTCCAGGTCATTTTTTTGGCCAAATGTACCACCAATGTAATACTAGCAAACAATTTATATAAACACTCCTTAATATCAACATCTTCCAAATGACAAATCTACTCTACTTGCATTCCCAGTGTAAAAAGCCATCTGGCATGCAGGAAGGCTAATAAATCTTACAAAACCTTTTCCATGCAAGAACTTTTCCAAAACATGCTGCTGTGAAACACAAGCAGGAAGTGCCACAGTCCTCAACACAGATTTTAGCTTGACTGGCAATGCTCATCAAGGTAACATGTCATAGAAATCCTTCCTCCAAGGAAGCTCTAAGGAGACATCATCCTCTCATCCTCCCAAATGTGTTGCAGTTCTGATTATGACTAAGTTGCATGCATAGGAACATGGTTATCAATGCTAAGAATGCAAGTATTTATTTCAGAAAAATCAGAGGCTAGTTTTCAATGTGTTTGGTTGTAAAATAAGGTTTTAAAAAAGGTCACACCAAGCTTTCTTTCTACACTTTCTACAGCACAATTCACAACTCCCTGCCCAGCCATTTCTCAAAAAAAAGAGAAAATCATAGGGGTATAAAATTCTAAGATTCCCTTACATAAAATCAGGCATAGGAGGCTGAAGAAAGAGTATTACTGCAGGGGCTGGGTGGAAAGAGGTATCTGCTTCCTCTTGGAGGTGTTCTCTATTTGCCAGTTGCCACACAGAGCTAACTGAGAATAGGATCTAAAAGCTATGCAGAAATACAGTAAGAGGTGCCCAATTCTTCAGTTAACGTATCTCTGTATTTCAGCAATGAGTGCAAAGGCAGAGAGCTTCATCAAATCCTTTTCCATACTGATCTTTATCTCTACTTTTGACCACAGAAAGATAGATGGGCCCGAAGGATTCAATTAAAACAGGTACATATTTTTCTTATTGCACACATGAGCAGTAATAGAGGTAAATCTATTGTACATGACTTAGGACCTTGTGAGCCAATGGCGATCCCATTCAGCTTGTCAGCAAGCACAAGCCTTGCAGTGGAGGAGAGGCTGTAGACACATTACAGCTTGCAAGAGCACTGAGGACTCATCTGCACCACTTTGATAGACAAAGGGAGGAAAGATTCAGAGGGTAGCTTGTGAAGTACTGCTCATTTCCGTAGTATCACATTACACATCTTGACAGCAATTCAGGCCACTGGCAAAAAACTGCAGGCTGCCTGAGCCATCCTTAATTGGCTCCCTGCAGAGATCATGCCCCATATGTAGCCAACAGTGCTAAACTCTGCTACTTAAATTCAGTGTTGTTACATAGAGTGAAAGACATGGTTAGCCAAAAACTTGGCCTAGCTTTTAAACAGCACTGATCTAGAAGCTCTCAGCATCTGCTAATGAGCACATGGGGCGATTCTGGAGCAAGATTCTGGTCAGCACAGGACATTTCCTTGGCAACTTGTGTAGAGCAACTCCTTATCCTATGTGTCTCCAGGCAGCACTAGATAGAGGGGATAATAGGCTCTGTAGGCTCTCTATAGGCCCTCTAAGAGAAGCTTTTAGATATTTCATGGCATAGACCTTTGGGATGGGGTTTTATTTACCCTGAATCGAATCAGCATGTGTCTTAGTGACAGGGATGACAGGTCGATGATTACCCTGCTGCAGATATTTACTTGGTTGAAGTGCCAGTCTTCTGGGCAAGCAGTCAAATTGGTACCTATGAGAAATAAGGCATGGCCAGAAGCCATGTCTAGTTTAGCACTGCTCTTACCCACCATTATTTATTGCAACAAGCTGGACTTGCAAATATATGCTGGACATGCAAGCATATGCTGGACATGCAAACATATGCATGGTGTGATGCTGAGTTTCCCAGCTGAGTTTTAAGTTTGTTCATCACTTATACAGAACAGGGATTTGCAAAATCCATCACTGGAACATTGTAGTGGAGTGCTTGGACAGTTTTCTGTTCTAAATTTTGGCAGCAAGGAACTGTCCTGAAACTGTCCCTGCATGTCAGGAACTATCCTGAAAGAAAGGAATTTAACTTCTGTGGAAAGATGCTTAGGCAATCTAATACCAAAGGGTAAAATAATACACAACAGCCAAAGAGATTATCTCAAACACAGCTTTCTTCAGCAGCTGCCTTCTACTACAACAGTCTCACAATGCAAGCACTACCTTATAAAGCCAGGATTTCATGCTATACAAGAAACTTTACATAAAGTAGCACATTTGTATGAAAATACTGTCTCTACGTGCAGACTCCTGCCACTGTGGCTAGAGCAATGACATGCACTCTAAATGTAAATGTTGACAATTTATACAATATCCTATTTCCTCTCTTATGTGCTAAAAGCAGTTGCAAAACACATTACCAAGAACTCATTACTACTGAGTTCCCGGAAAAAATAATGTAATGAATCCCCAAAGATATAACCTCTATTACATATAATGGATGCACTTAAGTCATTCTTGAAAAGGACCAGCATGCTCAAATAACAGCCTCAGACTGCTAGGTAACATTTCTCCCTGCAAAACTTACCAGTCTGACCTCAGAAGAAGAAAGTTTTACAATTTTGGAGTCAAAAAAAAGTGCTCTTTTTTAAATATATATTGACAAAATCAGGCAGAGGTCTGTCAGGGATGAGAAAATCTATTTTGACACACAAACACCAACACCATATAAGTCCAATGTTGCAATTTATTGAGCTGCTTATCTCTCTCACACCAGCTATATCCAATATATATATAGATAGATACAATAAATCATCTGGAGAAGATCAGCCCTTGCAGTAGATAGATTCATAATTATTATCACCACCTTCCACTGATCCATACTGATCACGTTTAATGGAAACAGTGAACTCTTGAAGATAACATTATATTACACTGATGCCACTAGGATATCAAAGGTGCTTCTCCTATGCATTTTGACATAAACTGCAATGCTATCATTCTACATAGAGTGCAAAAAAAAAGGAAATTTCGGATAACACAGATATTCTTGGCTGTAAATTCAAGTCAGCACTTCAGAAAGTCAGGCAAAAGGACAGCGCGTATTAGTTTATTGCATATTTGCACAGTGTAAGCCAAGCTACAAGCAATGACAAGTGCAAGGAAAGAAGAAAAGTTGGTGTTGTTTTGTCAAAGAAAATGTCAACAGCAGAAAAGTAGCACAAAGGAAATACCTTAAGATCTCGCCTTTCCAGATGTAAAAGCTCAGAGCCTCGGATGTCATGGCTGATGAAGATTTCTTTGTACTCTCCCAAACTGAGCAGATCCAGCCAAGCAGCAACTTCATCTGTGCCCCATTTTTGAACTACCAAAGTTAAGAGCAAAACCCCCTTAATTTCTACATGCTCAAATGCATCACAAGCAAAGATTAGGCCAAAGAGAGTGGAAAACAGAGTAGAATTGCCGTGCTAGCAAAGGGAAAGGTTAGAGGTGTCATTTCCACGAAAACTTACAGTTTCCTTTTTACATGCAGGTTACAGGTTAGCAGTTAACATGAGAAAGTATCTAAACAAAGTTGGGGTTCTTTGCTTTGCAGCCATGCTTTCAGCTTTACTCCAGTTTCTCCAGTAAAGCCTTTTTTTAAAACATCATGTCCCAACAAATTCACATTAAACCAGCTTAGGATCAGTGACGCAAAATCTAATGATGTTCTGCTTTATGCCATTAATTTATTAGAAGCCATCCAAGGAGAGGAGAAGCCTTCAAAAACTAATTAACATGTAAAATTAAACCAGCAACCATACCTCAAATAGAGCAATGGCAGCAAGCAAGTCCAGTTTTAATTAACAGATTCTAGTATTCTTAATCAATAAAAGTACTCTTTAAGCTACTGTGTTACAAAGGCCATTAAGAAGCTCTCTATAAAACATTGTTCTCTAAGGTTAGTTGCCCACATTAGTCCTATTAAGACCACATTTATTAAAAAATTAGCTATGCTACTTATTGCTATAATTTTGCAACTTCATTCAATGCTGATCACTTTATAATGAAGTGAAACCTTAAATCTAATCTGAAAACTATAGTTTGAGCAACAACTGCAAGACTTTGCAGATTATGACCAATTCATTAAAAAGATAAAGACATAGAAACAGTTTTAGGACCATCTAATCCTGGATATAATCTTAAGGAAGTAAGTTCATGGATAAGAGTGGGAAGAGAGGAGAGTGGAGTTTGTTCAACTTCTAATTATAAAATCAATACTGACTGTCATGATTTTTTGTTTGATCTATGTCATTTGCTGAACTTATAACCCATCTGAAATTTAAGAATATCTAGTTAATTAAAACGGTGTGATAAAAGCTATTGCACACCTTCTGGAACTAACCTGAAAAACCTGAACTGGAGCTTCACAGGGAAACAACATGTTTACCCACAGCTTGTATGGCTATGAGTTAATCAAATGGAACCACCAGCAAAGACACAGGTCCTGTTGCATGATAAAACTACCTAAGTATTTTCACAGTACTTCTTTGGTTCACTTGGAAGTATTTGGGTCCTACTGAATGCTTTCTAAATGCACTGAAAGAAATCTTTATCCTAATGAAGATGCCGAGTAGCTCAGTTGCTTTTCACTCTGACTTTACTCTTAGGTAGAACGCACAATGTTGCCTCTTACCAAGAAAACCCCACGAAATCACGTTTTCCACAAATTCTACCATTTTTCTTGTAATTTCAAAACACATACCAGGCTGAGAGCTGCTCTTATGCTTCTGAACTTTTTCTTTTTTAAACTTTGGCACTATACGAAACACTGTACTTCTGTTGTTTCTTTTAGTATAATCCAGAGGGGGATCCTGTATGAAATAATGGGCATAGTTACCTTTAATTAACAGAAAACAACAGTTAAATTACATGCTTGTGATAATAATTCATAGTTAATCTCAAAAACTAAGACCCAATTTTACTTCTGTAAAGAATAATGTCAGGATTTAACTCTATATGTGTTTCATTTATTAAATAATTATTCAAAACCTTTACATTCACAAACGGGAAAAAAACACCAAAAAAAAAAGCCCTAAGCTTAGAAGCTTGTTCACAGCAGACAGAAATGATCCAGCATCGCTACTGAACTTGCTTCTCTGGTAATGAAAGATTCTAACTTATTCTTCCCTGTCAAAAGAAAATTAAGTTCACTTAAAATCAGGAAGTACTCATCAAACTTACCTCATCATCATTTGGTTGAAAAACATAATAAAGCCAAGGAATCTCAGCAAGTTTTCGCAACTCTATTTCCACACTGTGCAAAGCATCAGACAACAGTTCTTCATGGGGAGCTTCTAACTGCTGTTTATAAACAGGTCAGAAAACCAGTAATTTTAGTTTCACTGAGATTTAACATTTAAATCTAGATATGTTGTTACCAGGCACAAATACATGACTACCTCATGGTGAGTGTAAAACAAACAGTGAAAACAAATAATAAATAATCTTCCAAAATTACTTTCCTTGGGAGATGCATCAGACCACCTTGACACTACATTTTCCGTGGTCCCAAGCACAAAGGGATGACTGAGACAGCTGAGACTTTTGGACCGCAATCACTGTCATCATTCTCTGCATTCCAGAGTCTTTATAGAGCAAGAGTTATCTGGTAACACCACTACCTAGGACACACTAGGAAAGGAAACTACCAGCATAAGGGAGAGAAAACCTGAACAGAAGAGCAAGCATCTGAAAAATCTTTGTATGGAAAGTGGTGTAAAAAAATTGAGTAGATGGCAGTAAGCCTGAGTTCTTTTTTGCAAATGTTTTCAGAGAGTAGATTGCTCTCTCATGGTCAAGTAAGAGGAAATGGATCTTGCTGAAGATGCTTCATGCCCAAAGGTCTTACAGTACTGATACGTTACCTGCACTATCCCTTCTAAATAGGTGAGACATGGAGCAATAGACACTGCTGCTGGCTGAGGCTGGGAAGAACTCCTTGACAGGAGACAAAAACGTCAAGGACATCAGTGAAGGCCAAAGAGTAAAAGAAAGCGGTGGCAGTGTAAAAACCTTGGGACTTGCTGGCCTATGGCAATTTGTCTCTAGCAATACTTTGAGAACCCCATGGAGGTACCCGTTTTCTTTAAAACTCCAGTCTGAAAAGTATTCTGCAGCTGTTTTGTGAGTGAACCTGTGTGGAAGAGGTAATGCAGGCAGCTGACCCCTAGAAAAGCTGTTTTGACCTGTCCCCTGGAAAATCTGGTTTTTTGCTGAAACACCATTTTGAGGTAAAGAATTGAATCCTGGAACAAGTTGCTTGGAATCACTAATAAAGCAATCTGAACATTTATTTTTCTCTTTAAAGTAAAAGAAGTCCCAAAACAGTGCAGAATATCCTTTTGAAAGGATACATTACATACATCCTGGTGAATTCATTTTTTAAATGGAGTTCTAAGAGAATATTTGATCTATAGTGCCAGAAAAAGATTTTGACATTGCTGGGGTTTGGTGATAAATTGCAAGCCCTCATTAATTTATCCTACCTAACAAAAATTCTTTCCTTTGCTTCAGTAGTTTGCAAGTTTACTGTCTTTCAAAAGACAGAACATCCTTCGTGAGAGCTTGCTGTCTAGTACAGTAGTACCGCGAATATAAGCTCTTTTTGTTATTGTGTTATTTTCTCTTCTAAAGCTCATAGAATTCAGTGTCCATAAATAGACTTTGATGTTTCTTTTGTCTTACCTTTTTTTTTCAATGCAAATAGTTCAGTTAATCTGGAGCACAGTAGAAGAGTCATTTGCCTATGAAGAAGTTACAACTTTTCTTGTGTTTTCATTTTTGAGAAATTATTCAAGTCATCTATTTTCTATAAATGAATGAAGCAAAGAATTCTGTCTTTCTCAACAGACACTTATCTAATTGCTTGATTCTCAATTGCTTGGGGACAAAAAAACCCACTTGTGATGGTTCTCCTGAAATAAACTCAAAATAATAGTGCAATTCTGGTATGGGAAGAATCAGCAATTTACTCTGTATTCTCCTTCTACAACATCTTGGAAAACCTTCTTCTTTCCAAGACAAAAATTAACACTATGAATGAAACAATGAAAATAAAGTTTTTTCAATTCCTTCCCAATTTAATTTTTTAATATGAAAATATTTTATTTCACGTGAGCTTAGATAATTTCTTTCAGTTGAAATGAAAAATTCTTAATTAAGGGAATTAATTTTCTCCTAATGCATTTGAAAACTGTGCTCTGCTGCAGACTGGAAATGCTTTTTAAAAATCAAAAATGGAAACAGTGCCTTTGGAAAGCATCTAGACAAAACACGGTATTTTTAATTTTTTCCAAACTTTATTCCAGTCATAACTATCTGGGAGATTCCACAAATCAGCTTCATTGTCCTATCTTGAGCAGCTTGGTCTCATAGAAGGCATCCCTGCCCATGGCAAGAGAGTTGGAACTGAATGATCTTTAAGGTCCTTTCCAATCCAAACCATTCTGTGATCCTAAGAAGCAGCTTACTAAGTGCCCTAGTTTAGTTGCTGACTGGGGTTAAATCATGACATCAAGTAGTATATGCAATAAAGACATCAGTTTACTGCTATCAGGAGCTTTGATCACAGAAAAGAGGGATGAGAGAGAATTGAAGAGACCAAAAAAAAAAAAACAAAAGGAGGATATCAGAGAAAGAATGTCTGTCTTTGTGAGAGGAGAAAAATAATTTGGAGAACAGGTTATGAGCTGATGCATCAAGCAACACCTTACACTTCATCATTTTAATAGAATGAGGGACCAGTATACATGCAACTTCAGCATTTATAAAATACATGGCAATAAGGTGAACCAGGGTCCCTTGTTACTGTGGCTGTGAAAAACTATTCTAAACAAGTATGATGTCAAATGAGTGTAATGGACATGTCTGGAATAGTATCTCAGTATCTTCCAAGCAGCATTTTTATTAAAAAATGGGCTCGATGTAGACTCATGAAGACATTTGCACAGACCACAATGAGAAGCAGAAGTACAACGCGTAAAAATTCAGAAATGGAAAAATGAATCAAATTAAACTTTGGAGCCTGAACAAGAGACCGGCTCAACAACACGATGAGATCGCAACTGGTTGCAGAAAAGGTAATGTTTCAAGGGGAAGGTTTCCATAACATTATTTCCATTATCACCAGTCCTAGTATGACATCTCCAACTTAAATGTTTTCTCCTAATTCCTCTTCCTAAACTATTTTAAAATTTTAAAAAAGTTCTTTCTTTTAATTCCCCTTTAAATCTGAAATATGGGGGATTAGTAAAAAACAGCAAGATATTTTTCCCTTTTCTTGGACCAAAACATCTAATGAATAACTTTTCCTTTGAAAACATTCTGAAATAGAACATATGAATCTAATTTTTGACTATTTCTAGAAGTTAAACCATATGACCTTTAGACTATATTCACTTTTGGTTACTCTAAAATAGACTCATACCATTTACCACTTGTGTAAAAAGGTATGTGAACCTGCATCAGTAATTTCACACCCTAACTCAGATAAATGAAAATATTCCTATTAATATCCATTTTTAATTACAACACTTAAACAGTAAGTTAGTAATAAATTTGCTTTTGAACCTAAGAAAATGTAACTGATTCTTACGAGTATGTTCTTAATGTAAAACTGGACCAGCATAGAAAACCAGAAATCTTTATTCTCTTCACAATGTCACATAAAGAAACTTTCTAATTATTACCAGTTAAAGATTATAAAACAACTCCTGACAGGTATTAGAACAAGGGTAATATTTACTTGCCCAGACTAGATCTGTGGAAGCTGAATGCACTAGTCTAAACAGCTCTCACCCCAGGTTCTCCTTAAACTCTGAGGATGGTCACATAATAGTACACTCTAGAAGTTCTCTTAAATGCTTTATCTCCTGAAGATGATTTATCTTTTTCTAAGATAAGCCTCCAAGACAGCTGAGTGTGAATCAACCTCAACAGGGACACTTCTCTCCACTGACTATTAAAAAGAAGAGTACAAGCAATGACCTAGCTCCCTGACGTGGGGCAAGATGGATGCCAGACTTGGACAAGAATTTGTAATCCATTCTAATCCAACCACAAATGCAGTGTAATATCCTTCTATCGATTTTACAGAGCTTCTTGCAGCACATCATAAATTCTGCACCAATTTTAAAAAATCAGCAAAGAAAAAATCACGGATAATCTGAAGGAAAGAATAAAACCAAGTGTCTTGTGATCTTACCAAAGGAACTCTTCCTACCAGCAGAGATTCCGTTTCATTATGCAAGGCCTTCACATTGACAGCTATCTCCATGGCAGTGTTTCTGGTAAGGCTCTGGGGAATAAGAAGTATAAACAATATTTGAAGTGATGCAAGTCAGACTAAGTACTTTGGGCTTACGGAACAGATCTTAAGTGCCTTCTCCTAGGAGTAATACATCAATTTAGCTCTAAACTGACAAATTCTTCAGTACTGAGAATAGAAACCAAAAATATAGTATTTATTTACTGTCTTTTGTTCAATTTTATTTAGTATGACCTTAACACAATCCTGAATATCGTCAAATGACCAGCCATCTGTGAGACAAATCCATGAGTTTTATGTATGACAAAGGCCAGCAGAGAAGTTGTGGGTCTCATTTAACAACAACTGTTGATCTCAATTTTTCATCTTATCCTTAGCAGAAGTAAGCTACTAGCCATACTTTAAGAAGCAAAGGGCAACTGATATATTTATCATGTGTAAATTTAGTTTAGATATAGATAGTTTCTACCCAATTATCTTTTCTGGGTCCAATTCCTGAAAACACCTAGATTGTCTAGTGGGAAGAGAGGAAAGAGGAAATGCATTTCCCCTCAGCCCCTTTGCATTCTCTGCATAGTACTTGAATAGCAATTAAGCATGAAAATTTCTCTGAAAGTATCCACAGAAATTGACCTTTATGTAGTAATAGAACTAGTTCAGCCTTTGTCATGCCTCCACTCTCTGTTTAGGGACGTGCCTACACAGTCGTCTGCAGGCCGAAGTGAGCTTACTTTGCCAATTGTTTTTGCTGTTTGCACCACCTCACTTGATTAAATAAGCACTGCTGCATCACTTCTGGAGGAGCACCCTTGGCTGTGGACCACCACTGCCGATGAAGTGAATTCCTGACTGCTTCCAAAAGGCAACAGTCATACTCTTACTATGCCCCTAATCCAAACTCCCTATCTCTCATTTGACTATTCACTCTCCCAGAAGGTCTGCATTTTAAGTGTCATTAATGTCCCTTTCCAATGTCCAATGTTCACCTAAGAGTATCAGCTAGGGTGGACACTGATGAACAGAGAAACTTCATCTTCTGCCTTCTCCTCCAACTTGTTTTAATATGGGCACAGGGAGTACAATACAGACACTGTGCCACAAGCTTGTGCACCCAGATATTATAGCTTATTTACTTATACATAAATCTCTGTTGTTCCTTTACCTCAGGAAACCTTGGGTTGGCTTTATTTAATGCATGTGAACATGCATTAACAGCATGAGCAAGCTCCTGCTCCAAGAGGCCATGTATTTTTGCTGCTTCACAGATCCTACAAAAATATTAAAAAAGGAGAATATTTCTTAATTTCTTTAAAGAGTAATTCTTAAGTACAGAACATTATCAGATGAGAAAATACAAAAATATATCTTTCACAAAACATTTTTAAATAAATATAGTCCTTTATAACAAAAGTTGAAATGCAAGTATCTCTTGGAGCAATACAGCACCTCATATAAAAAATATCCATCACATGGATTATTTATGCTGCTACAAAATACTGAGCCACATTTATATGTCTTAGAATACTAGTGATATGCAAAAAAGGTACCAAAAAGATTGGGCCTATTAATTCAAATAACTATAGAGGAAAACTCTAGCACATTAAAATAACTTACTTGAAATTATCTTAAAAAGTGTTACACCTATTTCACAAGGCATATCCTTCAGATGTGACACGAAAATTGGTTGCAATCATTTGAGATTATTACAACCTCTGGACCATATCTAGAACAGTAAAGTTTTTAAGCTGTCTTGGCTAAACTTCACTTTGGGTAATTGATACACTAAATTATTATTCTACTTAAGTTATCACTACAGTATAAAAAGAGTATGTAGTTTTTCAATTCCTTTCTTATCAGTGATTTTGGTGATAATTTGTTATGATGATGAACTGAATACCAGCTTTACAAACTGTTCTAATCTTAAAAAAAAATATTTTCTTTAAAAAAATTAGGGTGTTTTTTTATTTTTATTTTTCTTTGAAAATGGAAGTGTCTTCTTTATTAAACTACTTGCATCTCAGGACGAAAGTACCTCCTGAAAATAAGCAAGGCTGTGGGATCAGTTTTACACCATCAGCTCACTATCATCTCAACCCAGATAAATGACTGAAGTGCTCATCCTGCTGACTTCTAAAGTTGACTTCTAAAGGGTTTTTCTAATAAATATATTTTTGCTTTTGCATAAAATGAGAGGGTTCAATCTCTGTAAAGAAGCTTTCCAGTCTTCCATTTCCAGTGCTACTTCGGAAAGTTGGTTTTCACATGAAAAAAGCCCAACACAAACACACACAAATAAAATTAAAGAAATTCATAAGAAAAGAATACATAAAGAAGTTGAGCCTTAAAAATAAAATAAAATTTTGAAATTGGAATAAAATAACTGATATAGTGGCAAGGAACATTCATCAAAACCTAGGAAAAATATACACTTTTAAGTCTGTGTATTAACTTATTAATTTTACTGTACCTGGTAATAAGTTCTTCTGCAGCTTGTGAGCACAGCTGGATCTGTGCAACTTCTTCATCTGTAGCCAACTCAACAGCTTGCTGAGGGTACAAGGGAGATCGAATGACAGGTTTACAGGAATCATACTTCTGTTTGTCTTCCCAAGACTTCAGGGTGTTTTCAAAGGCCTAATCAAAATGAATTATACATTCAGTTCACAGCACTTGGACTATTCTTACTCATTAAAACATTTTATTTTACATTTTATATGAATTTATATTATATAATATTTTAGTTTAAATTAATTTAACAAATAAACAACTGTTTTATTTAATTTTATATAAATAATGCAACCTGTATAAATAACAATTTTATATTTAATTTTTTAAAACTTAGTATAGAGAATAAGTCACTTCTGAAAGCTCTTTTCTATCTCCTCCCTGTTATCCTCAAAACGTGTCATCCAAAACAATAAGAACACAAAGACAGTGATAATGGTTGGACTCAATGATCTGAGAGGTCTTTTCCAACCTAAATGATTCTAGGATTCTGTGATTCTCCAATTCAACTATCTGCACATTTTGTGCAGATAGTTAGACTGAAATCTGAAATGAATACTGGATTCAAACATTAAAAACAGTGGAGAAAAGTAACATATTTAGTAAATTAGAGTTCAAATTCCATTAACTCCACCCTAAATTCAAGATCTAGTTAGTGGATGGAGAACTGAGGGGCAGTTACACCCTTCACACAATAATCCTAGACAAGTGTGAACTCTCCAGTGGCTTTGTGACTATGTTCTGCTTATGTCTCTTCTATCTGAGACTGGATCACAGGACAGAGGAATGATTAGTAGGACAGAGAGAGACAGGAGAGAAATGTGCAAAAAGGTATTCTGGAGAACGGACATTATAGAACTTCTGTATTTATGCAACTGCGCTAAAACTTCCAGGGAGGGAGGGAGGAAGGCAGGCAAGAAGGTAGCAAGGAAGTAAGGAAGGCAGCAAGGAAGTAAGGAAGGCAGGCAGGAAGGAAGGAAGGCAGGCAGGAAGGAAGGAAGGAAGCAAGGAATTTTGACCATTCTTACTATGTAGGAATAAGAATACAGGAATAGTACTAATAAAACCAATAAAAGTTAACAAAGCTTTGCCACTTATACAAAAGAATAATTCTCTATTCATCTTATTAGAGAAATTATATAACTGTAATTAATTGTATGAGTTATATAAATAGTTATAAAATATTTTTGTAAGCACTGTTTTGTTAACTGAATCAAGTTATCACAGAAACCAATGTTAGCAGTGGTATCTCTTTCTGCAACATACTCTGTCTCGTGTTAGCATCTGAGCTCTGTTTTTATGTATGATCTTAATAACTCCTGGGGGCTGGATCCATGCCTCTCCATCGACTTGCACTGGAACCCCTTCATCACCAAGTATGGTGATCTTTACTGACCGACACTGGAAAAGAACAGACATGTTATTTTACAGAGCAATGAATACTAATGACACTGACAGGTCACCTGAAATCTGTTGATTACTAGGAGCTGTGGCTTCCGTCCAGGACTGTCTCAAGAATGAAGAACTTTTATACTTCATTCATCATTGAAGACAATTTGTTACCCGTTAAAAACAAAACAATGTCAGCGCTTTATTAATGTATAGCGTGGTGGTCATCCAAGCTACCACTACTTGCCAGCATCCCAAACTGCTGCTAACCATGTTGTGTGCTTGCACGTGAGAAACAGACCTGAGCGATCCTATGGTGCTGCAGTTTGATGACTCTTGAGACTGCCATCTGCATGCTGCCAAATACTGCAACAACTTCTAAGATTTTATCATCAAACGATGGAGCCCCAAATATCTGCAAAGAAATTTTGATGGTAAATCCAGTGCTTAGATTGTATGTTCAATGAAACACAGATTCATTTACAGATTCGTTTTCAACATTTAAATGCTCTATCTTATTTACTGCAGAATAACTACAATGTCTCTAAAGTCATAGGAGTAAGATACCATAGATAATAGCCAAATATTACTGTAAAATAGCAATGCTAACAGCATTTCAAATATCTGAATGACAAGGCATATCCTCATATAGGGAGGATGACATGTTTCAGCATGCAGATTAAGAAATGTTTTTCAAGGCAAGATGAAAGGCCAATTCAAATCTCTGCTTGGTTAATGTACTTAATATCTAAAAGGTGCTTGAAGGTAAGAGAAGCAATGATGTCTTATTCCTCTCAGAAGTGCTTATCTGTTTATATTCTGAATTTTCTGGAAACCAACACTGAGTCCACACTCTGCTTTGTTTAACACAGCTTTGACACTGAAGAGGATCTTTTTTTTGCTGTATGTAATTATCCACTATAAATACAAAAACTGCTTCTGTATGGAACAAATATCCTCCTATCTAGCCAATGTGCTGAATTTCCACAAGCTCACACAAAGCACAGGAAGTCTTGCCACCTGGTGTCCTGTTGGGGAATTCAGCCACAGGACAAGTCTTAGGCTGGAGTTCAGCTGCGTCTGGCAGGTGATAACCACACTAAGGTCACTTAAAGCTTGGCCATTTTATCTTGATATGCAATAGGGAGAAATGAGGGAGAAAAATCAGCAGGAGAAATCACTCCAGTAGTTTAGTGGGTAGAGAGATCACCTCTCTGAGCAGTATTTGGCCTATCTCAGTTGGCACGTTGGGGAGAGTAAGCTGCATCAGAGATACCTGAGACCAGACTGGGGAAAATCCCTTAAAGAAGCTCAAAGGCACAACTAGTCAGGTCCTGCCTCCAGACAGAAGATTTTCTGGAGATGAAGAATAAGATCCAGGACTGTCTAATCCAAATAGTGTCTGCAGCAATAGCTCAGAGAGGGAGACGATGGAGAATAAGGTAAGGCAGTTTGGTCCCTGCTGCCCACTGAGCCGATGGGAGCCTTTATCCCAATGCAGTGAGCAGTGGCTTTGGTCAGAAGGCTGAGGAGGGCATGTTTCCATGGAATTTTTCACATGAGTATGTGAACATCTTGACAAGAGCAGAGATGGCGATTCTGTTATTCCAAGGCAAAAAGTGTGAAGAATTCTTGATCCAGCAACTGACACCTACAGGGCTAGTTCTTGCATGCGTTAAGAAAAAGCATTTGTAAAATTTCATTTATTTTGTGTTTCCATTTTAGCAAAAGGATTAAAAAAAACCCACAACCCAGTCTTCTGCTGTGTCTCTCCATCAGTAATATCTCTACTGAAAACCACCCTTCTTTTTTTTTTTTTTTTTAAAGGCAACCCAATGACTATGGATCAACATTGACTCCTTTCCTGTTGCAGGTCATTTTCCAACCGGTCTTCTGGACACCAAAAAACATGCGTTAACAAGCCCTGCTCAAGTCAGTCAGGGTGCAGCTGCCCTGCTTGCCTCACTGCTGATGTTTCAGCAACAGTCACAGCTGTAAAGGCAACATCTTTCATTTGTCCAGTTAAGCAGAAATAGCAGCACTTCAGACCACCACCACGACCACCTCTTGAGGATCAATTATTCAGCATTGCACTAAAGCAGTGAATTATGCTCCTAACTCTGACCAGAACAAAAATGTCACTGGGCTGGCACATCTGGTCACCAGAAGACTAATAATATCAGTAAAACTGCTTCAGGACACACACATTTGCTGTATACCAGTATGAAAGCTAGGACAGTTCTCTCTCATTGAGAAAGTCTGGGGAGAAAAATAAACTCCTGAACAGGGGCTGAGCAGGTGTTAGAGAAGCTTTCAAGTTATGAATAGGAACATGGAGTATATAAAAACTTGAGATATCCATCACCAAATATAAACAGAACTGCCATCCTCTAACATATACCAAAAATAAGAAAAGGACATTGAAACATGTTTATATTTCTTTTTTTTACTTTTATACATATGTGTATGTATATACATATATATAAGGAATATATACAAGTATGCAAATATATATGTATTAAATAATATATAAAATGCAATAATATATAATAATAGATGTTCATATGTATTATAAAAATATAATTGTGTATGTTATTACATAAAACTATATATACATATTTTTAATATACATATGCACAGAAAAAAGAAAGGATAACATCTCACAAGAAACCCCAAATATTGTGGCAAAAAAATCCTGGACTGTCTACATTAAAACCACAAGCCAGTTTGCAACTACAGTTTTAGGTGATTAAGACCTCACATACTCTAATTGAGGACATGCAGAATTAGGATAATCTGCTAGTAATTATAGTTGTTGCACTGTACATGAAGTCGATAAGCAGCACTGACACTGCTCCAAATTGTAAGACATGTATCCATGTAATGTAATGTTTCTTAGGAGATGAGAGGAAGACGGGAAAAAAGGTACCTTAAAATATTTTAGAAGGTCATTGAAAATAAACTTAGAAAACAATTTACTACCCCCACTAAATTATCAGTGGGTGAATGCGTCAGTCCCCATTTTCTGAACCACCATCCTTTAGAGCAAAGCTGTTTAAAGAACAGGAGGAAAATTCAGATATAAACTGTGAGTGATTATCCTGTCTACCTTGCTTATTGTTAGAATATAGCAAACAGAGGAATCTATGCTTTAAGAAACCTTATTTACAGGAGTCTGTAAAACAATATAGAGAGAAATTATCTGTGTCTCTGTCTATAAAATCAGTTTCTAAAAATACTCAAAATCCTAAAATCATTATGAACATTTTGCTGGAATGGACAGTGAAAAATCATGGGATATATTTTCAATAAAAAAAAATCAACAAGACAAGTTTAAACTGAAACAGCCTCCCCAAATAAGAGTTGTTATCCAAACTATATGCTACTACTATTGATATTTATTGCTGGTTTTGCCCAGAAGGTTACTTCTCTTTACTGTTACTTACATCATCTTCTTTGGTTCCACCCCAGAAATTAGTTCCACCAGCATAGCTGGGAATGTTTAGCACAGCTATGCCCTGCAGGCTTGGAAGAGGGATGTACTGTCCATCACACTGTAATGGATGAAAGCTCATTCAGTTTATAAATAATATGATAAAAGTAATCAGCCATTTTTAACACATGAAGCTTCAATAGAGCTGGTAGGGGAGGATAGAGTCATTAATAGGTCTGACACAAGACTATTCCCTCCAGGCACTGAAGCACCTCTAATACAAACCTCTTCTCCCTAGTCTTAGCATTGATTTTTGCAGAGTTGAAAACCATGTAGATCTACACGCTGTAGTATCTACAGCAGTGGTGTTCCATGACTCTTCAAAGAACCATTTTCACATTCCTTATTATGAAATTCCTCGTGCACTTTGACCATGGTCTGCTTACCAAGGATTAAAAATCTTTTTGCAGTGAAAAAAATAATCTCCCTGAGTTCACACAGTAAGATCATCACGAACATTACAAGAGGATTCATTTACCCATTTGGTAACTAGTCTTGCATCGTATATCAGCATTCCCAAAATTGCAACAGACTTGTTATTTAGGTAAATCCATTAAGCTCGGGGTGGTGTCTGTGTGTGTCAAAAATATCCAAGAATATTTCGGGAATAGCCACAAATGTGGTTAGTTGTCAGTGTTAGCATGTATTGTTGACTTGTAAAAATAACTTCACCCTCCTCCCAAAAGTGCAAAGACAAATCTAGGACTGACCCCAGAGTTGTTACCCTGGCTGTGGCTGGGAGTTGTTCATTTTGCAGGTAAGAGGTCGCTCCTATATCCAACTGTTCAGTTCTTTCTTACGGCTTTATCTCCCAAAACCCATAAGCAACTCCAAGCCCTACCCAATACAATCATGGGATGACATAGGTCAATCTCACATTATTTTCAGCCAAGAGTAAATTTACAGACATCGGTGAAATCACTCTTGACTTAGAGCAGTACAACTGCCTGCAGAGGTGAGCACAATGATCTCAAACCATTCCACTAGGACTCAAAAGAGAAGTCCTGCAGCAGTGCCACAGGCATGGATTTGAAGCAAGTTAGAAATAAAAGGCTGTAAATGCTGGACTCAGGTGTCACTTTGTGGACCATGAAGTTGGAGGTCAAGTTGCCTTTAAGGAAGATTGCTATATTACTGCACACTGCCAGTCCCACAGTAAGATTTTTAAATTATACAAATGAAATAGAAATTGTCAGAAAATAAGGACAAAATCTGTAGCAACTTTATCAGGAGGAGAACGATATGCAAAATTATTTCCGGAATGTGTTTAGTGCTCTTTTTATGATTTAATCTCAGTAACAAGACAGAATTTAACCTTTTCATCAAGATGTGACAGTATCCAAAATACAGTGTGATATTAATAGATGCTGCACAGCCATTTGTATTATAGTGGAGGTCTGCCTCCAATTCCTGAATAAGGTTGATATTTTGTAAGACAACACTAAATATTCAATATTTCTATTTGCTGGCTTAATTCCAGAAATATTCAAAAATAATTATGGAAAAGTCAGCAGCGAATATATTATCAAATCTTATTTGAATCAGATTCAAAAAATCCTTAAATTAGAATTCTATCTGCAGCATACATAACATTCTGTCCTGTTATTATATTTGCTAACTACTTCATAATTCCTTGATAATTACTCAATCCTTAGCTAACAGCAATCTGCTGCTACTGGACAAAATCCTCCTAAATCCCAGAGGAGCAAGAAAGAGTTCCAGTAACCTAAAATTATTCTTTCAACTTTAAAATTTACCCTCACATAAATATCATGAACTTCCATATGAAATACTTAGCATGAAATAAAAAGAGAAATTTTATATGTTCATTGTCAAAATCCAGCTTAGATACTCTTTGGGTGAAAGTAACAGTAACCATCCTGTTGTCTTTTTCTGCATTTTGTAATCAGAACTTTAAGTTCCGAGTATCATGAGGAAGATTTAGATTTGATGTTAGAGCTTAAAAGACAAAAAATAGCTAGCTATGTTCAGACATGGGATTTGTTGTTGCTATGATAATATCTTGCTTCTTTTGAGTGACTACTAGGTAAAGTCTCTACTGGTGTAGTTGTGTTTCTTGTGATACAATTCAGAATCTCCTCTCTTTTGTCAGCAATTTTTGAATATTTGTGTGTTCTCCCTATATGTGTAATCAAAATTTCAGATATATTAAAATGAACCTGAAGAATTAAGACTCCTTGTCTCTTTCCTTCTGTTTATTTTATGGTCATTTCTGTTGTTGCCCTTAAAACCTGGTCTTCCTTTTGAAGCAATGAACATTAAGAAATATATCCTACCTAAGCAATTTATTTTTTTTTGTAACCTGGTAATTACAAGAAATGTTAAACTGGGTATTTTGTGACCTTTAAGTACTGACATTTTACTCAAAAACTCCACTGGGAGAACAAACTTTTACATAGCACATCCTTATACTGTGCCTTTGAGGTCAGCTTGAGTTGATACAAGAACTCTAAAAGGTTTCAAAAAGAAGCCCAAATTCTTCACTGCACATGGTGGAAGCAAAAATACTTATTCTGTCCATAAATAAAATTTACCTCAAGTTGAACTTTTTGTTCTAAGTTCTTGTAAGTTCTCTGCAGTAGCTCTTTTGTGCCAAGAACTCCATACCACATCATGTTTTTCGTCCGACTTCTGAAAGCAGGCAAAACAAGACTCACATATTGAAATATACACATTATTGTGCCTTGTATTTGTAGGAAGAGAAAAATTTAAGAAATTCATATAAAGAGATAAGGAAAAGAAAAGAATGGAAACATCTTGGCTCTGTTACTGACAATTATTTTACCTGCACTTTTCAGGGTGTTCTTCTCGCTTGTTATTAAATTCTAGTGAAATTTTTGCATCTAACCCAATTCCAAAGTAGTTGTTCATGACACATTTTTCTGAATATCCCTCCCTGTTAAAGGAAAAGAGATAATTAGGTGTACATTTGCACAGAACCTGGACACACAGCCATCTATGACCAAGACTGTCGTTGGTCTCAGAACACAATATCAACCAAGAGATTTTAAGAGATCTTTCCTCTCAATCTCCCTGAGGAAACCCACCGGTAGTTGAAGAGACAGGTTGTATGACAGTTCCTTCGCAACTGCAAGTTACTTCCTGTAGGGCGAAGGAAAAACTGTACCACACCCCCATCCAGCACTATCTCAACTATACCCAATACAACAGTGCAATACATTGAGAGAGCTTCCCCAGGCCCAGCTCTGAGACAGCAACAGCACACCATGCTGAGCACCCAGGTTGTGGTTAGGCTTGCTGGTGCTAGATGTTTGGCTGATGCTGCTGGCATTGCAAGGCTTTATTTTAAGGGAGTCACAGCCCAAAACCCAGATACCACCCATAAGTCTCTGCCAGTGCTACACCCACTTCTGAGAAGCAGAGACAGCTTAGGACACAAAATTTCCACCTCACTGCTCCAGTCCTTAGGGCATCACTCTTCTTTCTCCACTACGAAGTGCCCAGACCTGCTTCAACATCTTGCTGGCGGCTGAGCTTGCGTTCAGACCGGCGGTTTGGGCAGAAAAACCCAGCTCTGAAAGACTACTCTCCTCCTCCTCCCAGTGAGCAAGGGATAAGTGAGCAAATGTCTCCTATTATTTCTGCTGCTGCAAAACAATTTTGCACTACTCATAACTAAATGGCACAATCCAACTTGTTTTCAGACATTGAGGTCTACTGCCAAATGATAGCAAACAAGAACTACATAATCAAAAAAAAGGACTGTAAATATGTAAAAAAAAAAGCCCTTAAGAAAAGCAAGGTAAATCAAAACAGTACATTTGGAAACAAAAATATTTCTTACAGGGAATCTGGATCCGGGTCAATAAACGGCGTAGCACCAAATGGATCGATGTTTGCTAGCAACATTTTGCTAATAATTGAACTTCCTGCAATGGAAGCAGCTAGACCAGCCCTCAAACCTGATTAAAAAAAAAACAGAAAGAAAATAATAAAAAAAACAATTTGTATTTGACAAACAGCCAAACATATAAGCCACATACTGAGAAACAATATTCATTAAATCTGTACAGGGAATGATTGTGATTCTATCTCAATTTTTATCTATATTGGTGTCATGGGTTGAGATTGGCCCCCCTGAGAGCCAAGGGGCCCAGAGGTGATTGGGTGCCAGGGCAGTGTCCCCTGGAGGGCCAATCACCGTTCATCTTGTTCGCTGCTGCTGAAAAATCATATATACACAGCCACTGGAAGCTGTTGGCAATTCTGTTGGTGTCTGCTGCGGCATGTAGGTGTAGAAATCCAGAGGGGAGGCCCTGCAGCCCACAGCCCTGCAGCCCACAGCAGGGTTAGAGGCAGCATTTGGAGTGAGTTAGGGATGCGACTCACAACATCTGAGAGAGGAACCTTATGGGCGCTCTGAATATGAGGATGACTACGGAGACCACAGGGACAGACGCTACAGAGACAGATCAGCAGAACGGTCTCAACCACGATCTCGATCTTGGTCCCGGTCCTGCTTGCGATCTCCTTCCGTCACACGCAGAAGGAGCGAAAACCCTAAGCATAGATCTAAGTGCAGTTAACTGTGGTCCTATCTGCGCGCCCAGAGAGAAAACATGAGGAAGTGGGATGGTGAACCTAATTCCAGACTTGAGGCCAGAGTGAGAGAACTAAAATGCAAGGAAGCCGATAAGAAAGTCGTCTATGTGGTAGATGCAGATTTCTTCGAAAGAGAACTGAGATCTCCCAGACACAGGAAGACTGGAGTCCGTTTCCAGGATGACAAGAAAGCCTCTGGTCTGTAACTTTTCTCTTCGGTGTTGAGATAAATTGTGGGGAGGGGTGGGGGAAGCCTGGAAATTGGATTTTGGATTTCTAATGTGGCTCAAACTGCCACAATTGGTCATCTTTTCAAGTCTCTGGCTCCTTTAAGGAGAAAGGCAGCTATGCTGTGGTGCAGTGGCTGACTCTTCATCTACCAGCATTGAAAAAGAAAGTTACAAAGAAAATTTAAGATTTCGGGCCAACACTCACTGGCTGGTATAGTAACCAAACGGGTGACCTAACATCCAAAAAGACTACTAGAGCTTTTTATTTAGTTTAATCTTCATCTCCTAACTGTCTATGATTTTTCTTTGGTCCTATCCTTTGGAAATATTCCTAAGGAATATCTTTACCATATCTAAATATGAATATCTAAACTGGTAGAGCCATAGTTTAACTTAACTTAATTTGTGGAAAGATCACAGCCTTGACACAGCTATTTTGACTAATAACAATGTCATTCTACAAAATACTGTGTAATGCATGTAAACAAAGAAAAGCTTTCTAAAAGCTTTCTCTTAAATTTGCCTAAAGAAAAAACGTAAGCCAGTTCCATTATGTTTTAACTATACTAATAAAGTTAACTAACTCAGTCTTTTACTAGCGCTCTCTAGTATTAATTGAATTTGGAGAAGAACAGATTTTTTTTCATCTGTTAATTGCATTTGGGTAAGAACAGATTTTTTTCTACTGTTTTAACTACACAGCAGCTTTGTGTAGTTTTGGTTATTCACTTCCAGAGAGGTATCCACAGACAGCTCTTACTCAGATGGTTGAACTTCACATGACTTTGACCCTCAGCCACTTCATCTTAATCAACAGCCTGCATTGATCAGGATAAATTATAGAAGGATTTGGGAGTACTGGTGGATGAAAAATCAGATATGACCCGGCAATGAGCACTTGCAGCCCAGAAAGCCAACCTTATCTTGGACTGCATCAAAAGAAGTGTGGCCAGCAGGTCAAAGGAGGAGATTCTGCCTCTTTACTCCACGCTCTTGCTACTCTGCCTCGAGTGGTGTGTGCAGCTCTGGGACTCCCAGCATAAGAAGGACATGAACCCGCTGGAGTGAGTCCAGAGATTGGACAAAAGGAAGAAAATTTTTATGATGACGGTGGTGAGACAAAGGAACAGGCTACCCAGACAAGATGTGAATGCCCCATCACTGCAAGTGTCCAAGGTCAGGTTGAATGAGGTTTTGAGCAACCTGATCTAGTGAAAGATGTCACTACCCATAACAGAGGGCTGAACTATATGATATTTAGAGATCCTTTCCACCCTGAACCACTCTGTCATTCTAAGATCCTGAATTTTACTTTTCACCCTCCAGAATCAAATGCAACACTTCTAATGCTTCTGGTGTTGTGCCAAATGATTAGAAATCTTCTACATTATTAAGCATTTCTTCCTATATGATAGAACACAAAGATGCGTATCTCAATTCAAACAAATTCAAGGCATGAAGTAAAAGCTGTTATTTGACAGCAAGCAGGGGACTGGAAGGTAATATTAAAGTAGCATAAGGAACAGCGGATTTCAAAATCATAATTACCTGGGCAGATAATCCTCGTGTTAAGTACTGGGAGGTTTTCCTTGCTTGTAGCCAAAGCTGGAGCAGAGAAGGAACCTGTCTGAGAATGGATACCTCGGCTTGTGCGTCGATCGGGAGATCTTGGTGCGGTTTTAGCTGTGCAGAAGAAGCAAAAGTAAGAGCACTAATTAGACCTATTATAACATTACTACATAGTTTTGACAGCCCTGAAAATGTTTCAAAAGGATTAATTTAATCTGTTACTATTTCAACACAAATGTCCTTCCCCCTTACACCAGAGTTTTTCTTCTAAATACAGGAAAGAAAACTCAGAAACAGATCAAGTGAGAAACACAAATCAAAAGGAACAAGTGTGCACAGCACTCAACATGAGGAGTTCCCATTTATATTTCAAGCTACCAGCAAAACTATTACATGTATTAAATGTAAATGTGTTCATATAAATCTATTATATCACCTTAAAATGCAGTAGTATTTAATGCTGCAGTAAGCTTCTTATAAACATATTACTGAAATAATAAAACTTGAACTTAAATTCAATCTATGCTTATTTATAAATATAGATATATAGTACATTACTATTTATAACAATTTTAATACAGCTATTCTAACACACAGGCCACAGAAATATCAACAGTCACAGTATTTTCTTCAGGCAGCTAAAATGGGCCCCCTGCCTGCATCAGGTTATCAAATCATCAGACAAAACTCTGACATCTTTATTTACAGCCAAACTGAAAACTGCAGGGGAAGGGAAAAAGCCATGTTCATACTTGTTTTCTGCAGTTAGAGAGATAGTGGGGGACATCTGTTTTCCACCATCTTTTTTCACAAAAAACAAACAGGCAAACAAACAAACCAGCAATTCCCAAAATAATTAACTTATTTGTTAAAATTCTCCAGAAGATCAACCAGTAAAACCTTGACAGGCAGCAAGGTTTGGTAGCCAATGTAACTGTTGTTGACAAAGGTTCAGAAAGATGAAAGGGAAAAAAATCAGGGTGAAAGAGAAGATATTCACAAAGAGTAACTAGTAGCTCAGTGAGGCCAGCTATCCCTTGGGCTGCCTCTGGAGGTGATGAAGGACAAGCTTTGCAGAGGGCTGACCTCAGGCGCTGTAATTTGCTTTCCTGGCAGACCTTGTTTCATGCAGCCTGAGAGAATATGCCAGTGCCTGCTTTAGCCTGGAGAAGGTAATCTTTGTGAAATTTAGCCCAATCAGATATAGCCAGAAATTGGTGCCACAAGGAAGCAAGCTTGGGTATTACCAAATGCTTTGTTATAGTATTTCCATGTGCACGTAGAAAGCTTTCACACAACAGATGGTCATAGACAGACACTTCTTGGCTACCTCTGCTCCAAATTATCTCACATGTTAAACCTACTTCAGCTTAGGACAACTTCAACCTTGACCATCTGAAGAAGCTCAGAACAAAAAAAATGAAATTATTTCAAGGTGATCTGATCTATTCCTCTCAAAACATGAAAACTAATTCAGCAAAAATAGAATTAGTAGGACTAGCACCTAGATAACAGCAGGAAAACAGCACCAGGAATGTGGTGGGAAGGATAGAATATATCCTTTTTAATGGCTGGAGTGGGACAGATCAGTTCATGTCAATCATAACCCAGCCTGAGAGTAATGTGGGTGTAATGTATGAAGACACTAATGGAAAAAAAACGCTGAGTGAGAAAATCTAGAGATAGAAGAAATAACTAGAACAAGGATTTAGACAGTGTGTTCAAATCAATTCAGGTCAGGATTTGTGCATTCACTTTTTTTTTTAAGTGATGATAATCTAGCATAGAACAGTCAATGGTATGGCAAATTCTTCACTTTCTTGTATCCCAGGAGTAAGATTACACACCTTTCTGGACAATCTTCTTAAGTCAAACAGAAATTATTAAACACAGGACAGAGAAAAGTGGATGGATTTTTCTGGATTGTTTTATATAAAAGGTCTGACCAAGTGGACTAACAGCTCCTCCTGACTTTAATATCTGTGTAACAGCCATAGCAGTTATCACAAAATGCTACAGTATTGCATGATAGCAATACAACATAAATGATTTGTATCTGTGCATGGCAAAACACTGTAATAATGTCAAAAAATGAAAAGGAATAAAAATGGCAAGTGATAGCCAATGAGCGTTATTAAATATTTAGATGAAGGTATTAACATATGGAAAAACATTGTCTTCATCAAATGACCAGGAAGATCCCCAGAGGGTAAACTATAACACTCAAAACAAAATTAACATTCATTTTTCGTAATACTTCTGAAAAATTCACAATACTATTCACACAGTCTGTCCTCTCTGTACTTGTGAGCAAGGCAGTTATATTAAACAGGAAATATCAACAGAGCAGCTGCTATTTATCTGACAGATGAGAGTCACGGGAATAACTGCAATAAAGATAAACTTTTGCTGTGAACGCTCTGATAAAAATAATGGAGCTCTAATGAGTAAAACTGATGTTTCAATGCAGATAACTGAATTCATGTTTCATGCTTTGTCCCTAAACATCTATCGTCCACTGACAGCATTAATATGCACTCTATTTCACACAGATACATGAAGAACAATACAGACTCCTATTAAATGCAGAAATTATACTACCAAGAAACAAGGAGTTTAATATATTTCTACACATGTGTATATTTTTCTTTTATAATACAGTTATGGCAGTAGGATTGGGTCATCTGTAGGGTCAGCATCCTCTAAGAGCTACTACTGAAGAGAGACAACCAACATGCATTAATTCCTCTAACCAAGGGAAAAGGAAAGGGAGCAATGAAGAGACAGTCACTGGAGAAAGCCCGACACACATTTCTGGAGAAAATGTGAGTTTCTGGGTTAAGAGAAGCCCTAAAAGCCTAATGTCTTATTTCTAAGGTAGGATCTATTGACACAGGCACTAGACTAGCTTCAGAGCTTCAGAGCAGAGCCTCATGAGGACAAGTTTTGAGGAAGTTAGTGTGGGTTAGGGTAACAAAGGGTGATGCAAATCCCAAACAACTTTTCTCATTTTGTCACAAGAAGTTGCTCACGATGTAACTAGAGGATGGGCTTTGCTGTCCACCAGCTGCCACTGTTTCTCCATGACTCACAGATCATCTGGTGACCCCACCTGCAATGCATCACTGTCCACTTTGATAATATGGCAAAGACTGAAATTTCCACCTAATATTGAGAAGCAGCTTTCCTAAAATTACTATGTAGCTTGGGACTCAAGTTGTCTATGACTGAGACGTGCTATTGCCACCACTACCTAGGCTCTAGCTCCTGCTCAGGTTCATGTAGAAAGGCGAGTATAAACACCAAATTAATTCAGGCACTTCTCTCCCCAGCAAATACCTTTTCAGCTTTGCAAACACATTCTAATCTCCCTCATTTTTTCTTCAACTTTTATTTATCCAAATCTATTAAAATTTGTGACTAGTTTCCAATGAAACAGGATGCTAGTATTGTTAATTATGGAGCCAATTATGCTCCAAATGCAATTATAAGGAGACTGTATATTTTTATTTCATTCCTAATTTGCTCACTTGATGGGGACTCAAGTTCCTTTGTATCTTCCTCTTTTTCCTCTTCCTTGGATTCATCCAATTCTTTGCTGTATTCTACTGGAGATTGATTCACTTGTTCTTCGCTGTGAGCATTCTGCTCATCCACAACTGCTTATTAAAAGAAAAAACAGAAAGTTTCAAGATTTTTAAAGAAAAAATGCATACACGGAAAACCAGCTTTTCTTTTTTGTAGCTTTAAGTTAAAAAATATTAACAAAAGAGTTCTATTGCTAATTCAGTGAAAGAGTCTATCAGTTCTCTGCAGTTGATGAAGACTTGCTGTCAGAATTTTTGAGGGGGGATAATAGTTAAAAAAAATGCACACTTTCACATGTGCACACACATGCATACATAAGTACTCACACCTGCAGACAGTCATCAACATTCAAACAAGCTGCATTTCTTTTCCTTGCAGCTTGTAGAAAGCACATAATTTTATCTACGTAAGAATGTAGAAATCAAATTTTATAATAAATACTTATTCTAGTTAGGAAAAAACCCCAAACAAACATCACGATCCTATCATATTCTACAAATACAGATCAAAATGTTGCTGACGTGCACCTTTTTCTGCTTGTTCAATGATCTGCCTCACAGCCTTCTTCAAGCTGTTTGCTCGAAGCATTAACTGTTCCCTCGATTTGAAGAGTTTCTGGGTGGAAGACTTTGAGACACACTCCACTAACTGCTCTTTACTTTCAGAAAAGGATTCTTCACTTGAAAACTCCTCTGCTTCTTCTTCCACAATGGGGGGAGCAATGCCTGGGAGAATGGGATCAGCCTGGGCTTCTGTGTGAAGTGCCTGGAGCAATAGGTCTAGCTTCTCATTTAATTCTGAGCACTAAAACAAAGTAGAAAAGAATACACACACACCCCAAAAAAAAAAAAAATCAACAGTGAACATGTGAACATTTTCAAGAGTTAAGGTACCAGGTCATATTTGAAACTGTAGGTGTCTTTAGTCTATCTAATTCCTTATGTACAATCCAAACTGAGGTTCAACATTTTGGAATATCAGATTGTGAGTAGGTCTTCATGGGTTTTTTTTGCAGACCTACTCTGTGACATTTAATTAGATTAGAGCAATTATAACACAAAACCCCTACACTCAGATTAAAATAACACATCATGCTAAACTCAGCCTGCCACATAAGTAGAGTACAGATTAGATGTGACTCCTCTCCCAATGGCTTGCAGCACAGAAAGCCACCAGAGGTTTGCCCATACTGTGCATTATGGGTGCTCAGTACCCCATTTTGGAGAGATGATCCGTGGAGACATGACCAGCTGTTAGACTGAGACCCACTGGGTTGTTTTTGAAAGAGAGTTGTGCATTTAAGCAAGTTAGTTGCCACAGAGCAAAGAACCAGATGCTGTCAAACACCTCTAGCCAACAGTAAGTAGCTGCTCTCTCTAGGTGCACTGGAAATGATTTTCTGTGCTTAAATTAATGAAAACCAACACTGTCTGGCCTTAGAACAGTAAAAAAGAAAAACTCGTTTTCTAAAATATGTGCCAGATAGAAATGTGAACCACAAATTGCCACTTAGCAACTACATTTTCTGACTGGGACCGTCAGGGATTTTGTTTTCTTCTTTTTTTTTCAGCTTTTGTAAATTTTGTGTCTCATACTAACTCCTGTCATCTTTTCCCCCGATGTTTTTGCAACATGATCTCTACATTTTGCAGCTTAACACACTATTTTTAGCACTGTGGTCTCTCTCTCCTTCATTCTGACAGCATACTCACTCTTCATTATCCCACTGTTTTCCTTCAGCTAACTTAATCCCTATAACTCCTAATGCAAAAAAATCCTTTCATCTCTATGTATGCTACCATGAACTTTTTCCTTTATGAAAGAAGAAAGTCTAAACAGTTTATAGAGATTCAGAGATTAAAGACAGTTTGGAAATAACTGTTCTATGCAGTAAGAAGAGAAGAATTTTAAAGTCACTGGTTGAAATGAAAGCCAGGCTGGGCATCTTGGAGCAATGTGAAAATTAAACACCCATGAGCTATAAACTTTAAAAAGCCAACAACTTTAAACCTCAACATAGTCATAGGCTTACTTTAATGGCCATGGCATCAGCTTCCTCTGCATTTTCCATTGGTTTTTCGTAAGTCTTCCCTATTTTGGCAACAAAGTCCTTTACAGTTTCACATAATATTCTTCAGATGAAAAAAGGAGAGGGGAGAAATCAAATGAAATAAAATAGATATGTTTTGAATGTTAAATTCTTATGACAATGTATTCATATGCACACTGCTATAAATCATTCTTACTGGAAACTGAACTTTGTGATCATACTTGCAAATCAGATGACACTCTTTTTCATAGCTTGCAAAATTGAAGTGATAAGCTTTAAAACAAAAACTCTTCCTCTCTTTTGCTTATGCCTTTGCACACATTGTATCTCAGTCTCTTATCTCAAATAAACACGACTGATTTTATCCATTCCCTCGCCTGTACACCTTCCATACCAGAGGACTTAGCAAACTTGCATTCACTGTGATAATTTCAAACGCAGTCATGCCAACTCCCATTCAAAGATGGAGCTTAGAAACTGTGGAGAAAATCTACTGACTTGAATGGAGTACTTAGATGAAAGCATATGGCCACACACATCCCATTGCACAGCTCGTGCTTTTGAACCATAGCTGACCCTGAAGCATATTTAGTGGCTGCAATGAATTTCCACTGTGTGAATCAGGAAGACTTGGTTCTTATTACCTACGCTGAAGACAGACAGCAAACTCACTAATGAGGTGTGGATAATTGCAAATACTGTTCATTTGGTTGACATTTATTTGACAGAAATTAAACAGATTTAACAAGATACAGACCCTGTTTAGAAACTGGAGTTGTAATAATATCCTGCATCCTTATTTTCTACATGTGCTACGTATACCTTAAAAATGAAATTTTGTTAACTTCATCTTTTGCATATTGCAAAATATAAGGTTTTTTTCATTGAGAAGGTATACACAGAATAGTTCTGGTTTCAGATGATGTCTGAGATTTGCCAATTCTCTCTCATTTTAAATTGTTTCAGTCTGGGGAAAAAAAACCCATTACTGTCTGAGACCACTATTGATTGAACTGATATAGACAGAGCTACAATAAAGCTACCTAAGCTGAAGTTCTGCTTCACACTGGTGAAGCTGTTTGTCCTCTTAAACCTATGGGTATGCATTAAAAAATAGCCAGAAGAAATGCAATGTGGAGTAGATCACATATTTGCATTAGGAACGCTCAGTTTCATATTGAAGCCATACATTGATTTGGAGTGATTTTAAATCACTTTATATTAATATTGTGTGATTTTTTTTTAATTTAGTATTAAGTAATCCATTACAACTGTACCATACAAAAATTTTGCATAAAAACCCCACATCCACTCTAAAAGATATAAATTAAGATATATTAAGCCAAGCCAGTTGGGCTAGCCGTAAGAAAATCAGGCTAAGACAGAAGGCTATTATGGTGATGATGTCACACAGGAGTTTATCCCACACATTGTACATGACACTGATTGACTCACTTGGCAGATGATATGACAACTGAGTGCTGATCAGAATTGAGAATTTTTGCAAGATGAGCAGCAACTGAGTCCTCATAAGCAGATATCTGAAAACAGAGAGAAGAGACTTCAATTTCCACACATTTCAGCAGTTTAACACCAAGTAGTGAGTTTAAACACATCAAAAAAATAGCAGGATTTTAATTTCAGATCTAATAGAAGGACAAGTGGCTGGTAGTGCAGATTCCACCTGCATACTGTATTTTATGTGCCAGATCTTTAATATTCAAAGTAACACTGCATCTAAGAACTTAATCCATAGCTCTTTTTCTCCTGTAGAGAAAACAGTAAGTTATTTCTAGGCTAAAAACAGTCCATGAGGCAGAAAAAATTTACCTTCTTCTCAGATTTATAACAACTTAAAGTATTACAATCCTACATCTTTTATTTCTAAAATAAGCAAAGTTTTCCTCAAACAAATTGATCAACTAAGAAAAAAATCAAATGTTTGCAGTTATAACCTGGAATTTTCTTTTTACTGTCAGACGGGCTCTCACTCCCCAAGTACCATGACTGAAAAAAGCTGCTAAACTGTATAATGTTACCAAAACCAATCCTTGCAGGGAAAACCATTTAGAGATAGTATTTAAAAGAACATGAGGAATTACAAATTCTGAAATACTCAGAAAAAGATTTGGAATGGATCAGAAATGCATCCTCACACACCATATCCTATCTCAAAATAGCTATGGACCCAGACCTCAATTTTTAAAGAAAATTCTAACCAAATTCCAAATCTAAAGCTAAAAATAAGAAATAAATGCAGTTCTAAAATATTCTGATGGCTTCTCTTAAAATGTCTTAGCATGTTTTTGTCCTTGATTTTGAATAGGTTGATATACCACTTTGTTTTTTTCTCTGAAAATCCAGCCTTTGTTGTAGAACTCTGACAAGCGAATCAGTTTTCATTTAAAGGGAAAAAACAAGAGATAACCACTGATCTGTAAGAATGAACTAACGTTTTTCAAATATCAGTATAAGAATTCTGGAAATCAAGTGAAATTAGTCTCCTGAAACTACTGGAGGAAAAGGGGGGGAAAGAATCAGATATATACTTCCATTTGCTTTTCAAACTGTGATTTAACACAATACCTGCTGTAAGGTTAATTATTATTTTTCTGAAATACCATAACTCAATAAACAATGCAAAAAACCTACTGAAATAGAGATTCAACAAGGTACTCAAAAGCAAATGGTACTCAAGTAATGACAGGTAATATAGGCTTCAGAATACATTTTCCAAAAGAGAAGTTTTATAAGAGCAGTTCCTTCCATTTTCAGAAGGGGCTAAAAAAAATTTCAAAGCCAGAAATAACTAGAACAAAATGATGATGAAGATGCGCTTGAAAATTTTAACTGTCTTGAAAAATTAGAGAAGATAAAAGCCTTGATCTGTGTTGCTGACACCAGAGGCAGAGCTACATGCAAAGGAACCCTGTTAAAATCCCAGCATCTCTATATCCAGCAATCCATCAAAGGTTATAACCTCCTTGCCAATTAAAAGAGCCTGAATTATTAAATTATTCAAGAGCCTGCTGATTAATTATTGCCTCTCAAGTACTTTTGAGTTAAAATTGATATGCATTAGTTTTCTCAGGAATATATTATTTTCTCATTTTTAGTCAGACTTTTCATGCCAATTAATTTGATTAAAACATCTCCCTCTCTCTCAAAATTGAAACCTCATCAGATAGTACAAGCTTTTCTTTGATGATGCTTACGATTTTCAAGCTCTCTGAAGAACAAAGAGAAAATTGGATCATATCACTTGATCAAACTCAAGCTGCAAAAAACTTCTCTCTTTCTTTAGGAATACAACCCTTGTCTCTAAAATGCTGGGGTTTTTTTCAACACTTATTCCAAACTCAAGATAGCAGACATTTTGATTTTATATATAATGTATTTTAAATATTTATATATATATATAATATATTTATATATTATATGTATAATATTATACAGTAACATACTACCAAATTATACTATAATATACAACATCATATATAATATATACACTTATATATAATAATTATATAAAATATATAGTACTATTATATTACATAATTATACAATACTACATTCTTGCATAACAAATTATATAATATATAATTTCTAATACATATTAAAATATACATATATATTCAGGAAGAAATTTTTCTGACTGTTTTGCTGAAGACTCCTTACCTTCATTCCTTCTTGGCAAATAATACAGAACTGGAAATGCTAATTACTTGAGATACACAGCATGAACAGTCATAAATTCAGTTCAGTTAGGAGATCACAAAAATGCTTCAATTACAGTATTGTCAGCCCAGAAGCTCCAAGTTAAGTACATGAAACAACAGAACAAAAGTAAAAGTCCACCTGGCACTCCTCTGACTCTTCTGCAGACATTGGAAGAATAGAAGGCTTTGCTGGTAATTTCAGTTCATATGACATTATACTCCACCTGAAAGAAACACAACAGCTTTAATTAAGTTTCCAGTTCATTATTTTTATCTTCTGACATATTAACAAAAAGAAAATTCACCGTCACACCACAGAATAACTTGTTAAAAAAAAAAAAAGGCAGCTTAATTTTTAATTGTATACTTAATGGGTGAAATAATTGAGATTAACGGTAATAATTTGTTCAGATTATTTGTTAGTGATTTGATTAATAGTCTCATTTGGGAAAAAATCATGGGACATTCAATAAAGGCAATAAAGATATTCTAGAAAAAAATTTACATTATAAAACAATTTGTGCAAACTAACTGCAGAAGTCAAAGGAAAATAGATGTCTTCCTAGAGAAAAAGTTCTAAGATGACATTATTTTTTCATCTCAACTAGGGGAGGCAGGCATGAAAACAAAGAAAATGGTGAAGAATCTTCATTGACATATATATATATTTTTCCCCTGGTAAAGGACAGCACTTAACAGCATAGATAGTACGAAACCACTAATAGTAACAACATCCTTCAAAGCGTGCTGAAAAGAATAAGTAATCACTGCAGATGTCCTTGGGAGTAAGTCTACTGAAATTAGACCAAAAAATGAAACTGAGCTTTTTTTCAGTACAGAAAAAAGGAAACATCATTTAATCTACAAATCTTCCAGAATCTGAGGATCAGTAACAAGCATTTCTCTACATACTTTGATTTAAAATGATCAAGTAGCCTGCAGAAAACCTTAAAATAAAAAAAGAACTTGTTTCTCTATTTCATAAAAATAAAGTAAAATTCCCTTTGATGACATTCAAGTGTTTGTAACTAGAGCAAGAAAACAAACGCTCATGAGAGGGGACTGAGTGTACCATTAGCAAATTTGCAGATGACACCAAGGGGGGAGGGGAGAGCGTTGATCTGCTGGAAGGCAGGAGGGCTCTGCAGAGGGATCTGGACAAGCTGGAGAGATGGTCTGATTCCAGTGGGATGAGGTTCAACAAGGCCAAGTGCCGGGTCCTGCACTTTGGCCACAACAACCCCCAGCAGTGCTACAGGCTGGGCACAGAGTGGCTGGAGAGCAGCCAGGCAGAAAGGGACCTGGGGGTACTGATTGACAGGAAGCTGAACATGAGCCAGCAGTGTGCCCAGGTGGCCAAGAAGGCCAATGGCATCCTGACCTGGATCAGGAACAGTGTGGCCAGCAGGACCAAGAAAGTGATTCTTCCCCTGTACTCAGCACTGGTGAGGCCACACCTTGAGTACTGTGTCCAGTTCTGGGCCCCTCAGTTCAGGAAGGATATTGAGGTGCTGGAGCAGGTCCAGAGAAGAGCAGCGAGGCTGGTGAAGGGATCGGAGCTATGAGGAGAGGCTGAGGGAGCTGGGGTTGTTTAGCCTGGAGAAGAGGAGGCTCAGGGGAGACCTGAACTCTCTACAACTCTCTACACTCTCTACAACTACCTGAAAGGAGGTTGTGGCCAGGTGGGGGTTGGTCTCTTCTTCCTGGCAACCAGGATCAGGACAAGAGGGCATTGTCTTAAGCTCTGTCAGGGGAGGTTTAGGTTGGATATTAGGAAGAAATTCTTTACAGAGAGAGTAATCACACATTGGAATGGGCTGCCCAGGGAAGTGGTGGATTCACCATCCCTGGAGGTTTTTAAGATGAGACTGGATGTGGCACTTAGTGCCATGGTCTAGTAACGACAGAGGTGTTGGATCAAGGGTTGGACTTGATGATCTTGGAGGTCTTTTCCAACCCAGTTGATTCTATGGTTCTATGAAAGAAACAGAGTAAGAAATACTCCTCTCACAAGCAGTGCTAGACCTTCATTGGAACAACATGAGCATCGGCCTCTGACTTTTTTCAAATGGGGATTGCTCCTCTCCTATGAATGCTGCTATGGATGGATATCATGCAAAACAAGGACTGGGAAAGTCTCATTTTTGACTAAGAAAATTAGCTCAGCATCTTGTCCATAGCTGATGCCTCAGAAAATTATATGAAGAGTGAAAGCACACAAGGTGATTTTTACCCCACATCCAAGGACAGAGAGTTCAGGTGTTTCCTAAATAAACATGCCACCTTTAGTGTTGTTTAATAGCATGCATGGAATCCATAAAACTGCTCAAAATACAATTTCTTAATGCTTACAACTTCTTGTAACAGGTAGTTATGCAGCTTCATCAGTTATGCAATAAACTGTCACCTTCTGAATGTCTTTGGACAACATGCTTCCTAGTTCCATCAACCACTTGTTCGTCTGACTCTTCAGTTTAAAAAGTATGCTAAAGAGCTGTCCCCATTGCTATCTCTGCCTCCCTCATGATTAAGATCTGCACTTAAAAACCAAACCCACTGAACACGAAGTCTCTAAGATGGATTTTAGGCCATCAGAAACCCGAACAAATACAATTTGAATCTCGTGGTAAATCACATTTAGGTTTACCTGTCTAACATTTTCGTGCTGGCTCGTTCTAGTTTTTCCAAAATCTGAGGAAGCTGCGTATCATCATCACAGGATCCTCCCCAACCAAGGACACGAGCAAGGTCGTTTCCGGTACCAAGGGGTAACACTCCTAACTGACACTGAAACACAAACAGGAAAAAATCTACTACTGAGAACTAAGAAGAAAAAGTAAAAGTGATTCCAAATGCTTGTTATTTCAATCAACTAATATTAGTTATATAGGATGTCTAAAGCATGTAAGTCAAATTGTACAATTCCAATACAACTTGTCCTATTTATACCAGTAAAAACTTTCATTTAACAGTAACTATGGAGTTTGACCCATCTACAGAGATGACAAAGAACCAAATCAAGGAAAAGGTAAGCACACAAAATTAAATCTAGTCAGTATAGGCAAGGAAACTTAGTATGCACACTTGCCTGCTTGTGCAAGCTGAGCTTATCAATTTCTGACAAGACCCAACCCACGCTTCCATCGCCACCACACACAAGAATCCTGAAGTTGTCAAACTTCTGAAATAACCGCAAACTGTAGAGAAAATGCAGCCTGTTAGAGCCAGTTACGTCCATTAGCAAAAGAGCAGTTGCATTCATTAGCAACTGCTACGAGAAAATATGGTACACGGCATCTTTATGGTCCTTCTTTTACTGTTCTGGGGTACGTGGATACAACCATCTACTTAATTAACCTATCTGCAGCCCACCCATTGCTGTATATTCCACTTATACTGACATTTCTGATAAATAACATGCCAAGTTCTTCTTTAAAAAATTCTCTTGATATTGTTTTCAGGATTTTATGTCTTATTTTATTAATTTTATTAATATCTTAAAAAAAATAATCTAAGTGATAAAATTGCAACTGCTCCATGTTTCTCACTTCAGCCAGGAGCATAAGGCACCACTGGGAACTTTTCATGAGAAGAGGTTAAGACACAATGACAGGATGTGCTCCACAATACAGGTGGGCTTTTGTTGACACACGGCTAACTAAATGTAAGGACCACTGGAGGCAATTATTAAACATAAGGTGATCACGACAATATAGGACCAATAATACAAGTATTTCATATTAGATCCTTAAAGCCATATTCTGCTTTTGCTTCCTATGGCTCTTCCTCCTGTTCTCTGACTTTTAACACCTCCAGGATACAAGACTTGGACAGAAAAGGAGGACAAGAGAGAGAGAACAAGCAGAAAGGTGAGACACAGAGGAAACAGGAATGAGACGTGAAGAAAAAGCCAAGGGTAAAAACAACAGGGATTTAAAGTGAAAAAAAAAATTAAAAAAAATAATTGGACAGTATAAACTCTTAAAATATTAACAATAAAGATGTTTATTTTTAATGCATGTTATTTTCCAGAATATGTATAATCTCTGAACCATTTCTACAAAGCAACATATTAAGATCATAAATGTTAGAAGCATTCATATTGTTTCTGAAGAAAATAATGTCACTTGCATACAATACACAGATACCTACTAAGAACAAAAGGGGCAGCTATTTAAGGGGAAAAAACATTAATACCAGAACAATTTCTCCTACCCTGAGAAAAGGGAGAAAGCCCCTAGAAATACACTGTCTCATACAATGCAACTCTGCCTTGTACATCAAATAGAAAAAAAGAAGACATCAACACAACTTGATAGAATAACTGCTAAGGACCTATCTTTTAAAAGCAATCAACCTGACCTACAATTACTGTGCAAAACCAAAACGAGCCTCCTAAGCCATGGTACACCTATATGAAGGAAGAGAACTTGCAAACATATTTCTCAGCATGTCCTCTCTCAAAGATTGCCTCACCAATTAAGATGAATTTTATATGTCATTATAATTACATGTACAAAATATTAGCTAAAAGTCACTTAGATTCAGCTCAGATTGTCAGGGCAATAATGAAAAGGATATTACAACTTAAAAAGTTAATATAACATGTCCATAACACAGTACTAATTACAAAAATCCACAGCTGTATTCCATTATTTTTGTATTATTTGCCCACTGTTTCAACTGAATTTTTGTGCATTTGTTTCTTCTATGTTTTTATCATAAAGCAGAATTCTGCATCTTTAAGAGTATAAAAATTAGTGCTTCTAGTTGCTGTAACTTATATTAATAGGCCATTTAACCACAACACTACATCTGAGTGGAATTAATTTGGGCAACAGAAAATGGGCATGAATTTAATCTTTGTGAATGTGCAAAGATGCCTGGGATGTGGTCAACACTATGCAAACTTCATGCCTCTCTCTCCAGCAATCAACCCTTAGATTCTGTAGAAATGCCTGATTGTTTTAATTGTGTTCTTGCTCCAAATTCTATGCGATGGTCATTTTCTTGACCATTTGCACATGTTGCCTAAACCATATTTTGGATGTACTTTTCAGAAGACAAAAGTTTTCACGTACTTTTCCATCACCCACTGAAGACTCCCCTGCTGACATTTGTGTTCAGAATTCAAAAATATACAGAGCACATTTAGACAACAATTTTATTCCATAGCTATTCACAACAAAGTCACAGGAATATCTGAATTACACACGTGAAATGGAAGAAAAGCACCCAGGCAACTGTGCATAAGAGCCTTGATTCAGGAAGACATCTAAACATTTGTAATAGTTTTGAGCCTAATCAGTTAACAGAAGTCAAAGCTAGTCAAAGCTAACCAAGAGCTTTGGGTTTTGAATTTTTGACCTTTTCTAAAAAGAAAATATTATCCTATAATCCCTTCACCCACCGGAATTTTTCCTGAAATTCTGTTATGTCTTAGATTTTAATTAGGAAGACAGTAGATATTGGCGACAGAATTATATCAGCAAGGGGATATAACACTATATAACAAGGGGAACACCAGACTATACTTTGCACTAAATTCCCTTGTGGAAAGGATTGCTCAAGATTTCCAAGGTCATTACCCTAAGTGAGGTCCTCCATTCATTAAATCGAACACCTGAGCTGGATTTAACGACTGTTTGAATCGACGAAGAAACTTTACTCCCTGATTGTCTCCACTCTTTGAGTTAACAAAAACTAAAAGAGGACTGGCACAGGATGGCGGGCATGTGGCTTTCCAGAAACCTGTGAACATAGTTAGAAAGAATGAAATAAATAAGATGTTCTAATATGAACAACACAAAAAGAAATCATGAGAAAAAGGAAGGAGGGGATGAAGGACAAAAGAAGTACATTTTATCATGCATAATGTAAATGCTAATCAGAGTATTAGCCCTGCAAGGAAAACATAATTGTGCAAAATCTAGCAGTTCATTTTTTTTCTTTCTGGTATTTTCAGTGCCTAGATTTAGTAAAATCCTGAAGACAATAGCATTATTATTTTTCAACAGTGGAAGTTTATTAACCTTTTAGAATACTTCTGAAATCTCATCTTCACAGATTATCACATAATTAAATATATATTTCAGTTACAAGTTACAAGCTTGGTTTTCAATCTTATTTTGCTTTAACTTAACTGGGATGAACTGGATCATCCACATCTGTATGACCCTTCTAGGAGTACTCACAGATTTTAAAACTTACTTGTACTCAATTCCTCCCAGGTGAGACTTTGCATAAGAACTTTCTTTTTAGAGTGAAGTTATACTATTAAATATAATAGAATCACTGATCAACAGACCTCCAGCTGTGATTAAATATGTGATTGTAAAAGTCAATGCAGGTCTTAACTAATTACAGCAGGCTTTCTACAAGGTCCTTAGTAAGAAGTACTAAGGGACACTTGTCACTAACATGACCAGTCCATGGAAGTAGTGGTTTCTCAGCAACACTTCAGATATCACTAGTATAGGTTTTGACATTTGTCTCCAGCAATATTAAAATGACTGTTGATTTATTACTAAAAAATACTAAAGCTACAAATAAAAAATTGGCATTAAAGGATGCTAATTTCATTCCGCATTATCACAATGTCTAATTTAAAATAAGGTTTGAGTAATTTATTTAAATGCCAAGAAAAATAATTTCACATAAGGAACAATCTTCCTAGCATGAGTAATAAATAGCAGAATGATGTCTAAGACACCACATAGCAAGTGAATAGAGTGAATATATCCAGAATAAAGAATCACTTTTACTAACTCCATATGACAAAATTCATTGAACTGTGTTAAAGCTGTTGGTCTATATTTAGTAACAATACAAACTATAAAATTAAAGCAGTTGAGATTTCATGATACTCCTTATTTAAATCCACCCTCTGCCTTGAAGTGCTGTCTCCCACTGCTCATGCATCTCTATCCTGAGCCACCAAAAAACATCTCTGAATTTTGAACATTTGCTGGGGTTTTATCTGTGTGTTGCAGGATTCTTATGTTGCTTACATTTAAAAAAAAAATTAGAGAAGCTATGGAAACATTTCCTCTCTTAAGCCTGATAAAGTAGTTGTTGGATCTGAGATGTTCAGCTAGCTTACCTCTGCATAATGCAAAGTTATCTGAAATTTGAGAACTCACAGAATGAGTGGTGCATGCCAGGCAGGCGTCAGCTCACTTCATCTGAGGACTATCATCATTCACTTGAAAAATTTCTAAGGTTGGAAATAAAATGGGAGAAAATTTCCACTGGGGAAACTTCCAAAAATATTTTTAAAAATACGGTGGCTAAATAATTCTCTAAAACCCTACACACAGAATTATACTTCTCTTGGAAAATTTGAGGACTACATTCACCTGCTCAGCAGAAGGATTTTAGTCTTGTTTATTTATACGGACCTAAATAGACACTGCAAGTCCAGAGCTACCGCTGAGCACACTACAGTACTACGTACCATCGGAATCTATACTGTTTAGTGCTGTTGGAGGTATGATCGATACCTTACATTGGCCAAGTGGACATTTACGAGGATAGAGATCTTTACAGGCAGTGTGAACCTACAAAATAAACAAGAAGTTATTTTCCTCCAGTAGAATTTTGAGGTGAAAATATAACTGATACAGTATTTATGTAACAAAAATGGACTCGTATATAACATTTAGGTGTAGAGGGAAGAGGAGTGAGACAATAAAAAACTCACAAATGTTCAACCGCAAAGGCTTGTCACTCATTCAACAAAACATTATTTTGGAGAACTTCATCTTCAGCTACGCTTGTAGCAGATACGAATTGTCCTTTCAAGGGAGTCACTTGCTCCCATCCATGAGGAAGGGAGAACTAAGTTCCCAGCAGCCAACATCTGTGTTGGTTGCAGCAGCTACCCTCTGCACATGCAAAACAATAGCTCTGTACCTGCCCGGCCCACTAGGCTGTTCTGGAAGATGTATCTGCATCAAATCTAGCACACCTACCAAGCCAGACAGCCTGTCAAAGGTGGGTCCTATGAACTCCATGTTTTAGAGGTCTCTTCCACAGATACTGGAAGGAGAGGCACATGCAGAGGAGGTTGCTGCACTTCACCTAAATTTCAAATCACCTCTGGAGATGCCAATCATTTCCTACTGCCTACACACAAAGCCTGAAGCTTCAACAATAAATAAACTGCCAGAAGCTTCAACAATAAACTGCTGACTTGCATAAGAAGCCCATCTTTTTAGACAAGTTCATAAAATAAAGAGAAAACTATATATTGGGGAAACAGCAGTAGTATGTTATAGGATTTCAATCAGCAACCTACAGACTGTACTGAAGAAGAGAAAGTCAAGATTTCGCACTAATAAAAATATTACTACATTAATATTAATAAATATTAATATAGCATATAAAATACAAGAAAGTAACATATTAGGATTAAGGAACAGGCATCTGAACATTCAGTTATCAGCTAGCAGAAGGCAGAGAAAACACACTGGATGACAACACCTATTAAAGAAAAGATGCATCTGTGGGCAAATAAAAAATTAACTGAAGCAAGTAGGACAGTCATCAGACATTCTGAATGCTAGAGAGACCTGAGTTTGCAGAAGCTGCCTGCTCCTACTTAATCCAAAAGCACAGTTACGAAATGGCAAAATAAAAATAATGGTGAGCAATAAAGCTGACAAAATCCTAGATGCTTGGACGTGATTCACTGCACCTACCATAGCTTTACACCAAAGGCACTTCCAATCTTGCAGGCGTAAAACACTGCCACAAGTCTTGTCACAGACTGCACATTTGGCACTGACGGGCAGATTACCCTCTAACCACTGGTGAGGCATAGCTATCTGTGGAGAAGTAGTCAACAAAGTTAAATACCCCGAAATAGAAATTAAAGGCTTTTGTCTCTCAAATATAGGTGGATTTAAACTATTTCTCACAGCTGTACCCTTTCATCAAAGAAGCAGCTAGTCAGCCAGGATAAGTGACACTAATGCTTACAAGGCAACAGCAATGAATGTGGACTACTGTGGTGTTTCACATGCTAGGCAGAAAACATGACACCTGAAGAGGGGAGACACATCTCAGTCATGGTACTATGGTAGCAACTAACCATGAAACAACAGAACAGTTAAGTCCAGAGACTCAGTAATACAAACAAGTTCCCATTCAGTTAAGGTTGATTACATGACACAAACCAATTAAAAATAACTAAAATTTGGAAAAATATGCAGGACAGCAGAATACCTCTATGGCTTTACTTACTCGCTAACCACGGCTAGTAAATCACAGCTTTATAAAGCAGTCTGTAAATGCAGTGCAAAGCTTTACTCAGTGCATTCTTTGTCCTGTTAATACCACAGGCAACTCAGGACACTCAGGTGTGCAACACAGCACCAACTTTCTAGAAAAACGTTTCACACCAGTGGCTCATACTTGGTTGTGTTTGTAAAAATAGCTCATCTATCACAATAAACCTATTAAAAGCTTTTGTTGTTTTCTCCTGCTAATTTTAAAATTCCTGCTTTCATCGGCAAAAAACCACCCTGCAACCCAGTGAATTCCAAACAGGTCTCCTGGGGAAGAGCTATAGGTAGGAGGACACAAAACAGATTGCCAAAACAGCATGGTAATAGTGCAAAATACCACCTCTGCTTAAGAGCAGTAGGAACTTCTGTGAACAATTCTCCAGCTTCAGAGTTTCTCTGCATGTGGCCTTTAAAGGCTTATAATACAGCTGCAATCTAGTGCCTGCAGTTGCTAGACTTGTCTTGTGAGATAGGAATATAACTTTTATTCTAAATACCATGTTAATCTTTGAAAAGTGGTCAGGAAAATAGCCACCTATAATTAACTTCAATGGGTCACATGGCAATATTTCTATGCTTAGCCTTTTTTTGTTCCCCTAAAGAAGAAACAGCTTTGGAAAATACTGCAAATCTGGATAGTACTTACGCCATCTTCATCTTCAATGATGTCTTTTCCAATTGAGGCTAATGTGGTCCATTTGCAGTTATTTGTTGCTCGGACAGCACATCTTTTATGTGCTTTAAACTTACACACTAGAAGACACGCAGAAACACATATATCATGTTATTTGCTGTATTTCAGTGATACATACCTTTTAAAAAACTAAACACAGATATTCCATAAAACAGCCAAGTACATGTCACCTAGTGTTGCACACATGATACTACCCAACTAAATGAAAATTCAGTTCATAATCACTCCAGCTTTAACCCCCTAAACTGGGTTTAACTGCTTAGCTATAGCCCATGCTAATTGTGTCCTCAAATCCACATCAGTCCCCATTTTTTCAGGTGCAAGGTACAAATATATCTTTAACTATGGGTTTGCCTTTTCTATTCCTCCAGTGACATAACTCAGAGATCTGGTTTAAATTTGCAAGAGGTGACGAGAGAATGTTTTACACAAGTATTTTGAGTCAGGGGCTCTGTTTCTTTGCTCAAAGGATGCCTGTGGGGCATCATACTAGGCCTGTTTTATCAGAAGATGAGAAAGTGAGAGGTTAGGTGGTGATATTTTTATTCAGGATACTGGAGGTTACAAGACTTTTCAAGAGCTTACAATAAATGAGGAAGAGCCTGACTTCTTACTGGATTACTTACTAAAAGTCTACTAATTGGAATATCTATCACAAGTGTGTAGTACAGGCAGACACTTAGACAACCTAATAACTGAATTTTGTTCAACACAATTAATACGACTAGTTAATGACAGCATATTAGACCAAACAGACTGATGCACCCAACTGTGGGTATTTCTTTTCCTGGAAGTGCATGACATCATTCTATTTAGAGTGCATTATATAAATTATTTTGGCAAAGACCATTAAAGGTTTATGAGGACTAGCCAGCAGACCTGAAGTAGTAGTCTCTTTTCAAACAAATATTTGACAGGAAATTGCCAAAAGCTTTGGCCCATCATTTATCCACCATTAAAAAACATTAAGCCATGGTACAAAAGGTCTGGTGAATAATAAATTTCCCATTTTAATTCCACCGATCCATTGCCAGATCAATTTAAAAAGTGAATTGAGACTATGTAAGCAACATCTGAGTTTGAGAGCAATCCTCACTGTTCTGGGAGATGTGTGAAAGTAAGTGCTTAGCTCTCACTTTCTTACTTTCTAGAAAGAAAGACAATGAAAAAAAAAAAAGCTCTGCTGCTTTTACAGTAACTCCCCTGGTCATTTCAAAAAGCATAATTCATAGAATCATACAATTATTTGGGTTGGAAAGGACATTTTAAGATTATTTAGTTCCACCCCCCCTGCTAAGGGCTGGAACATCTTTCACTAGACCAGGTTGCTCAAAGTCCCATCTAGCCTGGCCTTGAACATTTCCAGGGATGAGGCATCCACAGCTTCTCTGAGCAACCTGTTCCAGTGCTTCACCACCTTCACAGTAAAGAATCCCAATTCTCTCAGCCTTTCCTCATAGGAGAGCTGCTCCAGCCCTCTGATCATCTTTACGGCCCTCCTCTGGACTCACTCCAACAGGTCCATGGCCCCTAACATAAGAAGAACATGGACCTGTTGCAGCAAGACCAACATAGACCCAAAGTGTTCAAATATCAACTAAAAGGGTAGGCTTACATTTTCTAAACAGCTGTGTGTTTGCCAACCTAAGCTGGTTCCAAGCATCTAAAGAAGTCAGCTCTCATAAAAGCACAGAAATAAAGGCTGCATTTTCAAGTGATGGACCTTCAGCAGTTTCACCATTTGAATGTTTTGGAGAAGTTTTGCCACTGAATTCAGCTTCCTACTCATAAATGATATGCATTTGCTTTGTTGTACAGATCAAAATGCAACAAATCAGAGATGAGTAGGAATAGGAAATTACAAATTTTCAAAGGGATAACAAAGTAATGGAATTTTCAAATCCTACTGAGCTGTAATTCAACTAGATCTTAGGAACCCTCTATTGAACCTCTGCTCTCTCAACAAGGCAAGGACAAATTCAATCCCAGGGTCTGAAGAGATGCAGCAAGCTACACCATAGATGGTAAGTGACAGCTAATGTTTGCTTTTTAAGTACAGTAAATAACCCACCGAACAAATCTCAGATCAGACTCTGTGGGTCACCTACATGCAACCTCAATATCATCAAACAACATTTTATGTTACTCTGAACATTAAACATTACCAAAAACAATGACCTTAAGACATAGATGTAACTTTTAAGTAAGGAAAGGAAAATTTTAAATAAAATCTCAATCTCAGTTACCACTATCCTCTAATTTCTTTTGTCTCAGATTACACTACATCACATCATGAATCAGTCTGATACCTGAAATCTTCCAGAAAACATGCAGACATATGGCTAGACATCAACTGCCACTACTTTGCCAATGAAAGTTAAAATATGAGAAAAGGGAAGATTTAGCCAAACTAAATCTAAAATATTCATGGAATGTTATTTTAAACTTTAATTTTCTATGTAAATGTTTCTAATTGAGATACGAAGCAGGTATCTCAGAAAGTCAACAAAGATAACCACTTACTAGCAAACAGTTGCCACAGTGGTACCAACACCTGCTGTCAATCAAGAGCTATTACTATCTTAATGAAGAAAAGTCAACATTACTGAATGTTATCACAGGATCTCTTGCGCTGAAAACCTACACCTTTGTTATAGAACACTTCTGTCTCAAAGGCCTTTCATTCTAACCACCCGTCAATTAATTCAACTAAATTGGGAGCGCACTCCATTTTTTTCCCCAAACTTACTCCTCTACCACCTATTTTATGAAGAGTTTTCTCTTCTGTGTTCTTCAAACAAGAATGGGCTCAGACTATTCTTGTCTGACTTCAAAGACCAATCTGAAGATCCTTGATCTGGTACCTATAGTTCAAGTTGTTCAAGACGGCAGAATTTGTCTTCAGGTATTCTAAGAAACCTGGTGTCTTGTTTCCAAGAATACAATCACATGATAGATGAACGAGCCACAGTGAAAACAGACTGACTCAAGTGAAAAGAGCAACTTGACTTCACCCCAATTTGAAGCTTATGTCTATGTTACAAAGCATAAAAAGCAGTTTCTTGGTAATTTTTACTATTTTCCACCAAATAAATAATATTCTAAGTTGATTTAATATCACAATCAGAGTGCTAAAAGAATATTAATATTACAAATTCATGTACTATAAAAAGGTAAGTTACTCATTAATATTGCAATATAGCTTCTGAACACAAGTGTGAAAACTTCAGTTATATGATCATACATATTTGGAGAATAAGACCCCCAGTCACTGCATGCAATGAATAGTAGATAAGTATGGAGCTGTGCCATCCTCTGAGTCATAATAATTTTCAACAGGTATCTGCATTATATACAAGAAGCTAATGAAATACTGCTTTTTAGACACCATATTAATTTCTTCCTGGCCTTTTAAAAGTATTCTTCTTATTTTTATCATTATTATTATTATTTTGCTCAGTACTACTACTGCAATTAAGACTTTTTTCAATACTGTATATCTTCAAGGTATCAGTGACTTCAGAACAGCTACATCTGATTTCTGCAGTTATAGAAAACTCAGCATTTCTGTGATACAGGTTGTAGATTATAAATAACACACAACTACTGATTTGATAAAAAAAATCTTCTTTAAATTATTTCCCCAGGGTTGCAAAGGGGTGTGGTGTGATTATAAAGTCACAGAACAGTTTCCTATAACTCCTTCATTCCTTAACAATGAACATCCCTTCTCTTCTTGACTGCTTCATTCACTCTTCACTCCAGTCTGTGCAGAAAATGTGACAAAAATATCAGAGACAATGATTGTGCAAGTATTGCCTGTACAATTCCCTGGGCAATATGTAAGAACAGGGTTTTGTGGGCAAAAACCGACAATCATAATGAGAAAAGACCAAGTCTACAAAGTGCATTTGCAGAGGTAATTTAATCCCAGTATTTTCTTATTGATTGACTTCATGATCCTAAAGTGTGCTTTCAACATTGTTTGTTTGTGCAATTCATAACAGGAGAAAGCCTCTCATTTAAACTGCAAGCTCCCACTTATTAGCTATGTTTGATATTCAACAATCAAGGTTCAGATAATGAAAATGCTACATGAGGAAATAAATTTTTGATAATAATCATAAAGGCAGTGTTCCACTGGCAATGACTTGGATAGAAATGCAGTATTAATACAGAGTAATTGAGGATAGAGAGCTTTGAAAGAGTAGGTAATGATCTATCGTTCTTTAGGCTCCTTTACCTAAACATTCCATGTATCCCCGTGTTTACCTCACAACTGTTTAGGTTTAGACTCCTGACCATTCAGCAAGCTAAACTCTGAGTAAGAGAAACACTTGAGGAGCATAAAACCAAAAGCCTTCCTTGATTCAGCTAGTTTGGAGTAATTTATAAAGCAAGGCAAAAAAAAATCATAATTTCTCTGTCCTAGTAAAGACTGTGGATGAACGTTGCAGGGATCAGTCCTTTAGAGCTAGCTAGAGCAACACAACACACAGATAACATTTGAAAAGTAGATTATCTTTTGATAATAATAATTAATAATAATAATAATAATAATAATTCCTTCCTAAAAGAAGGAACTCGTGGGAGGAACAGCATTGCATCTCAAAGGAGCGTAGGATTAAATTTTTTAATAGTCGGTTGCTTTTTCAGCAGTAATAAGAATGAAGCCTGGTCTGATATAATTTACATCTTCAGGTTGATATACATATCAATTCTTTGACTTCTAAAAAGATGCAACTTCACACTAGTCTTTTACCTAGCAAAGGTATCAACATACCATATTTTTCTACACTGGCTTCCACAAAATTTAGAGGAGTATCTTCAGGGTGGCCTGCAATTAATTTGATCAGCCTTTGCCAAAGGCTGCTGGGGGAGAAGGTGCCCTGAAAAAAGAAGTAATCCATCTTATCTCCAAAAGAAATGAGGCTTGTTTTGTGGTCAGACTGAAAAAACAGTTGTGCAGCACTGCTGGAAGCCATGAAGTGTAAGAGAATAAAATATTACAGGACTGATCTTCTAAAGTATCAGAAGCTGCAAAATATCAATGGGATTTATTTTTACCTATAGTTAAAAGTCAAGAATCAGACCACAAAGAGTACAAAGACTCTAAGCTACTTTCAAGACAACTTCGTATGCCAGTAAACCAAACCACTGAGAGGAGAAAGAGCTCAAATATCTCTTGAGAAGGGACTTCTCATGCTTCTCAATATGAGGCATAATAGAGTAGCCTGGGATCAATGACCACACAAATAACTGAATTTAGTATAGATATAAATGGATTCTCAGTGTAAAGCAGTGCTGGAGGTTTCAGATGCCAGGCATGAATATTTAAACAGTTTTTTTAAATTATGTAACAGGAAAAAGTAGCACAGAACATGTCTGAGGACTCTTAAGACTCCATACTTCCTACATTGTCTCCTAAAACCGTATATACTGCTAACACGGGTAAGTAAAAAAAAAAATAGATGGTGAAATGCATTAGAAGTGCACATGGCAGAAGCAAGTAAATATGATCTCCATCACATAAGAACTTCAGAGAAAGAATATCAAAACAAAATATAGTTAGTAGATGAAGAAAGTATACAGAATTATGGACCGAGTATGGAGTATTCCAGTAAGAGTCAACCGTCAAATGATTTAGATTAGACACATTACTAAGTTCTCCTTTTATTAATTAAAAAAAAAACAACCTTGGGAAAAGATAAAGAAAATAGATATAAACTAGTAGCTGAGAAGTAAAAGGAGGTACACATTAATAGACAAAAGAATATCATAGTATCTACATATAAAACATTCCAGGTCATACACAATTATGAAATTGCGGAACAGCGAAAGCAAATCCAAACCACCTTCACAAGCTATTTGTAAAAACTGCTGAAAGATTAACTGGCATCAGAAATATGGATAAATGTAGCATAACTTAGTAATAAGTTATGCAGAAAGGTGACAAACTCCAAATCTGGAAATTATGGAAACTTCCCTGATGTAAAGTTAATGCCACCACCTTGTATACTAAAATCATACTTAGAAGTAAAATTAGACACTGAAAAAACATAAAACGGTGAACTACAAACATTAACATTGATAATCTTACAAGAATAATTCTTGCTAAACAACCTTTTAAAACTGCTATAATATAACTTATTAATAGATAAATGCTTTATGAAAGCCTTTGCTTTCCTTTGCCTGAGCAAATATAACTGTATTTGTACACAGAGACAACACAACTGCATTTTAGTTAAGCACGATACTTCCATCTGCCAGTATCAGACATTGAGAATACCATGATTTCCTTAAAACTGTCCAAAGGACTTATACACAGTGGAAAACATACACCAGAGAAGCTGGAAATAACTATGCTACTCCTACCCGTTTCTACAAAATGGGTTTGCCCCGTTCCTTGGTAACTGTACCATTAGCTACATCAAAAGCATGGACAATTCAGGACAGCGAATTAATGCTTCCTTTTTAAGATTTCCTTAATACATATTATTATGCTCAGACCTCAAGTATTATAAGAGCATCAATAACTGAAATGCATTTGCTGTTGGGTTATATGCATCCAAAAGTCAAGTTATGAATACATATATATATATATATATAACTGTAACTCTTTTCTGGGCAGTCAGCTATATTAGTAATGAAATATCTCTACATTTCCTATATATCATAAGGTCACAAGGATGCTTTACTTTCTTCTGGATTGTAACACAAGTAGACTTGTTGTCACTTTTCCACAGAACTTACAGGAGAAAATAAATAAGCTGTTTCAGGCTAATTATAATTATTAATGCATGAAATACCATTTCTCTAGATAAGCTTAATGCTGAAGTCTTAGTCACATATCCTTTTTCTTTGTGCTGGATTTCACCTGTTGAACTACCAAAATGCAGTTATCTACATCTCTACCCCCTCACTGCATGAGAGAATTTTTAAAGCAATAAATCTGCCCTCATCTACCCCACATGTACTGCAGAATCAGGCAACAGCAACAGAGGAAACAAGAATTGGAGAGGATGACTTTGTAACACTGAACAAAGTGTTAAGAATTTTTATAGATTTTGGGCAGAAACTACCATTATGACTTTTTTCCTGAGAAATGCTGATTCTGCAAACGAGTAAGACTATTTTATTCCACATTTTTTATGTGCAAACCATCCACCCAGTACACTTCAAACTACTTGCTGCAACAGAAGGAAACTCTGTTATTAAAAAAGGCCCCCGGAGCACGAAGGTCAGTCAGATCATTAGCAGACCCTCTGTCCAGAGGAAGGTCACTACTAGTGAATAGATTTCTCCCTTTAGGCCTTTTTCTTACTCCTTATTTTCAGAATCATTTCTCATATTCAACTTGCAGCCATCTGTCTACACATGTGGCATTATAAACGGGGGGAAGAAAGCGTTTATTTTACCTTCACAAGACAGGCCGTGAGAAGTGACTCCAGAGAGGCTCTCTCTACACACGTTACAGAAGGTAGGTCGGGCATGGGAGCAGGCATACCAGTTATGCATCCCTGAGAAATGTTCCACATTAAACTGTGCGGTCTAGTAAAGGAGAAGTTAAGACAAATTTGCAAGTACAGAACACAGCTACAGTGACTGAAATTATGTACTGTTCCATATTACAGGGGACGACAATGCAATGTTCATCAGAAGTATTTTCCAGAGGATATTTAGCCTGCTCTCCCTCCAAAATTCTAAACAAAAGTGAGATAGTAAGCTCTTATTTTGCTAGTGAAGTTCTTAATATGAAGCTTCACTCTGACATTAGACACATTTTTCACACTAAGGAGGGTGAATACTCCAGCTCTGTGTCCTGTAGCTTGATCTGTTGAGCTAGAAGAGATTGCACCAAGAGGGATGTCAGCTTACCTCATAGTGTTCTCTGGACTGAACAGACTTCAGAGAGCTTATCCAGTCCTCCATTTCTTTTCTGTTCTCAGCACACAATATTAGCCTCCTAAATGGAGTGATTATCTGAAAAAGATAACACATACTGATTAATACAGATAGTAAAAATCATGATAGACAATATTTAATGTACACTTTCCTGTGAGACGATGCGAAAGGACGACACACCCTATATCACAAGATATTAAATGCTTCAAAATATTTTCTTTAATGCACCAACAACAACAAAAGGCTTTGCTTTTCCTTTTTCAGTTCCCAAGATTCGAATCAGCCTTTGGTATAGGTCTCTAGACTCTACATTAATCATTCTCCCTTCTCAGCTCTTTGTCTATGCACTGAGATTTAAATACTTGAATGGCAGGCACTGAAACTGCTAAAACAGCCATTCTGGAAATTACTAATTGACTAAGACTGCAATCCTATTTCATAATAGCATTATAGCAACTGTTAGGTCCATTCCACTTGCCAGAGAAAAAATTATATCAAAATCAAAATCCTGGAAGTCTTAAACAACAACAAAAGCTGTCATCATATTTCTCTATCTTGGATATTGATATTAGATTTACACAAATTTATACATACAAAAATCTAAAACAGAACTTTGTATATCAAACTCAGTATAAGAACACATACAAATCTTTATAAAAATACACAGAGAACAAAAGCAAACAGGTGAAATCATATCCTACTAGGATGGTTGAATGAATTCCTGGAACAAGTTGATGCTGGGGATTTTACAGTGGTCTGGAATAGGGTTCTAGAAATCTGAAAATACTGTATCAAGGAAGTTCAAAGTATAAGCTGCTCTCCTCTCTCCCCAAACAGTAGAAAAATAATCAAAATAACAGGAAGGCAGCAGAAACTATCAGCTAACTCCCACTGAAATTATTTTGAGCACTGCACTAAAATAGACAAAGCAGTTACTTACATAGCAAAGAATTTAAAACAAAGTAAGTACAAGAAATTTAAGGAAAGTTATTTGTTTTGTTGCAGGAAGTCTGAAAAATAAAATTAAATCCTGTATCAGTCTTTTGCATAAATCTGTTGCACAGTATGTACCACCAACACCTGCAAAATACTTAAGTAAAACAAAGAAAGGACCACCAAAAAATGATAGCTCTGAATATTCTTTTAAACACTACAGGCTAGACATTGCAACATTTGCACAATATTAGTAAACATTTATCTACAGCTGCATTCACTTACCCAACCTCTGTTGTAAATAGTCTCTAGCCTTGATTTGTCCTATCCACTTCTTCATTAAACTGAACTGCACTTTAACATATCTCAGAGGCGACGTAACTGAAGTGCAGCAAGCTGCAAGTCACATGGAGGGGAGGCAAAAACCCCGTGGGCTTGCTTTTGTTTTTCCTTTTTTTTTTCTTCCTCCTTTTTTTTTTTTTTTTTTGATGTACTCACTTCACATGGAACAGAATAGTTTTCTGGTTTCTGTTTCCTTCAATCTTGCTTAAGCTTTTTAACAAGATTTATTAGTAGCTCTCCATGGCTCTTCCTAAAGAACAGTTTATGCAAAGAGCAATTCTTCTCTCATTAGTTTGGAGCCAAACGGACGCTTTATTACTTCAAAATGTTTTTCTAGGCCAGGTCATCAAATGAAGCCCAGAAAAGTCATTAAATCATAATATAACCCTGGCTCCAACAACAATCGGCATTCTGCTGGAATTTCCAGGTTTCAGTGGATTCAGAAATCTTATTTGTGGAAATACACACCACAGATTATTTGCTATTATATACCATGACATTATAATATGCATTAAGTAATGCTAAGTCCATTCAAGACTCTGCACTTTGTGTCCATCCTTCCACCACAGTCATTATTGATTCCAACCTGTAACCTGATGTTGTGAAATGCCACTAAGCAATAACAGCTGCATTTATTGCTGAAAACTCCTGACTATTTTGATCTTTCAAAGTAATATTTATTTATATTACTCATGTCTTCAATACTACTGGTCACACAAAAGCACTGTGCATCCCTCTACCCTCCCCTCCCAAAATTAAGGCCCTAGTTCAGTTGTTCACACCTAGTAACCTAGGGCCAATAGAGACATCCTTCAGTATTCAAAGTTTTGGCAGGGGACAGGTAAACATGATAGAGAACCAGAACATCTCAAAAGGCACTGCACACCCATGTATTGGCAATCAAATCACATCATCAAATACTGCTAACTAATGCATGTAAACATACCAGAAGTTCCTATATCCCAGCTTCTTATTTAATTCAGAGCACAATAAACTTAATAAAGTTCATAGAATTTCAACAGTCTAAAAGTTACATTTTATATTGGCAATCAGGTGAATGTAGGAGCAATTATTATTTGTTCTACAAAAATACAGAAGGAAGCTGGAAGACATACTTATTTGTAAATATGGCATCTATAACATGACAAAACTACATATTCTCTTTGCTTTACATATTTGTAACAACAAACTTCAAGAAGGTACCTAATAACATGAAAAAAGACAAAATGCATTATGTGCAAGAAGAATCAACAATGCTTGGAATTTTTCTTAAAAAATAAAATAGGAACTAAGAAGTCCATTTAAGTTCTCATCTATTTCAGTTTACAAAATCATGGAGAGGATGTACTCGCATTATTTTTAAGGTATTTCACATAACATAACAACAACTCAGGGAACCAAGGAAATTATTAGCTAACAACAAGAAGTTTTTCCCTAAATGCAAAGCATTATTTAGACTAGAAAAGTATTCCCAAAGGATGCTGAGGAGACCAGAAGTATATATGTCTAAAAAGGTATTTGACAAATTCAATACAAATAGATGCGTCATATACTATAAAAGACAATATCTAAAACCTTCAACTTATCAGGTCCTCAAAATCCAACAATGAGGCAATGTTGGGAAGTTACTCAAGAGGAAGAAGCACTGTATATGCTGTGCTGTTTCTACTCCTTTCTTGACTACCTGCTAGTAGTTATTACTATAATTTATTATATATAAATAATTATAGTACTTTGATTTAATATGGTTTTATGAGCTTTACACTAACTTGGTATTGCTGTTCCTGCTTGTCCTGAACTGAGAATGACTTCCCAAACCTTCTTATTTGCATTTATACAGAAGGCATGCTTTCTTTTGAATGCTTACACAATGCTATGATCAACTAAATTAAGTGGCACGTTTGAAGCGCATTCATTGAAGACAGTCGAACCTGCATACAAACATAATCAAAATTGAATGGATGCAATTATCTCTAAAACTATTTTTCTGCCATGTAAATTTGGATTTTACTAGTAATCTTATCTCATTCCATGTATTCATATTTAAAGTCCTGTGTATTCTCTTCTACAAAGCCAAGTCAGTATCTTTTCCTCAATTACATATTACCTTTTTTAATGCTCTCTGCTCCAAATATTATTATTTATATATCACTCTAAATATGCTAAACTCTAAACAGACAAGAAGAAATTGTATAACACAATGCAAAGGAAGTGTTACAGGAACCACTGGAAGACCACTGATGTAACAAAAAAATAAGAAAACTCCTCAGTCTAATGCTAATGGTTCACATGCTGACAAAGCAGGAGACAAATCAAGAAAGATGAAGACAGTCAAAAGGCCTTAAAATAAATAAATAAATCAGATTTAATTTAGATTATTAAGTTACTTTGAAAATTTTCACCATTGTCAAGTAGCCAAGAAGTCATTCCTGATTTTGGAAAAGAGAGTTACCAAAGGCAAATATTGCAGTATATTGGCAAGTAATGAAACAGAGGTAGTGGGAATAAAACACACTTTTAATGCAGTAGATATTGGGAAAGAGTGAGCATATACAGTCTTGAAAGTTGAAGGCAAATACCACAAGTCCTAAAACATCCCAAGGAATAAAGAAGGTCTGAATAGGAAGAAAAATGACCCACTACTGGAATAACATTCCTGCTCTGTTCAGAAAATTAGGGGTCTTTTTTTGAGTAGGGAATGAAGGAGACAACAAGAGGTCACTGTTCAGTCTGTCACCACATAGGTCTTGCCATAAACTGGGATTTTCACACATGCTACAATAATTTGGCTTCTAAAAATATATACATACTCATATACATATATCTTGAAATTACTTTGACGAAGTTTACACGGTCAAGTGTAAATTGAACAAGTTTAATATCTTCAAAGGAAATAAAATTGCCATCAAATTCAGTGTAATTTTGAAAGCACTTTCTATTTACAATGGGGATAACTTTACCAATAACATTCTATATGTCTTCAGCCGAATGAGTTTAGACTTACGATCTGTAAAATAAAATCATAGAGAGTTCGATTAAAGCCTATTGCCTAATTTTTAATATATTTTGTACTATCAGCAATATGTAAGAAAATACAGTTTTCAAAGATTGGTGGCTCCATTTCTGGTTTCTTTTACCAATTAAAAAATGCAGACACTGTATCTGCTAATCAAGAAAACAATGGTCTACATCTAAGCAGCGACAAAGCAGCTATTGTAAAGCACTCTGCTTCCTGCAACATGATATTTGCATTAAGGCACCTTCAGCTGCTCTGAACTATTATCAGGCATTACACTAATAGCACTTTGTATGGCTGATCTTGAATTAAATTAGTAATGTAGGAACGAACATCACTTAGAATCTGAAAGGGGTGAGGAAATGGTTCCTGTTCTTTGGACAGATACTTTTAAAATATCTTTCTGGAAATAATGAAGAAAGGATGATACAGAGAGAGCATCCCAACTCTCTTCTTAGGGACTGCATTCAATGCCTGGGACACGAACATAACAGATTAAATGCTTTGTAACTTCTCTGTGCTTATAGACATTGGGAGTCAGTACTGGCAAATACTAGGATAACATGTTATGCCTCCTTTGCTTTCTGTCTGCCCCTCCATTCCCCTGCCCTTGTGCAGGTGGGTGCATATGAATATGTCGAGTAAATGCACCTCTACCACAGTGGTGGGAGTAGACTGCTGGGATCATTGATGCTCCCATACCTACCAGAAGTTGTCTGAAAAACCACAGTGCTAACAGTTGGACAGCTTTCTACAGTACTTATAACTTCTTGGATTCCAGATACTATATAAATTATAACAGTACTGTCACCGTCAAAGGTGTAGTTAGTTGGTGCTTTATGGTGAATCGTCACGATTATTTTTCAAGATGAGTCAAGCCAGGCAAAAGTATAAATTACAGAGAGAGAGGAGGATTTAAAAGCGAGGCAAATAATAAATGGCTATTATATTTGCCTGAGTACAATGCAGAATTTATAATCAGAACAATTAGCTCTGTCTACTCCACTAAAATGTTGCTTCCCTCTTTTTCCTGGCCTTCTCCTATTTCACCGTTGCCAAGCTCACAATAATTGAACTAATGTGTGGTTTTGGCCCCCACAGTAAAAACTCTTACGAGGGGAAACAAAAAGGTTAGTCCCACACAGCATCTCCTGCTCCAGTATACCAGAACAAGTAGGCTTAGATAGAAGGCAAGACAAAAATGGTTATTCCACCGAAAAAGGTAAAAGGTCTACTGTGACTTTATTCTGCAGTAGAATCCAGCCTGGGTAATTTAGGTGGCCTTATCTTATACCATATCTAACAAAAATGAAGGAGCGTCTTCCAGAATACAATCGGGCATATGGACAAGAAAGTAACTGGGAGTAGTAAGCATGGATTCATTCACCAAGGGTGAATGAATGCTTAACCAACCTGATAACCTGTGGTTATCATCCACCTTGCCTTCAGTAAGGTTTTCAGCACTATCCCTTAAGATTCTCACAGAGAGGCTGATGAAGTATAGGTTGGATGAGCAGACTGTGAGATGGGTTGAAAATTGCTTAAATGGTTTGGCCCAGAGGGTGGTGATCAGGGCACAAAGTCTAGTTGGAAGCCAGTGACTAGCAGTATACCCCAAAGGTCAAGACTAGCTCCAGTACTGTTTAATATCTTCATCAATCATCTGGGTGGTGTGGTAGAGAATACCCTCTGCAAGTTTACTGATGACTGAAAATTGGGGAGGAGTGGCTGATACATCAAAGGGTCACACTGCCATCCATAGGGATTTCAACAGGCTGCAGAAACCAGCTGACAGGAAACTCGGTAAGTTCAACAAGGAGAAGTCCAAAGTCCTGCCCCTGGGAAGGAACAACCCCAGGCATCAGTGTATCCTGGGGGACACCCAGCTGGAAAGCAACTTGTCAGAAAAGGACCTGGGGTCCTGCTGCATAACAAATTGAACATAAGCCAGCTACGTGCCCTTGCAGCAAAGTAGGCCACTGGTATTCTGGGCTGCAGTTCCAGGGAGGTGAACCTGCCCCTCTACTCAGCCCTGGTGAGGCCTCACCTGGAGTGCCGTGCCCAGTTATGGGCTCCTCAGTACAACAGATATGTGGACACACTGTAGGTAGTCCAGGAAAGGGCCACAAGGATGATGAAGGAACTGGAGTATGTGACATGTGAGGAGAGCCTGAGAGAGCTAGAACTGTTTAGCCTAAAGAAGAAAAGGCACAGGGGGATCTTACATATGTAAATCCCTGAAGGGAAGGTGCAGAGGACAGAGCCAGGCTCTTCCCAGTGGTGCACAGTGAAAAGTTAAGAGGCAATGGGCACAACCTGAAAGACAGAAGGCTCTCTGTGAACATCAGGAAACACTGTTTTACAATGAGGGTGACTAAGCACTGGCAAAGGTTTCTCAGGCATTTGTGAAGTCTCCTTGCTTGGTGATACTAAAAAGCTATCTAGTCATGGTCATGGGTAGCCTGCTTCCAGGTGGCCCTGCCTCCAGAGAGGGTAGACCAGATGACCTTCAGAAGTCCCTTCCAACCCCCAAATTACTCCATGATTCTGTGAAAAGAGAATCCATGTAAATCAAGTAATCCTGTTACAACATGTAACATCCTGTTACAGCCTTGAACTGCAAAAGACCCAGTAAAGGTTGATTTGTCAGAAATCCAGTTCCCCAGATCTGACCCCATATATTCAATGTCAACCAACTTCTAACAGAAAAGGATTATTCCTGTAGAAGCATAACTTTATAAAGAGACAGTTACAAGAAGCAGGATAGGAAAGTTCCGTGAATTTGGATTGAAGAATTAGAAATTTGTTTTATATCAGCATTTAAATATAGCAAAACCAATAAGCCATTCTTGTAAATGTAAACTGGAAACTGCTATATATAGTTGAGGGCCTGCATGTTTCTTTAAAGTCCTTACATAAAGATTTGTTAAGCCCATTACTCAGCACTGCTGTGCCCTTAGCTTTGGCTTCACCAGCTCATTACACATCTATCAGATAGGATGGCTTCTGTGCTTCAGGAAAGCACTTAGTTATATATTTAATGGTATTAGGTGCAAATGTATACAAAATAAAACAGCAAGTGACTATTTTTTTTGGTCTGTAATAACAGATGCCTGTTTAAACATGATCCAGCTGCCCGAAGCCAGGGATCCTGGCTTATTCACTAGGAACAGGAAATTTAGTCAAAGTTTACACCAGTGACTTTATTTATAAAATTATTTGGTATACAGGAACTACAATGAGGAATACTTTCTAAGGTTTCCCCAGGTATTTTAATCACTTTTAAAGCAAGAACAGAAAGAAACACCAGAGAATAAGTCAAGTATAAAACTGCAGGAAGAAGGAAATCTGGCAATCCTCAGTGTTTATTCTCCACACATCTCAACCGCTTCATGAGTGAAAAACAGAAATTTTCTGCAAGCTATTTTTGAAAAAATTTCTGATAAGTATGAAATCTGTAGAAAATAAGCTCCAGGCAAATGTAACTAGAAAAAAATGTACAATATAGTCCAGAGTGGTCACATTTTTAGGCATCCTCTTGTCTTCCTCTTCTGAAAAGTGTTCAGCTTTCTTGTAATAGGATCAGTCCCAAGTGATTCATCTATGGATTTCACCCTCACAGCTGAAATCCTTTATTGCTTTTTCATAATGAAACTTAAAGGTTCAACATCTACAGACACTCTAGGGAAAGACAGTCAGTGCATCAAGTCAGAGACAAGGAGCTTAAAATTTGAAAGTCACACCCAAAGCTACCCAAAGAGCTCTCAGGTTCATTACATTGTTTTGTCACTATCAGAGGGTGGAGGGAAAATGAGCAAGTGCTAAATGGAGGAAAAAACCCTAAGTGCATCACAAGCACACACTAATTGCTTTTGTCTAATTTTTCCTTTCCTCAGCATATTAATTTGCTATTTCAGTTTTTGTTTTGTTTCTAAGCTGCCTGAATATTGGAAAAAAAAAAAAAAACAAACAGAAAAATCAACTCTGAGTTGAAAATTGAACAAAATTGAATACAAAGCACTTCCCTTCTCTTTCTGTGGTTTGAGCATTGGTAGGGCTGGAAGAATCAAAAAGCCTTCATCACTTAAAGGCTAATCATGATCTGTCTGAAGCAGCAGGTAGTTCACAACTAGGGAAAAACCATATCAGTTCCAAGAGTTAGCTACCCATGCAAAGCTGAGTCATGCTGATGAAGCCAGCACAGAAACTTGAACCATTTTTCAGCCATATCCTACCTCCTGGAGATAACAAGAGACCCCGGGCTCTGTTAGGCTGTGCTAGACTGCAAACAGGGCATGGAGAATGTCTGGATATGCTATTCCCCCATCTGGAAACAGTGCCATGTACTGACCCTTCTGAAAATCTAAGGGCAAAATTTAAAACACAACGCCTCTCAGAGTGGGATTTAGCTCACAGAGGAAGGTACTTAAAGACAAGACATCTGCAAATGTGAATGAATATATATACTCTTAACAACATCAACACGCAACTGGAATGCAAAGGAAATTTCAAAGCATACCCAAACCCAGGAGGTTATTGCACATTCAAAGGATAAAAACCAGAAACATGTTTCCAAACACAAATCCATTCCTTTTGTGTCCCTGTGGTTTATTAAAGGGAAAAGTCAAGCGAGAATATCTCCCTTCAAGGGAACATCAACAGAGACTATATATAGACACTTACTCAAAATAGATTTTTACAAAGAAAAAAAATTGCAGATAGCTGTGCACCAGAGTATTGCTACAGAGCAAACCAGGAAGGTTCATCTATCCAGGCGACAAAAAAGGCAGTGAAAAAAGTTTGCTTAGCAATAACTGAAACCAGGGGAATCCACCTCAAGTCTGAAACAAACCAAAGGGTGGTTGCTAAGCTCACGATCCCAGGAGTGTCCCAATACAGGAGTAGGGAGATGATTTCACCAAACTAAAGAATTAAGTAAGACAGTGAAAGAAAAGTAGCAGAAAGATCAGAAAAAGTCCGAGTAACCCGTAGGTGAGTGGTACTTAGAAAAAAAAACAGGCTTGAGGTTATCAGTAAAGAAACCATCTCCTGATGTCCACTGAGACAGAACTGCAGTAAACTGGATTTTGTAAACATGTAAGACAGCAGCAGAGAAATACTTCCATTGGCATCCATAAGCTTTCTGTACTTAAATACAAGACCCTGAACTTCAGGTCAATCAAGAGTGAGTAATAAAACTGATGTTATTTAAATAAGGAAAATTGATGTTATTTAAATAAGGAAAAAAAGCCTGAGTTTTAGGATAATTATTCCCAGCTTCAGGAATATCTGTCTTTGTCTCTGATATTTGAAAAGGCAGAAGACTGGAGTGCCTAAACACAAAGATTAAAGGTTTTAAACCCCTTTGGGAAAACGCTCTTCTCCATTTCCTCCTAATGTGGTTTGGGGGAAGTTAAGCAGTTCTCACATTCCCTGAAGTTTTTGTAGTCCCTAAAGAAAAGTCTCAAACAACTCCAAAAAAATCTGAGTGGCAAGAAAGCAGGCAAAATATGTTCAAGTCAAGAGAATTTAACACTATCTGGGAAGCATACTGCAAAAGTCTGGCAACACGTTCTGTTTTCCAAGCCCAAAGTGAATATTAAAAGTTAATTCTCTAAAATCAATTAGAAGCAGCTAATCTCAATGACAAGCGGAGAGCCAACTGAATGTCAGAAGCAGCAGGACTGAAATAAACTGCTAGAATGCAATACACCTTTCAGGACCATTGAAATACTCAACTTGAAATTCTGATGAATTGCAAGGATTCAGTTTCCAGTACAACTGGGCAACCTCCCATTAAAAACAGCAGCTGTACAGGAGGATTCAAAGATACTTTATCCTTTAAGCTGGTGCCCCATAAATGATATGCCAATAAACTTTACATCCCCAGCCAAGACATAGGATATGCTACATTGAGAAATATGGATAGGAAATACGGTAATCAGGTCTGGAAGAAAACAATATAAACTAGAAGAAAACAATATAAATTTTAACCACACTTGAAGCACAGTTGCCTCAATAGACTATTTGGCTTCACTAACTTATAAAAAAACCATCTAAAAATAACAGGTCGAAGGAAAATCAGCATACAAATGTTTAGTTTTTACAAAATGGATCCAAATCTACAGAATATCAAGAAAAGCACAGACAAATGCATATCGATTTGTTTGTTTGATTGTGTAAAAACATATTAAGCAGAATCCTTTACTTTCAGGTCAAAGCAAACTGGTAAATCTTACAAAAAAAGTGGAAATTAGAAAAAAAAAAACTTTAAAGTTTTGTAAAAAAAATTACATTCAGGGATTAACTTTAATGAAATGACATTTTTTGGGGGGGTCTTTTTTAATATAATATGAAAAAATACTTTAGAAAAAATTAACCCATAAAGGGATTAATTAAAGGAATCAATTTGAACTAAATTAAGTACTTCTGTTGAAAAAAGTTAAAACATCAGCCTGATCCGTAATCATGTTTAGTTCAGTCACTGAACTGAAAAGACTCAGTATTTTTATTCCCAATCATGCAATGAGATGAAAAGTTAAGGGATGTAAAAAAATAAGAAGGGTAACAGGAATTTTTAATATGAGAAAAGATTAATAGATAATAAGCACCTTGCTATTCTCTGATGAAATTTTGTTGTGTAATTCTTAAACGGGAAGAGGAATGTAAAGTTGCAGTATAGCAATATATATTCATTTACAGGCAGCACAAAATTTTGATTACTTACTTTCCCCCTTGATCTCCAAGGCACTTCAAAGTGAGCCAAGTAAGGTATTAAGCACACAGTACTTGAAAAAGTTCAGTGTCAGTAAAACCAAAGAAATATACACCACAGAAAAACAACAGAAGCATAGATAAAGTATTTCTGGATTACAGACAGCTCCAAATTAGTAGAAAAAGAATCTTAGTATCAATATAGAGGTAACAAAAATGCATAACATGCTGCTGCTGCAGAAAACAGACAAAACATGGGATTCATAAGCAATGCAAATGAGCATTAATTTATAAAATAATCCCAAATGTCTGTGACTTGTGCTTCAGTGACTGTCAAACATGTCACTTCACACACAAGATGATGCTGCAGAATAACAATTGGGAGAACAGCAAGTATAGAAAAGAGTATAGAAAAATGTTTACAAATATTATTTACCTTGGAAATCAGTCAAATCAGAAGGAGGTAATAAAAAATATAAAATGCAAAAGCCAAATGGTTTATAGGTTTCTGCTGTTTTTGTGTCATAACATTAGGTAAGAATACTTTATCAAAGCACAGCACATTAAGAGTTTTCTCCAAAGAGTTATTTTTCCATACAATAAGTAATTAGGACTCTATATGGTCTATATCATTGCTAAAAACAACAAATCAGCAAAAATTATTATATTAGACATTTTTGCAAGCATATCCAGAATCCTAGTAATCAGTGTTATGAGCTGGAATATAAAGTCTCCTTTCCAGCCAATTTCTAATTACTAAGAATCACAGTAGGTTTTCCAGGACAGCAGATCTGCCTACTGCAGCTTCCTCCCTCTCAAGATGACAACTTTCAGAAGATGAATATTCAACAAAAAGCCCTTGATTCAGCACCTAATTCAGAAAGCTGAAAGCAAGGTTCTACATTTTAGGTGCCCTGGATGACAAAGCTCCTATTGTAGCTAAGGGAGAGTTAGTTACTAATCAGTGGACTCTAAACTGAACCGAGCAATTAGAGAAATATGCTTTAAAGAGCTATTAATCTTATCTTAGATACCTAAATTTAGGAGTCTATAAACCCATCAAGTCCCACACTGAAGTCAGAGCAAGCTGAATCCCCATCCTGAGTATCATACCGTATGTTAACTATCATATTCCTGGAGGGCACCTTCCAGAATGACAGTGAAATTATTTCCTCTTTTACTTTCAGATGCAATTAAATAACAGAATTAATCTAGCCAGAATTTTCACTTTTCTGAATACACATATAGTAAGAAAATGAGTGTCTGTGGCTTTAGGTAATTCTTAGATGCACTAAAAGTTGACCTAACCCAAATCAAATGTCTAAAGCCAGCTGTACAAAGCAGTGCCTCAAAGCCAGTATTTCTACCATAAAATTATTATTTTCCATCACATTTACCACCAAAAAACCCATAACTGAATTAAATGTTTCAAACAAGACTTCAGATGGATTAAATACAGCTGCTGTCACGTGATGCCTGTGCATTTAACTTGAGATTCTAGGATAGATTTATAATAACCCAGGGCATTTTATAGAATCACGTGGGCTCAACAACTGAAAGGCACCATGGTTAACACCTACAGATTTTCTTTTCCTTGTTAATGTGCATCAGTTCCTCATCATCAAACACAAGGTAGAGGTAGAAACTTAAGCTAAAAGTTACCTTTTTCTCTTCTCATAGACTTGGGAGACTGGTACCTAACAAGGCAGTACGAAGAATCTGGCCTTGAGTGTCATGAAAAGACTCTGAAGTCAAGGGACACCTTTTGTTCTATTTAATAACCTCTAGGTGAGGATGCTCAGAACTACAAAACACCTATAATCTCTTAAGAGGCATTCCAGTGCAAGATTGTGCACTAGAAGCTAATTGCTAGAAGTGAGCTGATTGTTCATTGAAAAGTAACATCATCAGCAATAAAGAAAAAAATTAAACAGATGATCTAAGTTTACCAGCTCCTCATTTTAATCGGCAGATATTTATTTACCTCAATTTTCCCCTTAATCTCAACTTGTTTGCAGAAAGAAAGGAAAAGTAATTCTGGTGAATAAACAGTGATATTTAGTTACATAAAATATTCTGCAAACTTGTGCATTACAAATAAACTCAACCTTAAATCTGTGTGTTATGACTAATTTTAGGGCTTATCCATAAAAGAGTATGGAAAATCTTGACACGCACCCCTCTGCCTCCAAACAGACAAACTAGAAAGGGCAAAAGAGGGCAAACCAGTAACTTCTACAAGCTGAGGGTAGGAAATAGAGGGGAGTGGGAGGACTTAAATGGCATGACAAAAGGATTTGTTAAAAAAAATAATTTTAATATAAATATTTAAAGGTGTATTTTCCTGGAAAAATGGTCATTTGGTGTATATTCCATCTACATCAGTTTGTGTTAAAAATATTCTCTCTTGGGACAAAGAAACAAGAGGAGGACATTAACTAGATAAGGCTAAAGTTAAGGGTTTAATTTTTGCTTTTTAACAAAGAGAATGCTAACAGAGCATCTAGAACATAAATTAAAAAAACCTCATAATTTTAAGAAAGGCAAAGATTATCTTTTTAAGATGGAAGAAAATAAAAAGCAAAAAGAAATGTTTCTTTTTATTTATAAGCACTATTGCTGGAAAACTAACCACCCACTCCACTTCCAATCCCGACTCCAACCCAGTGCAGGCGAGGTCAGAGATGTCGTACTTCACGGAACTATGTTGCTGGGATACTGGGTTAGGCAAACACAAAGGAAGATACCAAAAGATTAAGCAAGATGACGACTATTACTATATTTCACAGTCGAATCAGATGACTCTTCAATACAGGAGAGCTTTAAATCCAAATAATTTTTCAAAATGAATTTGTAGACTCCTTAGAGAAAACACTGCTTGCCCTAAATTACCCAGGACATGAAAATAAACAATGTCAGCTGTTAAAGCCGTAGCCTCTGAGATTTCTTTTTTCACTACTGTCTTCTCCAGAAGTCTAGATAATAGAATCATACTTTTGATGAAGAATGAGATACTGAATGGGTCTAAAGGATTATAAACAATACCAAAACACCAAACATTGTACAAGGAAAAAGAGAACAGGGGAAAAACCCCCAAACATGGTACATTTCTGAAGAACAGAGCTTCTAGACAACAGAACCTTTACAAAAGCAAGCTGGTACCTCACACAGCCACCACCTGATCCGAGGCCTCGGGTCAAAGTACTCTTTTTAACTGCATTCTTGTTCAGTAAAGAAGCTTAGATTTATACAACATGCCAGACTGTCCAGGTCAACATGAACACATCTTTGAAGTGCTCTTACTACTTCAGTAGCTGCCTGGGAGGTACTAGAATAAGGAAGACCTACAAAGCTTTCATGAGGCTTGTGTTTGACTGCCTTGGAGAAGAAAAACCAAGACTAGTAATATAGACCACCTGTGGAATTAAAATTCTTAGGAAAATGGAAAATCAACACTTTAATAGAGAACAATGGGATATGCAGGTTAAGAAAAAGGATGCCATTGCAGTCAGTGGGACAAGTCAAGACCTTCAGAAGGTCAACTTTACCCACGGTGTTCTTCATAACTAATTCTTGTTCAAAAAATTTACTTTTCCAGAGGTTAAGAATCAGCTTACCTGAGAATCAACTTTGTTAGACATTATCACTTAGTTCTAACAAAGCAGTTGAACAATAAATGTAAAACACACCTGTAAACTTACAGAAACAGGAATTTATGAACACTATGTTTTTTCACACCAGTATCAGAATCAAGGTATGACTGTAAGGACAGCTTTTCCACATGACTTGGAAATACACAGGGCTTTGATTGACAATGAAAAAAATAAAATACACTTCAATATGAAGGAAAATCAAAAATGTTATGATAAGAAATTAAAACAAAAACACAATTACATTTGATTTAATTCAGCATGTCACCTCAAAGAAAAATGACATCACAAACCCAAGCTGTACTAGTAAGTACTATAAAAGTACTAATACTGAATCTTGCTGTATTTTTAATTCCTTATACCATCATCTTTTGAAGCAACTGTTATCTGACACTTCTGCTAAAAAAGTCACTGAAATAAAATGTTCTATAGTTGATGTGATACTGTTCCATACATTATACCATTTCCAAATAAAAGACATTTTATTTCCAAATGGAGGAAAATAAGCAATTGAGAGGATTCTTTATTTTCTTAGTAACAGTCTATCCACAGCTTTCAAGAACAGTATTAAAATTGTTCCATACCGTGAAGCTGTTGTTGACATTTTTTGTGCTCGATTCAGCTACGCTTGCATCTGACAGGTCAACTTCATCAAATATTAGAGACTGTGAATGGTAAAGAACATAGAAGCATTAAATTAAGTCTGAGTCCACTTTCAGGTACGCTCACAATATGTGCTTTAATTCCATTGTATCCATTCCAGTTAGAAAATAAAAATAGAAAAAAAAACAGTGAAAAAATAGAACACACTGATGATTTGATATCCTTCATAGCTGGCCCCTAAATACAGTCCTATCTGCTATCTAAGGGTACATGAGAGCATGAAAAAATGGCTCCAAAATTATATTGTAAAATCTCTTTTAACAGAGGGGTTTGTTTAAAAAGATGCAGCTTTAGGGTCTCTACTGTGTAGCATAAATGTGGTGTCACAGGAGTGAGATTCACACTTAGTGAAATGTAAATTAATTCATCAGTATTATGATGGAACTCTAAATTCCTGAAGAAACCTATGATACTGTATCCATACCAGAAAATGGAGATCAAGGGCCTGAAGAGATCCCTTCCACTCCTTTTTTTGATGTTCCAATAAGATAAATATATGTCTACCGTAAACACCCCAGCCTCTGGCAAAGTATTAATTAGGTTCTGTTATGCGCATGATGGGTTTTGCAGCATAGAAGGGAACACGAACAAAACCACTTTTTTTAGCCCTATGATATTTTTCATCTTCCATGCCATGCGAGGGAGAATCCATGCTGGGGGAGTTCCAGCATGTCTGGATTCAACCTTACAGAGTATTTGCACTTTATTGTTATGAGTATTGCTTACTCATAACACTTTCTCTTCTCATCTTTGTTATAGAATCACAGAATGGTTTTGGCTGGAAGGGACCTTAAAGATCATCTAGTTCCAAGCCCCCCTGCCATGTCCAGGTTGCTCAAAGGCCCATCCAACCTGGCCTTGAACAGTTGCAAGGATATGGCATCCACACCCCACACCTTCTCTGGGCAACCTGTTCCAGTGTCTCACCAACCTCACTGTCAAGAATTTTTCCTTGAATCTAATACCCAAATCTCTCCTCTTTCAGTTTAAAGCCATTCTCCCTTGTCCTATCACTACATGCACTTTTCAAAAGTGCCAGTTCTCTTGTAGCCCCTGTAGGTACTGGAAGTCTGCTATAAGGTGCCCAGAGCCTGCTCTTCTCCAGGCTGAATAACCCCAGCTATTTCAGCCTGTCTTCATAAGAGAGGTGCTCCAGTGCTCTGATCATCTTCAAGACCCTTCTCCGGACACACTCCAACAGCTCCATGGCTCCCAAAATAGCAAGAACATAGACCCAGAGTGTGCAAATAGCCCATATTCCTCATCTAACAGTGTAGGCTCACATTTTCAAAACAGCTCAGCATCATATTGTGTGTTGATGTTGCCCTTCTCAAAGCTCTTATCTGCCATGTTTATTCTCTATATAGACTGCTTGTGGTAGCACCAAGTGCAGAGAGATGAGACAACAGAGGTAACTTCAGCACTGGACTCACTTGAATGATGATACTTCTTTTGATTCATTACAGACACACAACTTTGCAGCATGCAATTACAGTCCTGTAGTCCTAGAAAGAGAGATCTCTATGCCTTAGAAAGAGGCTATAGAAGATGACAGAGACCTGAAGCACCTCACCTACAGCTCTCATGAGGTGCTCCAACCCCACAGAGTAAAGGAAAGTAATACCCACTGCAATGGAACAGCACAATCTAAGTCAGCCCAACAAGCCAAAATGCCTCAGTCCTGGCCTTGAGGGGAGGGAGGAAATGCCTTTCAAAAAAAAAAAGACAAGTATTCTCCTCTGCTCACCTCCAATTTTCCCACCAAATAAAATTCAATTGATGGGAAACAGCTTTTTCCCTTATATATCAGTTTTGGCAGAAAATCAGCCTATCTTGGTTTCACATAACTATTTTTATCCCTTCAACAATAATATGGGCATCAGACTAGAAGATTTAATAGAATTCAGTTTGAGGGATAATTTCTAAGCATTATGCATTTTACTTCTTTAACTTTCTGAGAGCCATTCCCCCAAAAGAATCCCCAACTCCTTAAAATGAGTTTATTATTTGTCTGAAGAGCCAAAAAGGTTAAAATTACTGTGATAAAGTTCATTTTAAAAAAACCAACAGAAATCACCAATATCCCTTAGTAAGGTTAATTTAACACACTACATCTTATATACAGAAGTTCTTTTAAAAAACAACCACAAACAAATCATTGTTTATTATTGTTATTATTGGAATTACAAACCTAAACAAAATTAAGTTACATATGTATGGCATTAGATACTAACAACATACAATTACCTTTGAATCCTTAGCATAATAAAGTGTACGACCTCGAAGTTTGAAATAACGCTTCTTCCACCTTTGAAAAGAGCTGGTTTGCTTCAGTAGTAATCCTTCTTTTATACTTGTCTGGAAAATATTAAAATACAGAAGACAAGGTAAATACATATAGAAATAGCTAGATATATAGATTAAAATTACACTTTTCAAAATTTATGTTACACCTCATATAACATTTAAACTTGTATTTATTCACATGAAATTGAGACTAATTCTCTGGACAACCACATTTTGCATTGCTATTCTTTAAACAATAACAGTGTTGGCAAAATGCTAATTTTAAATGTAAATGGAAAAGGTAGTTGAGAGGCACATAAAGATGAATACAAAATAATTCAATTGCCTGGATAGCAGCAAACTCACAAATATTGAAGTGATCAACAACTGATGTTGGCACAACTCAGAAAAAAAATGCTAAAGGCATGTACAGAAGGTAATTTCCAGTTCCAAATTTGATTATATTGAGGAGAAAAACAATTTCCACATAGCCAATAATTCAACAAGGTACTTAAATGTGTGTCTGACTCAAGCACATGAATTACACCTTTTAAACAGAGGGAACGATCCAGTATTATGCAAGTCATGCATGACTTCAAGTGCATTGCTGAACTACAGCCTTCAGCACGAAATCAGCTTACCATTACGGATAATTATTGTATGGGAAGTGCGAGAACAGTGACAGCTAGGGATATTTTTACCATGCAAATATTTTTAGGCAAAAAATGATTCGCTGATCCTAATCTTTCCACTGTAGATTGAACCCTACTTATATAAAGCCCATTTTTGAAATGAGTAAGAGACATATTAATATACTTTAAATGTGTATGCTGCTTTCACCAGTGTGTGTGGGATTCATCCAAGCAGTTACAGAAATTCTCCACTTAATCAGACAAAATGACATGACACAGCATACTAATTGCACAAGTCTCAGAATAGATTTTCTTCAGTTTTGAAGCACACAAAAGGTATGAGAAAAAGCAAGTACATTTTTATATTATATTCCAAAATTACTATTTTCAGAATATTTCCAATTTTTAGTGTAATAATGTAATGAGTCTTATAATACAATTTCTAGACAATGTGATATAAATATCATTTGAAGTTATCATACATCTTTTAGAAACTTAACCAAGACCTGACCTAAAGCTCATAAACATCTTCTTCCGTTATCAGATGTCACGTTCTCCGTAACTTTAATGCCTTGCATTAAATAATGAAAACACTGAAAAAGCAGAAAGCACTTTAATGTTCCTACCATTTCCTTGAAATGAGAAACGTTCCTGTTATGTACACAGATTGCACCCTTCATTTAGATAGTCCTAACGTCACAAACTAAGAATATGGTCCAACGATCACAAAGCTATTGAATAAATGCTCTCAAAAAAGCAACCCTCTCAGATCAAACATCACAGCTAAAAGCTCAGATTTATCACAGTTTGCTTCATGTGCCAGCAATCTGGACCAATGCATTCAGTCAGCCCTCCTGCTCTAACTCTAGCTCACCACGCACCATCTTAAGACAGTTTGCAATTTTCTGACCAGACTCTAAGATAAGATAGCTTTACATTATATAAATAGATTTAATCAGTTAGTGAATACAAGTGCTTATTCAAAGCTGCCTATTGTAGCCATGCAGCACCTGTGCTTCACATCACTCTCTGAGATTTCAGAAGCTCATCACAAGGGATGGGAATAGATGACTTGTGTGTTTATTAAGGGTCAGAAGATGTTAAGACCAGAGAAATGCAGTTCCAAGAAATCGGCACTCCTCATTCATGGTAGGTGCTGACTTACTGGAAGAATTTCCAAAATGGAAGGAAATCCACATTCCCTAAAACACACTATGTGTATTAGGATACACAGAACATATATTATGCTGAATACTTTGTGGTATTATAAACTCTGTTCCAAGAACATAAATCACCCCAAACCTTGCACTATTACTCACTAAAGAATTAGTTAACTCTTTCATGTCATTTTCATGCCTAGACAAACCATTTTCTATTTCTACTCGTCCATTAAACACCAATATCCCTAATATCAAATCAATAACTTCAAAATCAAATCTATTTTGCAAATCAGCCATTTAAAATTAACTTCCTAAAGCTGGCAGTAAATAACCATGCAGGTTCCACAGAATTTATTTTTTTATCAAAATTTTCAAAAAATACTAGACTGGTAAACATTACCCAAGAAGTGTAAGCACTTCAAGAAGTATACATCTGAAGTTTACATTTTACCACCAATAACTATATTGAGCTGAGTTTGGACATCTTAAGCAGACAATTCCATGGCTGCAGGCATAAAATTGAGCACAAAGCTTCAGCCAAATATCCTTAATTAACTTTATTTAGACTTTAAAATGAAGTTGAAAATTCCATCTGCCAATTGAGTCATAAAGTAATCTGTTAATAATGCTCTCCCAAGTCTATAACCAAGTTAAAGCACTTCCAGTAATTTGGGATTGGAGGGGACATCTCAGATTGTTGAATTTGGGTCCACATTATCGCCTACAAACATATTCAAAAGGTCATATTCAAAAGCATTGATTAGGCTACAACTATACCTTAAGAAAGCAATCAGTTCCTTTTCTTCTCCCAGTGGCAATTAAGACAGTGCTCCAAGATCTCACTGTTCTGAGAAACCTTTTTATAATTAATCTCACCTGGACATTAAATCTGAAGCATAAGCAATAATCACTCCAATTATATTAACTACATTCCTATTGTAATTTAGGAGAAAAAAGAAGTGCAGATCCCACAATCCCACTCTACTTCTCACTTTTTACAGAATCACCTCTCATCATCTTGCCAAAATCTCTAAACTCTAAACATACCGCATTTTGTATCATCTAGTAATACAAGGTCCCTCTAGAAGGATGGGACTATAATTAGAAGACAGCAGAATAGAACAGAATAACTATTATAAAATTACTAACAATCTTTACTACTTTAGCCATTAATAAAGGAAAATGATTGACAATGTTACAATCACAACATCACAGTGCTCCACAGTGGCATATTTTCCTGAAGAAATCTAATTATAAAAGTAACTTTTCATAAAATTAAGAAAGTGTACATATGTGTTCAATTATGGAAGAATGCTGAATGCAACTCTACATCTCCAAAATCTACATGACAAAAAAAATGGATTTGTGGGTATTCTGATTACTAAAAATGAGAGCTAACATATCAGCAGATTTTAAAATATCCAGTATATAACACTTGAAAATTCAAAACTAACAGTTTTCATTTCAAAGGCAACCAACTTGCCTTACATCTAATTCACTATAAAGTCCCACATTTCTGCAAAAGACAAATTTTCTACTTTTGCTGCTGCTTGAAAGACCCAAAGAAAGGATAAAATATTCTGAATTTAGAAAACAGTAAACTGATTATGGACCCATTATTGGCAACTGCAAACTAAAACACTGAATGATTAAAGATAAAGCTCTTCCCTGTGTCCCTTTTCATGTATATAAGTGGACATTCTGCTCAAAATGTGTCAGGAGAGTGAGAAAAACAACATGAGGAAATTTCTGAAAGTGAGGAGGATGAAAATGGTAACAGGAAAGACCATAAAACAGTGCAGTCAAATGTAAACAGGAAATTAAGAGGGTGAAGAAGAATTTGAAGATCACCTTACAACAGATGCTCATGCTGAGACTAAAATGTTCATAAATACTTAAAAGATGAAAGATAGCTAGCAAGTTGGCAGGATCATTTTCCAACAGGGGTACAAAAAGGATACTCAAGGATAAGATCACAACAAAGAAGCTCTTCAAATTCTTGGCATCTGTCTTTACCAATGAAGATGATGAGATGGTATCTCACACAGAATGTTCTCTGTAACATCAGAACAGCTTCATCGACATGAAGGGCATGTAGAGGAAGTACTAGACCAGTCAAATCTCTAAGTCATGTGGACCAGATGACACCAAACTGAGAGCCTTGGAGGTCCTGAAAGGACCACTGATACTAACATCTACTCCTAGTAAGACAGTAGAGTCCATACAAAAGAATATTGTTGAGCCCATACATATCTGGCAGGAAAAAGACAACACTGCTTTTGTAAAGGAAAATACTGTCCTGCTACCTACCATGAGTTCAGAAAGTGTAGAGGAAAGCACATGGGTAAATGAAGATCCTGTAGACCCGGATTCTCAGAAAGCCTTTGGCAAGGCTTCCTGCCAAAGAATACTGAAGAAATTTTGTTAGAATTGAATTGGGAAAAGGGGCATGTCGTGAACTGAAAGTTGCTTCAGGGAAAAAATCTAAACCTCACAAACCTCACTAACATTCTCACACCAACTTTGAGTGAAGAAGAGATCTGGGGGCCACAATTCACAGCTCTCCAAGCTCAACTACAGCCAGAAATGCCAGAAAACTTTGGTTGTCACTAAGAACAGCAACAAAACCAAGACAGATAATATAATTTTGCTGCTATATAACAGTGTTGTACCAGACAGTTCTGATCTTTCCAACTCAAGAAATAGGGTTAAGAGAAGGTACAGAGAAGTGCAACACAAATAATTCACAGAACAGCAGCTATCTTACAAGAGGCTAAAACCAGCTGGAACTCTTCAGTTTGAAGAGCAGAAGACCAAGGGGGTAATATGATCAATGATTAAAAAAGCATTAATGAAGAGTAAGGTAACTGCAGAACTATTGCTCACCAAAGCCTGCAATATTATAATAGGAGGAATGTGATGAAACTATATTGATATCAGCTTAACAAAGATAAAAAGCAGTACATCTTTACATAGCAGGTGGTGATTTCATGAAGCTTGCTGTCACAAGAAATGGTAGAGGCAGACAGCAAGTACAAAAAAAGGAATATACAAATTCAAGAACACCATATCTGTATGTGGTTCCTTTAATTTGCCATGGGGAAGTATCAGGGGAATGGACTGCCACCAGATTCATGTGCTGCTCCTGAACAGCCTTTCTATTCCACTGTTTAAAGTGGATCAATTTCATAACCCAGCAAAAAACTGCAAAAGTTGAATTTTTCCTGCTATGTAGACAGCATCTCTTTTGCTTTCAAGTCTGATGTTTGTATTTGTAAGTGGGCCTGCACCCTCATTTACCAAAACAACTAGTATTTGGATTGTTGACAGACAAGGCCATTACAGAAAAAAAAAGAAAAAGAGAGAGAATACTATGATACTATTTATTTAATATTGTTCAACTCCCTCCTGTGATACTTTCTATTCCTGTGACTTTGCAAAGTTGAGTATGGAAATAAAACCTACTCTCTTCTTTTTAGTGTTGTGAACAGTTTGGTACATTTTCACCGTCTGCACAGGTATGGCTTTAGGCAGACAGTGTCTTCACTATGTTACAAGGTAAAGTCTCACAGCTCATATTAACTCATAGCCCCTTAAAATATTCTGTGTGTTCAGTGGATCAAGAATTATTTTTATTATTAAAAATGTGACAATCAAACACTTGATTTTTATTAAAATTATGACTCAGGAACTCCAAGCTTGTGATTTTCTTGACAATCTCTGTATAGCAGCTTCCACTATTGTCACTTACGCTGACAGATTTTTCATTAGTTATGCCAAAATAAAAATAGATTTTTAACTACCAAGAATAAAAACTTCATCAGCTGCTCAGCGCGAGATCACACTTTTATTGAAGATTCCTGTTCATAATGAAAGGAGCCTAATATCTGAAAATTAAAACCAAACAAAGAACCTATGAATTTATACAGCTAAAGTCGTCAAAATAAAGTTGAAAACCAATATGAACATTGCTTTAATTTCAAGAAAACCTTAAGAAAAAGAAGTACTGTCAAGAAATGGTAGCTCAGTGGAACTGTATCATGGGGTACCTAAAGCACCATGCTTGCCTCAACTGAGCCACCCCAGGCTGCTGCTGTTAACAGATCCTACAGGTTACATTAGTGACAGAGAAATCACAAAATGTAGCAAGTTGCATGTGCTCAGTCTGTCATGGTTGATAATAATTATCCCTGTCCCATTAAAGAAACAAACCAGACTATCTAGATCTGAGAAAACAGCTTTCCAATATCTCAGAATGAAAACCAGCCACACCCCCCCACACACTCCTCACCACAACCTGTGATTAAGCATAACCATTTCTGTGTGATAATAAATAATATGTTTTTCCAAAGTTATTCTTATAGTCCACATGTGGATGGACTCTAGCGTAACTGAAACTGTAGTACAAATAAATGCAATTATACAGCTTATGCAGTGCACTTCTTCCTCAGCCTCATTCTCCCCTCATGTTCCCTCCCAGCCTATGCTGAGGAAACAGATTTTGCATTACTATTGTTAAAATACATAATAAAAAAAAAGCTTTTAGCTTCCTGTAATTGGAATATATACTAATGTAGTAAGACATGAAGCAAATATGAAATTGCAGATAAATTGCCATAATAATGATTGACCTTTGTAGCAAGGTCAAGTTCAATTAGCAGATTGATGTAAAAATAGAGGTTGTAGCACTTATCAAAAATGAATAACATATTTCCATATTAGGATAAAACATTACACTAGAAAAAAATAAACAAAGAAACAAAACCCCTATTTTGGATATAAATCGATACTAGATTGTATGTACAGAGAAGAAACTTTATCTGCAGTTCAAGTATTTAAACTCTTAACTTCCATTCATGTACAACATGTTGATCTCACTCTCTGTTCTCATTAATCAGGGCATGAAACAGCTGCAATACACTGAAATAGGATAAAACACTTCACAGGACTGTGACTTGGTGCCCAAGATTTAAGAGTCTTGGTGTTATTACACAACTCAGCTAACTTAGAGCAGTATTTCACAGCTACCATTTGGAGCTTCAATAGTTGTTGTGCTTAAATTACACATGCTCTGACTAGAGAGATTTAAACCAACTAAGTCTAACTGATTTTGATGACAAATGTAAAAATACCATCCCATCCTTAACCTTTTCTAAATGACCAGTCACTGTTAGACAGTGATTGCTCATTGCAGTTGGTATTTTACTCAATACTCAAGTCTATAGAGACAAATTGACACAAGTTTCATGGATGCTATAGCCCTGTGATCTGCAAAATCCTGATATATTTAGAATTAGAAACAGGGAAATTTATCAACAGAATATCTAAGCATTCCTGAATTTTTGTAGTGTTTCTGATTTCCACAGATACAGAGACCACATGCTTTAATCTAATTCAGTGGCTGCCCTACATCGGAAGTCTATACTGGCCCTAATTTTGGTTTACTGTATGGCAAATAAAATCCTGGACACAAATTAATCATGCTTTGAATTACATTTCTAGTATTTTCCCAGTAACAGTCTTAGCTTAATACTCTACTTCAAGAATAGCTAAGTCAATAAAACCTTTAATTCCATAATAACTCAAATGTAAGGATCTCTCACCTATATAGAGACAAATATTAACGTATTTCCCACTACCAAAAAATTCATCTTTAAGTGAGAAGGCTGGAAATCTAATTTGAGTGATGGCAGTAAAATTATACTAGTGAAATACCCAAGACAGAAAAAAAAATGTACAGCAGAAGAATGTACAGCAACAAGCACTTAGAAGAACTAACTGTTTACAGACAGTGAAAAATCCTTTTGATTATCATCAAAACTATTTAGAGGAAGCAGAAATATAGGACGGCTATTCCAGAGGCTGGAAATCTATTCCCAGCTTGACTGCGGGTTTTATGCGTGAGCTGAAACAAATCAGTTACTGTGTGTTCTACGATCTCCACACTGAAAAAAATACCTTTTTTATTCTCCTCCACATGAGTCTGGTTGTGATTTCTTAGTGTTTTATTGAGCATCTTACTAGAGGTGGTATTTCATTTTAATCAAAAATGTTCATAAATGGCTTTTTGAAAGATGGGGACTTCAGAAGTAATAAAAATTGAGCTAAAGAAAACTTCCCATTCCCTATCCTTATAGATCAGAATTACAGGAAAGAACGTTGAAAAGTACAGAACTGTAAACAAAGCTGCAGGACAAAAAACTGCATTTTGAGACAAGGAATAACAGAGAAATTTTTAAATACTTGTAATATGTAACTCATACTGGTATTGTAGGTTCAGATTAAATATATTCACAATTAAGGAGCATAGTTGTTGCAGAATCACAGAATAGTTGAGGTTGGAAGGGATCTTAGGAGATCCATCTAGTCCAGCCCACCTCACAAAGCAGTCACCTAGAGCAGTTCAGCCATGGCTACCTATATTTCAGCCATGGCTACCTATATCCAGTAGAATCTGGGGTATATCCAAGGATGGAGACTCAACAAATGCCCTAGGCAACCTGTTTGAGTGTGTGATCACCCTTAAAATACGGAGGAAAATAAAAGTCAAAAATATGTTTTTTCTTGTGTTTAAAGGGTATTTTCTGTATTTCAATTTGTGCCCATTGCCTCTTGTCCTCTCACTGGGCACCACTGCATCTGGCTGTTCTCTTTACACTCCTCAGATATTTGTACATATTCATATGATCCCCCTCAGCCTTTCTTCTCCACGATAAGCAGTCGCAGCTCTCTCAAACTCCCATCATATCAAAGATGCTCCAGTCTTTTAATCATCTTCATGGCCTGTCACTGTACTCTTTCCAGCATGTCCATGTCTCTCTTGTACTGAGCTGCCCAGAACTGCATGCAGCACTCCACGTGTGGCCCCACCAGAGTTGAGTGGAGGGTCATCTCCCTTGACCTGCTGGCAATACTCCTCCTAATGTAGCCCAGCACAGAGTTGGTCTTCATTGTCCCATGGCCTTTCTCTGCCAAGCTGTCACACTGCTTTCCAACCAGTCAGCCCTCAGCCTGTACACTGGTACAGTGGGATGGGATTCTTCCTTTCCAGATGCAGGATGTTGCTTTTGTTAACTTCATGAAGTTTCTGTTGGCCCCTTTCTCCAGCCTGTCCCTCCCTGTATGGCAGCACAGCCATCTGCTGTATCAGCCACTCCACTTCTCCTCAGTTTGTATTGTCCATATACACTCTGCATTATCATCCTGGCCATTAATGGAGATGTTACACAGCGCTGTCCTCACTAACAACCTGAGGGGTACACCAGTAGTGACTGACCTGTGCCACTGATCACAAGACTTCTTGCTACATCACCTTACAAGGGACTGAGGTGAGGCAGGCTGGTCTGTACTTCCACAGGACCTTCTTCTTGCTTTATCTGAACATGAGTGATATTTGCTTTCTTTCAGTTCTCAAGAGCCTCCCCCAGTTGTCTTGCAAAGGTAATGCAATGCCATCAAGCAGTTTCCTTAGGACTTGGAGATGTAGCCCAAGATACTCAGTTTTGGGCCAAGATACTTGTGTTAATGCAGTTTAAGTGTTCCCAAACTTGATCCTTCTTCGCCTTCCACCTCCCACTGCTTTTGGGCACCTGGAACTGCAGAAGGCTGGTCTGAACAGCAAAGACCAACACTGAGTATCTTGGCTTTTTCCACGTCCCTGATTAATGAGTCCCCTAACTCATTCAGCAGTTTGCCCTAGTCTTCTCTCTTCTGCTGATGTACCTATAGAAGAGCTTCTTGTTGGCCTTCACATCCCTTGCTAGATTCTGCTCCAGATGGGCTTTGGCTTTACTGACCCCAGCCCTGTATGACTGTTTCTCTGAATTCCTTCTGGGTCACCTGTCAGTGCTTCTGCCTTTTGTACTCTTCCTTTCTATGTAGGTTTTTTCAGAAGCACCTTGTTCATCCATGCAGCAGACTGCTATTAAGACTGTAGGACTATCTCAAACAGCCAGATTGCTACTTTCTGTCCTTCACTCTACCTTCCATTAAATCTAAAAGTGAAATTCCCTGTAGTAAAACCACACCTTTTTTCCAAGACTGCTTTTCCTATAATTCCTCACAAACATTCCTTACAACATTTTCTTCCCAATGCAGATTTTCTTTTATGAAAATCTAGCATTTCTAGACAATATCTGGAGCCCAAATTGGCACCAAAAATCCTAGTTCCAGTTACTGTATTTTAATTCTTTTACAGTTATTAAATTTAGTAGGTAAGTATTTTATAGCTTGGTGTATTTTGGAAAAAAATAAAAGTACTGTGCCAAACAGATCTGAAGTTTACTTCCAGGCCACTAACAGTCTTTGGTAACCTCTTGTAGGTGGCTTATTCATTGCACCTCTATTCTGAACAGACGGAAGAAGAATAATACTTCCTCACCTTGAAGAGACATTATGCTGATACATTCACTTGCTTTTGCAGTTACGTATAAACATTACATGTGTACCTACTGAACCACTACAAATTTTGGAAACAGCTTATTACTACAAGAGTGCTGGCTAATTTTAGTACTTAAAAGGAGCTTATGAAAAAGGGACATGGGCATGTAGTGATAGGACAAGGAGGAATGGCTTTAAACTGAAACAGGGCAGGTTTAGTTTAGATACAAGAAAGAAATTCTTTACTGTGAGGGTGATGAGTCACTGGCATATGTTGCCCAAGGAAGTTGTGGATTTCCCATCCCTGGAAGTTTTCAAGGCCAGGTTGGATGGGGCTTTGAGCAACTTGGTCTCGTGGAAAGTGTCCCTGTCCAAGGCAGGGGGATTGGAACTAGATGATCTTTAAGGTGCCTTCCTACTCAAACTATTCTATGACCCTATGAATTGCCCAAACAGCCACATGCTTTTAATAAAAGACAGGGTTTCAGCTGTTTCTAGTGATTCTCATGGTAAAATCATATTTTCCTTCCCAGCCTTTAGCAGCAACCCTGGTGAAAAGAGAATTCTCATGTTACAATGAGTGGAGGAAATTCTTTTTTTTGAGACAAGTAGACTGGAAAGCAGAAAAATAATACACAACACACCCTCCCTTCCCCTCTGTTTACTGAAAGGAAATAAGAGCCTGTAATTACTTTGAATTCACATTCCCTTTGTGACCAGGCTCATTCATGTACATGCTATTTTCTCTCATTCAGAAAACACAGTAAAGCTTCTTCTCCAGAAACAAACATCTCTGACCAGAACAGGGCAGATCAGTACTTCTCGGAGTTTTATACAATGTGGCTCATGCTTGTCTACCCATCAAGGAACCTCTTCTCTGGCTGTATATAGGCTCCAGCTCTTACTCCATTGTCTAAGTCCTTGAGTTATGGAATACAACACAGTGCCTCACTTTAATTCATGGGAAAATCAGGCAGTGGATACCCCTGAAACATATTTCTAGGCACAGATGGAGAAGAAGGTAACTGGACACAGTTAGCATGAACATACCAAAGGTAAATCATGCCTGAACATTAAAGAATCTTTTCTAAGACCCCAGCATCATACAATAGAGTAGCACTTCCCATTCCATTTGCTGTTCAACAGCTTTTATTGCTAAAATACAATAAATGTAGTAGTCACTCGCTTGTCTCCTTTTGGCAAGTTGAGCTGTTAAGTATGGACTTCGCCTTTTCCATTTTAAAACTGGTTGATGTTAATTTTTTCCATTTAAAAAACTTAAATTGCTATTAAAAAAATAGGCCTAGTGTAAAACCAAGTAAAACTAGAAATATGGAATAAGTGTGCTAGAATAAAACTTGACTATAGTTGTTTGGTTTGGGGGTATTTTAGTTGAGGAAAGTACTTTCTGTATAAATACGTTCTCAGTTTTATAAAACCTGCCACTTTACATATCTATTGTATAAGAGGATTTGGCACCTTGAAGGTAAGAGAATCTATGTGTTTTACAGTGTGCTTGCTTTCAGGTAGTGATGCAACAGCTACTTTTCATGGGAGCTAAAAAAGGCAAATTCTACTTCAGCTTCAATAAAAGCTCAAAAGTATTCTGAAATCTTTGTTTAATGATGCATGCTCCATCTCTACTAACAAAATCAGAGGTTCATAAAGTACCTTGAAGAGGCATGGAAAGATATTTTAGTCCACATTTCCTCCAAGGTAATACTAACTTTATACGGATTTGCAGGAACAGGTTATCTATCATCTTCTTCAGGTATTCCATTTTATCACTTGAAACTTTTTCTGGTCCACTTTCATCTAACATCTGCATCCAAAGACAGAAACACACAAACACTAAAGGTGCTGCACCTCATAAGCCTGCATTCATTGTTTCTGCAGAGTTAATGTTCACATGTCCAGCTTCCAATCACAGAATCCCTAGACAGAATAATGAGGGCTCTAAATCTGGCTTTTCACATTACCTGTTTTCCTTTCTGTTTGAATGGAGTCTGCATCTGCCTTTGTCAGCCATCCTTGGACTATTCCCAGAAGACAATTGCCTAAGATGTTCTTAAAGCCCTTAGTTATGGAGATTCTCTACCACTGAAATGTATTCCCTTGTGTAAACCTTCCTTGTTGCCCTTTACACTCAAAGCGCTGTTGTAGGACAATGACACAGACACAAAACATCAATAAATGAACTCAAAACCCAAAGGCTGGTCCTAACTCACAGAGCTTTGTAAGGAAAAAAAACACTTGATAGGACAATTGTTACTACTCTTCCCTTGGTACACTCCAACTTTGTTCAAATCACACTAAGCGTTCATCAGGAGAAAATATTACGAACACACAGCTATTAAACGAGCCATAGGGTTGTTCTGCTTTTGGACCAAACTACTTTACAATTAACCAATCAATGACCAAACCAAATTTATATCTACAAGTACTTTTAAACAAAACTAAGATATAGAATTGCAAATGGTTTTCCACAGGGGATGTAGGTTATGGAAGTCTTATATCCTGCAATGTACTAAGATTAGGCTTAGCATACAGCCCTAGAGGTAGATATGATTATGCTGTGTGAAACTTCTCAATAAAGTACTATCTTCAAAAGCATTTATGAGCGAGAAGCTCTACTCTCCTCTGGAATGCAGATCAAGTGTCCTATTTATTTTACTGGCTTTTCACATAAATATGAAAAGCATGGGAAATAGTTTTTAAAAATAGGTATGGGTTAATCAGATTTCCTCTTATGTTTCCTGATCATGTCTCTTTGGTATCTGCTCTCTTCTATGTAAAGTACTTATATCCTCATAATTGCTTACTTATGTGTAATATAGGTACTATAAACTTCTGAGATTCATCCTATTTCTAAGCATTAAGTACTTAAGGAACATCTCCAGTTGCTCTCCTTCCCCTGTGACAAGAGCTAAAGGACTTTGCCTAGAAAATTTTGCCCATGCCGTCTCCTATGCTGTGGCAGTCATGAAAGGGAAGGTGCAACCACTGTTCAAAGTTTCAGGTCAAGCAGCCAACAATAGTTAACTCTGAATTGAGATAGTACCATTAAATTCTTCAATGACTGAGGCATGAGCACACATATTTTGGGGCCAGTAATTTCGAGCAGAAAGGCAGGGCAGGTGCTCCTTAGCACTAAACCCACCAAAACTTCTGAGCCAGAGCATCCCATTATCTTTGCACACTTGTGCTGGAGGCTGAGTTACATTAGAACTTTCTCCACACACTAAGAAAGCCACAAAAAACCAGCTAAAATCATTAAAAATGTATTAATCATATCTAAGCTGTATGATGAAAATTTTAAAACTACAGGACGATCTTCAATCTTCTCCAAATTAGCCAGGCTTCAAAGAACGGGCTAGGTAATTGTAGTCTTATGCTATCTTAATTCCAAGAAAAATAATTCTAGTTATTTTTTATAATGCTTTTTTTGTAAAAAACCCCTTTTGGCGGAATATTTTAAGAAAAAATGATTAGTCAAAAATCTCCTTTGCACAAAGATACTACAAGTTTAATAATATTTGCAGACAGTAGATAGAGATGCTGATCACAAGGACCTGGACGAGAGAAAGGTGACAACAAAATCAAAGCACCCGTATCAACAGTCAATTTCTGAGTCACCTGAACCTATCACTCAGTTCTTCCAACTGGATTCCTGATATGGTCTTACACTAGCAAGAAGTCCGGGAATAAATATGATTAATATTCATCTTTTTTTTCCCTCCTCCCCCCTTTCTTTTTGTTTTGTTTACTTTTACATCAAAGAGATGCTTCTCAAACAATTAAACCAAAATACACTTTGTAACTTGCTATGCTGGCCCCACTGATTCATCTGGGGAAACAAAAGGAAAACTGCACTTGCCTACTTATATGTATGATACACTGACCTTACTTGTCTGGGCTGAAACTACCATCACTAGCAGTTCCAGAGATGTAGCAGTTAACACCAAAAATAAAAACAGATGTTTCCTACAATCTAAGGCAAGTTTCAAATCAGCAGCGCTGACCTTAAACGCATCACATTAATTTATCCATCACCTGCAGAGACTGCAAGGGTGTTCCTTCAACACCACAGATAGTAGCTGATTTTCAAGTTGCCAATTGAAAGGTTATCAATCAGTGAAACTGGTTAACAGCACCCAGAGATGCCAAGAGGGCATTCATCAAGCTTCACTGAGCAGCAGCCTCTAAGGGTGCTCACTTGCTCTACAATTATCCAAACTGGTGGAGGATTATTCACCTCATGACGTAGTTGCTGCTCTTAAACTATCATTCAAGATGTTGAACAGGTTTTTCACACACGTAAGCACACAGCAAAAACGTAAGGTATTTTAACTACAAAAGAGAAAAAAAACTGTTCACCAGACTTTTCTCTCTAAATTACAAATCACAACTGCTAAACCCTCAGAAACTTTCACTTGCACTTCAGAATATAGCCCTATACACTCAGAAGGGGAGGAATATATCACTCTCCCTTCCATTAATTGGTATGGTAAATGGCCTGTGAACACAACACCATGAGCGCCAAGACAGAGCCTGGAAGACATGGTTTAATGTATTATACCTGTTAGTTAATGAAGATCTTAAACTCATAGGAGAAGCCACTGCAGCAAAACACATGGACAGGCACTGACAGGCTAATAGATGATGAGAACAGCAGAAGCCCCGAGGCAAGCTGTTTATTGAAGGTTAATGAGCTCCTCCATCTTCCTCATGCCCACCCCACCTATCTGGAGCAGCACCGAGCCACAGAAGCCCATTTAATTAATTGGTCCTGCTAGATACCAGGTCTTTTGCTTTTTATCTGCATTAGAAACTGGTTGGGTTATAACTCTGAATGAGAAGGTTGAAGTTTTCTTCATGTGTTTTCTAAATATACCTTTCAGGTTGATAGAATGAAAATATTAATTTTCTATATGTAAAAAAATTGACTGACCAAGTTTGGAAAAAAATCAGGGATATTGTGATTTTTACGTTTCTAATAGAGACCATCTTTTTTATTATTATTTACAATCCTTTATCTATTTAAGATTCAACTTCAGTGGGGTGGGAGTTTAATGAAAAACATAAAATAAATATTCCGACACATAAAGCAGAGTGACTGGAGGAGAGGAATTGTTTTCTTTGCAGGTTAGTAGGTGTTTTTAAACAAGTCTTATACTAGTTTTACTTTCTGTTGCCCTAAACACCAAAGACGAAGGCAGGATGCTCTTGCTCTGCCTTGGAGCGTCTTTTTGGTGCCATTTATATTTGGACCAAAATTGGGCTGAATTGGTCTAGGGCACAAAACAAGGAGTTACCACCCCAAATAGCCTGAAGATTTAAACAATCCAGATCTGAAAAGAATGCCCTAAGACATCCTGAAGAAGTAATATGTCTGTTTTTAACTAAGGAACAACAAAAGCTGTAATATTGTTTGAATACCAAAAGGAGACAAAGACATTTAAATGGAGTGAGAAAGGTGGTGTGATACATGTGAAATGAGAAAGAGGATTCTTAAAGCAGAACTAGCACAAAACAACGACAAGGAAGAAAAAAATACAAGATTATTAAGTCTAACATCACTAACAGTGTTGGAAAAAGCACACACGAATCAGCAAGGGTCTCTTGCAGTGTGAGACTACATCATCTGATTTAGAGTAACCATTCACATATGCTATGAGTAATCAAGAATTATTCATATGAATAATTATATTCATTACAAATAATCAGCAATCAAGAAAAACTACACTTCGGAGTCTCTGCATAAATTTGTTATCATTGGACAAATCTCTGTCCCTGAAATCTTACAATTCAGTTTAGCTGAATTGTTTAATTCAGTTTAATTCACCTGCCTAAAAACCTTGTGAGTAAGCAAATAGGATCAATATCGGAATACAGAGAGAAGTTACATTGTCAAGAGGAGGGACATCTTTCTGGATAAGCAAGCCCCAGCAGTATTAAAAAGGAGACTGATATAAAGTACATCTCCTCTTACTGATAAGTCAAATAGAATATTCTTGTTCTAAGGATAGCTGGAAACTGGTTCTAACCAGTTGTCTGAGGAAGTTCCACAAAACAAGTAAAAATACAACAAATTTTAAAATTACACTAACATTTCTCTAGTAAGAAAAAGAAATACTCTATGAGCAGAGTCCAAACAGAGTAAAAATGGATTTCCTCAGTAAAAACTGGGGAAAAATTAAAAAGTGGAAACCACTGTTTATTTCAGAAGAGTTGTTGTATAATATTAATACAGAAAATTCTTTTTCTGTCTCTAAAGAAGGATTCATGCATTTTTATCTGCAAATCAGGATTTATATAATAAATGACCACATTTTTGTATGGAGTGACAATCAAGACGGATTCTTGAAATCGACAGAAATAAAATCTCCAGCACAGACTGGCCTGGATTACTACATGACGCTAAGTTTTACATGCAACATGCAAGAGTTACTCCTGATCTTGATGGTTGGCAAAGGCTATAATTAATCCCAGAAATTACTTTCGATAATTGTGCTAATAGTGAGGATGAAAATAATAAGGAAGCTGTCTATAGGAAGGAATCACATATCACCTTTCCATGGGACCCAAATGTAGCTGAGAATACACAATCCCAATAATGAAATTAGTTTATAATACAAGACACAAAGACAGCTCCGCTACCAACTTGGTACCACTTGTAAGGAATTTTGATACAATTTAAATTTAGATATGACAGTGACAATTTGAACTTTAAAGGAATATAATTAACCTGCACAAAAATTATTTAATCCTTTGTAAGTTCTAAAAGTTATAATTATGAAGCAACAAATTACCACAAAGCAAAAGTTTTCTGCACTGTTTCAAAAAATACATTGTAATTATTTAAAAATTTATTGCACATTGTGACAGCAAGAAATTATTAGGAAACAACAGGAAACAATAAATATTTTTAAGTACCTTTCTGAGTACTCTTAATCTTTACTCCACTCTTTTATATAGCAGAATGTCACAGACACTTCCAATTCATACACTACCTTGTGAGTAAATGCTGTGTCTAGTACTTGAACACAAAACAGTTGATGCCAATGAAATCTAATGCCAATGTTCTTTGTATACTTCCCATTTTATGTTTTATTTTAGGTTCTATACCTGAAATTTCCAGGTGTTATTTCTCTAATCAAACCATAAAAACTTTTGGAAAAGCTAGTTCTTACAGCAACTTCCGAAGTAACACTTTGTCACACTATCATGGGAAAAGGAGAACACGAGTTTTATAATCTCCCAATACCCTACATCTAACATCTTAAACAAATATAAAGACAAAACACAGAGTCCCTCTAAAAATTATCATTTCCTTTTAAATTAAAGAGAGCAACAAAACTATTAATTCCTTTTTTATAAAAACTAGATTATAGCTAATAACCACAAGGGGGTAGTAGTGTGATGGCAATGCTCAGGTGCAGTGTCCTGTGCCAAGCAGCACACAGCAACGCAAGCACTCTGGCTGTGTGAAACGAGCACATTTCTGCAGTGGGCTTTTGAGTCTTTACAGCACACATACAGAACCTACATAAATGTGGCCAATTGCAGTATCAAGATCTGAAATTTGCGAGACTCAAGGGAGAAGTGATGTGAGATATCATTTCATTCTATAAATGTTTTGTTATGGAAAACCAGAAGTCTCAAATTAACGTTTAGTAAGAAAATACATAAAAGAATTTTGGCAGTCATTTACTGAATGCTGACATTTTCAATCACTAAATTATGGAAGAGTAAACATTTTTACTCAGGCAAGTTGCTAAGTTATCTGTGGTTAATCACTTCTGCTCTTACGTATACATTTGGATTTTCTATACATGAAAGAGGATGCCCAGGCTTTACTCTTATAAAAACACAGGTTAATTCTTATTCTCTTTTTAGTATAAAATACAGTCAATCTTTTCTTCTCTTAGTTACATCAGCCAGTATCATAAATAACTCACAAGAGTTGGTCTAGTGAAAGTCACTTGCCTTTTTTAAGTAAAGTATATAAATATTTATTAGATTTCTACTGCCGGCAACATAATAGAGAAGAAAAAAGGTGGAAGTGGTTACTTTCTGTATAAATAACTCTAAGTACATACAAGTTCATACAGTTCAGCTAAGCTTTATAACAAATTGGTTGTGCTATGTGATTTGTTGTTATTCAGGTACATAGATTCACAGACTTTTTATTATTTTACTCACATATATTCTATTTTTGATCTATAATAACATATATTACAAATATGTCTTATTTTTAGACATATAGGGGTCCCAAATACAGTTGATAGCATTGCTATATGGTCAGAGCTTGCCTAGTGAATACAGCCAGGAAAAGAAAGGAATCTTGAAGTTCCCAAGCCAAGCTGAGCTACAGGCCACTGACTTGTTCCTCTTCAACCTTTCTTTCCCTGATGTTTTCACAAGTAATATGTTGCAAAGTCAAATTCCAGCCTTCCTACAATTTCTGAACAGGAAGCATTTGTACTAAAACCAAAAGAAGTATTGTTAAGGGCTTGCCCAGACTTGAAAGTTGGTGCACATTATGCGAGTGTTTGACACAAGATCCCTAACCCAATGTGCAGTCACTCTTACCCTCAAGCAAAAGCATCACATTCCTGTTTGGCTTAATCCCCAGTTAAAGCACTTCTCCTTTGCTGTCAGGATGATTCATTAAATCAACACCAGAAGGAAAGAAAAAGTTCAGAATGGGGCAACTTATCTCATGGTAAAACCCAGTAAAGTCAGAGTAGACAAGTGAGGTTAGGTTCAATCATCTTCAGCAATTACCAACAAAATTCAAGAGCAGAAAACTTATTTGCCACACTAACTCTCTCTGAAAAAGGGGAGGTGTTTCTTAATTAGGAATTTTAACTGCCTGGTTAAATACAATGTCATGTCACTTTATCTGAATGATGTCACCATTTTTAATAATATAAAATTAATATTAAATACTATAATATTAATATCGTGATAATATAGTATTACCACTAAGGGATTATTTGTTAAGTTAATACCCTCCCCCTAAGCCAGATGAGACTAAGTAGTTTGTTCTGGCACAAATATATTGGTAACTAAAATGCCTGTGTTAAACAGGCTTAAAATGACCATAATCAAAGGGGATTAGAAAACCTATTCTTGTTTTTGCTAATTCACATGTTTGCTAAGTATTTTACAAAACAGTTGCTTTAACTGTAAAATAAGGCAGAGTCAATTCTTCCCCTTTGTAAAGCTCTCCACAGTACAGCAGAGAAAGACTTTACAAAACAGTAATAAAACAGGAAAACGCAATTTGAAAAAACTACAGTGTTTTAAGAACATGACAAGATTTGAAAATTTCTTATAATTTTTTTAAGTACTTCCGCCCTTTCATTTGCAACAGTCAAAGCTTGCAGGCACTCAAAGAAGGTAAGAGGGATAGCATATTTTTAGGTTGAGCTGCTGATACATAAAAAACTTAACCACCTTGTGTAAGATCACAGTGAGTCAGCACCAACAGAACAGTCAATTGAAATCCTAATGCCATTCTCAAACTAGTGGATTGACTAATTTCTCACATCCAGTTACTCTACTTGTATTTTATGCAATATCCCGCTCAAATCATGAAGTTGCTTCTGTAAATAGAATTTTTCATGTTACAGCCCACTCTTGTAAATCAACCAAGGAAAAGTTTCATTACTTTTTAATGAACTTCTGTGATCTCACTTCCCATGTCATATTGTATATCCTTGCTTAATGCCAGATATATGGTCAAGTTGGGCATTCCAGATGACTGACATCAAAGAGTTTTAATGCATCTTCTAAGAAGGATGTTTCCACAAAAGATCCTGATCACAAAATACATAAGCTAAAACCTAGATACCATTATATCTGTAAATCAATAAACAATATTGTTCAGAATCATCTGTTCTGTCTCATGGGAAAAAAAACTAACATACCTTAAGTTTTTTTCATATAAAATGTCCATTTCAAAATGCCAAAAGATCCTAATAAATGATGCCAAAGATCCTAAGTTCACTCTCCCAGTCTCAGGAAAGGTCTCCTGCAGAAAAAAGGCATCTAAGAAGTAGTCTGAAAGAAAACCAGCTTCCCCTGAACCTGATCACTGAAAGCTCCAGTGTTATCTGCTGAAAATAGGGTCATGTCTTACTTACTCTGCCAAAAACTGTTATAGATGACATTGGTCAAGAATCTACACAAATACCAAGGTCTCTGCTTCTACACTTTATCTAAATCTGTAAACCTGCATGTTTCAAACTTCATTGAGAGCAATAAGAGCTGCTTCCCTGGTCAACATTGAAAGCTTTGAAGGAGCCAAGAAGAGTGTCATAAATGCAGCAAAACCATCCCTGTACAGCAGAAGCCACGTAGGTCTTAGTGCTGGGAGAAGGCAATTCCATTTGGTTGGTAGGTAACCAAATGACATGCCCAGACAGGTTAGGGAAGAACCCTTGACCCTTAACAGCACTGGGGAGTCAGCATTTTCTGGCATTGCCTTAAATGCAGGCACTTGACAGCCTTGCTCCAATTTCAAAATTCTCTTTCATCTCTTCGTTCACAAATGAACCAAAAGGAATGGACAAAATACTTGGTTGCTAATATATTCCTACTGTTGCACATAGGAAACAGTTGCATTTCTTAACATTCTGTTGCAATTTCCTGACACCTCCCAAAGCTACAGCAGCATAGACTATCAGTTCCACTACATGGGAAGTAGCAAAGATGTGAAATTCTGCCTGGAGATAGTCATCACACAAAGATTTCTTGAGCTGTATGTTACATTTCTAGAGCAAAAATGAGATGCATGATACACCTGCTTGTGCTAAGCAGTCTGGAGACTATGAAATGGTTAGTTTACTTTTTAAAGAACATCCTCATAAACATGATGCCCTCTAAAGTACCTGAAAGACTATAATAAAATAAGTAATATATAGTATATATTTATATATTTTAAAATATTTAATACAAATCGAGAAAATTGAAATTTATAAAACCAAGGCAAGGCATACAATACAAAATTTGGAATGGAGAAGGACAGACAGTTATAGGGTCACTGGATGCACTTCCTACACATCACCTCCTTGCTCCTCTGAACATATCAACATGAAACCTTTTGTTACCAATTGCTCAAGAGCTGGAAAATTAACTGCTACCTGAGGAGCACATGAGGGCTTGTGGGTACTATAGCAGAAAACATTCAAACCTCAGAATAAAGATGAGAAACAGAAGAAAAATCTACTGACACTTCCATCAAGGTTTTTAAAATAGCACGCTTAAAACCACTCAACTTTAGTTGCATTAGAAAGTGGCAGAGTTGTAATGACAGTTGTCTGTGTGACACCAGACTTTCACAGATGCTGTGAAAGTCAGACAGATTTATTAGCAAACTGAATTTTTGCCAGCATAAGTGACATCAGTTGTCTGAAGAATTATAAAATGTATTAGGAAAGAATTTTAACAAACTGTACTAGAAAGCGTTTGGAGGTTTTTGATAGTTTGTTTTGATTCCTTATGAAAAAGAGTAATCACACTCTGATCCCATACTCACAATGACACCAGTTTCTCTTATATCTCATAGACCTCACACCTCTGCACAGACACACAGTGGCTGAATGAATTGCAAAAGTGCACTTGTCTAACCCTAACTCTGAAGGAATCAAGTCCAAAAAGGTTTTTTTGAACTGTCAAATTAGACAAATTAATGTCAAATCTATAGTAAAGAGATTCTCAGACTGTATACTCCAGTCACTTGATAATTATAAATGGTCGGAATGAATGGTTTCAGTTAGAGACAGTACTCAATTTAAAGACCTCTATGTTCCACTTCCAGGAGAACAACAATATCAAATGTCCACAAATCTTTAAGAAATGCAATGCATTTAATGTGAGAACATAGAAATAAAAAACTCCATAAAATGCTAGCCCAGACTGTGCCCTTCCACACAGATAGAAAATACTTCTGAATTAAAGACTACATTATTTAATACAGTCATAAAAGCCTCCTCTTGCTCATAAAATATATACCTGTTTTAAAAAATAAACTGACCCAGAGCACAAAATACCCTAGACCAGCAAACTGAGTCCCAATGTGATTACGTTATTCATTGGTTAGGCAGTTGCGATTTTGAAACAAGCCTAAAAAATTTATGCATTTCTCATTATGTATCTTGGTGTAAAGAAATGTTGGGTTTTTTTCAAGAAAACCACTATTGGGATCAACTTTCCAGATTCAAAAACCCTCTCTACTTCTTCCCTAAGTAACCTCAGAAAGACTTTAACATCTTCCAGCACCAGTGTTTCCCATGATATGTAGCGTAGACGTTGAAGTTAGACAACGCCTCAGCCATCAGAGAAGGCAAGGAAGTCATTATTTGGCCTTTGTACACAGCCTTTGATCTCCACGTGTTTTACAGCCAGGTTATTTTCAATGTATCCTGCAATGGATATAAACCAAATTATCATAACTCAGAGAAAGCACTACTTTTTGCTTATTAGAAGATGCAGCTTTATAGTCATGATCTCCAGAAGCGGATGTATTATTCTTACACCTCCTTCTGTGTTTTTCTAGCAAAGAACACTACCATATAATAAAAAAGGAGTGTTAAGATCCACAGTTTACCAAAATATGTGCATTAGCCATTGCTGGTTCAAAATATTTTATGACCAGAAGTTCTAAAAATTGGACTGTTCATATCACAAGACAAGCCTGTTTCACAAAGTTTAATGGAAGATCAGTTTCATAAGTAGAAAAAAATCTGAAAACATTATGAGAAGTGTGGGGGTTTTTAACAGAAACTTAATAGTTTCAGGAGGATGTAGAGGTGTAATACAGCCATCAGCAGGTAATTTTAGTATCTCATTTGTGCATAATTTCCATATTCTGACACTTCTGAAGAAACGGGTTCGTGCAATTTTTCTACTCTTGTTTCTCAGTTACCCCAATAATGTAGGTCCCTGCACCGCTAGGTAAGGCTAGTAAATAAAAGCCTTCAAACATGTGAGGACAGGGGTTTTTCCACTGATGTGTCATGTCTCTAACTGTGGAATATATAAATCAGTATATTCCATTTACTGCCATCAAAAATTTGCGTCTCCATCTACACAACAAAATCAGGACCGCGACAGCTGCTTTGCTAAATCACTTCCTCCATCTCTGCTTGATCCAGAATAGAACTAGATCTACCTTTTGCAGCTGAAAGAATATATTCTCAGGTTATCCATCTTTCCTCTCTGCAAGTAAAAGGAATGCTGCTTCCAAAGGAAGGGTAGAAGACAACACCAAGTACATCCTCTCTTGCAGAGGACTTCATATGAAGTTTGCTAAAAGTACTTCAGCAAAGAAGACAAGATTAAGGATAAACTATACTTGAAAAATTAGCACTTTCTCAAATTGCTACATTACTTGTAACAAAAAATGTGGAACAGCAGGTACCTAATACTGCTTCTGCAAATTTCATAAAACTATGTGCCTATGGCAATTCAGGAACCTAAAGACAGATATTATAGGTGCCTATAAATTAAAGTCATACTGCAATGCAAAAGATACTCAATAACCTGATTCACTGAGCCTTCTCCAATTGCTTTAGAAAACAGAAAAATAGATGCAAGTAGTTCCTCTCCTCATGCAAAAACTAACGCAGAACCACTCCCTGCTTTACAAACATTTTTTTTCTGATTAGTTCAGCCAGAGCACACCCAAGCTGCAGACACGCTCTCCCCGGCAGCATGACCTCTCACAACCTTCCTGGTAGGCTTATGCAACCAGGAAACCAATAACAATTCTGTGTAACTTGGCTAATTTCAACCTATTAGGCCATTTTAAATTAAAAACAAATAACTGACCCCAAATTCGGAATCAGCAAGAAAAAGTTATTTGGAAAATGAGTGTGAAAGCATATTGAAAATTCTGAAGGCTCTGACATTTCTTCCTAATTTTGATTCAAAAACACAAAAGTGTTTCACTTCAATTAATTGCTCCTTTCCAGTTGTGAAAGAGAGCATTTTAGAAATCAATAATCTTTCAAAAATGGAACCGTTTGAACGCTACATGTGCATTTCTGCCACAATTTCAAATTAAACTTTCACCTCATGCTTGCATTAATCAGATGCTTTGTGACAAATTATTACTTCCATAAGTCTTCAGAAATTGTATTTCACTGGTTTTAGTTCAACTTAACAATATCCTTCATCAGAAGACCATTTAAAAATTAATGTTAAAATAGTTTCCTAAGGAAATAGTCTTTTTGAACATTTACATGCAGACTAATAGTAAAATTCATACCTATGCATGACGTGAACATAGCAAACAGTTTCCAGTGTCACTGAACTATGCAAAAAAGTTTTCATATGGATACATGAGTGTAAGCTCATGAGCACCAGTGGTACACCTAATGCTTACGAAAATCTTCTATGCTGCAAGCGTATCTGCATACAGATAGGCCACATCTCCATCTCCTCATCTGTAAATGATATCAGAAGACTGGATTTATTTTTTTTTCACAACAAAAGAGTATCTTCTCTTTGTGGTACCTGTCTTCATCTGGGATCAGTAGGTTCCAATCACTCAACAAAAAAATCCTAAGTGGCAACTGAGACAAAAGTCACCACCTGTAGACAACTTTATGGCAAATTTAAGGAACTGCACACCACATACATCATACTGCTTCAACAAGCAGCGAAATTACGTTTTTAGGGAGGGGTGCAGAGAAAAATCAGAGCAAGAACATTCCTCATTATATATCACGCACATTGATCCCGCTTCAAAATAGGCAGATGAACAGGAGAGGACAGTAAATTTTCTACACAGCGTAAGGGGGGAAGCATGAAAAGAAAAAGAACGGCCATCATCTAATTGATTCCAGCTAAGTGATCTTACCACAGAAGGAGACAAGATCTTTGGCAAACAGCTAAATTTTGCTATATTTTCCTAAAAATAGCAGCTCGTCTGAAGCACCGGACAGCTGAAAAATGAAGATGTACTGGTTTTTTAAGTGGAAGTGGTTCCAGTCTGGTTTACTTTCTGTCTCCATCTGCTGGTAAGTCACACTGCCATGTTACATAATTTGATATTTTATAACTTCAATAAAATGTCTTTAGAATATAATAGGGTGGTGTAAATTCCCTTAGTATCAGCAGAATTACAGCTGAAAGTTTATGGGAAAAAAGACCATTAAAAAGTTTCACCTCTTCAGCTGCATTCAACATTGCTTCAAATAGAACAAAAGTGTATGCCTGGAGCTGAAACAAATATACAGTCTTCAAATGGCTCATTTTTATCACATTTAAGTAATGATTTACTTTAGAAAGACTAATTTACATTATTTCCTTTGGCCCTAAGAAAAGCTTGCACTTTTGCCATCATTCTAGTCTACTCTTTATTTTCTCAAATAGCTAAAAATGATTTAAAGAAAATCCTCAAGTTTATACACTGAATTATCAAATAATAACAAAACCGAAACTTTTATACACACACACATAGTAACTGTTTGAAGAGAGACTATAAAGCACCGCTGTTCAGCACTTTACTGTTACTTTAATACTCTGAGACAAACAGAAATCCCTGGCAGGTCCCCAAATTGCTCTGTATTCCCACTCAAGCTTTGCAAGATAAAATCTATGTCATAAACCTGTTCACAAGCAAGCTCCTGATAAACTGACCCTAGATTCATTGCAACTGAATTTATCAAGCACCTATTTTTGTCATGACCACATTTATAATAATCATGCCAGGTTAAGGGAGGATAATACAGCAGGGGAAAAAGGAAAAATAAATCAATACACTCAACAGATACACACTAATATAGATAGCCACTGGAAGAGATACCAGCCTGCTATAAACTTTAAGTTGAAGTTGCAACTAAAAATAAGGTTTTCCTTTGGAAAAATTGATTTTTATTTACAAGTCAGTCTTTAAGTTTTGCATCAATACAATTATTTCACTTCAAAATACTGAAAGACAACATAGGATTATAATTATTTGGAAACAGATAGGAAGCTACACAATTTGTGTTTAACATGGTGAAATAATTGTAAATAAAAAATATAATTTATCAAAATTTGCCTTATCTATATTCAGCTCCTTGTCAGGGTGTAAGGTTGATTTGGTTCAACGGTCTTCATATTAAAACAGAACTGCAGAAAGGGTTTTTAAAAGGTCCATCCTTTAAATATAAGAAGAAAAAATGTGGTTAAGATAATTATGCATATTATATTCTAACCACACTAAGTGCAAAAAAAAATTAACATATATTGACTCTGTGATCCTGATAGAAAAGCAGAGCAACCATTTTTATGTTTTAAAATAAAATACCATATTTTATTTTCTCTCCAACTACCTGACAAATGGCTGGTGAAGCCTTTGGAAAGGCTGAGAAGAGTCACTTCAACATATTCTTCTCAAAAGCACAGTCCAGGGCCAGAGAGGGAAGGATTTGAAAAAACAAGTTTCTTCTCTCACTTAGCAGCATTTTTTCAAGAAATTGAGATAGGAGGCAGTTTTAAGATACGAATCAATTGTTCAGTTAATGAACTAAAATTTACCAGCATGCAACTTGACCGCCCACTTAGCCATTCCAGATCCAGCTCACTCAAGCCCTTCTTTGATCATGAGAAAGTATTTATGTTCAGAGAGAAAAATATTTTTTAGTCAATCTCGACCCCTCTGCAGCACCTCTGCAAGCATGTACATCAAAAGACAGGTATGCTGTCGCTGGCCACTTCTAATATCCCAGTTTATGACCCAAGTCTTGGATGAAAAGAGGCTTCTGCAGACTAAATAGCCTCCTTGTAAAACAGGGGTTGGAACCAAAAGCCAGGCAAAACCACTTCTTCCATCAAGCAGAAGCTATTTTACTGAACTTTTGCAATGTAAATTTCTTATTTCCATTCCATGTACCCAGGAAAAACACCTGTAAGGAAACCTTGGCTGCATCACATTGATGAAGCTCTCTGTAGTCAAAACAGACAAGCAGTTGGGAGGCCCCCATCTTCTTGCATAGCCATGGAAAACTCTAAAACTGCCTGTTGCTCCCCATATCCAAATTCAAAAAGGCTTTGCATAGCATTAGCTCTTTGATGTAGAAAAGCGAAGACAAAAAGAAGTATAATTATGTTAATTCCTACACAACTAAAATGCTTATGATTTGGTAGCTCTGCATTAAAAATGTGTTATATCCAAACACCCAATGAAGCTACGTGGGGCTAGGTTCTTCAGATTTCACTTTACCATTTGCAGATATACCTGAGAACATATTACATCCACATTTTTTCATTTATGATTGCAATATTATGGATACAAAGTATAAAATAACAGGTTGAACACATCTTTGCGTTCAAGCTTGAACACATCTTTGTGTTCAAGCATCAGATTTTTAGTGGCTTGGGGGGAAAAATGCAAAGATTTCCAAGTAATTTCTAAAGAGATTCTCACAAGTAAACCTTAGCAAATAAAGCCTTATTAACAAGTATGCATAATGACTTAGTAAAATTAATTACTTTCCTTTTTAACCCATTAATCATCTGGTTTTCATTCTGGAGAAAGCCCAGAGTTTCATCTTCCTTTGTACTGCAACATTAAACCAAGAAAATTGCCAGTTGCAAAATAAACATCGTAATGCTTCATGTAAAGTTTCCAAGATTCTGGTGGGAGCTCTGTACAGAAGTATTTTTGTACTCCAGGTTACGACATTCTGTTATTTAAATATTAATAAAACAGTGATGTAAACCACATTAGAGAAGAAAACAAATCCTTTCAATTAAGTTTATTTTTAGAATAAGTCCCAGGATTCCGAATACAGCGGCATTTTCTGAACACAGAACACAGTTTTTACCTTAAGATTTCTCACTGGCAAGATTCCATAATCTACGTGGTTCGGTAGTGGGAGGTGAACTTTTGTAGAGAAAATAGGGCACCTCAGAACACTTCTGAAGGGCCAGTCAACACATTCAATAACTGCTACAAATGCTTAAAACAACAAAAATTGCAATCAAAAGTAAAATTTTCATGTTTTTTCATGGCATGAAACACCAAGTTATAAGGAGTTCTTTCAAGACCACTTAGTAAATTAAACTCTGAGGTATATAACAAAAAAATATTAGCTCATAACACAAGAAAAATGGGGATAAGCAGTGCTATACCAAACCTAATTTATTCAGGAGACTGAGGCAATCTGGCCTTAACCAGATTGTATTATCACATCTCTATATGGAAAAAAAAAAATAACAAAAGCTGTTATTTTTAGGGGGAAAATACTTTTTTTAACATTTCTGGATAATAGCCAGCAGCACAGGGCTATGTCAAGTTGATGGAATAACCCAACCTTACATATCTAAGCATCATGGTCACAGGAAACAGAGGCCAAGGCTAAAATGTGACCCATTGTAGGAGGGTTTGGATAATCTCAGAGTTTAAGTGGAGCAATTTCTTTCTCAAAAAAAAAAAAAAAAAAGATATCAACAGTTAAACTCACAGGTCACACTATATTTGTTTAGTATCCATAAAATATCCACTCACAATCTCTGTGTCACAATTCCACAAGGGGGACAATGTGCATGTCTCATGCATACATTCCCTCAACAGATCGGTCAGAAGTGAGATGAAGCTCTGAACTTTGTTACTCAAGAAGAGCAAATGCCATCAAGAAAACACTGTTTTGTCCACAGTCAACTGGCAAAGGCTCTACTGTACACTTCTTAGAAACTGTATTTTTTCATTCCTACGAAAACACCCACTGCAAATGGACAGCTGGCACTTTAACATATGTATTAGTAATGGTTAAAGTTTAATACCAAGCTTTTCAACAGAGGACCTTGAAGAGTTTGCTTACGTGCATTTACAAACTCAATTAGCTCGGGATACAGGGGAGCAAGAACCCCCCTGAACAGTGAGGAGAAACAGTAGAGTCCATGCCTAGCGTAGGGTTAATGAATAAGGCTGGCAGGCAAGAACCAAAGGCAGCTGCCAAAACCTCCACTTCTCTACTTTACAAAAACCATTCCTCCTCTGCAGCTGTGCCACTCCCACTGCCCTGTTAACCGAAGGTGCACATGCGGGCAAGCACGAACAGAACGTGGCTCCATAACGGGAATCATAAATACTGTGCTCCCAAAGAACGTGCAGCATGTATAAATACTCCAAAACAAAAACAATCTGTCACTAGCGATAGAGAGAGGTTTCCTAGCAGGCAGAATTCTGACACTCTTAAGGGTTAAGCAGGCAAAATGCTAGAGGTAAGGTGAAAAAAGGGAAAATTTAAAAAAAAATCTCCCCCAAAAACCTTAAACACCTCTCAAGCCCATTTAATGCTCATGATTCACACTCCAGATTACATTGATGTGCCAAGGTTTCCATTCTCAGGTGATAAACTGGAGAAGTTATTGGTCCCTGTTACTCTGCACTGGGAAATCCAAGCATGAAACACAGGTACAACAGGACCTATTAGAAAAATACCATGTTTAATGTGGACCTTTTCTTTTTGTGGTTGTACCAATAAAAGTGGGGCTGGTGAAAAAGGAGTTGAATTTTTGACACAAATTACTTCAATAAAGAAATATGCAGAAACCCCCTAATATTTAGCAAAACAGAGCTTAGTAACCAGGTACATCACTGAGGACACTTCTTCCAGAAATTCTAGTTTTCCCATACAGACACATTTGAAAACATTACATCAGTAAAGAATCATAGCATTTGACAAGAACCACAGTCCCATTTAGCAAAGATCAAAGATGGGGACAAATGTCAAAAATAATCATCATAAAAGCTAGCTTTTCTTCATACAATAGCAGCAGTATATAGGCTACATACCTTACATGCACATATCTCTCTAAGGGGAAGAAAAATAGCAACAGGCACGATACTGTATTTCATCATAGGTCTGGAAGGTAAGTGAACAACTAAAAAAACATGGGGACAAATAATAAAGAAGGAAAATTAATAACCTCTCAAAAAATGCCCAAAGGCAAGAGCGAAGTTCATACAACCACACTGCAAACAGTCCAAGCCTGGAACACACTTTAAGACCAACCTCATCTACATATGCTTCCTAAACATGATTTGAGTAAAAAAGCTCACTTTCAGCCATGAACATAATTTCAAGACATCCTTGCAATAATTTTCCATGTAGTAAAACCACATGAAAGGTAACCTAGAGAACCTGAATGTTATACAAGACAATCTACAAGTGAGTAACAGCCTGCACAAATATGTTACCAAAATTAAAATAAATAAGTAGGAGTCTGCACTGCCAGCCATCTCAATGATGTCTAATGTTCATCACAGCACAGAAAAATTAATGGGGACAAGTGAAATCAAGGGTTTCCTCACAAACTGGGGAACCATACTGGAGGTTATGTTCCAAATTTTTGTTTGTTTATTGGTTTTTTTTTTAGAATAACATGAATGTAAGAGGTAAAGGAATAGACTTCTACAGTCATTGAAAGTGTACCTGCTGCCTTAAGGTATCAATAAATACCACAACTGATGCAGGTACTTTTTAAAGTACAATAGCTGCTGGAGGTGGCCCAAAGCTGCGGGTCCTTTTGAAGACAGCAACTTCACTAGAAGCTGTTTAGTCATGAAGCAGTTGCCTACAGCAAAGCTAAAGGTGCATCACTTGGCAAAAAATACCTAGCAGTGTTGAAAGGGCTTCCGAAAAATCAGCATGACTTCATGAGTCAACAGACACTTCCCCAGAAAGCATCCTACCAAAAAAAAAAAAAAAAAAAAGGGTAGTTTTACTTCCAGAATGAAATAAAAATGTAGTTTTATAGATGTATTTAGACCACATAATCTTGTGAATTAGCATATCAGCTTTACATCTGTATACTTTTGAGTTCTCTGTCATTATTGTTCTTATGCTGTCAACATGCCAATTACTTTAGAATAACAATCAGTACCCAAAAATAACTAGTTTTGAATGTGTAATGCTGTATTTTACACTCATTCTTCAATTAATAATCTGGTTTTAGCACATGAGTTTACAACTTCTCAAGCCTCTTTTAATCTCACAAGTACTTTGGGTGCTGAAATTTTTCTTTATTTAAAATGAACTACGGCAGAAAAAAACAAACCCCTTCTACCAGGCTAACGCTCTAATGCCTAGGCTGCAGAAAATCCCAAATAGATGGTTTCATGAGTTACTGAGTCATTTGCTGTCAAGGCAAGTGAAATTATTACATTTGTTTAAGATACAACAAAAGCACATGACACCCTGTGTTATACATCCAGATACTACTGTCATGAACAGGGAAGCAATTCTGAGTACGGATGCCAAAATCCTGGGTTTTTTTCAGCATGGACTCTCAACTTGGAACACAGCTCCTTCCTTTTCTGCATTGATACAGCACTCCCAAAGGCAGATGCAGCAACTTGTTATGCCCAGATCTGATTCAAGGTCCTCTTCAAGTCAATAGCAAAAACTCCTTTGTTTTCAATGGGAGGAGAGCTAGGTTCCCAAAGGACTCACAGTTCAGCTTCCCTTTTAAGTACCTTTTCACCCCAGCACATACACAGCTATTCACAGCATTCTATCTCCTATTCCTGCATCCCTATTCTCAGCTCAACTGTATGAATAGAAAAATCTCTATTTCTGCATACTGCATTTAGATGCCAAATTGGGACCACTCCAGAAATGTTAACTCAGACACCATATGAAGAATTAGCCACCCATGTTACCCCATCTGTTGCCTACTGTACTTCAGACCAGCCCAGAACAGCTTGCCACATCTCATTTTCTTGCAACCTAAACTCAAGAATGAATTTTTTTGTTAAAAGAAACAATGCAAGAGACTAAAATAATATGGTTTTCTGTACTTTGGGTTAGGGACAACTGCTTCAGACAATGTTGCAAACAAATTTTCTTCGGCAACTTACTGATTTGCAAATCACATTTGTTAAATTGTTTGTAGCCTGCAAGAACCAAATAAAAAGGAAGTTTTATACACTAGACAAACAAAGAAATGCAAAAATAATTGCATTTCAAAAGAACTCTTCATTTTTAACTCTTTCTTTAATAGATGGAGACAACAGATCTACCACACTGCATACTGAATAGCACTTTACATGTATAAACGCTTAAGAAGTAAAATAATATCTGTCTTCTCAATATGTTTCTCAAACTTCCTTCTAAACAATACCCACCCAAGGTGAAAATGTCCATCATAAATAATTAAGAAACACAATTACCTCCTATGTTGTTATTTCATTAACATTTGTGTCAGTGATACCATTTAGGACTGTGGCATCTTGACTTTCACTTATGTTGTAGATAATAAAATGCTGATATATTTCTGGGAAAGTTATTCTCAGTAGAATCAGACCTGATCCAAGTACCCATAAGAATGTCAAAGGTGTTCTTCTATGGCATTTGGTCTTCAAGAACAAAAATTTCAAAGATAGACTGTGGAAATAGTTTCTATATTTTGCATCTGTTTTTCTTAGCTTGTTTTTACCACAATATTTCTAAAAATAAAACCTTACACCTCTTACAAGCGCTCACATGTGCAACTGTATTTGACTAAATCTAGAGGCTTCAGTGACTCTTTGCTAATGTCACCTCACAAAAGAGGAACCTGAAAGACACAGTGGATGGAAACACAACTTGTAGGCTGCCCAATCTTATGTCAAAACTGAAAGTAAATTAATGACTGCAGATTTCTTATGGAGTATAAACAGTACTGAAAAATCAAAAATTTTACAAAACTGAAAACCAGTGTGGTAAAGGCATGAATTGTGATTCAGGAATATGAACTCAATTCCCACCTGCTATAGGCTTTCTGATGATTGCATTACATAACTTTCCACTTCTCTTTTACACCCTCATTTCTGAGTTGAAAATAGCAAAAATACTTTTTTATTCATAGAACAGGGAAAAGATAAATTTAGTAATTTTGATGACTCATTCACATACAGTGGTCATGGGAGACATTCCAATATCCCGAATGTTAAACAGGCAGATGTTATTCGCAGAAATTTCAAACAATCTTTATGCAATATAAATATATACTGCAGTCTATTGAACAATCAGAAGGGAACTGTCTATTGCTTTAAAGAGCATTCATATTAGATGAAAACTGAAAAGACAATATGGCATGACGAATTTAACACAGTGTTAAATTGTCCTATTAAATGTTTTTAATATACATCTTCCTAAATAATTTAAGAAAGTGGTTTTATACTTCTATTTTATGGAAATCAGTTTAATGCCTGCACATATGCAGCTTGAACTGATTTCTTAACAGCTTCTTAATTTATTTCACTAGCCTACCAATGTGGGAGCATTGGTTACTTTTACGCAAGGGAGAAAGGATACCTGTAATCAGAGACTTTCTTGAGTAGAATACACAGTTTATTTCTAAATATACAACCTTTCTGTTTGTGTTTAAAAAACTTTACACAACACAGACAATTTTCATCTGAACTGTTTTAATGAACAGCACAATTTTAGCTGCAGGACCCCCAGAAAAAGTGTTTTGAGACTGCAAAGATTAATACCTGCAAAGCTGTTCAAGTCTAATCAGAAATTAAAAATTACAACAAGACCAGATAATCTAATGGAATGAAGCTCATCTGAGCGGAAACCTACAAGAGAGTTTTAATCCAAAGCAAAGCATCAAGTTAAGTACCTGACTTAGAGATACTCCCAGTAGTTCTTTCAGCTTAAATTAAAGCATTATCTACACTTCGAAAGTGCAATCACTCAAATTAACCTGCAATGCAGTCATTTGACTTTTTTTTTTTTACTAAAAACTATTTTACTTTTTATAAGCTGTTATGATTTTGAAAGTGTATTTTGACACTGGAGCACCTTCACCAACACCTTCAGCAAAGCAAATATTTATGTCTAACTGTCCTAAAGTAATGGTTGGTTTTCTGTCAAGTCCTCCAATTATTAGTCTTCATGCTTTTCTGACTAGCTGGACATCCCAGCTTTTTATCTGAATATTATAAAAGCTAGAGAATTTATGCATTGTATTAGGTCATCACGGACCCGACATTAGCTTGAACTACTTAAGTGCGAGCAAACAGTAGGTGACTATTTATGATGTAGAATTCATATGCAGTGTTATATCCTTTATTATATCAAAATGGCCTCTTGACCACCATGCCATTGGAAAGAAGTGTTTGAAGTCCACCTGTACTCTGTCCTGCTTTGATGATAAACTCACAGATCACTGTGTAGGATACAGTACTCAAATGCAGCTCTATGTCAGTGGTTTTCAATTTTTTTTTTTATCTGAAGGCCCCCCCCAAACAAAGGTACAGATCTCTGAATAGTGGTTTACACTCTTTGATAATAGGCTTGCCCATCTCTAGAGCTTTTTGGAAGCTTGTGTCCCTAGACACAATCTAAAAAATGCTTGGTTTTTGAGAAATGTACCCAACAAGCTAGAAGATAACATTCCAGCTTCCAATATAGCTCCTTGGGGCTCCAGTATCTATGAGACTACTGCAAAAGCATCTCACTGTGCAACCAGTGCATTTTCTGGGAAATTCGATATCGGTGACAACAACAGCAATAAAATTATTGGATCTTATCACCAAGAAAAGAGACATCAATCCATGAACGTCATGAATCTGAATGCAAAAGCTGAATGATACAATACGATATCAATGGATCAGCCTATGAGGCAAGCCATTCATAAAGTTCACACATCTGGCCAAGCATGCTTCTTAAAGGTTACCACACTAATGCAGTAGGATCCGGACTCCATTTTTTTACGAAACCAACTCCAAGTCATGACGTCAGACACTTTTCTGAGAGCCAGCATTTCTGTTGTTGTAAGACAGGTAGAATCAAGTTTCCAACTCTTTTTTCTTTTCCCTACAGCTGCTGGCACTTTCTTAATATTGGGGAAAGTCATCTATGAAGAATTGAATATGTTCAAAGAATTCTTAGGATTTACAGGGAAGGAGAACTTTGAAGGGATGTGTTCCCAAAGAAGAGACTAGAGAACAGATAAGGAAAGACAGAAGAACTGATGATTCTCACAAACATGACTTTTGGAAATGGAGGAGCTTGGCCAGATGATAATATGGCTAATAATTGTCACATACTTTACATGTACTCTTGCAGTCTTCAATCTTCCAAAGCTTCTGAGGTATGTCACTTCTTCCCCTCCAAACAAGTCCTCTTCTACAGCTCCCTTGATCCATTCCTGCAGTGCTGTAGTGCTTTTTTCCTTTCATAGAAGACTGCCATTATGGATCTCAACAAGCACTAAATTAGTATATTGCATGTACATATTGGGTCTGTGTGACAAGGTTTTGGTGGGGGGGGCTACAGGGGTGGCCTCTGTGAGAAGCTTCCCCTTGTCTGACAGAGTCAATGTCAGCTGTCTCCATACCTGCCACTGGCCAAGGTTGAGCCCATCAGCCATGGTGGTAGCACCTTAGGCATAACAAATTTAAGAAGAGGGGGAAAGAACATGGCAAAACCGCATTCAGAAGAGATAAGTGAGAATATGTGGAATAACAGTCCTGCAGACACACCCAGGTCAACGAAGATGAAGAGGGAGGAGGTGTTCCAGGTGCCGGAGCAGAGATTCCCCTGCAGCCCGTGGTACAGACCATGTGAGGCAGCTGTCCCCCTGCAGCCATGGAGGTCCTTGGTGGAGCAGAGGTCCACAGGCAGCCCTTGGAGGACCCCACGCCAAAGCAGGTGGATGCCTGAAGGAGGCTATGATTCAGTGAGAAGCCCACATTGGAGAAGGCTCCTGGCAGGACCTGTGGCCCCATGGAGAGAGAAGCCCATGCTGGAGCAGGTCTGTTGGCAGAACCTGTGACCACATAGGAGACCTATGCTGGAGCAGCCTTTCCTGAAGGACTGCCTCCTGCGAGAGGGAGACCCAAACTGGAGCAGTTCTGAAGAACTGAGTAGATCTCACATAAAGCTTTCTAACGTTGCACAGTGCACACACCGGCATAGGCAGTGTTGCCAATAATGCTTTAGACACAAGCAAAGCAAGATATTTCTTGGCATATTATCCTCAGAAAGAGTCCCTTCAGCTGCTCAAAACATTCATTAAGCAGTTCATCATGCTACCCATCTCTCCCAATACCCACAGGCTTGGATTCCTTGCTCTCAGAAAAATCTTACCAAAACAGAACCCAAAAACCAGAAGGCATACAGAGAGAGGCAGATATTAGTGTGTCCATCAAATACCTTGGTTCGCCTTTCCATTTTGCAAATGCACATGCCATTCTAATTCCACAACTAAGCTGCAGCACCGTTCTCCCACCAATGTGTCCTACCAAAAAGGCACCACAAAGCAAATATAAACCATTCAAAAATTTCACCCTGAGATTCTTTCCCAGGAAAAGACACGCTGATGGTGCCAATAGAATTGGAAAGCTCAGCTTTAACATCCAAACAGTAAAACTTTCTGGATAGTACTCCAGCTAGTGACTAGGAAAGAAAAGTATTCTTTGATAACAACCCAGACTTCCTCAATACTGTACCTCTGAACTTCCACCTATCAACACTAACCTGGTCAGCTATCCATCAGAAACACATGGAAAGTAAACTAGACATGTCAAGGTGAACAGTTTTACGCTCCTTGTCTGCCTCAAAGGTAGCCTGTTTCCATTTCTGGGAAAGTGTTCCTTGTATCTGTGAAAATCATCTCAGATTTTCAGGACTACCCACTCACTAATAGTAGAAGAACTCCAAAGCAGCATCAACTGATGAACTGCATGTTTTCTGCCAGTCCCCTGCCAGAGAGGCTCTGGTTCTCAGTGTACAGGTTCAATTAGGACTCACAGTAGCCTGGTTAAAATCAGCACAGAGGAAATTAATTTCTGGCAATTTTTTAGCCCTGATGGCTTTTTACCCACTCTAGGTTCTTCTTCTACCAGCCAACATATGCTAAATCACATACATTCTGTTTGTACTTACATTCTGTATTTTTTACCAAGATAAAATATACTGAAATTAACCAAATTTAAACCTAACTGAGAACAGGATTGGTTCAACTTCAACTATATTCTTCTGAAAGGTTGTTTTATGTTAATCTGTACAAGTTGTAGACAAGTCCAGACATTGGGACTTCAGACTTCTGTGATTTTGTTTTCTTTTGTTTGCTTGGTTTTGGGTTTTTTTTCTTTGAGCACAAAAGCAAAACATACTGGGGGGCAGAGTTGGTTTTAATGAATTTGTATGGAAAAAAATTATGGGACAAGGGATAATGGTTTTAAACTACATGAGGGCAGATTTGGATTAGAAATAAGGAAGAAATTTTTTACAATGGTGATGAGACACTGACACAGGTTGCCCAGAGAAGCTGCGGATGCCCCATCCCTGGAAGTGCTCAAGGTCAGGTTGAATGGGACCTTGAGCAAACTGGTCTACTGAGATGTCTCTGCTCATTGCAGAGGGGTTGGACTAGATGATCTTTAAAAAATCCCTTCCAACTCAAACCAAATCACTATAAGGCTCTACAATTCTCCTAAAACTGATTCAAGACCTAACTAATTCCTCCATGACACATAGCCATGGAAGGTACAGTCTACACATACAGCGATGAAGAGATCGATCACAGTGAGAAAGGAAAAGGTAAAATCAGGCCATGGAGTATTTCATACCTGAGAACCCATTCTAAAGGTCCTCAAGCAAATTTTTGTCAAATGATGTTGAATTCACTGGTTGTTTCAAAGACTGAAGAAAAAAGGGATAAGTCCAAAATTGATGTTTTCTCTCAGAAGCCTTGACAAATACTCTTCAAAATACAGTACAAAGCTGAGCTATTTTGCAACAAAACAGATAGATTCCATAGAATGAAACATTAATGCAAACAATATATAAGAATGTTTACCATTAGCTGACCAATCTGTAAAGAGTCATATAAAAATCAGTTACTGAAGAAGGAGTGACAAAACTTCTTCCCATACTACATTTTTATCAAAACACTAGGCTTATTTGTATTTGGACCATGAAGTGTGGACTGGACATCATCACCCTTCTTACATACTCCAGACTGTCACATGAAATGCTTCAAGGATTGGATATCCACCACATTAGTGCTGAACACAAAACAGGATGGGCTTGTGTGGTGAAGTTTTCATGTTGTAGACCAGGCATAGTCATCCCAGGTCTAGGAAATAGGCATAACATACCCTTACAAAACAATTCACGTAGCACTCAGCTAGACAGGGATCAGCTCTGTATTGTGAGCCACATTCTGGCTATCACTCTTAGTATGGGAAGGACTTTTACATTCTTTCAGGGATTTGCTCCCATTGCACAAGTAGTTTTGATACAAAGGCACTTGCACAAGATTGGCACAAAACCTCCACAGATTCCGGATGCCTAAAGAGACCCATAACAGTGACTGAACCCTCAAAAGAAATCAAGTCCCTGTGAAGTGCAGCAAATATATATATACTTCATTTATGTCATTTGTCACAACTTGAGAATCCCAGAAATACCAGCATCTACCAGCAGCCCTGATATACAAAACCTTCATTCCCAAACCTGCACCTAGTAAGGTAGCTATGACAATATGAGGATTACACTTTACTACCAACAACCTCAGCTTGCTATGCAAGAGCAGACAACTGAAAAGGTCTATTGAGAGTCTACACACTGCTGCAATCAAGAAAATCATGTTAAAGTGTGATAATTTCAGTGTTCAGCACTGTCAAGGTGAAATCAATTAAAAGACAGACATTCTATATACACACTATGGACCTGAAGTCCTTTGTTTCAGACTCAATTAATCTACTGGTATCTTCATTTTCAAATATTTGTCTGATATCACCCTTTACTCATATAAATCTGAGGAAAAATCTCTTTTAGTTAATATTTATCCTGGCTAAAAATAAATGAGCACTTAATTCATAGCTGTTTCAAGCTCTAATTAAAACCAGTTTTACAGCGAGGCATAGAGACTATGCTAAGAAGAAACAGCCTCAAGTAATACAATGTTCATTGTTAAAGAAAGTGGTTCATAAGCAATTATATCTTGTCAGCTTTAACAGGTAATCTAACCTCTTCAATGACACCCAGTTATTTTCACACTCAACATCCTGGCACAAACCAGTAATTACGGCCTGTACTTGCTATCTCTGCTGACACTGATTTGCAGACTACAGACATAGGCAAATGAGCTTATAACCTTAACATAACCAAAGGACACTAAAGAGGTTATTTTTTGCAACATGACATTTATTCCTGAAATTGTTTGGCCATTAAACAACAATCGTTTCATCATTTAATCTAATTCTAACCAAGACACTGCTTCAAATGGAAAGCTTTTCCACTGTTTCATTTTTTTTCCTATTTGGAGCAAGTCATTAAAACAAAATTAATACATTATTAAAAAAAAACTGCAGTGAAGGAAGAAAAACCCTGTAGATCTTATTTTGCTCCAGCAAGATTAAGATTTCTCCTGCTGAAGAAGGGGGAGGAGGGAAAATTAAAGCTGGCAAGTAGTGGCTGCACAAGTATAGACTTCAAATCCCTTCACCCACCTTTCCAAAACAAGTGGCAAAAGTCATCAGTTCTTAGATTTGGCTGCAGTCTGACACAATCTGTGCCAGAACATCAGCAATAACCTTTGAGAAGTCAGAGAAATACATCTCTGAAGACCAAGGAGAAAAACATTATTCTTGTCGTTAAAAAGAGGCTAAAGAAAGGGCAAAAGAATAACGGTCAAATTATTTTTCCTAGGAAAATACAGAAAAGTACAATAGAGTAACAAACCTGTGGGTACAGAAAAGCAACATGGTTTAAAGCTTTCTGACAATCCCTTGTGACATTCTCATCACAAGACATGAAGTTAGCCTTGCATGGTTGTAAAAGTGGTTGGGAAACTTTACTTGGGGAAAATACAAATGGAAATGTGACATTAAAGAAAGTAATATGGATTACTTACAAACTCTAAGAATTTGAAGATCATAACTGAAAAATGTGCTCTCACAATAGTCAGTATCAGCAGGTATCTGAATAGATTTTTCAATTAAATATTGAAATGCCAATAATAAGTATCAGCAAAATACACTATAGGGTGTATCATTCTACAGATTTGCCTGAGAACACAAGGTATAAGCTGTGCCTGCAGAGATTGCAAAGGAATTTAAGGATGTTAAGTTCTAGCAGAAGGAACTGAAGAGCTGGCATGATCCTATTCACCTGCTGCGTACAGTTGACTGTTAAGAGACAGAGACTTATTGTACTACATCAACAAAATGTGGTACATCACCCATAACTTAAACTATTTTTCTTGGGGTCCTCTCCTATTTATAGATGATAATCCAAGCCACAATACAGCAGATTTTAAAATGAATGATACTTCAAGTAGTTACTCAAGAGTTAGAAGTAGTGCTACTCTGCATGTAATGTCTGGTCCCACAATTTTGCCAAAGGAAGGTTTAGTTATTGACTGAATTTTCATATATATTATATCCAATTTAACACATGTAACTGATATCTAAAGAAGTCTGAAGTCTATACCCTGGACCAAGTTACATACCACAAGAATTTGGGGTTCTCATGAAGCAGATCTTGCTGATCTCTTCGATCATAACACCAAGTAATTTTCTTCTAAAAGAACTGAGAAATTTGAAAAAAGTCCACCCAATATGTTGCAGTTACTTAAATTTTGCTGGTTCAGCCTTTTGCACAAGGGGGTCAAGTGTTTAAGAAAAGGAGGAAAACGTACAATATTACTAAACAAAAGTAAGCTCTAAGACATCACCCTAGTCCAAAACATATTTCATTAATACACTTTTCTTTTTTTCTGTGGCTCAGTGATGTTATCAGAAGTTCAGTTCCAAAGGACCAGCTCTCTTGGTTACCAAACCGCAAGATTTATAATTTTTCTATTCCAGCTTTCATTTTCCTTTCCTTTCCCACATCCACACACTGTAGTGTGTCAACTGCCCCTAGGTGCCCAAATTTCCACTGAAAGAAAGTTCTAACTCAGCCAAGAGAACTGAAGGAATTTCAGCACTGCAGAGATGAGAAATCATTACATGAAAACAGTTAAAGAGGAAGATATTAATTGCTCTCTCACTTTCTCCTAAAAAGAACTCTTCCAATGTTCAATTAAGGTGCCATAGGCAAGGGTATATCTAAAGAATCAAATTCTATTTTAAATCAGATTAAAATTTATTTATCACCTCAATAAAACGAAAAAAAGAAAATAAAAGAAAATTCACCAAGAAAATAATGAGACATGAAGACAATATTCTCCCCCTTCTGCATCTTCAAGCTATTGGATCATTCTTACTATATAATAAGTTACTAAAGTCCGAGAAGTTTATAAGCAAATACAGTCTAGTCAAACAATAAGTGGTGGTTGAGCAGCCAAATAGGTTTGAATATCCATGTACAGCTTGGAGAACTGCCTCAGAAAACAGTTCTTCACAGTACAATGTCCCAAACACAGAGATTTCACTGGAAGAGCAGAAAGTGATTAAACCAAAGCATGAGTTAAAGTATTTATCATCTTTTCTCTTCCACAGACCTTTTCTTTTCTTTTACTACACAAAAGACTTATTTTCTAAGAACCGATTAAATAGAGAGAAGAGGAGGATGAATCCTACAATACAGGGTGGCACACTCTGGAAAATTCTGCATAACAGCCACATTCCGCAAAAAACAGAGTGAGGAGGTCATGAGTTTATAACTGGAAGTTGCTCACCCCTACTAGCAGCAGACAGTGCCTCAAAACAGGTAATGTCTTCTTCGCAGAATAAACAGAAGATAAAAAGTCTGTATAAGGAAGACTTTGGTAAATGTACTTTCCCTTCATTCCTAAAGCTCTCTAGGAACATAACAAGAAAAAAAAGTGAGTATAGGGAGCTGACCTATAAATAGAAATTTTTCCTACTAAAATTATTACTAGAATTTCTTGGTAAAGAGCTTTAGCTGAAAGAAGCCTGAGAGAAAGTTTGATACAATCCCTTTGCAAGCTGTAAAACATCTACTTCTAGCCAGACTTAATACAACACCAAAACCAAATAGAGAAGCTATCTCCGGAAATAAGACAGGCCAGCAGAGACATCTAATTATACTCTGTAGCACTTTACTATTTACACAAAATAACAACAACAAAAAAATAAAAACCCACTCCTACTTTTCGTACAGAAAATTAAAAGCCCTAATTATACAATCAGCATTAGCAATACAAATGTTACTATTTGGAGCATGAGAAGCATTTTATAATTGTAAAGGAAAAGAGAGGAACAAAGAAAGAAATATCTATACTGGTTCTATCTTTATTTCAAAAATATTATCACATTACATTCATTGAACAATTTTTCAAGTGACAAAGTCAAGCACTAAGAAACTAACTAAAATCAGAATAGTTTGGCTGAGAGATCATTATTTAGCTCTGTAAATCACAAAAACATTTTTACAGATCTGCAATTACAAAATGTTATGCTATTTCTCCCCACTGAAGCCACACTCCAGGCAGATGAGACAGTGAGCAGGATACAGGATGTTCAAAGAGCAGGAAAATCATGTATTTCTTTTTGCCCTGATCATTTGGGGATGCTGTGCTACTCAGTCTTTTAAGCTGGCTTCAGAACTGTTGATTTCCTTTTAATAAGACACTTTTTACAATCACAGCATTCAAGCATTAGTGCATGTTATTTTCTTATCTGCCCTGTGGAATAAGAACATGCTACCTTTCCTCTTTTACAAGTAAGGACAGTAAATCACTGATGGAGCTGAGGGCAGAACTTCAGAACTTGTTTCTAGTCATAAATTCACAGATTTCTCATTCCTGTAGATTAGAGATGGAGTTATCATGTAATATTCCCCTGTACCTCAGGAGAAGTGATAAGACTCCAATTTGCCATAAATAGCATCCAAAAAGGGGACAACTTGCAATTTTAGTGGCCATCCACTGCTTTAACTAATCCTTTAAAGAGGAAGCAAGGCTCATACACAGCCTCCTCTGTATATCACTCATCCAATTCGTAAGAACAGCCTTCCTGTCCTTGTAATCTCTGGCTTCGTTCCCTACATGCATAGTGATCTATCAGCCCCACCATCTTGCCCTCACTCTTACCAAACTCCTTGAGCTCTGCCCATCTGTTAACTGTGTATTATAAAATAAAAAAAAAACAAACCTGCCCTTCTTGGAGATTCTTCTTCCCAGTGATACCATTTCCTTCCTCCTTTCCAGTAAAGCACTGTGCACTGCTGACAGAAAGTGTGGGACCAGATTTTGATAAGAATATTTGTGCTCAGACACTGTTTTGACAAGCTGCCAAAATTCTGCAGACAACAAAAGCAACAGGAGAAAAAGAATATCTGTTTTCGATCTTTTGTAACTGAGCTAAAAAAACACTCTAGGATTTCAAGCAACAAAGAAAAAGCACTTTTTTTGGCTTTGCAGTTATCTCTGTTGATTTCCAAAGATCTGCAGTAAATAACAGACTTAATAGAATGTCTTTTAAAAATAATAGAGGTACAAAAATCTTCTATAATGAAAAGTGTTAGACAATCTAGTTTACAACAAAAGGACATCAATCGCAGACTCTCGGTACCCTTAAAAATAATTAAAAGTGTAGTTCTTCAGACAGCAGCAGTAGCCACGGGCCAGATAATGTGCAAATCCCAAATTCACCTCAGTGAAACAATACTTTCACATCTTTGCAATGCTGACCTCATTTTCTTCCTTTCCCATACTTTTTCCCATCTACCAACTATATGCAATTAAAATAAAGCTGCCTGAGTCTGTATCACTTCTTCCCTAGTGTTGGTTTTGTATTGGGTTTTTTTCCCACAAAGATAAGGCAGGGAAAGCAGAAGGAACCAGCCAGGAGAGAGACACAATCTCTGAATCAGCAGCTACTAAAAGCACACCTGCTACTACAGAAAACCATCAAAATTTTGATCCTAAGTTTGAACTGTACAAAGAAATCCCCATGGAGGTTTCTATGGAAAATATTCTACAATGCAGTGCTTCAGATGGGGGGCAGAGTTGGGAGTGGAGGGGATGCGGGGAAGAAAGGGGGAAGGCAGGGAGCTGTGACACACAGTCAAAGTCTTCAAACTTTATGTAACATATGACTATGAAATCTCCTTGTTCTGGTGCCCAGTGTATGAAACCCAGTGAGAAAGCAACAGCCTTTCTTCACCAGAAAATGTAGACTATACAGGATGATAATTAATTGTTTCAAAGCTGTGTGAATTACTTACTTTTCAGTAATCCTATCAAATCATTCTCTTGGCATTTCAAAACATCCACAGAGGCATCTTTCTTCAAAACTTTCATTATTTAAATCTATTCAACAGCTTTGATTTGGCTCCAAATTGTAGGGAATTCATTGCTCTGAAACGTCAACATACCATTAGACTTTCCTAAAACAAACAGCACTGTGTTGCTAATGACAGGGTGCATTCCTCTGCACATCTAGTCTTCTCTTAGGATGAGGTCAAAATGCACATCTTAAGCCTAGAAACTCCTATTGAAATTCAAGCCCTTTCCCCCAGTGTCCGCTTAGCCACTAGAATTAAATTTATTTTGCTAAGCATAGACAGAAGGAAGTCTCTGATACAGCTACAACTTGGTCTATTAATGTCTTTGAGAATGGCTATCAAGTTCTTAGCTGTCCCTAAAAACAAACTGGGGACATCAAATATCCAACTTGAATAGGACAAAGGGTAATGGACTTAAAGTGAAAGAAAGTAGGTTTAGATTAGATACAGAAAGACATTCTTTACTGCGAGGGTAGTGAGGCACAGTTGCCCAAAGAAGCTCTTGATGCCCCATCCCTGGAAGTGTTCAAGGCCAGGTTTAATGTAGCATTGAGCAACTAAGTCTAGTGGAAGGTGCCCCTGCCCATAGCAGGGTGGTTGGAACTAGATGATCCTTTTAAAGGTCCCTTCCAACACAAACTGTGATTCTATGTAATAGGTACTGCAGAGCATAGAAGTGACACAGCTGGACACAGACACAATGTGGATGTGGAGAACTGCCATACAGTTGGTCTCCCTATGGTGTTTAGTGGTCCACATGCTAATGGTGGGGACAAAAAAGGGGACTAGTATGTCTACTGTCATAAATACTCTCATAAATATTCCCCAGCAGTGGTATGGGAAAAAAAAGCTACCCAACACTATGCGAGAGGAAATCACCTCTCATTCTTCACATCATGCACAGAAATAATTTAGGCAATAGATTATGCAGTAATAAAAGAGACACAGGCTCTTTCTCTGGTCTAATAAACACACACACACAAAAAAAAAAGCTGATGTTTAACTGTGCTTTCAACATGTACTGAGGAGTACAGCTGGATCCTCTTTTGGACGGATGGGATGAACTCTATTAACATGAAGTTGGAAAATGTTATTTCACCCTCTGTTACACTTCATAAGACTTTTCCCTGCTGTTGAAAACTGCAAAACTTTTTCCTCTAATGAGTTCCATTTTGTGAGTCATAGACTGCTTCCTTTGTAAATCAGAGTCCTACCTGTGATTATACCACCGGCCTGACTCGAAGCAGCATGGTAAAAAGCACAGAATCATGGGTTGGGTTGGAAGGGACCTTAAAGACCATTTATCTCCAAATCCCCTTGCCATAGGCAGGGACATCTTCCACTTGACCCAGTACCTCAAAGCCCCATCTAACCTGGCCTTGAACACTTCCAGGGATGGGGCATTCACAACTTCTCTGGGCAACCTGTGCCCTGGACCCATTCTAACAAGTCCACGACTTGTCCATAGGTGAGATCAGACTCAAACCACTTACTTCTTACATTCTGTTTCTTTAATAAAGTGTATTAAGACTGAGACTGAAGCAGCAGCTGAAAATACTCTTTATTTGTATCTTAGTGGTCAGGCCTCAGCAGATTGCTAACAACAACTGTAAGCTGCCATTTTATCTGAGTTCTCTATACATTCAGAAGGGAGCAACTATGTTAATTCTCTATAAAAATCTTAATAACAGTAATTCCCAAGGGCTAGAAATTTGAGGTTAATTTGGTCAATGGTTAAAAATACATTCTCTGATTTCTTGCACTTTCTCACTGTTAGAAATATTATATGGGCCAAGCAAATGAGCTGATGGATTGACTATTTAAAACAATGCAATTTCAAACTCTTTTCAAAATGTACAGTCATATGTCTAATGAAGCCAAGAATGTCAAATACTCCTTCTGTTGGGAACAGTCAACCTTTTACCTCATGCTTCAGATCACTGCAGGCAGGTTTAAGTAATCTGTCAGCTTTTACATACCCTTACAAGCTGGAAATACAGTTGTATGTTCAAAAGAGAAGGTATCTGGACATCCAGCATACAAGAGCAATGAAGAGATGCGCATAAAAAAATCTCAGTCCAGCTTGCTCGGTAAAAGTTGCATATAGCAGGATGTTTAAAAATGAAGTGTTTTTTCCTCAAAGTAAATGACTGAAACATTAAAGCAGAGTTTTAAAAATTGTTTTTTCTAACATCTGAGAATTTACATTTTTATGTCATTCTGTATTTACAAGCCGCTTTTCTATCCAAACATCAATCTGACATTAAAAAAACATGCAGATCAAAGGAATGATGTGCAGAATAATCACTGAGGATCACTGAGCAGAATTTTAAAAATCAGTCTGTTTGAATATTTATTCTACCAATTTAAATGTGTGGTTTTTTCTTAGGAAAAAAAAGTAACATTAGTATTACATTACTCCAGATGGTACCTGTTGTTAGGTAAAAGTATCTATTGCTGTACACATACATATGTAACACAGAAGATGTAAAATGAATACAGACAAAAACAGAGAAACAGATCACTTATTAAACTTTCATAGCCATTTCACGGAGTTATTCTAACGCAGTCTGGTGACCAGTTGAGAATTCACATATCAAGAGACTTACAGCTAACATTTTTCTGTCTAATTCACTGTCTAACTCACTTATCTAATTTCACTTTTAACAGAGATCTTAAATACCTACAAATTAAGAACTGAGATGGTGGGTTTGAGTACTTACGGGGAAAATGGAGGATATAAAAAAATTTGCTTATTTTTGAAAACGTTAACCTGGAGAAACTTGAGCTTTCTCCCAGTAACAAACAACTGTATTGCTTATCAACTCATTTCAATTGCAAAGACTAAGGGTAACTGGCAATACAGCCCTACATTTAAATAAACCACTCTGAGGCTGGGGACTGAGCAGGAGGGAAAGCAACTTGCTTTAAGATGTTGTTACGGTTACAAAGCAAGGGGGTGGAGCTTTAATATTGGATATTCACTACTACCCACATCACCACTTAGTTTTAAAACCAGCACAGATGTAGTAGATACTAAAGGGAGGAAATTTAAAAGCTTTTATTTTAATCACTGAAAGTCTTCAACTAGATTTCAGCAACACATTTCAATTGCAGTGAAAAACATTTCGAGAATACGTAATTCCAAAATTTATGGTTATTAAAGGTACACTTCTTTCTTACAAAACATGCCTTAACTGCAGTCTCTGTGCATAAAATCTCCCTAGCAAGTTAAACAGAGAATTATAAAACTACATTAGTTTTTCTGCAGAAATTTAGATTAAATGTGGAAATTTAGATGCAAAATTGCATCTAAAACTAGGTGAACTATCTCTAACTAATGCTAGAAAGTGTATATACTGCCTTATAGTTCTAATTGAGCACTATAAAAAGCAAACCAAAACAGGCAAAGATAAAACCAAGTTTTTAAAGGTTTTTTTTTAAATCAAATTTTTAAGGTTTTCTTTTAATAGTTGTCTAGGTAGATTATGAGCAAAATAAATTAGCAAAATCAAGGTAGATTATGAGCAATATCATTCAGTAGGCTATGAGCACAATAAAACTGAAATTATCAAAAATATACACCACCAATTATTTTCTCACACCACCAGAACATAATGCACAACAAATTTAACTTTAATTTAACAAATTTAAATTTAAATTTAACCAAGGTTTAAATATCTTTTAACTCAGCACCCAACCAGTTTTGGAAAGGATTGTGGGCTGGAGGTAAAGGTGTTTCAGAAGGAAAGCAGGCACAATTCTAAACTATGAAGATTAGGATGGATTATGATGGAACATGGCACTAACGACCTCACAAAAATACTGTATTAAAGACTTATAGTTTCTAAAATCATGTGTTTAAAAATTATTTGAGCTAATTATCAAGTTGATACATGAAAAGGAAAGTTCTTTTATCAGTCTGATTACCCTACTTAACTGATTCTATCACTGGATATTGTAGAGGTTGTTTAAGAAAAGGCATTTGCCCTCAGACTCTCTTTAATTGTTTCAATATTTCCTTACAATGAACTGACAGCATCCCAGTTAATGCAGTAAGACTATCTGAAGCCTTGATTCAGACTCAGAGGAAAAGCTAACATAGGTAACTAGCTATGCAACCCCCAAAACAGACGGAAAATGGGCTGTTACTGAGTCATATCTAGACAGATTCTTCTGTACGAGATATGTGCATCTACAAGGAAAATTCAGAAACCACGGGGACAGTTACACCACTAATAAATCAGTCTTAACCACATATAGAGAAAAGAAAAAAAAAACAACTAATTAAATTAAAGACAAGACAGTGGAAATGGATAATTGGAAAACAACCATCATCCAGAAGATGCTGTCAACTTTCAGCTGTAGTGAGTCACAGAATATTGACAGAAAGCAGTCAACCCTATCCACCAATTACACATCTGTTTAAAAACTGTAATTAAGACATGGCCTTTCTAACCAACATTATTGTCCAAATAATTTTCTCCTCTTTGAGATAAAGCAGGGTTGCAACTACATGTTGATTCATCTCCATGACTTTTGGGGTGAAAAAGAAGAGTGGGGAAAACGTAAAACAAAAAAAACCCACATGTTCCTTTGCTGGAAAACATATCAAAAACCCCTAAAACCTGTAAACTCCCTAAAGATTTCCATGTATGCCTAGTACACATATTTAGTGTGCACAGATATATATATATACACAGACACATGTGTGTACATGTGTATGTACAGTCTGTATGTGTATAAAAACAGCCATGTATGTATATAATATAAAAAATCTCAAAAATTAACAAATATATATAAAAACTTATGTGCTGGTTTGGGCTGGGATAAAATTAATGTTCTTCACAGTAGCTAGTATGGCACTAAGTTTTAGTTTTGTGCTGAAAACACTGTTAACATAGTGATGTTTTTGTTACTGCTGAGCAGTGCTGACACAGAACAAAGGCCTTTTCTGCCTCTCACCCCATCCCACCAGAGAGTGGGGGTGCACAAGGGGTTGAGAGGAGTCACAGCCTGGACAGCTGATACCAACTGACCACAGGGTTATCCCATATTATACGGCATCACGCTCAGCATATAGAGCTGGGGGAAGAAGGAGAAAGGGGCAGACATTTGGAACAATGGTGTTAAGTGACCATTACACATGGTGGAGCCTGCTTTCCTGGGGATGGCTGAACACCTGCATGCCCAGGAGAAGTGGTGCATGAATTCCTTGTTCTGTTTTGCTTGTGTGCACCCTTGTTCTGTTTTCTTTGTGTGCACCTTTTGCTTTACCTATTACACTGTCTTTATTTCAAACCGCGAGTTTTCTCACTTTTAGCCTTCTCATTCTCTTCCCTATTCCACTCAAGAGGAATGAGCGAGTGGCTGCATGGTGTTCAGTTGTTGGCTGGGGTCAAACCACAACAGTCACTACAAAAAGAAGCCATTAACGAGCACTAGACTCTAACAGGCAAGCAAGCCCCATGGCAAGCACAGAAGCCTGCCAATTAACAGCTAAACCACAATAACAGCTATAAGTTCAATCTAGCACACTCCTATGAAATCTGTTGTTATCTCGAACCCTTCAAGCTCCATGCTGGATGCCAAAAGCAGCACAGCTGTGTATATTTTATATATATTTCTGTATATGTCAGTATGGGTATAAATATATTTACATATATGCGCACACACAAAATCTCAGCCCCATCTCTTTCTCAAAATTTGCATCCCAAGAATAAGGTAAAGTTTGGCTGAAGAGGACCAGATAGTAAATAAATAAACAATTAATTAAATAAAATGTTATTATATTAATTTGGACTGTGATCTGTTTTCACAGCAGAGAACATTAACCACACTTATTTCCAGTCTTTTTCACACTGCTGCTCAATACTGACAAGCTTGAAAATGAGGAGAGCTACTACACTGTATTCCTGTCTCCAAAGCCCCTAAAAGCACTAATTAATTCACTGGCTACATCTTAGAAATTTATGAAAGTGAGTATCAAACTTAATTGAAGCAAAGAAAAAGCTCTACCTTTTTTGACTTACAGGGATTATTCACTGGTCTCTTCACATTTCTAACTCAATGGCTTTATTATGTTATTTGATTCAACTGTTAAAGATACTTAAAGCTATCAAAACATGTGAGAAAAATATCAAAATTGAAAATGCTTACAAAACAAGGAATATCAGCTTTAACTATTACTTACACCCAAGGAAAACTAAGCTCTCAGATTCTACCTTTAGATCACACTCCCCACCACATCTTTTTTAATTACTTTTGTCTTGAAAATACAGGCTTTTTACTCCACATGTCAAGTGCTGATCCCCCACTTTTCATCAAGAAGTACATCATCCACTGCAGACAACAGGTGAAGTAGATGAGTCAAAGAACAGAATAAATAAACTATTTAAAAAACCCTCAGCAGCGGATTTGGGTGCAGTCCCAATTTATCTCCAATTCACTAGACCATCCCTTCTGATGTACTTTAGCAGTGCTTCCATCCTGTGGGGAGATGGAAGGGTTATCACCACTATTTCACTGATGCAGAGGTTCATCCAGCTGTGTAATGCACTCAGGGGAGTTCAGCAGAGTCTGGGGGCTTCATCTGACTCCTACCCCAGGGATTCCACTAACTGCACTGGGACTTTAGTTACTGAAGTCGAACTAAAAATTCACAACAGAACTATCAAAACATAACAATGGATTTGTTCTCATCAGCTTAACATCTGGTTTCTGAATTAACATGAGTTATAATTATTAAACCAGAGTAATCAAAACAAATAACAAGAGCTCCCTGTCTCCAGAGTGACTGACTCTATTTCCTAGAAAAAATGCTTTTTGCTTGCATTCATTTATCACCTTTTTTTTCTACAAATTGTAAACACTCACAGTTCTTTCTCAAGCAACTTATGTTTCTTGTTTGTATTGATCAGCATAGCCAACTGGCTCAGTTCTGTGCATCACAATTTCATACCCTGTAAAATGTCTCATCACAATATGAATTTTAGGCACAGTTGCTGTATATATGGTCTCACACATACAGCTGTTCTCCTTTGGATTAATAAGCCAACGCTCCTTCGTAATCTCAAATAGAGAATAAATTTTTCTGTTTTATGTTCCCGACAAGTTGAAATTTTTCTCCTGAATAGTAGGTCAACATCGTACAAAAATGGATAAATGAAACCTTCTGCAAAAGTAGTTCTGTGAAAGAATCAGAGATATTAAAACTGTTGGCAAAAATTATTCCCTTTTTTGTACTGCATCCAGCTCAGGAGTCCCCAGCAAAGGAAGGACATCGACTTGTTGGGGCAAGTCCAGAAGAGGACTACCAAGATGATCAGAAGGCTGGAGCACCTCTCCTCTACGAGGAAAGGCTGAGAGAATTGGGATTGTTCAGCTTGGAGAGGAGAAGGCTTCAGGGTGACCTAATTGTAGCCTTCCAGTGCCTGAAGGGAGCCTACAAGAAAGATGGAGAGAGACTTGTTTTACAAGAGCATGTAGCTCTTGTAAGGGGGACATGGGGGAATGGTTTCCAAGTGAAGAGAGTAGGTTTAGATTAGATATCAGGAAGAAATTCTTTACTGGGAGGGCGGTGAGGCACTGGGACAGATTGCCCAGAGAAGTTGTAGATGCCTCATCCCTGGAGGTGTTCAAGGCCATGTTGGATGGGATTTTGAGCAACCTGGTCTAGTGAAAGCTGTCCCTGCCCACACCAGGAAGAATGGAACTAGATGATCTTTAAGGTCTCTTCCAACCCAAAGCATTCTATGATTCTATGATTCTTGTATCGCAGAAACTGTTTGTATTTATAAAAGCAGAACTAAACTTAGTGATGAAGATGGATTACACCATCAAGAGCTCCACAATAAGGAGGTATGCTTATTAAACTGGGAAATAAATTAACAACAGAATTCAAGATACTGGAATCTACTCCAGTGCCAAAATACTATCTTATTTTGATGTAAATTTTAACCTCATCTTTGCTCAAGTGATAGACCAGGATGGCAGTTAAACCAGGCCTTTGTACAAATTTCAGTGCTTGGGTTAAATGAAGTGGAAAGATTGCACTTTATTCCCCTTCCCACACAATTCATGCTCTACAAATAACTGATTTTCACTTCCTGGTGCACTGCAGGTCTGTCCCAACTTGCTCAGTTATAGCAACCAACACTGGTATGGCAGATCATGTCTTTCCCTCTTACTCATTCCATCTAGTCTTCTGCCCTTTCAGTAAAATATATTTACTTTTTTTCTAATATCTTTTTTTCCCAATCTCATTTTAAAACAGTGTGTTTTTTCTCTAGCTGACCTTTTTTAATTAGACTTAATAATCCAACACAATACTTCTTCACATGAGTAGGCATAAAATGCTCTATCTACATGAAAACATTTGCTTGGACAGAAAAAAAAAAAAGAAAAAGGGATTTTAAAAAAGCGTGTGCAAAAAGCATAAAAAACAGAATTAAAGTCTTTGCTCTGGTGGTACATTTAGAAGGCACCATGACATCTCCAATTTATTTCCCAAATTCCAATCACTCAACTGGAGATACTCTGTTTAAGTTCGCCACTAGGTTGACGTGGCATGAAATATGATATACAGACACACCTTAATCGAACATCCCAGCTTTCTTCTCACTAGTTCCTGGTTCCCAATTTTTTCCCCCAATTATTTCTGAACCAGACCAAGTCCACCACTTAGGCTGCACAAAACTCCCTCTTCCTCTCCCCAATGCTTTCTAGTTTTAAACTAATAGACTGACATAGCTCCCCTCCTCTGTTAAAAGGCTGCTTATTCCCAGTTTAACATAATATTTTTTTTTTGTAAAATTTATCTCCATAATGCTGAACGGAAGTTTTCCACATGCTCTACTTGGATGAGCGTGTTAGTTTTAGTGGGTCCTATTTTTAGCTGTTTTGCCTTGCTTTACAGTTTATTTCCTTAAATAGCAATCTGGATATCGACATAGAGCACAGCTGAAAAATAAAACATATTTCCCATTTCACATATGTTTAGGGCCATGGCATTTTAAGTCTATAAATAGGAATATCTGAACTGAGAAGGAGTGAAATTCAGCATCTTAAGGTTAAAATAAAAATTTTATTATTGTGACCTGGCAACTTAAACAGATTTTTTTCATGGAAAATCAATCCAGGTAATTTTAAACATTTTTTAATGATGGAGCTGTAGCAGCTGATAGGGAATTTACAGGTAATCTTAATTATACTGCAAGCTTTATTCTGAATCCCCTTTAAACCTGAGGCGCCTCAGCTGAGGTGGACAGGATCTCCCTCTGGAGGCCTTCAGAGGCATCTTCCCTTCTCTCCTGATAAGGTAGGAAACTTCACTGGGTTGCACAACAGGTTGGTTCCTCCATGCAAATTCAGCCTAGGATGCTCATTCTCTCCTTCTCATTCCCCATTACCCATATACTGACCAGTATTCCACCCCTCTGTCAACTATCGTGATGCAACCTGGATCAATAAAATAACTGAGGTAAAAAAAATTAATTTATTTTCATAAATAACCTCAGTGCCTGGCAAGGTTATGGAGCAGATCATCCTAAGTGCAATCACACAGCACCTACAGGATGGACAAGGGATCAGACCCAGCCAGCAGGGGTTTAGGAAGGACAACCTGATCTCCTTCTATGATCAGATGACCGGCCTGGTGGGTGAGGGGAAGGCGGTGGATGTGTCTACCTGGACTTCAGCAAAGCCTTTGACACCCTCTTCCACAGCATATTCCTGAAAAAGCTGGCAGGCCACAGCTTGGACAGGGGCCCTCTGTGCTGGGTTAGGAACTGGCTGGAGGGTCGGGCCCAGAGAGTGGTGGTGAACGGTGCTGCATCCAGTTGGCGGCCGGTCACTAGTGGTGTCCCCCAGGGATCGGTGTTGGGCCCAGTCCTGTTTAATACCTTTATTGATGATTTAGATGAGAGGATTGAGTGCACCATCAGCAAATTTGCAGATGACAGTAAGTTGGGGGGAGGGTGTCGATCAGCCGGAAGGCAGGAGGGCTCTGCAGAGGGACCTGGACAGACTGGAGAGTTGGGCTGATTCCAACGGGATGAGGTTCAACAAGGCCAAGTGCAGGGTCCTGCACTTTGACCACAACAACCCCATGCAGCGCTACAGGCTGGGCACAGAGTGGCTGGAGAGCAGCCAGGCAGAAAGGGACCTGGGAGTTTGGATTGGAAGCTCAACATGAGCCAGCAGTGTGGCCAAGAAGGCCGATGGCATCCTGGCCTGTATCGGGAACAGTGTGGCCAGCAAGACCAGGGAAGTGACTCTGCCCCTGTACTCAGTGCTGGTGAGGCCATACCTGGAGTAGTGTTCAGTTCTGGTCCCCTCAGTTCAGGAAGGATATTGAGGTGCTGGAGCAGGTGGTGCTGCTGGTGAAGGGACTCGAGCACAAGTCCTATGAAGAGAGGCTGAGGGAGCTAGGGTTGTTCAGCCTGGAGAAGAGGAGGCTCAGAGGAGACTTCATCACTTTCTACAACTCCCTGAAAGGAGGTTGTAGCCTGGTGGGGGTTGGTCTCTTCTCCCAGGCAGCTATCAGTAAGACCAGAGGGCATGGTCTTAAGCTGTGCCAGGGGAGTTTTAGGTTAGCTATTAGGAAGAAATTCTTTACAGAAAGGGTAATCAGGCATTGGAATGGGCTGTCCAGGGAAATGGTGGATTCTCCATCCTTGGAGGCTTTTAAGATGAGATTGGACGTGGCACTTAGTGCCATCATCTAGTAACCACAGCAGTAGTGGATCAAGGGTTGGACTTGATGATCCCAGAGGTCCCTTCCAACCCGGCTGATTCTATGATTCTATGATCTCAGATCCCATCAAAGATCTCATTTACAGGGAGAAACATAAAACTGCACCATGGGAGACGTTAATTTGTGAGTCTCTTCCCACTGAGAATACTGTATGATTCCGTGATTCATCTCTGAATGGGGACACCAATGGTTAATAGAATCAGTACCATCCTAGTAGTTTGAGTGCAAAAACACTGAAGTGAAGACACAAAAGAAAAAACCTCACTTAAAATCTGAGGAAAGTGTAGTTCCTAGTTGTTTTGCCCAAACCAGGGAAAAAAGGTAAGCTTTCTGATAGAAGCATTCCATTAAGCTGAGATGAGGAAAGACCAGATGGAATTTTCAAACATATTAGCAAGTCATGTAACCACATTAGTTAACACTGGCAAAACTTCTTTAGCAAGGCAGACATCAAACACAGGACCAGGAGCTTGATGGTTTTCATAGCTTTGATATACGAGTTTGAATTAATCGAAATATCCTTCTGCAAACAGTGCAATGCATTTACCTGTGCACTTTTTTGATGGGTTCATTTCAGGCTTCCCCCCTCTTTTCCTTATCTGCATTTTCACTCTACTGTCTAGCAAGCTAATCTTCCATAACCACATAAGCACCACAGTGACAACCCTCCCTAAGTGGGAAACTTAGTCAAGACTGAGACTAGAACATTTTTCTTTGATTTAATTTTATGTTTAGTATTTTACAGTTTTTTACTAGAACTGTTTATTGAAATGAACAATTTAAAGAAGATATTTTTGATGATAGTGATATTCAGACCACACTTCTGCTTTATAGCAATGCATATAGTGCAATACATCATTATAATAGAAACATCAATAAACCAAACCTATTTAATTGTTTAATATTATAAAATGCTAAAAGTTGACATTTAATAGTAACACTTAACATTAGGTAAAAGAAGAATGCAGCTGTGTGTTCAACAGGCAACTATTATCTTGCTTCTTTGTCCTTTGAAACTAAGGTATTTTAAACTATCATTTTATCTACTAGCACACATCAGTAAGTATTCAGCAACACAGTATAATACTCTCCTTGACAGGTTCTAAATATCTGTTCCAACAATGTCAAGTACATAGTTATTTTAGTAAAGTAAGATTTAAAGTATCTGACTTTTGTGTAAAAAGATTCAAGAGGAAGCTGATGAACTAACTGTTGCCAAAATGTATTTTTTTAAATTGACATAATAATTAAGAAACTTAGTATGAAAGCAGGCACAAACCACTTACATAAACTCATTATGCAATGTTTACACTAAGTGTTCACCACTAATAATTTTCATCTTCATAGAAACTGAGATCAAAATAAAACAAGGATGATATTTTTGTATCTCCAGCAGCAACACAAAGTTTGATTCCCGCACTGCGATATTCTGGATCTTTGCTATTGGCAGTGAATATGAAAAGTCTGAGAAGAAAACATTAGGAGGAAGAGGGAGAAACAGTTTCAGGTAAGTGACATTTCTATACCTACAATTAAAGAAAATGTAAGAAGACAATTGCTACATGAAGAACTAGATATCCACTGCATATTAAGAAAATAAACCAGTAACAGATAATGACATATATTACAACGATAAAGACAGATGTCTGTTAATACAAAAATATAATTTAAAATATGAGAAGGAAACAAAGGATAAAGCATAAATAGACACAAGACCAGAAGAGCTGAGAAATGAACGTGATTTCCTCCAATATACTGTCGATTATAAAACACATTTGTTTTACAAGGAATTATGCTCACCACAGTTAAGTTTACTGAACTTAAATGCTACTGCTGATATTAGCTCAGTTAAAATCCATCATTTTTTGACACATTTGCCTTTACATAGAAATCTAATTGTACAGATACACAGAGCTCACAAGCTTAGTATTCTTATAATACTTACTGCTTCACTGACTCTCTAGAACTATGTCTTCAACATAAACCAAAGTCTAGTCTAATTCTTATTTCCCAGGAGTTTTCTCACAAATCTGCAAAATAGAAGATTTCAAATATGTACTGTGGCTTCTCTGCCTCTCAAGGCTTTTATATGCCAGTGCCCTCAGTCAGATTTATTACTCCTCACATAATCTAATATAGAAAGAATTCACCCGATTGGTTAATCTGCACAGTACAATGTTGCTATATAAAGCAATATTTTGAGCTTCCAGTTTGGGATGTTCCATGAGCACAACATTTTGAAGGAAAAGAGAATTTCCATCTACGAATAAATAGAATGCTACACTCCAAATATTTTCAGCTATTTGAGATATTTTTAAACATCTGCATTTCTTATCAGCGTTGGCGTTGTTCAAACTGGAGAGAAACGTGAGACTGAACCATCCAGAAGCTTGAGGAAGGGAGCAACCATCCTGCTTCTCCTCGCTGCCTGCCCAGGGTCAGGCAAGAGATGGGGGGTTATGAATAAAATAAATAAAACATAGAAAAGAATGCACTTCTGCTCATCTCCCAACACCTTTTCTGTTCACACAAAAGCCTTCTTGCAACAGATGACCTCTATCCCACAGACAATTTAAAGACTGAAATATGAAAGGCACAAGGTGGGACCCAAAATAACAAAGAGGGAGGATGACATACAGGAAGAAAAAAAGGAGAGTGGATGCAACGACACAAGTGATTTAAGTCCAAAAGCACTGGAGTAAAGGATGAGGAAGAAAAAGCATGGAAGCAACATGAAGTAAAAACATTGGAACATTTACTGAACAAAAGCCCTCTGCTCTACCAGGTCACCTCAACCAGTTGACACATGGCACTTTGACTTTTCTGTACATCCTAAAAGCTTCTACTAATGTCTTTAACTAAGAGCTTAGTAAAAAAAGATAATTTTTTTCTTGTCTAAACCAGATGACTAAAGCAATCTTCTAATAAAGCAAAATCAGTTATTTATTCTAGCATCAAAGAACTGCACTTGCCTTTGTTCTCATTTAATATGTCTCTTCTACACGTAATATCTATTTACTTACCCATAAGGGAAGTGAAATGGCTTAGGTGTTCATTACAAGATGCATTGTCCCTGTTTTACAAACAACACTTTTAATGCCTGTTACACGGCGTTTGCTTCTGCAAAAGTCAGCTGAGCTCCTAAGTCTTGTGTAAATTCAATTCACTGATATACTTAGTAAATGAAAATGCAATTTTCTTTCCTATGCTATTCTGATTCATACCTCCCAGGAAGATATTAACAAAATAAATCACAAAGCGCTTGACACTGTGCTTAAACAGCAGTCTTAAACAGGTAGAACTGCCCTACTCAAAGTCATTTTCACGTAGTGGAAGAGGGCATGAGAAAGATTAGATCTGTGAGATTTGCCTGGAACAGTGAGTGAGACTGACTGTGAGCATTCAAAAAGTTATTTGTGAGTGACTTGCTCTTGCGATCCAAACAAACAGCTACCTTGTTCAGGTTCTTATTTAACTAGCTCTTCCAAGCTCTTCCAATTAATACAGCATTTCAACAGGTGACCTAAATGCTAGGCGGGCCTTGTTAACCCACTTTATACCAAGCACCAACACTCTCATCGTTTTGGAAGCAGAGAAGATCATCTCCGACTATTTGGAGCAGTTATGTATATTACAGCAGAAGAGAATGAATGCACCCCAGAATGGCTAACACACACCCAAAACTAAATTACTGTGAACTGGGAAGAGAAGGGAAGCAGTAATATCCTGCAACTGACACCCACTAGGCTAATATCCCTGACATCCATTAGGCTCCATGTTAGCAAGTCCTACTACTGACTGATAAAGTAAAAACTGGTAAATAATAGAAAGTGATAAAAAAGAAAAGGGACAGCCAAAAGATGGGAAGGGGAGGGGTGGAAATGAGAGCAGTTGCTTTGGAAAGGCACCTTTTTTTGTTCCACTGGCTATAGAGGGAGTTTGGGTGACAAGGTAGATGGCTAACCTTGGTATCATTGAAATGAAGTGACATGAATCCCACGTTACCTAGTCCTTCTAGAGATTATAAAAGAAGTAATTACATTCACAATACAAAAGCTACATTTCCTTCTATTATCCCCTGTTAGCTGTATGCATTTGCACAAGTTTTATGCAAAACAATTTGGTTCAGCAAAGTAGTTTTTTAGTTAATTTTTCATATAGCTTTTCTGACAATCTATTTTCACCTCAGAAAGCAATCTGGTTTTATACTCAGACTGATGGTTAAAAGCATTTCAGATGACAGATATCACCTATATTTATTTGCATCATAAAGCAATTTCTAAAGGCAAAGCATGATAAAAGGAGTATGAATTCAATGAAAAAGGTATTAATATTTGCATTTATGATGCAATTATGCAAAAACATTGCTTGAGAAGTATTGCATGGACATGATATGTGGATAATGTAAACCTAAGTGTCAAGAAGATCTAACTAGAAAATGATATAGGTAACAAAAAATAGACTCCCTTTTTCTCAAAAAAAAAAAAAAAAAAAAAAAAAAAAAACCAAACCACCCATAGTTTATACTTTTACCATGTTGTTTATAACAAAACAGATGAAGATCAGTTCGTTATTACCAGACACCTTTCCAGATACATCTGCTATACCTCAACTCTGAAGGTTATTAGTTCATGACTTTATTAGAGAAGGCTAGGAGTAACCAGGTAAGTAGAACGCAGTTCATTAGCAGCTCTGAACAGAGTACACATTAATTCAGTGTTACAACATGTAAAGTGAATGGAATTAAGGAAAGCAATTTTAGATAATGAAATTTTAAATATTTTATATGCTATTAAGTTGCTTCCAGACTCCACTGGACAAAAGACAGACAGACAGAATCACCTACAGAGTTAATTATCCCTCTTTCAGTGAAATAGCCTGTTCTCTTGATAAATTGATTCACAAAACTAATGCTAAGGTTTGAAACCAAGACGTTAATTGAACTGCTGAATTATGGCTTTGTATATTTTTTTTCTGAAAAAACTTCTGGTTCTGGCTTTGATAAATTTGCTGGACAAAAAGCTACAAAGTGTAAAAAAAAAAAAGAAGTGGAGTAATCATTAAAAATACGCATATTTCAAGATCATCTGTAATTTTTTTATTGCCATCCAGTCCCTGAAACCATTGACACATTCATTGGGAAAAAATGCTGGGCACTGCCAAGGTATATTGTTTATTGGCATAGAGACCAAGTATTCAAATGAGTAGTTCCATCAGGTATGTATTCAGCATAAACCAAACATCATTCGCAATGAAATGATGTAACAAATGGAGAAGCTAAAAGAACAAGAAGCTGTGAAACAGAAGCAAGTGTAGCACTCAAAATAACGCGGGGATGGGATTAGATTTCTAGGGCACTAGTTCGAGGTACAGCAATAAAATTATAGCAATTATGTAATATATAGAAATTAAAAACTATATAATAATGAAATTATAAAATTATTTTTTAAAAAATAAGATTGTGGAGTGTGCCACTGTTTCTTGAATCGTTCTTTCCTTTGACACTGTCAAAGGTTGGCTGGCACCCGCTCCCAACAGGTGCACAAATGCCATGGCCAATGCCAGTCCAGCCCTGCTGACTCACTGTGGCAGGTGCTTCCTGTCAGTTTTCCCCCCAAGAAGGGAAGGTGACCCTCCAGCCATGCCACTCATAGTCGAGAAAGAGAGACACCTTAAATGCCTGGCAGATGCCCAGCCAACATGCTTCATCCAAAGGTTCTCTGGGGTCACCTTCTTGAAAACTCACCAACACCTCCTGTACGTTCCTTTCTTCTGGTTAAACACCTGCAATAGGAAGAAGTGTCTCCGGATGCATAATCAGGACTATGGACTTCCACGAGTCCCACAGTAATAAACTACTTGAGCAACTGAGCTTTCAAAAAGGACAGCCAGTTCTTACCCTGAAATTACGCTCATGTAACAGAAATGACCTCTTTTGAATTGCTTTTCCAATTAATTGGTTCCCAAGGCTTTCCTCATTTCCTGCAAGGATAAAAGGACCATATTCTCTATCATACCCACAAAATTGCCCAGAATAAGAACATCTATTTACTTCATTCACTAAATTCACAAGAAGCTGTTCAGGAGAAAACATTAAAGGTTTGGGGTTTGAATCACTGGGGCAGATCTACTGAGGTCTTTTGCTGGGAGTACGGGAGCTCACAACCAAAGAGAAATCATCCCAACACCCTTTCCAGCAAGAAGTCTTTTGACTCCTTTCATGGAGCAGTTCAGAAGCTCCATAATGAGGCAGAGAAGACCTCTCTTTATTACACTCCAAAACCCATACAAATTTGGCACTCTCTCCCCTTCCCAAGGGCTTCTACCTGCCTCCATCTTCTCTCATAAATCATCAGATAAGCCAGGCTTGTCCATGCCCCGATGGCTAAACAGACAGATTTTCTATGTAATGGCTTTGTTAACAGCCTCTCCAGACATGATGTTCTCTCTTTTGGGGAATGGCTTCTCTCTGGAGGAGGATTCAGGTTGTCCTCTGGGACTCCTGAGTTTGTTATAGCTGCTTCTTCTTCCTGCCTAGGAATGGAAAAGCTTTTGATAGTAGCTAAACAGTCATGAACTGAGGTTTGGTGGCATAACAGAACCATTAGCCAGCTAGCCTCTACTTTCTTTTCCTTTAGGAGAGCGTAGCAAAAGGCACCTGAATCCTGGATCTAATACTTCATTATAACCTATAACATACCTATAAATATTGAAAATTCAGAACTAGCAAGTGAAACATTTAAAAACTTTGCATACAAACCTCTCCCTAACTACCTACAGTCTTACAGGGCAAGACTGCTTTGTAGATTGGCAATTCTCAGGGCTTTCTTTAATTGAACATGTTCTTCGGAAGCCCTGTTGCACTTCTTACAAGTTTGCCCTTCCACCTCCTTTCATCACTTCTATGGCTCTCCTCCAGCAAATTCCCAAAATCTAAAGGTACCAACTCCCTCTCCCTCCCTACTCCTCACCAGAAAGCAAGAGGCAGAAAATGGTAAGCAAGCTGTCTTCTATACTGTTTCCACACTCCCATTAATCTGAAGAAAAAATTGTACAGGTAACTGTGAATAAACCAATTTAAATACTTCTACCATCTGTCATAGTGTTTGTTGTCTTCTAAAGCAATGAATGATCTGAAAACCTGGTTTGAGTTGGCTCTTCTTGAAGGCCCAGAAACTACTCATGAGAACAGAGTAGAAAGTACACTGAAGAGGTGTTAAAACAGATGTTGTCTCCCAAAGCAATAAGTCTTGTACCTTCATTTTCACAGCAATCAAAATCTCAGCTCCTAAGAAATCACTGCTTTTTGGCAGCCTATATATTAGCAGGATGTGTATATTGGCCTCGTCCTTGAACTCAGATTTCTGATTAAGACAAAATAAAGTTACCCAGGCCTTTTGTTTGTTCTCCAACTTCTGTTTTGTTCATGATAAGAGACTGTTTTCAACACAGTCAGATTTTGAAGAGCATTCAGTATCAGCAACTCCCATTTATGCATGTAAATAAGTCACTTTGGATTTGCTGGATGCTGAGTGTTCTTGGAGAGCTGACCCATCTACTACTTGTGTATCACTCCACATACTATTTGCTCGACCTGAAGACGACATTGACAGACAGACAATGCACTGCTCAGGTTAGGCACACAAGGAGAACAATTCTGTCATGGTACAAAAATGCCCTTTATAATGACACACTCTTCCTCATATCTCTGAACTTAAGTGTTTAAATCACATACTTAGTACAGATTTCAATACTGAAAATAAACTTCCCGAGTACCTTCATTTTTCAAATACTTGCATAATTCATCTGACTTTGTGGCAGGTCATGAAACAGACACTCTTCTCTCCGTGCACATGGGTACATGTGTTTTAATTTGATACTTTCTTGATACTAAAACATTTGAGAGTGGTCATCATTGAATGACTGAAGGGAATATGCCATGATTAAAATTACACAGCTTTTTTTTCCAGGTCATTCATTAGGAAGGTAAGAATTCATATTCTTCTGAAAACTAAAGAGGAGGCATGGGCATTCCCAGTTGTTGTCATGGATACAGCTGCTGAGAAAAATGTCATTGTACCCCTGCAGATAAAAGTATGTGCCAACTGCCTGGAATATGTGGTGGCAAAATCACCACAGATGTTAAACATTCTCACATGGCCAGCACGTTCCTCTTGAAACATACACTAAATTAAAAAAAAAATAAAAAAGAAAGTTATTTTTAAATATAAAGGTTATGGCATGAAGGAAGAAAAGGTTAGTCAGTCAAAAAAAAAATGTTGGCACTTTCATAGTTCATGATGTCATGGAGGAAAAAATATTATGGAACAATAGTATGAGTAAAGGATCAAGTGTCAGCCCAACTTCGAGTTTTCTGGATTTTGTCAGCATGTGTTATAACAGGATTGTTAACTACAATAACTATATTTCTTAGGTCAATGGTCAATTTAAAACCAAAACAAACAAATAAGAAAGGGCAACAAACACACACTGGAAAACTCTACCAGGGAAGCTCTGTTCATGATTAGACTATCTCAAAGTGTCATCATTTTTACATGGACTAGGGCTCTTTGAATCTCCTTCCACTTTAACTTTCCATTAACTATTTACTGGGGACACAGATCACAAAAAAAATGAAGAGTTTGAAAACTCAAGACAGTTCTTCATTGGATCATGGAGTCCTAGAATGGCTTGGAAGGGACCTTAACGATTACCTAGTTCCAACCCCCTTGCCATTTTCCACATCCAATAATCTCAGCTCTTGAGTCAAGTAAGGTGATTACCAGGGTGCTTCTGGAGTGTTGCTGCACATCGCTTAGTGATATTTCATTGCACCATGCAGGTAGGAAGACGCAAATACTGTTTCTACACAGAGCATGCAAGGCTTTGGATTCTCCTCTCCTGGCAAAGTAGAAGCACACAATTCCCTTTCCCTCCTCACATAATCTTTCAGATACCATGCTCCTAAATAAGCACAGAGAGAAGGGAAGGCAGGCTGCTCCTAGGAAAATCATTACCTTGCTTCTAGGGCAATCATTACTTTCGAGTGTGGGAACAAAACTCCAACAGCTGATTAGGATGCGGAGAGGTGAATTTGGTGGTAAGGCACCAAAGGTGAGAACATCCAATTATACCCCAAAACACCAGTTGTTTTACCAAAGCTGGAAGAGAGCTCTCTCTATTTGATGAGCAGAACACAGATCCTACCTGAGCAGAGATTCCTACACCACTGCTTTCACAAGAGGTCATGATGTTTATCCCAGACAAGAAAATAATTGTTGATTGGCATTCTACCATATCTGATCATCACTATGGCCCAGCACCCTAACCTGGTGTTCACTGCAACACAAAAGTCCTTTGAAGCTATCGAGTTGTTTTAGAAAAGCCACAAGAACAGAAAACGACTCGCTCATGGCAGCCATCCCCCCTTCCCACCACTGTAACCAACAGTTTGACACAGGCACGTCAAACAGGCATTTGACATAATGAATAAGGGGTACACAAACTAAAGAAAAAAAATCAAAAGGTACTTTAAACTAGTATTCAATAGATTCTCTAGTACCCATCTCTGCTTATGAGTTGTAAGTTACTTCTTCAGGAATCAAAATGTGTTTTGAAGAATCCCTAAGTTCATTTGAGAGAAGAAACAAAAAAGAAGAAAAAGAAAAGAGAAAAAATAATTTGGCCTTTCTAGTTTGACAGACAAACTTTAAGTTCAAATCTGACATACAGATAATTATAGTATCACAATGCACATTTCAGAACCCACATGCCTGGCAAAAAGAAAATTTCTTAATAGTTACAGAAGGCTTTCCAGTAACTTGCATCTACACTGTATCCCAGTCCTTTGATCCCACTAGCCTACTATACCTCCCCTGTTTGTGTAGCAAATGATTTGGGCAATAAATGTTTTTAAATTAAAATAAGTTCATATCCTCCAAACACATAAAAGGCTTAGAACATCACCATTTCACTCCTGAAAGATGGAAAGGATTAGCTGGATATTTCAGGTAAGCAATCATGTTCTACTATTTGGAATACAACAGCAGCAATAAAAAAATATACTAAATTCATGGAAGAGATCATCTGAGGAGAAACAGGGAAAACAAAAAAGGAGTACCTCAGAAGCTACAGACTGCAGAAAAATTATGAAAAATTTCAGACTGAACACTGCCCTCAAGGCAATATCCTCCCTTTTAAGATCCGCCCACAGAATTAAGCTTATCCCGTAAGCACATTTTGTTTCCGGGAGACAAACTGTCACAAAGCCATTACAATAGGCAATATCTGATATGGTGCTAGAGATGGAATATCCACAGGTCATTTTCCTGACCAAGCCACCTCACAATATTTCTAGGCACAGATGTGCAGCAGTCAGCAAAATCCACAGGCACTTAAACCCTGCTTCTTGTTTGCTATAAAATTTTGCAGTGTTATCTGCTTACTATGAATGCATGTTAGGTGTATACTAAGCTCTCTGCACAAAACACTAAAAATCACACACATTCTCACTTCTACTCCACAGATACCCCTTACTTCTCTGTTTTGTTCTCTGTCTGAAGCAGGAGCTTACACATGAGTGACTCAAGTACTACGTCCTTCCTTACTGACGCACTGAACACCCTATCCTCTGCTAAGCCTTCATTTAAGCCTCTGTTGGCTGTGATGACACATGAAGACACTCTTAGAAGTTATAACAGTCCTGTTCATTGGCCACATTATGCCCATGTCAAGGCAAAAACAAAGGACTTAGAGGTCACTGAAAGAGATGGTCAAGTTAAGCATTCACTGAGATGCTTATTTCCAGGTGTCCAAGACATTGCTCAAAACAACTGTTCTTAAGTTACTTTCTTGTTTGCAAACAATATTCTGTCTGTGCTTTGATCTACCTTCAGCAGGAAGCTGTTCCACACATTACGTTCCATTTCAACTGCACCGATGAAATGTGCAGACTGCCCTTTGCATCCTGCACTCTTGTACATGGAAGCTTTTAGGAAGGCTAAGCATATCCAACCCCATTGTTCAAATCCCAGGATGCTGACATTTCAAATCATACTCTCCTCTATGCAACTTGTGAAAATAACAAAGATAAACACCTCCCACCAATGCTCAGACAGATGCTTGCCCATATGCAATGAACCCAGCACAGGTTGCCAAGAGACTGCAATGATGAGCAGCATTTATTCCTGAATACTGTCAAATAAGCTTTCACTATGTATTAACTCTAAGCAATAAAACATGCAAGATCACATTCTTGTTTCAGTTTAGAATTCATTTTTATTGCCAATATATAAAAAGGAGATAGTTGTAACAGACAAGCTATGATGTTCTTAATTGGTGAAGAAAAAAGATAACATTAAAAAAATCTGAGAACAAGTAATTTTCAGATAGCATGTATAGAAATTCCCCCTGTAAGCTCCACTCCCTAGGGTAAAAATTAAGTGCAGATTCAGTGAAATTTAGGAGCCTTTAAAACACAGAAAAACTCAGTCTATTACAAGATACTGCTAGTGATTTTCAACCTTTCCATCTAAGGTAATTTAGCAATTAAAACAAAAGCCACCATTAATCCTTAGATGTCAAACATTTTTCCTTATTTATATCTATCAAGATGAATAATAATTTTATACACTGTGTACTACCTAGAGAACAAAAGTTCTATTACATGTATTTCTAATACAACATCACATACATTCTTAGGCCTTAAATGTTGATCAAATTTTTCAAGCAAAATTCAGTGCTACCAACTATCTTTTTTTTTCTGTGGATACTGCATATTATTTTTGTTATATAGCTTCGTATAAATTTCTTTCTGTTCAAGTTACATTGCATACCTCCCCAAAGAGAGAAAAACACAGAAGCACTTTTCCATACATGACAAAATTCAGAATTTCTTCACACCGAGAATCAGAAGTTTACTATAGCTTAACACTCTGGGGAGAAGAGTTGGAGTCAGTATTTCTCCATCACCATATACTGTGGTAAAACTGACTAGTAGTGTTACCAACAACTGACAAAGCTTACGTGGTCCAAGGTCAAGTAAGATGAAGCTTAGGCTCAAACAGGAGACATAGTCTATCACTAAACCACACAGTTTGAAAAGTTTTATAATTGTTTCCATGATAAACAATTTACCAGAGGGGAAACATTAAAAGTATATCCGGAACATGAACGGCTAAGAAGTCTACATTTTATCAAGTCCTTGTGCCACGTGTATCCTTGCTGCGTTTAGATGGGTCTTTTTCTGTACCATACTCATGACTTCTGAGTCATCTGTCCCCACCCGCAAGAGGTGAAGATTCACTCTCACGGCCAGACCCAGTGTTGTAGGAAGAATGGCAAACACGGTGCAGCACTACCCAGGCACCCGCAACTGTACATTTGTCAAACCCCAGATCATCAAATGTGATACAGAATGACACCAGAAAGAAAGAAAAAAAAAAAAGTGAAGACAATTTAAGTTCTTGCAATTTCCTTTTATAGGACTTCCCACTTCCCCTGAGCTCCTCTTCAAATTCTAGCTTTCAAATATTAACTAAAGCAGCATACAAACAGTCTTAAGGCAAATAAATCACAGCCATAGTAGGAAGACTTTTCAAAAAGAGCAATCAGTCCAGGGAGGTTTAATTTAGGGAGAGGAGAAAGACTTTAGACTTTGATAAGGCATGATATGATTCCATGGCATTGATCTGCAGTCATATAGCTTTATCTGTAATGCAAACAACAAGTTATTTGGAATGTTCCTAATTAGGTATAATAAGTGTACACTGGCACACTACTAAATCTATAAATAGACAGCAACCACACCATTTCACTCCTGCTCACTCCCATATTATGAAGTATGGGAGGGGAGAAGAAAGGCACTCTCCTTTTTTAAAATCTTTCTTAAAGTCGTACCATTGAAGAGAAGTAATTTTTTTTTTGCTTTGAAAGCTATATAATCAGGCTTTTAAATACTGACAAATCTTCCTCAGCAGACACAGGTTATCCTCAACAGCTGCATAAAAGGCATAAAAGGAAGAGAGAATACTTAATTTGAAATAAATCAGGAACCATATATTCTATTGATCTGTAAGACATTTAGAGAGCCACAGCTCTGGGCAACCAAATGTTGCCTTGAAAATGTCCCCGCTCTGAGCATAGGGGTGAGACAGATGACCTCCTGAAGTGTCTTCCAACCCAGATTGCTATTATGATCCTGTAACAACATTCATAAATATTTTTTCTATAAAAAGTCCCTCTCTATAACCTCTCACACCTACACATAGCAATTTAAACTCTGGATCAGCTATAAATAACCACGGTGTATATTTGGAAGAAAAGGTATAATCATCTGTAAAACTCAGCAGAAGTCATATGCCTCATGCCCTGACTGTGACTTACTTTTATTTCTTTTTACTCAAATAGAAAAATATAAGATTTCCTTGTCATTTCCAACACCTCACTGTAAGACAGCCTTTCAGGGACACAGGTTTATCACAAGCTCAAAGGGTAATTTGAAATAGGAGCCCTTTGTAAAACTGTTGGCAGCAGATCCCTGGCTGATGAAGGGTGGGGAAGAAGTAGAATCTGTGATGTTAATTCCTTTTATCTCCTCCTCAGTGGTGTACACTGCAAGTATATGAAAAAAAAAAAGGGGGTTTGCATTTTGTGCATGGTTTGCATGCACACATACACGTGCACAGAATTAGTGGGCTCTAATTACTGGTCTCTGTGCAAGAAGTAAGATCATCTGAAGCGTACATACACTCGGAACTACAGAAAAACGCAAAGTTTAAAGAAATCGGAATTACAATTATATATTCTTTTAAAAAAAAGCTATTCACTGCAGTTGCATTTACCTGGCAACAGCAGGTAACTTGAGATAATACACAAAAGCACTGACGGGTCTTTAAGCCTACAGCTTGACATTGCCAGCACATTTAATAGATTGCTTTTGACAAGAGCTCGTCAGATGTTCTGTATTTACCAGAATCTTCAGTTCTTCTGATATGCTGAAGAAGCAGCAGAACAGAGTTTTGCATCGGGGACATGGATAGAAATCTGACAACTCTCTGAAGCCTGGAGTATTTTTTAATGTCTTTTATAAAATTACAAAGTAGGGCAAGGAAAAACCCTGTCATTTAGTAGACAGGATACAAGCACAGACCCTAACTTGTGTAACCTGCCTTTGAATTTTTGAAATATTATTTGCCAGTGGATCAGGGAAGGCTGGACACTACCAGCCTAAGCAGTAAAGCATCTCAGGTATAAATTTTATCTTACCTGCACGTTTTGGTCAACATTCTCTCTACAAAATGTTAATCATTACAGATAAAAGTCTTTTCTGTGCTTGCATCGTAGAATGATGTTTATTAGCCCAACATTCACTCATAACAAAAAAAAACCCCAAGATACAGTCAACTGAGTTACATGAAGTTTTCTTAAATTCTGATTTCCCCCTATAAAACCACTATAATGCAAACTTCTAGCTTATATGCAAAGTTTGTTTAAACAAATTCACTCAGGGGAAAGAAAATCAAGTTTAACAACATCAGATAGATGGTTCTGAAAGTTATTACTGTTTTTGTCACTAACGAGAACCTGTGTAAATGACTAAAATATTTTTTACTACCTTAAAAGTTTGGATTGAATCAGAAACATTGGTTCTTCACCTCATACTCAAGTAACTCACTCACACTAGCTCCCCATTGCAGATCTGCATCCCCTCTGCATTCGTCTCAGGCAGAATCCACAAATTATAAATGTCTCATTAATATACAACAGAAAGAATTACTGTTTACACCATGATCACCACCATGAACATCACCATTCAAGGATGGGATCCTTGACTCACAAATCCCCTTTTACCCTTTGTGGTCTCTTTTTTCATTTTAATAGATCTACAAGACTGAGGTAAATCAGTGTTTGTCAAGAGAGTAACCCATGTGAAGCTCCCTGATGCATCAGGCAAAAAATGACTATAGCTGAAAAGTCAGCAAACAGGGTGCATTAGTTTTCAAGTCAATAGCTCCACACTGAACCATCTGCTCCCAGGATTGATCAGTACCACTGAAGGAGGAGGCAGTGAAGGGTGAATATTGAAAGAAGCAACCTCACATATCTGCACCCTCTCCAAGACTCCACACCCAACAAACTTTATCGTTTCTGGCAGTTCCTCTCTTTATAGGAATTATGGGGAGAAACCTTGCAGAGGCACAGACTGAAAGGAAAAGGCATGTCACCCTTTCTCTGTTCAAATTCCTGAAGAAACCGTGACAGCAGCCGGCAGGAAAGGAGGGAGAGAACACAAAGCAAGATGTCTCTATGGGAGCGTTAAAACAAACATAGAAGTATGTACCCGTCCTCATGGTCAACAGAGAGTGTGCACAGGGAGGGAAGAAGTCTCTGCCCGATGGGCAGCTGGGACTGCTGGTTAGCCATGCTGATCCTTTCCAACATCCTGACCTGAACCAAAGCAAGCCACGCTTCCCACCAGCAGAGAAGACACTGATCTCCCTCTCACTCCAGAGTATCGCAGCAGCAATAAGGACTACCAGCTGTCAAACTGAAGCCATTCAAACTCAATTGCTAAATTTAAGCAACCACACAACAGGACATAACTGACCAGAGCAGCATGACAGTCCTTTAGATCCACTTAAATCTCTGCAGGCATGAAAAACCTCAGCAGATCTTCCCAGCATGGAACTATGCCAGAAGTGCAAAATGACACTGAGGGCACAGCCGGTTCTCTTCAGCAAGCTGGTCTAGAAAGACCCTGGCAAGCGCTGGACACACATCCTCCCAGCGGCTGCCCACAGAGGGACTCCTGTTGCTTCCCACCCAGCAAACATATAGGGAAACTTGCCACCCACAAGCTACTACTCGGTTTCAAAATCCTATTCAGGTTGCTAAGTGACAACAAAGTAGTGTGATCTCACACAATTTCCAAACCCCAAGCGCTTAAAGGCAAGGAAACGAATTGTCTAGATCATCATAAATCTCCTGCTGCCCATCTAATAAACAAATAAATTCTCATCAAGTGTAAAAGCTTGCTGAATTCATTACAATAATGCTAACTCTCCCAAGAGTACAGCTCAGGTTTTTGTTAATGTGCTTTCAGTATCCAAGCGGTGAAATATTCCTAAACAGAAATATTATTCAAATGAAAAACTTAGCTGGAAAAATAAATTATTTGCTCTTTCTTCATTATTGTGCAATATATCAGGATAATTCCTACATGGTAAAAGTTTTCTAAGTCAACCATGTTCTGACTTCACGTATGAAATTCTTCTGGCCCACATCCAATGAGCATTTAAGCACTGGCCTAATTTTAAGAAGTAATTAATCACATAAAAGTGTACAGGATGACTGAAGTGTTTCAGTATGTGCTTAAATGTTGCACTGGAATAAATCTCTTCATTAATTTTAAATAGCATCTAAGGTAGTGGTCTTGATTTTAGCATATCAGTGAAACAATATTTATTTTGGGTCTACATTAAGCTTGTTTGCTGTGATAAATGCATTGTTTACATTAAGAAAGAATGAGGTTTGTTTTTTTAGGGTATAGGGGGTGTAATTTATGGATGCCCCCAAGCCAGGTTTTTTGCTTTTTTTTTTTTGCCATTGCTAGCAAATTGAGAGACATGGTTTGAACTTACAATAATAGAGGTATGATTACAACAGTGTTATTTGGTAGCCTGTTCTTAGGTTTTTAAAAGATCTTGAAAAATGCAACTGATTTTTTTGAGGCTGGGGGGGAAAGAATAAAACAGTAATGTAAGAAGGTGGCAAATACAAAGGTGAAAGAGTTATCTCTCCTAATAAAAGACAAAGTCCAGATACTAAAGTATCAAACTGAAAAAACAGAATAAAAACAAAGCTAGCCTTCTGTCAATAACTTTATAACATCACTTCCCCCTATTTTACAAATAATTAAAAAGAAAACAAAACAAAACAAAACAAAAAAAAAAAACAAACAAACAAACAAAAAAAACACAACTCAAAAACTTAATGGTCAACCAGAACAAAATACTGGTCTTGGGGTTCCCTTGCAAGTAAGTGAACTACTCTCACAAGACATCAAACTACATCTTAATTATCCCTATCAGAGGAAAACAACCAAAACAGCATGACTACAGAGCATTCTTTTATACCCAAAACTCCATATTTTGAGCTTAAATGAACCCACACATTACCTTCTTTCTGTGCTAAGATTTTGAGGTCACCAAACTATATATGTTGTTCTATAGACCCCTTACCAGAAGCATGGTTTGTCAGAGTTCAAACAAAATGAGAAGCACATTGTTTTTAAAAAAATACATATATATTTAGCCTTTTGGGGTGTTCTAGAGCAAAAAGATTAGTCTAAACTGCCTTTTATTGTCTTAAGCTAGTCAAGAGAATTTCAATACTTCCCTCCAGATAGAGGCTTTGTAATAGCCAGAGAGACTATTCTTTTAATCACTACTTCAATTACAAAACCACTGTAATTCTAGGTATTCTGCTTTAGATATCCAAACCAATTTGGCTAATCCAACTAGTCATCCAGTAGTCATACAGCAGTCATACAGCAGTCTTGCATCCTGCGTTCTGACCTAACTGTTGGAAACAATTCAAAATGTTTGTAAATTATCTATATAGCCCTACATGGATAAAGACCCAGCTGTAGAATAGCCCTTTCTTGAGCTCTGGCATGGCTGTTATGTGTCTCTGGGACTGTGAACATGAAGTTCACAAGATAAGGCATCTCAGAAAGGGATTCCCAGTTGTCATTTATTCTTGAATTAGTCTCTTCTCGTGCTTCTTAAAAAATAGGAATTCTCTCTAAAGTACACAATAAATTCAATGTGTTTCACCTGATCTTTTTGGCAGGAAAGCATTCTCCAGTTCCTTGGAACAAAACACAAGACAATCAAAACCTTATATTAAAGATGAAAGTGTGATTATCTTGTCTTTTTTTCACATTCACAGCTTGCCAGCTGGCTGGGAAAAAGAAAAAAAAAAAAAGTGTAATTCATGTTATCTTACAGTACAAAATAGCATTAATACGTGAAAGATTCCAGAAAGGAAAAAAAATAACCCAAAAGCAACATTCCTTGAGGACCTGCTTGCAAATACCTACTGAAAAATGTTACAAGCTCCTCCTTTCTGGTACTTAGCTAGCAATTTAAGCTTTGCCAATACACGCATCACTAAAATGCCTTAGGAGATTTCATTTCAGTTTTATACAAACATGTGTCAGAATTTGGAGTGGTAATGACCACTGTGCCTTAAATAGTGTAACTCTTTCCATTCTAACCCTGCTTACTTGTACGTAGTGTATTCAGTCATTTTTAACTTCCCCAAACTATCAGGTCTTCGGCTGAAATTTTCCATTAATATACTCTTTTTTGAAAGCTTATACAGAGACACAGCAATTATAAGAAGCAACAAATATTGCACACCATTACATGCTAGTTTTACTTGTTTGCTTTGTCCAAAGATACTCTAGAACTGGATACTATATATATATATGTATATGAAAACTTAAATATATTGCCCTGTGCATAAGTATGCATGTCTGCATGTATCAGGAATATATACTGATGAACTGATTCTGAATATTTCACTTTAAAAACAGGCTAAAGTCCCCAGGATGGGGAAACAAATTTGCCAGATTTTACAACAGTTGGGGGGAAAAAAAAAAGTTGGTCAACTATTTTACTAAGGATGGATATACTTCAACTAATTTATCTGCAGAATGGAAATGATGGAAAATATGAATATTGAAGACAGATATCCTGCAGCACCCTTCAGTCTCTTCTGTGAATATTACTAGGTGTCAAGAACTTGAGGTTTATTGCCTTACACTTGGTCACTTCAGTTCTGTCCCACGTTGAGTAAACACGAAGTTTAGTGACACCACACATATCACTCCATTTTCAGAATAAATTACAAATTACAATGTATTTTGAAGCTGTGCAGATTCACACAATCCTAATTCATATAAAGGATCCCCACTAGGGTAAATTTTTGCTACCGTGGCATTTTCCTGAGAACTTCTGGTGCATAAAAAAAATCAAGTTTCCTTAAGCAGAAAGGAATCAAACACTATTTATGTGAGTAGATTGGGAACCATCAAAACTAGGCAAAGCAGATTACATTGCAGAGAATGATGCTCATGCAGTATAACGCTGGTATCACTCACTGCACTTCACAATTAGGTGAATTAACAAGCTATGGTAATCTGAGAGATATGTATACAAGAAACAAACAGGAAGTGACTACCGGGACTTGGCACTGTCAAATGTCACCATATGGAAAAGGTTAGAAACTTTTTGAAGGCTCAGTTCCTAAATGGCTGGTGTTATCCGCTAAGGCCAATAAAATCACAGCGGGGAATTTAATTAATTTACTTTTATTACTCCATAATGATCTAGGATCTCTCAAAAATATACTAAGGCCTCAGATAAGAAAATTCTAGTAACAACTATTGCCATTTAACGAAACACCACCATAACGAAACACAACCTCCACTAATTGTAACACACTTGTGTTTCTGAATATCTCCCATGTTGTGGCAATTTCATTACTAATAAAAACCACTGGGGGTGAAAGAGAGGAAGAAAGCATTCTCCCACATACCTTACAAGTACATTTATCTTGCTCAATACAACACATTTTCTTGCATTTCCTGATCTATATTTTCTGCTCCAGAATGCCTGCTTCATACAAAAATAGACACAGGCCAGATACCCAATGTAGGTTTGAGAGCACAACACATATCCAGCAGAGCTTTTGCATTAACTGGACATGGACCCGTTAAAGTAGGAAGCCAGGTCAGTGATAAAAGTGCTATTCTTCAAATTCATTTTTTAGCAGAGTACTCAAGACGAGCAGGAACTGTAACTCTGCTCATTTGATAACTGTGCTTCCAAGTATCCAGGGACTACTTCATTTACTAATCTCGTGCCCATTCTCTAGGTGAGCAGAATTTAAAGAGCAAAAATGTCAGCTCTAATTTGAACCTTCCCTTCTCAACACGTTCCAGCTATAAAGAACTGAAGCAAGGCCATCTTTTTAAGGAATGTACTTTGCATTAGTGACTAACTTTAAGGAAATTAGAAGCCAGCTGATGACAGGCAGCTTTCAGGCTGTAGCCCCAAGAACTGAAGTCATCTGTTTAAGGAAGGCACTGACGCTGCCTGTCTTAACCAGCATCTTTAAAAGTGAAGAAGCCAAGTTTAACACAGACGCACAGAGAACTTTCCATGACTTCAATCTCCAATATAACCCTTTTAGTACATCATCATCATATATACTGCTTCGAAACTGTCTGACTGCAGTTTTCCAAAGTTCTCACAAAACCAAAATATATATTCATAAAATGTTTTTAACCAACACACTTTTTATGTACTAAATATTCAGGTCTCCCAGACGGAGGGGGGGGTGGGGGTGGGGGGGAATGGTAAGTAGACACGACAAAACCAAAAATTGTTTCAACACTCTCTATTAGAGATTTTGGCTCAAAAGGGCTCAAACTTCACAGGGTACCTGCTACCTATTTATTCCCTTGCATTTCCTTCAGGGAACACATACAAACTCCACAGATGTAACTTCCAGGATGAGGTTTAAAGACCCTGGCTTTAACCTCACGAAAGTGCTAATCAGTTTTGGTCCTAACACCCCTAAAGACATCTACTGCTGCAGTGTCATTCTATAACCAAGTATGGGCTTGAGCAAACAGTTCCTAATGACAAACAAAATGTTGGCCCAAAGAATAGATTAGTCCTTTGCACCACAACTTGTTCTCTCCCTTTGAGCATTAGAGGTGTTAGAAATCTTTAGGTTTATGTTTGTGCTGCTAAAGCAGATTTGCTCTCATACATATATTTGCTCAATCTTATTATACACATGTTAAAAAAATCCACTCCTGAGTGATTCTATCTGCAAAATATCACCATATGGTAGCTTTCACAAATGATGAACTGTACCAAAACATCTAAAAATAACATCTTCCTTAAGTAAAATAAAAACAATTACCAGCAGAGACTTTTGGGTATAGTTCTGAGCTAAGGAACCAACACCATGTTGCTGAAATGCCTCAAGTAAATAAGCAACCTCTGGAGAAAAATAGCACAGTCTTAAATGGCCCAGAAGCATCAATGATAAATATAATATACATGTTTTGTGTTTTTTCAGAAGTCTATTCTTAGATGTAAGATAAATGCAATCCATTTAATTAACACCTTAGCTTACAAACAGATCCACCAAGTCAGTGAAGCTTAACAAATCTAATTTGAATGAAAGGGACTAGCTGGGTAAAAAAGCAGCTCCCTGATGTTCTTTGCTCTAGTAGTTTCATGTAACCACTGATCACCAACTACTACAACAAACATACAACACCCTTAAACTAAACGGGAGTTGTCTGTCTAAAAATAGCTACTTTTAAATAATGCATTGTGAGTTATAAAATAAAGTGCTACTGAATTATTTAACATGGGTTTCATCTTTAACAATGATATATCACTTTTAATTAAATGGAAAGAAAGATATTTATATTCAGAGTTGCACTGTAAATTGCAACCAGTAAAATGACACTTTATGACTCCAATTATGTCAGCAGACAGTTTTTCCTATATATATCTGATTCAAAGAAATAGAACTGAGAAGCAAACTAAGATAAGCAAAAGCATCACTTTCTAGAGGTGTCTTAGATCTTCAGGGGATCCCAGCACTGCATTCATTCACAGCCCTCAGATACAGAATATCCCACCAATCTGCAACAGTTGGCAAGAATTGGCTGGGATCTGGAACTCACAAACCTGAGGCAACAACATTAATAATCTGCATGTTTTCCCTATGCAAGTATCAACCTCTCTGAGAGCAAACCTTCCAATGCACTTAACACCACTACAGCTAATACAGGCATTGCGTTCTGTCACTTTCAAACCGCCATACAGAAGCATGTTAAAGCTGCAAGTTTCTATGGGACTATGTTTGCAACACAATCCAACAGTTGTACGTTATCTACTATAGTAACATTTCAGCCAGGCCTAAAATCTGCAAAAGCAAAATTAACATTCAGCAATAATGTGGAATGACACAAAAGGTTTAGGAGGTTTCAGGGGAAAACTGCTTTCCACCTCACATTATGGAATAATGCTACTGTTTAAACTACCAAGCTTTCTGTTTAAAGGTGGCTGCCTTTTGTACCTAGTGCGAAGCAAAAACTCAAGGGAAGAACAGCACCAATCTGACAGGACTCCACAAACTAATGGGTCCTCTGTAAAGGACACAATGCCACATGAGCTATTGTGTAGAAATTAAACTGTAAGTTTGATCTGTCTGGGCCTGTATCGAGTTGCTCTGCCCCTCAAACAATACACTTCCAGCCAAAAAACTGATCTTGATGTGACTGCATCCATAAGCTTTCCCCAATGGGGTTTTGCGCAGACCCTATCACTGACTGTGGACCACGCTTTGTAGAAAGTTACAGGATCCTTCTACAGAGAAAGTAAGTCAGGTCTCATTATTTTTATGCGTTCGAACGCGTGCTTGTTGATTTCACAGTGGAGGAAAAAAGTGATATAAATATACCATCCACGAAAAAAAAATTAATTCCACTGGGAATTAACTTCGGCAGTCCAAGACAGCCAAAAAACTGCACTGAGCTGAAATTTTGACAGCTGCTTTACGTATCCAGTCCCACGAGCGAGGATGTACAGAAGTTTACTCCTCTTTCCGCGAGGTGCCTTTCAAACTGGAAACCGCGTTTCCCTCCCTCGCGGCACTCCCGCTCCCGAACGGGAGCCCGGCATGCCCCCGCGGGCTCAGTGCTTGCCGCTCTGGCGGGGCGCACGGCGGCGGCCCTTGGCATCAGGGATGAACAAGAAAGGGTGGCTGCGGGCATGAAAAGTTGGTGAGGAAGGGCTCGCTAAGCCAACCCACCCGCGCTGAGGGGCAGCGGGGCGGGATCCCCGCGGCAGCGGTGCCCGCCGCCAAGGAAGAGGAGCCGGAGGGAAGGAGGGAGGCAGCCCGCCGCTTCCCCCACACCCAGGACGCCCGACAGGGCAGGGCGGCTGCCGGTCGCCGGGGCAGGCGGCTTCCCCTCCGGCCCTGCGGAGCCCCGCCGCCCCGGGGGGCTCTTCCTGCCAGCCGGGGACAGATGTGGACGCAACAGCTGGATGGGGAGGAGGGGAGAGGGAAGGAAGGAAGAGGCACGGCTGCCTCACCCCCCCCGTCGCCGCTCCCGGGGATGCGGGCGGGATGCAGCGGCCGCCCCCGGCTCCGGGATAGCCCCGCTCTGGAATAGGGATGGAGAAACCGGCCCCGAAGGCGGCTTGGCTGGGCGACTCCTGCCCCCCTTACCTTGCTGCGGATCTGGCCCGAGGTGGACACTTTCCGGATGAGTTTCTGGGGGCCCTCGTGCTCCCCTTCGCTGTCCGACGAGTCGTCCGCCGGCCCCGCCGCCGCCGCCGGGGGTTGAGGCTGGGGCTGCTGCGGGATCCCAGCGCCGCTCGTCCCCGACTCGGCCCCGGCCATCTTCCCGGACTCCTACAGAGAGAGAGCACACGAGCCCGGCTCAGCCAGGGCAGCCGCTGCCGCTCCCCTCCCCGGGGAGGAGGAGGAGGAGGCGCGGGAGGGTGGGGAAAGAGGCGGTGCGGGGGGGCGGGGACGGAGGCGGTGGCGGCGGCTGCCGGGGCGCGCCGGGCTCTGGTGGAGCGGAGCGGGGCGGCCCGCCTGGCCGCCATCTTCCACCGCCCCCGCCCGCGGGGAAGGGCCGCGGGCCACGCCGGGCGCCTCTGCCCGCTCGTAGGCACTGGGGCGCCGCCACCCGCCGGCGGGCGGGGCCGGGGCGGATAGGCCCAGCCCCTGCGCCCCTGCCTATGGGGAGTCGCCCAGGCGGCCGCCAGCTCCAGGGGGCGCCGGGTGCCGGTGCCGGCCGAGCCGCCTCGGGGGACGGGGTGCCCGCCCCGCAGGTGAGCGCCGGGGTGAGTCCCGGGAGCGAAGCAGGGAGCGGGGAGGGTGCTCGGCGCCCCCGCACCTGCCCGGGCTTCCCCGGATGTGCTGGCGTGGCCGGGAGGTGGGACGCGGCACCGGACCGAGCACCTCCCGCCGGACACCGCCGTGCGCCTTGTGGCACCGGGGGACCCCCGGTGTGGGGCGAGAGCCGAGCTCTGAACGCGAGGGCAGGGAAACCGGCCGGCTGCGGGCGCGGGTAGAGTGCTCAGCCGCTACCCCGTCCCGGCCGAGGGCTGTGCTGCTCTCCCCTGGGAGCGCAGCATGTCTGTTCGGGACCGGACGGACGGCATGTAATGCGATGGATTCCTTATCTGGCCTCCAGCCAGCAGACCCCGTGGTATCTATCCGTCAGCGTCAAAGCGTTCAACGGTTTTAGCAAACGCCTCCATTGCTTTCCAGTTGTTTTCTCCTAATAGCTTAATTTTGTTATTATTCTATTAATTTTTGTCTTTGTAAAAGAGCAGCCTTTACTTTTGGAGAAAGAAAGGGTCAGTTTTCCCTTTTAATCTCAGATCTGGCAGGTCGCACAATCTCGAAATGTCACCACATGTTCTGAATTGTTGGACCTCGAAAATTATTGTGGCTTGTATGTAGTCAGTGTTCAAAATAAGCATTTAAATCACAGCAATACTAAACAAAACACACAACTTCTAGCTGCATGGGCTGGATTAAACATAAGAAAGCAATCAATACTTGTGGCTTATATATTCCCACAATTCTATTTATATTTCTGGAAAGGGAACTGACATATCTTAATATAATACTGGAGTACCTAAATACAAAGCAGTTAATGAGAAACAAACCCACAGCGTACTATCTATTGTATGCTGCAGACACCTTGCCATGGTCTTAATTTCATATAGTCCAGAGTATCCAGTTTCTTTTATTGGGACTTTTATTCAGAGTAGGGGAAAGTACATATTTCCATGAAGCCTTGCAGGTCTTGTGACTTAGTTCTGTGTTACTGCACCAGGTACTTCAAATGTGATTCTACTACCCTTCTCCACATAGGATCCCTTCTATTGGATTATACTTAAAAAATTGTCAAAAGTAACATTAAAAAAGTCAAAGTACTTGTTAAGTTATATTTTAAAGGAATTTTGATGAAATCACCTACATTTCCTATTAGAATAATAATAAGGCCTAAATCCGACCATTAATGCCACATCTCAAAATATGTGAACTTCTCATATAGCTCCTTTTCCTTACAGGCTAATTCTGAAACTAAGGGATAATTCTGTGTTGTCTCACTCTTCACCCGAGAGGGAGTTCTCCTTTTTCAAAAGCATTGATCAAACTTGAGCAAGTGCAAGAATGTGTTGCTCTCAGCGAATTAATTTAGGGCACAGCTAAGAAGATAGTTAAGAGCAATGTCTATGGACACTTTGTCTTTCCACCCTCCTTTCTTTCTCTTCCCCATCTTAATTTCAGGAATAGCAAATTATGCCAGAACACATCTCACTGCAATTCCTTGACTCTTTTGAAGGTAAATGACAATTGGATATCACAAGAGGACAATGAAACATAGTTTGCTAATTAATGCTAACATGTATTGCATGTAATAGTAACTGTGATTTGAGGAACTCTTGGTGCTAACAAAACACCAGCAAGACTGGCTAACTCTGTTTAATTCAACTCAGTTAAATAGTGCTGGCTGAGCAACACTAGTTACTGTTAGATAATAAATACAATTCTTCAACTTCAGAGCTTAATTATCAGCACTAGCTGCTGCACACTTCCTGCACCATGCAGAGGGTGGGCCATTCATCCTCACGTGGGCTACCCCGTTGTGATCTTCCTCAGTCCTGACTGTCCAAACAAAAAGTGGGGCTACCAGGAAAGAATGCACCTGCCTTTCACTTACAAGCAAGTCTCTTTCATCATATCTTGATAAACTTCAGAGTGCTATGAAAAAAAAAAAAGTACTAGTGATGTTCTCTTAGGTTACTTAAGGTTACAATTTTAGTACTAATAACCTAAATCTACAAATGATAGGAAATGTCCCGCAAGTGCTGTTCAATGCAAATATAGTTTCTGACAAGAATATCGTGGCTTCTGTAAAATTACAGGCTCTAAAATTTGCAGTCATCTAATGTTTACAGAGTTTTTCAAAATGGAGAAACCAAGTAAGTGTTAAGCATTGTTGAAAGTACAGGAGTTACTCCTTCATGTTAGCATAGAAAGTTTTTTCTATGTTGTCCATGCACAACATTTTAAAGATCTCACCATTTCCACTTGTTCTTCTTTTCAAAGTATTAATTGATAGTCAGGGTCCAGTTCCAGCTTTTACCCAGGTAAAGCTGCCTAAGGCAGCCATGAAAGTTCACCTCAATAAGGACTTGCAACTTGACTTCTATCCCTTCATCTCACAGTTGAATTTCTCCCAGGTGATCGATGTCAGACTCAATATGACAAAAATTGAATAGCACATATCAGCTCAGTGAACATATCTACAAATACTGTAGTACAAATGGTACCACTAGACTTCTGCAAGTCAGGCTCTCGAACAATGTGGGACTGTATGCAGCCGTTAAAAACACATGCAATATCTGCACGCACTGTGTCTTTCATTTAACATGCTCAGTTTCACACTTCTTAGTAATGACCTAAATTTCCTAACTAAAGCAAGGGAAGGCTGGTGAAAAGCATAAAAAAAAGGTTGGCATTTAAAGGAAGATGCTCAACAGATACTACTGATAAAAAACAGCTCTGCTGACATCATTTGTGCTATGGCAATTAATATCAGCTGATGAGCTTCTCTTTCTTGTGATATTGGATACATTTTATATACACTGTGAAAACATTTTAACTCAACCACATTGAGTCCCAATAATAGAATATGTGTTGATAAAATGCATATGCAATGTAGAAAAAAAAATCAAATACGCATGCACTCTATCTGCACTGGAGATTATAGTTTATAATACAGATTACTGCATTATTTGATTTCAGCTCTAAGATTGATTCCCTTCATAACAAGCATATTTACCTCTTTTTCTCTAGGTCACTTCGGTATCTGTAAACTGAAGGGTAGTACTTTTTTATCCTTCACCTCAAAAAGTTGTTCTGAGGGGATTTGGATCAGTAGTGGTATATGTGTCAGGTTAACAATGTTTAACCATGTTTGCCATGTTTAAAAGATTTTACTGAATCTTTCCTAATTTTGGTGGTTAATGATAAATAGAGTTTTAAACTGGGCTCCCCACTCTGAACAACTTCATTTCACATCTCCCTGTCTGAACTCCCTCTGCAGATCAAGTTAGTGATATTACTATTTTTTGGTTTCCTTACTTACCAAAGAGGAAGCTAAAATATAGCAAATGTATCCATACCACTGTTCAAGGTCCTACAACTACATCACTTCTGGTTGGTTTGGGATTAGCCAAGGCAATCCTGTAGGTTACAATGGTGAGAAGACTTTATTAAAAAACTTTACTAAACCATGCTTCAGAATGAAAAGGCCCAAACAAGTGGCGGTCATAAAAATAAAAATATGCTTTGCAAATATATTAGGACTTAATACATTTCAAGAGGAAGGTAAAGCCAAGACTCAGGTCTCATGTATAATATCAATGTTGGGTCTAGAGCTCTGTAAGATATGTATTATGCACATTTTTAGTACACCACCATCAATTTTCTCTTGGAAGAACGCAGGATGAGCCTTGCATTTTATATCACATTTACTTAGCTCCATCATGGGGGTTCTAATGCAACTCTTAGTGGATTCAGGAAGAGGTTTTCCATTAAAAAGTGAGTTGTAAGCTAAAGAAAGAATTTTATAGGAATTTGAATTAGTACACAGACAAGTCCAACCCTGATAGGCAAAGGAGTTTTGGCTGCATTTGATGTCCATCACTTATTTCTCAGAAAAACTATAAGAAGAGCAATTCCCAATAATCTAATGATTTGCATAGATAATTAATTTTCACAGGTTCAAAACCCGCAATAAATAGTTTCCCCTAGCCTGCTGCTCTTTTTTCTGTGTTTTGAGAGCAGTGGCGATGTCTGTGTACTATTTTTTCCCCTTCATCGTGTAGATCTTCACCTAAATCTCCCTTTGCCCCCATTATCATAAAAAGCCTGCTTATGAGCAGATGCAAAGAACAATGTGGCTTTTGCCACAAAGACTATGTATTTTACCAGCAGGTTACCAGGCAAATGATTGAGTGGATCAGCTGAAATTAGTCTTGTAAAGGAAATCAGTGCAGTGGTTAACCTTAAAACTGCATTCGTGGGTGTACTCTTCAATGAATGCAGCAATGAAATGATAAACATGACCCAAATCCTAGTCCTTAATGGGGGAGGGGGAAATGGAGAGGAAAAAAAAATGTGCTCCTTGTTTATCTAAGCCCTGATCAAAGAAGGAAAAGGGTTTGGATGTTTCAGCCAGGACTCTGCATTTCCAGGCAGAGAGGGGCTGCAATCCATCTGCCTCCCGAGTTTCAGCTGAGTTTTGGATGACGGCAGCAATTTAAATGTCACTTTTTAATAGCATAAGGTGTTCGCAGGAATCGGCTTCGCTGCCTTCCTCCCACGACGTCTTCATCTCTCCAGGCAAAAATCTCGGGTTTCTCTTGCCTGATCTTTTCGATGTCAACTCCATGTTACCGGAACACACATACAGCTGTTTTCCCTATCACAGCTGCATCTCTGGCAACAGTTTTGGGGCTTGAGGACTGCAGAGGGCAGTGAAGGGGGATGTTCAGCTTCATAACAAAAATGAGGATAGTACAGATGTATTTGGGAGGGCTACAAATCATAAAAAGAAAGGGAGTGAACTTAATTCACTGTTGGTATCTCCAGGGCTTGGCTGCTGTTTTCCTGAGAGTGCACACAGTGATCCAGACAAAGTGTGGCTCTCTCCCGTCTGCTCTTTAGAAGTGGGTTTACAAGTAAAACCAGGGGGCCTGGACCAAAGCAACGAGTTAGCAAAACGTGGCAAAGCTATCTGAAGGGGAGTCTGGCAGTGGCATGGGTCCAAGCTTCATGTTGCCTCACCAAGTTCAGGGCCAGAGACAGCCTAGCCTTGACCTCTCAGATAGCCTGAAATCTCCCGAGCAGCTACCCAAAGCCTATTTTTAGCCTTCCCTGCCTGATGTGTGTGTGTGTATGTGTTTGCACAATGGAGAAAAGTCCAAGACCAGGACCAGACTGCCCTGAAAAGGGAAATCTGATTTTATCGCCTGCTGAGGATGCCGATGACATGATTTCCTTTGGTTGGAAGGAGGGTCTTGGAGTTGCTTAAACAAACCACAAAGCCACCGCACCGCAGCTTTCCTCACGGGTAGTTTGGGCACTCCCCTCCCTTCATCGCAGCCCAAAGGCACACACTTTACCCATACCCCACAAAGCAGGGTGGCAGTAGGGTAAGCCCAGCCCCAGCCCACTTTGCCGACGCGATGGAAGCGATTTCCAGCCTGGCTACAGAAGAAGGGGGGAAAAGTGTCATTCTGGAAACTGCCTCTCAACGCTGCTTGGACACATTGCTTTTGCTATGCTAAGAGAAAGCGTTTAATGGTATCAACATCCAACCCACCGCCCCCCCGGCAAACTTGGAGGAAAGGCTCTCGATGCTAATCCCAGGCTTTCCACTCGGGCAGTGAAACTCAGAAAGGGCAATGAACTCCCCGTCTCCCAGAGGGACGAGCCCGCCAGCAAATGGCCGGACACGGCGGGGGCGAAGGGCTCCCACCCCTCTGCTCCCCGCGGGGAGGGGACGAGCGCCGGCGGCCGGGCTCTGGCGTGGAGCGGGGTCAGAACAAGGGAATGGGGGGCTGGAGGGCACAGATAAGGATGACAGCCCGACCCCCCAGCTGAACAATACAGGCAGGAAAAAGGGTAGGAAATGCCTGTGTAACGGCAAGGCACGCATGTACTTACCAGCTCCTCCCAAGCGGGGCTGCGGGCACTATAGGAAGGGTACCCATGCTCCTCCATCACCCCGCAGCAGGTCCCCAACCTCCGCGGGGAGATCGCCGACGGGCAGCGGAGCCGGGTCCGCCGGGCTGCGCCTCCTTCGCGCCGCTGCCACTGCTCCGGCTGGCAGCGCTTCCCCGGCGCCGCTCGTCCTCCCCCCACCCCGGCCCCGCTCCTCCCTTTTCTCCCCCTGCCCCGTAGAGGCCCCCTCCTCCCTCCCCGCCCGGCTCCTCTCCCTCCCACGGCCACCGGGCTCAGCCCCGGCTCCCGGGGGAGCCGGCCTGCAGCTGCCGCGCCGCTCCCATCACCGCCGCCGCCGTGTCCGGCGGTGCTCAGAGCGGAGCCTGCCCCGCCGCGCCGCCCCGGGGGCTCCGCGGCAGCCCCTCCCGCCCCGAGAAGCCCAGCGGATTACGGGCAAATCGCCTTGAGCCTAAGCTGGTTTACGGTCGCTACGGCTGTCGGCGTCGCGGCGGGACCGGGGAGCGAGGATGCGCTCCGCGGCGCGGGGGGAAGCCCCTCGGTGCTCCGGGAGCCGCTCCTGCCCCGCCGGGGATAGGCCGCCTCCCCTGTGCCCGGCCCCGGCTCCGTTGGGGGGTGTTGGCTTTGTGCGGGGGCAGAGAGCGGGGTATGCGGCCCCGACGGGCCCGGCTGGGTGTCGTGGAGCGCCCTGGAGGGAGCGCACAGCTCTGCCCCCCGCATCACCCTGCTCCCCTCATCACCCTGCCCCGAGCGAGCCTTTGGTGAAGGCGTCAGGGTTAAGGCACTGGTGCTGGGGCAGCCCTCTGCCCGCCCCCGTGAAGGCTCTGAGAGCGCGGCACTGCGCATTTAACACCCTTTGGATGTTAAATTGAGTGTTAAATCGCACCTCGTTCCCCCACAGAGGGGCCAGGTAGTCCCACGGGTGCGTTAAGACAAGCTCTTAGGAGCTGGGACACGGCATAGCTACTGTGGAACAGACAGCACGGTTGTGTAGGCCATGTCTGACACAGAGTGATTCTAATTTCCATGGCCACCACGCCTACCTTATGGAGTAGCAGGATTTCTCTGCCCTCCATCACACCTTTTATTATTACACAGTGTACATACTTCAGCCTTCTCAGTGTACTAGCTACCAGCATCCCCTTGAACACCAGGCGTTATGACTCTTCAAGTGGATGCTGTATCTCTATTAACACTTTCGCTCATTTGTTTCTTCCTGTTGTTGTGGAATAGCAGGATATGTGAAAAAGTAGGACTGGAGGAGAGAGTGAAAAAAATGAAGCTGTCACCATCCAAAATAATGGTGTTCTTCACCCCAGTTTCAGCCCGCCCTTTTGAATTTGCTTGTCTTGATTACAAAAAGTTATCTCTGAATCATCCACCTGATAAGTGCAAACATGGAAAAGGAGTTGGATTTCACACAGAAATAGTAAATGAATTTGCATTTATAATAGTTTTATTTATATATATATACATTTTCTTTGTGTTTTAAGCCTTTTTTACCAAAAAATGGCACACTGCCATCTGAGCTTTGGCTTTTGCAAAGTACATCATCAATTTACAAAAAGTAGCACTATTGGTGAGAAAAGGCGAAGTCCTATCTATGCGTTTAACTAAGGCTATAGAAAACTCCCATGAAGTTAAGATGGTGTACCCCTAAGCCAGGCCCAAAGAATTGCCACAGCAGCACAGCTCATTTGAGGAACCGAAATTGCTGCATTTCTTCCAGCTGTAGAAAAAGGAACTATTTTTGTTGGTAATAAGTTTATCATCAGTCTCTTGATGAACTGCCTTGATGGTAAGAGAGTAACCTCAGAAGGAAGCAAACAAGATGACTTAGAAAAGTTTGATTTTTGGAAGGCAGCTTTCTAAAGCTAATGGTGAGCAACACTAAAGCTAATGGTGAGCAACAGTTGCCCAAAGATGTCTGGTCTCCTTCCCTTTGTTCCCTGAGTATGAGATACTGCTGAGGAATGTCATACTATAAAGGGCTTTACACTAAGAATGAGTGTAAGATTAGTCAGCTCCCCTCCTTTCCTCATGATGCACTGGAGGATCTCACATGATGGTTGTTTATACCTCTCAACATCTGACCTCTTTAGCCTTGGTCATGCTGGGACTTTGTGGTGCAAGTCACCTGCAGTGAAATATATGTCATGCTAGTCTCTTGCATTTCCTTGCTTGCTGAACCACAAAAACTGAGGCTCTTAAAACTCTGTCTCTTGAAGTTACTTCTTCAGTTAACAAATTATACATACTCTTTTGTCTTGAAATTCAGATTTTTGCTGTGCCTTCATCCTCATTTTCTCTTTCATGTGCCCTGAATCTTATACCTGTGACCAGATGCACAATTGTGTTCACCTCATTTCATCCCCTGGAGGTCAAAGCTTGGTTTCCATAAGTGGAAAGCTAGTATAGGCCCCAGAAGATTACAACAACCTACTTAGGTTGAAGGTACATTTCAAGGTCTTGTTGGATAAGCAGGAGAGGCATCACTTGCTGCACAGATCCTGCTGGGTCTAAATGAAACCCATGCAATGCAATTCAGCTCAGCCCTGAACTTTTGGGCTCCTGAATGCCAAATTTGTTTTTTCACTTCTTTCTGTGAAGGAGACAAATTTCTGCCTTTGCTAAGGAGCCCGGCCCTGTGTGATTTCCCTATGTGTGAGGTCTGCTCACTGGAGTGAAGGGCACAGTTCCTGATGAGACCAGGGTGTCTCTGCTGCTTGGCTGAACTGGCTGAAAATCACAGGCCAAGTATTTTGCTGAAAAATTTAATTTTGTCAAAGACAACGTAGATTTGAAGACAGATATCAGAATCACAGGATTATTGGGGTTTTTTGTTCAGAGGCATGTTGCCACATTTATAGAGGGCCAAGGGAACTGAAGTCAGGCCCAAGGCAAAGATGTGACGACCCACACTTAAGGGGAAAAAAGCACCTAAGATTTGTTAGTGAAGGGTAGAAGAGCTGCCTGCTAAAACAAGGAGTGACCATCTGTCCCCTTGAAAAGATGGGAAGTTGGGCTGGGAGTAGAGCTCACTGTTGAGGCAGATTTCCACAACCGGCTCAGGAACAGACAGTGGTTCTCCAATCTGGTCTACCAAATTGCATCAAAACATCTCCAACACAGCCTGGGGATTGATTTAATTTCATTCTGATTTTTTTTATTTTATTCCAAGTCATGTTGTTTGTTTGGATTATTTGGGGGTATTTTTTATGTTTTTCAAATTTTTCCACTTAGTCTAGACATTAAGGGTTGAATTTCTTGGTAGTCTACTCTATCTACTGTGTTCAAAGGTGCCTCGTGTCCCTTCATCTCTTCTATTGTCTGCCCTTAATGACTCAGTGAAAAATGGATCAACAAAGCAAATGTTCCATTATTGACATTTTCTTTTCCATGAAGCCCATTGAAAATAGTAATACATGCATGCATTTTCTAAGCAAAATATTTTGGATATATTTGACACACTGAAACATACGGATTTTGTTTCCAGTGCTGTGCTTAGACAATCATAAGAAATTCCTCATCTTTTTAAGCATTTTCATTCTCTGAGGTGGAAAAAGGAGCTTTCAATTTTTTTTCCTAATTTGAGGTAGAAAGGCACTAAAAGAATGAGTTTTTTAAATTTTTTTTCTGTATTTTTCCACCAGCATTACCTTTAGCATATATCACATAAAGAGTATACACTAATTTTCATCAATTTAGGCTAACACAAAACTTTCTTCTTTATTTGGCATGTAGTATCAAACCTAATTTGAGTAAATTCTTCAAGAAAATGTTGTTCTTCATTCTCTTCACTGTAGGCATGCCAGTTTCCCTTTTTTTTTGCCTTTTTTTTCTGTTAAATAATTTTGCAAAATATGTGAACGTGGGTCATTAAAAGGATAAATGCATTAAAACACACATCGTTCTCTGGTAACTGAAAAAACAGAATGAGTCATTTAAAAAATAAAGGTATATTTTTTCAGTAACATCCTGATTGCTGCCTTGAAATCCACTTCTTGCTGTTTGTGAGAGCATCCAAACTATTGTAGAAATTCTACATTTCTCTAAGTTTACAGTGCCTGCTGCTTGAGACTGACACATTGGCATCTGAGAAATGTTTTTAGCCTACAGTTTTCATTCACAGACTTTCTCTGCCATGTGCATTTTCTCTTCATTATTTTTATTCCTCTCATTACTCTAATTACCGCTTCTGCATGTACCTACTTGTAAGCGACAGGATGCTTTTGAACAATTCCCTGGAGTTTTGGGGTTTACAAATGGGAAATTATTTATGCAGCTGGAAGAAATTTGTCTATTTTCTAAATGAAGTGCTTTAGGAAGAAAGAAATCACTGAGGAAAAAAAGCCTTGGGAAAAAGCATTTTACTGGAGCAGCAGCAGAGCCATGGAGGGACAATCCACCATTCACTTCATTTCCTTCCCACCATTTTAATTTCCTCTTCTAAATTCCCCATCCTCTGCCAGTGTCAGCACCTCCTGTTTGTTCTGCTGGCATGGATAACCACCTCAACACCTTCTGAGAGGCAGCATCAGGTACTAATGGTGCTGAATGGTGTTTTCCCTTATGGACATCTGGGAGGATGTCTTTGTCATCCTACCCATTTGACCACTCCTACTTTCTGCTAAAGTTGCAACAGGTAACCTGAAAGTCAGAAGAAAATGATCTGAAAGCACAGATGGCTGCAGATGGCGATTTCTCAGTTTGCTGCTATCCTTCCCTAATGACCTCTGCCAGTGCTGCTGGCTGAGGCCATGTACATATATTCACTTAAGGATATTGCTGAACCAGATTTAAGGTATTCTAGCTTCATAAAAATACCTTCAATCTCGTAGCCCTTTCAAACCCTGATCACCAGGACTTTATATCTTTCCTAGACGATGTAGTTAGTGAATGATCTAAATCTGCTGTGTGCAATTTTCATCTAATTTCCCATGAATATATGGAACCCATTCCATGCCTCTTCAGTGGTTTCTTTTGGTGGGTTTAGATACTGTCACACATTTCTACTCTGAACCAACCTAATTTCATTCTCATCTCTGACCTCTCAGCTCACACTTCCAGAGATGTTTCTTGTAGCTTGCTTGACCTGCAGTGCCCATTGGGCACTGTGCTCCAGCTGAGGCCTCACCTTAAATAACATCAGCCTGGGTTTGCCGGGTGTGAGGAACATACTCCTTGGTTGATCATCCTAACCATTAATTAGAGTATTCTAACATCCTTCCACCTTGTATGTAAAGCAAGGCTTCCCCCTGACAGTGTCTCATTGGCTCTGTGAGCACCAGGGAATATTTCAGCTGAGACATGGTTTCCTAGGAAAACATCACAGCAGTGTCAAAAGCTTCTGTAAATCTACCCCATTCACAGGCCTGATTTGTTTGACATTATTTGTCCTTGAAAAGCCTGTATTTATTACAACTCCCCCTGTTATCTTCTAAGTACTTAGAAACATTTTATTATTATTTTGTGAGGAATTGAAGTTTATGTGATGGATCAGTAATTCCCAAGTTCCTCCTTTTTTTCTTTTTTTAAAGTTTCACTTCATAATACAAGAACTGAAATGATTAAACACAGGATGTGTCTTCACCTCATTTTTACATATGAGCCAAACACCTCTGATGGAGCTTTGCATTTATGGTTACTGACCTTGGGAAGCCCAGTGCAAACCTATGTATACACTAGTTTGAACTCATTTGGACCTTGCAGATGCAACTTTTTGACAAACATTTACTATAAAAGAGAAAGAGAAATTACTAGTAAAGCATAAAGGTTATTAATGTGATACTTTAAAATCACATAAAAATGAATAAAAATGCTACTTCTGAAATGCTCAGAACAGAAGTAGATGTTTTATTTAAATGATCTCTAAACAACTGAAGGAAAATTGGAGTGGGAGAAAAGAGCTTTGCCTCCCTCCTAACACTTAAAAGGAAGAAAACAGGTGACAAAATTATTTGTATGAAAAAATGAAAGAATTTAGCCCACCCAACAACTTGGCACTTTGATGGAGCCGTTCCTTTTATTGTGTTCTACTAAGCACAATATTTGGGAGCTTTCCAATAACAGCAAATCAATATGTAAAGTTCCTACTTTGGTAATTTTTCTTCTTTAAGTCTATCATAGTATGTGTTCAAATAAAAATAAAACAGATCTTTTTTTCCCTATCCCCCTGCTTAATAGAGGAAAGAGAAAGAATTATTCCAGTGGAGTTTTTATTGCTTGCAAAAATGAAAGGAATAGGCAACAAGATATGTGGAAGCGGTGGGTAAGTATAAGTGCAGTCACGTGGCCTTCCTGAAAAAGTAAGATGATGGACTCGTGACAATGGTCCCAATCTTTGAAGATGAGCTAGAAGATTCTGAGACAAATAATATCATAGCAGAAAAAAAAATAGTTCCCATAAGAGTTGGTGGATGTAGTGTTGAAAACCATGGAAGACTTCTGCGGCCAAGACAGTGAAGTATACCCTTACTTTTAAGCATGCAGTTTGTCCCATTTATTTCAGTTCCAGCACATGCTGAAAACACATAATATCAGTGGGGAACCTAGCAAATTGACAGATTTCAGAAGAGAAATATTTGCTGTATAGAGAAGGCATGAAAGGAAGTGAGATACCTATGAGAAACAGAGCAGAGAACAAAGGATTTGCTTGTTTACTTTTCTATGATGATACATTTTTCTGACAGTAACAAATAAGTTAGTAACTCCACAAATACCAATATTAAGTAAAATGGATGCTTTTAGCAATTGAGTCAAGTATAATGAGATTAAAGTAATTCTTACTATAAATCCTGTGATTTAAATTCAATTACCTCAGGGACAAATTGCTCCACAAAGTTTTTCATAGAGTCTATTAAATTAATGTGGAGTTGAAATTCTGGAATTGCTCTAATAGTGCTCCCACATTACTTTCAAGGGATCTCATCAGATGGTTTGCATAGCTATTTTTACTTTTTAATAAAGAGAGGATGGCACATGACTTACCAGAAAAGGAAATAAATTTTTGTTACTTTAACCTTATTTAAGTTATATTTCTAATTTAAAGAAAGAGTCTTAATCCAGAAAACAGCCATAGGGTACAGGAGAGCTCCAAGTTAACATTGGCTACACATAACCAAGCCTAGTTTAGATAAATGAAAAGTAAATAAAAGGGTGTGTGTTTTAGATTAATAAAGCTGAAATGTACAGGGGTGAAGACTCATGTTAATATGTTCTGAAGCTGACCATCATCTTGTCACTTACCACAGAAGTTGCATGTGAATAATATTTATCTTTGTTTTTAGGGAAAAATATTTTACTGTCTTACTAAAGATTTGCACAGTTAAAATTTTTATATTATTAGTACTACTACAAGGTGTAATGAACAAGTATGTATTGCTACTAGGGCTTACAGCTTTAAGCATTTTCTTAATAGAATTTTTGCCAATCTGCATTACTGCTGCCAAATAAAAGCATATCCAGACACGTACACTTCTCCCTTCTCTTTGATATTTTAGGACCAACCACATTCCCCAGAATTTGGTTAGTCCGAAAATCTTACTTGACAGGGTAGTGAAGTAAGTCCTGTGAGATTTTTCCTGCAATAACAGAAATCTCTCATTGCTGGATGGAAGAATTGTGCGTGCTGGTGGGTTATGCCAGCCCTGTCCACAGAGCGTGTGGGGCGGTGGGAAAGGCATGTTTGTCCTCCTTGTCTGCTGGGAATGTTTAGCTGGGATTCTGTGCAGCATGGGAGACAGGTCTGTTTGCTCTTGTCACTGTGAACAGATCCACGAGGCTATGAAACACCTGGGGAGATAATTCTTCCCTTGCCAGCAATGGTGGAGCAAGGCAACGGTGACTAGCAAATACATTTTTGACCAGACGAATAACAAAATGGTAAATTAAGGACAAAGTTTGGAGATGCTTTTTGCTCTATGTTGTTCTGTACTCCTACAATGTAGGAACAGGGATATGATTTACAACCAACTTTTTTGCCTGCGTGAGGTTTGAGAAACTTAGAGGGGGTTTCATGTTTTTGACCTGTGGGTGAAGTTATGCCAGAAGAAAAGGTTTGTGGTTTGAATGGAAAAGTACCAACCTGATGAACCTAAAAAAGACCAAGCAATTCCTGGTCAGCCAGATTTGTTAGGTGACAGTTTCTAAGATGAAAGCATCTGAATCCCATGGAAACAAGCAGAGAAGGAGTCAGAGAGAGGCAGCCTTTAAGTGATAATATTTGCAGATATCATGAAGGCCCAGGGGATGATAAATCATGAAAAGGGCAAATCATTGAAATAAATTATTTGGATTGGCTGATGAGATGAACTTAAGCAAGTATATTTCTAAACAGACAAATGCAAAGCTCTGCACTGAAATACAGATTCTGTAGGAAATACTTATCTTTATGAGGGATTCCTTAGGGCATGCCTCAGTTTTGAAAAGGTGGTAGAGGTCACAGTCATTAATCAGCTGTGGAAGTTCTACAGCCAGAATCAAATGGTAAATTGGATTTATAAGTAGAATTTATGGCACTTGTGAGGGATATTGCCTCTATGCTCAGCACTGAGGTACACAAAGCTGTGGTACGGTATCTGGTTCTGTGGTCCAGAGTCCAAGTCAGATGACTACTGTTTAGGAAGGGTGCAGGGAGGAGCCTGCAAAGCACCTGAAAGACCACAAAACATTCTTTACAGTTAACAAACATTCTTTATAGTTAACATTGATGAGTTAAAGACTCAAGAAATTTGTTCTGATTAACAGAAGTTGAGAGACGACTTAAGTCAAAGCTTGGAGGTAACAACACAGGAAAGAGGTCAAGGGCTTTCTTCATTCTATGTGTGAGCTATCAGAAACTCTACCTACTTTGAGTTTAAAATTAGAGCTAGAAAAAAGGACAGGGTTTAAAGCAAGAATAAAGTAATCACTGGAATAACATACCAAGGTTTGTGGTTCAAAATTTTTAATCAGAAGACTGGGTGTTGTTTTAAAAGAAGTTCTCATTCAAACTCAGATGTATCTTATAACTTGCTCTGTAGAGAACTAAATAATCAACCACTACTATCCTATGCATGTAAAATCTTCTGAAGCCTGTATGATGTATAATCTCTTCTGACCAGATAATCAGGGAATCTTTTGAGTTTATAATCATGCAAATATTATGTATCTTCTGTAGGTTAGAAAAAAAAATCTATTTTAGTAGGGCAAATAAGGGCATACAAATACCCTCATCCTGTCACAAAAGCAATATTTTTTGTCATTGGAGGAGGTTTGGGTCATGATAAAAAATCAGAGTTCTACAGCTGATGCGCATTTTATGGTTCTTCCATCTTATGCTCCCGATGATATCCTAGATGACAATGATTGAAGCTGTCTTTTTGTTAGATATGACAGCTTCCACTGATGAGGCTGTTTGTGAAGATCAGTGAAGATCAGATGCTAAGATGAAATGTGTTCAATTTTCTAACCACAGAGTTCTTGCTTTGGTACACTACTGAGAAAGTGGTTCTGTGATCATTAAATACTAGCTCTCTGCAGTTGTACGTCATTTAGCAGTACAAATTTGATAAAAATCAGGCAAGAGCATATGATGCCATTTCAGTTGGTTTAGCCAGTGCACACAGCACAGTGTTTACATTCACTTTGTAATTTTATGTTGATTTTATGCTGCTTTCAGGAAGACAGCATTAAGTTAGAGTTGCCTAAACAGAGAATACTTGCTCTACATTAAATCTACATTACATCTCCTAGGACAAAATTCTCTCTTTAATATATTGTTAAGAAATCGGTGGAGTGACTCTGTACCCATATATTGCATTCTTATAATTACAGTGGCTTTGAGATTTGACACTAAGTTCCCCAAAAAACAGATTCACTTGGTTGCCAAACCACAGCTTGAGAACCAAGCTGCACTGAGAGTATGGAGACACCAAAGAGTAATCTCATTGTGCCTGCTCTGCAACCACAAATGCCAAGCCTTGGGATACCTTTCAAATTGCCAGTGATTCCCGTGGAAAAAAAACCAAACAAAAACACCTAAAAACAGGCAAAGGGAAGTCTCCAACCAAAACAGGAACACTTTCAGGAAAATACCTGGAGGTAAAGATGTTTTACTTTGAACTTGCTCTTTCAAGATCCAGTTATGTCTCTTTAGAGTAGAGCATTATTTGGAAGAGGTTAAATTCCCTCATGTTTGACCTACATTGAGTTCTGGGATTTGGGAGGGTGCTGTGTGAGCTGGGCACACCAATTAATTTTAAGGATGCTAGTCGTCTTAGTACACGGATGATCTGAAAAAATGAGTAACTTCTTTGTCAGCTGGCTGAACAATTTTAGAAACCATTAAGGTGAGTTAGTTGGAGGTTGAACCACAATGATTATATTATTACTTAAAGCCAAAAGAAGGCATGATGACAAAGATCCTCTTTGAAATTAGCTTGGGAGGGAGTGTTCCATAAAGACCAGCAATACAGGCATTAGTATGGTCAGTAAATGAATTAATTTTGGTGGACTGATTTTTAAGGAAGAATGCCTTGGACAGTCTGGAATTACAATAGCAGAATTTACAATGTAGGAGACATGAAAAACGAGAACTTCAAGAAGACTGGAGAGATAGAAAGCGCAGTCTTTGTGGTGTAATTCTGCAATGAGACCACTTGTCCTCATGGAGGTAGATGAACATGGCCCTGTGAAAGCCAGATCAGGTTCTATTTCATTGCTCTACATTTTGAAAATTAATTTTAAAAACATGTTTCAGGGCATGGAGTAGTCCTAGACAGGGGAGTGTCACACTCTGATCTGCTGAATTTCACACATCTTTTATTACTGTCCATTAGCAAATGCTGAAGTCTTTATGAAGAGTCATTAACCTCCCTGTAGCTAGAACAGTATTGTACCAAGTCCTCAAAACACAAAATTTATAACCCTAATGGGTAGTCTTTAAAGACCCCTGAAAGCATCACTTAATAAAAACATGCAGTAAGTCTGATGGTCTTTTTCTTCTTTTACTAGGAGATCCAAGAGATCCCATTCTCTGTCGTTTCAGAATGCAGTCTCTCCTACAGTCATACACTACATAGGATACATCTTGCCTATTTTTTTGGCTTATTTTCATCCCACATTGAGAAAATACATAGCTAAAAATACTTCAGGATGCTTTCCAGGGAATACCACCCATGTGTCCCTCAAGAGACTCTTCTTTAATGTTTCTTAACCCACATGGTATTAAATGTTTCCAGTGACAGACTGTGCCTCCATAAATAAGCTGCATAAGTTCCTAATATGAGCTGTGCATTGCATACGGTGGAATAATTGCCTTTAAAGAATGTTGAGGCTACAAAAAGAAGCAATCATAGAGGTAGGCAATGCCAAAATTAAGGCAGTCTGTGCAAACTCAATATGGTCCTGTTGTGCAAATCACTAGTCTGAGCCAGTCTCTCATTACAGCCTATTTTTTCCTCCTGATTCATTCCAACTACAGGTATGTGCTATTCACTGGGTGGGAAGCCACTTGATATTTCTTTATATTCTTCATTTGTAGTAACTTCTTAGTGGCTTGACACATTACCTTTTACTTACCATCCAAAAATAGAGAAGTCAGCAGCATGAACATGGCTTAGTTGACAAACCAAATTGACTATGATTCTCTCTGTATACCTTCCCTCTCTGGTGTGGCAGAGCTGTGTTCAGATTAAGGAATTTCCCTGCTGTGTTTTCAAATACCTCCCTTCAAACAACAAGGCCCTGGTATCCCTAACAGTGGAAACCATTATGCGAACCAAGCCTAGAGATGCTACCAGCTCTTTTTATGCCTCACATAGTATCCCCTTCAAACTGCCATAGGAAGGAAAACTTGATCCATACATTAGCAAGACCTGTTGATGAGCCATACTCCTTTGAACTACCAGGTAGAGCTATTTTCCTGGGGGAAGTACAAAATCCTTCTTCCCAATGCACCAAACCTCTTTAGTGAGTGCCCCTCCTTACATCGTCCTTCTTGGCTTCAGAGAGCTGAATCCTATAGCATGGGGCCCAGGGAGAAGCAGACTTTCATGCAAATGCCAGGTCTGTGTTTTTTCTATGAGCCAGCACCTAGCAGTATCAGGCTGCAGAAAAACATCCCACTACACAAACCCTTTCAACAGGGAAGAAAACACATTCTGTTTGAGAAATCAATGGAAAAACAGATGTCTAAATGGGTGCAAAGTGGTGCTGCTACTATTAACTATTAATGCAATGATTAAGTATTCCAAGTATTTGGGATACAGTTAACCCCTTTCATCAACTCATCTAGGCATATAAATAGAACTTGCAGGATTTGGCTTCTTCCTAAGCCACATGAATAGCCTATTTTGCATTGGGTTACAACAGATTCAGGGACAAACATGGCACTGACATGCAGAACTTTGCAGAACCTCCCTTAGCATTATAACAGGCAAAACCAAAACCCCAAACCTGTTAGGCTAATGGGAAAAAAGACAGCACCATAGCTTTGAGCAGCCTCAGACTCTGTGCTCTGGTTGTTGAAATCTTTCTGTTTGGCCTCTAGAAGGGTGAAAAGGGTTTCTCACATCTTCTGTGGGGGTCTGAAGAAAACAAGCCCTACCAGGCTTTACCAGGCTTCTAAGTCCAGTGTCTTTAAGAGAGGAGAGGCTTTTTGGAGCAGGGAAGAACTGCCAGCTTTGCCCTGAGCTGGTGATTTCTGCTTAATGATCTTGAATGTGTCTTCAAACAGGGCTGTACAGAAGCTGTAAGATGATTTCCCTCCCCTCCCAGCTTATTTTCATAAGCTGGTTGTTTACTATGAGATCAAATGTTGCTTATTTGCATCTTACTATCTCAGATACGATTCCTTTGAAGTGGGCTGGTTCAAAAATGTTATCCACGTGTCTGTAGCCTTCACTTTCTTGGGGAGCCTTAGTAATCTGCAGTTACCGGGGTAAGACATATGATAATTCTCCCTCTGAAATGACTGGGCGAAAGCATGCAGAGCCTGCCTAATGCTGATATCAATTTTAAACATTGAATTGTTGAAGCTGAGGAAGGTGCAGCTGCTAAAAAAAAGGGAAACATTTTTAAATTAAGACACTCCACAGACCCAGAAAAATTCTTGCTTAGCAAACGAAATGAGGACAAACAGCAAAAGAGAGGTACTTCATTACAGATTTTATCAGCTAACTTTCCCTCAAGGGTGCATCAGGCTTCTTTTCTATTTTCTAATCAAGTCTCCTGCTGAGTGTAGAAGGGAGGAGAAGTCCAAGACACCAGTCATCTGTTCAAAGCTGGTTCATGCCATAGGTGTCCATGGGAAGATCAGTCCCATCACCCCAACCTCTGTTTTGCCATGAAAAGGCAGACTTCAGCACTCTTCACCTTCTGTACTCTGGCAGAGTGGTATCTCCTTTCACACTTCCTGCTGCTTCCATGTAGCTAGTGGTTTTGAGTTAGAATCATAGAATCATAGAATCGATTGGGTTGGAAAAGACCTCCGAGATCATCGAGTCCAACCCTTGGTCCAAATCCAGTCCATTTACTAGATCATGGCACTCAGTGCCACATCCAATCTGCGTTTAAAAATCTCCAGGGATGGTGAATCCACCACCTCTCTGGGCAGCCCATTCCAATGCCTGATTACTCTCTGTAAAGAATTTTCTCCTGATATCCAACTTAAATTTCCCCCGGCGGAGCTTAAGCCCGTGCCCCCTTGTCCTATTGCTGAGTGCCTGAGAGAAGAGACCAACCCCCACCTGGCTAGAACTTCCCTTCAGGTAGTTATAGACGGTGATGAGGTCACCTCTGAGCATCCTCTTCTCCAGGCTAAACAACCCCAGCTCCCTCAGCCTCTCCCCATAGGACTTATGCTCCAGTCCCTTCACCAGCCTTGTTGCTCTTCTCTGGACCCGCTCTAGCACCTCAATATCCTTCCTGAACTGAGGGGCCCAGAACTGAACACAATACTCAAGGTGTGGCCTCACCAACGCAGAGTACAGGGGAAGGATCACTCCCCTGCTCCTGCTGGCCACGCTATTTTTGATACAGGACAAGATCCCATTGGCCTTCTTGGCCACCTGGGCACACTGTTGGCTCATGTTGAGCTTCCTGTCAATTAGTACCCCCAGGTCCCTTTCTGCCTGGCTGCTTTCCAGCCACTCTGTCCCCAGCCTGTAGCGCTGCAGGGGGTTGTTGTGGCCAAGGTGCAGGACCCGGCACTTGGCTTTATTGAACTTCATCCCATTGGAATCAGCCCATCTCTCAAGTCTATCCAGATCCCTCTGCAGAGCCCTCCTGCCTTCCAGCAGGTCGACACTCCCTCCCAGTTTGGTGTCATCAGCAAATTTGCTGATGATGGACTCAATCCCCTCATCTAAATCATCAATAAAGATATTAAACAGGACTGGACCCAACACAGACCCCTGGGGAACACCACTGGTGACCGGCTGCCAGCTGGATGCAGCTCCATTCACCAGCACTCTCTGGGCCCGACCCTCCAGCCAGCTCCTAATTCAGGAGAGGGTACACTTGTCCAAGCCATGGACTACCAGCTTTTCCAGGAGTATATTATGGGAGACAGTGTCAAAGGCCTTGCTGAAGTCTAGATAGACCACATCCACAGCCTTCCCCTCATCCACCAGGTGGGTCACCTGATCGTAAAAAGAGATCAGGTTGGTCAGACAGGACCTGCCCCTCCTAAACCCGTGCTGGCTGGGTCTAATCCCTTGTCCATCCTGAAGGTGCTGTGTGATTGCACTCAGGATGATCTGCTCCATAACCCTGCCAGGGTTCTCCAGGGCAAAGTCTATGCCTAAGCAGGGAGAGTTATTACACGGGACTGAGACTACAATATAAAAGTGGCCAAGGCATGCAGTTATTCAGCTATATTTATCCTGATGGGAAAGGAAGTGGTAGTAATGAGAAGTATGTTGGTGGAACTGAGCAGTAGGAAGGAGATGACATTTCAAAGGAGGGAAAATGCAAATGTGAAAGGCTACTGAAGGCTAGTTAAAGGGAAGGAGAGACAGGACTGAAGAGAGGAGGAGCGTATGTATCTAGCAGACACAACACTCTGGTGGTGTGCTCTATGTGCCCGTGCAGAGCCTTCCCATCAGCAAAGAAATGAAAAGAGTATATAGGTTTCTTCTTCACATACAGCTTTCTAATTCACTCAACCATACCGATTGCTTTCCAACTCAAGAAAGAAAGTGAATACAGGAAGACAGAAATCAATGAAAAAGTAAGAAAGACACACTCTTTCATACTCTTACGATCATCAGACTAAATATATAATTTCTGCAGCTCCATAGAAGGCAATGAAGCTGAAATTAGTTCTTCGTGCAGGTATGGTATTGGGTAGTGATTTTTACGCATTCATAAAATGCAGTATAAATAGTTTATGCTCAGTCCTAAGGGTAAGGTGTTTTGTTTGTTTACTTCTATTAGATCATGGTTATTCTGCAAGCTCAAGGAAATATCTGATTGAAAATTTTAGTACAAATGAGGGAATTATTTTGAAAAAAGGGTGTGAAATATTTGCAGAGTGATAAAATGGAAGTTTAAAAGTACTTCCATTTGAAGAAAGCTGGAAAAATAGTTTAGAAAAATATAGTAGGGGTGTGTAAGCCCAGACACTACAGGAAAAACAACCCAAGTTATTATACTCATTTGCATTTGTTCAAGTACCGTACTGATGGAAGCCTATTCAACCTAAGGCAACTGAAGGCTCACACTAAGATCTTAAATCATCTTGTCCGGGAACTGCTTTATGCTGATGATGCCGCCCTTGTGGCCCACATAGAAGCAGCTCTGCAGCGTTTTACATCCTGCTTTGCAGACACTGCTGAGCTCTTTGGGCTGGAAGTCAGCTTAAAGAAGACAGAAGTTTTCTATCAACCGGCACCTCAGGAAGTCTTCCATCATCCCCATATCACCATTGGCCAATCAGAGCTCAAATCAGTCCAGCAGTTTAATTACCTAGGCAGCCTCATCTCCTCGGATGGTAAGATTGACGGAGAGATAGACAACAGGTTAGCAAAGGCATATAGTGCTTTTGGAAAACTCCATAAAAGAGTATGGCATAATAAACACTTGAAGAAAAGTACCAAGATCAATGTTTACAAAGCCATTGTGCTGTCTACTTTTTTATATGGATCCGAATCATGGGTCATCTACCGCCACCACCTGCGTCTCTTAGAACGCTTCCATCAACGCTGCCTCCGAACAATCCTAAACATCCACTGGTCAGATTATGTGACCAATACATCTGTTCTAGAACAAGCAGCAGTCACAAGTATTGAGGCCATGTTGCTGAGAACACAGCTGCGTTGGGCAGGGCACGTCTCAAGGCTGAAGGACCACCGCCTCCCTAAGATCTTGCTTTACAGTGAACTTGCCACTGGCTGCCACAAGAGAGGAGCCCCGAAGAAAAGATACAAGGACTCCCTGAAACAACATCTCAGCCTTGGCCATATTGATCATCATAACTGGTCTACTCTGGCCTCAAATCGGGAGGCCTGGAGACACACTATCTGTAACTCTGCTGCTTCCTTTGAGAACGCACGCAGGATCACTCTTGAGGAAAAAAGACAGCGCAGAAAGAACCGTGTCTTGCAGAATATACCACCTAAGGAGTCTTTCTGCTGTGCCTTTTGCAATTGGACATGTCTATCTCATATTGGCCTTATTAGCCACCAGCGGGCTTGTAACAAATGTGGATAGAGCCTTTCCCCAATCTTTGTTCGCGAAGCCCAGCCATGATGATGATGATGATGATTTGTTCAAGACAGAAGAAAACTGGAGAGACACGAAAGGCAGAAGCATCATGCCAGACAACTTTCTGATAGATAATGGTCAATCCAGTTGGGCTATTTTGTGTTCTTTCTTTGCTTATGCCTAAAATTCATCTGTTAGGTTTTGTTGTATGTCACATCCACATGGAGTCAATTCTTAGATTTTCTTCCTGAAGAAATAAAAACATTCATTGAGGTGGTGGAGAATTGGAAGTCAGTAATCTTTAATATGGAACAGACTCCAAATTCAGGTTGTTTCATACAAAGTAATCCAAACAAAAAAAAATTGCAAAAAACTGGATTAGCAGGATAGAAACATAAACACTGAACACAATACTAACTGATTTAAATTAAACACAAGTACATAAGGCGGCTAAACCTTTCAGTCACAATCTGTTGTGTTACTGTAGATATACAGACTAGTAAATTCTATGGTATCTGGTTCTTAAGGAATAAATGTCACTTTGTGTCCTCTGACTGCATCTGAAGTCAATAAATCCATCTGCTGCCTTTCACGCATGTAGAATGCATTTTCATCCCCTCCGAGCCATGTTCGTTGGGCAGCTTGCTATAAATAAATGACCTGCATGACACATTCAGATCCTTGAATTTAAGCCATTAATTTAAGTATATATATTGCAGTCTCTCCCAGCTACAGAAGGAAAGGGGAGCACAAATAGCAATAGTCCTAAGGTGCATCCCTTGCCATTACAGGTTGTCAAAAGTGATCTTAAAATATTTGACAAATAATAAATAAAGAAAGATGCTAATTTTAACAAGAGCAGTCTATTTTAATTTCTTTTTGTAAAACCCTCTCACAGGGTTCCTAGCTGTGCCTCTGTAGACTGAGGGCAGTGTGGAGAATAACTTGCATCTTCTTCCATTAAATGAGTATAACACCTTTATTCAATGGCAATATGTTAACTTGTCAAAACTCATCATCTTCATGCTACACAATAAAACACTTCTTAATGCAACACAGTACTATGTCACGCAGCTCACCTAGAAGAAAAATTCCACATAAACTATTTTGTACCAAAGAAAGTTTTCCCTTCAGAAGATAACCCCCATGAGATGTTAATTAACATCTTGTTTGAAAAAATTCTGAATAAACATCTTGCATTGAACCAGTATTAACATAGTATATTATTTTTTATTCTTCCTCAACTGCATTTTTTTTTATTCAAAGCATATTTTCTCCTTTTTTTTTCAGAGAAACTTGAATTTTGTTCCAATTTTGGAGAAATGCAAGCCAACCACCTGTCAATAAAGAGTGTCTCATCTTATTAAAGACCAAAACCAAACAGAATTAGCAGTCTTTAATATTGCTCCACAGCTAGTATGGTTGCTTTTCAATATTTCATGTTGGCATGATTTCTCTTTTAGAAGAACACCATTGCTAAGGTACCCACACAATTCCCCTCTTGACTTGCTGAGTCCCTAACCTATGTTTTATATCAGGTTGTTGGCAAAGAAGTAGAATGAAGAGAGAATATTTTTAAGAGAAAAAGTGCTTTTCTCTGTCAGAAGTATAAGAGCAATCTGGGTACATTTGTGCTGCATGACTGAAGTTTTGTCTCTTTGTTCACATTTTTTGCTAGATCTGACATATCCTCCACAAGAAACTGTGGGTCTCAAGGGAGAAAAGAAGGGAAGAGACTGCAAGCTATTATTCACTGGGATGTTACAAAAATATCTTTCATGTGTCAAGCAGTACAATGTAGGTGGTACAATTTGGCATTATCTTGCATTGCTACTCGTCTATCACCACACTTTTAAAAACTGTCCCTGTCATTGGTGTGGTGTCTACACACAAAGTGATTCCACTTTTTACTTTCCTGCAAAACAAACCCAGATTTCCAAACACTAGAAGCATCCCAGAATAGGTCTGACTAATCTCTGCTAAAATATGTATACTTATGTATAAATATACATGTAAAATGTTATTTCCAAGTTTTTATTTCATAGGACTTACTGAAAGAGACGTTTCTATTTTCATAATCTAAATAATGAGTTTGCAAATCTTTGCAACAAGGATTTAAAGCAAACCCATGCAGTAATATGGAACTGAATCTGAAGGTTTAAATTAGATTATTAGCAGAATTGACTATGTTACAATCTACTTCAGAAAGTAGTAGGCAAAAGCTTTCATGGAACTTCATCTTTCTATGACTGACGTAGCAATATGGGCTCTGGTTACTTGGGCAACTGATCAACAACTTCATCTTGGCTGTAAATGCAATGTGGGGAAGAGATTAAGAAAAGGAAACAGGAAGGAGGGAGATAATTTGAACAGAAAAATAATAATGCCTAGGATCAAGCAGTTTTAGTTGTTCATAAGTACAAGAAAAAGGACTCGATTCCTACATGACAGTATAAAGTGGCATTTAAAGAAGAGGTGCCAAGAGAATTGCAAATCTCTTACTTATTGAGTCTTATCAAAAGTGCCAGATTCTAGTTATATAGAGAATGAAGGGAATATTTTGTACAAGTACAAAACAGAACATGCAGATGTTATCCTCTTCTGGCAGTAGGGAAGCCTTCAACTTCAAAAGGTCTAGGTTGGTTATTTGGGGCACTTACTGTTGTGAAAATACATAGGATTTATTGATAGCCCTGGAGTAAAACCTGGGGGTTTTTCTGACCATATAATAGTGACCCTCTGATTCAAAGAGACTAGATACCCATACATTATAGTTTTATTTGAATATTATCAAAGTTATAAAGATTAGGAATATAATTCTACTCCCATTTCTCATTCTATTTTGCCTCCACAAGGTCTGGGTTGCTTTTTCTTTTTAAACTCTTTTACAGCAGTAAAGTCCATGGGAAACTGTTTTTTATCTTGCACCATAGAAAGCCTTTCACCATGAGGGCACAGAAATGTGATCCTATGAAGAACCAAGTCAGTATGAATCCAAGTCTCCAACACTCTCACACACTTCTAGGGAGACTAGAATGGGAAACAAAACAATAACTAGAAGCAGTGTAGGATGAAGTCTTTAAACTAAAAGCTCTTAGAGCAAATGTGGATACGTGTGCCTATAGGATGAAGTCTTTAAACTAAAAGCTCTTAGAGCAAATGTGGATACGTGTGCCTATTCTATAAGGCACCTGATCTGGTACCTCTTGGCAAGGTAACTGAGAATTTAGAACAATCAAAAATTAAGATAATAATCAGTTGTTCAAAAATCCACTGATTGAAAGGTGCCCTATTATCATTAAAGGGTTGCTTTATTAGGTCCTAAAGGGATTTGCTGTTATTCTGCAGAATAGTATCCTCAGTAATTCCAAAGCAAGCAAGCATACTGTATTGTAACTGTTTCCAGATGATATAAGGGTTGCAGAAATGGCAAACAGTGCAGAATACAGGTGACCGAGCCATCTCAATCATTTGGTAAGCTAACTATGAAAGTTTTAGGCCACATACAAAGCAATATTTGAAGAAAGAAGGAAAGCATCTGAGGTCATGGAAGCTAGAGACTGAACATATGCTCTCAGCCTGATCCTCTTAGAAAGGGTGGACACAATCTTTACTGTATAGTAGTAAATTGTATTATCTCTGACATTGCTGCAACTGTCACTATAATATTGCAGCCAGCCTTGACACTGGCCTAAACATTGTGAATGTCCACTAAAGAGTCACAAAAAAAGGATTAAAAGGTTACAAAACAATCTGAATGAATCGTTCCACCATCAAAGTTAGCCTTAATTTCTGACCACTGGAGTGTCTTGCACCTTGCTCTGTGGGAAGAGACTCCTCTCTAAGTAAATCACTGTTCCAAGTAACAGGAATTAGAAATTGTGATCAAGATAAATCAAACTTTTTTTTAGGCAACCTAAGAAGATTGAGCCCACTGTGTTATTATTTTACTACAATGCCCATTTTTTTCTTTTTTTGACCAGTCTAGGCTCCTCTTATATGCTTTTTTTTTTTTTTTTTGAAGGTAGAAGGGTCAAGGGGCTCTTTTCTTTTAGTTGCGTTTTGGCTAGAGTTAATGTAAAAGGATCTCCTCACGTCCTTGGTGAGGAGGAAAACTGTGACAAAAAGGTACGTCCACTTGCCAAAAATACTACTTATGTGTTTCTTTACACTTTTATTAATCCAATTATTTTAGTAGGTGTGCTCCCAAATACCTGACCTCAGATTAGGATTATCCTGTGAAGGTTTATGCACAAATTTGACTTGGCGCACTGCAAGTTCAGAGAAAAGATGTTCCTGCTGGTGATACTACAAAGTAATTGTCAAAGTTCTTTGATCTCAAACTTCCTGTTGTCTGTCCTAGTTAGAGCAGCCGGGACCAGTTTCATCACTGTGTGGGTGTAACCCAAACTGTGTATTCTATACCCTCTATGTCATTTCCCAGGAACTGTTAACAATAGAACATTTGCAGCAGCTGCCCAGAGCACACCTGACCCCTCAGGCTGTAGTTATGGGTGATGTTAACTCCCCTCCAGGGAGTCATTAGCACCTCCACACCCAGCCTGAGGGGTCATGTCACTAACAGGCCACCAAGGATTCAAAAAATATCTCATGACTCACAATCATCCATTGTGGAATTCCCCGCCCTGGGGGAGGTACTGGGCATTCCCACTCGAACCCAAGTGTACATAATCTTGGGATCTTGGGACTTCTGGTACCACTCGTCAGATCCAGAGGAGGACCAGAACCTTGACTGGACTGCAACCACCACTCTCAACTAGACTGTGACGAGCACTCTCACTAACAGGTTTCCCCCCCACCTTTTCCTTTGGACTCGGGGACCATGTGGGGCTCAGCACAGGGGCCAACGAGCACCATTCTGTTCATGCCCCAGGGTGCTGGGTTATATGTCTGGGTTTTGTGGGTTAAAACCAATTGCTTGTCCATATAATTGTATTATTTTTTTATTAAATTGTAACTCTGACTTGTGGTCTCTTTTGAGTTGGGTTCATTTCTCCTGCCGGTTTACCTTTAAATCAGCACATTGTCTCTCTGTAGAAACTGTAGAATTGCATTTCATAGAATGCAATTGCAAATACTAGTATTAACTTTAAAAAGCTTACAATATGTCAAAGTGAGCTTTGTCCCTTCTGTGAAGATTATTTCAGAAGTTTTCTTGGTTTTTTTTTTTTTCTTCAAACTAAGCACTGAGAGCAAAACTCTCCTCCTTTGAGGAACCCAAAGCATGGAGTTGACTTCTGTGGATTGTCTGCTCTGAAACTGAGGAAACCTCATTGCACAGACACAAAATATTGTCAGTTGAGAGCTCATCTGCAGGATCCTCTCTCCTTTTTAACTCTGCTTAATTCTATGACTGAAATAAGGACAACAGGGTCTATTTTTTGCTTTAAATGTAATTTATTATGTAATTGCTGCTCGGTAAATGAGTTTACATGGGATACAATAATACAGAATTTCAACTGTACTTTAAAGTCTGTCTTGCAAATCAGTGTCATGTTGCTACTCGTTTAAGATCAGTGCTGTCAAATATTAACAAAATACAGGAAATATGTCCTTTTCTTTCAGGAAATGCTGATGTCATTGAGTCAGTAAAACTGTTTCAGCTTAAGAGAATCAGATTTAAATACTACTTACAGACATACCTAACATCTTATAGCAACAATAAATATTAGTGTTATATTAAGTGTTTGCTTAAATTCAGAAGCTAACAGATGAACTAATTCAGTGTTAGTGTTTCTCTTCCCATATACAATGTGATATGACAACTTGATGAAACATTTGCTATTAAAACATTTCTGAAAATATTTTCAGGACATGTACATTTTGTACAATATAGCAATTTTGGGTCTTGTGCAATATTGCACAAAATATATAAGTATGTTCTTTATATATTACAGGTATAGCTGAGGGGAGGAAAACAAAACAAAAAAATGCTTCTTTTTTAATTAGGATAAACAACACCATTTAATTTTCACCAACTGAATTTGTGGTTTTTGGTTTTGAATCCTAAACCACTTTATTTTTAATTTAAATTTATTTAAACTGAAAATACATCTAGTATCACCAAACAGATGAAACTTTTGATCATAACCCTATACTTCAACTTTTCCTCTTTTTTCCTGTCTTGTAACTGAAGACAAGTTACAAGACACAGGCTGGATTCTTCATTACAACTAAGCTTTGCCAGAGGGAAGAGGTTAATGGGAATGCCACACTTTTACTTCCATCATTAAGTCCACAAGTTATTTATTCTAACTGCTCTTCTACTTTGTCTTTCTTGCCATGGTCTAAAGGATGATTCTAGTCCCACTTTCCACTGACAGCACTCAGCCCAATTATGCCTAGGAAACGATATGAAAAAGAAATAAAAAGTAATGCTGGATCTATGGCAGCCAGGGAGCTTTATTTATGCTCCAGGCACATTTTGGTGATCGGTGCAATTACACTTATTGCCCCAGCAGGTCTTTTCCAGACTAAAATAGAATAGTTCATGTCCTTCTTGCTTTGTTCATGTTCTCCTCTTGCTTTGTGGAACATCAGTTTTCCAAACATTATTTCCCTCTTGCATCTGTCTGTCATTTTGCCTCTCTCTCTTTCACATTTCACATATTCTAACACGATCCAAGAAAACAACAGATGGCAACTGCATGCAAGTGGGTGTTATCCACTAGGACTGCAAAACAAGAGCTTGTTTTCCAATAACTTCCTGCCTTTCAGGTTAAAAGTTTCAGAACCTACTGCAATTCTCTAATGCAAATCTCAAAAGCGAGTTAGGATTGGATTGGCTTAGGCAGAGTAAGATCTGCTGTTGACTTCAGCAAGGTGAAATTGAGATCTGCCCTCAATCAAAATTTTGAATCCAACTTCATTGATTAGACTTGGATGTGGGATTTCTAATGTGCAATGCATGAGTAGCAATGATAACACAGTCCAGCAGAAGAAAGAGAGGTAGTATAAAGTATAAGAATGTGAAGTTGGGTGATTATGTGTCAAACATCTGTTACAAAACAGCTGGCAAGTTAAAAGGCTTGGAAGAGAAGGGGTAAAAGGAGGAAGGGAAGAGAGAAGAAACAAAGAAGGAAAGGGGAGAAGGTGAGGCAAAGGAGAGAAGGGGTAGAGAGAGAAGAAAGGAAGGAGAGAAGGATAAGTATAAAACATAGGAGGTATATGCAGTGGTGTTGCTGAACTCCTCCTGATCACAGTTCCATTTCCTCAAAACTACAGGGCTTCCACTTGTGCCAAAAAACCCAATGAAAATAAATGCTCTAAGAGTTACAAACAATGAGACACATTTTTATTAGATTTCCTTGGGTAGAAGTGGGACAATATCTGTATCTTGTCCTTACAAGAAAGTAAGGAATAATTCTCCTTCTGCTCCTCAACAAAAAATATCCTTTTGATCAGCCAAGAGAGAGGACTGCAAATACTTTGGGCTACATATGATGATTAACTATTGAAATGGAGAAGTAAGTATATGAAGCATCAGGTCACAGATGAAGTTTCAGCTTTTTCTTCTTCTGCTGGGCCTGCTCAGCCTACAGCTGAATCAGTACAGCAGGCTACAACTAATATAATTAATAACTGTTACTGAAGAAAGGGTACATATTATTAAAAATAGTGTCAGAACACAGAAAAGAAATAATGAGAATATAAAAGCAAAAGTAGGGGATAATCTTTACTTCTGGGATAAAGGGGGACACAACTGAACTAGAATATAGGACATGTCTATTGACACAACTGAAGAGGTTTCAAAAGGCATACAAAAAGGAGCAATTCAAATCAGACAAAGATGTAAGTAGTTAGTTGGCTTTGCCTCACTTGGCTGTTGGTGTCTAAAGTAATCCATTCAACCTGGGCTAATAAAGCAAATTTCCCAGTGGAAAGAAATAGATGTTTCAAAATAACAATTCAACTGAACACAGATCCCTGCCTTAGGTTAAAATGAATTGCCCTTTCAGGCTATTTTTTTTCTCTGAGTATAAGGTGGACCTTCTGTTGGCTGTTCAAACTTTGATGACATTTCTATTTGCAAAGTTTAGAGCAATTCAAGGCAACTCAGGATATACAATGTCACAACATAAAGAATCAATAACTTCTTGAGATGAGAAAAACTTTTGTACCAAGTGTGGAAGGACTGTGGGGAGTGAATCCCAGCCAATACCCAACCCCCCCCCCCCCAGACACTCACTTATCCCCATTGTGCATGAAACAGGGAATAAGCAAGTATATCTGTGTAGGTATTGGCTCTTAGCCAGGGTCAATCCACCACATAAAGTGGGACTGACCATCTTTTTGTGTAGTACAATCTTTTATTTTGCCTATTTGTCAGGAAGGCTTTTTATGTTGATCAACCTTGATGGATTAAAAGATTGCTAAATAACTGTTTACAAACCCCTGGAGCTATAAAAGCGAGATGAAATACTGCTATCATTAAACATATTTTGCACTATACATTCCTTCTATCAAGAAACAGAAGAAATCTAAACTATGTCTCTTTTCCATTGACTTTTTAATAATGAGAAATCTTTACAGTAGCAAGCAATAGAGTTTGTGAAATACAGATGTCATATTTTTAGTGGCAACCTTTTGCCTGAGCTAACACATTTAGCAAGAAATTAAAATTCACATATAGATTTCCTGATATTGACAAGGAAGTAAGAGAAGCAAGAATGCTGAGATAATTACTCGTTTTAAAAAAAGGATTACTTTGTTTGATTGTCTTAACACTTTTCATATTTGTTCCACTTAATTTTTTTGTGTTATTCAGTGCAATGGTTTTTTTAATTTGTTTGCTTCTAGTGGATCACCACTTTGTGTGTGACTCAAGCCTCAGCAGAGACTTTAATCTCAAGTTTTTCTTTTTTCTTCACTTGCATTGTGTCACTACAATGTTATTATTATAACCGAATAATCTATACACAGCAACGACTCTATTCCATTCCTGATGACTGCGTCTTTTAAGCTTATATTTGTTCCTATTGCCCCAGGTATCAACTGGGCTACAATTCACGCAAAGGATTATCAACCCTCTTCTCATCTAAAAAAAAAAAATACAGTTACACTGTATTGCTTTTTGGTCATACTTCTGTCTTCCAGATCAGTTCAGCGACTGGATCAGAGTGGAGGTCTGTGTCAAGCAGCCTTTTAAGTGGTCTAAATGAGGACCTGGTGAAACAAAGTAAAGCTAGGCACAGTTAAATCATGTCACAAATATGGAATGCCTTTTCTAAGCCTCCAGCAAGTATCATCTTTCAGCAACATAGATATATTCTAGTACCTGACAAACAAAAGAAGTGGCCTACTCTTATTTTTCAAAGGATCTGTCTTTAATTTGGGGAAGAATATATTTAATCATAACAAACGTAGAATCTATCTTGGGCTGATTTGTATCATCACAGTGGTTCTGTGGTGCTTCAGAGCCCTTCTGCGTTTAACAACTATAAACACCTATAAACCACAACAAAAAGGCTTATTTCCTTCCCCAAACACCCTACACTACAAAAGGCAGGGCAGCCAAAGAACTCAGCAAAGAGAAGGTGGGAATGGAAGGAGGCGATAAGAACTGATAGCTGTTCCCGAATATTATTAGTATTAGCACAGGCTGCCAAACATCTTTGTGACTGCTGTATTTTATAGGCAAAGAAAAGGTTTCAGGTTTGCAAATGCAGATCTGAAGAAGGAAAAGCTCATGACTGCTGGTACTGCTGTATCTGAAGGGGCACACCTCTTTCAGAGATGAAGTTCTTTCCTGTGAATACATTCAAATTGTACTGTTGATTTTATTGCCTTTCTGCTCATCCCAGACAGCACTGCTGTTCATATAGGACATAAAATAGATTCTGTTGCAATTAAGTAATTAGCTGCACAATTAAATCTGAAGTTAGATAAGTGCTGTGAGCTGCTCTCCGTAACTGCTTGTAAAGTGACACCCAGCTTGTTTATTCCCTGCTCACTGGACTCCCAACTTCTCTCCTTCAAATCCCTTTTATACTTATTAAGAACAATAGCAATAAATCTCACTGTCAAGTTCTTGCATACCGAGTTACTGAGCCATCACACTTTTACTTGGTCTGTTTCCTCATCTGGCAGTGAGCTCATTCATCTTGAACCAGCTTAGAGAGTGGAGAGAGGAGCTCATATCTATCCCCACTCACCTTTGTATGTCTGCCTGGCAAGGGATTTCAGGTGTTGATCTAGCATGACAAATTGTGTAAGGGAACATACACTTCTCCTCATTATCTACTGTACTACCCACTTCCATCCCACACAACATAATGGTGGTAGAGCTGTCAGCCACTCTTTGCGCAACGTAAATCACTCGCAAATTTTTTAAAAAAAATTCTGCTCTCCCATGAACTTGTATATTGTTCTGCTTGGACCAATTCTGCTAACGCCTACCCATTTGAATAACTGTACTCATTCTTTGAAATCAAAGTATGACTGACTAGTTGCAAGCAAACTGGGTTAAGCCTTTACATTCTGAGCTTTTGAAGACAAAACTGCATCTGATGTGCTTTGCAGTGCTCTTGAACTACTTTAGCATACTAAGAAATAAGGAAATAAAAGTAGAAATGAAGGCAACACTTTTAAGATGTCCTTAAATAGACCTTCAGATAAAACCAATGCTGAACACTAAGAAAGAAATTGTGAATGAAGAAGAATAGTGTCCCAAGTGTAAATGAAAGCTCCACAATCCCATTTAAGCATTCTTAGAACATTAATCCATTTAAGATATTAGGACAGCAAAGGACCATTGTTCAGGACAGCAAGTGAAAGTCAATATGGGTTGGGTTACTCTGTCCAACTCAGACAGATACCATATTTCAATCCTGAAAATACACTCAGAGGAATTTGAGATCTTTTATTATTTAAGAGGTTCCATTGGGGACTTTAAAAGTGTTTATTTTACCATACAGTCACTTGTAAAAGAAAGAAAAAAAATCCACCCCTAATGTATGAGCTAAACATGTACTGCATTATTTTAATCTCCTCATAATTACCATTTTCACATTTCTTTCACTTGTCATAAAATTGAAACTTTCCAGACAGACTGTCTGACAAAATTATCTAGCTAGCTACAGTACATCAAAGAGAGTAGGTGAAAGTAAGTTTTGTACTCACACACACTGAAATTCTGGTTGACCTAAAAAGAAAGCATTTTTTTTTATCTCCTGCCTCTTCTTTTTAAGCTATCCTTGGTTAGTGCAGTTAATATTTCTAATTTTTTAACTGAACTGTTACATCTGAACGTAAAGGAGAATTAAAACAAAGAGCTGAAACAACAATCAGATTGTATAACATTTGTAAAAGACAATGCTGCACTACTGAAAACACTAAGAGAATTCTAATGAAGTTGGAGTTTCCCTGGAGGACCTGTGCTAAATAGTCTTGTCCTGAGAAAGGAGTTCAGATATGGACTTTATGAGAATGAATATCAAACATTTTCAGGGTCTTTTCTTTTAGAAAAAAAAATCCCATCATGGCTTCATGACAGCTGGCTGTGCCTTTTTTATTATAATTTCTTAAAAACTGTTTAGGTCATCTTTAAAAAAGATTTAATCAATTTTCAGTATAAAATTCCTAGAAAAAATAATCTCATTCATTCTGATTTATATTAAACACAAGAGATTATATTAATACAACTCTGTGAGATTTAAAATCTCAGACCGGGTCATTTAGAGCTATTTTAAATCTGCATTTGCGTACATGTATAGCCCGTGAAGGTTTTCATTCAGTGTTCATGCAATGCTAATGCATTCATGGCATGCAGGCCACAAGGCCTCTTCCCACAGACAACAGCACAGAAGGCACAATTTCGCGTATTTTATTTACATTGACAAGGTCAGGGGTCAGGCTGCTGACTGGGAACTCTACTGTTAGACAGACCCAGAACATATGCCAGCAGGGAATTCACTGGCAGCTCGCTTAAGCAAGGATTTAGGATATTAATGTCTAAATGGACCAGTTGGGTGCTCACCTCAACCTTCGTTCTGGGCTAAATTTTTCACCAGCTCTATTCTGTGGCCAGCCAGGCGTGTTGACAATTTTTTGTGAAAGTAATGCCTACAGAGAGTTCAAAGGTTCAGGAATGAGGCAATAAGTATTTTCATCTTTTGGGATTGTGTAAGCCCCACAAATGACCTCAGGCTCTACTGCACTAATGTTGCAAGTTCCACAGCTAACATGAGCTTGTGAGATTGCCTCACAATTCCAGGGAATTAGCCTGCACTTCACAGGGACAACACTGAATTTTAGGGGGGTAACACTAGTTCTGTCTTCAGGAAATCTGGCATTTCACTGAAGCTGTTGGGTCACCAGCACGTCAGCAGTGACTCGTTAGAGATTATTCAGTGCAATCCTCTGTAGACATCATGACATAAAAGCCAAGGTGTTTATAGCTTAAGAAAACAGGAAACCTACCATTTCAACATGAAAAGGTATAAAGATTTCAGGTAATCTTTGATCAGATTTTGCTTAGCTCTTAATGTAACAGCTCTGCTAATATTTTGTGGCTGCCTTTGAGTTGTGGGCTGAGCCTAGAAAAGCTTTAGAATATGGGCACATAAAACTGGGATGGAACTACCACGTTTTACCCAGATACTACTCATCCACTCTACTAACTAGTTTTGTGTACAGTTGTAGACTCCTCCAGTTTAGTAAAACACTAAATACAAACCAGTGAAGTTTATTTAGCAGATATTTTCTATCAGTGTCAATGTGGGTAAGAGAATATAAGATTTGTTTTAGAGCATCATGACGACAACGAAGAACACAGGGAAGGACACCAAAAACCTTTGCCAGTGAATGTATGTTTGATGCAATACAGCTAAACCAAGTAAGCCACAATGAGCTGATACCCTACATTGGTGATTAATGTGTATCAGAAATAGTGTGCCCAGCAGGACCAGTGCAGTGACCGTCCCTTGTACTCAGCACTGGTGAGACTGCACCTTGAATCCTGAGTTCAGCTTTGGGCATCTCACTGTAAGAAGGACATTGAGGTGCTGGAACATGTCCAGAGAAGGGCAGAAAAGCTGGGGAAGGTCTGAAGCACAAGTCTTATGAGAAGCAACTGAGGGAGCTGGCATTGTTCAGCCTGGAGAAAAAGAATGTTCAGGGTGACCTTACTGCTCTCTACAACTACCTGAAAGGAGATTGTAGCCAAGTGGGGGTTGGTCTCTTCTCCCAAGTAACAAGTGATAGGACAAAAGGAAATAGCCTGCGGTTGTGCCAGGGGAGGTTTAGATTGAATATTAGAAAAAATTTCTTCCAGAAAGGGCTGTTAAGCATTGGAACAGGCTGTCCAGGGAGGTGGAGGTATTTAAAAGACATGTAGGTGTGGTATTTAGGGACATGGTTTAGTGGTGGACTTTGCAGTGTTGGGTTAACAGTTGGACTTGATGATCTTAAAGAGTTTTTCCAACCTAAATCATTCTGTAATTCTAAAACACACATCCCTGAGTTCCTCAGATTGAAGGAGTGACTACCCAGGTGCTGTCCTCTTCAGCAGGAAGGACAGCAGCAGGCGCTCAATATGTGGATTTTCTGTCTCTCTCTTCTTGAAGAGGTCATTGTCTTTGCTAGTGTTAATGCTATGCTACATATTCCCTAAGTCCATTAGCTCCTGCATGCACATTGTCAATGCACACTAGGCTTTATCAGTCTGTGAATATCTGCGAAGCCAATGAAATCACATTTTCTGGACATCTCACTGATTTTGTCAGACAATTTCATATCAATAGCAGCAATAACATTATTGTTATATTTCATATAACAATATTGGTTTGGTATTTAATTCCAGAACATTTGACTTCATGCAGCTCTGAAATCAGTAAACTGCTATATTAGTTTATTGTAGCATTTTTTATTTTTCTAGAGTTAAAAGAAATAACAATTACAGAAATCAAATAAAAACAACCCTCCTGCCTCAGAGTCCACATTTGCACCAATAGGACCGCAGAGATGCCCCTACCACTCAGTTAAACAGCATGAGTGAACCAGGTCAGTATATTTTCAGTGGATTTCACAACTGTTTCTGTCAGCAGAAGAATACGAGGGGTTCCAGTGGTGCTCAGGACTTGCAAAACATTGCGGTCATGGTGCTTTCAGCCTCTATCTTAACCTAATCCTTCATTGCTTTAGTTCATATAACTTTTTACTCTCACCCTACATCCATCTAGTGGTTTCACCCGGCCTCTTTGAGTTCCTTCTGCTTAATTCACCATTTTCTAACTGTCCCTTCGGGCTTGGCTCCTAATCCCTCTGCTTCCTCAGCCTGAGGAAAGAAGGAAGAAGGAGCACTGAAAGCACATCAGAGTGTCTTTGTCTGTAGTGCTCTCTGGCCATGAAGGAGAAAGAAAAAGGGGAAGTCTGGTTCAACCAATGTAGTCTTATTGTAGGTCATCCTTCATATAAACAGAATATGTTGACTTAGCTGTTAAAAGAAAATAAAAATTTAAAAATGGGATCATCAAAAATCATCTTTCTGAAACCAGAATGACTCTCCTAGTAGAACTCTGCTCCCCAGTCTAAAGCACAGGAATGGTGAGGTTCCTAGTTTAAGAACTGTTTTCATGTGGGTAAAATCATATGCAGATTTCTCAGGTAGGACAGAGGTTTTAGTCTTCTTTGGTCTCCCCTCTGCTCTCCAATAACACCAGGGAAAGTAGTGAGCATTTCCCTCATGATGTGGCTACTCAGTTGTGTAGCATTCCCAGTCATGTATTGGTTATAGCTGCTTCTGAGTAAAACATTCTCTTTTCTTTTTTGAGAAGTGGCTAAGCTATTTTTGTTCAAGTTTTCAAAAGTTCTGCCTGCGGCAGCATAAGAAATTTCTGCCCAAATCATTAAAGAATGGTGGAGTTACAAACTACTGAAAACAGATGGAGTTTGCCATAAGAAATTGCAGATGCCATCACTTACGGCCTTATACTCTCTGAGCATTTATACTGTAACACATATTCAAATGTGAATGTGAAGCACCACTCGGCAGAGTACTTGTTTCTCTTACCTTCTATATTCTTTGAGAAAAAATAATAAAAATACAGGTTTTATGGCTGCAATAATGATCTTCAAGAAATGTATTTCCAAGTAGCTAGAGGCTGTTAGGTCAACCTTCATCTAAGCAATCAGATTACACAGTCTTCCTTACCTCAATGTCATTATTTCTCACAAAAATCAATAATTACTTTATCCTTACTTGCTGTTTGAGTTCAGCCTAACAGTGCAAACAGCACAGAAAAACACAGAGGCAGAGGGGTCTGAACAGAAGAAAGGTAATGGAGTTAATTTCTAGAAGGAAGTGTCATACAAACAGAGAGCAAAGACCTTTCAATCCTTAACTAAAAAGGCAGTAATTATACATTCTGGGGTGGAAAATCTATTATAAATGCCATTTGTAGAACAAAATCTAGCAGTAACTCTTGCTGTTTTATAATAGTGCAGAGGGAAGAGGTAGATATTCTAATAATCATTAGATACAAAGAAAGACATTATGAATGAAAGTCAGTTTAGCAAGAACCACGAGATAAGACAGTTTACATTAGAATCTTGGTATCTTATTGGTGAATCCATTTTTTTAATATCAACTTGGATTAAACTAGGGGACAAATTTAGGATTCAGGTCAACAAAGGAACAGCTGTGCATTTCCATTTTGATTTGATTTATATTGTTCCCAATCAATTTCATACAAGAGAAGCACCTTCTGGTATTACAAAGGCTCATTATAGTGAATTAGAGTGGCTCCATGGAAATCAGTACTTGTATTTGTTCAAAAGTCACACACAACAGAAAAAACAAGCCAGACTCTCTCTACATCTAGTATCCAAAGCAAGACATCAGTGGCTACAGATAATTTGAGAAAACAACTATAAGTTTTAAGCCAAGGAAACTAATTTTGCCTCACAAAAACAAACAAACAAACAAAACCCCCCAAAAGTAACCTCTTGATCTCAGGAAAAGTATTTGTCAGCAAGGCCTGCCTCAATGGCTTGACTTTCTCTGTTAGTATTGCCAGATGGAACCTACACCACTAGGGAATGGTATGAATTCTGAGAGACTTCTTTTTTGTCTCTTCACATTTTCTGGACATATCTTCAAAGGAGATTAATGTTAGACCTAGCCTCTAGACCAAGATTTAACAGTAAATGAAGACTGACTTACTGTAGTTCAGCCAGACCATTTTGGGTAAAATTCAGGCCTCACTGCATTGAGTGGGAGATTTCCTACAAAGATGAAGCCAGGATTTCATCTCAGCAGTCTTCTCTGTTCTTGTGTAGGAGAACTGAATACAACTAGGCAGAGATGATGCATTGTTCTTTACAGTCTGCACCTGTGTCTAATTTAGTCTTGCAGCTAGAGCTACACAGCAAAGTAGTTGACAGCTACTAGAGAGAACAGTCTGGAAACTGTCAACTCAGAGGGATTCTTTTAGAGTTCTCACTTTTCAGAGTAAGTTCTTTTCTGTTTAATCAAAGGAAAAGTATTTTTGTTAAGAAACTTGACATTCCAAATAAGAGTGCCGTTAAGCCAGGGAATGAAAATATGAAATCGCTGTTTGTTACCAATGCTGTAAATGATCTGCGAAAGCCTTCACAAACACAGCAGATGTAGACTGCTAAATCCTTCCACTTCATGACAGCACTGAACCACTGACAGAATCATGCTTTCCATAGAGAGGACTGAGCAAGTACCAGATATGTAAAGCATATATGACTAGCAAACGAAGCAGATGCCATGTTCAAGCAATAATGTAATATTGTATAGTCAGATAAAATTTCATATGTAGATACACAAAAAAGGTAGATTCTATACATTCACACTATTGTATTAAATCTTGAGTGGTGACAGGTCTGACAGTATGGCCCAAAAACAATGCAACATTCAAGTTGTGCAACTGTTTGTGTACACGTGCATACATGTATACATGCAAGAAAACTATCCTACCATCATTATGCACAGAGATAACAATGTTTCCATTATATGTTTCACAGAAACAGTTTGAAAATCAGTAAATATAGTTTTCTGTTGCTGCGAGTGGAAAGTTGGAGGATGAAGTCAAGGCTGAATTTGAAGTTTTGGAAAAGCTGATTAATTCAGAATTTTAAGGTAATGCTCTAAAAAGCAAAAAATTTTATAGACAAATGACTCAGAAAGGGCTGAAATTTAAAGCATTTTGCTTGACAGGTGTGTATATATATACACACACACAGAGGCAAAAGGATGTTCACAGTTGGAAATTACCATGAATGTATACAAAACTTTGAAATGCCTCATTATTTTCAGCATAGCATAAAACCTATTTAGCATTCAGGTGATGGTTTTAAATAGCGACAGATAAGCAAGTGATTATTACTATTTATTATTTTTTGTATAGATATGACAGAGAATATCAATGTAGTTTTCTAATTTAATATCCCAGAGTGCTAAGATACATTCATAAGTTATTCCATTATTATTTTGCCTCACTGGCGTTTTACTTTGTTCCAGCAGACCTTCTTGTTACTTAGCCTATCTTTAGCCTCCAGCATTTGCAATCTTCAGCTTACAAGAAATTAGGGCAATATCCATAAAAGGATGTTTTAATTTAGTTTATCCTGCCTTAGACCAAGAATGCAGGTTCATAGACCTATATTAGGTACTAAGAATAGAAATTATACTCAACTAACACTCTAGCCAACAGGAAATGCTGAAAATTGTGAGATTTTACCTCTCATAAGTGTTTAAAGCACCTGACACTGAGCTGCAGAAATGCATGTAGGTCTAGATCAACATTCATAATACCTTACGGGGGCTTAGAAGTCTAAGTTGTCCTTGTTTAAACAGATGCTTAAATCACACTGTAATGACCGCCCTTTGGGATAATTGTTCAATGCTGAAAACACAAATGGGAGACTTACTGGAGCAAAATTCTCACAGCCACATGGACATTGAGATATCTGAAAACTGAAGTACAGGCTTGACTCTGGCTTCTATCTCTCCAATGTTCTCTCAGCATCCTTTTACTGGTGCTGAGATTCAAGTCTCAACTGGTTTTTTCTTGATACTAGGCTTAGCTCTTTATCGTGAAAGCTTCAGCCTTTCACAAATTATTTTAAAATTTACTACCGAGCTTTTACATAGATCCAAGAGCACTACCTTTGGCTGAAACAAGTCAGTTTTGAAATCTATTTTTGTAACATCACCTTTCACAAAAACCTCACACGTACGCCATGCATGTGCCAAAAGTCACTCCGGAGTGAGTTGGTTCAAATTCCTCTGGAAGTACAAAATGACTGAATACCGAGAGCAGAGGTGAGGGGCGGCACTGGGGCACATGGGCCTATGAGTGCAGCGGGATGTAAGAAATCAGAGGTAGGAAATACCTTTGGCGCACGCATCTACCTCAGCCACCGCTGCCCACGCCTCGCTTTCCAGGCTGTTTTAACCGTTTCCACCTATGGAGTTCAGCGTCTCTTATAGAAAGAAAACGAGCCGTCCGTGTAGCTGACGCCCCAGCCCTCTCGACTGAACACACCGGGGTCTCGGGCCATCGCCGCCCTCTCTGGCCGGGTCCCCGCACCGCTGGGGCGCAGCCGGGGCCGCGGGAGTCCCTCCCGGAATCCCCGCTATCCCACGCCCCGGCAGCGCAGCAGGACCGGCCCGTGCCCGCCCGGCACTGGTTTCCGGCGGGACTTTGAGCGGCGGCGCTTTCCGTTCCCCGGGCTCGGCCGGGCCGCGGCGGCGGTCCGTGTGCCCGCGGCTCTCCGTGCCTGCCCGCGGTCTCCATGCAGTCTCGGGTGCTGTGCCTGGGCGGCGGGCCCGGGGGTCCCGCTGCGCGCAGAGTCCGCCTGCTCCTACGGCAGGTGCTGGGCGGCGGCGCGGCCGCGGCGCGGTGCAGCCGCCCCGAGGTCAGGGCGCTGCATAGCTCAGGTAACCAACCACCCCGGGCCCCCCCTGGCCCGGCCCCCGCAGCTTCCCCCGCTGCTCCTGCCCCGGCCACAGCGCCCAGCGCTGGCACCGCCGCGCGGTCTCGGGCAGCCGCGCTCTGCTCGCAGCCAGGCTCGGGGGAGGCCGGCAGGAGGTACCGCCCCGTGGACTCGGGTTTGTCCGGACTGCGCTGCCGCCCCCGTGCCGCAGCTCGCGAGTGTGGCGGGTCCGGAGAGGGGCGGCCGAGCTGGTGAAGGGTCTGGAGCACAAGTCCTGTGAGGAGCGGCTGAGGGAGCTCGTGGTGTTGAGCCTGGAGAGAAGGAGGTTCAGGGGTGACCTTATCGCTCTCTACAGCTGCCTGAAAGGAGGTTTTAGCCGAATGGGGGTCGGTCTCTTCTCCTAGGCAGCAAGTGACAGCACGAGGGCATTGCCTCAAGCTGCGCCAGGGGAGGTTTAGGTTGGACATAGGGAAGAATTTCTTCACAGAAAGGGTGATTAGATATTGATTGGAGTGGGCTGCCCAGGGAGGTGGTGGAGTCACCGTCCCTGCAGGTGTTAAAGAAAAGACTGGATGTGACATTCAGCGCCATGGTCTGGTTGACGTGGTGATGTTCGGCCATAGGTTGGACTTGATGATCTCAGAGGTCTTTTCCAACCTGGTTGATTCTGTGATTCTGTGGCATGAGTGTAAAGGGCAGAGTTCAGTCACAGGCTTGCAGGGATGCTTAATGTGGCTCATGTGTCTCGTCCCAGTGTTTCATCCACACTGAAGCAAGGAACAGCCCCGCAGCCCGTACCTATGATAACAGCTCTTCTCTGCAGAGCATGTTACATCTTACCATACTTTCTGTCTCTGCATCGCGTGGCTTCGTCCCTGCGCTGAGGCAGAGCCTCAGTGTTTGTGTCAGGGGCTGCCGAGGCTGGTGCGTGTCAGAGCGTGCCTGCAGGGTATGGTAATGATATAGAGCGCTGACCTTGAGCTTGTAGATGCCGTGAAAGATGACCTGAACTGCCCTGGAATATCCTCTGGTGACCTTTGAGACAGGTGACAGGCCTGTGCAGAGTAGAAGTGGTGTTAGGAAAGAGTGACCCGTGCCTGTGGTAGCTGACACTTTTTAGGATGAATGCCAAAAGCAACAAAGCTCCTAAATACAGAGCGAGTGATGAGTAGCTGTAAATTAGGGAGATAAAATGACAGCAGGTGATGCTGATGGTGGAGTACTTGCTAACACTTTTAATTACACCCCTTTAATCCCATATCTCTCAATTTTATTATTTTTTAATGTTTATTAGTTGACCTGTTCATTTCTTTGTTTAGTTTCTCAAAAGTTACTCAAGAGGAAAGTCTTTGAGGAATTGATAACTATAAAATTCCTTCAAGAATTTTTGAATAGAAAATATTTTAATTGTGAAAAGGACTAAAAAACACAGGATTATTTAGCATCCAACAAGTGAAAGGGAATAAGTTAACAATGAGTGAAACAAGCACCTGAAGAAGGTTGCTCAGCACTTTTCAGCCCTTTGTTGGGATGAGTAACCTTAAGAACAAGAAATTTAGCAACATGAAAAGTAACAAATGTGACATTACTGAAAATACTTCACAATTTTAAATGTGCTATGGCATGTAATTGAGTTTAACTGAGCAATATTCATGAATACACTTTATATGTATATGAATAATAGGAGTACTCCCAGTTACAATCAATGATGGTAAGAGTTTTGGTAGAAAGATTTAAGTCTCAAAGCTCTAGACAACCTTGTAGCTTATTAAAGGCAGGCTAAGAGATAATATTAGGGATATTTGCCCCCCTGACACCTGAGACATCTCATTCTTTATAGTGCTTCCTGTGTTTCTGTGAATTTGGGACCCTGATAGTAAAAATACTGGGTTTTTTCTTGTTTTGTGTTGTTTCTTTTTTTAATTAATTTTTAAAATGTTTGCATGTCCTCTTGCAGACCCTAGCATTCCTACGAGGACACTGAAGTTGCAAAGAGGTGATCTGAAATTTTTTGTACCATATGTTTTTGCACTTTCTTTGCAGCTGCTGTAATTAAAAGTCTTGTTGTAAGCAGTGTTGAGGTTGCATGTCTCTTCCACAAATAAGCAAAATGTTTCTGAAAAGGCTGGAAGCTGTTAAAAAGTCAACAGCAAATTGTTGTGTACCCAGTAACTTGGATCTGACATCCCTCCCAAATTGGATTTACTATCTGTCCTGGTACCTTTTAAGTCTAAGAGAGAAACTGTTGCCGAATTTTCTCCTGCTATATGTGAAGAAGCCATGCTTAGCTTTTTGGCACTGTCTGTAAAGTGAATATGGCTTGCTGGTTCAGTGGGGGCCATGGAGGAATTGCTAGACCTGTCTAATGGTAAAGCTTAAGAGAAGTCTCAAAGTGAAAGAGACTTCGTGACTAAAGGGTAATGGGAATATTTAGGAAGAGTTTGGGTTTACACAACTTATTTAATGAGGGAAACAATTTATAGTAGCAAATGTTGTAGAAGGCTGACTGCCAAAATCAGTTCTAATGCAAGTTTCATGTTTCCTTCTAAAAGATTGAAAAGAATCAAGACTGCAGAGTTACTTGTAATGAATTATTTTAAATGCAGTATGAGCTTAACAAAGTGAAGTTGTACATAACTCAGTTCATTGTTATTTAATTATTTTAATCTTTACATAATATGAATATTTTAAAAAATCCTGACAGAATACACAGATTCAGAGGTGCTTTAAGGGGTTTGTGGGAACAAATGCTGAATTTGATGTAAACTGAAGAGCTGGAAAAATAAAAATCATTGCCAGTCAAATAGTAGAGGCAAAGGAAGGTCTCTCATATGCTTTGCTGCTCAATGTACAGTAAGTAACTTATACTGTATAGTACATATATAGTAGGTACATTTACTGTTTTCTGCAACTCTGTCTGTTCAGGTTCTCTTCCTGTGCTTTCCAAAACCTGGTCAGTTGCAGTTCATAGTCAAACCTGTGCTTAAAACCCAAAAGATCTCAGTAATACGTGTGGGAGTAACTGCTGAGTATAACACAGTCACTTCTGAAAACTGTGTCAGACTTCAGAATCCTAAAATGTTAATCATTGGTGTACTGGATTTAAGTGACTGTGGTAAAAATTGATAAATAATCTGAAAGAAGAAGATGAATTGGACCGTGTGTGGGTTTTTTTTCTGGTTCTATCACTGTGTAAAGACTAAGGAACTGGTGGATGGTGGGTGTAAGTGCTTTCCAGCACATTTCCTTTTCCAGCTTTACCTGTGTCATTATCTTTGTTGAAGTTCACATGTTGGCAGCTGGGAGTGTGGTTCTGGCAATATTTTTTTCACTGGCAAAACTTATTTAAGAAACTTCATTCTTTCTTGCCTCTGATAACATTCCTGTAATTGTTCGTTGCCTCTGTAGTTGTACAGGGAGTTGTATGGGGGCTGCATTGTGGTGACTGAAACGATTCCAGGGATTTGATTTACAGTGAGGCCTTATGAACAGCTGTTGCATCAGCGCAACTGAGAAGGCAGCAAATGGAGATGGGAATTTTCAAAGCCAGTTGTCTGAAAGTTGGCAGTTATACCGACTTATGTTCAAATTATTCTAACATTTAAGAGAGAAAAGACTGGTGGTAGAAAAATAGTGTATTTTATTAAATATGCAGATAGAGCTGGAACAAACGGATGAGCTGTCAGGCAGGTAAGTTGTATAGTCTTTGGTAGGGTTTCACTGTTGTTCCACGAGTGGATGTTAGTATATTGTTTCTGAGTTTTATTATGTAATAGTTGTTCAAAATTTAATTTTTCCTGTTAAACAACTGTTACAGATCTGATACATATTGGTGTGTTCTACATGTCCTGCCCATTTTAATGCATAAAACTGAAGTTGCACCCGCTTGGCAAACTCAGGAACTCAGGGTAGTAAGAGATGCCACAGTGAATTTAAAAGCTGTTTTGTCAGTTTGGGGTAACTTTTCTGTAAATGGGAAGTTTTAAAAACAATCATGTTGATTTTCAGTTGTAGATTCTTTTTAGTTTAAATACATTGTTGAAATTATACTAATGTATTTGTTACCTAAGCTCTGTTTAGAATACATTGATAGTCTGGGTTTTTTTGCACTGAGTGAACTGTACTTCAGGAATCTTCATACAGTTTTAAAACACTCTGAGCTAATTCTTCACATAAGTAGCACTGGCTACAGAAGATTTGAAAGGGAACACTGGTGATGAGGTAGGCATCTGTTACCCTGTGACTGAGAGTAGCTAGTTGATATGGCTTTATACAGGCAGCTATCAGAAACCTCCCACTCGGGCTTTCATGCTCATGGGGGATTTCAGCCATGCGGACGTCAGCTAGGAGAGCAATCTGGCATTGTGTATGCACTCTTGGTACCTTGTGAGCTGTGGAAATTGGTGGAAATTTTGTAACACAGATGCCAGAGAGACTGGTCAGGGTTAACTCTTCACTTCATCTGCTGCTTTCAAGTAGGAAAGAATTGTGACCAGTTTGGTCATAGGTGGGAGGCTGGATTTCAGTGACCAGAATGTGATTGAGTTGCAGATCTGGAGGAAGGCTGGGAAGGTAAGCAGCAGAGTTAGGATCCTTTGATTTATGGACTGCAGGTTTTCACTTACTCAGGAAATTGGTAGGTAGAATCCTTTGTGTAACAACCACAAAGAGGAAAACTGCACAGGAGAGCTTGAAGATTTTTAAAGAAAACTTAAAGATGGCTCAGGAATGAACCACTCCACAGTAGCAAGAGGCCTGCTTGGCCAAGCAGGGAACTTCTCAATGAACTACAGTACAAAAAGGGAGCTTACAAAAGTCCAAATAAGGACAGACAACGGAAGTGTAAAAGCACAATTTGGTGTGTAGGGACAAAATCCCTACCCTCTTGTCAGAGTGCAGATCTTAAGTCTGGAAGGACTCTGATAAGCTTGAGAACTGTGTCATGGGTTTAATCTGTGAAAGTTGAAAAGGAAGTATGAAGTTCTGCCTCTGGACTAAAGTTTTGCTATGTGCCACTGTAGACTGGGGAGGGACTGGTTGAGTAGCAACTTTGGTGAAAAGGCTGTGGGGTTACAGTGTATGTCTAGTTGACTATGAGCCAACACTCATAGCAATTAAGGTGAATCATAGGCTGGACTACATTAGAAGCATGGGCAATAGCAAAGGGAGAGTTCATCTCTAGCACTGGTGGGGCTCTGCCTGGAATGCCGAGTCCAATTGCAGGTTCCATAATTTTAGGAGATAATGAGAAACTGATGGAGTCTGCTGGAGGGTTACCAAAATTGTGAGGGACCTAGAGCACCTCACGCTGAAGAGAAGCTGAGGGATGTGGGTTTGTTTGTTTTGCAGCAGGCCTAATGGAGGAGAAATCTGTTGGCAACTTAACAATTATAATTACAAAAATGATTAAGTCTAACTCTATAGCAGCAGATAATATATCAAAAGGCAGTCATCACAAACTAGGGTCTGGGTGGCTCGAACTGGTCAGTGGGACAAACCTTTTTGTTAGGAGAATAGTACAGCAGGGGAAGAGGTTGGCTAGAACGGCTGTGGAACATCCGTCCTTGAAGGTTTTTGAGATTCAGTCAGACAGAACCATAGCTCACCAGATCTTGTCTTGGAGGTTAAATGATGTTGAGCAGGGAGTTGGAGAAGATCACCAGTATTTCTGAAGTGTTTTGGTAATTGATGAAATGGACATCTTAGCACTTCTTTCACATGATAAGTGTATTATGAAGAGATATTCCGAAATTTGTATATCAAGTCTATGGGAGATCAACATGCTATTAAACATTTAAGACTGACTTTTCACATCGTCACACTTTTGTAATTGAGCACTATCAGACTCCCTACCTTCAAGGTATGCTATTGGCCCAAACAAAAAAAAGCTCTCTGCTAAGTAAAGATTGTAAACTTTCTACGTGACTGGATGTCAGATAAGATTCCATGCTCATGTTGTTGATTTTCTACTAATGCAGAAAAATGAAGGAAAAGATTCACTTCCTGGAGTAAATACCAATATTTTGGTTTAATGATGCTTTGGATTTTGATTAGTAAAGACAATCATTAGCCTAAAACAGACAATTGAAAACTCCAACGTTAGCTTCAAAACTAAAAATTAAAAAAAGAGAAGGTCTAACAAGAATGTTGAGTAGAAATAGAGTAGTATTCAAATTTTATGTTTGAAGTAATTATTTTGGTTTCTTAGAGGAAAAGACTTGAGGTCATAAAAAAGGGAAACTGGAGTGGATTTTTTTTTGTTAGATTGGAGATAGTTTTTTTTGTGTAACCATTCATCTATTTTGACAGCAGCAGCTGTCAGTCTGCAGTGTCCTGTCAGCAGCAGCTGAGCTTCACCTCATCTATATGTGAAAGCAGTGGTGGTCAAGGAACAAACCTAGTGAGTGCAGGGAATAGGTTTCTATCCCTCCTACTTATGTGTTTGGGAGGTTGCCAGTACTGATATGTGATGCAGAATAGGTGACAGTGTTGCTCAGTGACTGTATAATATTTACAGCCATAAAGATAACCAATAAGAGCTGCTGTGAAATGAAAGAAATAAGTTGGCTCTTCAAGAATAAGTGAGGGTGGACAATCTTTTCTGTTTCTTCATGGAAATATGCTGGATAAATATCGGTTAAAAGCATAGGTTTTCTTTCCTCCTTTCCTTCACTTTAGAATGAACTGAAGACCTGGAAATATACATTTGAATATAATACAGATTTCAGACTTTCCTTTAACAGGTGTGATTTTCCCACACAGAAATTCATATTAGCGGAGCTTAGCACCTTCACAGTTTTAATATGCTCTTGCTGTTGTTGGCTTTTGAAACCAGATGGATAGTCTGTGTACAAGTGAATGTGTAATATACCAAGATGATTGTTAGAGTCCATTAACCTCACATATTTTCAGGACTAAAGAGGCCAAAAGGCAATAAATTCAGCGACCTAAAAACATAACGTTCCTGAAGCTTCATTGTAGTGTCTTCTAAAAACCCTCATAATATAAATACAGTTTACACATGAGACTGGAACTATTTGTGTTGTCACTTAAAAAACTAAATACATGTATAGAGCTGTTCAGGGTGGGTTTTTTTGCAGTAGCATTTATTTAAAAATGACCTTTTCAGATGTATTCATTTCCTTTTTTCTTAATGTGTTATTTTACCAGAAAAATGGTGAGTAGAATAAAACTTTTTTCTGCTTTGTAGTTGAGATGCAACTTGTTTATCTTCAGATATTACCAGTGTTGAAAATAATTTAAACTGCAGTGTCTTTTCAGCATATAGGAATGAATAGTAGGATTAGGGAATAGTCTTGTGGGACGTGGAGAGGAGAAGAGGGATAGTTGGTGTGATAATTACTAGCTTTCAAATAGACCAGTCAAACATGCCAAGTGCACAGTAAGACTGCGTGTTTGAGAAGCCTTCTTTCTGAGATTCTAAAATAAAATCATCCACAGTGCGTCAGAACAAAGGTCCATCAAGTCTACTATTCCATATTGAGAACAGTGAGTAAGAGATGTGGGGGGAGAGTAAAAGCACAGGGTGTTGTTCATGCAGGGGTGCCCTGCCAAAGTGCTTTTCCAGCCTCTGGCTGCCTCCTCTGCATCTCAGGGGCTTGGAGCTAGAGATGCTGCCTTTCTATTCAGTAGCCTAGGCCACAGTGGACTGAGTGGAAAAAATAAGCCTGCACACCTGAAGAGCCCTTCCTTCTCAGTTACTGTAAAAAGCAGATATAGATATTGATATCGTTTCTGTCTTAAAGTGTAGGTCTGAAGAAGAGAACATCAGGTTCAGTGCACTGCAGTTACTGTGCATGTTCGAATTTCCATATTGCCAGAGGTGCAATTCACACCTTTCTATTCCAGATGCAGGAGAAAGAGCTCATTGCATGTATTGAGGCTGTTTTCATATCTGCTTTTTTTCCCAGAGTCTCTTCAGAGTCCTGTTATTGAGTCGTGATCTTTATGTGCTGCCAATTTCTGACCCATGTTGCATGGGCTCTTAAAAGACCTGCTTTCCCTGTATATTGTCTGCCCCGTGAATGAGATGTCCCCTTTACCTTTTGGGTTCTGGCTTATTTAGTGCTTGTCTTGTTTCAGTAGCCATACCTCTTTGTGTACCTTGGGCACTGTCTCTCACTGTTTTCCCCAAAGACTGTGGTATCTAAGATTACTGTTTTCTGGGTGGGAAACAAGAAAGCAGGAGCATATCTTCACTGCTTGCCTAAGCAAGCCTTATACAGGCTACAAAGTCTCCATCACAAACTCCTGTGTGTATAGCCCTTGTCTGCAGTAGTGTGGTAGTAGCTTGTGATTGGAGTATATAGGCTATTCCATAATTTACCACATAGTCAAATAATGTGGGATACGTGCTCTCAAATTATGAGTCTTGCTGATTTAATGCCACCATTTTACTAAGAAGACTGTTATCAGTTCCTTGCCAGCTGGTGAAACACTGGAAAGAGCCTGTCTGGAATGAGATATCTGTTCGAAGAGTTTGGAAATGCAGTGCAAATGGACTAACCAAACATGAGTTTTTAAACAAGTACAGAAGAAAAAAAATGAGACAAGAAAATGCAGTCCAGGTGGAAGTGTGTGATAAGATTAGTGGGCTAATCCTTCCTGTGCTCATTTAGCTAGGAAAATGGACTCTCCTGTCTTGGTTTATTATTGCTTGAAGTTCTGTTAAACACTGCTAATATTTTTGCTTTCTGGACAGATGCAGGCTGGAGGCAACATCTGTCACCAGGCAGCAACAAACCTATTAAAAGATGAATACCCTGACTGTATCCTAGGGATTTTGTGGGCTCAGCTCTCACCACATCTTACATATAGTTCCCTCCCAGCCCATTTTTCTTGGAAGTTTGTAGAGTCCATTGATGACTGGAATACCTGTGGGATTTTTGGACATAGTTAGATGTGCTGGTCAAGGGTTAGTGTGCTAGGGACTGAGATAAATACCACCTGAAGAGATAGATTTTCCATTTTTCACCTAGACCAAACTCAGTTGTGATTTGGTTTTTTTTAAGGGAGTGCAGGAAATCAACTAAAGCTTTTCAGCTTGTGTGCTAATAGACTGAGTAATTGAGATTCTGTCCTGTAGTTGATATCATCATTCCAACGTATTGAAAAAGTCTGACATCTTGTTGTTTTGGCATCTTGTCCCTACTGTGTTTTGGAAGACTGTGTATGCACGAAAGAGTATTTACAACTTGAGCTGAGGTGATTTCAGCTAGGAGCTAATTAATCATATATTCTGGTCTCATTGCATGTTGACTGGGGAATGGAGAGAAAATAAACTGTCACTAATTTCCTAAGAATATGTAAGGCAACCTGCTCTTTTTAGAATGTTAAAATTCTTCCTAGCTTTTGCAGGAGGCAGTGAGCTCCTAGGGTGTTTTCATCAACTTGGAGACATTTTCATAGAATCATAGAATATCCTGAGTTGGAAGGGACCCACAAGGATCATTGAGGTCCAACTCCTGGCCCTGCACAGAACACCTCAAGAATCATACCATGTGCTTGAGAGTGTTGTCCAAACGCTTCCTGAATTCTGTCAGGCTTGGTGCTGTGACCACTTCCCTGGGGAGCCTGTTCCAGTATCCAACCACCCTGTAGGTGAAGAACCTTTTCTTAGATCTCCCCTGACACAGCTTCATGCTGCTCTGGTCACCACAGAGAAGAGATCAGTTCCTGCCCCTGCCCCTCCCCTCATGAGGAAGCTACAGATTGCAATGAGGTCTCCTCTTGGTCTTCTGTCCTCCAGGCTGAACAAGCCAGGTGACCTCAGCTGTTCCTCATACTGCTTCCCCTCATCCCATCGCCATGAGTGGCCCAGATTAGAAAGGTGTGGAGGCAAAAATGTTGGTGCCCTGCCATGATCCTCTTTAGCTGTTCCCCGATGAGAAAGTGATTGGAGCTGCAGCAGAAGAAAGAGAAAAGGAGAGAATGCTTAGGCAGTAATAGTTTTTCTTACTTTAAAACTTAGAGAAATGGGCAAAACACTAGGAGAGCCATAGACTAGATATTACTCCCTGCAGTGCTTGAGTCTGTTGTTCTTAAATTTAAGTGACTCTTAATTTAAGATATGTAACAGTTCCCAGAATGGGGGTCAGGGACCTAAGCTAATGCAGAACTTTCTTTTGCAGTGAGTTTGAATGCATCACACTGAAGAGGGTATAGTACTCTTTGGTGTATTTGAAATGCAAATTCAGCAAAGGCCAGAAAATTAGCTATAGCCCTAGACAGCTGCCTAATTCTTAGCTTAGCCCAGCTCTGTCCAGGACCATCCTGCCTCTGGGCTTTTGCACAGATCAGCCAAAGAAGGGTTCTTAGCTCTAGCATGGAAAGTGGGAACTGCTTGGTGCTGCTTGCACTTAGGACCAGGGATGAATTCTTGTTCATCTTTTATATGGCAGTACTGCTGTTGCCTGTCTCCCACTTTCTGGCAAGCCATTGGAGCACTGTATTGTTGCATAAAATGTGGGAACAATAACCAGCTTACTATCTTTTGCCAATATTTTAGGGAAAAAATGGGACCCTGATTATTTATACTTCAGAAACAACATAAAGACCCATGTTCAGGCATGTATGTCAGGTTGTGAATCCCAGTCTTGGCAAGTCAAACCCTTCAATCTGGGAGGAAATCAACTATAATCCTTTCTTTACTGCTTACTGTTTGTTACTCTAGGTGATTCTCCTCTGGCTGCTATAAATCTAAACGTGTAACCTTTCCCATGGATTGTGTGAGTCATGTCAGGACCTGGGGATTCTCAGTCCTGTGAGATGAGCAGTAACATCTGGGTGTGCTGGAAGAAAATGGCTTTTGAGTGCAAAACTACAGTCACTGCTAACTGAAAGGAGAGCTTCTGTGTGTATGGAAGGAGTTTTAGTTACCTCTTAATTTGGACAAGTGGCTTCTTCAGCATTTCCCTTTCTGGTTCCAGCATTTGTCTTCCAAAATGTTTGACTCCTTCCACGGTGCTGCAGACTGAGTCTTCTTGGATAGAGTAGGACAAGGGGCAGATCTACAAGAGAGTTTTTAGAGCTGGATCTTGTTTGCGATCTCTGTACGTTATACAACTGATTTTTGAGAAAAGCACAAACACAAAAGACAGTTCCAAAACTTGGCCTCAGTTCATGGAAAGGTAATGTAATCAGAGTGCTGTGGCAAAACTACACCCCTGTGCAGCAGTCTTACTCCAGTAATCCTCTCCATCCTCATGCACGCACTTCAGTGTCTATTGAGCACTGGAGGTGGTGTTATCTTCAGCACCAGTCATGGAAAAAAACATCATTTAACTAGAGTAATTTTAGTTTCATGGTGCTTCTGAACTCATTTATGTAGCCCAGATTGTCTCTTGAAAAAAATAATCTTCAGGTTTGTTACCAGTCTACAGCTCATTTTCTTGGGATTTGGGTGTTGTGCTGGTTTTTTGTGTGACTGCTGTTGCCTTGGTGCTCACCCATCCTGACTGCAAACTAATTTTCAGTTTTGATTTTCATGAGAAAGAAAGAAGAAATTTAATTCAAGCCTATGGCTGCAGAAAGATAGATAAGACAGCCAGATCATAGTAAGAGACCAGTAAATAAACTGTCCAGATGCTCTAGGTTTGGCGAAATCCAGAGCAAGAAATGCTTGAGACCTCTCAAACCTTGGAAAGGTGCCAGGTTCTGCAACCATGTAGTCAGGGAATGCAGGAAGAGCCCACTGGCATGAATCTGTCATTTTGTACCTCCAACGGATACTGTTTCAGGCTGCTTGAAAGCTCAGGAAGATCATCGCCCTACAAGTGTTTTTCACTGCTAGTTCTGCAGGCAAATGTGCTGATGATTTAATTTCAGTAAATCAACAATGGTAGCTGGAATGGGGTTCTACACTGAGCTTGAATTCCGTAGGTCCCAACAAAGTAATGTATGGTTATAACGAAAAAACCAAAACAGTCAAGGAATATAAATTAAATGCAAATTGTCCGGGTACCTGATCTGTTGAAAAGCAGCAGAGCCTAATTAATAAACACAAACACATTAGAGGCTGCTTTGTGAACACACAGTCAGCCTTACCACAGCAGGCCTATGTTTTTAATTTTAAGGACCTTAGGCTCTAAGAAAGTATCTGAAGTATCTGAGAACTAAAAGACTTCTTTTCTTTTTTTTTTTTAGGTGATACTGTCACTATTGGAGATGTGTCTTTTAAACTCAAAACACCGAAGAACCCAGAACTTGTTCCACAGAACTACAGTAAGAATCTGCTTTCTTTTTGAATGAGGTTCAAGACTTTATTCAGAAAACTTCTACTCACTCAATCACCCCATAGACTTTACTGAAATTATCTAAGAAATATATTTTGAAAAAGCAGGAAATTTGGAGAAGGCTGTCTTTCCTGAGTATATCTCTGGTCAGCTGATTGTATAGGAATCTCTTAACTTTGAATGTAACTTGTTCCACTGGTCAGTAGGATAGTAAAAGGATCATTTGTGTATGTTTAATTATTTTGTTGAAAAGGGTTCCTATCCAGAAATTACTTTTAAAAATAATCTCAAATTGTTTGGTCGTAAAACTGTGGCAGTTTAGAATTATCATTCAATTGCATTGTAATTATATGTCCTAAGAGTTTGGCAGATGTATGGTGTTTTTCTGCTGTGATATTTAGTATTCCCAGATTGTCATGTTATTGTTGTCAGCAAACATACAGATCTTCGCAATCCATCAAAGTTAATGAGAAGTCAATTGCACAGTGATGAAAAATGCTGTCAAATACAAAAGACACAGCTAGTTACACACATTAACAATGCACATACATGTACTTACAAATTAATTCGCATTATGTTTTGATACCTTATTAAAAATGTCATGGATCTGCAGCCATCCTTATTTCCTGATTGTTGATTGAGAATACACGCTTCTTGAGCTTTTTCTTTTGCACCATGGATCAGCAAGTGAATCACGCTTGTGTTGTGGCATTTCGTAGTACAGTGCAGGAAAATGTTTCCTGAGGATCCAAAATGATCAGTTGCTATTTGTTCAACACTTTCACATATAGGCTACTGGATGTCCAAAATGCAAATTAAAAATCGCTCACCAAAACCTGATTTTCCACTCAGATAAATTTGCAGACCAAAACCAAGCACAAATGGCATTCTGAAGGGGTATGCATGTCTTATACTATGCATAGACAAGGACGAGCACCAAGAACTCCCAATTACTGTCCTTGCTGGGCTTGAAAAGTTCTACAGATGAATAGTGAATGTAGCCATTCACTTGAAGTGGATTTGCTTTCCAGTATGTCTAAATTCATTCTATGGCATTTTGACTCAGACACCAAGAAAACTGGGGCACTGGGTTTTCTTTGGCCTTTTAGAAAGATGGCATTGATAATATCAACAAGGGACTTGCCACTGCACACCTGGCAGGATGGCAGGTAACTACTGGGAGAAAGAGATTGAGGGCAAAAGGGATGTTACAGGTGTACAGGGAATGCTGCTGGTACAGTGTCAGAAAGGGCGAGAGCTGCTGCGTGAAAGTTTATGTCGTTTTCTTGGACAATGGTGCTTCAGTTCATCAGACAGGCATTAGGTGATCCTGCTTGAGCAGGAGGGTTGGACAAGATGACATCCAGAGGTCCCTTACAGCTTCAGCTGTTCTGTGTTTCTGTGCTTCATGATTTTGTAGTAACTGTGGGATGGTAGACCTATGTTACTACTGATATGTTTGTTTCTTACCACTATTCTGTCATGCAGCATTTCTTCTGAAATATTTGCCCTTTGAGAAGTGTAGCAGAAATATAGAGTCATAGAATGGCTTGTATTGGAAGGGGTCTTCAAAGACCATCTAGTCCAACACCCCCTGCAATGAGCAGGGACATCTTCAGCTAGATTAGGTTGCTCAGAGAGCAATACAAAGAGGAAGGTTTGGTTTGCTTTCAGTCTGACTTGTGTGAAATCTGTCATTAGTCTGGTGGGCCAGATCACTGATCTGCATCTGGATTGTGGGCTGCTTAATTCTCATACCCCAGGAGGCATCACACTGTCACTTCCCTACCAGGTGATCTAAGGTAACAAAAATTTCCAATGCCATGTGCCAGCTCTTGCTGTTACAGGGTAGCCTATGAGGAAAGGGTTTCTTTTTTAGACTGTAATGACAATTCCCATACCTCATGAGTTCCCTGGGAATGCAGCCAAATGGTTGAGAAATGCTGCTCTGTATTATTACTTTTCATATGCTGCTCTGTATTACTACTTTTTGTAGCTCCTTAAAGGATAGATTTTTGCTTTTCACCCTTTATTTTGTATGCTTCTTTTCTCATTTTGATCACAAAGGACATCAGTTGTCTATGCTTATGACTGATGTGATCCATTTCACTTATTTATAATTCTTGTAGATTGTTTTGCTTTCTGGTTTTGTTTGCTGTACCGAATGTGTTAATTTTAACAATGCCTTCCCAGTCACTATTACACGTTTTGTTCAATCTGCACTTTTCAGCAAGGTAAATGTTAACTGTAAGTTACTCTAGCAACATCTCTTTCTGAGAAGGTAAGAGAATTATAAAAGCATTTGGAAGAATGAAAGGAGAAATTTTTATAGTTAATGATTATAAGAAGGAAAAAGTGGTTGAAAACTGATAGCAAAAAGGTTATTAAATATGGAACTCTACAGAATTATGAGATCTTAGCTAAAATCTGATATCAAAACAAAATGTATCATTTATTAGAACATATATATTATTTTGTTTCTCTTCGTAGTCATAACTGAAAGGAACTTGTGTCATGCTTGGGATACTCTAGTTCATCAGTATTGTACTGACAGTAGGATTACTTAAGGTACAAAACTTTGCTTGTAAACTTAACTATTAAATGAGTTAAAATTTAGTAAAGTAAAATAATAATGTATTTAATAGCATAAAATATATTTCAAATACTTAAAGACAGTTTCTTGGTACATTTAAACTTAGGAATTTTTTTTATCTCTTAGTGTTCAAGTTCTTTGGTAATGTTACTGTGGAGAACAAAGTTATATTCCTGAAGTGAAGTAGGTTGTATTCACGCCATATAGAATATCATCTCTTTATGAGATACTTAGAGAGTATGTGCATTACTTAACACAATTTTTTGTTCTTTTAAGAGTAGTTTTTGTTTTTCTATGTGAATGCTGTAGATACAAGTTGTTTTGGTGTAAAACAGATGAACACAATTTATGCATTTATGTACTAATTTATAAACTAAAATGTCATATATTTTGAATTTTTTTGTAATTAATATTACATTTAAATGAGAAAGGTAGTTACATGATTTCTTTTAAACTAAGACTAGAAATAATTAGATTATCTTTATAAGTGGGAAATATCCCTGAAAAGGTCTCAGACATTGCAATGGTTGTAGTGGAGTAAGAACTAATAGGAGGGAATTGAAGCAGTTACAATTCATTTATTGGTATTGCATATGATATTGTTTTCTAGCCTATCTTTTGTGTAAAATAAAATGTTTCCGCTTTTTTCTTCTGCCACATAAAAGCCGTGTTAAAATGTGGTGCTGTTGAAAGTGCATATCTATAATTTGCAACAGATTTTAGGGATGTTATAACTTATTCTTAACTCAGCATTATTATTCTAGGCTTAAAAATAGCCTTAAAAATCTGAAGAAATCTTAACACAATGAGGAAGGTAAATGTGTTAAGTACCTACAAAACTTCACATTTGTCATTTTGTCACATAATTGCTACAAAAAAATGTGGGTTTTTTGTATTACCAAATTAGATTGATTTTTAACTGATTTTTGCACCTTATTATATTTTGCAGAAACAGATAGGATAGGTATTGCTGGTTGCCCTATGTTTTCATGTCTTTGCTTTTCAGGTTTTATGCTAGATACCTAGCAAGTTCTGTATGAAATATTCCATTTTATGTGTTAATGTGAAATATTAATTTGTTTTGCTGTTGTTGACAAATGGCTTTTTCTCGGAAGATGATAATTAAAGGTACATAAAATCTGAATTCTTTTTAAAGGTGACAAGCAAAAATGAGTCATACACAAGGGAATTTTATTAATGGGATTTCTGTCATAACTGTCTGATACATTCTAGAAAGAGGACACTTATTTTTGCACTGCTCGTTCTTTTATCAGTAAAAATAAACCCTATATTTTTAAAGTCTCACCATGCCTGAAAGCACGATTGTATCTTTAATTTTACTTTGGAGAAATTTTGTATGAATTTCTGTGATAGTTTGGATCTAAAATTGAATTGCAAGAATGCACATTATTTTTTTTTTAATGTTGAATTCATGTCAATGCACTGCTTTCCTTAATGGTTTCTGGAAATGTTATGAAAATGACATTTCATGTATTTTTTAATTTTGACAAAACAATTCCTAACACAGCTCTTCCAGGACACTTCATTCAATGATGGCAAATCCTCATTAAGACAGGGAAAGGGATGTTCTCTTGCAACAGGGCTTTGCTGCTCTGTGAAGGTGCAAGTGCATTTGAGAGACTGTAGTCATGTTACATGCAGCTGCATTGAATTGTACAAGATTAATTTCAAACAGTGCATGGTTTTGTGCCAGATGTCCTGAGTCTTAGTGCCCTCTTCAACGTGTGATCAAAAGGGACGTGCATGTATACAGGGGATTAAGTGAGAAATTCTATTAGTTTTTTTTCAGTTGAAATATATGAAACAGTGATTGTCGTGAGGAATTTAAACAGAATGTTTGTGCGTATAATAATGAGATACAAAGAAGGTAGCACTAAATGGATTACTGTGCTTGAAATTGTTCTACTGTTGAGGAAATTGGGATTATTTCTCTTTAATAGGCTCAGTGGTGTCAGCAGTTTCTGTTCATTTATTCTTCACCAAAAGAGTAAGATGGCTCTGTGTCCTTTTCACAGGATGGCGTGCACCACATACCGAAGCCAGGACAAGTGTATGTTCAGTTTTTGCTCAGAATAGGTTCAGATTTGCACTGGAATGTGTGTCCATTCTTCTCCGTGCTAACTTTACATCTGAGTGTCAGAGTGCAACACATTATAGAGACAGGTTGTATTGCAGTATGACTGTAATGTTGTGCTAACAAAAGATTAAGTCATTGCATAGTTCCTGAGGTTAGCTCACTGGTTAGGGCATGGTGCTAATATCACCAAGGTTACGGGTTTGATCTCCATACAGACCATTCACTTAAGAGTTGGACTGCATGAGCCTTGTGGGACCCTTCGAATTCAGAATATTCTGTAAGTACTTCATTCCTAGCCTCAGGGAAGATGTCTTCTGTTAGAGATGGTGATTATTTCAACAGTACATTTCATGTAGTAACCCAACTGTTATTTGGGTGTTACGACCTCATCCAGAATCTGAAATGGTGATCTTTTTGTAGGTAGAGTTCTGAACATTTTACATCATTATCCCTGTTTTGTCTGTACTGAAAGTGAGGCACAGGGAGATACGGGGACAGGGAAACCTACAGCAAAGGTCTAGGTGGAGCTCAGAGAATCATGTGCCTCAAAGCAAGGTCAGCTGAATCTGAACCATTCCTGAGAGATGTTTGTCATCCTTGTTCTTAAGATGTGATGGTGACATGGCTTTCACAACCTCTCTGCACACTTTGCTCCAGTAGTTAATGATTCTTTTGTGACAAAAGCTTGTTCAAATACCTCATTTAGGTCTTTTGAGGCATACTTTTAGTTCCCTTGGGTCTTATTTTATCTAGCATAACCATGATATACAGATAACTTTTTTCTTCGTGGTGGTTCTGTCTTGCATATTGGAAAACAGTTATTTATTTTCTGAACTGAATTCCAATTTATTTTGATAATTTTTCTTGCTTTTTTCTAGAATCTCTCATACTTTTCAGTGCTGAACTGAGCAGTTGCACCTTAAAGCAGACACAGTATATCCCTCCAGTGGGAGTCTGGGCTACAGATAACTGCTCTGACTGTGTGTTTCTCTGTGAGTTGTACATCCAGCTAAGAATAGTTTCATTTATTCCATGTTTATGTGTCACTAGGAGAAACATAGTTTTCTGAATCCCATTCAGGGTTTCTTCCAGAGAGCTATTTGGTTTTACATGTTTCCTTTATATTATCTTTTAATTTACATGAAGAAATATGATTTATCTATGTAGAACTGAAGCAATCAACTCAGAGGAATTAATCTATGAGTTTATGGTCTCATCTAAGAAGTAACTTCCCCCTTTTTAAGCCCCTGCAAAGACTTGCAACTTATTTCCTTACCACCGCAAGAACAAAAATTTTTGGAATGAAGACAGTTTCCATGAAAAATTTATGAGGAAAAATAGTATTCCAGTGAAAACTGTCTGTGATGTAACCACATTATAAGACTGAAAAGTCTTTGGGCTCTGTGCATCACCATAAAATGGGAAGAGCAGCAATGTTTTACTTGCAAAGTGCTAAATGACAGTCACTGAAAGGAGACCACATAGAAGTGCCTCCCTCTTCACCTTGGCCATGCTGCCTTCTCCACTCTCTCCTGGCCAACTCACTATCTTTCTTCATTGTCCCCCAGCCTGAACAAGCTGTGAAGTGAGTCTCAGTGAGCTGATTTAAAAAATAAAATAAAAATTCCCTTTTTGAAATGTGTTTATGTTTTTAGACAAAGACCTCCCTCCTTTTCCCCTTCTTCCGTAACTGTATTTTATGGCAGCTGCCCCCTTGCTGGATGTACTGCAGACTGCTGTGGACAGCTAAAGGACCCCCTCGGTATTCAGACAAGATCTTTTTCTTGTCATGAATTTTTTCCTCTCCTAAGAAAAAGGAGGAATTTTCAGACTCTGAGCATGCATTGTAGTGAAGGTTCAGGGTATGCAGAGTTCTTCTTTTATCCTGTTGAAAATTATGTATACTTTTCTAAGTGCCTGTTTGTTATTATGTGAATGATCAAACAGGGACACAAGTTCTGCTGTATTTTGTACTGCATTTGGAATAGATATTTTTGGGAATCAGTTCACTGAACTGTCTGAACAGTGGGAAGAGTTAGGTGACACCTTATTTATGGGATTTCTTCTGTAGCTGGGACACAAGGACTTGCCAGAAGATACTGTCTGCTATCTCCAGCAAAACTTATGGCTTCAGTGAGTGTAGCATCTGCCAAGAATTTACGTATGAGTGAACCAGAAAATTTCTGAGGTTAGCATAGCCATTTCAGTCTTGGTTTTATCAAAAGCTGATTTGTGGATCAAACAGGAGCAGCTGCTGTGTTTGCTTCAAAATCTACCTAAAACATTTTCTACTTTTCTTATTTGGGGATTTCTCCATTCAGCTTCAACTGCTCACTTTACAAAATGTTTGTGCAGATTCTGCTAGGTGCTGTCCTACTTATCACATATTATGAATCAATAGAATGCAATATCTTTTGCTATCTGTCCTTGGTACACAGGAATAGCAAATTGTAGCACCAACTACTCTCCTGCATGTGCCAGATGGTGTCTTAGAGAATACACTGTAGAGGCTTCCTATGCAACATCCTGCAGATTAAGAATGTAACTATTTAACTACTGCAAATCAGCAGAGTGCCACTAAACAGATTGTTCAAACACAGTTTGCATTAGATGCTATGTGACTCATTGGATAATTAATAAAAATTGCTGTAATGTACTTGCTGATGCTTTCCTCAGTGAATTTGCCCTATCTTCTAAATGTCGTAGAAAATGGTTACATGATACTTGTAGTAATGTTGACATATGGTTCCTGAATAGAGAGGAATTTTTTTTCAAGTCATGTTAGAGAAAACTTAAAAGCCTTGCAATGCAGAGAACACAGTACAAGTAGTCTAAATATATATAAATGATATACAAGATACTGTGTATGTACATCTAAGGTTGCTTTTGAAAAACTGCTGTGGTTTGGAAATAGTTTATGTAGCATAGGCTGCATGTACAAAGAAAATGTTACATGATTTTAGAACAGCATAGCTGGAAAAATGAAGTAGGCTTAATGTCTGGAACAATGTACTGAACAACTATTATAAAAATACACTAGAGGCACGTTGGCTTCATGCAGGTAGAAGTAATAACAAATGTAAGATCTGTCTTAAAATTTTTGGTACCTTTAAGATAATACTTTTTGTTTGTGTGATGCTTTTCAAATTTGCGTACTTGTCCAGTAGCATAGTTTGGACAGAGCAGTTCTTCTGGTGTGATGTATTACCCTTTATTTCCCAAAGAATGTATCTAGTAGAAACTTGCCTTATTTTCTTGAAAATCTTGTAGAAAGGAAAGGATTTATTTGCATTTGACCAGTTGCGTGTGGTACAATGTGCATTGCTTTTGGAATACAATACTGCAGTGAAGAAGAAAGTATTTTGCATTCGTGTTATCTTACTATACCATATATGAAAGCTAATCCTGGGCATGCTCATGACAGTTTGTTTAGAAAACAAAACAATAAAGCAAACCTGGAATGTTAGTTTACAAATTAATCTGACAGCCATAATGTACGTAGGTAGATTGCTCACCTGTGTGCGTATGCTATTCCTGTTCATATTGGTGGTCAGGATATTGTAGATTTCCTTGCAAGTAGATGATTTCGCATGGCTTTGCTGAGTGCCAGACCAAAGACCAAAACATTCAGTTAAAGTTTTTGTCAAAGTTTTCCTTAGTCACCTTTATGCTTGAAAAATCTTTCTTGAATGTCACACAGTCATTTAATGCTGTTTCTATGATCTTAAAAAATGAATTTTAATTCTGGTATGCAAAGTGAACTGAACCCTCTCAGAACTGAGAGGCACTACTGCTTGCTGTCCTTAACTCTGCCCTGCACGCACTACTTCCCCTGTCTCAGGAAAGCTTAAGTAGCACTGAACCTTGTTTTTTTAAATGTTGGCTTCTAATTCCAACCAGTAATCGCACTGAAAAAAAGTTAAAAAACCAAATATTAATTTGGAGATTTCATTACCTCTTGCTCCTTTCTTTCTGTGCTTCAGCATCCCAGTCACCACCCTTGAGCCTCCAGCTTCAGACCATCATTAGTCTTGTCAGATTGTCCTGAAAGTAACCATATACATACGTGCATACATTAGTCTCCCTCCTGACTTGCTTATGTTCGCCTTCTCTTCCTGCACTAGTGCTTCTTGCTTGTGGGTGAGAAAGAGCCAGGCTTTGCTGGGGGATATGTGAAGGACTGTTCTGGGAATATGACGCCCCTCCTTCAGTGTGCTCTTTCTGCATGATGATTTCCAGTGCTGCCAACATTTGAGTGCATATGGTAAAGGCTTTAGTTTAATTATAATCAAGTTATTGCTTTTTAAAATAATGAGTTTTATATTTCTTAATAGAAGTAAGCAGATCTGCTTTGAGTTGTTTTTTATGATGATTTTGGAAGCTATATGGTATCAATGTAGTGATACGGCAAGGTTTGCATTTCCTTGGTAATTCTGTGGTTTATTGTGTCAAAATATAAACAGGAATGAGTTGTCTTTAAAAAAAATAACAAATTAAGTATGTCCCTGATTACTAATCTTTGTCTGGCACAATCACAGTATTTTTTTTTTTTGGAAGTTCACGATTCAAAAAAGCATTGGGATATAGGCAGGATAAATATTTTAAAAATTATTAATAATGTATTTACATTATATTAACTGAGGCTGAGAAGTCCACTCAACATTGAGTAATAAAAACACGTCTTTATGTTAATTAGTTTAATGTGGAATAAGAATCAGCAACTTTTTCTGTTTTATATTGGTTGTTTTTTTGAAGGATGAAGTTGTGCAGACAAAAAAGCAGTGGGTAAGATAGCTGTGTAAACTTATATGTGAATTAAATGGTCTAATATAAATTCTGTGTGGAATTCTCTGCTTTTCAGCTATCCAGCTTTAGGACAGAACATCTTTGTGTCTTCATTTTATTTTTGAAGACAAGAACAAAAAAATGTGTGAATGGTCAGGTATCTAGCACTTTTCGAAATTTAATAATGTGTTCTTATCTTTGTGTTTCAAAGTGACAGATTCTCTGGCCCAGTCTGTAGTCCACCATTTAAGATGGATAATGCAGAAAGATCTTCTTGGCCAAGATGTCTTTCTTATTGGGCCCCCTGGGCCTCTCCGGCGATCTATTGCCATGCAGTATCTGGTAAGTATGTTGGTTTAAATTCTTGGAGACATAGTTATTAATGTCAGTTAGTCATTCCTATACTAGACAAGTGGTAAAAAGTTAGTCCTAGAAAATCTTACAGCAAGCTATTTAGGAGGTAAATAAGTTTTTCCATAAATGTGCTTTCCAAAGTTCAATTTTTGTTATAGACAAATAGAAAGTACAGACATTTTAATACATGCTTTTCTGCTTAAACTCCAGGGGGAAAAAAAATGAGTTGGAAAACTGTGTTACCATATGCTATCACAAATGGAGAAACAGTTTGTTCTCGGCATTATGTATGTTAGAAGATTAAGATATCTGCCTACTGTTACAGACAACAAATCGTTTTTACTTCATTACATAAAAAAAACAAATGAAGGAAAGGATTTAGTAAAGAAGTGTTCTGAGTAACATTTGGGAACAGTTATTATGAGTGATTAAAGTAGATGCATGTATGATCCTCTCTTGGAATGTGGGAAGGCCTTGCCTACGTCCATCTGCATGAACCATGGGAGCAACATGTACAAAATTTCTCATTTAAAAAGTCAGTGCCCTTAAATGATCAGGAGGAGAGGGTTGTTTGCCCCCAAAAGTGATGTGGGTAGGACTTGGTCTACCATGAGCTGTAACTGGAATCTGGTTGGGCAGAGGGATCGCAAATGGAGGTGTGTAAACAGTAGTCATAAAAATCAGTCATTCCTTTCAAAATCAAAAGATACTAATTCAAATACTAACTCTCAGAGGTAAAGCATAAAAGAGAAAGCTGCAAGATTTGAACTATGCAAAAGAGAGAAAAGATTTCTTAATTCAGCAAACCAGATGTGCTACTCGATAGCTTGATGCATTCCTTAAAAAAATGAGAAGAGTTTGGTATAACCTAAAAAGAGGACTTAGAAAACACCTGATATCCAGGCATGGGACATAGAATGTGTGTTGTTATTTATGCCACTGACTTTACGCACTTGAGATCTATTAGAAAGGCTGCAGCTTACTGATTCAGTGCCATGCCAAAAAACTATGGGAAGGCTGGTCTTTCCGTGTAAGCTGATATGTGCTGTGGTGCCTTTAATGAAGATACATAAGCCTGGAAAAGTTTTATCTGCTGTTACTGAAAGCTTTTACTATGTATTCATATACATGGGGCTAGCTGTTGAAAAAACAGTCTGTTTTTTTCCTTTAATTAAAGAAAGTGCAATTTTATCTACCTGCAACATAAAGGACTTGGTGGCTTTGTAACCAGTAGGCACTGAGAAAGTGGAAAGGAAATAATTTTCATAGGGTTTCATATCTTTGCTTTATTCTTTTCATACAACTGTAGTTAAAAGATGCCTCATAAGAAAGTTCTGTTAAATCAGTGGTACCTTTAATTGAGGAGTAAGGACTAAGAGCATGTCATCATGAGTCCATTTCCTAAGCAGAATGCGTGATAACCCAGATATGGAAATAGCAGGAATATCAGTTAAATAAATATCAGTTAAAAAAACATGTGTTTTTTTATTTTTATTCATGATTTTCAGATGCTGATTGTTTTTTGGGGGCCAGAACCAGAAGATTAACTTAAAGAATTTTACAGATGTTCAATGGAAAGAATATATAGCTGGTTATTTTGGTTTTGGGGAAAACAAAAGTTTATTGAGCAGAAATTGAAACCATTTTGTTTCAGGCAGAACACACTGTAAACATTTTAAAAATAAGAGATATTAGATTTTTTCAGAGTTATTTCAAATCAGTGTGCTGCTGCCTAGAGCTCTTTTGTACAAATGTACCATTAGGCCTATTCTTAAAGTTTACTTACTGAGGTTATAGTCTTACTTTTGTAATAACTTTAATCTGTTGTCCACAGGAGCTAACAAAGCGGGAGGTTGAATATATTGCACTGTCGAGGGACACCACAGAAACTGACCTCAAACAACGACGAGAGATCCGAGATGGTAGTGCTTTTTATCTTGATCAGGCAAGTTGCACTCATGTACCACCTGATAGTTGTTTACAAGTAGTTTGAAGGAAGTAATGGTTTATATGATGAAAAATTAATATATGGATTGATATGTTTCTAATGCAAGTAGAAAGTGTCTTGCACTCTTGATCTCATGATTATCGAAAATGTTGTCTCTACCCAAATCCAAGATTACTCTGTCTCATAAGAGTACTACAGGGTTGATTTAGGCAGACTATTTTTTATATGCTTCTGTAACAACAAGTAAGATCTATTCTGTGCAAGTTAGATCAGAACTACCCTTGGTACGTCTCTTCCCCAATCCTTGTAGCACATTGGATGTATTTCTGAAATTAATCTTCCGATCTAGTTTCATTGCAAAAGAGTCTAGTTCAAGTGTTTCAAACAACTCTGTGTTTTGAAACCCAAGCACAGTAAATGGAGGCAACTGGGAGATGTGGTTTGAAAGCTCACTGCTGATGTGGACTAAAATAATGATTTAAACACTCCTATCGTCAGTATTGCCCCAGATCAGTAGCTGATTTAGTACAGCCATAGAGTGACTTGGGTTAGGTACGGTTTCTCTTCATGAGTTATCAATGACATGTTTCCCTTCTGATTATGCAAGTAAAATACACTTCTGTCTCAGTGTAAAGAGACTAAAGTGTTTTGCTAAGGAGGATGAGTTATGAGGTAGACCAAACTCTTCTCTCTCAGCAATTGTAAATCCGAAATTAAGAGGCTCCAATTGAGGAAGTATGGAAAAAGGAAGAAATAACAACCCTTTATTAAAGGATATATGTATATTGACAAAAACAGTAACAGAACACAAAAACAACTAAGCAATAATCCTGTACCCAAAAGTCCCCTTCAAAAAGGAAACAGTCTGATACTTCTCTGTCCTCTAGTGCAGTTTTAATCGCGGTTGGCAGGAGCGCTGTTGGATCACTGGAGGAGCAGAGCCTGTAGTGCTCAGTGCGGTCAGCAGGGGGCGCTGTTGGGCTCTGGCGGCCACCACGTGGGGGCCCCGGATCACGGGAGAAGCCAAAATGGAGATCTCCCCCCCACCAAGGAGGGGAAGGGGAGAAGGGGAAAGAAGGGCAGTTTCTTTACCACGAAACTCACGTTGTCTGTGGCTGGCTGCGGTCGGGACTCCTCCCTTTCCTTGACGAGCACAAACTCTCTGATGAATTCTGAGCAGATTCGGGCTGGAGACAGGGCACTGTGAAGGCAAGCCGAGGCCGGAGAGGAGCCAGATGGTCAGGTCGAGAGCAAAACGACCTCAAAGCTTGTCCAACACACACACACACACACCTTGACTCTGTTAAGGCAAAAAGTGAAGTGTCCCCCATTTGTAAGGAGAGGAGGAGAAAAAACTCCTCCCCTCTCCCTGCACTTTTTTAGAAGGGCTATTAGCTGGGAATGCAGGTCTGCCAGCTAGTTCTTTTGTATAGTTAATTACCCCTTCCCCCTCCTTGTTCAACATCCTTCTCTTACAGTGGGACAGGGGAAAGGAAAATTTCTGCTTGGATTTTTGGAAAAAGTAAACCTATGACACCTTCATATGAAATGTCCATTTTCCTAGATACTTAAAATTTTTACACAGATTAGGCTTCTAATTACATAAGGTGGGTGAATTCCTCTGATGTAGTATGAACTTAAATGTATTATCTAAAACAGTTTTCAGTTGGTGATGCTGTAGAGGTTAATGATATCACCATCATACAAGTGTTTTTTGAGAGAAAAGATAACCTGAAAGCTCTCTTCTCTGTTTTAAAGAAACATTTTCCTTTTTTTTCCCCTTAAATTCCTGATGATCTCTTTTTCAGCCTGCAGACTTTCAAGAAACCTTTAAACAGACTTTGTTGAAACCACGATATATGACTTTGTGCAATGGAAGATCTTCAGAATGAAGAATTAATAGCTAATCTAAATATATATTTTTTTTTATTTATTTCTAGTAGTTCAGATTGTCTCGTGCTTCTCTGGAAATGTGAGGATTGCACAATATGAGATAATTTGAAGTATTTACTGTGGATTAAGGCTGTAGCTTCTCATTTATCAGAGGATAAGAGCACTTGCGGAGGTTGTGGGATTAACTCCTTGAATCATGTTAGCTCCATGCCTGTTTGCTGTTATGGACAGCCTTATCCTCACACTTGCTATAGGATAGTCAAGGTAATTTAGTGTAGGAGCATTAATTAACTAATGTTTGTAAGGGCCACTGGGGCTGTACTGGGGACTGTAAGAAGCTCACCAAGATGTGAGATGGTCTGTTAACCCTGTATTTGTCTGTAGACACTGATCCCAATGCAAGTATGAGACAGCTTGCTTCGCTTTGTACAAGCTGTTTCGAGTGTTCTCACTCCAGTAAGAACACTCTAGGAAGATTAGCTTTCCAGAGTAAAGGTCTAAGATTACCATCTTCCTCAATGAGTTAGAAATTTTCAGTTAAAAGGTTCTAACCAGAATCCAACACAGTGGTACTTCAGACCAAGACTTTCCTTTAGCAAGATACCATAGTACTAAAATCAGTTGGAATCATGATGTCTTTACTCAGCTCATGTTTTATTCATTGTCTTTGTAGCCAATGTATGGTTAAGCTCTGAACAGAAAATAAGAAAATAAATAATTGGTATTTAGATGAACACTTAGAATATTTGAAACATGGTGTTCCAGCTGAAGTTTTCTCGCCCTACATTTTAGGTAAAGATACGTAAAATATGGTACATACTTGTGTTTAGAACCATCATAGATCTAATTATTCCATTTTATTATTGAGCTATAAAGTTTTACAGGTTACATTGGTGCCTGAATTTTAATTAGTTCATTTAATGATTTTGAGGTTTGCAGATGGCTGTACCAATTCAAAACATTAGAGAAGCCGGACACTACTCTTCTTTAAACCACAGGCCATGAACTGTTTGAAGATAGAGAAAGGTATCAGTAGGTAGCCTTAACAAAATATTCCCTAAAGAGCTTGGATTGCTCCAAGTGGCATAGCTGAGCTAAAGAAAAGGTGAGGAACTGAAGATACTAGGCTCCGCTTTTCAGATTTACCTACTGCTTCCTGTCCTGTGGAATCTCATGCTTGCTCTTTGTGACACCCAAGAGAAGACAGCAAAGTTCGAAAGTCTGGTTTCCAGAACACGCTCTGTATGAATTCTGTGAGTTGAATAAAACTTAGCTGTTGTTTAAGGTAGATGAGGCTCTCTGTATACAAGTCTTAACATAGTACTGTAATTTACACTTTGAATAATAATATACTGTAATGAAACCTGGCATCTTGTGACCAGAAAGAACTTTAATTTAGTGAATCGTCAAGTTTGCAGACCCAGAAGGGTTTGCAAAGTTTTCTGAGTGATTGTTAAGATATTACAGTTGTTTATAGCTCTACTTTTAATAGTGACAGATTAAATGCTATAAATTTTTATCTCAGAGGTTTCCAAACATCTGCTATACTTTAACATGAAGTTACTGAACATAATTGCAGTTAGTTATTTTAAATAGATTTGAAAGGCGGCAATTGGGAAACAGTTACTGTAATTCTGTATTGAAATGTATATTGAAGGGCCAGCGTATCAAATATTCTTGCATATTAGCATTTCTTAGTACTAGAATGAATCAAATGGGAGATTTGGAGTTAGGTAGGTAACAGAGATATCTGAAAAAGGGTTTATTTACCTCAGGAATAGGAGGCCATTAAAAGAAAGTGTAGCAAGGTGAATTTATGCTGATACTTTTGATCTGTTTGGCCCCAGCCACCTGTAGTAGTTTATATTCTCCTTGCCAAGTTCACTGATAAAATAGTGAATTCGTCCTTGGAGGGAGAACTTCTGTATAAACTATTGTAGTTGGTGTTCTACTATTGGTTCGTTGTCTGCCAAGGGCATTTGAAGGAGAAATCGAAGAGGAAGGGAGGAAGGCTCGACCCCTGACTCAGTTAAGGAAGACCCCCAAAGCATACTGCGCGTGCGTTAGGGGATTTCCGAAGTTCTCACGCATGTGCAGAAGAGATGTGCTTACATAATAGGGGGTGGGACTGAGGGCCTCTGGCTGGGCGGTGCTGGCCACACCTGCGGAGGTTGAGGTCACTCAATTAATTGTATAAAAGCAGATAGCGCTTTCTTAGAAGAGAGCTAGCTTTACCTCAAGGACAACGTTGCCTTTGGTGGGGACGCCTGCCAGTTTGTGAACTTACTGACTCTCCAAGGATGCAGCTTCTGCTATGGGTAATTATAGGCATGCTCGGTCGGTAAGATAACTTTATGGGCAACAGCTGGGTAACTGGGGAGGTCATGCTGGGGGCTTATTTCTCTCCTTCTTCCTCCCTTTTGGGTTTGTTTGTTTTGTTGGCCACCTCTTGGTAATAAATATCAGTTTTGTTGAGCTTGCAACGGTGTCTTGGTTTTCAAGATTCAGTATGGTCCCAACCCTCCCTAATACAGAAAGGTAAACATTGAATTGGTAGATTCATTCCCTATTAAACTAATGTAAAATAAAGAATTTATAATGGGGTAATGGTGAATTATTTGTTTTAATTCAAGTACTGACAGCAGAAAATTCTGTTTTCTAGTCTTTACCTTGGGCCATTAATTTTGGCTTTCATCTATAATTCACTATTAAAAGCCTCAAAAATGTCATTATTGCTGTTACTGAGCTAATTAAGTAACCTCTTGATTTTATTCTGTAATTTATTGCATGGGTTAATTATGTTGTATATCAAGCAATTAGTTAAAATCGTATTACATAAATATTTAAATGATACCTTCTAATTTTGCTTTTATTGATAGAAGAGCTTGTCTTGTAGAGTGGTTTTCTGCTTCTATAACTCCTTATAGTTGAGCTGTCAACTTCATTGAACCAGTATGAAGATTCCAAGGAATTAGATTTGATATTTTTTGTCCTTTTTTTTTTCTGATGTGGTTTTGCTTTTTATTGTGTGTGTAAAGGTATAAAAGGCACATCTCTGGTTTACACTCTTATTAGTACAGCCTTCTGCATTAGTAATTATTACATCTAAGGAAATCCTACATTATTTTAGTGTAATAGATGCATTTGGGAGAGCAGCTAAGCCATTTTATTGGTGCTTGAGAGGTGTATTGCTCCAGGATTGTGTCACAAACCATGTTGTCTGAAATGCCTGGTTTTGTTTACCCTGTAACTTCCAGCTTTTGCATAAAATGAAACAAGCTTCCTAAACAAAAACCACTTAATAAAGTGTACAGCCTTTTCTGTTCAAGACAATCAAATTAACTGAGGTTGGAATAAGTATATAGATGTCATATGATTATGTGCTGAAAAATTACAAATTCAATGTCATGTTTTTGAAGATTTGCGGATTAAACTGTATCCACTGAGTGGATATATATGTATATCACTGTCATTTCTGCATATACAGAATTAGACTGTTTTGGAGTATCTTTGAACTATGTGAACATATTCATTTTAATACAATAATTTTACATCCCTAACTGCACCAGCATCATAAGTTACACCATGATAAAATATAAAATTGATTGTCAAGATACCAGAAAAATAATCTTCTAACAAGGCTTGAAAGACTTCTTGTAGCAAACAGTTAAATACCCAGAGTGGCAGAAATGACAGCTTAAACTATCCTGTCTATAAAATGAACATGACATGAAATCCCCTGGAGTAGCACTAAACAGACTTAAGTTTGGTTTCCTTTAATCAAAGCAGAATAGAAAGGGAACTATAAAATCAGACATGAGAATAATTGAATGAAATTATAATAATATTTGAGAGTGAGATTATAATTATATTTGAGAGTGTGTGTGTATGTATTTTTATATGTGTTTGTGTACACAGATAAAAATAAAAATCTTTCTGTATCTTACTAAAGAGCTGTGTAAGGGTAATTCAACTTTAAAAAAATAACCAGTGAGAGCAAATTATTGCTCTCTATCACGGACTAATTCTGTGATTTATTAACTTACTGCTTTGGAGGAGACAGTGGGCTTTTGATGTGCTGGTAAGTTAGCCACAGCAAAGGCATTGTCAGAAAGTATAACTTCATTGACTGACTGTCACTGCAGTATCTGTCTACCTAGAACAAGGAGCGAGAGAGCAAAATTTGTAGAGAGAAGAGATAAGCATTGCACTACTCCAAAAGTGTGAATGTTACTATTTATTTTCTTGTTTTGTCCAACATTGCACAGAAAGAGGGAAACATTAGGTAGAAATCAAGAATATTTGGATGAAGTCAATCTTTATTGTTGTTGACATAGTATATCTTGTATCTAAAAAGAAAATGCATGGTGAGGATCCCTATATAGTAGCCTCTTAACTTTGAGAAGGGATTTTGTTTTAATCATTTGCAATATTTCTTTCATGCTACGAAAAGTGTCAGCATTTAACTTGATTTGTTAGTTGATAGTTCAAACTCTGGTATCTTGTGTTGATGTATCGGGTATGTAGAGGAATGCCTGCGATGTAATGTGGAGGAGTATTAGAACCGTGTATTTATAATTCCTTACAGACTAAAATCAAAAGTGTGAGGTTCTTTTTTCTTATTTTTGTGTCTGTTACATGTATATTCTACTTTCCTTTCAGCTGTTATTTCCTACAATGGGGGAAAGACTAATACTTGGTAATATATGGGGTCTTAATACCCATAGGCAATATGGACTTGATGGATGGTGCTCTGAGTGAAAGTGATTTCTGAGTGATAACCAACTTAATAACTTTTAGATATCTGTCAAATACCTAATTTCCTTTTTATTTTGCTACTCAAAAGGAAGAAAAACTTAAATTACCTTTCTCCCTTATTCTTGTCCTGAAGACAAGAGTTATAGCAAATGAAGATAAAAACCCTCCAAGACGAGAGTTATAGCAAATGAAGATAAAAACCCTCCAAGTTTCTTTGTTTGTAGGTATTTACGCTAGTAAGTCTGTGAAAACACTCAGTTTTCTTGTTCCTGGTTCTGGCTTTGCCCAAGAGGTAAAATGTTTCACGTATCTGATGTAAATATGCTGTTGTACTAATATACCTGTTGTAAAGCAGCTACAATAGCCGGACCCTACCTGTGTGGGGACATGATTTCTTGTAAATACAGTTTGCAGACACTATTGCAAAAACACCTGACTGTCATTTTAGGGTAAGGGGTGATGGAAATAAAACATCATTTGACGTGTGATACTTCAAAAATGGAAAAACAAAAAAGTGGAGAGGAAGCTGAAATCAGTGACTGGAGAAGCAAAAATCAATGACTGTGAAATGAAAGACTGTTCCAGTTCTTGTCACATTAAGATATTTTTGTTCTGATTCACTTCCTAGAGTAAACTTTTCTAGCCAAGTTTTCTGATTTGAAATTCCAATAAACTCAATAGTTTTTTCTTTAGCTGTTTTTCATTCTGTGCCATGGTGTTGCATTATGAATTAGATGCTCACCATTGCAGGCCATTCATCCTCACTGAAACACTAACTACTGCAGACAGCTGGATTCCCTCTGGATACTAACTAGCCTGTCTGACAGTGCTCTTGTATACTGCAATTTCTCTGTCTTTTGTGGGGTTTTCAATAAAAAAAGGAGTGGATAACAGTACCTGTCTTGTAATTTTCCTAACCTCACAGGGGAAAATTCACTATAAAACCTACCCAGAAAACACTTGATTAACTCAGCGGGTAGGCTGAATAGTGAATATGTAGCCCTCTACTCCATTACAGAGTGAAAAAAAAGGTTGAATTTGTTCTTAAGTTACCTTTTTAATTTGACTTATAACATTAGTTACTATTACTTTGATTTTCATAAAACCTGAACATCACATTTGGAATATGTGTAACTCAGTATACTTGTGGCCTAAATTGTAAAATGCGAAACTGTAGTATATCATTGTCTACAAAATGAAAAATTTTGTAACAAAAAACAGACTACACGTTTTTGATAAATAGTAGGTCTGTGTGTCATCTTTCAATGCCTTTATGCATTCAGAAATTTATATTAAATAAATTCTATTTTAAACAACTAGCACAAGGTTTTAAAAATATTTAAGGAAAAAGATTACAGTAATTTTTCATAAAAAGTTGATATTTTTGTTTTTAAACTGGTTGAATATGACTTTAGTAGGCCTTTATGTTACTACATAGTTTTTGTTATTTTGGAGGAAGTCTTATCGTATTCAATCATTTACCAGCAGTTCTGGTCAACTACAAGTGTGATGCCTGTCTGTAAGAACAGTCACAAGGAGAATCCTGGGAACTACAGGTCTGTTAGCCTGACCTTGGTGCCAGGGAAGGGCATGGAGCAGATTATCTTGAGTGCCATCATGTAACATGTACAGGACAACCAGGAAATCAGGCCCAGCCAGCATGGGCTTGTGAAAGGCAGGTCCTGCTTGACCAGCGTGATCTCCTTCTGCGACAAGGTGACCCACGTAATGGATAATGGAAAGGCTGGGGATGTTGTTTACCTAAACTTCTTTAAAGCTTTTGACACTGTTTCCCACAGCATTCTGCTGGAGAAACTGACTGCTCATGACTTGGATGGGTGCTGGGTTAAAAACTGGCAGGATGGCCAGGCCCAGAGAGTGATGGTGAATGGAGTTACATCCAACTGGTGGCCGGTCACCAGTCATGTTTCCCAGGGCTTAGTATTGTGGTCAGTCCTGTTTAACATCTTTTTTGTTAACCTGGATGAGGCAATCGAGTGCACCCTCAGTCAGTTCACAGACAACACCAAGTTGGGTGGGAGTGTTGATCTGCTGGAGGGCAGCAAGACTCTGCAGAGGGATCTGGACAGGCTAGATCAAGGGATTGAGGCCAATGGTATGAGGTTCAGGAAGGCGAAGTACTGGATCCTGTACTTGGATCATAATAACCCCATGCAGTGCTACAGGCCAGGGGAAGAGTGGCTGGAAAGCTGCCCATTGGAAAGGGACCTGGGGGTGCTGGTTCACAACCAGCTGAACATGAGCCAGCAGAGTGCTGAGGTGACCAAGAAGGTCAGTGGTATCCTGGCTTATATCAGAAACAGTGCAGCCAGCAGGACCAAGAAAGTGATTGTCCCTCTGTACTTGGTGCTGTTGAGGCCATACCTTGAGTCCTGTGTTCAGTTTTGGGCCTCTCACTACACGAAGGACACTGAGGTGCTGGATTGAGTCCAACGAAGAGCAGTGAAGCTGATGAAAGGTCTGGAGCACAAGTCTTATGAGGAGCGGCTGAGGGAGCTGGGTTTGTTTAGGTTAAGGGGAGACCTTATTGCTCTCTACAACTACCTGAAAAGAAGTTGTAGAAAGATGGAGGTAGGTCTCTTCTCCCAGGTGACAAGTGACAGGATGAGAGGAAATGGCCTCAAGCTGCACCAGAGGAGGTTTAGATTGGATATTAGAAAAAAATTAGACATTGTTTACAGATATCTTTAAAATTTAGCATAGTAGTTTCCCCAGTAGGAGACAATTTTGTATGCTTCACTGCCCCAACGTGTGTTTGTATGTCGATCTTTAGACTACCTCTAAATTTCTAGAGAGTTTGCTGTTTTCATATCAGTATTATAAAAATTATTATCTTATTGGTTCTTTTGCATCTTTTTAGAAGAATAACATGAGCCATTTACAGTAAATTACAAGCTTTGATCAATGTACTCTTCCTTCCTTGGTAAAATGAGTAATAAAAGCTCCTAACATATTCCATTCTGCATCTCTATAATTTCTTTTTCTGTTACCTGTTACTTGTTGGTTAGTTTGAACAATGTAAATTTTAAAAACTTGATCATTGTATTTGACCCATGGAAATAAATTTAGAAGGTATCAATTTCCTCTGAGTTTTGTGATATTTGTTAGCATGGTAGGTTACAGGGACTCAAACGTCCCCCTCCCTTCACTGGAAAACAGACTGTGCCATGGATTTAATAGTTCAAGTCCTTTTAGCCTGCTGAAGGCAGTCAGCATCATGTTAGCTCAAAACCAGCCAAAGTTTTGTGTTGTCTTTAACATATGGTTGTTAAGGGTCTCTTTTCATCATAAATGACATCTGGACATTACATTGTTGTGATGTTTATGAGATACAAGAATGATTGGAAAGAATTAGGTGGATGAGTTTGTGTGGGATATTGTGCAGGTGGTGGGAACAAGATATTGCATTGGAAGGGACATCTGAAATGTAGGCTACAGATGTTGAGAATCCTTACCTCATTAGTTCTCATGCATTTCAGTAGGTGCATTGTGGTGAGCTTTTTTCTGTCCTTCATCCCTTTCTAACACTCTATAACTTCATCCATGTGTTTATACAGTGTGATTTATGTCAAAACTGGGGTTTACAGCTTCCTGCACTTATATTTTGCAATGCTCAAATGGAGGAGCTCACTGTGGTTCAGCTACAGACAAGTCAATGAAAGTCTGCTTAGGGTTGTCTTGTTTCTAAGGTGGTTTTGCCTTTAAGGGTAAAATACATGTATTTTTAGATGCAGTGTGAAACTGTGGTAAGCGTTCTGTGTCACATATTTGTTGCATAAAGCCATTACAGTGAGATCAGTGCTATGTGAAAGGTTTCTGCTCCCAGCCTGCAGTAGCTGCAGGTATTCCCTGGAGCAGGTATCCAGGTTACCATCCTTCCAGAGCCCTGGGAGCACAGGTGGGAGGCAGCAGCATCTGTCCTCCTCTGATGAGCAAAATAGTCCCTCACTGCAGTGACAGTAAATCTGAAAGTAAACATTTAAGAAATCCCTCTTGGCCTTTTAACAAGTATTTATATGTTTAATCTTAGATTTATTAGCAAGGTTGCATGATATAAGCCCCCCTGTCAAATTTATGTTTGATATTAAACATTTAGAATGAACAAGGCTAGTGAGAGAGGGAGGCAGTGCAACTCTTTCTGGGTTCTCTTTACAGAATTATGAAGATTTGTTTCTTGGAAGCATTTTTAAAAAACGATTTTCAGTGGCAGATTGCAAACTTACTTTCCTTCCTCTGATTTTTTTATTGCATTTTAGTTTCCATACCAATCCATCAATACACAGATAAAACTGAAGTAATGATTCAGAGGATGCCTTGTAGTATGCCTAGCAAAAAGTTACTACTTATTAACAACCAGAATGCAGAAATAGCATAGTTCAGCAAGAGATAGTTCAGCTGTTCTGGTCTTAAGAGCAGACTTTATGCTACTTAACACAAGAATTTTAGAGGTAGATGAAGTGTGCATTACTTAATTGTATTCTGGAGAAAAACTTCCATTATTTCAGATAGGCTTTGAAGATAAATAAAGGAACACAGTTTGGTAGAAGGCCAATCAGAGTACATTAGAACCCATGTTGTGGTCATGGTATTGTTATGGGGTGTCTTTGATTAAGAAGTAAAAAACCATGGTTGTACATTCAGTCTTTCCTGAAGCTGATTGTTAAAGGTACATATAGGTGGGTAAAGATAATTTGAAGCTTATCTTGAAATTTTGTTTTCTCGAGAAATAGAACTTTGACTAACAACTTCGAACAGTTTCCAAGCTCTGTATTTGGTCCTGATGATCAGCAGTCAGCAGTGTAGTAGGCCGCTTCTCAAGATTGCACTGCTAATGAAGAGTATCTTCTTTCTTGAAGTTAATGATTTTTATATACTTCCTAATATTCACTGTCAGCAGTGTCACCCCTACAGCAGATATCCTTCATATACAAGTTCAAGAAAGAGGTTTGTGTTGATACTGGAAGCCTGTCATTTCAGCAAGCCTTCACCCATAATGTGCGTGTCTCAACGTGAGTCAACAAGATTCTATGGATACTCAAAATATTTTGAAACCATATGAACAGAATGTGTATTTTCCTCTGGCTAGTAAAAATCAGTCATAAAGTCTTCACAGACTTATAATGTGCAGAATCCAACCAACTTGGCAAATAAACTGTTTGTTAAAGTGTATTCTGGCTGTATTTCCAGGCTGCGTTTAGACAAAATCGCATTTTGTTCATGCCAGGTATTGGACTGTCTGGTGGAGACTCAGGTTTTCTATTCAAACAGATTGAAACAGATTTTTTACTTGACCAGTGACCTTTCTAGGGAAGAATGTTAATAGAGAATTTATCCTTGGTATACGTTTTATGGGATAAGGAGAAGGGTATTTTATGTTGCCTGTTAGTAGGTTATAATGTCCTCAATGAACAACAACAACAAAATTCATTGCTTATTTAAAGAATTGGTGGTTCAGTGGAAGAGAAATAATCTAAGCATTGTCGCTAATTTTAGCAGGTTTATTCCATGTTCCTCAGATACTGATTGTGAGGCCAGATATAAAAATCTCCTCTTTCTAAGAAAGGAACTTGATCTGGAGATGTGTACCAAGATTTAGTAGTGCCTTTTTTCAGTAGTGTTTACCTGGGTCTGTATTAGATACATTAATGATTAGGGATTATTTCCATTTTAATAGCAATGTGAAAAGCTTATGTTATGGCTAATTTACCAGTTGTTGGTTATGTTTCTAAACTGTGCATAAGAAGCATCTTAATTAGTTAGTCTTATCATTTACTGTCTTCTCAGATGGATCTCTGATTCAGTTGGATGCTTTATAACACATAGCAATCAATTTGTTGTGCAGAACTCTTCGTCTCTATCCTCTTATGCATCCTTTATACCTCTGCTTTCATATATAATTTTTGGGAGTTATTTTTGTATTCTAATGTTTCTCCATTATTCTTTCTCATATCTTCCTTCTTTCTCTCTGACCCAATTTTGGCATCTATTGTATTCATCAGAAGTTTCCATCTAGTATTATATGACAGGTTCTTCTGTAGGAGTTTATGGGAGGCATGATCTAAAGAGACTTCATTTGTCTCCCTTTGTAGCTGTGCTTGTGACTAAAATTGTATTTAAATGTGATAGGAATGCAAAGAAAGACTCTTCGATGCCTCTAAATGTGACCTGTGCCCAAATGTGCCGTGTTGTTATCTGATTACACTTCTGCAAATTGGAGAAGCACAAGAATGCATTGTATTTCAGAGTCTTTTACTGGGCAGTAATTAGGAATATTAGATAGCAAGTGCAGTTAATGTACTTGAGTGAATGTCATTATAATAAGGTTGCACGAAATCACCAGCACAGCTTAGTTTTACATTTTGGCTCAACATTATGCACTTAGATAAGCAGCCATATGTAAACAACAAATTAACTAGAAAGGAAATAATTTTCTATCCCTAAGTCTCCAAAGGATTATAAAGTCAATGGCTGCATTTTTATTCTGGTTTTGTAGAAGACCATATTCAGTCAGGGAATATACTTCTAAATATTTTTTACTTTTTCACTTTTAAAAAAACCGTATTATTTATTAGCACTATTTTGTTTTCATCATCCATGTTTGATTTCAATAGATTTATAATCTAATCAGACTAAACAATGTGCTGAGGATGTATTATGCTGGTGCATATTCTGAAAAATCCAAAGGAATACCAGACCTTTTTCTAAGTATTTTAATATAATTTTCAACTTGTAAAACCACCTTGATTGTATGTTTTCTGTTTAGGTACCTATCCCAGAATTGTTAAAATACCCAAAAGTGCAAAATATTATGTGACATCAAAAAGAAAGGATGTCACATATATTAATATAAACTGTGTATACACTAAAATTCTGCAAAGTTTTATATTTTATTCTGTTGGTACAAAATAGAAGAACTTATTTCTGTCAGTCCCTGTAATAGTTAGGAGATAAAAGTCCAGCTCATGAATGTGTAGCACTGTTAAAGTAGTCAGCTGTCATTCTTCCTGATTGCTACTGATGTGAATCTTATTGATTCTTACAGAAAGAGGCACTGTTTTGGGAAACACTTGGAGGTTCTTTTTCAGCAGGATTTAATGAAATATGGAAGGTTTAATTCTATTATAATATTGTTGTGTTTTTTTTTTTTTAAAAGTGTGCGGTTCGTGCAGCTACTGAAGGCAGAATTCTTGTTCTGGAAGGCTTGGAGAAGGCTGAGCGGAATGTCCTGCCAGTGTTAAACAATTTGCTGGAGAATAGGGAAATGCAGCTTGAAGATGGTCGTTTTCTCATGTCTGCAGAGCGTTATGACAAACTTTTGCAGGTATGGAAATGCTCTTTGGATTTTCCTTTTTCTTTTTTTTTCCTGTTCTTGGTAGTGCTGGAATACTGTTGTGAAGGGGAGAGTACTTACAGATCAAATGGGGGAAATCTCACCAAGGTTTCTGTGGTTTTTTCTGGAATGTTGCATAGAATGAAGTAGGCAGGGTAAGCTATGTGGGAAGTCAAACTATTGTTTTCAAAACCAAAAAGTTTTCATCTGTATCTTGTCTTCACAGGAAAAAGAGTAGTCCATGTTAACCTTATATGAAGCGTGTATGTTTCTAAAACGTGGAACTAAAATATACTTGTGAAAAGATATTTAAGTTGAAATTGTTCCCATGAAGTTCAGATAATGCTTCAACGTTGCAATAGCCTTGTTGCTAAGCCTTTAAAATGTTAGGATACCAAACGAATGAGATCAAGATGAGCGACACTGTATTCATTGGTGCTATTTTGCCTTTAATTTGCAAAAGTATATGTAAAGAGCAATCTAAACTATAGAAAATGGTTAGATTGATAGGAAATGAGATTTTACTCACTAACATTATTTTTTTTTTGACAGTTTCAGTAGTACTTTGCATCTTACTTTCATGTACTGTAGTTGCCAGTCATATACCTGTCAGTCTAACACCTGCTTGCTCACGTTTTCTGTCTACCATACCTAACTGTGGTTAGGTATATAATTCAGACCCATGTGGCACAGGAGGGAAATATGCAGTAAGTCTTCTGTCATTGATCTCAATTGTATGAACTTACCAACTGTGCTGAAGTACCATAGTGAATTTCTAAAAATATGTATATATTTCTTATGCCTCTCATCTGTGGTTAAAATTCTTCTGATCCATGCCTTTTCCAAAAATATTTTATTATATTTAATTAGTAGATGCAGTTATTGGAAGTATTATTATTATATTTCAAAACAAAACTTTTAAAATGTAGTTTTATTTAAAGAATGAAAATGAGAATTCAAACAGATTCATTTGCAAAACATTTTCTTTTCCTTTTTCCATTTAACACTTTTCTAATGATTAAATGTTTCAAAATGAGTGCCTCAGGCAAACTGCTAATAGTTTATGAATTAAATAAATCTCTTGCTACAGTATTAAATCTAATATTGTTGTTTTATTGTTTGGGGAATATTGTATTATATAAACTAATGTTCATTTTTCTTCTCCTGTGTGAATAATTACTGTGCATCTAGGTCTGAAGGAAATGTACTCATGTGTGGTTTCAAGGAAGTCTTAACTGTGATGTGGAAAGATAAAGACTGCATTTTTGGGTGTAATGAATCCTTTACTTGACAATAATACATAAAGGAGGCTAGTTTTGTATTATTTAATATAATACAACATAATTTTTAAATGGAAGTTTTAAAATGGAGATTTTAGTTGCTTTTACACTTGTAATAGGGGGTGAAGAAGAAAAAAGCTTGTTCGTGGTAACCCAATTCTAATATTTTAGAGTAAAATAAATTTTGTGGTCTGTTTATTTTCTGTTCTTCATAAAAACAGTCTTATATTGGTACCTTTTCACATGATGTAATGTAAGGTAGCATCACAACAGGCACCACCATCTGTGGGGTTTTTGGTCAAATTGCTACAGGCCTGAAAGCTATACCTAATCAAGCATTCTTTTTATGTTCATTTTGAAAAAACTTGGTTTTACCTTCCACAGATTTGACGAGTTCAATGCTTTCTAGCCACTCTGAATGAAAGATGAGAACACTACCACGTTTAGGTTGAAGGACCAGTGCTGTTAATTGATCTGGAGCTTAGTCATCATAAGTTTTTAATGATGTGGGTTTTTTTTCTTCTTGTTGCTTTATTTTAATTTATTTAGGATCATACAAAATCAGAGTTAGATGCATGGAAGATTGTTCGGGTCAGTGAAGATTTTCGAGTGATAGCACTGGGCCTGCCAGTACCTAAATACTCTGGTAACCCTTTGGATCCACCTCTTCGCTCTCGATTTCAAGCTAGAGATGTTTATCATCTGCCCTTTAAGGTGAGTGTTGTAGCAGAAGATTGGATTATTCGTACTGGGTAAAGATAATATTTTGGTGTTATGTTTTACTTACCTCACCTCTGAAAAGAATTCTTGACTTATGAATTTATCTCAAAGTACATTTTTAATAATATATTCCTGAGATGCAGGTTTAGAGTTGCCATGGAATGCTGCAGCAGAAAAGTAATGTAAAAAGTAACTTCTGTAAAACATATAAGAATTTGATTTTTTTTTCTTAAATAAAATTAATTCTCTGACAAGGAGTGAGTAGAATCCTCATGTCTAAATTATAGGAAAAGATAGGAAATGCCATATATATCATGACCTGTGACCCACAATATGATCCCAAAATTAATTTATTCTGTGATTTTATGTTCTATTTTCAGGACCATCTTCAGCTATTATATTCAATTGGATCAAACATTTCCACAGAGAGGTAATTTTTCTTAATTAAAAAAAAATTGAAAAAATGAATAAGTGATGTCCTTGCAGGATTCCGTGCTATTTTTGCTTCTCTATCACTGCATAGAGACAGGAACTGAAGAAATTTTTTTGTATGTGTGGGTATACGCTCACACAGCTTTTTGTATGCAGCCTTCATGCTTTAGAACTTCAGTTACACCTTACTTGTTTGCTCTCAGAAGTAGTTCCAGCATCTTTAACTGTATTTAACTTTTTATACTTTAGTATTTTAAATATAGATAGCATGTATAAAACTCTGTAATTACTTTTTCCTATGCAGAATTTCTCAGCTCCTGTCTTTTGCTACAACTCTCTGCTCTCAAGAATCTTCTACACTGGGACTTCCAGATTTTCCTTTAGACAGCTTATCGGCTGCCGTTCAGATTTTGGTATGTGCATACACATGCTGTGAAACTGTATGGGCTTAAAATCTCTCAGATCTGGTTTATTCATCTTGTCAGAAGAAGATTAACATGAATATTTAAAAAAGAAACCTGAAAAAACTAAGAATAGTTTGAGGAAGAAAAGTCTCACTCAGATGTCTCTGGATAATATTTTAACCAAGCATATAGCATAACATTGAAAGATGAAGTATGATATGACATAAAATTTGTGCTGTGATTAAATGTATCTTAGCGCTCAATTTATTATTTTTTCCTCTCTGGTAAATCACGTTACCTGACTTCAGGGGCATCTATGGTTTACCTGGCAGCACTCAGGTAGTCACTGGAGAGAAATAAAAAGCACAACCTAAAAGTGCTTTGGATTTAATGTTATGCTTTAAATCAGATTGATCGCATTACAAGGACACCTATTGTTCTCCAACTGATATGTTAAAGGACCCAAGAAACTATTTGAATGTGGGTAGAGGAAACAGTTACGTTGTCTGAGATGAAGCCTACATTAGGTCTTTGGGTGGTCTGATGGATTTAGAATAAACATGGAAACGGAGGGTTACGTGAAGAGGCAGGTTTTGCACACTTGAAGATGCAGTGCTTCCTGACACCCACAGTTCATAAGGAAATATGCAACTGTACACCTGCTGAATTTACAGTGACAGATCAGGCAGATCAGGAATAAAGCTGTGGCAGTCTTTCTGCTTTCCCAGATAGTCCTCTGTCTCTTGGACTTTATAATTACGTGGAAAAAGCCAAAGTCAGAATGGAAGGTGCCTCCTGAAGGAAGTCTGGGAGATGAGATCTGTATGAAGAGAGAGAGGGGTTGGTACCCTTTTGCATGCAGGAAGATATGGTCAGCCTAGGAGGGTAAAGTACAAGGACAGTTTCTCAAACCCTCTCTCCAAGGTGCAGGAGTCTATAGAAGGATCTTGGGATAGTTCTCTGTTGTCTCATGTGCAGTCCTTCTACCTATGGTGCTGCTCAGCAGCAGATCACTTTCTACATGTTTTATTGGATTATATACATTGAAATATAGTTACTGTGGTGCTCGGTCCCCTCAGCTGTGCTGGATACTTACAGACATAATTTATTTTCTGAATTTGTGATCCTACATTAGATGTAGAAGTCATTAAAATTCAAGTTCAGTGAAATGAAGCAGGATTTGGAGGGCTTTAGGAAAGAAATACGTGTTGGATTTTAAAATAAATTGCAACTTTTTATTCTTTGAGCCCCATAGTGAAAAATTATTTTTAAATGAATGCCAGATGGCTTTCAGAGTAACAGAAACAAAATGAGCCCTAAGCTATTACCTAAACTATGGAATGAAGGAAGCATTTTATTTTACATTAGAGAATGTAAACTATCATTGTATCACAGTGTCTTTTTTAGGTAGACGAAAACTGTTTCTTTTAGAATTAGTTTTAATCACTTGGTTTTCTAAGCTGACTGTTCTCAGTGATTGCTAGCTACAGCATTTTTCCTTCATGTGCTGGGTCAGTGCCATCCTCTGCCTCTAACTTGGCTGGTTTAACTGTTTAAAAGTGTGGAGGGAAGGAGGGAATGTATTGTAGCAAGTAGTTTCTTATCTTCTGTCATGGATTCACACAGTCCTAAAACATATATCTTGGCTTGAAAACTCCTGCCTGCTGAAAAGGAGAATTTTTTAATAGGATCCTGTTCTGAAAAGGCTAATTTTATACACGCCATTGTAATTATTATTCATTTGAGATAATGTGGACAAATTACATGGTATGTCTTTATATATAGACGGAAGGCTTTTAAAATGCAATAAAGGGCTCCCTGATCCTTGAAGCAGTACATTTACTACAGTGCATTAAATGGTTTATTTTTACAGGTTTTTTTTTTTAATGTGGAACATTATAAATAATATAAATCTATTACTGCTTATAAATATAAATTGAATGACACATTTCATAGAGTATGCGTCTCCTGGTTTCATTTCCAAGGAACTTTCTTTCAGTAATGTAAATCCAAGTGTGTAACTGAAAATCAGTTGGTTTTGTTTGAATTATAATATTCGCTTTGATGAAGGCTTAAAAAGATAGTGCCAGTCCAGTGACTGTTTTTCACTAGTGTTACACACAAGTAGTCCTTAAATATTTGCAAGTCGTTATTGAAGCAAACAATCAATACTTAACTTAGGGGGTTTGAAACACTTTTTTCATACCACAAAAGGCTTTATGCATAGTTTCTTGAGTAGTCATAAATTCATTTCTCTTTCTTTCTGTTACTGCAGCAAAATAATAAAATCTTCGTCTAGTTCGCAGCACCTGACAGAAGAGTTAGTACTTAAAACTAACAACTTTTAAAAAAGTAAAAAAACCCTTTGTTTTCAGTTTTGTATAGAAAGTGGAAGCATACTTAGTAACTTAAAACAGAACAGTTTTAGTCAAGCTGCTCAGAAATATCTATGTGCAGATTTGGTAAATAGAACCTGTACAATATAATAGAATCAAAATTAAATCTTCTAAATTTCTGTGAATGTACACATCATTGTGTACACAAGTAGATCCTTACTGTAATACAGATTTCTTGTCATACTGATTCTTTTCTAGTAGTACTGTGAAACTCAGTTACTGGTAGTGGGATTTATCTCTCTTGACCATATATGTGTTTTGATATCTGAGCCCATCACCATAACTTCCATTTATGCACAGGAAAGAAAATAAATTTTAGGACATAGTTCTTCTAATCTGCTATGGACGTTTACATTATATTGAATTAGACCTGAGAAATTCCTGTTTTGATAATTAATTGAGTACTGTTTATAGTGGTCATTTGTATATTGCCCTTACAGTCTTATTTTAATTTCAAAGCTATATAAGATTTTTTGTTTAATGACTGGTGACAGAATGAGCCTATAATTTTTTTAATTTATATTTTTAAATTTGAATTAGGATTCCTTTCCTATGATGTCAGTCCAACATGTTATTGACCGGCTTTACCCCTATAATATTTTCCTTGGAAAGGAAGGCAGGACTGCAGTCAAAGACATGTTAAAAGTAAGTATTGCACTTACTTTTAGTAAGTATTGTAATTCCAGGGAGTGATGGATTATGGCAGTAGTTCTTTGACTAATGTTACTTTGCTACTTTTGCATAAAAAAGAAATTTAAAGTAAACTAAATGGCTACATTATTGCTGATGCTTAAAATCTTCATAATAGTATTTTTTAAAACCTTCATAAGCTAGTAAATTTTGTTACAGTGAAAGGTGAAGCCTCTAGGTTGTCTGGAATATTTAGACCTCAGTTAAAGGCTCCAGAAGAATCCTCATTATATAATAAGTGGTTAATTAACTTGAAAGTAGCTGCTTATATGGTTAAGGTAGTCAAATTCTTAAAAAACACCTCTGGCATTTGACTTTTAAGAGAAGATACTAAAAGGGCTATAGATATGACATGCACAAAATACATTCAGTATAGCGTAATTGTAGATTATAATGGTCTATGGATTTGTTTGGTGTTTTTTGCTTGTTGTTGGTCAGATCTGTTTTGTTGGTTTATCGATGTTTGGTAATAGCTGACAAAGTCTAATTAAGGTGGGTTATTCCACTTATTCTTTTAAAGCATAAGCACAGTGTCCACTTTCTTTCATTTTTTAATACGTTATAGGAGTTATGGATGTTGTTGAATATTAGCATTCACAGCTTAGATCATCTTACCCAGCTCTTTCGGTGCTAAAAATTAGATGTTATTTGAATGTGCGTATTTGGAAATAACCAACTCTGTAGCTAATTAGTGAATTTTTGGTTTCCCTAAAACCAAGCTTATGTGTCAGGGAAATGTTTCTAGCCCATCCCTGCTGACACATCCCCCCTCCATATACTGCCTTTTTGCTTTGGAGTTCAGTCCTCTATTCCGTGTGTAACTAGGCTGCTCTCCTACTTGTCTTCTTGAGTTTTGGTATGGACAGTCCTTCCATTTGAAGGACATTGTCCTTAATGAGCTGCTAGCTTTTCTGAACTGTCAAAGGTGACTCCTGTGGGGTCTTTCCTACTACTTCTCTGAAGAAGCCAATATGGCCTCAAATCCAGTATCTGAAGTCATTTGTCACTTGCCTTCATCACTGCCCCTCAGGATTTTGAATTCCATTATTTCATAGTTGCTACAGCCAAGGCTGCGATTGATTGCCACATCCGTGACCAACTGTTCCTTGTTTGTGTATAGTGGGAGCTGTCTCTGCATCACCCCTCTCTAGCCAGTGCAGTGCCTGTGCTGAGACATTATTCCAAGCAGCCTCAGAAATCTAAATTGATTAACTCTGCGGAGAAAGTCCTAAAGGCCCTGGTGGACAACAAGCTATCCATGAGCCAGCAGTGTGCCCTTGTGGCTCATAAGAGACTCCAACTTTTCGATAGTTATTTCTTCCTTGTCGCATAAACTTGCAGTATTTTACTGAAAGTCATTGGATATTTTGGGTTTGCTCTTTTTAATTCTCACATGCCTGTACCTCTTTGAACGAGTAGGCAACACCTACTTTTTGGACTTTTGTACAGTTTAATCAGGAGAATCTTTCCACAAGATTTTAGAAATAGCATATAGATCAGATTTGTCTTAATAAATGAGCAAGTCTATTTTAGCCTGTATCCAAGTTTTTAACTTCATTCTAAGGCCCTAGAATTTTTCTTCACTTTTTTCATGTTTTGATTAATTCTGTGTTTACTGTCTTGATCTTGTATCAAATAAAACTTTTTTGTTCCTTTTACCTATTTTTCTATTACTTGCTCACCCACTTTAATCTTACCTGACCTCCTCTTCAGAAACTGTTTCCCTGCCTTGCAGTGGGGAATCTAAACATTACATAGGCACTCTCACAGAGAGTGGCCTAATAGTTCAGAAAACTGGAATCTTATTTCTTGTGTAGACAAGAATAATCCTTCTTCAGAAGAATTCTATTCACGTCTCAGGTATTTCTTTTGCAAATTTTGTTCCAAGGAAGGATTTGTTTCTCTCTTGCTCCTTCCAAAGTATTTTATAATCTTTAGGGGTTTGTGTTAATGGATGCTCCTGGTGCCAATACATACCATTGTAGTGGAATCTGTCAGACTTCATCTATCTATCCATCCCATCTTGCACTTGCAGTTCATATTTTGCTTCTTGTGAAGCAGTTCAGTTCTCTTATTATTTGGAAAATTTTCTTTCCTTCCCATGAAGAGAATCTTCCAGCCTTTGGATGCTTCTTTTGAATAGCTTAGCTGCCTTATGGGTTCAGCAGAGTGGTCATCTGCAACTACTACTCATTTAAACTCTCTGTTCCTTTGACCAGCTGGATTGCCAGTGTATTCCTTACAATTTCCATTTTGAGACATTACCAATCATTAGATACTTCCAAGTAGTCAGAATTCTTGTTTCATTTTTTTCTAATTATTACAGTTTGCCTTTTTTCACATGTTTCTAGGCATGCAGAATGTGGCCTGATGATTAAGGACTGCCAAACCACTTCCTTGGTTTTTGGTGGCTAGTCTATTCTTTTTGCTTTTCTTTTGAGTCTGAGTCAATGAGACTACCCACTTCTCATGGGAGTATCTCATACTCCAGTATCTCCCAAACTTTCTAATACTGAATGTATTTCAAGCCACAAATATTACTCCTTTGTAGCTATCAGCTTGAATATTTTGTAGAGGAAGTTGTTTCTGGCTCAGCAGAGGTATATTTAATGTGTTGTACATCCATTTCATGCCACTCTGATTCTGTATCTACCTGTCATAATTCTAAATGAAGAACTGCGTCAAAGAGATCTGTCTTGCTCTGAAAACCACAGACAGCTTTGTTAGCTGGTCCTGTTCAGATGTAAGTGTGGTCACTTGTTTAATTACTGCAGTATTCAGTTCAGCAGCATCTATGTGGTTACATGTGATGAATTCAAATTGTACAAATTGAGTAAGATGAATTTAAGTTATATAAATTCAGTAACATTCTGCACATAGACGGTCCTTTTTCACTGTCCTGACTTAGGGTCTAAAATGCTGGTTACAGAACCCTCAACAACAACAAACAAAAAACCCACCAAAACAAAAAACTCCAACCAAACAAAAAAACACTGTAGAAATTTTACACTCCCAAGACCTTTGTATACAAGGTCTGCCGATGCTGTCTCCAAATCTTTGTTATTTGACGCAGAGCCTGCTGGTGCAGATAATTTTCTTGCTCACTCACAGTTATTTTCTTGCATTGGTAAGGGATTTTAGCATACAAGCAGTTTGCAATTTTGTGTATGAGTGCCTTTGACTCTATCCAAAATGCTATTAACTTTGTAAGAATATTGTAATTTCCTAATGAAGATAAGACTGAGAACATCTGGTAGTTCCTTTCACAAAATCCTAATTGGAGCATTTCTTAGAAGCATAGTTTGAGATACTAAGTAGACATTCCTATCCTCTTTTGTTGTTTAAGCATTTAATGGTATCAGAAGTAGACTCAGCTGTTACAATAAGAATATAATTGGGCACAGCCCTTTACTAAAGCATATTTATCTTAAATACATGTTTAAAAGTAAAATTTTAGTAGGGTTTTGTTCCAGAAAAGGAATTTATGAAGTGATGAAGAGCAAAAGTGTTTGTAAAAACCCATCTCAGTTTTCTTTCTAAACTTTAATCAGCAGTGCTATGAAGCCTACTAGTAATAAAACTACATGTTTTTTAAGAATTACTTTACATTAGTGACTTCTGTTTAAAAAATTTTTTTTCCAAGAATTCTAAGGGGTTGGATAATATTCCTTTTTCTCTTGTTTACTCAGCTTTCGCTCTATTGAATAAAATGGCTCTATGAATTCAGTAGTTTCGGTTATTAGGGGTTTTGTGCATAAACTCCCCAATATGACTCTCCTTCCCCAACATTTTTAGATGGTTTCCATGCTTTCTATGTACAGCATAAAATAAGAGAGTATGATGCTCAAAAGAGGATTGAGAAGACAAATGTCCCATTTTATGTCCTTGATATACCAGAACATGCTGAAGGCTTAGTTTGTACAGGTTGTCCTCAGTTTTCATTGTATAAGGCAGCTGTGAAGCTAAGTAAACGTCATGTTTGGTAGTTATTTTTATTGGTAGTCAGATGTTTAAATCTGCAATTGGTTATAATGACCTGCCAAGATAGGTGATCTATTATTACACATGCTAAAGGCTATCATTAGTTTCTCGTGTTGTTTTGGACTGTCAGACTAAGACTTGGCAAAGTCACCATGTGACAGTTTCACTTTACATCTGTCACTACAGTCTCACTAAGTAGATGGTGTACAATCTCTTTGCCTTGGTTTTAAATGTAAAATACATAGGCCATCAAAAATGTGAACACAGGTATGTAAAGTAAAAGTTGAAGTAAAGTAAGTGGATTTAGGACTTCACAAACAATTAATTGTGAACTTCTGGTATTGCTTTGGAAGGAAGAGTTTGAAAAAACAGAAAGTTTTATTCAGTAACTAATTTCCTCACCTCTTAATTCTACAGCGTTTTGAGCTTCAAGATTCAGAAAACCACTTGATTCCCAGAAAGATTACTAAAGTAGAAAGTGTACATGGAAACAAACCCTTCAAAGCTGATGTAACTGTCCAAATTGGTGAAAAAGAAGTGACATTCCAGGTATGAATTTATATTCATCAAACCATAATATGTTTTTAAAAATCAGTAACTTGTTTTCATCAAGAATTTGACACTTACACTTGATACTGAAAGTAATTTGAATTTTTTTTAATACATGATATTTACTGGAAATGCATTTAGATATTGGAATATTAGTTTATGAATATACAAGATTTTATTTCTAGATAAACTCATACCTCCATGTGAATCATTACAGTTTGGATAAAAAAAAAAAGCCTCTGAATTTCTTTTTAATTGGATTAGAATAGCAGAGAGTACTTATGATGCTCTTGATGCTGCTTTCCCTTTTTCTTTTAGTAAAAACAATAGTCTGTCTTTGTTTACACTTCAAATAAAATCTAATGAGTGCTTGGTAATGTTCTGACACAGGATGTTGGAAAAGTGGAACAAAGTAATCACATCAAATATGATTAGTTTGAGTTTCTTCCAATGAAGTTTATGACCTGCTAGGTAGTGAAATAAGTTCTTATTCAGGAAACAGATGCTGATCTGAGAATTTGAAGTTAATGTTGAAATTGGAGAGTCTAGAGAGTCTGTAAAGGTGAATTAGTGTGAGTCAGAGAGATCACAGTAACATTGGTGAGGAATATCCTCAGAGAGTTTGTACCATGACAAAGTTAAAAGGGGAACAACAGCAAATGGGAATTTTTCAGGAAAAGGTGAATCTGTAGGAATCTGATTCAACTCTTTTCTGAGGCAAAGATTTTTGTTTTCATTTGACATATAGGTGATGCCTTCTGAAAGTATGTCTACAGAATGTCTCTGGGAACAGGAGGGCATAAGAAGTTTGCAGATGAAACAGTTATCAGACTAGAGCAGGAAGTGGAAACAGAGCAAGTGCCTTAATGTGGTGAAACTCTCCAAGGTTCTGGTCAAAGTAGCTCCTTCAGATTTTCACAATACTAATTGCTCTTTCTCTTCTGTGTTTCTCTGATGAGCAGTGAATATTGGGTTTTTTTATTTTGTCTCTAGCACGAAAAGCTTGAAGTTCTTCGCAGACCCCAAAGGTGCAATTGTATTGATTCACATTTTGTTAATCTTTTTCATGAAGTGTGGACAAAGGAGATGTGAAGGACTTTGTCTATCAGAAATTATATGATTAAATTCTGTGACAGTGACAATTCCAAGTTTGATGGATGACAATTATCAACAAAATATTACAGTAGTTTTGGACAAGTGTCACCTAGTCTACACAAAGCCTAGCATTATCATGGTGTAGCTTATTTAGGATTATGGTTCTTTTTTTTCTTATAGGTTCCAGCTGGAACTGGACTGTTAAAAAATCATCCTCGATCAGATACTTTCATAAGGACTTCCAGCCATAATCAACTGTTGGCAGAAATGATGCAATCCCATATGGTTAAAGATATGTGCTTAATTGGAGGAAAAGTAAGAATTTAAATTTCAATTCTCCCCCTTTCCTCATGATCCTTAGAATGTAATCTAATTCTCTTTTTTTTTACTTTTTAGGGCTGTGGCAAAACTGTTATTGCTAAGGAGTTTGCTGATATACTGGGATATAGCATAGAACCTATCATGCTTTACCAGGTAAGGAAACTATCTGCTGATGATCATGCTTTAAATATGATCTCAAGTATAATACACAGACCTCAATTCTTTGTGTATACTGTTCTTCTCAATCAGTGACTTTAAAAGCTGCAGCTGTGTTCATAAAACATAGGTTAAAATATGGGTTAAAACAATAAAGGAAGCAAAGATTTCAATGATAGCAAAGTCTTCTGATCATTATAGAGCATTTTTTACTCTCTGTGTTAGAATGCTCAAGTCTCTTCTTACTGCAGGGCCAAAATAGAGGGAGTACAGTGCAGCAATATAGATAGTACAATGTTATTACATATAAACTGATCCTGATACTGCTTTCCTTCAATTTTATTGAGTTCATTGTGAATGTGAAAGAGATAATCTAAGTAAAATGTATAGTGAATCATCTAACACAATGGTCTTTCTTCTCGCCACAGAGAACTGACAACTCATTCTGTGCTTTGGCATTCAATGTTGTAAAGAAAACTTTGTCTTTTGTGTCTTCTCCTTTTTGGATTTTTTTTTTCCATTTTGAAGTATGTTTGCTGCCTTTGGGTCAGGGCAGTGACCACTGTAGTTCATGCATGTTGAATGCCTCTGGAAGACCTTTTGTAGTTCCTTTTTTGTTCTTCTTGGTCCATATGCCATTTAATCTTATAATGAAATTCTGCAATATCAGCACAATTTTTATATAGTTATGGCAGATAATTTCTTTTTGGTATTAAGAATGCACCATGGGGTTTATGTTTCTGGGGAATTTTTTAAAAGTTATTCTTCATGTAACATAGGCTTAATCTATCTTTGTTTTTTTTTATGTGTCTCCTCTGTCAAGATATCCTAATATCCTCTTATATGTTTTTTTTTTCTGATGCGCAAGATGTGGAATTTTAATCAATATTATAAATTCAGTGCCTTTTCTTTTTTTATATTTATGTTTAATCTGATTACAATTGTGGTGGGACTGCGTTGCAGTAGAGATTAGAAGTTGAAGTTCCATGTATAAAAATATTGCATCCTAGAAATGAAAAACAAGGACTGGTGTTTAAATGTAATATATACATATTCTATTCAATGAATATTAACTTCATTATTCATAGATAGTATAGCAAACAGACAGTAGCCTTCCGTTCTTAACCTAATTGATGCTAATTTATTTATGTTGTGTCTTAGTACAAGTGTGGCTTTCAAGATAAATTTGGGGTGAAGTGTGTGCTAACATAGTTTGAGACATGCACAGGCAGTTGACATAGTTGCCTTAAAATTTAGCTGCATTTTTCATGTGTTGGAAGAAGACATTTACAGTAATTTAAAAAGTAAGGGCAGTGTGAATGTTTTTACTGAGTAAATTGTGAAGTTTTTATTAAAAAAGATTAACATAGAAGTAGTAGTAGTGGTTCCGGGGAATTAGACATGTAGAATAATAAGGGAAAGAAGATTTTGGAGTTGTTGAGTTTTTTTGCAAACCCAGGCTCTGTCATAGCCAAGCCATGTCATAGCCAGTGGTCATCAGTACGTGTTTGGGAAGAACTGTCTGTCTTAGACTGTAATACACTCTAACCTCATGGCATAAACTGAAAAATTACAAGATTTAAAAGTAGAATTCATTAATTTGCTAGCTTTTCACACGGAGAGAGATCAAGTGTAAGGTTTTCTCCATAACCTTGAGGAATGGAAACATTCAAATAAAATATGAAGTCAAGAGTCTCGTATGACCTTTTGAGTCAAAATACACCAAATATCACAGGACTTACAATTGTGAGTGATAATTGGCAATGCTGCAGGGAAACATTAACATCAGATTTAATGCAGTATATTGGTCTCTTTCTTCCGTCCTTTTCTGCTTTACATTTTTCCCAGACAGCATGGAGACCTCCAAAGGAAGAAATGGCAGTGGCGTCTGATTTGGAAGTATAATGGTGTGTGGGGAGAGACACTGACAGAAATGGGTGATGGGGCTGAAGGGTTGAAATAGAAAAAAAGTGAGAGAATATAGAAAAGACAAATATTGATGATGATGATGATGATGAAAAAAGGCAGTCTATTTTATGTTTTCTTGCACTGTTGAGAACCTCCCCAGACAGGATCCCACTGCTTTTCCTTCCCCCATATGGCTTCAGATGATAAGGGCACAGACTTTGAAACTCTATCTGCGTAGCTGGAGTCAGACAGATGACTTCTGCCCTTTTCTAATGCTTTAACTTTCATGGTCAGGTGTGAGCAGATTTGGGTTCCAAAGCTACATATCCTCATCAATGCAATGTTACATTTGTAGTAATATATTTGGATTCCCAGCAGCACCTATTATCTTTTGTACAGTGGTCTACTAAGATAAATGTATAGTTTCTGAGCCAGAACTGAGTGTGTCCAGCCAGTATGCATACTTCTCTCTGTACATGTCACTGTAAACATATTTTTAAATCATCCCAGGAAAATAACTTTTGCAACTTGATAAACCAGCTAAAGGACAAGCACACCCTAACCCTGGATTTGTTGCACACAATATTGGGTATTCACCAGCAAAATAGACAATTATTTGGTTAAAAACATGGCCATTGTTTTTCAACTTCCTACCTTTAGTTAGTATGGCTGTGATGAATATGAGCAGAAGACTTCCTTTTTGGAGGCATATGAGCAGAGCTGACAGTGGAACTATTTGTTTAGTAAACATCTTTCTTTCAAAGGGATCTGTAATTCCTACAAAAATAAAATCTAGGCAAAGGATTTGAAGTATTTCCCACGGAAGTAACCTTTTCTTTCAGTTTCACCAGGGTTTGATCAAGTTCAAAGGGCAAAGGGATTTTACAGAGAGGCTTTTGGTGATACCAGACAATATCACTGAAGCAAACAAATGACTGTGAGCTGCTTGTTCACTATAAAGTCCTGTGTAGCCAACTCAACGTGAGATCCACATGTGTAGATGTTTCCTAATATGTAATATGTTACATAAACTCAATAGTTTTTACAAGAAGCAGTGTATAAAAATATTATTGAATGTATCTGAGCTATAAATAGAATTTCCAAATGCATTTGTTTTTCTCAAAATATGTAATAACGTATCAGGGGCTTTGCATAGCAAAGTAATAGGATAATTTAATGACAACAGGTGTTAAGTTCATATACTAATTCAGCAATGAAGACTATGAAAAGTTTGATAATGCTGTAAATCTAGCATTTTTTTCTACTTTGATTCAAAAGAGCATCTTTTTGTTTCTTTTTTTTCAGAGACATCATATTGTCCTAAATCCATTTCAAAAATTAAGGAGGTTTTTATTTGTCCTGTGGTTTGTTTTTATTTTCCAGTGATTTCTGCAGGCACAAAAATGAGTAGTGGGGCACTTACCCTTGGTCTAAAGCAATAGCACTGTTTTTCTTCAGGCTCTGTGAAGAAATGAATTCTTGGATTTTTTTATATATGTATGATCTTTACTTTTAATATTTGCTTCATCATTCTTTGCATCTGAAGTTGGTTTAAGGGTTTGAAAAGTGTGAAAAGGCCTATCTCTATATATTGATTTCATAAAAAAACCCAACTCTAAAAGCTTTTATGTTGTGAGATGAGAATCAAATTTACCTAAACCAAACCTTTTGAGAACCTAGATCATCATATACTAATAGCTGGCTCAGAGAACAGTTCCTGTCTCATTTGTGATATCTGACATCAGTATACAGATTTCTCATTATATGCAATTCTGTGTAGGCAAATTGCTGAGAAAGGAAACTCATCCTGATTGGGAAAGGTTTGTTTTTAATTTGTCTCTTAATGCAAATAAGCAACAGCAAATGAGGAGCAGCAGCCAGCTAGTTCTTTGTGGACTGTATCTAAGGAACTTTTAGTTTAAATAGCATAAAATATAAGATTTTCTCCTCCCAGAGTTTCAGAGGAAAAAAAAGTAACAGTCAGACTTATAACAGTTTTCCAGCAACTTGCTCCTTTTTTTCTGCAACAAAAACAGTCTTTTAAGCACATCACTAGTGTTTGTGTACTGAGATGTTTTTGTTTCTAGGACTTTTTTTATTTGTATGACCTCATAATTTTTCTTTACAAAATCCTTCCAATTTTGTATTTGAGAAAGACTAACAAATGGTGAGTCCAAGTTGGCGTGAAAAGCAGGAAACTTAGATTTTTCACCTCATAATTGCCAAGAACATGATTAGTACTGTGAGCCATGAAGAATGCCTAGGTTGGAGGCTTGTATTGGTATAGCTGCTAAAAGGGAATGGAACAGAAGTTACCCTATTTGTTTTCTCTCCTAAACATCCTTTTTTCCCCCCTGAATACAAGCTATTTTAGAAAATAAACAATGCAGTGTAAACCGCTTCAGTTACAATGACTGTTACAAATTAAAATAAGCTTTTTGTTTATATGGCAATATATTGTTACCATTGCTTTGTCCAAAATAAGAGGCAAAATTAATTCTTATTCTCCCCTCCAAAGGGAGGCATTTTTCAGTATTAGAGTATTATAAGACTATTTTTAATATCATGTATGAAATTATTTGAATAAAATTTATTAAAAATTGTATAAGAGTGAATAAATAAAAACAATAAGTCACCTGGTAAGTACTTAGCCATAAAATAAGTCCTTTACAAAAACTGCAGGTGTTAGCAACGATATTTCTTTTAATGTGTCCCTAAATTGAATAATATTCAACCATTTAAATCACAATATAAATATTCATTTTATATTTCAGAAAATATCTTGCACCAAAATACACTTCTGAGTTTATCTCCAGAAAATTAATGCATGGTTCTCAAGTGTTGTTGGAATTAGAGATGGACATGCTATATAGCATACTAGGCTCTCAGTCAATTCATATTCTATGCTGTTTCATTTCTCTAGAGATGAAATAGTTCTCTGAATTATAAAACGTGTTAGTTAATTATTCAGTTACAGCATTTACTAGCTGCAGAATGCAGTTCTTATGCAAGTCCTGAAAACACAGGATTGATAAAAATGTTTCATATTATAGTTTTAGTCTAATTAATAGAAAAGAGCAAACACAGCAGTAAAACGACAGAAATGCAACAATAAATATATGATATGGTTTTGAGGATTTGAATGTGAGACTTTAAATTATACAAATGTGGAAGCACCGAAGGAACGAGACTTTGTCCTGTTATTTTAGGGCTTTTAAGGAAATATAGAAAGAGGAAATGATTCAGGGCAGCATATGACGTAATATATTCTATTTTTATTCTTTAAAGTTCAAAGGGTTTGTAGTTGTGAAAAGTACATATGCAAAAGCTACAACTACATAAAAAATATATTCTCATCTGATTTTAGGTTAAATTGTGTTCACAGCACAGCTCAAGGAAGGAATTTAATCTTCCAGGTCACAAAATTACTATTATGTCTTTGTTACTCTAGTGCTTACCTGTTCTAATGGAACATATAAAATATGTTTGCTAGAGGATATAATAGATTTTGCCTTTGATTTTGTTCTATCCCTTAAGCATTATTTTGTGATATGCTATGTACTTTTGATATTATGTGTGTTAATGTCTTCTTTCTTACCCTTGTCTATTTTTCTGTCATGCTTCCACTGCATTTTCCTGCTGAGAGGTGGAATATCATGCTGTGTTCAAGATTAATGATGAAATCTTTGCTCGAAATTATTCGTTTGTTCCAGGTGTAAAGTACTGCCCCCTTCTGTACACAGAGCTGTGTACAAGTTGTCATATGCTGGTATTGTGTTAAAGGGGCAGGCTGGGGGAGTAAGGCTTTTGTTCTTGTTTCAGAGAGGTGACATTGGCAAGAACTAGAAATTCCAAAGACTGTTTAACATTTTGTGTGTAGATTTGTGTGTGTATTTCTAATCCTCTTTGGAAAAGTAATTGAAGATTTCCTGCTAATCTTCCATGGGTATATCCTTAAGGAAGAACAAAAAGCAGTTTTTTAAGGAGAAAGCATGTACCCGTAAATTAAAAAAATAGAGCATGAGCATAAATATATTCTTCTGATGAATTGATGCTTACAGGATATGACGGCTAGAGACTTGCTACAGCAAAGGTATACTCTTCCTAATGGAGACACTGCTTGGAGACCCTCGCCACTTGTTACTGCAGCTCTGGAAGGAAAGCTTGTTATTCTTGATGGCATTCATCGAATTAACCCTGGCACTCTAGCTGTACTTCAAAGGTCAGGATGTGAGCACAGCTAAGTTGGGTGCATGTGATATGTTTGTTGAGTGCATACATGCTGAGACGTTACGTTCTTCTGGTGAATATGGCTTTATAACTTAAAGAATATTGTAAAGATCAAGCTGAGTGTTAAAGTTTCGTAGAATATGTAAAGCTCATTTTTTTACATAATTAAAAGCAGAAGCAATTATTTCATTTTTTATAAGTCTACAATAATACAGGAAATTTAAGTCTGTTTCAACTATGGAATGTAAGTCTGAATTTTTGAATGAGATAGGTTTTACTCTAAAATTATGAAATCTAAAAATTAGTAATATTTGCACAGTGATCTGAACATGCAAGATGTCAAAAAAATTTTAATACTTTGAGTGCATTCTGCTTCTAAATAATATGTGATCATTACAATTATATGTAAAAGTATACTTTATATTGATTGCAAAGAACTATTTCTAAACATTATTCCATAATTCAATAAAAAAATTAGTTAAACTTTGGAGAATAGAAACAGTAATAGCAAATACTATGTTAATAATAATCTATAATGTCAGGTCAATTTTTTCTGCTGTTTCATATGCCTGCATCATATACTACCTTTTGTAAATGTAAAGGACATCTTGAGCTTTAAAACAGGTTGTAGCAAAAACATTTTGTGCTTTCTGTTATTATATATATATGCAGAAGGGCAGAAGAGAGAATTCTACTTGCCTGTGTTTTTGCTTTGTCATCAGTTTAGCTTTTCCATTATGATTTTTTCTTCTGACGTGTGCATGTGTTATAGCTAATCAACTTCTGCCTACGAAAAAGTAAAAGCTAGGTCTGTATGTATGTTAATCATTAAAGCCAGCTGAAAGATATCTCTTAAAGAAACAAAAGAAAAGTATATTACTTGGTACAAGCATAACAAAGCAGCTGTTTCATTCCATTTATGCACACTACACTGGTAAGAAGGATGGTTTTTATTTTTTGCATTCTTACCATTTCTGTTTAAACTAAGTTGACTTAGTGCTAAAACTTACGCATGTTATTTTACCTCCATGTGTGGATGCATCTGAAGTTGTTATAACTTTTTCTTTTTCTGTGGCCCATATTGACTGAGATAGCTTTTAAAAAAACACGTGGAGTTATAGATATTTTAAAAATTAATCAGTGGCTAACTAGAGCTTATTCTTTATTTTCAGACTAGTACATGACAGAGAACTGACTCTGTATGACGGCACCAGATTGTTAAGGAAAGATAGATATCAAAACTTAAAAGAAGAATTACAGCTCTCTGATGAAAAACTGCGCGAAAGGTAAAGTATCAGCTACAACTATGGAAGCAAACAGAATTTCATTTTTTTCATTTTTTTAATAAAAAACTGCAAAATACTTTTCTATTGAATAGATACCTTCTAATCACTGGGAGAAACATCTTTTAAACATCAGGTTCCTTGTGAGCTCTATTTCTTTTTGTGACATGGGAAAATCATATCCTGTTTAGAATGCTTGAACTAGAAGGAAAACATTCAATATCCTTTCAGAGAAGCAGTTAGAAATTGAAGAGAAATTTTAAGTGCATACAAAAATAGATATAAAGCTATATGATATTTAGTTTTTGTAACATTTTATTAAAAGCCTTGGAAAATAAAACTAAGTTGAAATTAAATACTACTTGTTACATTCTTTTGCCTCATTAGCTAGAAAGGTGGTATTTAATTTACAACTAATATGGGGCAGGAAATCCTAAGGATGGGTTGGGACCCATTATGCTTATTCTTTTTGTTCCTTCATTTCCACTTGTCTGCCGGAAACATTTCACAGATAGAAATGTTTTCTAGTCCTCTGAGGCCATATTTGATGCATAGTCAAACACTGCTGACCAATTCTAGTTTATGTTGAGAGTATGTCAAAACAAATGCAGTCTAATATTCAGTAATATATAAGGAGCTAAACATATTGTGATTCTGAAATGGATCTACCATCTGAAAAAACAATTGAAGTTTTATGTCATATGTCCGTACTCATATTAATGCTGCATGCTGTGTGTGTGCCCACTATGAAGAGGCCTCATTGGTTATAGTTCATGATGTACTACTCAATTTCTCTCAATTATCTCACTGAATCTGATTTTTTTCTTTGACCTCCTTTATAGTCCTCCCTTTTCTTTTACTAGTTGTTTTTTTATTTCTGGTTCACTTTGTGATCAAAATACTGTGGGGTTTAAAAAAAAAAAAGGACCAAAAAATGCACTACAAAACCAACCAAAAAACCAAACTTCATTTTAAGCCTTCTACTTTTTTGTAGGTATGTAAGCCTACTTGTTGCAAATTCTATCCACTCTGCTGAGACAATACACTTAGCTAGATGGTCATTTCCTGCATTTGTTTTATTTGAGTGAAGAACTGTACATCAGGGAAGTGTTCTGTTTATTGGGACTTTAAGCATAGACTTTGAAAGAGCGGTAAAAAAGCTCCAAGGGCCCATCTAGGTTGGTATCCCAACTTTGCGGTGGACTCTGTACTTCCAAATATATCTATTGTGTAAGGCTCCTCCCTGCTTCATGTTCATGGTCTTGTCCAAGGTGCTTTCAGGCAGAATGGCAGTAGTTGTACTGTTTTGCTTACTGCCTAGGACTCTTTATTTCATTGCCAATATATTCCAAAAACCTAGACAATGAATCACACATTCATCTTCAGTACTGCCCCTCTTACTGGATCAAATGTCTTTCACAAGAATAGAGCTTTATATCTGGATTCTGCGTCTCCGTTATAACTGTGGCTGTTTTGGCAATGGACTCCCTTTAACCTTCATTAGCTGTTAAATCATGAGAACTGTCTAGGCTATCTTCTTCAATCATTGTTCTGCAGACCATTCTTACTGTGTCACCTCTGAATCTACTTTCCTTTCTTTCAGTCTCATTGAGTAACCTGATGGTTCCACTGTTCTGTTCATTGATAGTTGTGCATTTGTGCATTGGTTTTGGCTATTTTGGAGGCTCCATAAGTCTTTTTTTTTTGGGGGGGAGGGTTTTCCTTGAAAGGCTGTCTCTCCTTCAGATTGCAATGTACTGCTTTTACTTAACCACTTTGATATTTTGCAACATAGTGTTTTGTGAGTTGCTAAACTCTTAGTTATCTATTTGACTGACAGTGAGCTCTCGCTCTAATCCATAAGTGAGAGGTGTCTGCTGTATTAGGCAGGAATGAATTTCTGATTAGGACTTGGTCTTAAAAACAGACAGATACCCCACTGTTTAGGCATGCTTGCATCTGGAAGCTTGGTGTGACCATTTAGCTCCATCTTGGCTATAGATGAAAATTCTTCATCCTGAATTATCTGAAGTCCATTTTGCTGAGAATCCTATCCTTCTCCTAGGTGAAACATTCAATCTGCTCTTGTTTTCTCTACTGACTTACTCAAAACCAGGCTAAAGTAATGCAAACGTAACTACTTCCTTGGTTTTGGCTATGGGCTTGTTTGACAACACTGGACAACTCCTCTCTACAGAGGGGCACTGTTCTCATGAGCCCTTGAGAAACTGAAGGTGTTCTAGGACTTCATCCTGGTTTTGGTGCCTTCCATATTCTGTAAACATCACTACCTTTCACTGGCTCCAGGATGTGAGTCAGTAGTTGACATCTTTGATTCCAGAACTGTATTCTTCCTTGCTACTCATCCTTTTCAGCAGTAGTTATCTGTCCCTGCAAGCTTCAGTACATCCCAGTGTTGCAGAATGCTGCAGAATTAACCCTTCTCTTCAGGCACCTTCTCATCAAATGCTATCTGAGGTACTGACAGCTGATTTAATCACAGACTTTATTCATGGTGGTGCTAACCATCCCTTCTTTGCCTGCAACGTATTGCCTTGTGGAGAAGTGACACAGAGTGTGTTGTACCATGAATTTATTAGCAGATTGGCTGGACAAATTCTTACCTGATTGCAATTGGGAGATGCTTTCTATATTGATGAGAAACATCTCTCTTGCTGCGTGTCACTGACTGTGGCCAGTGATGTTAGCTGTATTTCTGATGTTAGAGTAAGATGAAAAGACAGCTTTACTTACCCTGATTTACTAGATTTGACTAAAGTAATTTCAGTGCAATTGCTCGTTGCCAGGTCAGTGGAATTTATGATGTCATTCCCAGTTTGGACTGAATTTGCAATATTTGAGTGACATATTAAGTCTACTGGTAATTTTCCAATTAGGGAGTTCCTGTGTAAAGTGGTTTCAAGTTTTGTTTGAATCAGAGGATTATTCTGACTTCTTTTTTTTTTGCAAGTCCCACTCATTCAGCCTCAATTGTCATTTGTATATTGGGAATCAATATGGTACAAAGGATACATATTATCTACCTGATATCATGTGCTAATGTAGTTCTTAAGAGAAACAGAGGAAGAGGAAGAAACATACTGAAAGGCACATCAGTGATTCACTGGAAGTGCATTCAGCTCAGTTCTGCTGTGCCTGAGTGTTCTTGATTGTAGTGACTATTTGTAATATAGTTTCCAGTGTCTTTCTTCTGTGCTACTTCTGATTGTTCATAAATGCAAAATAACTCGTTGTTACTCTCTGTTCCCTTAATTTAAGAGTCACTAGTGACATGGCCAGATGCTGTTGTAGGTTACCTAAATACAAATATGTCTCTCATAGTGGAAAAGAAAAATGGATAATGCTTTATAGTAGACTACTTTGTGAATGGAATTTTAAAACAGAATTTCCATCTAAATCTGTTTTAGAGAGAAGGTGTACCATTCCTAACCAATGATCAAAAGTTCTGTAAACACTTTTTTTAGTCTCTGTTTGTAAAAGGATTTGACACATCTAAAGATTTTCCCCATTTTTAAGGAGATAAAAAATTGTGATACTAATGGAGATGTTTTAGGAGACTCCTTCTTCAGATGAGCAAGACACATTTTGGACTAGGCTTTCGTGTTCCTGTACGAAAATGCTTGATATTAAAAAAATAATATTTTCCTACGTTTTTAGTGCCTTTAATTTTTAGTGCTTGAATAGTCAGAATACTCATCTGTGTAGTAGAAGAGAAAGAGAAGAGGGTCAAGTGTTTGTTGATTTTTTTTTTTACTAAAGGGGTGGTATTTCAGATCACACTATGCTCTAAAAAAATCGTTGAGTTATATGTTCACTATTATTTCATTACATTTCTACATCTGTATAAAAATTACCATTTTTCTAAGAAGAGCTTGAGACTGGTGAGTGCAATAGCTCTCTCAGGACTGACAAGTGCAAGCAATATGTTGCTCTTGCCCTTGCCCTTGATTTTGGGATACTCCTTGGCCTGCTGAAAGCCTGTAAGCTACAAGGTAACTAATACTGGCCACACTGTCATTTTTCCTCTATTTTTTGTTAGGCTAGTTTGGCTGTGAAGTTAGCAAACATAGTAAGATAACATTCTTTCATTTGAGGAGACTAAGAATTCTTGTTTATGAGTTTAAAGAGAAGAAAAAAAAGCAGCCCTTGAGAAAGTGACAGATGGTCCTTCAAGATATTTTACATAGAAGGAAATTATAGATGCTGATACCTTATTCATTTCCCCAACCAGGTTCAGAGATTAAGAGAAAGTGTGTTCAGGTACTGTGCATATCCAAGATTTCTGCAATAGAATTTCTTCTCTAGTCATCCATTACGTCACCAAGACAGATATTGTAAAGATAGCACACAGCCTTTGCAAGACAAGCAGTGAAGTGTTTATCTCATGGTGAAGTATTTTAACCTGTTTGTGTGGATATACCCCCCAGAACATGCGCACACACACACGCGGATGTGAAGTCCTTGTTGTGGTGAGCAGAAAGGCAGCTATTATAGGAAAATTCAGAAGAAGGTATGTAATAGGATAGTTCAGAAGCTAAAAGAAGTCACTCATAATTCATGGATGGTTTTAATGCCTTGCAGACAGTGAATTATTTTCCATGCAATTAGGTTGAAAGGGAACACACAGTAGACGAGGCAAATATGAAGTGTGGCAGGGAGTGACTTTATCAAGCAATAGAATTTTTAATTGCTTACATTTTTTAGCTTTTACTTCATTTGTTGTTAAGGGGTTTGGTTTTTTCCCAGTTTAGTGAATTTTAAGATAAAGTAATTTGGTAATTTTAGACTGCGGTGAAATTTAAGAAATACAGCAAGAAAGTAACAATAGGTAATTTTGGTCCTAGTATTATAACAATTCCCAACTCATAAAAATTGATAGAAAATGCGATCTATTAAATCATTTTACAGGAAGAGACAAACAAAAATAGTTTGGTTTTGCACAGTGGCATTAGAAATGCCATTCTGCATTGTATTTCTTTTTTTTCTGAGAAACTTCAATTGCTCGAAACCATGTGTCAATAACAAGAAAATCTTCCCCTAAAATCGCCCACACTGTGTTCTGATCTGCCTCTCGAGAGCAGTGGTGGTAATCCTTGGTTGGAATTAGACAGTAATGTCAAAAGAAGGACACTCATTTTATTAGGAGAGTGCTCTGCTGCCTGTGTTGTCAATAAATATTTGATAGAGAGAAGGATAGAGACTCTTTGCATGAATCAATTAACACCAAATCTTCCCACTGTGTTTGAGGCTCATTAATTAAAAGATGCCAGGTTTTTAACAAGATACACTTACTTGGCCTTCATTTGCAAAAAACACTAGATTTCCTGTCATGTCAAAGATTTCTTTTCTATAAAGTACAACTCCACATAGGAACTCTCCATATTATATTCCTTTAGAGTCTTGATCTATAATATGATGGAATAACTTTGAAGCTCTTCAGTTGTGCTGATGGAAGCTTTCAGAGAACTGCAGGATTGAGTAATTTGTGGCATTTGTTTTAATAATACACTTAGCTTGATATTTTCAACATTGCAAACGTCAGTCCAAACAATAGGCTTTTGAAGTAGCCAAATAGTTTTATTCATGTTTACAAACTGGATGCCTACAACAGTGATGTCGTGATATGTCCAAGTCTAGAGATTAGTCAGTGAATTTAGCTGATATCACCAAATTAGCTTGCTCTGACTTTGCATCTATTCTCCTCCCACTTCTTTCTATGCTTTTCTTGGCTGTCCCCATGGTGCCCCTTGAGTTTGACAGTGACAAGGAGGTGATACAAAAGAAATGTGATTCCTTTACCAGGAAAGTTGACTACTTCTTGTGTTCTCTTATGGTATTGCAGAAGGGCTAGAATTTGATGGATTTCTGGAGGAGAGTTGTTTTTCTTCCTAGTAATGTAGAGAAAGGCAAGTCTGTAAGTATATGTATTTATCCTATCTAGGAAATGTTTTCTTCTATAATAAGGTTGGCTACTGTTCCCTGACCTTTTTTTATGCTTAGTGACATTCCCATTGGTTCCTCTTTCATGTGATGTTTTCAGACATCTATTTCTATTTTTATCAATCAGGGAGTAGCTTCTAGGCTTATGACTTTCAGCTGAGAATAACTCATGCTACTGCCTTAGTTTGCTTTGATACAGGAGACTGCTGTGACTGCCCTGTTGTATCACAGGTTTATTGTTGTGACGAACAGCCAACTATGCAGTAGATTTGTTGATCTATGTCTTCAGTAATTTATAAAGAAAATGACACGGTAACAGCAATATAAGTTGTCTAATTAAATGTCTCTTGCTTTTTCCAAACGAGCATCTATTTTAATAAAAGTACTGTAAAATTAGTTGTTGAAAACAGGCCCTCCTCGCACAATTTGACTGGCTTTTGTATCTGACTTGTTATTCTATTATTTCTGCTGCTTCTAGAGATCATGCACTTGTGCCGATTGATGAGTACCAATGAATGTCCAGTCAGAGGAGGTGAAAATATTACATAAATAAAGAATAAAAAAGGTGTGAAGAAGACAAAGATACCAAAATCAAAGGCAGTGGTTTTTTAGTGCCCTAACACATCTAAAAGTTGTATATTTAAGTTTGTGTTGTAAGCTCCCGTTATCTTCATTAGGTGACTATTAGTCACCTAATCATGCAGTGAGAACTGAGGAACACTGGCTGAAGCTAGCGGGTCAGTTCCATAAAGATTTAAAAAACAATAGTAATAATGTTGTCATATGTTGTCACAGGCAGTTGTGGAGGCAGATAGGATGAAGAAGTTCAGAAGGGTGTTAGACAAATTTGTGGGTAAACGGACATTAAAGCAAATAGATATCTACCCTCTGATATCCTTGAAGATATGGTTGTAGGTGCTAGGCAAGTATGAGGAGGGTAGACTACTGGTAGTGGCTAGACTTCTGTGCTTTCCCCAAGGAGTATCTCCAGCTGTTGTAATGAGGGATGGTACATGTAGTTGGATGGGTAGATTTAAGGATGCAGGACAGCAATTCTTAAGTTCTTGTAAGTCATGATCTGTCTTTTGAGAGACCTGCCTCCTCATGCTGACTCTAAAATGAGCCAGGGGTGAGGTGATCGGTTTGGTCTTTGAAGCATAACTTTCAGGAGTATTATAAAGTTAGGGATATTAATCTCATGCTAAGAGTCTAGATGATCTTCCAAGGGCCACAAAGAGCATCTGTAAGGGGAATACTCCTAGACTGTTACTAAATTCATCTTTTCATGGTATCTAGGCCAGTCTCTACAGTGTCATCCTTTCTGTCAGTCTAATTGAGTACAAGAAGTTACTCATTACTGCAGCTCTGGTAGGTCTTGTTTTCTCCCTGTGAGACATCCTGCTTTAGGTAAAGCACTTGAAAAAGTCCATCAAATGAGTGAGATGTGTCCATTTCAGATATACAGCACAGTAGACTGTAGCTTAGTTGGGTACCCTTCTGAACATAAAAAGATGCGTAAATTTTTTTAAATTGCAAGTCCCATTATGCAGCCTTTTTTTTTTTAACAAAGTTGCATTGCAAATGATCTGAATATACTGTTATATGATTCAGTACAATAACTTATCTCTTTTTCATCTGTTGTAAAATTTAAATTTGATATTCACTGCTTAAGCCAGGTAATGCATTTTTAAACTCTTTTTTCTTTTTTTGTAGGTCTACCTTTCCTATCCATCCTTCTTTCAGAATAGTGGTCTTAGCAGAACCTCCTGTCATTGGAAGTAGTACCCAACAATGGCTGGGTCCAGAGTTTTTGACACTGTTTCTTTTTCATAATGTTCGATCTTTAAGCAAGAGTGAAGAAATTGAAGTTATTAAAAAAATGGTAAATATATTCAGTATTTTAGGCACTTACTGACTACCACTTACTGAACAGGTTTATTTGCTACATAAAGAAATATCTTGCTATTTCACTGTAGCATAAATGAGATACTTTTCACATCTTATCAAAGCAACGTATCTGCTTTTCTTTTAATGGTATTATTCTTATTGTGATATTAAATGATACTGTAATAAGAAAGTAGTCTTCGTCACAAAGCAACTGTGACAACTGTGTGCTCATTGCATCTGAGTATAGCTGTATGTGGAACTTGCATATCTTGCAGTATGATTAATGCCGTTTTTCTTTCAGATTCCCAATGTGCCCAGTGTTGCTGTGGAGCGGTTGTTGTCATTAACGCACAAGCTTCGAGAGACAAATGATGCCACAGTGAGCCCTTTTTCTTTTTTTTTTTTCTTCTCCTTAAATTTACTATCTCCTGCTATGACTGTTTTAGCAAAGGCTGGGTATAACATGCTAAGCTATAGTGTTATTTCAAGGGTCAACTGAGTGGAAAACCAGCCCCAGAAAATTATTGCTGGCAATTACTGTACTGCATAATCTAAACTTTTTTGATTTATGATGTACATATTTGGAGTCTGCATAAGTAAAGCTTTTAGGAATTTACTTGAATTCCAGGGAATCAGGAAGAACAGTACACATGTTGTCAGTGAGTTTAGATATGTGACTCACAGTGAAACATGGTGAGATGCCTTTTGAATAGGTATGTGCATTCAAATACATTTTGATTACTTCACTTTAGTAGTTGGAAATTTGATAGATGACATTGTTGAGGCTTTTTGGGCAATAGGAGCTACCTGGACATTATAAATGCCCGTGGGCAGCAGTAGAGATTCAGGAAAGGGAAAGCTCCAGAACTCCTGGCTGTGTTACTGCTATAGGCTATTTATTAAAGACAACATGTCAAGAAAAATAAGTTCTGCTGACAAAGTGACCACAAAATTCCTTAAAAAGATACAGCTAAGTCATAGTGAAAAGAAAAAGAAATTATTGCTATGGCAACTAAAACGCTGCATGTTTTTGATGTAACTAAAATGTAAAACATTTTTACTGGAGTCCAGGAGTTTAACTGGTATGGAAATTCATTGTCTTTAGTTTTTATGATTTTAACTTCGTTAATAGTTTTTACAGTCTTACTATTTAAGAAGCTGAAAGAGGCTGTTATACTCTTTTGAGCTTAAAAAAAGTAAGTGAAAAGGTAGACGTTTAAGTACACTGTTGGGACAGAGTTGTTATTATTATCTATTTAGCTTCCTATATCTAATGTATATGTGTATTGTTTTTGGCATACTTGGACACATACCATGCCTAAACAGAGCATTACAAAAATCCTTTCCAAATATGGACTTGTGGTTATCTGTAGAATTGTGAAATACCTAAACGAATTATATGATGTTGGCTAAGAAGTGAGTCACAGTATGGTTCGAGGGAGGATTCTTGTGATCAGCAGTGACATAAGACATGTCGAGAATAGCACACCTGTGCAGAGAGCTGAAATGTGTGCCTTATGTATGTTAGGCTATTTATAGAGTTGTCTAAATAAATAAATCTCTGCCAGAGATAATCCTGAAATATTAACCCTTGTTTAGAGCGATTTTGTTAAAAATAGAGTACCTGTAGACTGTTCACTCTGTAGGTGTTGTCTGCGTCGTTGTAATTGTTTGCTTGATTTACAAGAGAATCTGGAGACCACAATCAAGATCCTGTTGAATTAGATGTCTCATAGGTATATATTACAAAGACTGTCACTAACCCAATTTTGAGTTTATGGTTGTTCAATTTAAAAAATACCAAACCATAAAAGAAAGGAGGAAATTTTCTTACCAAAATTTTAACTACCAGTTGCAAGTATCCAAAAGACGTGATGCAGCTTTTCCTCAGTGGTCCGTCCTGTTCCTCCGTGCTTATTTATTTCAGTGCAGGATCTGAACCTATATATTATTTAGAATTTATATGCCCACGTCCCTACAGATTGGACTTAATCAAGGTGGCATGACATATGAAATACACTACCTCATTTCATATGCCCAGCTGCTTTTCTCCATCAGTGCAGTCTCATAGGTTGTGATTTATTGCCTATCTGCCAAAACTTTCTCTGCTTAGGAATTGTTTAAGATACTTTTGTTTAAGATACTTTTGTGAAGAGAGTATGATCTCCAAAGGCAGTGAGAGTTCTGGCTAGTAAGTAGGGATAGCAAGGATACAGCACTTGCTCCTCTCCCTTGCCCTTGCTTCATGCTTGGCTGAGCAGGTCTTGAAATAACACATGAAATGCCATCATTTATATCACAGTCTCCACAGTGCTGGGTGGTGAACTATGATTGTTCAGAAGATGCTTCACAATTTTCTATCAGTGAAAACAGGAGGAGGAGTAGTAATCTTTGCAGTTAGCTCAGTCTAAAGAATTTTTGCTCATTGCTCAGACCTATTGTTCTTTGCTTTCTCATAATTTGAGAGAAGTTTTATAGAATTTCATAGAACTGATTTTTTTTTTTATATAAATACCTTTTTGTTAATATGGTAGTTTTTCAGGGGAAAGAATTGGGTTAAGGCATTTCTCATGCTCAAAAATTAATAAGGGGAGTTAAATAGGCTCTGAACTTCTTGAAATGTTGCTTTTCTCTATTTTTTCCTCTGGATGTCAAATATCAAGACTTTTTTTTCCAATTGAAACCGCAGTGTATATTAAGGTAATTTTGATGCAGTTAGAAATCATGTATATGAACCCAAATGAAACATTTTGAAATTATCTAATTAAAATATTTCACTTGACCCAGTCAAAGCATGGCGTGACTTATCAGATCATGCTCATTGTTGTGTGTTTCCTGCTAAAATAAGGAACCTGTTTGTATTAGATACCTTCATCCGGCAGATATAATTATAGAATGATTTCTTTCTCGGTCTTTATATCTTTCTTTAAATACATCGTCACTTGTTTTGAGGTTCTGTTTGTTTGTTTTTTAAATTTTACTCTGTGTGTTTGAGATCTGTCTTCTCAAGCGTTGAATAATTTCTGTAAATCTTTGCTGAATCAGGTCCAGTTTTTAGCATTTATTTTAACATGTGGACAACAGAAAAGGACACAGTGTTCCAGTAATGGCCCGCCCAGAAGGCATGTGCAGAGGTGATACAATCTCCTTACTGCTGCCCAGCGTTGTCTTGTTTATACGTCCAAGAATCTGCCAGACCCTTTTTCCAGAGCATTACATACTGGAGCTCATGTTCAGTTTGTGAAAAGCAGACGAGTTTTTAGCACATTGATCCTAACCTCCTTGTTATTGTTAATATTGTTTAGGGTTAGGATTTATATTGCACATAAAATTCAGTTCACAGCACATTTTTCTTCCTGTTGCTTACCAAGTGAAATCATAAGGCTAATCTTTTGATGACATAATGATTTCCATGACAGTGACTTATTGCAAAAAATACAGAATTACAAGCTTGCCCATTAAAAAGCAGAAGTTGCTGTAGAAGGCACAAAGAATCTATGAATTAGGAGAAAAATTGAAATAATTCCTTTTGGTTTATGTTTTTCTCCTGACTTGTTTGATTTAAATCCTTCACACAGATCAAGTAATTAAACTATCTTGTATTTTTTGACAGGCACAGTCACTGGCTTCATTTTTATCTACTCGACAACTATTGCGAATTTGTCGTCGACTGTCACAACATCCAGATGAAAGCCTTTATGATGCTGTTAATAAAGCCTGCCTTTCCAGGTAGGACTGCTAGTTTAGGTGGAAGTTCAAGAGCTTCTTGGTCAGTTGCTAACATTCAAGATAGCTTTTAATGCATTTTAATGGATACTACAATTGCTGTCTTGTTCCTTGAAGTCTGTAATTTCTTTAAAAATATTTCTGTGATATTCTCAAACCTAGAAGGTAAGTAGAAAGGACTTTGTAGTCTTTCTCATCTTTATGAAGATACTTCATTACATTATATAAATAGGTTACCATTATCACATTACTTCACTGTTTCAAAACACTCGAAGCAGAACCATATTAATGTCTAGGATAACTGATGTTTTGTGGAGAGTTGGTTTCAGTTCTAAAAGCTGTATCTGGAAAAGCTAGGAACATCTAGAGTTTTGTTGGTTTTGGTTTTTCTTTTGTGGCCTTTGGTTTGCTTGCATTTTGGTGGATTTTTTGGTGGTTTTTTTTTTTCCCCGTTGTCAAAAGAAAACAAATTATTATTATCAAAAGGTCTGGAAAACTGAAAGGGCCTGGTTCTGAACACCTCAGAGCTCACTCTTTCTCTTTGGAACCTGAGGTCCAAGTCAACTGAATCAAGAGAAAAGGTATTTCTGAAAAAACATTAGTTCTGCTGTAGCTCTTACTGGCAGCAGAATGAGGACATTACATGCCTCCAGTCCTGATCCATCCCACATTACAAATATTGAAATAAATGATAACACTGAAGCCTTTCAAAATAAGCGCTCAGCCACAAATGTGGTTCATTGCCTATGAATGAAGCTCATTTCCTCTCCTTAGGGATATGTGAAATGTGCAAGATTGTTTGGGTGTGAAAGGAATAGATATTTGGGGTTTGGACTTGCAGGTAAATTGTCAGATTTAATCTTTAGATTACAGAAAGTGTTGGAAACTTTAAAAAGAAAAACACTTAAAATACAACATCCCCATTATTTCTCTTGTTTTAGGTTTTTACCAAACCTCGCTAGATCAGCTTTACATAAAAATCTTCAGGATTCTGGTATTGAAATGAGTCCAGATAACACAAAGAAACTGGAGGAAAAGGATTACACATGTAAGCTTGTGCTGTCTTCTTTCCTGCTCTTCATGAATGTTACTTAGATTGTTGAACATATAAAGGTGACTTTGTTCTGTGGAATGCATTTCTGCTCTCAATATGTTGATACTTTTGTATTGTCTGCTGTATTCCCAGCTCATGGAATTTTGTTCTCCATCATATTTGTGTTCCTCAGTCTAGAAGATCCATTGTCTCAGGCTTTCTAATACTGCTTTTTCTTTTCTTTTTGTCACTGATAGCTAGTCTTCTGTACAGTTACAACCTTGGTTTGATCTTAATATTTCTCTGTTCTGTTTTTTTATCATTGCTTCTTTCTCTCCCATGTTAAAATCTACCTTTTTCTGATTGAGACTCTTGTTATTTTGTGTTATGATTTGCTTTCATTCTGGCACATGTTTCTTTGTTAGCTTCTCTTCTTTTTATTCTCTTTAAATTGTTGTGGTTGTTACATGTCACCTTTATCGAGCAGATCTTTGTTTCTTTAGCTCATCCAACTTGTATTCATTTGTAGTAACCTTCAGGGCTATGCATGTATTTCTGCTTCTGCCATTTTTCTCCTTTCTCATTGATGTATGACCCCCTTCTATCTTTTGATGTCTTTTGTCAGGCAGCACACTGTAATTTGCCATTTTCCATTCACTAAATGTTTCCTTTACTCTGCTTCACCAACGTTACCTCTGCTCTCATTCTTCTGTGATGTATTTGACTTCTGTGTTTTTACTGTTAGGTCTTTGCAATAGTAAACACATATTTGGTTTTAATTCCTGTGGATTCTAGTTCTATAGACTTATTTGTGTGTGTGTTATATAAAAGTACATATGTAAATGCAGAGATATTTTAATGTATAAATTAAAGTTTCTGTTATGTACAGTATAATATATATGTACAGCCATATGTACATGTATATGCATATATATGCAACCATCTATGTATTGTTATATATATTATTTGAACTGTTGCCAGTTGTGTGATGCTACCTTGAATTTTCTGTGTTTCCCTATTCCATGCCATAAAGGTGAGCAACTAAAAACATCTGTCTAGAAATTAGGCTATTTTCAGTTTTACACCATACCAGATTAGGAAATTAGTATAAAAAAAAATTATTACTGTTTTTAATGCATAGATTATTATTTACACTTAGTTGTTAGTTTCCTAAGGACAGAATTTAGGATTCTTTTGATCTAAGAAATTTTTCTAATGTACTTTTTCTCTCAGAGCTGTAGTCGAAGGTTATTTCAACTAGCACAAATTTAGCCAGTTTTCACCAAAATGATAAACGTGACATATTCTGGCATTAACCCATTTGAGCAGAAATGCGGTGCTGAAAGAGGGAATCAACAGAGGCTCTATACTGTTGTGGCAGGTTGGTTCCACCACCCACACAGCCACTTGTTCGCTCACCTTCACACCTCACTCCACAGTGGGACAGGAGGAGAGAGAAGGAAGAATGAGAGTGAGAAAACTTGTGGGTTGCAGAAATGTAGCCTAACAGTACTGGTGATATTCCAATATCACACAGTGAGAGTGTGAAATTAAACCAAGGCAGCAGTCACAACTGCTGATATTTCTTATGATACTTTTCCCCTAAGATCATTTTTTCATCACTTATTGTAATACACTTCTTTGCAGTTTGAAAGAGAATTCAAATTCATGATAATACAACCTCTTGTTAACAGATACTCTTCCAAGTGTTCTCTTTCTTCAGGCAGAAATCAGAAATTTTAACACAGCCTTGTTAAAATTTGTAAATCATTACTCATGAGTATTGGGTGTTGATTGCATGTCTCCTTAGAGGATGTTGTAAGTAACGCATTTGCTTTTTTCCTGAAAAATGTCCAGGTGAAATAAACAATGGGATTCTGAAGATAGGGGCTGTGACAATGCCAATTTATAACTCAGCTGAGAAAATGAAAGTGCCTGATGTTTTGTTTTATGAAAACGCACAAGTAAGTACAAATCTCTGACTTCTGAGTTACAAAAGTTTTTTTACGTTTGCTATACTAATGTGTATGCTCATATATATAGTAAATAACGTACTAACTAAATTTTAATGATATATTTCTGAAGTAGTTTCTTTAGGCTTAGATTTTTCTCACAGCATTTGGTGATCATTTCAGATGTGTCTTCATCCCTTTGTGAAGAGATTACAACCAACCTGTTGAACATTAATAAAATATGAACTAACAGAGTCTGAACTGAATTTTATTCAGAATTATTTGATCGGATGTTGCATTGACTGGTTTTATTTTTGTCTTGCCGCTGCTGGACTGATCCACTCTTAGAACTGGATTGTTGATTGCATCCTGAGACTGTGTTTTACGGGCCTTTTGCATAAAGTTTTACCTCCCTGTAATGGGTTGACCTTGGCTGGATGTCCAGTGCCTGCCAAGCCTCTCTATCACTCCCCCTTCTCAGTTGGACAGAGGAGAGAAAATAAGTTGGAAAATGACTCTCAGGTTGAGATAAGACATTTTACTAAAGCAGAAGTCTAAGTTTGTGCATGCACAAGTAAAGAGAAAAAACCAATAATTTTTTTCTCTACTTCCCATCAGCAAGTGATCTCTGACCACTTCCCAGGAAGCACGCGTAGTGGAAAGGCAAACATTGTAAATGACAAATGTCTCCCATTTCCTTCTCCTTTCCTTAGCTTTTATATCTGAGCTGATGTCATATGGTATGGAATATCCCTTTGGTTAGTTTGGGTCAGCTGGCCTGATTGCGTCCCCTCCCAGGATCTTGCCTATCCCCAACCTACTGATGGGGGGAATGTTGGGGACAGTGCTGATGCTGTGCCAGCTCTGCTCAGCAGTTCCCATAACACTGGTGTGTTGTCAACACCTTTCTAGGTACCAAAGCAAAGGACAGCACTGTGAGGGCTGCAATGGGAAAATGAACTCCATCTCAACCAGACCCAGTACACTCCCTTTCAACAGGATTAACATTGCATGTTTGAAAAGCAAGGGGAAGAGTAATTAGTAAATGAGTTATTAGTTAGGATTGTTAATTATTTCTTTTTAATTAGTTTTTCTTATTAATTAGTCATTAGTCTTCACTAATGACTAGGTGTTCACTAGGTTCCTAGTAGTAGTGAAGAGTAAGAGTGATTAGTGAGTGAAAGGAAAAGGAAGGGCTTTGTGACTGCAGGTTTTTTAGTTTCTGTTTCTCCCGCATCCCTTTAATAGAGGTAGGTGTACAGCAGCTTTCTTCTCCGTCTAGCGTGGGAGCCTCAAAACTGTCAGACAAGGTATCCTTCCAAAGAGACTGACCCTCTGGGTTACCTTTTACTACTGAAAGGCCACTAGGATAGTATGATCTTGTCGAAGATTTTTCATTTAGGGAGCTGGTGTGGATTTGCTTACTTTTCCTTTCCTATTCTTTTTTTCCTACCTCACTTGCAATTTCTCCGCAGAAAGACTATGCTACACAGGTATCACCTACTGAAGGTGATGACAGACCATGCAAGGGGAACAGATGACAGACTTCTTCATCTTCCCCACTAACATTTCGTGTGAGATTTTATTCTGTGTTGCCATTTCGATAAATTACATAATTTGAGCCTGTGGGAAATGAAATCCTGAGTTCTGCTAGCATTGCTTTTTCCACCTTCTTGCTTATAGCTTCAGAAAACTGTAAACAACCTGTGTTCAGATGTTGTTTAGGGAACCTCTGTTAAAAATGCTGCAGAGAATGACCTGCTCTGTATCTGTCCCTGCCCTCTAAATGCTGAAGGAAACAGCAACCAAATACCAGTCAGGACAGCTGTTCCCATTTCTAAACAAATTCTACTCTTATATTCCATTGCTAGTTTGTAGTTCGGTCATTCCAGTGCTGTAATGATCATTTAGCAAAACCTGCTGGAGAACAAATTTGATTTGAGTTTAGTGCAGTACATCTCCATTTTCTAGAAACCACAGAAACAAATTGAAACAGAGAAAAACATATGTCCTCAACCCTTTGCAGCGCTGCACAATGTAATGAAATGCATAGGTTTTTGCCTCTCTATGTTTGGTCTTGAAACAATTCATGTTCCAGTGAAATTTGATATTACTGTGGAACACTGCTGTTGGTCCTGAACAAGTGGCACAGGGATGGAAATAGTTTTTTAGGTAATACGCCAAATGCCATTTTCAGTCCAAGTGTTGGGGAACATGGGTGAATAAAGGCAAAAGGTGATACAATATTGATATGTCTACTTACAAGTCCTTTGTGTAAGTAACTAATATTAAATGTCTGCATGCTAATTTAAGTCCTAGTGCCAAATAAACCCCCAAGCAAACCAGAAAAGAAGTAGTATCAACACATAATATGTCTTGTGGCTAAGGTGCTTTGTAGAGAAACCATAATGTACACATATTTATTCAATTTAGGATTAAAAAAGAAGTCATCAGAAGGATGTATTTTGCCCTAGCAATAAGATAAAAAACGCAATCAATGTGTGTGGTAAACTGGCTTCCTAGAATTTATCCTGTGTCTGGCCAAAATTACTCTCATCAGTTATGAATGTCCAGTGTATACACATGCCAGAAAATATAATAATTTCCCTTGAAGTACTCTCATTAAATCATGAATTGAGTATTCAGTAGTCTTTTGACATGCCTGGTTAGGATTTTGTGGTATTGCACTGTATTTACAAGAGTTTCTTTCCCCACCCCCAGCCTGTGTTCTAGAGAGATTTGGAAATGTAAAATATCCTTCACATAGAAACATGAGCATTTCTGTGCTCAGAAATTACAGGAAAGCTGCTGATTTTTAATTATTTTCTTTTTTAATCAAACACTAGAGATGTGATGATAATGTGAAAAAATTTATGTTTATTTAAAGGCAAGCATTCATTTCTCTAAGTAGGTTGACCGACCTACTTACAGATGACCTATTTTTACTAGATACAGTGGAGAAATATACACAACTTTATTGCGAGTAAAGTAGTCTGCATTGCCACATTATCCTTAAATCCTTTTGATCCTTTTAAACAAATTATTTGTGAGTAGCAAGATAAGGTTAAATGAGGTACAGTGTGTGTTACCTTTTATGATATAAAATATATGTAAAGATACACCTCAAGCACTTTGGCTTCAATGAGGCACATATAAATTAATAATTAATAAAAATGTACCTAAAATAATTAGCTACATATCGTAAGACACATATAAATACTTTCAGATTCGAGCATGCGTTTTCCTGTCTTTGTTTTCCTTGAAAATAAAATTTTATTAGAATAGAAAAAGTGTATTTTTCATTAATTAGACCTGTTGTTTAATCTTTAATAAAATATATGTGTATAATTTACATGTACGCTGTCTTTTATTCTCTCTGTTTGGTTTCTCTAATGTTCTACTAGGATACATTTTGCTTCCTCCAAGTACAGTTGCTGGAAAATTTGCGTTTACTAAAGAAAGTTCTTACAGTCTTGGTAACAAGCATTCAACTAGGCTAAAAGGAAACGTACAAGGAGTGATTACAGACAGTTAAATATATTTAGGGAAATCAGGCACCCACAATCAGTTGCAGCAGAGGACATAAATGTGGGGAGTTCGTATTTTTGTGTCATTGTTGGATATATTGCCTTTGCTATTATTGGCTGAGAGACTCTTGCTATGAAATAGGTAGCTCTAAGTATAAAGTTCAAAAATTTTTGACCCCAAATCCTTTAAGTAAAGTTCCTGTTGTACTGCTGTCATTAGCAAATGCATAAACTTGAGAGCATAAAAACAGGGGTGAAAATTGTGGTTTTGTTTCTCTAGCACATGATGGTAATGGAAGATATGCTCAAGGACTTTCTGCTGGGAGAACATCTTCTTTTAGTTGGCAACCAGGTGAGTTAAAGATCTCTTACAATACCTGAAACAAACTCATTATTTAATGATGAAATTAAATCTGTTTTGCTTCATTGAAATTTCATTCATTTCTACTACTGAGATGTTTGATCCAATTTTTAATTCTTTATCTAATAGTGTCCAGGGGTTTTATGGGCACATATCTGTGGAAAATGTAAATGCCTTAAATGTTTTTTACATGGCTATCAGAGTAAAAAGTCAAAACATTAATCACAGAATTACTGAATATTCTGAGTTGGAAGGGACACACAAGGATCATAAAAGTTCAACTCCTGGCTTTGCACAGGACAGCCTCAAGAATCACCACGTGCCTAGAAGCATTCTCCAAATGCTTGTTGAACTCTGTCAGGCATAGTGCCATGACCACTTCCTTGGGGAGCCTGTTCCAGTGCCCAACCACCTTGTGGGTGAGGAACCCTTTTCTAATGTCCAACCTAAACCTCCCCTGACACAATAATAGTTATATGTAACATCATTACCATTAAAATCTTCAGTTAATGGCTTTGGTTATCCTTCTTAGCTATGTATCAAAGCTGTCCTTTAAAATCTCCAGTAGCAGATAAGAGATGTACACATGAGTATTATCTAAGTCTATGGTTAGTATCTTTGCTGATGGATATTTCTTTATTTATTTATTAACCAAGTTGGTTTTTCCCCCATAAAATAATCTTCCTTTAGCTTAGCTTTTCCTTAACAAGGATAGAATAATTTTTTAGCAATGTTTCTCTTTTGTAATAGCCCTTAGAAAAAGTTTAACACAAGGCACTAATGATCTAACCTATATAGCAAGGAATATAAAATGCTAATTGTTATTAGTTTGCATATATTAAAATATACAGTCTCATCTGTTTAGCATCCTTGTTATCTACTTGAATTTACAAAGATGGTGTACTTGAAACCTCTGTAGACTTTTGCTGGATGATGCCAGCTTCTCCCAAAAGGTTTAATCTTTTCATAAATAGAAATTGATGTATTTCATAAATGAAACAAGATCTGTTTACTCTTTTTCATAAACAGCGCTGTCTATGCCATCTTCTGAGTTGGTATTTAAAATGTTATATAGTACAGATTGCCTGCAGAACCTGCTGCCAAGGAATAGCAGGAGTGGGCTGAACCACAGGAGAAGGGAGGCAGGGACAGTGTCCTTAATGACAAGTTTTGCAGTCCTTCACTGTCCAGGCAAAAATAATAGGTCTGGGAATAGCAACCGTGTTCACCCAAGTCTGTGGCTGCCAGACAGGTCCATGGGGATGAGGCAGGTCTGAGGTCAAGCTGGGATTGGCAAGGTACGGGGCCAGGCACAGCATTTCCACAGTGTAGGTTGGGAAGGAACCAAGGAAAGGGCCTGAGGATACATGCAGCTCCCAAGGCATGGGGGGCAAAAGGAATCCCCCTGAGGCAGGAACACCATCTCAGAGCTGACCTTCAACTCTGGCAAGTAGAACCCTAGGTGGGGAGGAAGAGCTTGCAGAGCCCAGTGGTACACTCAGGGCTCATTTGGCAGAACATTTTTGAAGACTGTATGAGTACAATTATTAGGATATAAGGTATTTTTCCAGCAGTGGTATTCTCATCTTTAATGTGTGTCACATTTTCTCCAGGCTTTTGAATCTCTAATTGAAAACAGTGTTAAAAGATTTGACTGGGTTGAAGTATTGGAACATATTGCTTTGATTCTAGACATCAGCTGTCTAGAATGGCTGTACCATTAAGTTGGAAAATTAGTTGATTTGCTGTGATTTCTCTTTGGCAAATCAGTAATAAAGGTTTTGGTTTTTAATTGCTAACATACTTCTGAGTACTTTCAGGTTTACTCATTACTAATTTGTTCCACTGTTTTTATGTGTAACTAAGAAAGGGCCAACAGGCTTTTCCTTTTGAAATACTATTTTTAAGTTTGAAGCACTGTATTTGCCATTCTACAATCTTTTAGGACCACGGCAATCATTCTTGATTTCTTGGGAATGATCACTAACCAATTCAGAAATTGCTTACTAATTCCTTAAATATATTACTGTAAATTTGTTCAGCTTGTGATGAATCACATTCATGTACTTTAAAAGCAACCATATTATATCAATTATGCTTTCATGCTCCATGTGCAGATAACTCCACATTGAAGATATTAGAGTTTTCATCCTCTTTTTGTAAAGCAAATTATTAAAAAATAGGATTCTTATTTTCTGTTCAGTTACTTTAACAGTTTGATGTTATAAGAAGGTGGGGGTTTATCACTGCTTGGTACATACATCAGTGTGTAGTTTTGTTTCACATTTGGAAGAAAAAGATAATGATTTTTTGGACATACAGAGTGCTGTTTTGAGTTCCTTTCTGTTAAACTTCATGTTGGTGAATAAATGAATCATGGAAATTCAGTGTAATAACTGACAATTCAAATACTGTGAACCTGGGTATTTCAAAACATATGACTAACATCCCTTTGAATGCTTGTGTAATTTCCTAGATATTTAAATGAGTTGGCATATACCTAGGGACATAATTTGGTCCTTCAAAATTATGCCTATGTAAGTGAGTATCTCCGTTCAATTGTGATTTAATGTGCAAGGCTTGACCTGTAGTCTTTCTTTTTTTGGGTGTAGTCTGTCTTTGTTTGGGTGTTTAAATGTGGTTTTCCACTTTTGCCTCTTTTTTCATAACACATGTACACACTGACAATTCCTGCTATCTTAAGACCTGTCTCTTTTCAAAGTAATTGTGGTCTCTTGTATATTCATTTTAGTTAAGAGCTGACTGATGAGAGTTCTTTTACCAATATTTTTTTCAAGATACAGACTTTGACAATTAGTGAATTCCCTTTGAAATTCAGTGAATTAGAATTAAGTTATCTTGGTGGATGTTAGGGACTGGCTTTCGTAATGAAACTGAAGACAACTTGAAGACAAGTGTTAGATACCAACAGATACCAACAGCTTCTAAAGTAAACTACTTTACAACACTTCATTCATGTGTGTTCCCTGGGTCTTGTATGGCCCAACATAAGTGTAGTACATGCAATGTGGCTTTGTCTAAATATTTGTTTACAGTGGTTGTTTATTTACTTTGGATGCTAACTGGAATGTGCTTCCATTTCATATAAAAATGAACAGGTTTCTTTGAGTTCAGTGGATGGATATGAATTTTCAGCTATGAAATAGTTTCCAAGTAAAGGACATGCCAGTGCTATAAATATGACTTCTCATATTGCTTGCTGAATGAGCCTGTAGTCTGAGAGTGAATGACCATCTATAGTTTCTCAAAGCAACTATACAGCAGCTTCTTCTCTGGCTGAGAGTAAGCAGCTGCTTATTACTTTCACACCAACAGGCAAAGAACAGCAAGAGCCCTGTTCGGTAAAGGTTACTTATTCCAAACTTTGCAATGACTGTTTATTTAGTCATTACATATTGCTCTTGCAGTGGCTTCTGAGAGAAGTCTGACTTATGAGACAGACTGGAGTATTGATTCTTATTACCAAGGAAAATTTTTAGGCTGCGTTTTTGTGAAATTTTTCCTGATGGACATTGTGCAGTTCGTGGATTGGCCACTACTTGCTATCTTTTACTGTCTTGACCTTGGATTTTCTTTGCCAAATATGAGAGAAACTATGTTAATAACCAGAATTTGTTTATGTGGAAAAAGTTGGAAAATAGCGGTGGCTGAAACGCTTTTATTTTGTCTCACAATTTTAAATGTTAAATATAACATTTCCAAAATTGTTGCATTTGGAAGTTGTGTAAAGAGATGTGTTGGATGTTTCCACCTTTATTAGTCATAGGTGAGGTCTTGGCTACCATCGGTTGTCTTTGAAGATACCAAACAAAATATTTCTAGTTACAAGGGATTTGTGGCCTTCTGGATAGAGAAGGCTCACAGACCGCTCAATTCTGAATTATTTTATTGCCTTGAAATTTACTGAATGAGCTGTTCAGAAGTAGAACGAAGAATTCTATAAGGGTGATAAATACTGCAAATGATTTGAAAGAAGACCACAACAAAATCTTTGGAAGCACTTAGTAAAGTGTTGATGTGAGCCCACAGTAGGGTAAACTATCACAAATACATTAATAATGGCTACTGTGTCCAGCGGAGGGCTACGAAGATGATGAATGAACTGAACCATCTCTCTTATGGAGAAAGGGGGCTGGGCCTGTTTAGCTTGGAAAAGGGGATCTTATCAATGCATACAAATACCTTAAGGGTGAATGTCAAGAGGATGGGGCCAGATTCTTTTCAATAGTACCCAGTGATAGGACAAGGGTTAATGTACACAAACTGGAACACAGGAAGTTCCATCTGAATATGAAGAAGAACTTCTTTACTGTGAGGGTGACAGAACACTGAAACAGGCTACCCAGAGAGGCCATGGATGATTCTTCTCTGGAGATACCAAAAACCTGCCTGAACATGATCCTGTGCAACCCACTGTAGGGGAACTTGCTTTAGCGGGGGAGTTGGACTAGATGATTTCAAGAGGTCCCTTCCAATCCCAACCATTCTGTGATTAAAAGAGCTTAGAAATGTAACAGCCTTCTGGCACATTTGCCAATTTATTTTCCTGATAGAAGAATGTAATTTCGTCCTTGCTGCTGCCTTTCTTTAACTGAGAGATTAACTTACAAGAATGCTTGGGCTCCCACTAGGAATTTATTTTATTCTTGAAAAATTTAGTAGGAAAAATGATTGAGTCTTTCTTAAATATTTAAATATTTAAAATGACGTGCTCGACTAGATTTTTCCTTCTAATATAATATTCTTATTTCTAACTCATTGTGAAACTGAATTAAGTACAAACTAAGAGTGTAATAATTTCAGTCATCAGAAAACTTGAAAAAGCAAATCCTTGGCATTTTAACTTTTCTAGAAATAAGGGTCCTTGTTTTTCTGCCTGAACTTGTTTAAAGATAGACAGTTTCCTCTACAAGGTAGGAATGTACTATCCTGAACCAATCTTTTATTATTATTATGAGCGTGGAGAAAATAAACTCCAAATGAGCTAAATTGGACCAGATGCTATGAAATTTTTTGTCTAGAGAATTAGGTATGACAGTTGCGGAAAACTCAGAAAATACTTCTTTACTTGCTACAGTCATAACAGTATGTACGTATATGAGAATAGGCATCCTCTTTAAATGTGTCTCTGCTTACAGTGTCGATTTCTGCTTGTACATATTAAACGGAAGAACCAGAATTAAAAAATAATCAAATTTTTTTTAATGTTTCTTCACATGAATTCTTTCTATTATAAATTTTTCATGTGCTCCTCTCCACTGAACCACAGTTGTCTTACCTTGCTGGAAATGTAAAGGTTGTATTTAGCCTGACAGGGCTCAGGGTTGAAAGTTGTACTTTAAGTCAGAAAAAGACATAAACTCTACAAGCTTATCTAGACCTTTAGTGAGAGATGTATCCAAAGCATTCAATTCATGATTCCTATCAGGGAATTAAGTTTATTTGTTCTAATGGTGAAATCTTATTATTTTGCTGTCACCATAATTTTTGCATGCCCCGGACGATAAACTCATAATAAAAAAATGAGATACTAAACCACAGAACACTTGCTGTTGTGACTGATAAAAATATACATTGCAGCTGGGGCAAGACTTAAAACCGTCTCTGCTTTTGTACAAGTATTTTAATTTGTTGCTAACATTCAAACAAGGTAGCAGTGACAGGGTCGATTGCAGTGGTCCTCTGGTAGCAATGTCTGGTGTCTGCTGGTGATACACCTTCTGCAATTATTAAACTGCATTATTCACGTTTGTTCCAAGCAGGGCTTTATAACACCTGGAGTGTGTGAAACAATTCTGTATAGGTGCTGCTTGTTGCTTTGCTGATAACAGTACATTTTTTTAGAAAACCAGAAATATGATCCTCTATTCTGAAAATAGCAGCCTCAACCAAAATGCATGCATTGCAAATGTTTTTGCTGGCAGAAACAGGCAAACTGAGGCCATGGAAGGTGGTTTAGTGCCAGACCCAGTGTTAGAAACTGCACGTTAGCAAAAGTGTTTTCATTTTCTGAACATTTTCATTGTTCAGCTGCAAGTTTCTGTGATAATGACATTGTCAATACAACACTTTCCGTGAAGTCAGAAACTGAGAACTCTGACATGAGGGTTCTGGATACTAAAATGTAATGATAAGCCAAATTTGTCTTTCATTCCCTAATAATGGAATTTTAAAATTAGTTATGAAATAAGACTTCCTAAGGTGAAAAAGTGATAAACTGCTTTTTTACCAGTTTTAAAATTTGTTTCATTCTTTTTGTAATGAAACAGGTTCTCTGCTATGCAGGATGGCTGTGCGCCAAGATGGAGAAGGTGTGATTGCAGTGTTTCAGCTGAAGGGCAGTACTGAAGAGCACAACCTGGCAACCTCTTTAGCTGCTTCAGTATGACCTGAAAATCATTTAGAAGAAAATAAAAATGAGGCAGTGTGGCTTAGATTTTTTTTTCCCTAAGAGGCAAATTGTTAATTTCAAAAATTTGGGACCAGTTCTTTTGTACTATAACTTTATTGCCTTTGTTTGGGCTGTTCAGGGGATAAATTTGTCCCACTACTGTGAGATCTGTGTCCTGAATTGCAAAATGCCTCCTGGGACCTGTAATAACCTTGTTTATATTTGAAACTGCAGAAGATTAAGTCATTTCATCCTTGGTAGCAAGTGTTTACACTGTCAATTAGAAGAATTTTTAACTAAGAGATTATTTTGTCTTCTGATTGCGTAATTTCTTTTTTGTTATTCATTAGTGCAGATATTTACTTCCCATTTTTCTATTTCAGTTGTCCCATATGTCTGATGGAATAAAAATTGTCCTATATTTGCTCTCTGAAATATTTTTATTCTGTTCAGCTGAAACACTAACACAGATGTTATTTTCTCTCTAATTAGCATGTTTATATCTCTGTTAAATTAAGTAACTGCAATAGTGCATATTTAATATCATACAGCAAGTGTTAATGGCAAACTATTTTGTCCTCTGATTATTACCTCAGGCTACAATAATTGCAAATTACGTGAGATTATATTCTGAATCCAGTCCAAGTTCAACTCAGTCTTTAAGTATGTTCAAGTGAAGGGTAGTTCTGATTCTTTCTGCTTAAATAGTTGACTACTGTCTCTGGGGATGTCCAGAAGATCCAGTTTTATCCCTGGCAGGCGGAGGAAAGGAGGATGACTTTGTTGCAGTTTTGTGGTTTCTTTTTTCTTAGGTGCCAGTAAATCATTTCAGAGGTTTTTTTTTTTCCAAAATGGGTTACCATTTTCCGCAGTTCTTGTCCACCTGAAAAAGACTACCAGGCATATTCTTTATCCCATGGAGGTCAGGTGAATTTAGAATAAACCTGCTTTTCTGGGCCTTACATTAATGCATAGTACTTAAGAAATGAACTCATCCAAACTCTCTTTTTGCAGTTTCGTAGTGGTGCTAAAGAGCCTTCTGAATATCTTTGGTCTCTTCCTTCCTTTTTATTATATTGTGACTTCTCAATAGAGTAGCCAAGACAAAGAGAAGTAGTAACTTGTTATGAAGTAAGAATGTAGAGGGATGGAATCAAAAAGCTTTGACGTGAACTTTGCTCCAGCTACTCTTGCCAGCCAAGGATTTTATGTGGTACACCACAGCCTCTGTGAAGGCACACAATGTACTCTCGGAAGCAGTTCAACCTAGAAGTTGGGCAATGTTAACATGTTTATAATATCTAAAACCTGGTGGGAATGCCTTTTGGCTTTTGAATACTGTATGCACCTTTTAAAAAATGTATGATGTTCTGAAATTGAGGTATACTTAAAATTAAGTAAAAGGAACTGTGCAGAGAGTCTGATGAGATGCGCAAATAAAAGTAAAGAAAGGGTGAGATGTGGTCGTGGCATAGCTCCCATTGACTTCACTGTGTTACTTTAGTAACTGTGCTCTTTCCCTTCCTCCACAGTGCTCCTCGACCATGCTTGTGTCCTCTGAGAGTTCTTAGAAGTGAGGTGCTCTCCTCTTAATACCCTTGGTGATAACAACATGAATAGAAATATACAAAAACATGATCCTCTTTCTATAGGAAAAATCTGTTACTTCGTAGTTGGGAAAATACTTTCAGACATAATTCTAAGAATCTATAATAAACATAAAAACCACATGCACTTTCAGTTAATGCACATGAAAGCCAATTTTTTTTTTTTAAATTACAGTAACCACATTTTTTGATATTAAGTATGTTTGACATTGATTCAATATGTTGATCTATTTCACCATCTTTGTACTTGCCACAGCTGGCTGGAGTCCCAATCTGCAGCAAAATAGGATATGCAATCTGCTTGGGATTGGTACAGAAACTGTGTGCAGACATCTGCCCAGCCATCATTAAGTCTCTTAGGAAAGGAAGCTACTTTCAAGCATGGGTGTTTTGTGCTTGACACTGTTTATTCACCCATTTATGATTTTAAGTATCTGACTGCAAGTAGCAGGAAACATATGTGAATAAAACTGTGTGCCACTAGGGGATTCTTAGCCTGTTTCTGGTTACTTTTAATGCTTCTGAGAAAATTTCTGACTTGCAAGTTTCCCCCCAAATAGTTATGTCCTATAAGTTCTGCAGTTTCATCCCCTTTCAAAGCAGTAGAGAACTGTTTCCGGTGACACTTTTTGGAAACAACTGGTGAAAGATATTAAGCGTGTTGCAGCTTCTTACTACACCTATGTGTAAAGCTGTAGATTCTTCTGAAGAATCAGACGGAAGAAGGTTTCTGAGGAGGCGTGTGGCAGAACACTGACTTGAGTTAGCTCTCTTGTCTGGAGTCAAGTCTGTAGCAGAATCTAGGTAGTTTTATTCTTGTCTGCGCTGTGGTATTTTTTCCTCTGCTCTCATGGTGAGAACTCTCCAGTGGTTTCAACTATTACACATACATGCATGATTCTCCATTTTCATAAATGTAGTCAGATGAGAGACCCATTTTAAGAAGGTTAAGCGGTTTGCAATTCTGCAGCTGGCAGTTACCATCATTCAGCTAGAACTTACAGTCATAAATGCCATAACTTGCAGCTCTGAATGCTCCTATTCTGTTTCAATGCCAAGTGAAACAGATTAGGGAATCTCAAGTTGGTTTAATCTAATCTTTTTAATCTTTCTGTGGGTTATATTTATCTTCTTATCCACTGCTGTGGACTACTAATTGCATTCATGCAGTCAGAGTGAGAATCTCAGCAAAGGGACAGTATCTTGTCAAACAGCTTTTGGCTAAGCTACAATTGAGATTTTCTTTCTACTGTTTCCTTTTCTTTTTCCTTTGCAACCCTCGGTAATCTCACTGGCTTTCTGAGTTCCCAAATCTGCAACCACATCCTTTCAGGAAGGATAAGAATTTCTACATCTTGGTCTGCATCAACATCAGCATTTTAGAGCTGATCAAGAATGTACTTTTGCAGGGACTCTCCTTACTGCAGTTGGATACAAGACCCAGATTCTCTTAGGATAAGACTAAAGTGCTAATTCCTTCCATGGGACCAGGTTAGGCCTGAACTGAAATACCAGCTCCTGAACTGATTTTATAGGGCACAGCAGGGTGTTAGAAACACCTGATTCACTTAATAAACCCACTGTCATCATTTTGCACAGCTTGCTACTGCAGACATCCTCCAATAGGACAATTATACATTTTTATCTCCAACCAAATTCTGATTCTATTTGGGTCTTTTTTAGTAACTCCAGTGGAATGGGATCAGCAAGTATTACCAAGGCTGTGCCCAAACTCCATTTGACAGTTACAGGATGTTTCCTACAACCACTGGGAATGACCTTTTCCTATTAAATGCAAGACAACTTCCTAGCACTGATATTTTTGCAATACCTTTATGAAATAGAAAGGCTGGAAAAACTGGTGTTAGTTAAGGGATGCATCAGCATGTGTGACATAACTCTAGGGATACAATCCTACCTCTGGTTATTTCTAGTAAGACAGATAAGTATTTTGCAAATATATGTAAAATAAAACATATATCGTTTAATTGTGTTCAGAATTCTCTGAACTGAATTGAAGTTGTACTTTCCTGTAAAGGAGTATGGAGAGTATTTTAACAGCTTTGGCAAGTTATCTTTTCTTTGTTTATAACCCTTAAATGTGTACATCTGTATTATGTCTTAATATTATATTTATTTACTGCAGGGTGTTGGGAAAAACAAGGTTGTTGACAGATTCCTTCACCTTCTAAACAGGCCCAGAGAGTATTTACAGCTGCATAGGTAAGAATGTGTTAGATTTTCATCCTTTATGTTTTCAGTCTAATTTCTCATGTTTTAAAACTCATGTTTCTGAAGTTTAATGTATTCTTACTGTTTGAACAAAGACCGTATTATGGCAAGTGGCACACAGACCACAGGAATTTGTCTGGCAGAGGCAATAAGCTGACAGGTTGAGGAGGGGGTGGGTACAAGAATATAATGCAGTCGCATTGTTTAATATAAGAGGAAGTAGAAGTCAAGAGAATACTGATGTTAACTTGGTTCAAGAAGTTAGTAATATATTTTGCTGTCATTTCTGGAGAAATTTCCCTAAGCATGAGATACTGTGTGAGGGAAAAATTCAAAGGTGCTTGTTTGAATATATCACTCATCAGACAAAAAAATTTACATAATAAAGGCTTTTTAGCCTTTTTCCTTTGGCACTTGTGCTAAATGCATGTATTTCTTTCTCACCCATAAACATTTGGATTAGAAAATTACATTACAAGCTAAAAAATGGACTTCAAGACAATAAACCAATTGAAAACAATTCAAAAGATGAAATAATAGCAAATTATCTACCTGCTTTTTATTACATGAGCTTGAAACCAATAAATTGAAATAAAGACTAAATATATCTAGAAGACTCATTTTTGATTGAACTGCATCCTATTTCAGCTTCATTCTTAGTCCTTACCTCTCTGTCTTCAACTTCCCAGCTTCATCACTCTGTCTCCTTTCATTATCACTGTTTTTTAAATAGTGCTAATAAAAACATTGATCTTTGGTATTCTGCCTTTTAACAACACAGTCTCTGTAACACTTTCTCACTTTCTCACCCATTTGTCTTCAAATGTCTTATACTTGTATTCCTGATACTTGAATAGCTCTATCTCACTACTTTTCTACTGCTGCTTTCCTTTATGCTACCTCTTCTAGACTTCCGTCATTTCTCTCTAAAATACTGCTTTCGTGACCTCCTACTTTTAGTTTTGTGTTAACTTTCCTGCTGTCTTCTCTGCTTGGAGCAGAGCGCTCCTTACAGATAAAATACACTGACATTTTTGCAAATCACAATTATTTCACAAAGTACTACAATATTTCCATCTTTCTGTGTGTTTTCCAGTGAGATGTGATCAAGCAGAACAGTGCTTTAATATGAATTCAGATAGCTCAGGAGAACATTGTGTAAGCACAGTGTTTGGGGTGATGATGGAGCTGTAGAATGTATTAGTTTCAGCATGCTAGTTGATGCATCACTAGGAAAAAAAATGTGCTTTTATTGTCTTGTCAATACAACCTTCTATAGTTTCTGTAAAACACTGTTCATGATTCAGGGTTTTAAAGATAGATTGAAGTAGAAAATAAAGCAGAAAATGATGAGCAGTCCTACAAAAATAATTTGTGAATATGGAAACATGAGAAATCTATTTCCTGGGTAGCATTTTGAAATTCTTTGTGAAGAACTCAGTCTATATAATACTTTGCTTGACTTTACAGGACTTTTAAATAAGGATTACAGTATTGTTAGTGCAGACTTCTGCATTGCAAAACAAAATAAGAGCAAGTTTACAAAAAAAACCCCAACAGTTCACTAGTAAGCTGTTACATACTTTGTGGGGAAAAATTTAGTCAGTAGCTTATGGCATAGAAGTATTTTATTAGAAAATATGCTGGAATGTGCACTTCATCTTTCATAACCCTATGTGTTTCTGCAGATTTCCTAGCTACTACCTTTAAGCATGCCAAGGAAAGTATTTCTAAACATAATACTTTCAATGGTGCTCATATACCTGAATTACAGATACTAAGAAATAGAACGTTCCAAGAATGCATTGTAGTTGATTACCTTGTAAGGGAAAAGGATAATTTTAATGCTTTCTTCATGAAAAATGTGGAGGTGATTCCCTGTAAGATGAAGGTGGACTTTCTCTACCCTTTCAGAAATATGTCTGGCAGATGGCACTGCATTAGTCCTTGAATTTTGGTTTACAGACTCTCTAGTTCCACTTCAACTAGTCTCTCTAGAAATGAATGTGCACTTGTCAGCTGCATATTCTGAGACTCAGTTTCAAAGAGGTGGTGAATCTATCAGAAAATGGCTGACATCATGAGTTCCCAAATTTGTCCATATCGACTGTCACTTCATACAGTTAGCTATAGAATGAGTAATAGGCACATATGTACGGTAATGCCAATATGGAATGGGTTTTCCAACTGAATAATGTCTGCTGTGGAGAAGAGAGAGATATATCCTTAGCTATAAATATTCTTGTTGGTGGGTATAATGAAGATGTAGAAACTACAACAGTGGAAAGAGAGAAGAGTTTTAAAATTAATATACTAAAGACCTTTAATAAAATGTAGTGTTATGTAATAAAAAAAAGTAGCAAATAAATAACAGACAAAAATAATTAGACTGAATTTGAGAAGTATTCTGATCTGTGAGTCTAATCACCATTTTCTGAAACATGTTTCTTTAAATGCTATTTAAGTGCCAGAATCATGAGGATATTCCACATTTACTTTTAATAGCTTGTGAATAAGAGGGAAATACACTGTCGTGTAGTTTAATACGGTTTGTTATGCAATGTAATTGTCTTTTATAGAAGAATACTTCACCTCTTTTGACTAAAAACAGGGATATAAGAGAACTAAAAATGCTATTAAAACTGGTTTGGTTTTAATTGTTGATTGTTTGGTTAGGGTGGGTTTTTTTGTTGGTTTGAGGGGTTTTTTTCTGTCTTGATAAAACAGTGTAAGGAGTTCTTCTGATCTAACTCTACATATGTTCAATGACGTTCAAGGAGGGAGTGTTTGCCTTACGCAATGAGCTATTACCAGGAGTAATTTTAAAATCTCACATTTTATATCATACTTCAAGATGATGAGAGGAGATAAAAAACAGAAGAAATAGTGTGTTTTTCCTTAAACTTCCTTTCTGACATCTGTATTTACTTGCAGTGCAACTGATTCACATGGGAAGAGTCAGCCTACCTTAAGATTTCAATTGCTTATGGAGGTTATGAATCCTTTTCCTTAACCTTTTTTACAGCACCTCATTGAGAAATTTAATTTTCTTGAAATTTTTAAGTCTTATAAATCATTTTGGTACCATAAAACAGAAATCTTTAATGAAAGGAAGCTGTGATTAGTTTCAATAATGACAGAAATTAAGAAAAATATTTGCTTAAAAATTAGTCAAAAAATTGGCTGCTTCCTCTTGAACACTTTCTAATATTAGGAGCTGAACAGGAGTTGACCAGCTCTCTCGTCACATTAATTGTTGAGTTAGAGAACTCTTTCTGGAAAAGGTAATAGGTGTAGGCTCAGCTCAGCCTCTCTGTAGGACTGCGCTTACAAAGCGTTTTACTGCTTTTCTGTGTTAAGGAAGAACTTTCATCTGCCAGGATTCCCCTGTCACTCCTTTCCTACAAGAGTAAATTTCAGCAGAGAAATCTTAAATTTTGTTTACCCTCCTGGGATGGTTGTCTCCATTTTGTCCACCCAGGACGCTGTCTACATCTAACAGAATAAACAACAGCTTTACCTTGTCTAATATTAAAATTCAGGGGTTTACTGCTTCCACCTTGAGCATGCATTCCTCATGCTACTAGAAAGGTGAAAACGTACGAGACTTGTGCAGTCACAAACCAATGAGAGGTATTTACAGAAATTCAGCATGTACTGGTTTTACAACCAGTAACTAAGAAACTGGCTGTAAGAAACTTTGGTGTTCTCCATGTACATGTAACACAGGGTCAAATGTTGTTGCGGCGGTCAAGAAAAACACAGAAACAGTCTTCTTCCAAAAAGAATAGCACAGGATAGGATAGATTTTTATTGCAACAGATCTCCAACATTTTTACTCCCCAGTGTAACGTATATGTTGCATTATAATTAGTGTTTCTTCATAAACATATATCACGATTGGCTGCCCTATAGCAAGCTCGTGATGATTCAGCATTTGCAGACTCACGGTGACTTGCTCTTGCAGGCTCATGATGACCCTGCAGAAAGTTCAGGATATCCGCTCTTACAGCTCTGTCTTCCTTCCGACAGACCTGCTGTCAACCCCGACAGTCAAATATTTGTGTTGCTCCTAAATTAGTGAACTCTGGAAAGCCTCATCATTTTATGAACCTTTCTGTTACTACTTTTGCTATCTCTCACGTGAATCCCGCTGAAAGAATTTGCTAGTGGTTCTACACAAAAATCTAAAGTTAAATTTGGTATTTCATTGAAACAGGAAAAAGATTTTAATGAAAACTGATAATCATAGAATATCCTGAGTTGGAAGGTACCCAAAAGGATCATTGAAGACCAGCTCCTGGCTCCGCACAGAACCACCTCAAATCACACCATGTACCTGAGAGCACTGTCCAAACATTTCTTGAACTCTGTCAGGCTTGGTGCTGTGACCACTTCCTTGCGGAGCCTGTTCCAGTACCCAGCCACCCTGTGGCTGAAGAACCTTTTCCTAATATCCAGCCTAAATCTCCCTTGACACAGCTTCGTGCCATTCTCTCAAGTCCTGTCACTGGTCACCAGAGAGACGAGATCAGTACCTGCCCCCCTCCTTCCCCTCATGAGGCTATCTTCCTTTATTATTCTTTGTTATATATTTATTTGGTGGTTGTTATTATTATTATTATTATATCTTACTTTTTTATTTCTCTCATGATAATATCTTACTTTCAATTACAAAGTCCCTTAAACCAAGAAGATTCCACAGAAAGAAGAAAAATAAAGTAAAACTTTAGGGAAGACGCAGACAAGAACCTGTGCCCTGTTAAGACTATAAAATCCTTCTTAGCAATGATGAGTGTAATAGATCAATATAAAACTGTAAGCTCCCAGCTCTCCTGCATTAAAATGTCAGGAGAAAATATCATGGACTTTGAACTGTTGTCTACTTTGATGTAATCAGAGAAAAAAAAGATTAGTTTTACTTCTCTTATCATCAAATCAGTAACTAGTTGCATACAAAGAATGATTTTGCTGGAGTTAAGTGTTCTTTATCTGTCATTTAAACATTTAAGTTTGCATCTATTTGGAATTAAGTCGTACTCTCAATCTGTTTTTTATATTTCAATTAGAATGATTTCTCCTCCTTACAGTTACTATTTTTGTGTAGACTGTATTACAGAACAACAGCATTTGGGGTTGATTTTGTTTCTTTGGTTGTGAAGAGACGTCTGATAGAAAGTTTCCTAAAAGCTTAGATTCTGACTAGGAAAATGTAAAATTCAGGTACTCGCTTTTTATGGTAGTTTCTGGTGATGTAAATAAGATGCTAGGTTTTACATGCTAAAGGCATGTGGATTAATATATATGCATCAAGTTTTTGGAGTCATTTGGTGTTATCTGATCTTAACTTTCATCAAAATACACAGCTAAGCTTTAATACGAGAGTGTAAAAAAATGAAAAAATATTTGAATGTAGTTTATTCTGAAATATAAATGTAGGCAACTAAAAAGAACTGGAAAAATACTGTGGAGAACACATAGTGTCAACTCAAGACCTGTGAAAGCTGCCACCTCTCTATTCTGCTGGGGTTGTATTTGTTGTAAGTCACATAGCCAGAAAGAGCAAGATGCCTCTGTAATGGTCATCTGCCATCATGAGTTGTGTTCCTAATTGCTCTGATAGCAAACAAAAGCCTCTCTGTCTTGATAGTCCCTTTACAAAAAATTAGTTTCAGAAGGAATATCTGTGTTCTAAGCAACATATTTGCTAGGTTTGGGAAGGCACAATGTTAATTTTTCCTTGTCAATGCCTTTTCTTTAAAGTTCGGTATATATTACACTCCTTGATTTTTTTGAGATATGCTAAAGCTATCTGGACACAGTCCTGAGCACCTTGCCTCTAGGTGGCCCTGCTTTAGCAGGGGGGTTGAACTAGATGACATCCAGAGATGCCTTCTAACCTCAGCCACTCTGATTCTGTGATATAGCAACAATTTCTGCAAGGTAGCAGCTGGATGACCCTAGCTAGCTCTAGGGTTAAGAAGTTAAAACGAGTTTATCTTATCTTCATAAAATACATAATCCAGCAGTGGTTGTTCCATGTTGGGAGTCCATTTGCACTGTCCTTAGCTGATACTCAAATGTGTCAATATGGAACAGTAGTTAAAGTTGAGGGAATTAAGAAACAGCTTCAAGCTCACCATCATTTTCAGAATAATAAAAACAGTCTTTGTAATGAGATTGTTTGATAGCTTCTAGATAATTTATTTATTTTTATGAAAATGAGTACAAATATTGAGTGGTTATTAAGCAGAAGTTTCTCAGATATATTTTCTGGCTTCATGCTGTGTCAGTCACAAATGAGCTGTAGGAAATGCAAAATTTGGAGCCCACCATCTCCTCTGCAGACAGTTCATCACAGGCATTCCTGTAGACAATTGAAAATGTCCAAGAATGAAAAGTATCAATCCTTTTCCATTGCAATGGGAACTTCATTACTCTTAGCTAGTGGGAGAACTGATCCCTCCTCTGAGCTACTACAGATGTGGCCACTGAAGTCATGAGAAGTAAAACTAGTCAACTTCAACTCTAATGTTTTCAACATGTAGATCTGCATAACAACGTTGCGGTGGCTTACAGAAATAGAAGCTTCTGATGAGTAGACTGCAGTGTAATCTACATCAATAATTTATTGATGGCTTATGAATGGATTTTCTGCTGCTCAGAGCCTCAGTGAATCTGCAGAAGACATGAATTGATTAGTTCTGTTCCAGTGTTCTCTTTCTGTATATCAAGAAAATAATCTTTTATGAAATTATTTTATTATCAAAAAAGATAATAAGAATCTTCATAAAGTCATATGACAAAAAGAGGGAATGTTTTTTAATGTATGAGAGTTGTTCTCTGTAAGGTCAAAAAAGTTAAAACTGCTTATAAATATGATTTGATGGAGAATGTAGGAAGTTTTCTTCTTTAGCTTTTAAATGTAACAGGTTTTGCCCCTAAATTAGCCATGTTAAGTCTTAGTTCATGTGATATCTTTTCTTACGAGTTGAAATAACTTGTTTTTCACTTTTCTAGGCAGTGACATATATGCCAAAGCAATTTGGCTTTCTTGTAAATTTGATGTTTCTCACTGTCAATGGAATAATAACTGCTGTAGAAATTCTATTTTTTATCTTACATCTTACTGTTATTTTAGAAGACATTACACTACCTTCTGTTGTGTGTCCTAATATTACATTTTCTTTCAAAGAATTTGCCTATGATATGGCATCTTCTTGTTAGTTACTATGTTTATTCTAGTGACTGATGCAGGGTTCATTTTAAAAATTACATTTTGTGTTGTACCTTTTCTGGTTCCCTAATAAGTTACAGTAATCTGATGATCTTTTTTTCAAAAAATTACCTGAGTTTGCATATGTTATCCTTTTCAAAATAAACATAATTTTACTGTGATCTTTAACAATCAAATTAATATGAGGTTTGGGGTAAGAAAATGAGCTTATGGTGTCCCTACAAGCAATACTTACTACAAACTGTCCACTAATCTTTAAATCTTAATTTTCTTTCCCTCTTTTTTAGCTCACTTAATCACTATAAAATCTAATTACATGTTTCTCCTATTGAGATAATTTAAAACTACCCTTTCAGCTTTATTGACTTCAGATTTTTTAAATTCTAATTTTAAAAGTTGTTTCAGAAAGAATAGCTTCCTTTGCCCAAAACATTGATGAATACTAGAATTATAGTGCACCTATTCTCAGAATTGCATTTGATTATCTTCTCTTGAAAGAATGTAGGACCATATTAAGCAATTTAAATGCTGATCTAGCTCAGCAGGTCTGTTTTTAAAAATGAACGACACAGAAAAGCTATGTCTGTAGTGGACTTTTTGAGGTAGTGCTCTATAGCTGCACTAGTTTATTTGAGGAATCCATTGAACACAGCAAAGTTGTGTGTGTATGTGTTTTTGTTTGCTGGCAGCCACAAAACAAAAGGCTAGGTCATTTTACGTCATGGTTTTGAGTCATGAATGTCTAGAATATTTTCTTTTAATATTGTACCTTGTAGTGTGTATTTTATTCTTATGTAGCTCAGATTTGGAAATAAATAATAAGATGACAGTTTTATTATGAAGATTTATGTTGTCAATACACTGAGTGTATTGACTAGCGTATAATAGGTGTCTGTGGTTTTTCCCTCTTGTTTTTTCCCCCCCTTTCTTAAACACATTTTCAGTCAATACAGAGTTGCAATGCAAAGCTTCCTAGATTTCATGCCAGTTAATGGTCTCTGTTTCCGGTGTTAGTTTTTCATAAGCTGGCTGACTAGATCTGCTATTGTCAGATTTCAGGTGTTAGAGACCTAATTCATTTGTCTTTTTGTAGGCATTGAATTCAACTTCAATATCCTGATGCATGGTTGTTATGGAGAAATAGCTCAGGTTAGAAGACCCTGTTGTTTCATTTTCCTCTAAAGCCTAAGTAACAGTTTCTCACTGTTTACTCAATGGAACTTAGTCTTACACACTATAAGGGGAGCTGTAGGGGGTGTCATGTTTCTTCATTTATGGATTTTACAACAAGGATGAGTGAATTTCTTATGTTATTGTAATAAATTAAGTGAAAATGTTGCATCTTGTTTTGACAGATGGACCATGTATCAGTAATTGTGTAACTTTAGATTTAAGCATATAACATGAATTAAACATATAATTCCCTTTGATCTTTCTTCTGCCACCTGCAGTCATACTGATTAATGAGTACCTTTATACTCCAAATAATTTCTTGAATTTTAAACAAGCATATGTCCTGCTGAGAAGCTATAACAGCCTAGCAGGAAAAAAAGGTGGATTTAATTATCAGTGCATACAGATAAGTCAAAAAGGCTTTACAGTGTCATTTTAAACAGAGAAATGAGATAGCCGGTTGGCTTTTCAGACATTTCAGAATTTCATAAACACAGCGGTCAGATCATGCAAAAAATGCAATGGCTGTATGGTAGGTTGGCTAAAGAAATTAATTTGTACATGTCAGAATCAGGCAGACTGATTCTTTGTGTTAAGATTGCCTACTCTTCATCAGGATAATCCACGAATGGATTAGCTAACCAATTAACAGCTTCAAATGGCCCTTGGCCTAATTATTTTTCAAATGCTCTTTAAAATTAGGTCACAGCAGATGGGTATATTCATGTCTGATTGACATGTAATCGAGAGAGATATATCTATGTGCATTTTTAAATAATAATATGTACGTATTTAGATAATAGATACCACATAGAAATGAAGAACAACAACTATTAGAGTATATATTCTGCATCTCTGATTTTTCCTTTCAGCTACCAGAAAGTTTTATTTGGCAAATAAAGGCCAAAACCTGAGTTTGGTTTATGTAAGCTTGTTACTATCAGCACCAACCCATAAAACACAAGGTTGCCTTCCACAGATAATCTCTTACCCTTTCAGCCTCAGCATGAGTGGATACAGAAACCATGACTGTATTCTTCAGCACTTGTCAAGATGAATTAATTCCAGTGAATGTGGGTGTTTGTGATGTTAGCTGACACTGTGTCCTGTATTTGGGCATAAGCCTTCTTGGGGACTCAAATCTTAAATTAAAGCATTGGAATACCTTTTTTTGAAGTTGGGTAATAAGTCTCTGAGGTTGATGGAAATTTCTCCTGCCATATCTTATGGTTCTTCCCCAGAAAGAAGGCATTGCTCTCAAAGAAACAATAACTGTCACAGTAGTATGTTCGAGTAAGTTTGCGGAACTCAGAAAAAGCTAGGGTAACTAATGCAGCAGTAGCAAAAAAAAAAAAAATACAGTGATGTCAGCAAATAAACAAAAAAACATGAAAAGAATTCTCAGAAGTCCTCGTAGGAATGGTACTGTCAGAGGAGTTGCTGTGTTTTAGTAGTAAACATTTTTTTTTGTGGTGGTGGTGGGTTTTTTTGTTTTTGTATTTACTGGAGCGAGGACGGCTTCCTTGGTAAAAGTATGTTCTTAGGAAAGGCATTAGTGAGCATTTCGTATTTTTCTTTAACAATCATGTAAAGACAAAATCAGTTCAGTCAAGTAAGATGACAGTACATGAGACAGCTTTTCTTGATTGCTTCTATATTCCTACAGTCTTACTTCTTTGTGTCAGAACTATTTTCATCAAGGGTGCTAACTGTGATGAAATTAGGAGGTTTAGATATTCATGTCTTTGTTAGAACCTAGTTAATATTAAGGTGTTAATATTATTAAGAGAACATGAATTACAGCTTTTAGTTCCTTTCCTGTGAGAATTTTGAGTGCCAGACATATTTTACATTTAGGAAACTCTGCATGTGGCGTTGTTCAAAAATATTTCAGATTTAGCATATTTTTATTTTTCTATATTTCAGTGTCTTTACGTAATTTGATACGAAGTGGAAATTTAAGAAAAAAAAACCCTAAAGAGACAAATTATTTTTAGCCATTCTTTACTGTGTTTGGGTTATGTTAGGTTTCTGAAGAACAGAAATTAATGATACCTAATTGTATAGCTTATGATTCTGAAAGGACAATAACATTAATCTGTAATAACCCTGGCAAAATCATTCTTATATACATTTCTGAATGTAATAGCCTAAGCAAGTGGAGGAGTTTTGCATTTGCTTGAGTCATCAAGACAAAGGAATTAATATTTGGCTTTATATTTGACTTCTATAATACATTACAAATCCCCTGAAATATTTCCTTAAAATATTATAGCTGAATATCAACAAAATAGAAAACAAATAAAATTATAAAAAAATTTAGGAGCTAGATTTAGGATGTCAACTTTTATTTCATTTTGATACTTTCTGTATTTTTTTCTGATTTACACTACTTTTATAATAGCACTTAAATAAACTGTAAACTCTTGAAGTGTTTATTTTCTGCAAAGATATAGTCAATTCTGTCTTCTCTGAAGAATGAGATCATCTGGGGGATTTGTGTGGGCTGCTGGTGGTACTAAGTACAAATTAGTATTCCATATCAGGGGGTTGTAAGAAATCTCTGCAGAACCAGAGGATTAACTAGCTCAACAAAAGTAAAATAAGCTGGTTTGTGTTACAGTAAAATACCATTTAACATTTTTGTCTTTTCTTGCGTCATCACCTGTGACCATCCATACCACCACTAGAGATCTTAATTTCCTGATGTGTTCTGTTCACTTTACTTTTTTTCATGCATTGGCTCTTAAGTACAAATTTATGATCTCCAAAGCATCCTGTAATGCTTCTTCTTCTTTTATTTTATTCTTGGCCTATGCCTTCCTCAGATCCTCCATTTTCTCACCTTTCTATTACTTTAAAGAGATCACAGTTCAGGTTTGACAAAACCTTCCCCTTTTTACCTTGTATTAATTCCACATTTTTCCATTGCTTATTAGTAACCTATGACTGTGGCTTCATATACTCAAGAGTTTGGTTTACACATTTTAAAATTCTTCACATCTTCAACTGTATAGGCTTGAACCAGAAATGTTAACTGATAGTGGAGGTAGGCTGATGCATATAGTCTGAGAATTTAGTCCCTAAATAATGTGTGTTCAATAAAGAAAAGTCATCGGTTTGTTGGTTTTTTTTGGATGCACTATTGATTTCTTTGCCTAGCATAGAAATTGGTTAGACTAGCAGGATGACAATAGAAGCTTTATTTTTGTGTCCATAATAGAATTTCTAACATAATAGATTAATACTACTGCTGATTTTAGTGGTTAAAAAAATTGTATGTTGCAAGTGAATAAGATATTAATATAACTATTTAGGGCAGTGTTGCTGCTTGTGACAGGCTGCATTTGATGGGGTTAAATGAAGTGAAGGTGGTTCCAGCTTTGTAACCTTTCACCTCCTGGAATAAAGTTCAGATGAAGTAGCTAAACATTAAAAATCTCTCTTCCTGCCCTCTGCTTTATTCCTGTGCATGGAAACTCTGGAATAAATCAATCATGGGTTTAAAGCTAAACAAGAAATTATTAGTTATTAGGGACAGAAATCCTGCTGACAGCAGTTTCAAATAAAGGAAGTGTGCAAGTTATTCTGTCAGTTTAAAACTGTAGTTGGAAGCTGGCCACTTAATAGTGTGCTGCAAACAGTACTGTGTTTGATTTCCTGTACACAAGAAGCTTATCAGAATATTGTTAGTTTTTTACAAGGTGTTACAAAATTAAAGATAGAACTAAGGTGGATATTTAGAAGAGTGAGTCAGCTAGGCTTAAGCAAACAGTTTTGTTATACAGCATGGCTGTGAGAAGTAAGAGATTTTTGTTGCATCAAATCTCACATACAATGCAAAGGTTACTAAGCTTACCTACGGACCAGTATGTGGATCTCAAGCTGTGTTAAGTGAGACTCTCCTGATGGGTTTTGTCATGTGATCAACCCATCATCCTGTTGACACAGACTAAGCCAGATTTTGAAATACAGGAGGAAAGAGTTGGCATAGCCTACTTGCCCTAAGACTAAATTGCATATCCTCTTGCCTGTGAAATCATGGGAGTCATGGGGACCTTCTGTCATGACCCACTTCTGGATTATTCTCTAGGTCATTTGGTCCCTCTGAACCCTGAAGTAAATGGGGTTGGTTATACAGATCTTGACAAAGGTTTTGGCAAGTATTTTGTCTAATCAGTAAGGGCTTTCCCTTGGTTATGGACATAATTTATATAGGTGAATCCATTGTGGTGATGTCTGTTGCTTGACCTTTCTGAATTGGAACTGTTTTCTATTTATCTGTACATTCAGTGGTGGTTGGAATAGATGAAAATAATGAAGATTAAGAATATTCTCATTACAGATTTTAATTAGCACTGTTTTATGTTTGAAGGTAAAAATAATGTGAGCAATTCAAACACAAGATGTCAGAAATACTGTGTTATTAAAGTCTCTGTCCCATCTAAGAGCTTATGCTGTGCATGATATAAAATATAGGAAACCAGTATGGCTTAGATAGAACTAAAAATTGATTTTTAGAATTCCATGTGAGTGTGTTTAGTTTTGTTGTTTTGTTTTGGGGGGGATTTTTTGGGTTATGGTTGTGGTGGTGGTGGTTGTTTGTAGGGGGTTTTTTGTTTGTTTGGGTTGGGTTTGGGGTGGGCTTGTGTCTTTTGATTGTTGGGTTGGGTTGGTTTTGGTTTGGTTGAATTTGGGTTTTTTGGTGTTTTGGGAGGGTTTTTTTGATTGATGATATGTGGAGAAGAGCAGCTAAAACAGTAATGATTCGTGTTTGGTTCTTCTAGGTAGAATCACCTGTTTGTCACGTACATGACAATTTCAGCATACTTAACCAGAAATAGTAACATCAATAATGTGCCTACATACAAAAAATACTTATTCACTTCTCAGTGGTTTTGTTTTGAGGGTTTATGAGAAAGGAGAACTACCATGAAAGTCCTGGCAGAGACAGGGATACTTGCATTTGACCACCAAGCTGGCACACCAGTGTTCCCAGTTATTCAAGAATTCTGAAAAAAGAGATATTTTTTCCTCTTAGAGAGTACTCAGTTTTTCATTTACTCATTTTGCATTTTATTGTAACTAAAATTCTTGTGTATTTTTAATTAATACTGTCTGGTTTTCCACATTTCAGGGATACCACTGTACAAAGCCTTACCCTACAACCTTCTGTTAAAGATGGTCTTATTGTATATGAAGATTCACCACTGGTCAGTAGTAACATTTGGATTTTATATTTAGAAATGCTTTTCATTTGAAATTTAAAATATTCATGATTTGATTTTTCATGGCATATTGAGTCAGCATGGTAGCAAACTTTGCATTAACTTCTACTTTAGACATATTTGCCCCGCTTGCTGTGCCTAATGTGCTTGGGAAACCCCACACACAAAATGAGTATGTAAAATAATTTAGTATTAACCTGACACATTCTAACTGATAGAGTGGTATTTTCCTCCTCCTCTTTCATAGCACCTCACACCTACATGCTGAGTTGGGCTCCAAACAGCTGTTGCAGCCATTCTTTAGTTCATTCAGCTACATGTTGACAGTCTAGATGCAAGCTGGCTTTGCACTTCTCTGTCAGCACTCCATTCTCAGTCGGGCTTCTCACATCCCTCCCTAGCACAGCCCTTTCTATTCCTATCCAGAAGAACCAGGAACACCCACCTTTCTTGTCCCATCTGCCTCCTCTTCCCTCGATTACGATTTGGTCATAGCTTATCCCTGTTCTGAGTCACTTTCTTGTCTCAGTGTCACTGCAACATCACTGCTGCTGATTGAGAAATCAGTAATGCAGCTACTTGCAGGTGTTTGGGGGAGGTTGTGATGTTATGATTCTTTTCTCTTCTAGGTAAAAGCAGTGAAGTTTGGACATATTTTGGTGATCGATGAGGCAGACAAAGCACCAACAAATGTTACCTGTATCTTAAAAACTTTAGTAGAAAGTGGGGAAATGGTTTTGTCAGATGGAAGGCGCATTGTTGCCAGTAAGTAGAGAGAAAATGTTTTGATCATTGTCGATAGAATGCAACATGTTGCTGGTTTTCAGCAATTACTCTGCTAAGTAGAGACCCAAAACAATCCAAATGGATACATTACTTGATGCTAAAAGGTTAACAATGAAAGAATTTACAGTCATTTTCTTTACTACTTTTGGAATAGCCACAAAGTTTTCTTAAATTAGCATTCTTGTGAATTTTGCTGAAAAATAAAATAAAATAAAAAAACACCAACAAAAAACCCGAACCCCAACAAAATGTAATTTGACCTCTCTGCTTCTCATTCACCATAAGAAATAAAGATCTAGTTGACCAGATTATGATCTTGGTTATGCCTATCTAGACAGTTGGGGTATAATTTGATCAGATCTAGAATGAAGATATGGATATACCTAAGGTTGAATTATTAAGGGTTAATCTAGTCAAATATTGCAAATGCTTACATTATTTAAATACATCCTGCAGGATGAAAGTATTTTGTAACTTGATGGAATTTAATTCATGTGAATTGCAGGAACTAAATATTTTTCATTATTTTCCAAAGAAAGACCATGTTTGAAATGCCCTCTTGATGTTACTACACACTGTACTTTATGTAATGAGTTTCATTTTAACAACATTGGGAATAATGTTTGAGTGTGGCAATCATTCAGCACACATGGCACACCTGAGTTTTGCTTGTCATCATAAACTGTAGGTGGGTTTTTTTTAAAATATCTTGCTAACCAGTCCCAATTATTACTGTAGTTTTTTAGAGGTAGTTAAAGGATTCCCAAACACAGTGTGCCACTGGAAACATGCTGTAAGGGAACAATGGAGTCAGTCTGAGTAATTTTGAAGAACCAGGGTCTTCACATGTGTTAAATCACGTATCTCTGGCTTCTCACAGATTTTTGTAGTAACCAGGAGGCATTTCAGTCCTGTCTTCCCAGATCAGATAATGTCAGACTTATATAAAAACACATTTTATTCACCACTGGCTTCACCATTTCAGTGAAATTAGATATAAAGAGGACAGGCAGTCACCACCCCAAGAACAGTGGATGCATTTTTATGTTTTTTGAATTAAACACTTCGGTTAAATTTTCATGTAACAAACTACGAAACTTTAAAATGAAACCTAGAAAACTCATAGTTGAATGGCAAAAAAAAAGGCTATTGAGCCTTTTTTTTGTAACTGTTCTTCTAGTTCTGAGAAGAACAGAATTAGATTAGAAGATTTTTTCTTCTGATTCTAAGAATTCTTCTTCTAATCTAATTATGTTCGTTCATTCAGAATTGCAAAGCTTAAATATGCAATTAATACATTTTATTTCTTTTCCAGATCATGCTCATGTAGAGGGGAGAGAAAATGTAATAGTTATTCATCCTGATTTTAGAATGATAGTTCTGGCAAATAGGCCTGGATTTCCTTTCTTGGGTAATGACTTTTTTGGCACATTAGGTAAGTGATTCATATTAAATTATGATCTTTAATAGAATTGTTTAATAGAATAAGTGTATTAATTAGATTTCACGAGGAGAAGGTGTTCTTATGCATATTGATACTTTGTTTCACATAAGGCACTCAAGGTGAGATTCAGCTTGAAGACTATCATGTAAATCTACATGTGTTAATAAAAGGGTCCAAACTTGCCCTGAAGTGAATATGTGGTCATCTCTGTTAAAACTACTTTGTTTTTTGGGATCTGAACGAAGATTGCAGATAGACAAGGTTATGGGAAATCTTTGTTAATGAGTGTATATAGTATACAAATATAGCAAAAAAATGAGCTGTAAGCATCTCTCTCAACTGTTCACCATTTTTTTCACCATATCAAACAAGCCACAGGTCAGGTGTTCTCCTCTTTCGTACAAGAGATGGTAGCTTGAGATGGTTCTTTTCTCTCCTTCTTCAGCAGTAGACGCTAATGTATTTTTTGCTGTTACCGCTATGCTGCCTGCTTCTTAATCCTCATTTGCCTCTCCATTCATATGGCCATGTGCGATAGGCCTTAGTAAAATACATGTATTTGACAACATATTGAATTCATCTCAGTTTCAGGAAGGGCCGTCCAGATTTCACATCAAACAGCATATCAACAGCAACCTTATTTTGAAAAGTTCCTGGGAGGTCCCAGAAATCCTGTTTACTGGCAAAGATTCCCTAGAGCTTCATCTCACGGCAAAAGCAAGAATTTACATTGCATAAGGGCAAGGGATGAAGAACCATTGGCCTGTATAGTCCAGTGTTACTCTAAGTGGGGGGGCCCCCTGGTGGCCTAGTGATTAGGATGCAGTGCTCTCACCGCCACGGCCCGGGTTCGATTCTCGGTCAGGGTGCTTCCCCGGGCAGATGGAGCTCGTCAGCCCTGTAAGGCCATCCATCTAAGAGAAGGTCACTCTAAACAAACCTACGTCCTGAGGACCTCACTGCCACTGTCCAAGCTTGCTCGGCCCCGGCAGATGAACCTCAGGATTAAAGGGTGGGCTCAGTTCAGCGCGCACTGTGTCTCACCTAAAAAATCCACTGCGCAGGCTCGAAGGGTAAAAAGACCTTTCCCAAATCTTCGTTCGCGAAGACTGGCCATGATGAGACTCTAAGTGGGCCTCTGGCAACGTTTTGGCAGTGTTACATGACAGCTATGAATACCCCTCCAGATTCCACTGATTGTATTATCTGTGTTACTTTGGCCATTTATGTGCAGGCACCCTAATTTGTGGGGTTTTTCTGGTTAGCTTTGGCCATAGTGCTTATTCTGAAGGAAATTAAAACATACTCAAAAAAGCAAGTGCAAACTTAAAAAAAGCAAGTGCAAACTAAATTCCATGTTAAATAGTAGTTCTTTGTTTTTCAGGTGTGGTTCCCACTGAATGGACATTCCATGTCTGAAACTCATTGGCTCTGAATTTCAACCAGCTATCTTGCCCCAATATGATTTAGTGTAGCATATTTCTTTTTCATGACCCAATTTCCTTCCTTACATGGACCCTTTAAACAAAACAGATCATGCCAATGTTACTGCTTTTGAACCGCATGGCAGAGATCTTAACCGCATGGTTAAGATTTTGGAATTCTTCACTGATTTTGTTTTTCAAGCTTAGGGTCTCTAATGCTTTTAATCCAAGTCCTTTTTCATCTTGTTTCTGCAAAGTTTTGTATGACTGTTAAAAGGCTCTCTAAGAATAAACTCAATTTTATAGATTATGTGTTTGGGATCAACATAATGCAAATATATGGAAAGAATATTTTGCCAAATGTCTTACTATACTTCAAGACAGGCAGGGAGAAGGGAGAAATCCAGTGTTTCCTCTAGACTTCTTAACTGGGTTCGCATTAGGGCCTTCCTGCATTTCAAGATTTCCCTGCATCCTGTGGTGTTTTGAAAGGGTTTGCAAATTGGTCCCATTCAACAAGTTATGTTTTCTTTAAAACGTTTTTCTTTTTTTCTGAATTCATTTGGCTTGTGTTTCTTCTTGAAGTTAATTTCTCCCTCATGATTGGCTTCATTGAAATGACAGGAGAGATCTTCAGGTTTCCAGAAAACTCAATGTTCATCACATTTTTCAGAGTAGTTTTTACCTTGTTTAGTTTTAAAAAGCTAGTGTTCAGCATTCTTTTGAGTCATTGCTTTTTCATTAAAGCTGCAATATTAAACTTAAAGGTGCTGTTATGATGCTATCTCTTTATAGATTACTTAACTTTGTGCTTTTTTTTCTTTTTAGGGGACATTTTTAGTTGCCATGCTGTTGATAATCCCAAACCACAGTCTGAAATGGCTATGCTAAGACAATATGGTCCTGATGTTCCAGAGCCAATTCTTCAGAAACTGGTAGCTGCTTTTGGAGAGCTCAGGAGCTTAGCTGACCAAGGCATTATTAACTATCCCTATTCAACTAGAGAAGTTGTGAATATTGTAAAACATTTACAGGTACAGTACCTCAGATTTAATTGAAAAACTGAGTTCATCACTGTTAATTTTTTAATGCTTGAAGGTTTTAGAAAAAGATGCCATTATTGTTCATGCATTTTTATTTAATTCTTATGAGAAGCTTTACATTTTGAAGGAAGCATCCTATTTAGATGTTCAGATAGTCTGAGGGTAAGGATCACAAATACATATGGGCAGATTTTTTTTCTGCATGTTTATTTATAGATATTAAAAAAAAACCACGAGAGTCTGCTTTTCTACTGTGTGAGAAAATATCACATTCATACTGTGAATACAGTGTGCCATGTTCATACTGGCCCTCACTATAAAATTCCATATTTAACATACAATACTTCAGGGACAGTGCAATTGTTCACTTTATGCTGCTACAAAATTTGTGGGTTTAATTCTTTCCTGTGAAAAAACAAGTTCCTGCTGCATAACAGTAGTACATCACTGGTGGACTCTTTCTAAGGAAAATATTAGATGGATAACAGCTTAACAAGGAGGTACATAGGATCCACAATTACTTCCTACACACATTTAACTGTAAAATCATGATTTTAGAGATGATTTGGTTTTTTAAGTGTTAAAGTCTGACTTTATAAATTGAAAGATGTTTTTTGCCTGAAGTATTTGAAATATAAAGTGTCTTAATGCTCTTTGAAATGGCAGTGCTTTTTTTTTGTTCTGTGTATAATCATGAAATTGGTAATTTGATAATTTATAGACTGTTTCTTGAATTATTGAATCCTAGATTTAAAAAAAATAGTGAAAATTAATGTCATTAATACAATTAGAATACAATTTCTCACAAATTTTGACCTACTGTTCCTATGTTTAAGACTGTATAGTATAGCAGGGTTGCATGGTAGTTTTGGGTTTGTGCTCATGAACTTATTCACAAACATTCTTTTATATACACAGACATTTAGATCCTGCATGTTAGATTTAATACTTATAAAAATCTTCAGTTCATCTAGATTTCTGGGGAGTATAGATTTTTGTGCTCTGTGGTCTCTAAAGTGCAAGAAGGTCTCGAGACAAAATTGGTGCTACTATGATATCAATAATATAAAGAAAAAATAATGCTTTATAACTTTGTACTAAGGATTAACAAGATTCAGACCTAAAAGCTAAGGAATCCATCTAAATAAACACATCAGCAAAGTAGTCTGTTGGGATCCATTACCAGCTGATAGATTTTTGTTTACCAAGCTGATAGAACATGTACATGCAGATCTCTAAACACAGTGTTACATTTAAAATGACCGTGGAAAAATTACAGACTTGAGTAACAGTTGCTGTGCTGCTGAAAAGCTGATGTTTTTAGGATTTTTTAAAATGAACTTCTTCCTGTCTTCATACCCTTTTTCTGTTCCTACCTTTCTTCCTAGCTTCTTTCCTTCATCATCTGTCTCCAAGTAATCTGAAGTTGTACTGTCTTCTGTTACTAACTGGTGCAGAAACACAGGACTTAATTCTTTTGAGTGTGAATGGCATCTAATTGAAGATTGAAAGAGCTGCATTGCTAATTGTCTTAAGGGCATTTAACTCTCTGCTTCTGCCTCCTTCACTTAATCAGTTAACATCACATCAAGCTGGGCACTGGGCTCAGATCAGCAGGGAAGTTTCCCATCTGCTAATCTTTCACCTCTTTCAAAGTGAAAATATCCAAATAAATCTCCAACATGCAGCTTTGATTTCTTCTGTAACATTTGTTTTCAAGATCCCAGTCTCTTTGAAGGGATGCAACATTTTGTTTACTGTAACTTGTTTTTCAATCTGAATAAATAAAAAGACTGGGAGGAGCCAAATGTAAACAATGAATATAAGCATAATGGTTATTCCAAAGTAAGAAACTTTTAGGTCTTCAGGTAGAGAAGAAAGAGGAAGGAGGGAAATGAGTCAATAAAATTGCTGGTCCTTAGGAAGGAAGGAGGGAAGTTAGTCATGTTGTTAAACAATTTCCCTTACAGCAGTTCCACAGCCCCGTTTTCTTTGTACTATTGTGTTGATTTTTTTCACATAATTTTGGAATTTTTTGCTTCTGTAAAAAAACGTTGAATGTTGTGGAGAAAAAAATTGCTTTTGATTACTGCTACCTGAGAGCATATCTGAGCATTGGGACTAGTCAGTTAAAAATATTTTGATTACTATGGTATCAGCATATTATTAAGCTAATCTCTGCACTCCGATTAATTGTGGTCCTCAGCATATAGGATTGATTCTAGAGTGCAATTACAAGATTATCTTCCCATAAAGATTAGCAAGTATGGAACATGTGGTAATTTACTTGGAGCTAGACACTGTGTTCAGAGCTAGGTTGCCTCTGTAATAACTTTTCTTAGGGAAAGGTTTTTTTGGTGAAGGTCAAGACACCAAACTATTTTGAAGACATGAAACTGCGGAAATAGGGAAAATTATCTGATGTAGGTACTTAACTTGGTTGCTGCAACTTTTTCTCCCCACATACTATATAGGGAATTTGGGTCTTGAAGCTCTAGATGGCAGGTGACCTGAATATAACCTTTTTGTCTTGTTTGCCTCCAGTTTTCAGACTGTGTCAAATGTCAAAAGTGTTTATATTAATAGTGGCTTATGGGCAAGCTAAGAAGCTCTGCTCTTGCTTTGCTGGATTACCATATGCTGCCTGTAACTACCAACGTGGGTGCTATGACTGCTTCTCTGCAATCTAATATGCTATTTTTCATGAGGCCTTGGCAGATGTTAATCAGGAAACCCACATTAGCCCAGATAAAATGGCAGTAGCTTTTTTACTAACTCTTTTTTAGTTTGGGAAAGCTGAGACTTTTCTGATAGGCCTTCTTTCTTATTTGTATCTGAGATTGTTTTCTAATAGTAAGCACTAGTATAACAGTTTTCAAGCAGTAAATGTCTAAGAAACCGTCTGGACCTGAGGTCTACTAATCATCAGGCTTTTAGGCCTGTTCAGTAAGCTTTTGTGGTAAAATAGGACTTTTTTTTTTATGTTAAGCCTAATCCCAAAAGAAAACTAGGTTTATCAAATCACAGTTTGTATTCATTTCTCACCTTGCTGCCAAATGCATCAGTAACTTTTTACCCTTTTGGCCAACCACAGTGAATCTCAGTTACCAGTTTTCAAAGATAATTAGGTTTCTGCTGATTTAATCAAAATCAGTGGCTGTGTGACAGAGGGACAAGTTGAAATTAGTGTCTCTGTGAGTGGAAAGGCAGGGGGAGAATTCAGCTCCTTGCTTGTCAGTAGATGATGCCCACTAAAGACATGAGCACTGATTAACCATTAGTATGCCTGTGGCTCAGAAGAGCCATACACATGATGCTTCTGCCCTGCTGACAGGACAACTGAGGAGGCACAGAGAGAGCTGGCAACATTCAATGAAAGGGCATCAGGGCTGCAGGAGGAAACCAAGAGCAGAGAGGAATGAGCAGGTAGGGGGAGACCTATTATAATGTGCAGGGTGGACCTTTGAGGTGGTGCTGGCCAGATGGAAAATATGCAGGCATCTGAAGGCACTGGAATATGTAGGGAAGTGAGTGATAGTGAGAACACAAGGTGGAAGTCTAAAACAAAAAAATCTGAACTCATTGCAGACTCAATACCAGATTTATTTATGACTTTGTTTTCAGGGCAATGAGTATACCATATTTTAATTAAGATTCTCTATCTGTACTAAAAAACTACTATTTTGCTCATAGACTTTAAGCAGACTATAGCAATACATCTACTCATGGAATGTTAGATCCATAAAAACATGGATTTTTTTACCAAGCCAAATTCTGTATCAAATAAAGCAGAAAATATATAAATAAAAATATAAAATTGTTAAAAGCAAAACCTATGTTACTTACTATTTTAAGGAATAGCCGAGAATCTAAGCTGTGAAAATACTCTGAGGTGGACACAGAGGTGTAAGGGGAAGAATCAATGAATGAGAACCAGACAGGCTGATGAGAGATCAATATTTTCTCTAGTAATCTCATTCTAAAAATCAATACAAACCAAATGATTTTCTTTTTTTTTGTTCAGCTCAAACCTCAAACATTCAATCTCTTTTGTTTCTTTTATCTTTTTCTTTTTTTTCCCTTTAAGTAAACGGTCATTTCCTTTCTTCAGTAAGCAATTTTCCAGGCAGTTATTAAAAAGTGATTGGATTTGTTCTGATTGAAATGAGAGATTTGTGATTATTTTTTTTTTTAAATAACTGAAGTAGAGGACTTTTTGACAAGTGACTTGTGTTCGAAACAGGTTTTATTGGCAGCAGTGATCAGTTGTACCTCAGGAAATTTTTCATGGTGTCCAAGAGGTATGGAAGTATTGAGGCAATTCATTGCAGAGAAGGCTATCGATGTCAGAATTATGCAATGATTCAGCAAACCATGGAAATACTTGGACACTACTAGTGAAAACCAGATATTATTTGAAGCACTTGACCAAGGTTTCTGCAGTATCTAGTGCAGGACAGGTGAAAGAGCAGATCATGAGTGAATAAGATAGCTTGGTGCCAGTTTGTTGGTCGTGCTTTGCAGTGAGAAGGGGATAACAGAGAAAATGCAGTATTCATCATATACCTAAGGAAAGAATCTAGAATCATAGAATCAACTGGGTTAGAAAAGACCTCTGAGATCATCAAGTCCAACCCTTGACCCAACACCGCTGTCGTTACTAGACCATGGCACTTCAGTGCCCCATCCAGTCTCATCTTAAAAACCGCCAGGGACAGTGAATCCACCACCTCCCTGGGCAGCCCATTCCAATGTCTGATTACTCTCTCTGTAAAGAATTCTTCCTAATATCCAACCTAAACCTCCCCTGGCAGAGCTTAAGACCATGCCCTCTTGTCCTACTGCTGGTTGCCAGGGAGAAGAGACCGATGCCCACCTGGCTACAACCTCCTTTCAGGTAGTTGTAGAGAGCGATGAGGCCTCCCCTGAGCCTCCTCTTCTCCAGGCTAAACAACCCCACCTCCCTCAGCCTCTCCTCATAGGACTTGTGGTTGAGAGTTTGATTATATGGAGTATGCGCAATTGTCGACACGTTTTACTCTTCTTATTAAAAAGAAGCCACGCTTGAAAACAGACTGAAATAAAGTCCTGCATATGGAGTACTAAGTAGCTTTACACGTTTATGAACCTCACCATCATGTACCTTTTTATAAGTTGGTGGGTTTTCTTTTTCAGTATGTTTGACACCAAGGTGCGATTTTCATTATAGAAGTTAGTACTTTGGCTACTAAACATTGTCACAAACTTAAGTTAGAATAGCAGTTGGGAGAAATTTTGGTTTTAGTACCTGTTTAATTCAGTATGGAATGGACATTGTAACAAGGATAGCATAGGCTGTAGGACAACTTATTATCCCACAGTAACTTGTATTTTGCTAGACTGTAATAATGCAGAACCTCTAAAAGGTTCCTTATGGATAGGTTTAAAAAGCAGGACAGTTTAGCATACTTTTATACCAACACTAGTACTAAAATATTCTGTGCCATGTATACCACAGATTAAAAAAGGTTTGTACAAGCCTATTTTAGCATTGGTATTCCAGTCTATCACAGTAACTAGCTAAATTTAGTATTGCTTGTGTCACAGGTATTTTTTTACAGAGATTAGATATTTATTAAGTTGGGAAAAATATTAAACTCCTTACTAAGGCTGATGTTTGATTAAGAGTACAGATCAAAACACTTAGGAAAATTTTCTGCTTTCTTCTGTTTTAGTTTTTAAGCAAGACTCAAATATCTTTATTTTTAATACATTTATAAACTTCTTTGACACTTACATTAAGTCTGTTTTTCAAATTCTTTGTACCAGCCTACTTCACTAGTGGAGAATAAACCAATTAAGACTTCAACTCCCTAAAATACTTCTTCACAAATTTATCTTCATTACTGTAAAAGAGATATACTGAGATTGAAGCATCCAGGTCCTGGTCTGAAATATCTAGTATTTGAATAAAAGGCATATGAAGAAAAAGTTAAAAGTTTTTAAATAAAAAAATTCTCACTCCCACCTCTTGCCAAAAAAACAAAGGTAAAATAAAGCTGTTAAGCAGCAAGGTTCTGGTATATATAGCAATTTGGTGATTATTTTTTTAAATGCTTTTTATTTGGTTTGCTCCATTTACATCTGTGGTGGGCTGACCCCTGGCCAGGTGCCACCAAAGCCACTCTGTCACTCCCTTCCTCTGCTGGGCAGGGAAGAGAAAATATAATGAAAGGCTCATGGGTTGAGATAAGGACAGGGAGAGATCACTCGCCAATTACCATTGTGAGCTAAACAGACTCAACCTGGGGAAATTAGTTTAATTTATTCCTAATCAAATCAGAGTAGGGCAATGAGAATTAAACCCAAATCTTAGAACACCTTCACTCCACCCCTCCCTTCCTCCCAAGCTCAGCTTCACTCCTGACTTTCTCTGCCTCCTCTGCTCCAGCAGCACAGAAGGACAGGGAGTTGTGATCTGTTCATCACACATTGTCTCTACCACTGCTTCCTCCTCAGAGGGAGGATTCTTCACACTCTTTCCCTGCTCCATCACAAGGTCCCTCCTACAGGAGACAGACCTCCACAAACTTCTCCAATATGAGACCTTTCCGTAGGCTGCAGTTCTGCATTAACTGCTCCAGTGTGTGCCTTCCACAGGATCCCAAGTCCTGCCAGCAAATCTGCTCTAATGTGGGCTTCCCGCAGGGTCACAGCCTCCTTTGGGCATATACCTGCTGCAGCTTGGGGTCCTCCACCTCAGTTTCTTTGTTAATCAGTGGCATAAGTTTCTTTGAGTGGTTCTTCATTTCTCTTATTTCTCTAATTTTAGCTTATAGAATCATAGAATAGTTTGAGTTGGAAGGTACCTAGTTCCAGCCCCTCTGCTGTGGGCAGGGAACCGTCCGCTAGACTAGGTTGCTCAAAATTCCATCCATCCTGGCCTAGAACGCTTCCAAGGATTGGGACATCAACAGCTTCTCTGGGCAACCTGTTTCTAGTGCCTCACCACCCTCACAGTAAAGAATTTCTTTCTAATACCTCACCTAAATTTGCCTTCTTTCAGTTTAAACTCATTCCCCCTTGTCCTATCACTACATGCCCTTGTCAAAAGTCCCTCTCCAGCTCTCTTGTAACCCCTTAGATACTGGAAGGCTGCCTAAATATCTCCTCGGGGTTTTTTCTTCTCCGGGCTGAACAACTCTCTCAGCCTGTCCTCATAGGAGAGGTGTGCTAGCCCTCTGGTCATCTTCATGGCCCTCCTCTGGACTCACTCCAGCACTTCCTGTGCTGGGGACTCCAGAGCTGGATGCAATACTCCAGGTGGGGTCTCATAAGAGCAGAGTAGAGGGGCAGAATCCCCTCCCCTCTACCTGCTGGTCACGCTGCTTTTGATGCAGCCCAGGGTACAAATGACTTTCTGGGCTGTGAGCATACAACGTCAGGTCATGTGCATCTTTTCATCCACTGGTACCTCCAGGTCCTTCTTGGCAAGGCTGCTCTCAATCTTTTCACTCAACAGCTTGTATTTATAGCAGTGGTTGCCCCAGTCGAGGTGCAGCACTGTGCACATGGCCTTGTTGAACTTCATGTCATTCCCATGGCCCCACTTCTCAAGCCTGTTTAGGTCCCTCTGCACTTGATCCCACTATGTCATTGATGAAGATATTAAACAGTACTGGTCCCAGTACAACCCCCAGGGGACACCACTTGTCACCCATCTCCATCAGGACCTTGAACCATTGACCACTGCCCTCAGGATGCAACCATCCAACCAATTCCTCCTCCAAAATCATCAGTCCAATACAGTAACAAAAATTCCATTGTTGGAGAACTTGATCAAAATTTGATAAACATTTGGGATTTTTTTAATGTACATGGCACATTTCAACTAGTATTTTTCACTGAGAAAAAAAACTTTGTGAATCCTAAGTGAATTTCTGTTTCTATGAAAATCCGTCATGATGTAAAGTATTTTTTGGCAAGCAAGCAGTGTATCATCTGTTTTTCTATATTCAACAATAGAGTGAGAATTCTTAAATGTATGGCTGAATTATACAAATATATGTGTTTGTGTTTGATCTTCATTGTTTACAGAAAGTAAATTGAAAAAATACAGGCTGCTTTTAACTATATTTTCTAATGATTACAGCATCTTGTAATGTGTATAATGAAAACAATTCACTATTTATGATGTGGACTATTAAATAATTGTCACATGCTTGTTTGTTTCATTCAACAATTTTTAATTTAGAAATTATGTACCTTCTTTATTCTGGAAACTAAAAGCATAGATTACTTAAGCATTTTTCTGTCAAGAAAAGTTACTGTTACAAATATTCATCTTAGAAGTATGTAATGATATGCTGTAACTTAATAGATAGTCACTGAAAGATATTTAGGAGTCTTTGTTTCTTCACAGAAATTTCCATCTGAAGGACTCGCAAATGTTGTTCGAAACGTGTTTGACTTTGACTCCTACAACAATGAAATGTGTGAAATTTTGTACAACACTTTGCACAAGTATGGAATACCTATTGGAGCAAAACCAACCAATGTACAGCTGGCCAAGGAGTAAGAATAACATAAAATATATGTTAAGAAGACATATTTCTCATGATCACTTTTTATAGTGTGTTATCTTGCTGCTAACTGATTTAAAAACAACCTGGAATGCTTGAAAGTCAATCCTCCACTGGTTCAAATTTATAATCTTCCAAATAAGCTACAACAATATAAAATACTTCATAATAGAGTATTTGCTTATTATTACATTTAATCTTTAATGTCCATGTACATATTGATAGCTTGTAAGGTAAACAGTTACATCTTAATAAAGGGAAATACTTGTTTCTTCTCCTGTGTTTTTAATTGAATCGCAACACACTTCTGTCCTGTTATTTATCATCTAAATCTGTAGAAACGAAAGTTGTCTTCAGTGGTAGTTGGGTTTTGTCTTTGATGCTCGCAAAAGGCTCTATGAAAATATTTCTGCTGAATGGGGCAATTCATGTAAGGTCTAAGAGCCATTTTTGTATGTGTCTGTAAATCACAATTATTCTTGGATTATATTACCAGTTGACATATTGCACCATACACTTTTTTCTAGAGATTAGAATCAAAATAGCTACGTTATGTATTAATGCCCTCTGCCCTTCAAACCCCACCCCACTCCCTGAAGGGACCTTACCAGAAGGCTGGAGAGGGACTTTTGACAAGGGCATGTAGTGACAGGACAAGGGGGAATGACTTTAAACTGAATGAGGGCAGGTTTAGATTAGGTATTGGGAAGAAATTGTTTACTATGAGGGTGGTGAGGCACTGGCACAAGTTGCCCAGAGAAGCTATGGATGCCCCATCCCTAGAAGTGTCCAAGGCCAGGTTGGATGGAATTTTGAGCAACCTAGTCCAGTGTAAGATGTTCCTGCCCACAGCAGAGGGGTTGGAACTAGATGATCTTTAAGGTCCCTTCCAACCCAAACCATTCTATGACCCTGTGATTCTATGAAACAAATATAATTAATTCTTCTAAAATTCACAGGAAACAGGCTTAAGTAGATCATATTGAAAAGCAATTGGAAAACTTACTGTGTCTTGAACTTTAATACATAAATTATTTTTGAAGAAACAAATATTTCCCTTTCATGGAGAAAGCTTTATGGATATATAGAAAACTGAGTTTGCCATGTGACACATATATTTTATATTTGCTAAGGAGGGACTGATTTAAATGGCATGATGTCTTGATATTTACTCCAGTGTGGGTGACTATGCACTGAAACAAATTACCCAGAGAGGTTATAGAGTCTCCCTCACTGGAGATATTCAAGAACCATCTGGATACAGTCCTGTGCCTTGTGCTCTAGAATCACCCTGCTTGAGCAAGGAGGTTGTACCAGATAACCTGCTCTGGTCATTTCCAGCCTTACCCATTCTGTGATATTAAGTGTCCATGTGAATGTAGGTTTCTCCTGCTGGAGTAATACTGTTATATCTAACATCTTACATATAACTATTTGAAAAGATTGGCAGTGTAGTGCCTGTGGTGTACCTTTTAATTTTGTTGACAGGATTATTACATGCCTAGGGAACCAGCAACTACAATTTCTGCCAAATTGACAGTACACACTTGAAACTCCTGCCATGGTTTCTCTGCTAAAAGTCCCTTGGTAACTTCTCTTTTCAAGAATTATGATGTTTGCTATAGTTTTTGAGAAATTTGCTCTTTGTATAATTTTTAGAAGTCTTAGATGTGGGAGAGGACTCTTTAGTAATGAGAAGATCAGAGGTTTAGGAAGCATAAGAGAAAGACTGCTGTAATTGGGGACAGTTCAGTCTAGAAGTGATAAAATAGAATGCATTAATTATATTGATGCAATTATATTGAATTAAAGATAATCACCTGATCATTTTTAATTCATCACTGAGGTTTCATAGGACAGGTTACGCCAAGGATGAAGGACTTACAAGAACCCCACAAGATGCCCATCAAAAACTTCACTTGACTGGCAGCTATGAGCACATTCTTTATACACTGATACCCAAGGGGAGGAGAAACTACAGAAGTGGTTCACACACAGTTGATAAAAGCGACATTTTCTTAGATCTCACCAACTGGGCTGACCACCTGGCTCTCATGATCTAGAAATCTGTGTCTCAATTCCTCACTACTGCTGGAATTTGAGGTTATCCTACTGCTCCACTGCAGGACAGCCTTGCTGTTGATCATGAGATTTAACCCTATGGAGCTTGTAAGCCACAGGCAGATCACCTTGAATTACAGACATATCTTTCAGGAATGGTTTCGGCACAGTTGATTCTACCTTGGGGTAAAAGAACATTGAGATAATCTCTTCAAATCTACTCCAGTCCATAATTGCAAGCTCCTGTGATGGACACATTGAGGTAATTTGGTATATGGTGTTTGGACCACTGCAGAAAAGGTACTAGAGTACTGACCTCCTCTCTAATGTTTTCCATGAATCTGAGAGGAGGATAATGATGCTTATGTGGTCCGTCCCACTACCTTATAGAAACATTACCTCTTTTTTTTCATGATTCATGTCTGACGACCTTCAGAGATGGAGTTCTATAACCTCCCAAAGCAAGTCAGTCTTGTTGCTAAATATCCTTGCCATTAGAAAGTCACCTTTCAATCTTTCCTCTTTTTTAAGGCCATTGGTTGATTTTATTTTTCTTTTATGCTCCCTTTCTTCACTTGATTTGTGTCTATCTTTAAGCATTGTGTGTGAAACTGGGTGAGTTCGTTTTTACTGGAGCCAAGTACAAGAGTATAGAACGTAGATGTATAGAGATGTATTTCATGCCACGGTTCCTTTTAAAAAGCTCAGTATGTTTGCATTTCTTTCAATGTTTAACTCATCTCTGGTTTTCTAAACATAAACCTCCACATCCTTTCTGCAGAACCCTCCATAGCTCTTATCCCGTCGTCACTTTATGTAATCAACTTCCTTCATGCTTACACTTTTCTTACTGTCTTGTATTTTTCCAAGTTAGTTCTCTGACTTGTCAAGATCACTTTCTGTTTTAAGCTCGTTTTCCTACCTGCTTCTAGGCTCTCACAAGTTTACAGTCTGAAGGTTTACCAGGTGTGATTTCTACATTGTTCTAGCAAAAACAGCATACCCCCACAGATGACTTCTGTGCTCCCGTCTTAATTTTCTAGACTTCTAAGACTTACTAGTTATCGTAATAAATTGCTCAGGGTTTCTACTAAGTAACACGAACACTGGGATAGTAGTCCAAACCAATTCTGCCCAAGGATGTTAGTCAAACCTACAGCAAATTCATTGTATAAGAATACAAAGGTTTGCATTATAGAAGCATTTCCAGGAGATTCTAGGACAGGAAAATCATTATAGTGAAATGCTCACTCCTTTATACAGGTATCTTCTGGCTTGTCTTGTATCAAATGATTTGTGAATCTTTATTTTAATAAGCTTTGGAGAAGTCTGTCACGTACTACTTAATATAAAACTTGTATAAATCAGAATTATTTAAATTGCTACTGAAACATAACTGCTGTAAATACAGGAAAGAAGCCATGAGACACACTGGCAACGCACTATAATACAGGGTCTCAACAGAAGAAACTTTAGGGTTGTATCCAGCTGAAATTACAAGGGAAATTGAACAGACGCTAGCAGTGAGTCTTATGGGAATTTTAGGTGAGACTTTGGAATTAATATACCTAATCTTGGATGGAAAGATTAGATGGTATCTAATGACCATGTAGAAAATAATTCTTGCAATAGTTCTTTTTTTGAGATAGAAATTAATTTGTAGATACTAATTTGTTTATTTGCAAAATTAGTATCATATATTAGACCTCTAAAACAATGCTTTACTTGAGCTTTTTGTTTTCTTCAGTTGTCATTTTTTCCCAGATAGGGAGTTTGGATTGACAGGAAGCTGAACACGAACCAGCAGTGTGCCCAGGTGGCCAAGAAGGCCAATGGCATCCTGATCTGTATCAGGAACAGTGTGGCCAACAGGTCCAGGGAAGTGATTCTTCCCCTGTTCTGAGTGCTGGTGAGGGCACACCTGGAGTACTGTGTCCAGTTCCGGGCCCCTCAGTTCAGGAAGGATATTGAGGTGCTGGAGCAGGTCCAGAGAAGAGCAACAAGGCTCGAGCACAAGTCCTATGAGGAGAGGCTGAGGGAGGTGTGGTGGTTTAACCTGGAGAAGAGGAGGCTCAGGGGAGACCTCATGACTCTGTACAACTACCTCAAAGGAGGTTGTGGCCAGGTGGGCATCAGTCTCTTCTCCCTGGCAACCAGCATCAGGATAAGAGGGCATTGTCTTAAGCTCTGCCAGGGGAGGTTTAGGTTGGATATTAGGAAGAATTCTTTACAGAGAGAGTCATCAGACATTGAAATGAGCTGCCCAGGGAGGTGGTAAATTCACCGTCCCTGGAGGTTTTTAAGATGAGACAGGATGTGGCACTGAAGTGCCATGGTCTAGTAACCACAGCAGTGTTGGGTCAAGGGTTGGACTTGATGATCTCAGAGGTCCTTTCCAACCCAGTTGATTCTATGATTCTATGATAATCATTCTTCAAGGCACTGACATGTTCTGTATTGTCAGGTTATAACATTATGATATTGTCTGTCCCTCCTCATATCACCTGTCCAGTAGTTTATAATTTTTATCAGTATTGTGCGTAAAGCAGATGGCTTGTCTGCGATGCTTTGCCAAGACATAGTGGGTAAAACAAATTACTCGTGGTACTAACTCATTATCTTTCTTTATGTACAATTACACTTTGTTTTTCACATTGACATCTGTTACATCACATTTGTCTGAACTCATGTTAATCTGCCACTTTGGTGCACAGTTTAGACCATCTGCAGTTTCTAGGTAAAACAGCATTTAGCTCTAATTCTGACATTTATCCTTGATGAAATTGCCATTCCGTATTTTTCCTCCTGTCACTATCCACATCCAAGTGCTTCTTATAATTTGATTATTTTTTTACATTAACTGAATTTTCTGTATGTAATATAAATATGTAATTTTAACAGCTTTAATTTTCTCTTGAGACTGTTCTTTGATGTTGTTTTTCCCCCCCAGGTAATCTGTAGTTAATTGTTGGATATGTCTCATATCATATATGTCTGTTGTCCATCCTGTGCACTGTGGGGGCAGCTGAGGGTGGGCTTTGCACTTGACTATCAGCGAACACGGGTTTTAATATACGACTGTTCTGAATATCTACTGCTTATGTTTTTAATCAAAATATGTTTGAATAAATTGAGGACAACTGGCTGGTAAGGAAATTTTCCTGATTTCAGACTATATCTTTCTTTAGTCCAGAAAAGTTACATGGGATGGAAGTCTTTTCAGCTACATGGACCACAGACTATTACTGGAGCCCTTGAGTAATACATTCCATGCCAACACTGAACTGATTTACAAGATCATGTATTAAACAACTTTGTTGCCTGTCATAGTTCATGTCCGCAGCTGTACTAGTCTGGCAGTGAAGAATTTGCATTCAGTGGAACTTCAGTCTTACAAGATTCATAGCAATTTTCCACTGTGTTCTCCAAATGAATAACTTTATGAAGCAGATTCTGTTGACTTTTTGAACACAGTTGTTTGGGTTTGGGGGTTTTTGTTGTTTGATTTTATTTTTTTAATAACCTAAAATGAATTTATTTTCTGAAATCAAAATTATAAAAATGGGAAGAAATTGTGTTCTGTAGGTGTCACTTTGAAAAGTTTTCTAGCAGCATAAGAGAATTACCTTTTGACAGATCATCTCCCCTTAGACTGCTGTGCATGAAGAAACTCAGACTAGATAGTAATTTTTTGTAGAATTGCCTCATCAGCTCTAAGTCCCATGCAATCACTTTTCTGAACAAAATACCTGCTTGTGTATACATTTCATGGACAGCAGTAATACTGTAGAAAACCAGGATCTAAAATTAAGAGCAAATAAACATTAAAATAAAAACCCCCTGAATTTTCCTTAAGCAAAAGGCTTTGGCAGATCATAATCAAAGAACTGATCAGTTCTTGCTTTTAAATCTTGGCTTAAATTACTTGCTTTTAAATCTTGTCTTTCTTACAAGATTAGTGCAGTCTGTCCTGTAGTTTTTCTGTTTTAGAAACCCTTTCCAGGTTTGAGAAAAGAAAAAATCACTGATCACTCGGTACACCCCTAGCTGGAGAGAGCAGTGGAGTCTCAGTACTCTTTTTACTGAGCCACTGCACTTTTTATACCCATCAGATCTCTTTGCCTTGCATATTTTTGCCAGTGTTGACATTTCCGTAGTATTCTGTCTGCCGTTTAAGTAAATGTTATATGGTTAACTAATTTGAAATACAGCAGTGTGGCAGGAGCACCTTGTGAAGCTTTTACTAGTACTGTCAATTAAAGTTATTTTCAAAACTTGCTTTTTAATTATAAGTTATAGGAAAAGAAGAAAATTTCCCTTCTTCACTGTGTATCATATATATTCGCTAGAGGAAAGCTGTTAAGATGTATACACATTTTCAGTGTGGGCATGTTCCAGTCCTTCTGCACCCTCAGTCTCTTCTGAAAGTTATTCAGGAGGCAGACCTTTAATGCCAGCAGCTTCTTCAATACTCAGTCTTTCTTGGACCCAATTTGTATGAGAGAGCAGTGAGATGGAGAAAAAAAAATTGTCAATCCTTAAAAGAATAAGATCCCTATTACTCTTGACAAAGAGCTCTGTATTATGACCTCTGCTTTCTGTTTTATTCTTAAATTCTGATCTACATTTCCCTGCTCCTTCCTGTTTATGATGACTTGGTCTGCTGCCTCAGAGAAAGTAAATCATTTAGAAATGGGGAAGAGAACAAAACCTCAAGAATCTAGGAGAAAGGAGAAATCAGTTTTCCTGAGGGAAGAGAGGAACTATTAGCAAAGAAAATCTCCAGAACGCTGAAACAGAGTGGAAATGTTTTGTTTCTTTGGGAATGCAATCTGTAATTCTGTTGCTATATAAAGCACAGTATTTGGTTAGAGCTGGTTATTTACATATGTTTTGTGTTACATTTTATAGCTATTCATGATTATTAGTAAAGCTGTTGATTTCTGGGATGTTGTCCATGGGAGTAATGTGTAAGGAATTAAAACTAAAGTCCAAATCCTTGTGAAAGTCGATGTTCCACTGAGCTAACAGGAAATAATTATTCCTGATTATAGACGTATCAGAGATTATGCTACTTGGACTCATAGAGCAAAAAGAAATCTCCAGGATTTTTTTGCACACAAGACAGCTTGTGGTTCAAGAAATAACCAATGTTTTGCCAACAAATCATTTAGAAACCCCAAATGGAAGACTGTAGTAAAATTCTAGTTCATAGACATCTAAATTGACATTTAGTATAGTGACTTGACTGTTTACCCATTCTCTGACTGCAGGAATAAATTTCGCTAAGATTTTTGTGTATGTTGAAATAGTGCATCCTGAATGGTTTTCCCTAATAGTGTTGAATGTTGTCATCTGCCATATTGTACTTGCTTGCTTTTTTTTGAGTCTGGCTTAATTTCTCTTCTTAATTTGGGAAGAATTTTGACTAGATTAGCTAGGTGTAAAGAATGGAAAAACACAAACTGAAGTGAGGAAGAATTCAAAATTAATCACTCTGCAAACATTGACATCTATTAATATTCTTAATTAGGCAAGAAACAGGCAATGAAGATTCTTTTGGTTCTGACTAAGAGAGGGAATTAATGGGATGCACTTTACATGTCCCAGTGGCATATTGCTGACACCTGGATATTTATTTGTCTATGAGCACCAACAATCTATATCATCCACAAAATTTTCTGTTTGCAAAAAGTGTCTTTGGCTGTCCTGGCAGATGGTCCAAACACATAAAGGTGATGGAGGCTGAGTGTCTGTCTGCCTTCAATTTCTGACTTCTCCTGGTGGCTTGAGGTTTGGTGTCAATATACCATTAAGAAATATTAACACATCTTTCCTGCATGAGTAGCAAAGATTGGAGGATATTTGTGTTCATTCCCTGACTTTTCCTCTTAAGTTTTTAGGGGAAAAATAAAACAAAAATAGAATTCCCTAAGTTTCATATATAGTCCAACTGAAGTTTTTTGTTGGTTTTTTTTTGGTTTTGTTTTTTTTTTTATTTGAGATCCCTTCTTATTCTAAAATAATATAAAGAAGAAATTAACAAACCTCTAATATCTAGAAGGGCCAGTTTAAATGGTGAGGAGAGGGAAAATAATTGTAACAGTAGGAACGAGAATCATCAGATAGAACAGAAGAGACCAAGCAGATACTTTTAACAAACAGTCTAAGAGAACTTCCTTAAAATAGACTTTGAAGATATTTATAGAAACTGGGAGAAGGAATGTCTTCTATTCTCTTGCCAAGTCCTGTAGCTGTATGGTAATGTGCAACGACATGGAACACAGAATGTTGTTTTGATAGGAGGTCTCTTTAGGAGCAATTGATCCCAAGTAAAAGAAACCAAAAGTTATAAGTTCATTAGCTTGAAGGTATTCATGCCATTTAATGAACTCAAATTGCTCTCAGTGGTTGCAAATCACTTCAGAGGAAAGAAATAAAAATTGTGCTGTTCCTATTTTGCTGTCATGCTACACCGTCATACACCAGCATTTTCTTTTCCTATATAAGTGAGTTTTACTGTCATCCCTGTATTTCTTCCCTAAATAAAAGGTACAGAAATGAATAAATCTACTAAATTCATACTAAATTAATGGATTTACTTACCGAGGCAAGTAAATGTGGCTTTTGAAGATGTCCCTGTCCTTTCTGTAGATGGCGTTGGCCAGAAGGCAATGGGGTACTCTCATGTCTGTATTACTTTGCCTTTGTTCATGTGACCAGTGGTAAAATAAATAGAAATAATTAATGAAACTTTTATTGCATTGTTAACTAGCTACAGTGTTTACTTTGCTTATTCTGCTGGGCTTTAGATGAGCGAGCCACTGACAGGAATTCCTTTAACGGTTGCTATCACACCCTGCCTGATCCGAATAAAGCAAAGCAAGACATGGTTTGGATATATTTTGCTGCATATGTCACAAAATTTATCCTTTTTAGGCCATTTTATATACATTGCTTCTTCTTTTATGATACTGCATAGATTGTGACTGTATTAGTAATAGAGGAGACTAAATTTTTTGTGATTTAAAAAGGAATGAAATTTTTTTAGCAAGGAATCTTCAGATATATTTAATTAGAAAAATGCAATTGTTTAAATTATTTATTCTGTATCAGTTACAGGTTAATAAATGTACAGATTCACTTGTTCTTGTATTATTTGACAGACTGCCATTACCAGATCATAAATTTATGGGCTACTGGAAAGTTGATCAGCCAGAAAATGCACAACAGAAGCTGCTGTGTCCATCAGAAACTCAAAAAATAGATGTAAAGGTTTGTATTTTAAACTTTTTTTTTAATTCATATAATACTGGTTTTATGTACTGGGACATGAAGGATCTAAAATGTGATTAATTTCTCTAGGAAAAAGAGTGTGTACAAAGTGTGGTTCTTATCGTTTGTTCTTGGGGTTTTTATACTGACCAGAACATTATCATTTTTATATACCTAACCCTCGCAATGTAAGATGTGCTTTTAAATCACTAAGATTGCCAGAAGTTCTTTAAAAGAGATTTTTATAAGAATATTGAAAGTACCACATGTGAAAGAACTTCATAGCTGTTTTGGATGCTTGGAGGTGGCCAGTTTCAGACCCCAGACCTCAATTATTGACTATGATCAGAGACTGAAAATAAAGCTGTTTTCTTTTTCTATTTTGCATACAGCTGAATTCTTACAAGTCTTTGGCACTTCCAAGTTTGAATCTGAACCTTTGGTAAAATTTTATCTGCAGCCAAAGTTTCTAAGTCCTTTTCAGCTCTGGGTTCTTGGTTGAACTTCAGTAATTATTACTGCAGTGAGTGAGGAAAAACATTAACTTCTGATGTGATGTAGGGGTGAGATTTAAACTTTATATAAAAAGAAATTGCCATCGAACTTCTTTGAAACAAAAATGTTCTGATTTTTTTCTTTGTATGAACTGCTTTTTATCAGTACATGATACCTCCTTCATGTCATTAAGCAATAATGGTTCCAAACCATTAAAAGACTAAAGTGAAAAGGCATAATGGTTTCCGTACTGTAAAGAAAATGTAAAGAGAGCTTGCAGAAAACATTTCCCTTTTATTTAGTTAGTAATTGGTCTGGTTTTGGTGTTAAGAGTATTATGCCTTGAAGAACATTTCTAGATTTTCATGAAAAATGGAGAGTGGGATATTTTAGGAAGCCCTCATTGTTATCATTTGTTTTAGGGCCCTGTGTACTTAAATATTCAAGGCTTTCCAGTGGAACGACATGAAGCCAGGTCCCTCAATTTCACTGAAGAACTTGCTTTTTGGACACTGCCTTTAGATGAAATTAACATAGTTTGTGATGTCACTGTAACCAAAGGTACAGTAAGAAAAGCTACTAACTTTTGTGTTGATCCCAAGTATTATAAATAGTGAGATATCTTGGAGAAGATGAAGGACTAGACTGTTGACTTCGTAAGCATAGTAACACTTCAGTGCATTTATAGTAGTGGATATTTCTAGATATGTTTGCAATGGAGTACAGGCATAATACTAGGAATTTTAGTATTGGAATTAAAATATCTACTATGGGAATGGACTATAGGAATAATAATTTTTGATTTCCACTTTTTTTTTTAAACAGTAGGTGAAATACAAAATTAATCAGCCATTGAATTTGGAGCATAATTTCACCGAGTCATTGTGGTCTTTGTAAGGATATGCATCCTTCTCAAACTAAGGGAAAGATGTGTAAATAGAGTAGAACACAGCCACAAAATTGCAAGTCTGCATTACTTAAAAACGATTCTTTGACTTTTCCTCTGTCAGTTCGATTTTAATACAAATCTTTTAACTTGGAGAGTGCTGTGCTTTTTTCCACTGTTCTCATGCTGATTAAAATTCTTTCTCACTGGATCAAGCCTACCTTGACCTGTACTACTTATGTCTCAAAGCGAATTGCACCATTGGAAATATTCATAAATGTATTTAGCGTTCATAATTTTAAACATGTCTAAACTTTATTGTTGTTATAAACAGGTCATTAATGATCAATACTGGAATGATACTTTTTCTACTTGTAGTACAACTTTTAAATAGATTAGCAGACTTTTATGGCAACAAACAGAAATTAGGTGGCTCTGTATTGATTTCAAGAATAGTCTGCAGTCACTCAGGAAGGTGCTACATGTGAAAAGTTCTTGAAGGAATACATGAATTTTAAGGGAAGATGGGATAGAGAACGAGGATGAACCAAGATTATAAACAAACAAAATCGAATGAAAAGGTTTTTTACATATTAGCAACTGGCAGATGCTGTAGTCCTGTCTAGACAAATGTGTCTTGGACTGCTTGTTTGTCAATAGTGTTACAAGATTCCGCCTGTTAATATTTAATCACTATCAAGAGATCATTTCTCTCTTCCTGTGTCAACAGAAGTGATTTTTCTGTACTTTTTGCTGTATTATCTGCCAAGTGTATGACACATCTATTTCCAAAAGAGCAATGCACAGCCTTTCATTATTTTCTCATTTCAGAAGAGGAACCTGAAAACGTTCTTTATGTTACTACCTGCAATCCTGTTACTTTGTACTTCATGAATGTTTCTAGTAAGAGTGGATACTTTGTGAATCTTTATGACCTCTTCCCAAGAACAGTTGGAAGTGTCTGGCAACCTTTTGTGACTGTGGCTCCTCTGGGAAATCCACTCAAAGGTCAAGTGGTTCTACATGAAGAGGAGGTAAAAAAAACTAAAACGCAACTAAATGTTTAATGATGAGCAAAGTAGCATCATGAGGGTGGGATCACCAAGGAGACTACCTCTGTAGACTGGAAATAGCCTACCTCCTGCTGAATGTTCTCTCTTTTACTGTACTTGAAGCTTGGGAGTTGCCTACAGCTTCAGTTTTTATGTGGGGATTTTCCTCTTGCACTTTTTAGCTGGACATTCTTGAAGCTGAATTCTACCTGCTTATCTTATTTCTCACTGATAGAGAGAGATTGGCCTTCATGGGAGAAAGGGAGAGAGTGGATCGAGTTCAGGAGTCTCAGTCAAGCAGCATATTTGCAAAGTGTGAAGTCCAGAGTAAGGTGTAATATGTGAACTTAAGTTCTGCTTCCTTTTTTACTTTTCAAATAGTATATAAAAGAGATGTTTTCTGAGTCACAAAGTAAAATGTTGCTTATATTTCCTTCATGCCACTATTTTTGATTTGTTTGGTGAATCCATTTCTCATTCTATAACATTTGAAGTATTAAGATTAGAAAGGAGACTATGCAAGCCTTAACATCCAGAGTATCAGCAATGCAAATTTAGAACCACTGACAACGTCTGTGTTGGTTTGAGTCAAACGCTTTTTTTAAAGACAAATATTGCTTGCTTTCTACTTTCTCTTACTGTCAGTGAACTGATTGTAACATTTCCAATTCAAAATTTCTTTGCCCAAGAGTGGGAAGAGACAACAGTGTATACTGTGGTGCTGCTGTTCATTTTTTAATATTAATAATAGTTTATTATGTTGCCTACCAGTCATTGTGGTTTGACATGGGCATGAAATCTGGTCATTGTTGTTGGCTGGTTTTTCCTTTTCCTTTTCTGAATTTCTTCTGCACATTTTTCAATAGGTTAGAGACTTCAATCTAGAAGAACTTTTCCTACATTGAATTGGGGTGTTAAATAATTTTCAGTCATTTCTAGTGTTTTTGTGGTACTGTTGTTCCAGGAATGTTTGTCAAGTGTCAGTGCTACTTTCTGGTGTCAAACACTACAGTTGAGCTCGATGCCTTATGAGAAACAAAATTCTTCCTTTAGTAGAACTGCCTGTGCCTTCTTTAGCTTCACCTTGGACACTTTCCAATGCAAGTTGGAAAAAAAATGATTCTGAGGTTACCTTCTTGTTAAACAACTATAGAAGTACCATTTGAGCTCTTTTGAGTTGCACATAACACATTTGTTTGGTTCTAAATAATCCTTATTCTTCTTTGGCGAAGTTGGTGCAGGAAACTAAAACAGATGGCAGTCTATCTTGTATCTAAAAATGTTTGGAATGTCTCGCACTTCTTAATATCAAGCCAGCAATATTCCTTGTTTTCTAATTCTCTAAAATTTCTACCATTTTGTTTTTAACCAAATCACGGTAGCATTTGGTGTCAGCAATGAAGCTTTTATCAAAGGTTCTTCTGTGAAGCTTTAGGTAGTTTTCTCAGTGTCTGGTTTTGTCTGTCCTCATGGAATATATTTTTCAGTGATAGTATGATGTATATGTTTTTCAGACTAAAATAAAATTTGCTCTTTGGAGAAACTATTGTAGCTCAGTGTCCCTTTCCAGGTGAGTTCAGTCAAGCTGTAACTTCATGTTTTTCTCTGGCAAAGCTTAAATATTACCTGTTTCAGACTTGCCTTTCTTGGCAAGTGCTACAGGTGAATAAACCTTGTCTGTAAATAAGCCTGGTTTACACTGCTGGAAAATAATACAGAATTAAAATGTTCTGAATGTTTTGCATTATCTTAAAACTTTTTACACAGTGTTACAATTGAGGCAGATCTTACTCATTGCTTGTGAAAATACATTTGATTTAATTACAAACTTGGTTGCAAAAAGTCATTGTATACTTAGGACGCCATTCAAAAGTAATTTTTGACTTCTTGAGAACTTAAGTAAGAGTCTTGCACTTCCTGCATCAGAAAAAAAGATGAAAAGGGGTTCTTTTGTATAGTGGATGCTTGTATCCATGGACTACATTAGCAATTTATTTGGGATTGGTTTTTAAGCAAGTCACCAAAACACAGGTCAGACAAATGCTGCTGTTGTAGTCTTCACAGCTAAGGTTTCATTCCCAACTCTTTCTGCAGTGGAGCCATGGAAACATCATGTGCTCTGTGCACCTGTGAAATGAGGTGGATGTTGCTGTGTATGAAATAAAATCCGTTATTATTGACATTAGGAGGTAAGCATATGGTCTAAGACAATAATCCAAGTACCTTCTATATTTGCCAGGAGAATAAAGGTGATCTGAAGAGCATTTCATCCCAGTTAAGGTAGAACATGATGAATTGTCCTCTGGAAGTGCCTCTGTCTTTCTACTGGCAGCAGAAGGAGCCTTAACATATAGTCAAGATGACTACTTTCAGATCTGCTAAGGTCACTGGCAGGCATAAACTCAAAATTTGCAGCATTCACATGTTAAGAAAAGTGGCACATCTGTATTTTGGGCAAGGCTCCAAGGGTTAGCCACTTGTGCTAAGGGTGCATCAAGCAAAACAAGAGAAACAAGCAATATAAATGATGTATGTTATGCTTTAGAGGTTCGTTTGTGTTTACTTGCAAAAAGACCAAGAAGTATTAGCAATATTTGTAGGAATAAGAACTTGCATTTATTAAGTAAAAAGGCCACTTGACAGCTGCTATTTCCTAAATAACATAATACATTAATTAGACAATACCAAAAGCATTTTTTTCCATTTTTTCTTTTAATAAAGGTCTTTGGAGATGAATGCTTCTGACTAATTTATAAAAAAGAACAGTTTTAAATGGAAGATAACCTTATTGGAAAAGATGAGATTATGATACTGTGGCTTTTCAAATAAAGTTGTGTGATTTATTTCACAGATGACATCCATCTGGATTCATTAGAGCCCTCCAGTGAAATAAAATAAAAAATCACCATTCCTTCCTGTCCATTTAAATAAAATTTTACTGAAAGCAAACTCCTCAGGGATTTAACTTAATTGCACAAATTGGGTATTTATCTCATTTTAAAGCACATTTACATCTTCTTGGAGAAAGAGTAAATGATTTTATTTCTCACATTGGCCATTGGTCTCGGTGAGCACAGCCTGTTCTGCTTCTATCTTTTTGTTCAGACTAAAGTGATAGACTTTGAAAGGACTTTTCAGAAATCTCAAGTAACTTCCTTGTAAGATGGGAATTGCATTCATATTTTCAAAGCAGCAATGCCCCTGCCCACGTGTACTTCAGGGTGTACTTCTACTTCCTGTTAAAGCTTTGTGCCCACCACTTACACTTTTTCTTTCTGCACCAATTAGTTTTAGTGTTCAGAAGAAGAACAAATACAGACTGAAAAGAATTTTGATAACTCTATGCATGATTTTGTATGGGGTTGTAGGAGCAAAATGCACATGGAGAATTGATTTGCCTTAAGTTAACAGCACACTTCCAGGTTTTTTTACACACACTTTACTCTGCTGAAAGGCTGCATCTGGACAAACAGAGTAACCTATAGTCTATGTCAAGGAGCACAACAATGTTCATCCAAGCAGTGTCCTGCCAGCATTCTTTAACTCTGCTTTTATATTTCTTGGTCAGGAAGTGGGGTAGTGAGGGAGGGAAGTGCTTTTCCCTGTCCCATGTGCTGCTGCAGTTTTGTCAAAGCTCCTTGATAACAAGGGGGTGAGGGAGCCTGTGACACAGAAACTGACACAGAGATCCACCTTGCTCACTACACATAGAAGATGTCAATCATCATTTAAAAGAAGACTTTTTTAACAGTTTTGACTTTTTTAACAGATCTGGCCTGAAGCACGTAATTCCTGAGTATGGAAGTACCTGTAACATACTAGTAGTAACATCTGAAACTTCTAGTTCCCATAATATTCTGATGTATGTTTTCAGGACAAAGGGTGTATTTTTTTCAAAAACTAGTAGATGTTATTTAATTATTTTTTTTTCTGCATATTATATAAGACTTTCCTTTTCTACAAGCACATAGAAATGTGCTTACATAGAAATGTATGCATCTTTTATAGAAAGGGAGAAGACTCATTTTCCATAAGCACAAAGCTTATATCTCTGCTTATCTCTACTAGATCTCTATCCCAGTTCACTGAAATCTTGAGTACAATAAAGTCTCCCAAATCATCTGAAAGATGCCACTTGCATGAATTAGAACACCAGTAATCTACTTGCATACATTTCCCTTCCTCTGAAGACATGGAGGTTTGAGCCCCAAACCACAGATTCTTGCACAGACTTTTTTCAATTGAACCTGGTGAACAGTGTGTTAATGTTTGTATCTATGCCTAATATTTACAGTGTCAGGATTGTTACCTGTATGTCACTCAAGGGGTCCTTGAATGACTCTAATAGAAAAGGTGGTACATGAGGCAAGAAGAGGTATGAAGGGATTACCCTGCCAAGCTAAAGATCAGCCTCAGTCTGAAGCTGGCAGCTAAGAAGAGTCTGTATTTGCAAGCTTGCTTGCTCAGGACATGAGCAGTGAGGGCAGAAGAGATCAAAACTGACAGTGAGTTTGAGGAGCAAAATACAAAAGGGTTAAAGCGAGTTATTTGTACTGTCCCACTCTGAAAATTCCCCAAGCTCTCCACTCTGTCTGCAAGACTATAAGGAAAAACTTCCCATACCAGCAAAATGAATCACAGCCCTGTTTGATTTAAAGACTTTTTAGAGGAAAATGCTGGCTAAAATAAAAACAGTGGTAAGGAAAGGGAAACTTTGGAGTAACTAAAAATAAAGGCACACCACTTCACAAGATTGGTTATTGCATCTGTCCAGAGCTTGGAATTCCAGACACTGGGGTTGGGAGGTCACCCAAAGGTTACTTTTCTCCCAGTCAAGAACAAACACAGTGGAATTGCACACCAACGTCTTTTCCCAGCCCGCTTGAAGAGTTGCCAAAGCTGCTCTCGGATGTGTTCGCAAGTGACGCAAAAATCTATTCTTAAACACAGACAGAATATACATCAGTCACAGCACAGAAGGAAACCATTAACATCAAAAGGGGTGGGGTGGAGAGGCTTTTTATATTACCAACTTCTCTCATAAATTTAACGCTAAGTGGAAAAATGTAATTGATTCGTATGTGTTCTTTATCTCACGTGGAAGGCTAATGCATTGCCTCGGTACAGCAGTGCTGCTACAGAATAGTATAAATAAAATATAGCAGAAAATCAAAATCCAAAGCAAATGCCCTATTTTTTTTCCTGAACCACGTTTATATAATTTTGGTTTGTAATACCTAAGCAAACTTCCTTTTTTAGAAATATTGAACTTGAACTGAAATTCCCAAATGCTCCAAATAACTGATAATATTTTAAATGCTTTACCATATTTAGTTTAAAATTCTATCATTATTAAAGTTAACTCTCACAAATAATTCTAGTGAAGGTATGAAGTGTACCCAAAAAGAACAAAACCACCGTGACTCAGATTGTTTGTATTTGTTTTATTTAGGGGAATTTGTGGGAATTTATGTTTTACTTCCTTAACGTCTATCATGTGTTATTGCACATGTTGTACGTAGACAGTTTACTTTTAGTAAGTTCTTGCAGAACCTAATGTCCTTGCAGACCCTAACATTTCCTTGAATGGCAAACAAAAAATTCAACCCAAGGCTTAATTAACTTGTTCCTTTGTACCTTTTAAATTTCATTTGATGCAGTTAAGGTTGTCCCTGAATGACTGTTCTCTTGAATTCTTAGGTAAACACATTAGGAGCAGCTGGAGTATTTTGCAAAAAGAAATGTTTAAAATGCCCCTGTCATTTGACATGTGTGGATCCTGGGGCATTGAGAAATCTGAAGAAGTTCAAAATTTAGCATACCATATTTTCGTGTGACGTGGAAAATGCACCACTCTGTGCAATACCCCGTCTGCTTTTTATGTCCGTTCTGCTGTCCTCCCACAGCTGTCCTCTCTCTGACACTCTAAGCTGTCTGAGTGTGCAGGTTACAGAAGGATTGTCACACACTGAGATATTTAATAGGCTCCAGAGTATCAGAAGTATGAAACTGGAGAGAAAGTACTAAGCCATTTCTTCTTCACCAGTTTGTCACCTTCGGTGTTACTGAAGCCATGGGTACATTAGAGAAATGGTAAGAAAACATAAAGTAAAAAGAAATATTTTAGTGACTTGACAGAACGAATTGATGTGTCCCTCACCTGTAACTGATCAGAGCTTGGACATGTAAACCATACTGGTCTAGTTCCTAGAGGTTATACAGAAGTGAATGTGAGCCCTTGCATGTACTTAAACCTCTCCAATTCAATTTCTCTATGAACTTTGAAAAGAATGAGGAAAATTCAGCTTATGTTTTCCAACAAAATCTAGATTACCTTTTCAAAATGTCCTAAGTTGCTGGAGTTGCAAAAGTGCTTCAGATAGAATTGTTGCAGTCTCTTAAATGAGCTTAAGATGTACATGGATCTGCTTTTCATTTACAGAGCAATGTTATATTGTTGCTGGATACAAGCAGTGGTGCCCTTCGCCGACTTTTGCTCTTACCAGATGCTCAAGAGTCTCCTAAAAGAACATCATGGTGGCGCAACAAAGAAGAGATGGTGAGGAGTCGCACCTGCCTCTGTTGTACTAAGTTTTTTTAAAAGCAAAGCTCAGTATTGAAAAACAGTCCCAGGATCATTAAGCTTTTCTGGTATTACAGCCCAAGCATTTAATTGTTTAGTCTTCTGTGTATTTAAATGTCTTACACAGCAAACAGTTATTAATTTTTATGGAATAGTGATATGAAAAATATAAATAAATGGTCTGAAGACATGTATCTTTAAAATATCCCTCTTTGGAGCTAGAACTGGAAATAATGGAACATTTTGTTACAAGGAATTCTGTCCAAAATAATGAACTCAGTTATTATGCAATTATATGACTAGGAACAAGACAGGCTAGATAGCATTTTGATAGGTAATTAATGCCATGGATTCTTCTAAATAAAGGAAAAAAAATAGTGCACTTTCAGGGGAGTCAGGGAAACTCACTGGGACGATCTAACAAACACTAATTGCTCTATGACATATTTTTATACAGAGCAACTACAAAATGTGCCGAGAGTTTTCACACAAAAACTGGCTGGTGTTCTACAAAGAAGCAGGGTAAGAATAAATTATATCCTTGTATTATATTGATCTATAACAGATTTCCTTGTGTATATCCCTATCTGATTATCCTTCTCTTGGCTTCCAATTTTACAGAAACCACCTTATTGTGCTGGATGTATTGGAGGGTCAAACTCATACCATCTCCCTTCCGATCAGTCTGAAATCTGTTTTCCTGGCAGCTGAAGACCGCTGGCTCTTGGTGGAAAATGAAACAAATAAGTTAGTTCAACATGGTTTTCTTAGTGGCATTATTTCTGGTTTGTGTCTTGTTTATGTTCAGGAGTTTCACTCCTGGTCGCAGAGTTGTTTTTTCAGACTGACTGGAATTAAAATTTGGTGTTTAAAATGCAGATTTGCTTGTGGTGAAAGTGCAGGTAGGCTTATAGAATAGGAAATGAACAGGATATGCCTGCCTCTTAAAGTGTAGACTAGCTTTGATTGTATGCATATTTATACTGATTTTACTGAGGTGGTATTGAACTTCAGAAATAACAATGTTCATGGACCTAGTCTTGGAAATACAGACACATTGTCCAGAGTTGGCACCTACTTCCTTTACTTTCATGATCACATGGAAGAAATGTTACTGCACTATCTTGTTTTTATAAATCAACAGCAAATGAAAATGTGTAAATAGTTGCCAGAAGACAAATCTGCCAATTGCTGGCTTACCCTTTCCTATCTCACAGATGTTGGTAAATTGTATTTAGTTTTAGCAAAAGGTGTTGATAACCTTGTTTATATAAATGCAGAATGTTTTCACTGTTTCGGAAGATAAAAGTCCTTGTTTAGAGTTACAGGCTTAATCAGGAATTATTATAAATGTGTATCCTTTACAGGAAATTTCTTTTAACCAAGCGTGCCCATATGGAAGCTCAAGACAGTGAGGTTTGCCAGCTGTATGCATTGAGTGAAGAGCCAGCTGAAATGGGATTTGGCCTAACAACAGGTATTGAATGCAAGCTTGACTAGTTTCTTCTTTTTTTTTTATCATTTCTGTTTGCAGCTGCACAAACAAGGCTTTTTAAAGGTCTGAGTAATTAACCTTCTCTCCAGTTCTGTTTTTGTCCTCCCCTTATCATGTTTGCTTAATAATAACTTTTCACAAGGCATGGCGCATCCCATGCCCAAAGCATCTTTGTTTCATTTAAGCATTTAAGACCCTCAGTCATGGACTTTCAGGAAACGGACAAGCATATAGAATGGAAAAGGAAGAAAGATGACTAGACAGCAATTAGAACAGGAATACAAGGGAACAAATCAGGTTGTACTCTGTTGCAGATCTGCTGCACACAAACATCTCCCAGCCTCAGAAAAATACAAAAGACCTACTGTTAAAACAGAACAGAAGTCACAGTTTCTGTAGTTCTGTCGATAGTGTGCAGGGGACCATTCAGGCCATCACACCTGTGTTGAAAGATAGGGGGAATTTGATCATTAAAATTCCCAGATGATGCTAGGCATTGAGACATGTCTTAATTACAGAATAAGGCAGAAATCTCCAGTGGTCGTAATTCAGACGGGTAAGATCTGTCTATCTTCAGATCTGATAGCATTTTCAACCCTGAGCATTTGATCATGGTGCACAAAATCTCTGGTGTACTTGGTACATGTGCATCCCACCTAACAGTTTATAGGTTTTGCCACTGTGTCTCAGAGAGGCAGAGGAAACAGAGAAACCACTTTATATCTATTGAAGAGGGAAAAGGTTTTGTTCTGGTTCTTGTGGCTAGCATAAGTATGAAAAATGAGATTAACACAGTGTAAACGTGATAAAGCAAATGTTATTGGCAAATAACAAATAGGGCTAATTTTGCATAAACAGCAACAAAGTGGATACCAAAAACTAACCACAGCCTAAATATCTAGAATCCATTTTATCTCTTGTGAGTTTACTCTACCAACTTATCAAGCACCATCAGAGCACAATAGTTTCCTTCCTCTACCTACCTTATTTAGAAAACATTCTAGAGTATCATTCCTCAGATGGATAGAAACATCGTTATAATTTCCAGTCTCAAAGTATTTGTGGACAGTTTTTTACTGCATGCTTTCTGTGCTATTTTAATCCTTTGTTATCTGATTTCTTCTCTTCCAATCCAAAAAGTTATCATATCCCCTCTCTACTTTTTTCCAAAACATTCAGCAAACCCTGAATGTAGCATCTTCAGCCTGTTCTTGTTCTTTGAGACAGAACCTGTGACAGGAGAACCAACAAATGGTAGTACTGCAGACCCAAACCAGTAGCCCATTTATCCTTCGAGGGAGAAAAGACTTTCTCCCACTGCCAGATGAACGAGATAGTCTGCCCATTGAAGTGGAAACAGTGTAAGCTGCAGCACTAAAGATAGCACATTCTGTGTTGATAACGTGGGCAAGGTAAAAGGCTCTTACAGTTGAACAGAATAAAATTTAGTTTTCCTTAGCTTAAAGACGAAGAAAACTAGACCATTATTTAGCAGAAATGCATTACAAATATTATTAAAATTTCAAAGATAGCAAGACAGTCACTGAGAAATGTCACATTGACACTTATCTGTGCAAACCTACCTTGGTAGGTTTGCCTTTTGGTACATTTGCATTATAACAATTTTCAATGAGATCACATGCTGTTTTATTCCATAGACTTCCTGCCTCATTTGCACAGTAGAGGGCAAAATTAAGTGGTATAAGCATCTACGAAGCTAGTAATTAGTGATTTTGAGTACTTAACTTTACAAAACTAAGATTATTTCCTGGCTTCTTTTGTGTGGTATAGCATAGTATAATCAGATCTTCTGCTTTTTAGTAATTTTATGCTCAAAGTAATAGCAATGTTCAGTGCTCAGCACTCTTACAGTTAATATTGTTTCCTGTTGCACATCTGGATTTAATGACTTTCATTTTGTTTAATTTCCCTGTTTAGCGTCAGAACTGTGTGTGCCACATGCAGTTTCAAGTGACCAGCTATCTTCAGAAAACCTCAGTGCAGCTGTGGGACAAAAGATCAGCTCCCCCAACAGGATCTTCTCGGATGAACAGAATTATGCTACTATTGTTATTGGTTTCCCAGACCTCTTGGTAAATACTCGGCATTATTATTAAGTGAAGTAATATGATCTTGCTTATTCTTTAACCAGTTAAGTACCTGTTTACCAAATGATATGGAAAAAGAAGGGAATGACAAATTCATGTAGTGTACACCATTTGTTAGGGTAGTCTAATCTAGAGGGATTTCAGTGGAGTTTTAAATAATAAGAAATTGGACAACATAATGTCTAGCATAGACAAAATTTGGTGGTGGTGAGGTCTGAACAGTGCTGGCTAGAGGAATATTTTCTAAATCATGTGGTTTTACATTTTTTTAATTAAACATAACAACTGCGAGAAAGGATATCAGTATAATTTTGAACTATTCAGTGTGAACTTTTTGCTCAGTGTGCAGCAGGTAAAGACTAGATTTAAGAAAAAGAAAAAAAGATATAGAAAATTTTAGGAAAAACCATACAGCCCCTTCAGTATTCAATAATGTAGTTGAGTGTAAATGCTGCATGTAGGTGTGGTCACTGCTGTGACACAATTAGAAAAGGACCAGAAAGGAAAGTGAAACTTGGCAGTGTAATGACTAGGGTTGTTGCAAGGAGTGGAGGTAAACACAAGGAAAATAAAAGCAGTATGTTTAACTCTTTGAATTTTTTTTCCTAATTGCCACCTAATGATATGTTAAAAAAGTAGTTCTTATGGAATAAATAATTGTAAGTCATGTTTGCTTAATAAATTGGGGCAAATTAGAAAATATAAGTGTTAACATACATGAATTTTGGGAAAGCCAAATAACAAAAAAAAATTTGAAATCCCAAAGGATTCAAAAATATATTTTTGACAATAAGGCATTCCCTGTATTTGCAACTAGCTTTTGAGTTTTCCTTGATCTAGATTTAAATGACTAGATTGATTATTCTAGCTATTCATGTTGTTTACAATAGATGTGAGTTTATTGCTGGAAAAGGGAGATGGTTTAGAGGAGGGAGTACTAAAGGTGCTACACTCTTCAATACTAACACACCAATACTGATCATGAAGCATCTTGCTCTGCCAGATTTAGACTGAGGCCCCATCTTTCCTCACACGTGGTTTTAGATGTCCATGTGAGTGTCGAAGGGGGAGTGCTAAGAGTAAATAATGTAAGGGTGATGGGGCAAAACTTCGAATTCAGTGTTTAGTGTTAATGGTGTAGGTGTTTAGTATGAGTAAGGTATCTGAGCTCTTATTTGTAGTAGCAGTGCTCAGCTTACTAAACACTGAGGCCTTCAAGATGATTTATTTCTCTAGGCTGTTTTAACCATAGTGGGAGATGGTGGGAAATGAAGGAACTGACTTTCATGTGAACAACTATATTTACGTTTCTGAACCTGGAGCTTTATTGCCTTGCTTTGAATTTACTACTGAAATATCTGTTTGCATTTATCTACGTTAGTGGAAACTTAGATTATGGTAACAGTTTGTTACATAGTTTGATTCCAGATTAGGTTATTTCAATGCTTTCTGTTCCTGGTTCAATATGAAAAAAAGGTTCAACTTCAGATCTTCAGAAATTCTTAATGCCTAAAACTCGTGTATATGATTTGTTGGTTTTCATTCCTATAGGAGTTTTTGATAACAAAATAATGCAGGTCTCTTCCTTGTCATGTGGTAACATAAGAAGTAACCACAGTAGCCACATTTGATTTGAAATTAAATAAAGAATGGAATTTATCAAGAAATGTTTGTTCCTAGGCTCAATAATGGTAACGTTTTCTTCACTAGACTCCTTCTCTCTTGCAGTCTCCCAGTGAAGTGTATAGCTGGAAAAGAAACTCCTCTCTGAGTCAAAAATGTGCTTCTCCTTCTGATCCATTCTATTATGGAACCCAGAGGAAAACAGGAGCTGCAAAACAAACCAATTGTGTAACTTTATTGGCTTCTAATCAGATAGTCAGAATTTTAGCACCTGGAGACGTGCCTTTGAAAGACATTTACCCAAAAGGTAAGAGGTTCATGTACTTGTGCTGCAACACACTTTTTTTTTGTTTTGCAAACTTCAATCACTCATTTATTTTTCCAAAATCTTAATCACAGAGCAAATGTTTGAGAAGGATGAGAGTAGTTGCACTTATTTTTAAAATTATTTTGAATCATATTAACATGCTGTATTATGCTTCTGGGAACTAACAGGCTGTCTACACTATGAATATCCCGGTAGATGGGATCTTCCTCTGTCTGCTCTGGAAACCCACTATGATCATTCTAGTTCAACAATCAGCCTTCACCAGTATTTCCAAGTTCTGCTCAGTGTCACGCAGAGATGCATTGATAAACCTGTCGTCTGACTAACTCAGTATTCTATCCCCAGCAGAACTCTAGGAGAGGTTATTTTGGGAATGCATGTGAGCCTATCCACTTCTTTGTCTTTCCTTGCATATTTCTCAATAGTTGCAGTTGTTTTCTTACGGAAGTTAAAGCCTCAGGCTTTAAATCTCCTTTTATGGACCTGTTGTCCACGAGTTTGTCTGCTCCCTCTTTGAGCTTAATTGTCTCTATAGCAAACTCACAAGTTCACGATTTTCTGTGATAACTGATCTCCTACTAGGTTTATCAAGTGCCACTTATTCAAGTATTGCAGCTTTGGGTGAGTAACAGTTCGGCATTCACCGTAACCATCACCTTCATGACTGTGCCAACTTCACTCACATCTGCCTTCTCTCCAAACTGAAGAGATCCAAGCTTTGTAGTTCTTCTCTTGTCCAGGAGAATGTTGCGTGAGCAGCATTCACATACAGCAAAACTGTCCTCCATTTATACACTAATAAAGCAGGTGTAGACTAGAGATCTTCAGACCTTTTTGTGCTGCCATGCCAAGCTTTCTGTTATTACTGTAACTTTAGCTTCTTCAGCAAATAACTAAAAATATCCTAATTATTGCTATATAACAGCATTTGTGAGTTCTGCATTAGTTACCTCTAGGAATCTCCAAAGAAAGTTTACTATTAAAAGAGAAAACCCCCAAAGTATTTGTATATGGTAGAATGGCAGGGTTTTTTGAATTCATCAGCATGAGAAGCTATTTGTGATTTATTCTGTTTGCGAACTCTCTGTCCCAGAATAAACACTTTATTCCAAATTAACTCCCTTGGACAGAATGAATTATCTAATATGCCTGCCCTCATTTAACAGAGATTAACTTCCCTGTGTAGAGAAATCCTTTTATTTATTACTAAGAGCCAAGTCAAGGATATCAACAAGGTAGAAAACTTAAGTTACCTACATTTACAAAGGAAAGATTACCTTTTAAAAAGATTAAACTTAACAAAATTAGTTAATGTTTGCATCTTGGAACCAATTATACCACTTCAGGCTGTAATCTTCTCATACTTTATAAACTACTGAAGGGTCAGACTGGGTCACTTTTTGTCAGGCCTTCACAGAAAAAAAGAGGATCTGACTCTAAAGTGGATGGTTTAGAAATTCAGACAATAAGTCTTCTGAGTTTTTGTTAAAATTAATTTATTAATTTGGGAGTGAGAGAGGGATACAGTATTTCCAAATGATAGCTAAAATTGACAGGTATTTCTAAAAGCCTTTTAAATTGCTGTGGTATGTGATATTTTAACATGCTAGATTACTATAGTTAAAAACCAGGGGACATTCTTTGTGAATCCCGGATAACAGTGACCTGAGCATTTTATCAGTCTGAAAATTGACTTTCATCTGACCAAACAGTTTAATTTTTTTTTCCTCAACTATGATGAAATATATTCATGAACAGTGATTGATAGCTTTAAATATGTAGAAAATTTTATGAGGTTTGTACAGTGCTTTATGGCCATTTAAGTTGAAAAATTTCAGGCCTTGAAGATCATTATCATTGAATTTTCTTTTCTAGTTTTTCTTTTCTAAATGATGTTTTAATTTATTAATTACAAAAATTGATCTTAACTGAATCATGTTTAATATGACCTTAGTGATACAATTAAATGGGACTTGAGCAAGACTCTAGGTTTTCTATTCCATAGCCATTATTCGGGACTTTTTCAGGACATTTCCATTTATCAGTTAATGACCAGTTTTTCTAGTGAAGGAGGAGCTATGAGGGAAATCCTAGAGAGACCTCTGCTACTAAGCATGTCATGAAAAAACCAGAAAAATGAAGTAACACTGAAGTGACGGTGCTGATGTTACTGGTTATTATTCATGGCAGGAAGGATTCACCATGAAGGATTATAGAAGGACTACAATTCCCTCTGCAATAGAAATAGCAGATGAAATTCAGTATAGATATAATATACATGAGGGAAGAAAGAATCCTAATTCTATATCAAAGAAGATGGGGCTTATCAGAACTTCTTACAAGCATTATTTTGCTGTCATGATAAATGGTTTCATTAAGATAGCAGTTCAAAGCTCAATAGCAGTTAAAAGAAGCAAATCAAATGTTAAGAATTACTAGGGAAGGAACAAAAAAACCCAAAGAACCTGTTTGTGCTGTTGTGCAAATCCATGTGTCCTTAACACGGTTTAGTTTTGTTCTTCCATCTCAAGGTGAGAGAAGGCTGAACTGGAGTAAGTTCAGAAAAAGACAACAAGGAGGAGCAAGTTTAGATCGGCCAACCCTCCAACATGTGGAGACAAGATCAGGAAAGGGGCAGATGGTAGAGTTCTATAAAAATGTGTGGCATGGAGATCTGGGAAAAGCAACAATTTTGCACTCAGTACCACAGTTAGGGAGCAGCTAATAAAGCTAGTAGGAACTTCGTCAAAACAAACAAGACATGGTTTTTCATAGAGTAAGGAACCAGCCTGTGAAATCACTTCCCAAAGGATGTTGTGACTGCTGAAACATGGATTTAAAGGAAATCTGGACAAACTCCTGGGAAGTTACAAAATATGTAGATGTAAAAACATAGACACCACATTCAGCTAAAGAAGCCCTTAGATTGGAACTGGTTGGTGACTGAGGAAAATACCATGTGCACTTGTCTGTTCTTACACTTTCCAAGCATCTCTTGGAGACAAAATACTAGATTAGAGGGACCTCGTACTGCCATTCTCATGGCATGAGTCATAAATATTTCCAAGTGTAAGAAGGGGAAAACAGAAGAAAAGAGGCATGCATTTATGTGCTCACTTGGAAGGTGAGATAATAAAGTACTAGTCCTTACAGTGCTCATTTGAGATTCTGTGTTTACAACCTTCTCTGCTGGGCTATTGTTTCTTCTGGAGTTTGCCTCTCAGTCTCACTAACTGACAGAATATTTAATTGAATACTCATTTAACTGCTACCCATAGCTGCTTAACAATCTTGATCCCTTAAAATTCAGTGTTGCTTATTCCTGATTGTGCTGCATAATTCATGGGGGCTTTTGGACATTTGGTGAATTATCGGTGCTGTTGTTTCTGCATTAGAAAACCTGTAGTTAATTAACTAGGAAAGTTCTATGAGACTTCATATGCTTGGAAAGTGTAAGAACAGACAAGCATTTCTCTAATTTATTAACTTAATTTTTATCCCTTAGCATTTATCCCACGGTGCTATCCTTTCCAATTTAGTATCAGCCCTTGTTCTAGATCTTCATCAGAATTTTTTTTCTATATATTATATATGTGTATATTATTCTCAGTTACTAACAAAAGAGAAAGCACATTTTAGAAGAGTAACAAAATCTAGGGAAAACATTTTTCTAGGCTTTTTCTTCCTATTTCTGATGTGTTTGATATTTCCATTTTTATGAAGATGAATAAAGTCAACAGATGTGCTACTGTAGGTATGTATACTATAGATATCTAGATACAGTAGATATGCATAAAGTGGTGTTGTGGGTTACTCTATATACTCATTGGATATTAGATCCCTTATACTGCTGATCTTACTGGTCTTTTCTGTGTGTGCTGTAGGCAAGCTCAACACTTCTGCAGCCACTCTCTCCTTGGTTTCAAGGAGGTTAAAGATACATTGTTTCTGAAGGAAATCTAGACTTACTTTTATCTTGTGACAATGACATTTTGTACCAATACTGTGCTGTAATTCTGTCTTCTGGTTTATTTTCTGAAAAACTGCCTTGATTTACTCCAGGCAGCTCCTAACTGGAAGCCACTTCTGAGCCCGGGCAAAGTGTACTCATATGTTGGCAAAAACCAATGTAGGCACACGCACAAAAATTTATTTCTGAGGGAAGTACCATATATTAGCTGTATTCATTAAACTGTCCATAAACAGAATATTAAATGCTTGATAGTCTAGGGCTATTTACTATAAAGTTATAAAATCTTTGGATACTGAAAACCTACCTCCAAAAGGAGTGGTTCAATTTAAGAGAACAGCGTTTAGGTTAATATTACTGAGAAATTTTAAAGTGGAAATCATGAACACAATGTTTTGAAATGTTCCTCAATATGCTTTTAAAGTCAGATATAAAACTGACATTATCTTCAGTGGCAGATAAAAACAGTGAGTTAGGGATTGTGGTAATGAGTGATTAGTGCTTTTGTGAGCAGTTACATCTGTGTGTAATTTTGACATTTGCTATACAAATACATTGTTATTTGTTAACTGTGACTGTTTACTCACTATCATAATAATAAAACAATTCCCTATTTGCAAGTTATATTCCTGTATTGAATGTGAAAGCTTGTCATTTTCTGACAGGTACTGTATAATGAAATGTTTAAATTTAATCTGCTAAATGCAAATGCAATAACCAGTTAATCATACAGCAGGAAAATAACATGTTTGGTTTTTTTCAGATGTCACTCCTCCACAAGCTGCTGGATACTTGGAAGTAACAGATCTTAACTCCAAGAAAATCAAATACATTGCAATTCCTAGGTAACTGATTTTATTGATTAGAGCAGCCTCTGTCTTAGAGGAAAAGCAAAGAGAATTTAGTGTCCATTATTACATCAGGATAAGCAAATATTTCTTCTGATGTGGAAAGTAAGACTAATTCATACCTTGTGTAAAATTCTGCAAACACTGAAGCATTTTGTTGTCAACATAATTTATCTGTTTACTAGATGATACCAATGAAAATGTAGCTATTAATTAGTAAATATGAAAAGTACCTTTATATTCTGATTTTCATCCCCTTTGCTCCTTCCTCCTCTTCCATCCATCTACCCTGTTACATTCTGGTTTGCTGCCTTTATTTTCTTTTCCTTTTTCCCTATCTTTAGGATCTGACAAAGATAGGCAGAATGATCTGGTGGTAGGTGTTAGGAAACTAGGAATCAAGTTAGGCCCAATATAAAGTTCACTTTGAAAATAACTTGAGCTTCTCTACATTTTGCTTCTCCATTTGGAAAGTATACATTCCCTCACAAGTATCGTGTGATACACAAATATCTTGTATGATAAATCAAAATAACCAGACTGTGTGTCTTCTGTTTGGTTTTAACATCTGTCTCTCACAACTATAGAGAGTATTTGCAAATGTTTTATAATATAAAGATATATTTTGGTTACAAATTGTCATTTTCCATTGCAATAATAATAAAGGGAGTTTTTTAAAATGGCAATCTCTCAGCTTTGCATATTTAAATAGCCTGTGTATTAAATTCACACATCAGGAATTTTATACTTTTTTTTTTAATCTATCCATTTGATGTTGATTTTTGATAATATTGATTCTGATTTAAAGTAATTCTGGTTCATTAATAATCTGGGGAACATTTTAAATAATAGATCCTTATTTTTGGACTGTTCACCATTTTATAATTGGCTCATTGGCTTGCATCTGATACAGTTATTAAAAAATATAAGACCTTAATATAAAAATAGTTGGGAATTACATTATTTTACACCAGGATTTTATAAGATGTTACAGAATTTACGAAACCATACTTCAACATCATGACCATTAATCTAGCATTAGGATTTAAGCTGTATATGGCAGATCTGAGCAGAAGTCCAAGTTTAAAAATATATTCCAGTAGGAACTGATAAGTAAAGTGAGTTTTCATATATATGTATGAATAATTCTGTGTTAAAATATAACAGCCTTTTCTCCTTCTGGTGTAGTTAGCCTGGTCAAATGCTAAGATAACTTTTTTCAGTTGAGTCAGCACATGACAATTTCAGCCATAGGTAGAGGCATATGTGTTGCTCCTTTTTATATTTTTGAAAATTATTAATTGTAGTGTTAGTGTAGGTTGCTGACTCATTATGCCTATCACTAACAGTACTGAAAAATACATAGAGTCTTTCCTACGTTATCTGAATTTCCCTTCAGATTGTGTACCTATTGGGCCCTCTGTTTCAGCAGCAAACTTTTGTCAGCAAGGTCACTGTTTAAATCAGTGCTAAGATTCTCTGTGCATAAAGCTGTACTATCGTTAAATAAGTGTTTAAATCTTCATTTGATATTAAATCATTAGAGAAAGGTATTACTCTAATTTGATGGAAATGCATTTTCCTCAGTGCCAGGTCATGTCTTCTCCTATTTCTTTTGTAGTTTTATATACATTTGTAGCTTTTCTATAACATCTTTTTACAATTTTTATAGTTTTTTTCTAAAGACTGACTATTTTCAGAGAGATTCAATACAGCAGTGGGTTAGGCAACATATTCCCTTTCAACCTGGTCTTTTAAACTGCTTCTTACACTGTCAAGTATCTTTTGGTTATATCCAGTTTCAGTAGGTGGAATGTTTCAGATAAAACAGTGGGTCTGTAGGGCTTAGTTGTAGTCTCTCATGAAATGAGGATGGAATTCCATTTAATTGTCATCTTAACTACATAAATAATCATTCCCCTTTTAATTGAAACTTCAGGAAAAATCATATTAATTCTTGTTTTTCAGATCACAGTCTCTCTCTCCATATACATCATGGCTCTCTAAGATCTCAGATGCCGATGCCCTTTTGGCACCACTGGGCAAAGTAGGTTTGGTTACTGTGGACATGGGAGGAGGTGTGAGGCTGTGGGAGACTGGGCTGGAAAGCCTCCAGCGGTCACTGCAGGACTGGAGGAACATGATTGGCCAAGAAGATGGTCGTCCTGTGCAGGTAGGAGTTCACAAAGCTGAAGTGAAATACATTTAACAAAATGAGTTGTGCGTGAGTTTTCAGGAGGAAAAGATGTGTTGCAAAATACTGTGAAGTTGAAATACACCTGTGAGAAAAGCTGAATAGACTTGTTCACTGAAAAAAAGAGGCATAGTAGCTTAAATTTTAAAACTTTTTGTGACCCCTGTAATTATGATTACTGACAGACTGTCTTACACTGTTTGTATTTTTGCCAAATTCCACTGCAATTAAATGCAAATAAATTCTTTATCTCTTGCTGATTTTTAACTGTAAGTTTCATAATGTAGAATAATGAAATTAATTTTTAAGCGAAGGATATACTTTTCCAGAATTCAGATGCTTGGGAAAAAATATTGTGGTTTTACTTCGAAAAAGAAACTTCAAACCTAGGTGAAAGATGCCTTGAGTTCACTAGGCTTTGGCTAGTTTTGATAATTCTCCTAGCAGAAAAGTTGCAAGGATCTTCATACGCTTGTGTTCTCATGTGGAATGTTTAAGGAGATGCTGAAAACACACCGTGTATACATGTATTCTGTGTGTGCAGGTATTTATGTATACACAAGTGTTAATGTACTGGCTACTATGTATGATTGCAACATAGAGGGAAAATTCAGGACTATTCAATTGCATCTTTAATTTCTGTTAGTGACTGGAGAAAGTATCACTTCAAACAACTAGAGTGTGCTTTAGGAGGACTTCTCCACTTCAACTAGGAGGATTCTGTCTGCCACAACTCGGAGGATCTCTGTCTACCACTGCAATTATTTCTGTTTCATGAATTTCTGTAACCACTCATAGTAAATTAGAATGGGAAAACAGAATCAGTCTGTTCTAAATTAGATCTCTCTTGGTCTTTGTTTACATGGCGTCTCAAGTGTGAATGAGATGTATTAGGCCAAAATCATCTTCTTTCACTTTCTTTTCCCACTCTTAGCTCTCTTTCTACAAGACGTTCTGCAGTTACAGAGACTTGGGGAAGAACTGATGTGTTCTTGTTACTTGACCTCAGCAAATGCCATTCATAAAAGTAATGAGAAAAGGAAACTGTTTCCCAGTAGCACGTTTGTGTTTGACACTTGGTCACTTTACCAGTGCCATTTTTATTGCTGGTGCAGTAGCACTAGCACCATCTTATGGCCAGATATAGTCGGTTTACACCAGCCCAGTTTCATCTGATGATCAAGTTGACTAATGGAAATTAAAAGAGCCAGCAGGAAGAGTTAGAGTTTTATTTGTTTTAACAGTTATTTTTCCTTCTTTTTGTTTTTTTTTGGGGGAGGGAGGGTGTTATTTTTTTTATAACTTAACATTTCATTGAACAATATTACTTTACTTTCAATAATAGTCAACTAATTTTTAGAGAATACTGGCTTAGAAAATACATGTAATCAAAAAATTTAAGTCATTTAACTAGTAGTGTCAAGTAACCATTTTAAAGACAGCTAAGAAGTTTTCTCACGGTCACAAAGAAGTTTTCAAGATCCGCTGTAGAATTTCTCTCCACTGACAGCCTGCCTCTCTACTAGGCACATTCCAAGGTGCAGTCTCCTTTGAGTATCTTTCTTCTTTCCTCTGTCAACACAGGGTACATAGCTCAAAGCAGTGGTTTGTCAGAACTGGAATAGCAGTTTAATTTGTGCTAAAGGGCTGGAACAAAGCCTCCTATGTGATCTTCAGACCTGTGTAATTATAACTAACTTCTGTTTCTCTACTTTTTTACTTTGCTTCAAATGGAAAGATAATGAAACCTAAGAAATTTTGTTTACAAAGGCATTACAGAGCAATAAGCAGAAAATTAGGTCTTTTATTTTATGTAATCTCCGATAAGATAATAGATATGTAGTTGCTAATTGGATATGAAGGCCTTCACCTTTCCTACTTAATTTTTCAATGGACCTAGACATAAAAGCAATACTTCATTAAGACATTCATTTCTGGAAATGAAAAGATCCCGTTAGCTTGAAAACATATTCATGTAGATTCCCTGTGCAATTAAGCAATTAAGAACTTCAGTGTCTCCTGTTCTAGAGACAATTACTTTGCTAAGAATGCTGCAGCTAAATATTTCTTGATACCTGTTTTTTACAAAATTGGACATACTTTGCAGCCTTGTATTGATCTGTTCATTCCAGTGTATGAAAATCATCTCCTTTTTTGTAGTGTTTCATGTGCATACTCGTGTTAAGTAACTTGGAGTCTAATGAGGCATCTCTAATTCCTTGACTAAACCTATCATTCCCAATCATCTTGTAGCAGAAACTCACTTAAGGAAATTGTCAGTGTTCCACATATCACTCATCCACCCCAAAAAAACTGTCATTGATGCATATCACAAAGCTGCTACAGGCTTAGCTAAGCTTATTATCCCTTCATGGTGATATTCTTAGACCAACACGAGATCTGTCTAGGTGGCTGGGAACCACTGTTTTGCAGAAACACACAGAATCTCTTTGACTCCTCCTGACTTTTTAGAGAAAAAAGAATTAGAGGGCTTTCAATATAAATATAATTTCAAAGAATTAGAAACAAATCTTCAACTAGGCTTCAGTTGGAACTATTGGTATTCTCTTCTAGGGATGCCTTTTGGCTTTCACAAACACATTAGCTCTCAGAAACAGGCTGGATATACATAAGCAATGAAACAGAGGAAAACAAACAGGTGTTCCACTTATAATCATTAATTAGGCTCCCTTGGTATAATGTCGTGGCAATCTTCAAAAGAGTCAACATTTGTTTTGTATTGTTGACATACTCAACAGAGTTCAAGCTGCTGAAGTCTTGAGGCTACAAAGTTAATTTATCAAAATATGGTATGTGTTTACGTAAGTCTGCATTTATACAGGCAGGTCAGAAATTTTCATCATTTATGGAAATTTTAAACTCAAAATAACACTACAGTATTCTGAAATGACTGGAGTGAATTGAAGTGCCTAAAATCCAAAATCTAAACAAAATTCTGTATTTTCTAAAGCTATGAACTCCAGCCCAACAATTGTGTAGCTTTTTCACTGTTTGATGTCCCTGAGTAGTGTTTCTTCATTATCAAATATCTGAAAAGAATTTGAAAGACAATTTCTTTTTAAAATCTTGCCCTAAAAGTTTCATGTCAATAGGCAGACATTGGTAAGTTTGTGTTACTTTTTTTCATCAAAGGGTTATTGATAGAAATTAAATAGAAAAACACTGATTACATTCTGACATAGTTGGGATACTATTTTTCAATAAGCATTGTTTAACCGTATGTCTCATTTAGATGAAGTACAATGCTTAGATAAAAATAATTAAAAGATGCATAATTTTTCAATAGATGGTAAAGCATTTATCTGTGACTATTAGCAAAAACATTTATTTCTGTATTTCTTCCACTTAATGTTCTCCTGCTGTAGGCTGTTGTCTAAAATGTTTTATGCTACGTAAAGATTATACTCAGAATGTCAGAAGTCCTAGGACATACCCAAACCTGTTGAGTGCATAAAAATGTACTTGATCAAAGATTGCAAAAGCTTTGTCACCTAGTATATGATAATATGATAAGATAGATCTGAACTCAAAACTGAATTCACAACATTCATGCAGACTGATTCAGTCTGTTGGAAGAGGTCCTAGAGGAGGATGGCTCAGGAGCACTTGGAATATTTGGGATATGTTTCGGGCCTTGGCACTAAAAGGAGACATGAATGAAATGTATGTAAGAATAGGGAAGGCTTTAGATTAAGTTTTTTTTGAGTGTTCATTTCTGACCATCTGCCCTGTGAAAGTGACTGAGAGAATAGTTTTCTGTCAAAAAGAATGTTTTAATCTGAAATAGTGATTCCTTTTCTCACTAGTGCTAGACAGGTGTTCTTTTGGTGTCCTCTGTAACTAGTTAACATTTTACTGATACAGTGTTTCCACAAATAATCCTTGTAAGTAGCTAAATGGAGAAGTGAAAAAAAATTTCTTCATCCATCCACAACTAGTTCCCTTTAGACACCGCTAAACTTTAAAATATATAATTATGCAGCATCTGGGACCAGTAAGCATTGTCATTGCTTTCCAGAGAAGGGAACTGAGACTTAAGGAAGGCAGGTCACCTGTTCAAGTTCATGCTATATGTCTACACTGCAGTGTCAGTGGGATAAATGAATTATACACCCATATTAACATACTCTGTGTTGCCAAGTTAAATAGCTTGAAAGTCCTCGAATGCTGCAATCAGTATGAACATACCTTAAATTGGGGAAAATAAAAGCATATAAATGCAGCACAGCCACCTAAGGGAACGAATGTCAACTCTAGATTGCTCAAGGTTGAAACATGCTTGGCTGAGTAATGGCATACTTAGCAAAACTCAAGAATGCAGTAAATGGATATTTTTCTCAGATTTAAATGGCTGTCTTCATGGTCTTATAGCAGCACTCAAAAGTTATAACAAAACATGTAAATTATCCTTTGTCCTGTGAACTGCTAGCAGATATGAACATGTGGTTCATGTTAGTAATGTAGAAGAGCAATGTGTATGTGTTCATCACCAGTAGTCTTTTTTATGTTGTAACTGCTCAAATCACCCCTGATGCAAGGGCTTTTTGCTAAAACCAACATTTTCATGAGTTCAGCAGCACTCAGTAGTAATTCCCAACATTTAGACTTTCTTCTGCAATCCATCGGTTAACCTTTGGATCTGATTAGGGCAAAGGCAAATGCTTAGTAGCAATTATAGGATGCCAGGCCTATCATTAGAAATATATTTTTTAAATATGTTCTTTTCCTACCTATATTGCAGGTAAATCTTGTGTTGAACTAGAGTCAAAGCTCAGTACGTTTCTGAAGTAATCATAATGCCAAAAATGTCACATTTACTGTTGAAGTTAAAAGAAGCACAGTCACATTCAATTAGTTGGGGAGGTGTACATATGTAGTTGTGCATGTATAAATATATATTCACACACAGGTATATGCATATGCACACGCACATGTTAATTTTTTCCCCAGTTTACATACCTGGACATTGGCTCTCTTGAATTAGAATTACCTCAAGAGATCATCCTAACCTGGCAGATAGCCAGTCCCTCAGGGACTGTATTTCATAATAAGCAAGAATTGAAAGTTGATTTGGGTAGTGATCATCTTATTCCCTTCCTTGAATAATCTCATTTGTATTTGTACAATTCCATTTGTTTTCCATGCAGCTAATAGTGTAGGACTCTACATGAAGTATTTGCACCTTAAGTGAACTAATATTTTTGGTTTTATTGAATACATCCTTTTTTTTCTTTTGATTTTCTGAAGCTGTGCTTGGAAGTTCAGAGTAATTAAAGTTCACCTGATGAAATTTATTTTTTAAGGTTGGATGTTTATCTGTAGAATAATAGATTCAGGAGTTTCAGTGATCTCAACTTGTTTATATTTACTCCAGGATCTACTTTAATCTATACTGATAGTTTGGAATTTATTGGGGTTTTTTTAAAGTAGCATTTTACTTTATAACATTTTAGCAAAAACCCAGCCTTTTCCTGATGTTAAGACTGAACTGGGCAAAGCTGCAGTTCTTGAATCGAGACAAAAGCATGACCTTTAGCAAGAGCAGCTGGTCCTTCTCCCCACTACCACCCCCGTTCTCTGTTTTCTACTTTAGATCGAGCAGTTTTTCTGACCACATGAGGGCATCGGTGGGCTAATAACAGTGATTTCCCTCAGCCTTAAATACTGTCGCTGTTCTAAAATTCCACTAAAGTTATGATTCTTTCAACAGTTTTGCTATTCAAGACAGAAGCTTAATGCCTGTATGAATTTTAAAAGCTACTTCTAGAAAGAAATGTTCACAGGAGTCAGGTGATTCATGAAGCTTCATCAGTTCATTTTGAACTCTTGCAAAGTTTTACAGGCAAGATAGAAAATGAAAATGAAGCCAAATGAATGAAGAAAATGTATTAAAAGTTTTATACTGCAGTGCAACTAATGTTTTTTCATTTCAGGATACAATTTAAGAAATAGAATGTATTTCCTACGTTTTTATTGTCTTGTCCAAGACTGAATTTTTCTGTGGAAAAATTACTTGTGGGCTCAATTTTGTGCTGTTGATGTGAATAGAAATTATGCTATTAATTTTTAGTACATAGAAAAAAACTGTACATGATGAACATAATAGTACAAGAGAATATGGTAGAAGCCATTAGATTTTTTTTTTGCCTGTTTATGCCTTTCTCTCACTAGTTTCTGTAAGTAGATTATAAAATGTTTTCTTTCTGTCTTAAGTAGAATCAGTTTTATAGTAGAGTGTAAAACCACCACAGAACAGGCAAATTAGCCTTTGATTTGCCTGATGTAGAACTTTTATATGCTCTTTGAGAATGTAATGCATATATTCATGTTGCTGATAAAGAAGGTGTTGGAGGAAAATATGTTCTTGTGATCTGTGAAATGCAGCTGAGGGTAATACTGAGGGTTTAAGGTTGGAGGAGGGGGGAGTAAAAGAAAACAATTATTTTGTTTCAGGGAAAAATCAATCTTTTGCACATCTGCTGAAATACATTCTGCATTCCGTGGAATACATTTCCTAATCCTTTGTGCCACTGTGGGATTGATTACTTAATGCCTTTTTCAGCTGGAGCATAGTCATGTTTTGTTTCAGCCAAAGTCAGTCTTTTTTCATAATAATGTATTAGAGTGATAACAGGTTTTTTCACTGATTTTGATGAAGAAATAACCACCTCCCAAATCGCCTGTAAGATAAAAATCTAAGATGTTTTCACTTCTTTTCCTTCAATGATCTTCTGATACATGCCAAATCTTTATCCAGGGCGATAATGAAGTAAGCAAGTTATTTAAAAAACATAGATATTTTAACTTTACAATGTTTCTAGTGGGTTTATATTCTTATAATTAATGTTTTTCAATGATTTAATGCCTTGTGTGGAAAGTAACCCATATTCTTCACTGACTATAAGCTGTCCTGTTTAATTTATTTTATATTAATGAAAAGGCAAAATAGCAGATTAATTCTTTCCTTCCACATCTCAGATATGTTAGGATAAGAGGAGATACCTTCTAATTTGAATCTTAGAAGGATTCTGTCCTTTATGATAAAAAGAGTAAATGAAGAATGGGATCCTGCCAGCCTAGATCCTGCCTACATCTGTCTACTTTTCAGGACAGTCTAATCATGCAACTAATTAATCTAATACACACCTCCTTAATTTACATTGAACTAAGCACCTGCATCGTGTGAATTGTATTCTACATCAAATCTTCATGCACACATTCTTTTTCCTATTTTCTTCTGATCAACAGTAAGAAGCACGCAATAATGCAGTATTATTATTAATACTAAAATAAGTGCATGTGAAAATAATGTTTGGATTCCTTAACATTTTCTTTTAAAGATTTTCCTACATAGATATTGTCTACAGCTGTAAATACTGCAGCTGTGACCCTGTTTGCTTGTATAATTTGTATGTATTTATTAGGTTGTGACACATGAAATCATGCTGGTTGCAGCTTTAGTAAATGTGTTCTATGTGGAATCATCCACTGAATGCTTAAAGGGCTTAGAAGAGAGGTTGGTTCCTTGTCACCAGATGCAACAAGGAGTAATTCCATTTATTTCTATTATGAAGATGTAAAAGCCTGTAAGGAATGCCCAGCTCTGCTTAAACATTCCCACTAAGAATGTTAAGGACAAGAAATATTTTATTTGGAGGAATGAAAATACAGTTCATTTTTTAAAGTAAAAATTTAATCCCTTTACACCTGCACAATGCTAGCCTGGGAGCAGAGTACTTTTTTTTTTTTGTCTCCCCCCCCTTTTTGTATCTAGAGTATTGAAATAACCATTGTGTTTTATGTAAGGGGATTAGATATGAGTTCATCCGGTCAGGGCCAGAGATAATTAAAACTAAGAGGTGAAAGGTCTGTTCCCTTGTACATGAGGCAGCATGCCCCCATTGGAAACTAGAGTTTCTTTGCCAGTCCTGAGGCAGAAACTTGCTTTCGTTGCTGTGAGCACCACAAAGGAGCTTTTCTGGCAAGCACTCCTAAATGGGAGGCACTGACACCTCCTGCGCCCTTCAGGAATTTTAATGAAGTTAACTGCATCGGAATACAAAAGTAAGCTTCTATATTAAAAGACCATCTACTCTCTAGCTAGTTTGCAGTGCTGAACAGAGGCCTGCCAATTACAGGGTAGGATGACAGGAATATCTATGACCAAAAAAATTATCTACATCCCAGTCACATTCCAGTCAGCATTAAGGATGAAGTCCTTCACATTTTACTGGAAGGTCTCACTTCTTGATTATTTTTCTATTCAAAGCTAGAAATATTTTCAAGCTCATCTGACTTCTGCTTACAAATTCTATAAGATAGTTCTTAACCTGTAACCATGAGTTCTCTTTCTGCCAGCAGTTAAGTCTAAGTACATATTCTGCTTAGAACATATTTTAGAGAGTCAGCTTTTTACACATCTAAGACAGTGAGAGCTGTTGATTAGATCTCCTGCATGGACCTCCCAGGAATAAAGAAAATTTCAACTGGGACAAGACAGGAGGAGGTGAAATTCCCTCTCTCTTTCCCTGTCTCCCCAATAAAGATGACTTAGGGAATTTTAGTCTTTAGTTTGCTGTAACAGACTTGAAGAATAAGCTTATGTATGGGCTTAAAATACATGGGGAAACATTGTGAATACTCTGAGACATGAATAAAAGATATACTGAAATGTTCATTTCAGTCGACTTTGCTAAGTGTCTTTTACTCATCAATACTATTATAAACATCTTAATAATAAAGCTATTAATATGCATTCAAGCCAGATGTACTTTGAATAGTACTTGTTAAGATACAGAAATGCACAGTTGTGCTACTTGGGACTGCCTTTGGCGTGATGAGGCTCCTTTTTAAAGGTATTTTTTTGTTCTCAGTTTCATTGCAATGTAGGATGAAGATTACTGGATGCTAAAATATCATTAAGGTCACTTGTACAAATTCAGCTGAAGCTAAATTTGATAATGCTTTTTGCCAGTTTTACTCACAGGGCCACAGAGCTTTGTTTGCAATACATTAGAAGAAAATTAATTCTGAACTCAAAAGGGAAGTACTGTGTTGTGAAAATAACTCATGTTAGAATGAAATATGGGTATTTGTGGGGCATAAATAATTTGAATAATAGAGTACAACATCTCTCTCCATAATTCCCACACTTTTGGTATGGGTTATTTTGTTATGGGTTAATGCAAGCCCTTTTCTTCCCATAGTTGTGACAGTGTCTCGTAGGGGCAATGCACAGTATATCTGGGTCAACTGTGTGATCATCAACAAACTCAGCTTCTGTCTCTTACTTAGAGATTATAAAAGTATCAAAAATATGCCAGTGCTCTGTTACTCTCAAGGGGTTAATGTTATTAAATTAGATTATTTCACATCAGAATTCAATAGAATTCAATCCCACATTCACTTAAGTGGTTTGAATGTGGTTCTAGATCCACTTCCAAACATAGCTAAGATTTGTTTAGTACACAATATACCATAGTTTGTCTGACCAGCTAAAGTCTAGACAAAACTACCAGGCTTTGACTCATCTTCACAGTGACCACTATTACAGATTGGTACGCCTTTAGTAGCTGTTTGGCATAAATTTGACACAGATGTGAAACACCTGGTTTTACTATGTTGTTGAGTGCAGTAAATCATGTAACTGGCTTCTTTGAGCCCCTTTATCTTTTTTACATTACTGTATGAAGGATAATAAGGTCACTTAGTTTCCAAACTGAATGCATTTGTATCAGTTTATCTTACTTAGTTCGCTCTTAGAATCTTAGTGTTGTCGGGAAAAAAAAAGCAGTGTAACCAGGTAAAACCATTCTGGCATACATTCACATATCTCAGAAGGAACTGACATAGGGCAAGTTGTTCAAATACTGTGTATCTCTCACTGAATGCAAAATGAGTGTTTAGTTCTATTCCTGCCTGGCTGACCTTGCCGTCAGGAATGAATGGATGTGTAAGAGGCACGACCAGAAAATTCAGTCAAAGCATTCACAAGTCTTAGTGTTTGTTGTTGTTTCTTCATTTTCTTCTTAAGCACTTCTTTCTTACCATTGCCTCTTCAGAAAAGCACGTTCCTTTAGTATCTTTCTGACCTGCAGTCTTCATATTCCTCTTGCACAAAATTTTTGTTTGTTTGCGTCATTGACTTTGGAAGACCTACAGAGCCTCTGCCACAAAGTCCTTTTGAATGTACGCATTACTTACTGCTATAAGGACCTGAGAGTATAGTATAGTCAAAGAAAATAAGAGAATGAAAATATTTTAAATCAGGAATGTTTACATCATTTAAACATCATTGAGGTTTACTAAGAATTGGGACTCTTTAGAGAATAAAATAAGAATCATGTATCCCAGGAGAGGATGGCAGTTGTGCTTCTTATGTGATAAGACTGAAGGAAAGCCTGCATGAAAGGAATGGAAAAGTGCTTTCATGCTCTGATTGTGAATCATCAATATATGCAAACAAGTTTAGATAACATACAATTGAAACATGTGTGCCATGAGTGTTTTGGAAATAGTGGTTATTTTGGAAATCAAAAGGAAGTTTCAGAAGGAAAAATTCACAGTTTTCCCAGTTATTCTACTCTGACCTGTGCCTCATAGCTGGAGCTCAAGGCTACTTGACTGAATTTGTCTGTTGTTTCACAAAGCCGTGATATGCACACCAGGCAGTGTGGAATCTGCACAGTGATGCAGTAATGAATAGTGCCTTTCAGTGCATGTATAGCTAAGAAGAGCACAGATTTCCTCAAGAAGAGATTCTTAGTCAAAACTCTCATTGAAAGAAACAATGGAAGTCTTGCGATAGATTCAAACGGAAAATATTCAGGAGAGAACAAGTCAACTTTTGAGCAAGGAAATTATGTATTTATATATTTGAAAAACATCCATCATAACAGTAAGAGAAAACTCTTTTTAGAAAGTCCAATCAGGCAACCATGGAAAAATTACGGTGGATTTTAGGTTTGTTTGAGCCATTTCTCTACTTTTAGTACTTGTTTTTCTTGTCTTCTTTCTCAAGCAAGACAAACTAGATTTTAGTTGCTGACTATCCTTCAGTTTCTCAGTTCCCTCCAGTTTTGGATCCTACCCCTTAAGTCTACCTTTCTAATGTCATTAATTCCTCCAGTTCTTAGAGGAGTGACTTATCTATGGCTCTTCCATCTCTTTATATTTGTCGCACTGAAGAATGTATCATTTTCCAGAAGTTTTTCTCTTCAGTTTTTTCTTCATGCTCTCTCTGATTTCATGTCAAGGCTCAGTGACTTATTGTTTATTTATTTCTAAAATATATCTTCAATTCTAGTATAGATATTTGCTAGTCTAACTTTTAGTTTATAGAAGCGCTTGCAGAGGAGAGAGAAGTTGTTTGTTGTAAAATTGCCTGAAAACACATGGAATGGGAAGGAGAAAAGCCTGATAAGTCACTAAGGGGATCTAAGAGCTCAAAACAAAAACAGGAAAGCACATTCAGAAAATTTTCTTCAAAGGATTCTACAGTGTGCTAATGTAATGCCATTTCTAAGTATATTGTAAATTAAAAAAATAATTACCCCAGCAAACCAGTGCTAATAAAAATTGGTTGTTAAAGTATTAAGAGTTAGCAGAATTCTACCTTTTGTCTGCACAGATGAGACTTAAAAAATAAGTAAATTAATGAAACTGCTGCAATGGACCTACATGACATTTACACATCTGTTGGTGGTGTTCCATTCTAGTGTCATTGAATTTACAATTATTTTATCCAGTAGGCTATTAACTATATATAAAAAAAGGTAATGAAGAGATCACATTCTTAAGATATGATAGATTGTACCCCTTATTTCTTTTTTTCTCTCTCAAGAAAATTTTTTCCAAGTTTTAACAGAAATGAAATGTTGGATGTACTGTCCTTTTAAGAACAGAAAGCCAGTAATCATTATAAAATAAAATATTATCTATTAACCATATGCCATTTCAAATTTACAAATACCTGCTTTAATCAGATCAACACTGTTGCAAAATAACTATTTGTGAACAACTTACACGTGAGAAAGACACATGAGCAGTAAAGCTCTATTGTCTACAGAACTTTTAAGATTTAAACAATGCTTGTATTTCAAAATGTTTAGTGAAATTTTTCAATGGAAGAACTTGACAAAAATAGAATATGACATTTGCATCACTGGTTATGGTTATGTGTGTTTCACAGAGCTTCCTTTTGCAGAATAAAGAACCTTCTATAAAAAACCCAGAAGCATGAACCTGTAAAATTTTTGCATGATTTTATTGTTTCGCATTACAGAATAATATTTTGTTTTGATTCATGAGGCTGACATTACCATTTTGGTTTTATAGGTTTATTTTAAACTAAGTTCAGTGATTTTTGACCTGTGTTTCTGTTAGTTTTTAAATCTACCAGTTATAAAAAAAGAACGGTTTATGTATATAACCCTAAGGGTAACGTACTGTTGTGGTTAAGTGTCTCTCTTCTTTACAAATGTTAAATGAATGTAATTTATCAGATTAGATCTTGATTTTACACTCATGACTAATGGTTTACAGAGGATGTATTGTACATACCTCTTTGAATTGATATAAATTCTATAAATGGAAAGAAAATTATGTTTTGAATAGCTGCCAAGACAGAGTTGTTAGAGAACATGTTTTCAGTTCAAAAACGTGTATGGAATTCATGTCAGCGTGGAGTTGAGTCTGCAAGACAGTGAATTCAAGGATTAAACTGCACTACAGTGAAAACCCTGATAATGCCGGTGAACTTTTGAGAAGGCAGTAAATCGTAGTTATTGGGACACAAATTCATCGGAGAATTAAATGTACTATGGTAGATGAGAAGAAAGTTAATTTGTAGTGGTTAGAGACATTAATTTTCCATCTCAGTCATTAAGTTTCATTTTAAAAAAATTAAGTGGCATTAAATTATGGAAGATTCATAACTGAAGGGCAGTTTACACATGAATCATTGATTCACTACATGACTCAGAATTCGTAATGGGAAGGAGTATTTTTACCTTCAGTCACCCACTTAAATCCATCTCCAGCCTAAAGTGACTCAGCCCTGACCATCTGACAGCTGTTGGGTGTTCAGCTGTGCCATGAATCAATGGGGAAAGTGCTGTCAGCAGGCAGGTCTAGAAAACCCACCTCGGTAGACTTTTGTGGTCATGGCAGGGAAGGTAAGGGTTGCGTGAGCGTGTCATTTGAACGAATCCCAGAGAAGAGCACGTCATTTCTTTAGTCCCTTTAGTTCATGAAAGGAAGATCAATCTACCCATCAATAATGAACATGGAACTGCAACTGTGCATGAAATGTGTAAATGGATGTATGGTGCTATGGATATACAATACTGTGAGAAGTGTTCGAACTGCAGGTGATTCTGTCTACAGGGGGATTTCGAATTATGTTAGGCATTTATCAGCAAGTGCTTTTCTAGTGTGGATGTGATCTAAATGCACTGAGGGTTCCATCTTAGGTTGGGTGTGGGTCTAGTGTGCCACTTGGGAGCCCTGTTTTTCTCTGCTGTATTCTGTTGTCCTCTTCAGGTGGAATGTTGCTGGTCCTATAGCTCTTCAACACTCCTAGTATCATATTATTAGATTGTTAGAGTTCTTTCTTTGCTATAAGAGATATTTACAGCTCTGTTTATCTATTTTACAGATAACCATTCAGAGGGAAAGTGGTTTGGATGTCAGTTCCCCTAAACATGGAAAAGTGGATCCAGACAACATGCCACATGTTGGTGGAAATATGTGGGCTGGTGGAACAGGTTTTTCATTGTTGTTTTTTTTAATGCATTATTGCCAGATATCTAAGGGAGATGCTGTGTGAGTCAAAAATGGTTTTATAAAACCATCCTCTGCCTAGAGCTATTTTATCCAATACAGGGTTGCTTTATTGCCAGTGAAAATAAATACTTGCAGTGTCTAACTTAAACTGTATATAGCAGATCTCTTCTTCAATTAGATTTTGTTTCTTTTCGTTGGTCATACAGAGAACTAAAAAACATGCAGCCACAGAAACTAGATTGAGCCATTTACCATCCTTTTAGATGTCCCTGTAGCTGCAGCAATTTAGGTAGTGTAGGCAAGAAGTACACAGAAAGTGTATCCTAGTTCTAAAAGGGCATAATAGTGATCACTAGATAAAGTGGTTTGGAAACAGTTTAAACCAACAAATTCTAGGGATGAGTAGCTTTAAGGACCAGGAGCTTTGAGGAGATGTACAAGATTTATAAGTTCTATGGTCCCCTTTATACAAGGTAGAAACCGTTATGAATCTGGTCACAAGGGACTATAAACACAAGTATTCCATGGGAGTTCTTCCTTGCCATGATAGCTGTTTGGCTTTGAAAATCTTTGGCAAAAAATATTTCTACTGGGGATTGTTGGCAGCATTTTTGGAACATCTGTAGATATGGCAATGGAAGCTTTAAAGAGAATGTGTTTTTATTTATTATCAAATGCATATTCTTAATGATCTTTTTATCTCAACCATGTTAGGTGGGAGAGACACTGCTGGGTTAGGTGGCAAAGGTGGGCCATATCGACTGGATGCAGGCCACAGGGTTTATCAAGTATCTCAGGCTGAAAAAGATGCTGTTCCTGAAGAGGTTAAGAGGGCTGCTCGAGAGATGGGTGAAAAGGCCTTTAAACAGAGGTAATGTGAAAATCTTTATTTTCCTTTCCGTTTCCCAGAAGAATTTGAAAAAGATAGCTAAAAAGAATTTTCTATCTTAACTGCATTTATCAGCTACATTACCCTGTTCATTCTCATTTAACAGATCTTACCAGCACAGGTTTAGCTGTTCTGGACAAGATGTATAGAATGTTTTATTGAATTAAGCTACACTGTTAAAATGACTGTGTGGTTTGGTAGAGTAAAACATAACTAGGTGGATAGGGAGAGTGATGTCAATATTTATCTTTTTAAAAAGGGATAAACCATATGAAAATTTCTGTGAATTAAGATGAATCCAGATTGTATGTTGTTAGGAGTTTATCACCTAAGAAATGTCTTTCAAAATGGACCATTGCAAGCAAATTTCTTCTGTTTGAAAGGTCTCTAGCCAAAAGTTGAGATGATTTGAACTATTAAGCCTCAGCAGGCACTTTTACATGAACAACAGGTCTTCCCAGCATGAGTGTAATGTGTGATTACTAATGAACTATTTCCCAGCCTGTGCACTGAGATTCAGATTTCTTCCACCAACTGAACTGTCTAGTCAACCTCTGGTACATTTGCATTGAAAAAAGCATCCCCACTCTTCCAAATTGCTTGTCAGCTGCTTCGTAATAGAAACAATTGATTTGTATGGCCTTAGATAATGTACATCTCTTTTTGCATATGTCCATATGCACATGTAGCATCCTTTCATGAATTTCTACCTGCCTGTGTGGTCATTTAGCAAATTTGTGTTAGAGGAAATTCCTGGATACCGCTACATGCTGTGGGAACAGTGCAGCTGTGTCCTGTAAAATCTGATTATCTGTACATGAGGTAACAATTTATGTCCTGCAAAAACCAAGTGAGCTGGCATGTACCAGCTGTAAATGGAGCCTATTACGAAACCACATTTGACTTGAATTATTGTTCTGTACTACCTGGGTAGTTGTGGGAACTAACAGGTAAAAGTTAAGAACAGGGAGGAGGAGGTTGGAGTCCTCAGGCTGACGAAAAAACGTAAGGGAAACTGCAGATTTCACTGTTTTGTTTATACAGGATTATCTGGAAGGGAGAATTTTCATATGAAAATTATTGATTACTTTCTTGGCTAGGTAATATTTCTTGTCATAAACATTTTAAATTGCCCTATTTGACTAGAATGAAATTAGCAGCTACTCTTGAATAGAGGCAGTATTTTTCATGGTATTTTTCTGAACTAGCTTTTAGTGGGAATTGATGTAGAGTTTAACAAAGTAAAACTGTGTGTGAGGTTCTTTTTGTTTGAAAAAAATGTTTTCTTCATAGATTTGAAGATGCTGAACTCGGATGGCAGGATCCATGAAATTAAGTGCATAGGCCTGAAAGTTCCCTTTTCCTGCCTCTAATGAATGTTGGCTATAATGACTGTACAAAATTTTAAATATAAAAAGACATAATCACTAAAGACAGCAAAGATTTGATATTTGATTTTAATATTGTCATTGAAGGAGTAGTCTAAACAGTAGTTTTCACATATACTTTATGTTCCAGGCAAGTAACTTGTGACGGTATTAAAAAACTTGTAATTAGAAATATAGTTAGCCTATACATACTTTACTATTCATTTACAGTTAATTTAAAAATCAATATTTTCAAAACACCGTGAGTGAAATTATGCTGTTATGAAGTGCTTGTTTGAAATGAGCTGGGCACAGATAGGCCAATATATTTTTGCTCAGGACTGATACCAGCCACATGCTGGATGGTAGAGAAGCCAGATGCACAACTGCTGCCTTGCTACATGTTGTTGGGTCATGGACAATATGGAACAGCACACAGTCCTAGCATATCCACCTCTCTCCTTGCCAGTTCTTCGCAGTTGGACCTCTGTAATAACATTCCAATTGTGAATGTCACCACTTTAGCAGGATCTGCTTAGCTACAATGCTAAGAAGAATGATACAGAACTTGAAATGAGCAAACTTATAGAAAAAGCGTATATCTAGTTTCATGGTGCAGGTGTTGTGCTCTCTAGACAGGAAGGTATTCAGTGACATGACTCATTTTCTGTATGGGAGAGTACATTTTTGTTAATGTTCATTTAAAACTTCTTTGTTTCAAGGTTTCTTCATTTTATGAAGCACAAAGATAACTATTTGAGACAGTTACTATTTGTAGGTTTTCAGGGACAGATTTTATAGTGTGTCTTTACTTAACTTTTGTGCTAAAGCAGGAATCAGGATATGTTTAAAATGCTCCGACAGTGAAGTAATGAATAGACACTCATGATCCTTTTATGTACACATAGCAACACCTGAGCCAATAAAACCTTTTGAATTTGATCACTTTTCAGGACATCTGCTTTACTTCTCAAACTTTAAAGCAGATTAGGAGAAAGTAGAAGGATTAGTAACTTTAATAAGTTTTGATGTGATTCAATCCCTGTAGACACTGGTGAACACCTGCCTTGTCAAAAAAATCACAAAAGCAGCTACCACTTCTTTAATTTGTCTCTTCTGTGTGCTTGTTGCCATCTGAATTTCCCTGTTATCAAGTACATAAACTTTCGGTTTACATAAATAAATGTAAGATATGCTTGTTTTCTAAGCTAAGTTTTCTTAGCTCCTTGTTCTTTGCTTTAGATTGAAAGAGATTCAGATGAGTGAATATGATGCATCAACTTACGAAAGGTTCTCCGGAGCAGTTCGACGCCAAGTTCAGTCACTCCGCATCATCTTAGATAATCTGCAGGTAATCTTAGATTCCCTAATTAAGGAACACATTGAGGTCATTACATTAGGCCCCAAATACTATCCTGCTACTATTCTGTTACTGTGTGGTGATCATACTTTGAGGCTAAAAGCAGATTCAGGTTATAATCATGGTTGGGAAAAACAGTTTCATATTACTAATTTAAAAGAACCTTATAAGTGGGTCCCAGTGCTCATCTCTACAAGTTACAGTATTCCCATACCACAACTTCCAGAGATTACTTATTCAGGAGCACAATTTTGTGAAAGAAAATACTACTATACAGTATGAAAAGAATTTATGAAGGTGTGTAGAGCACAGTCTTTGTCTTTACCTCTTGTCCAAAAGACTTTTTTTTTAACTAAGAAGCGCAAATGCTAAAAGAGACACTCCACACCAGTACAAATTAAAAGAAACGCTCCACTCCAGTGTAAATTAAAAGAGACACCCACTCCAGGTCAGTGCTTTACTGCATATACAGCTGAAAACATGGATTTTTCTCAGGTTTGTTTTTGATTCTTGCTAATGAAAATAGGTATAGCCCAAATCTCCTAAGATCAAAACCACCAGTTTGCCTTTCTTATGGTAATTGATGTGGTGTTTTTCCTGGGGTTTTTTGATACTAGTGCTCATATACAGGGTAAATAAAATTGAAAGTGCATTGTTTCTAGGAGGAATCTGCTAATCTTCAGTGAAAATTAAAGGAAAATTAATTTACTCCTTATAAGATATATTTGATTATAAGTATTTCTGTTGAAGACTACTAACCATTAGTGTATATATACCTTAGTTTATTAGTTAGTCACTGTGCTGTGTCTTCAGCAATAAAACTGACATATAGAAAGAAATTACTTTGTATGATAAACAGATTCCAAATGGGTCAAGAAACTCAATCCCCTGGTATTACAAGCAAGAAGGGTAACATTTCTTCATCTTACTTATATCTTTAGGCCTTTGTAGCTACAACAACATTACTACCATCGCATATATACGCAGAGAACCAGTTTTATTAGCCTGTTTTATTATGAATGTATCAATTCAGAGAACTCCTGACATAATGAACATTTAAGATGGACATGAGTAGATGATGCATGCTCTTAATATGTGTCTCAGTACAGGACATAGACAGGTTTCTATTGGAAAAATTTGGATGTAAGTCTCAGGATTTTTCTACATCGTTTATATCTAGATTTTTTTTTACCATGTTTCTAGCACACATACTATTGGAAGCATACTGTGAGTATGAAATGAATAAGTGAATCTTCAGTTTGAAGTCTTTTTTTAATCTGCCTTATCTATCCCTTGGAGCCAAAAGTGTTACATTCAGGGATCATGTTAATCATAATCAAAATATAACATACTTTAATATAAGGAGACCTATTCTCTTACTTTGTTAGAAAGGTCATTTTAATATCAAGGCAAAATCTTATAAGCCTCAGTATTTTATGAGACTGTAGTAACTTCCTGCCAAAATCTGTAATAGCTAACCACAGAATTAGTAAACGGAATCTATGATGAAAGAAACAAATCACTGAATTTGGAAAAGCTAGATCACAGAATAAGAGCAATAGTGAAAGCAGATTTTTAACTTTTTAAATTTTTATACAGATGTTGGTAGGGATTTTATTAGAAGATGCAGTAGGAAAATTAAGATAAATGATAAGAGGAGTTACTTAGTTGCAAAGTGCCTTCTGTTAATAGGAAAGCTGAGTCCAAGCAAATTTCATGTGATCTTTTTGAGAGGGAAAAAATTTATTTGGATTCTTCAGCATTGTAATTCATTCAACCCTGATGAAGAACCGTGCCTCTTTTTTTCTGGCTAGCCCTATGTACACCACGGGTTCTCAGCTAGAATGGTGTTCTTTCTGTTACCAGTCAGACATTCCTCATATCTCAAATAAGAAGCCAATGACACAGTCCATTCCAGTAAACTTTGCAGCTCAGATGTCTGTGTCTTTTAACTTTATGAAAATCCCAAATTACCTTCTCAGTAGAGAACACACTTGGCTTTTTAAAAATTTTTGAGTTTACTTTGTTTCAAACTCAGTCTGTTTACATAATAGATATATGGTGCCCATGTTTATTTAACCTGGATTTTCTTTTCAACATATGCCTTTCTATTGTTGGTTTTGTGGGTTTGTTTAAAATATGTTCCTTTGGTTAAATTTTACCTCCCAGAATCGAGAGTCTGGGATTCAGGTCCAGTTGTCGATAGCTCACCAAAAGTTAGTAGTAGCAGATGTTTGGAATAGACTGATCCTTGAAAGTGATACATAAATATAGTCTGAGAATGTAATTTCATTGTTCATTTTATTTTTTATAACTCACTGATCTCTATCAGATCTTTGAACAACATCAACAAAACTTTACAGGTTTTTGTTTATCTTCTGTAGAAGTAGCAAAGCCAGAAGTCCAGGAAATCCGGTCACTGATGAGCCTTCCTCTCTCTCCTAAAGCTTGTCTGTCTGAGCTACAGATTCAAAAGGTTATGGTCAGTCAGTAACTCAGAAAGGCCTTCTTAAATGTTAGGTGACTTGCTTTCCAGAAAGTACTTCTCTCTTAATTGATTATTACAGAAGGAATCAGGGGCAACTGTCCCTTTAGCTTCTGAGCTTCATGTAGGTCCCCACACTGGAACAGAGCCTACTGGGCTCTGTCTGATTTAGACCATGTGGGAACTATCTGGTCATAGCAGCAAGAATAAAATAGTGGCAGTCCTAGAATAAACATGGCTCAGAGAACTGAAAATGTGAAAACCCCTGTGTCCTGTCAGTAGCAGTTTTGTGATTTCAACAGCTAAGGGAACATTTGTGTCACGTTCTCCCAGAAACAAATGCAGACCACAACTGGCAGTGTTTCATAGCATCCCATATCATTACGAGTTACATATTTAGATGTGATCACTTCACATACACATCTTCTTCTGTGACATTTACAGACATCACAGTTGTAATTTGCAGGGTTTTTTGTAAATATGCCTGTGAAAAGAATATGCTTCCAGTGAAAAGAATTACTGCAGTGGTGCATTGTGATCGGCCACTCCCATGCTGATAAGATATGGTATCTAGCACATTTTTCTAATTTCAAAAGCAACACAATGAATATATTTTTTCGTCTATATGGTTGCAGCGTATTGAAATAGTAATGTGTTGTATGCCCTTTCTTGTCAAATATCAAAGGAAGATATATATGTATTAGTTCTAGTTTTCTCTTAAAATTGTAAGTGCTTTTAAATTTATATTGGTTTTAAACATGTGAAAATTACATATTAAAAATCCTTTGGACCTTCTTTGTTATATGCAATATTTGCGCATTTTATAACACACATGCTTAAGAGAATTTTTTTTTCAGCTTTTATAAGAGGAAATAAACTCTTAGGAATTCTAAGAATTCCTAAGAGGAATTCTGCATGGAAGAGGCAGGTGCTAAGTAGCCTAAATAATTTTAGCATTATTTTGGAAAGAGGTTAGATCAGATTTTGTCAGCATTCTTTCCTATTTTAGGAGAGAATGTCAACTCTGTGTTCCTCCAATAAAATTTCAGCTCAAATACTGGCTTTTGTTGCATAAGCTTCAAAAGGTATTAAACTGTTTTTAACTTTCTCCGTAGTAAAAAGCCTTCTCACACTGCTGTTCCTTGAACATCAAATAGCCACAAAGGTAAAGCATTGGCAGTGAAAAGAATAGTGAAACTAGTTGAGAATTTATTTGCTCAATGATGCTGAATCTTTATAATCTTCTGTTGTTTGTTCCTACTGCCTATGGAAAGGAGGCTAATAACAAAAATTTGACAAAACACCAGTGCTAAGGAAATGTTAAAGATCTACCTCTTTTCCAGTACTTAGAGTGGTTAAGATGACTAAGAACAAAGTCATCTCAGCTGCATCACCCTGGAAGGTACATGATTCATTTTAAAAAGGCTTTGCTTACTCAGCAGCATGTTGTCTCCAGGAGCACTTTTTTAGTGGTTAGCTGGAGTGTTGAAATTTGCCACTGGCTTTTTCACAGCAGGAAACCTCCCTACAGTGCAACATTTTGGTGGGAGATGTAGAAGTCACCAGGAGTTTGCGAGTGTCTCTTTGTGATATTACACAACTCTGAAGGCAACAAAGGAATCAATCCTATGGAAGAAGGAACTTCAACTTTCATCCCAAGCATATTTAATGATAGTGGAAACTACTAGTTGGTGGTACAAAGAAACTCATGGATGCCCTACGGCCAAAGCTGGTTGAAGTGAGATTGACTGTAGCATCATGGAAGTGTATCAGAGAACACAACTGACTGAATTCATAACCTAAGAAATGCTTTCCACTTTCCCCTTCAGTGATTTCCATGTATCAGCATTGTTTTTGCCTCCCATCAGGAAGCATTTGTAAAGCTTTTGACACTACCTAATTAAAAAAACTGTATTTTTCATAGCTATGTAAATTCTCTAAAATTAATTAATCAAAACATTTTCTGTGGTTTTGTAGTCTTTCTGCCCACTTATTTTCACAGGCAAGTAGTCAATTACTCTTGAGTAATTACAGACAATAGGCTGTAGTCCAGAACACCTTCATCTTACACACCAAAACAAAAACCTCATAAATTTTAACCCAAAATCAAAGATTCTCTGAGCCTTAAGAAGGCATTATCTGCCTGCTCAGAGCATACATAACTCAGATTTATCCTTTCAAATCCCAGGCCTGCAGTTCACTGAGGATTTGTCATAAATTACTAACTGTTCAACAGAGAGAAATTGCTTTTCATTCCTGAAAACCAATGTTTAAGGCAGTCTGTGTCCTGCTGGATATTTGATTTTCCTCCAATTGGTAACCAACAATTTGCTGAGAGGGCAAAAGCATTATATGTGTGTAAATTCAAAATTGTCTTTCCTTGCTGAATCAGCAAGGATGTGCATCCTTACTAGGGTGAACAATTTCAACGTGTAGATCTAAACAGAAATTAAATAAATGATGAAACCTGTATATACAGACTTTACTGTCTTTAGATGGAAATTACATATTATGAACCATGAGGAAGCTATCCTTTGAAAACATTCTTAAATATGTTCCTTATAACATTGAGTCTTCAATATGCATTGCGTGCTCTGTGGATAGGAGTACCCTGAATATTTGAGTTCCTGGATTGTAATGCAAGTTCATCAAGTCAGGCTGTAGATAACTAGTGTCCCTTTAACTAAAACAAAAGAAGTATTTAATGGACTGTCTTTTGAGTACCATGATTTTAAAAGTAGGGTTTTTTAAATATATAACTGGTTCATTATTAATACTGTTTTAAAAGAAAGCATTTACCATTGCCTAAGGTGAATACTGCTTAGTTTTATATTTAAGTCACCCAATGACTTTTTCTTGTGCTGCTTGGATTGAGAATACATAACAAATGGTCAGTTATGTGTGTCCCTCTGGTTGTATGTATTTCTGAACAGGCTTGCTACACAGATTTTCAGCATATTTGAAAAAAGAAAAGTTAATATTTCTGCAGTCCACAGTTAAACTCCCTTAACAACTTAACAACTTAAAAAAGACAAAATTACAGAGGGAACGTGTTCTTTGTCAGTGTTAATTTTTCCTTCAGAGAAGAAGAACAGGACAGCTATGAACATGTGTTTGGATTTCTTTGACTTATGCCAAAACTATCACATTGTTACAAAGAAAATTAATGCATGTGTGATCTGCAGTAGGTCTTAAATTGTCTAACATACACTCACATCGCTGAGTGACGTAAGACTTCTTTTCTGTTGTAGGCCAAGGGTAAGGAAAGACAATGGCTGAGACACCAAGCTGTTGGAGAGCTAGATGATGCCAAAATCATTGATGGGCTGACAGGAGAAAAAGCCATATATAAACGACGGGGAGAACTTGAGCCACAAGTAAGTATCCAACAAGAAACAGGGAAAGGTGGAGAAGAGCTTAACCAGTTTGCTGGTTTCATAGTGGCTATACAGTATCTGTGTTTGAGTTTGAGTGAGTTATAGGGATGAGAAACTCAGAAGAAGATGTCCCTGATACAGAGGCAACCACAGGATGGAAAATTTGCTTTACCTCTTCTTATAGTCTTACATGCATATTTCCTGTTGGCCACCCTCAGAGAGAGAACACTGATCTAGGCAGTGCTTAGTTTTGATCCAGTGAAACAGTTTTTATGTTCTTATTTTGTATTTTAATGACCATAAGGCAATTAGCAGAAAACATTTATTTTGTTAGTTTTTACCAAAAAAAAGGAAGATATTTTCTCACTAATTTAATTTTTGTTAACAGATACGCTGATACTCTAGAAATTAAAAAAAAAAAGAGTGGTTTGCAAATGTCTTTTCCTTATTCCATGGTATGCAAATAATTTCAACTTCTGCAGATATTTAGATTTGCAATAATAAAAATTATGATGGAAAAAAAATATGAGGAAAAGCCGTTAAGATATGACAAAGTTGATTGTCCAATGGATTAATTCAGCCATTCCTTAGAAGGCATTATGGTTAAACCTATGTGAGTCAGGAACAGAGAAACCACTTGAATCAGACCAACAAAACCTGGCTAAAACTTGTGGGGCTAGTACATAATATTTAACAGTAATACTTAATGACAGATTGCAGTTTTTAACCACACAAAGAATTTTTTTTTTTTTAATAACTGAGTACAGCATCTTTTTGCGTATCAGTTACCCGCATTTGATGAATCCCTGGTATTATTTTTTATGCTGTTTGATTCTGATGTCTATTGCTTTGAACAATTTATGGGACTTGGCACTGCCTGTGTGAAAGATCAATAAGGGAAAAGTGATTGAAGCCTCAGTTCTCATTTGTTTCAAAATGTGTTTAGTCTATGTATCAGTTTTAAGGCTTTGTAAAAATAATTCAATAAGGAAAAAAAACCAGATGCCTTAAGTTTGTGCATAAAAACCAAAATAAATGTTTGATTTAATGGTTTCTCTTTCCTTATGTTTTTTGAGGGCAGGGATGCCACAGCCTATAAAAAGAATAATTAAAAGAATAAAGCACACAAATGGTTTACAGATAAAAGAAAAATTTTAGTTATTTGTTTATAATGTGACTGGGTGTTTTGCTAGATCATCTTCAATAGCCTCATACTTGAATCCAGACACATCTCATTGCATGCTAAATAAAACACCTACTTTAAATGTACTGTGCCAAAAATCGTTAAAACAGATGGGATTTGTTTTCAGGAAAAAATAATGATTTCACCGTTAGAATAAAGAAGAAACTAGTAGTTAATCAGAACAAGATTTCAAACATTTTTGGAATGTTATTAACCTCAGCAGACAAATTTTTACAGTCTTATACGAATCCCTGTTAGTACTGTAAGCCAAGGAAAAGCATTTCCATTATGGGCCTTGGCAGAAAGAGCAAATTTGAGAGTCTCTTATGCTGAAATAAAATGTGAAGAATCAAAGCTGAAATAGAAAAAGTATTTTCCTGACAAATGTGTGGAATTTTTTGAGGTATTTTGTTTCCAGTCATTGAAGGTGAAGGGAAAGAATGAGCTAAGGTATCTGTCAAGGAACTGGTTTGAAATAAAAACAAAGTTAAAATCTTTTTGTTCTTTACAAAAAGAAAAAAAAGAGTGTTTGCTGAATACAATTTTCTAGCTTCACAAAGCGCATTGGGTTCACTTTCTAAAATGTTTTGTTACTACTGATGTTTAGCTTTCCCATTAATACTGGGGTTCCTTCTGTTGTGTTTCCCTGTCAGCCTGGGAGCCCTCAGCAAAAACCCAAACGCCTGCGCCTGGTGGTGGATGTTTCTGGCAGCATGTACCGCTTCAATGGGGTGGATGGACGGCTGGAACGCTCCATGGAGGCTGTCTGCATGGTCATGGAAGCTTTTGAGAATTATGAACACAAATTCAAGGTAATTGCAGCTGGGCTAGGAACTCTGTGGTTATTGCACAGGCTGTGTGGAGCAGTGGAAAAAATGTTTCAGCAGGCAGTCTAGCCAAAGAGCATTATTCATTCCCACAAGGAAATAAAGACAATAATCTATTTCTAGCAACCTGAAAAATAATACTAGTGAAAGGATAAGAAACATTACACGTTTCAGTAGGGGAGGATTCAATCTAAGACTTTTAAGATTTCAATTTAGTGAGATTTGCTCCTTTTTTCTGTTTTTATCTGTTTCTTTGAGCAGAAATGCTTAAGCCTACAGAACACAAGTGAATATAAGCTTCAGGACATGCAAAGATGCTCTGCCCTTCTATCTGCCCAGAGTGCACACAACAGTACTTTATCATGGGAAAAGACCAAACTTCTTTGTCCTTATTTGTGTTCTCTTCCAATTATCTGAAAGCAAGAAAATAATTTCTTGTACTGAAAGATATTAGTTCCAAATGTTATTTAATGGTAGCCTGCAAAGGAAATGTAAATAAATTTAATACCCTTTTTGTATCAATAAACCTTAACAAGGTTAAGAGCATGTTTCTTTAACCATAAAGAAAACACTAATGGCCAGTCTCAAGTTAGTTCTGGACAGATTCAGTGTTTAATGGAAGAACAGAGATGCCCAATACCTTTACTGAAGAGCATCTCAAACATAAGAATTATAATGCATCTAAAGCAAATGTAAAATCTCCTGAACAAAATTAATAGAATCATAGTCCAGATCAATTCAGCGAGGTCCACTTCACATTGTTCCACCAACAACATAATCCTTCAGGTTTCTGCTCTTCCATGGAATCTCATATACAAAATCAGACCATATGGAGGTGTATGCTTCTAGAATGTCTTCTTAAGTACAATCACTCAGACTTTTACTTTTCAGCAGAAAAGGCTATAAAAGGAGACAGGCATTGTTTTTAGGCTACTTTCCTAAGGAAATGAGGCACATGCTCCCATCTTCTCTGGCAGTGATGCTTTCTCACCTTTAAACTTGCTTAAACTGAGCACGTTGCAAAATTGCAAACAAATTGAAACTGTAGTTTTGTTCCTAGAGTCACTGCATTCCTGCAAATGTAATGAAAATAGGCTAGGTAGAAAATTATCCTCTTGGAGGAAAATGCTGTAATTGTTTTAAAATATCACTGACTCAATTCTGTAAAACAGTTGACAATCTGCAAGATGCTGCTGATTTTTCTCAGTACAAAGCTGAAGGTTTGGTATGTCTGCAAAAATAGCATACATTTCTCATATCTAAAAGAGGAACCATTTGAAAAAAATAGAAGAACACACAACTGTATAGTGTGCAATGAGAAATCTGCAGTTTATCCCTTTTTTCTTTCTTTCTTTTCCTTATCCTTTTCTTGACTGGTTTTATAAAAGTAAATTTTTTTGGACTGCAAGGCCTGCAAGGGTCACAACAATATATGCTGCAAATTTGAGGGGTTTCTTGTACAATGTGTTGAACCAACGGGATCATCAGGCTTGTTGAGCAAAGGGGTTTTACAAACTAAAATTCCCTTCTGCTATCTAACTGCAGTGCAAATTCTGGAAAGCAATTCCTGGCTTTCAAGATCACTTTTCTGATGATGGTTGGTTTAGTTCTCTAATAAATATGGTTGTGAATTAGTCATATGAACTTTTCCTTGGCTGTTTTATCCTACTAGTTGAGCTTTCCCCATGAGTGGTACGCTTTGCTGTCATGGATGATGCTGATTGTCTCATTGGTCTTAACAGCATGACTGAAGGTAGAAAATACTTTGCCTTCTTATACAGAAGAGCTGAGTATTGGGTATGTGACTGTACCAAGCAGGTAGTGAAAGTTATCCTTCATGAAAGGACAGACAAGTGCCAGCAGGTATTTGTCCGCTTTTTATGCTTGCATGGGACATCCTGCCTCCTTCTGTTTCCCATAAGTGCAGGCAGTGAATCATTCCTTGTCAAGGGGGAAACGGGAGACCCATTGCACAGTCGGGAAATCCATTTAAATTAACAGCCATGTTTCAAAGCCCTCCTCCAATGTCATCTGTTCGCGCTTCCTCTGAAGTGCTTTATTAAAGGAAAGAGTGAGAGTGACTGAGATAATATAAGCCACATTGTCAGTCTTATCCTAATAATGGAGGTTAAGTATGTTCCTACGAATGCCCCTTGGCCCCTTTAAATGTGTGGATGCATCACTTATACATGTATGTTATAATAAGCAAGCTATTTTGCAGGCTTAAATTTTGTTCATCTTTAGAACATCTTATTTTAGGTGCCAGTTGTTTGAAATTGTACATAAGGGCAGTTTGTTCTTTATTTTATCTGAGGTATGTCTGTCTCAAACTGCATGGTTTTATATCACCCCTGATTACCATCATTTGCACACATGATGGTAGGTTGAGGAGGCATGTCCAGTGAATTATCCAACAGCAATTTTATGAAGCCTTTAAAATATTGTAAGTGACTCAATAAATAGCCTGTTATGTAACTGGTAGGAAAAGCCTGACTTATTATTTATAGCTATATTAAAGGGATATTGCAGATTTTATATACCTGTTTCAGCATTTAGCGTTTGTAAAATCTACTATGGAGGCAACACTGCTAATTCAGGAAAAGGAGAAATGATCCACATTCTTGGCAGAATAGTTTCTTTTAAATAATAAAAAAAAAGGTTTGAAATAAATTTAGGAAAAAAAATGTTTAGTGTTGTCCAAAGAAGAGATGAATTTATAAAGGTCCAGCCCTCCAGCAGAGTTCTGTTTAATTCACACTGCCTTTTACGTTCAGCAGACATCTTCCTTCAGCTTTTTAAATGCCTTTAGAAATAAATCCTTTTGGCATGGCAGCTGCAGAAGACAAAGTCTTCCGTTTTACCCATTTTAGACAGCAGCACCCATCCATTCAGTGCAAAATGTGACAGTGGAATAGAGATTGCTTTAACCTTTCCTTATGGAAAGAGATCAATAAAATGATGCTGTTTCAAGAGACATGTTTATATGTTGTGTACTCAGCTCTGAGTAGAGCGGTTCTTGTCTCAGTATACCTGAGGCTATTGGAAAACAAGCCGCTGTGTACCACAATAATATGTGAATTCAATTAAGTCTTCACTATGGCAAACATGTATTTTGCTGCTGGATTTGTCCTGAGCGTCTTTGCTTGCAATCTATTTTGTAAAACAAAAGTCAGTTCCGAGTAAGATCATATCACAGCTCTTCTCTCACTGGTAACTCCATCCACATAAATTTTCCTAGGGAATTTATGAGAAAAAACCATCAGATTGGATCCTTGCTTTTCAAAGGCCCTTCTTCTGTGCTCATCTTTAGCTACTGCAAAGGAAGAAAACTTGTTTTGACAAAGTCTTAAAGTGCCTGCGTGTGTTTGGATTCCCAGTTGACCAGGTCTGTGGAGCTGTCTGCACCTTTTCTTTACAAGGACTGCACCAAGATAATATGAAATCACTAAGGGTTCATTTGCTAGAATGCAAATCAGGAGGTAATAATTTACTGCAAGGAAAGCTGGGTGAGAGGTTTAAATTATTTGCCCTTTCAGAGTGAGCTTCTTTGATCCAGTTTTACTGCTGTCCCAAACTCTGTATTCCTAAATTGTGACAGATTCCATACATTCCCCTGAGCAAACATCTCCCTTCTGTCATTTCTAAAGCTTGACTGTGAGCCTACTCCCATCTCTCCCTCCCAGGGAGGATCTCCCAGGCAGCAGTCCTATGTTGACTTAAGTCAATCCAAGTCAGTGCAGCTACATTCCCATCCCCTCCTTTGCTGGGGCACATACACTCAACCTCACAGCTGGGGGAGCTGAGCTGCCCAAAACCAACTTCACGCTCATTAGGCTTTGGCTACTCCTGGTCCTTGACTTAACTTCCACAGGGATCAGAGGACCATGAGGACCAGCATGGGAGGGCTGGTGACCACAGCTCTTCTCTTCCACAGCATGGCAGGATCTCACTCTGTTTTTCAGGAGGCCCTGCTTGACCCAGAATGCAGCAGTCAGGATGAAGCAAACAGCCACTTTTTCTTCCCTGCTGCCTCACCAAACATTTTTAAATCACAACTAGCATAGTAAGCTGTCAGCAAAGAAACAAGGAAACTGATGACATCTGTTAAAGATAAGCATGGTACTCAGTGCATGCATGGGCACACACAAAGAATAATAAGCAGCTAGCTGAGAAGGGAGCAGACGGGCCATGATGTTCCCAGGTGAACGCCTTGACATGCTTGCAATAGTTTACTCAGATCATTTCAGCCTCGTCTTGCCTGAACCCAGGTTGTATGTTCCGCCTTATGCAAGAATGTGGAGGGGGCCAAACTGTAGGGTCAACATCAAGTGTTTCCTCTAGGAGCTACAGCAGTCTGTCACATATGCTCAGGCTTTTTGAGATGAAAGGTTGGTCTGTTACTGGTATATGCCAAGATCCAAAACGATATTCCCAAATGGCAAAGTTTGGCCTATTCCCATAAACTCCGTATGGCAGAGCTGATACCAGGACACCCAGTGTGAGACAACCAGGAAACCAGAAAGGAGCTTTCTACAAAGGCTTCAGCCTTTTTACACAGGAGAATGACAGTATTTTGCTTTACATAGCAAAATTGTCGATTTAAAAGTGATGCTGAATACAAAACTGCTCAGCAAAGGCTGTGCAAGGTTTTATAATTAAGAGCCTGCCCTGAAGACATGTGGAGATTTCTGACATTGCATAAGGACCATGAGCTCTGTATATTTTCTGCTCCATTAAACCTCTGCTTTATTTAGTTCCTCTGATTTGAATTATCTCTAGGTTTTAAAACAACATTCATGCACACACTTCTTGTGTGCATGAATGGATTTATTAAACAGGATTTATTAAACAGGATTTATTCTTGTTTTAATTAGGAAGTATGCTGAATGTAACCTCAGCATTATTCTCAAAATCTGTATATTTTCATTTGCCATGTCTTTATATTCATCAGAAAAGAGAGAGTCTGAGACGTTACTAGTGATAAGAAATAGGTTTTGAAGAGAAAACACGTGTCAGACTGGAAGCTTTGTGTGAGGCTGAGTAGTAAATACTAGACATGGAAGAAAAAAGGAGAACAGTAATGGGAAAAGCCAACAAAGCAGAAAGAAATGGGATTGTATGGGGACTAGATTATATAAAAATTTTCTAGAAGGAGGAAGTCTGGGTTATGTGAGGCTGTCATAAAATGATCTCACCTTGGGTGAAATAATCTATAGTATGTGGCACGTTTGCTGCTTCACAGAGGGAAGTGTCACCTTTAAAAGTGTTGTTCCAGCAGCTATAGCTTTCTTTTGATATATTTTTAAGCGAATTAGTGATGTGGAAACAAAAAGAGCTTTGTCTATAAAGAATGCCATTTCTCCACTCTCTAGGACCTGACATACCAAATAAAGTGGCTTTTATTAGGGAAGAAAAGACAGAAAAACTTTGAGGAATAGACCTGCCTTTTACGAAATGATTATATGGGAATTAGGGATGGTGAACTCAGCAGGGATCTGTAACAGTACATGAAAAAAATGAAAACAGAAAGGCAAAATATTGCATAAGGGCTCCCTGTCAACTAAATGCAGGTCTGTGCCAGCTAGTCGGGGGAAATACAGGCATGTTCATGCTGAGGAATTGCCAGCTCAGGTCTCTCTGGGCTCAGGATCTGTACACTGTGCTCTGTTGGTTGGTGTAGAGAGCTCTTAAATCCATTTTTGTCCTGCTCATGAATTCTCCCTGGAGTGACTGCCACATCCACAACACAAAGGGCAGGTCAGGACCTTGCTGTAACTCAACTTGTCTTGGTTTTCATGTAACAACAATTAAGCTCTCACATAAAACAGAGACATTCCCAATATTGCATTATTTGTTCAATGCGATTTTTGAACTATTACAGTTCTATATGTCATTTTTGCAGCATCTTTCACAGGAGAATCATGTGCACACCATCTCCTTGGAAAACATACAGAGTCTCTTGGAATGCACTTCTCTACTTACCGTCAACAATGGCTTTGATCTGTTATGCACAAAAATAAGAAGTGCTGATTTTCAAAAAAGGCAGCTTGTAATACCTTTTTTTTAAGAGCAGAATGAGGTCACAAAAAAGGTTCATCAAACATGGGAGCTACTGTCAAACAATGTGCTTCTTGTTTGTCAGACTCAAGAGGATGAAAATTACTGCTTTAAAAAAAAAACATGGACAATGTGAGAGGGCAAGGTCTCGATTTTACACATCACTGCTCTGCAGTTGGTGGGATGATGTGAAAACAGACCATGGAAATAAATAACTTTTCTTTAATTTCATTATTTAGAAATTCTTTCCCATGTTTTCATGTCAGTGAGAAATTGCAATTAGTTTTCTTAAGCAGCTCATAAAGAGAAGCAGGGAACAGTATATGGGTTTTCTTGCTGAAAGCAAATTGCCTTTGATCTGTCTTATATCATTGTGGCCCAAGTGCCATTTGTGACTAACAGATGACTGATGAAGTTTCTTTCTTGTAGTACGATATTGTTGGACATTCAGGAGACGGCTTCAACATCGCATTGGTTGGGAGTGACAAAGTTCCCAAGAACAATAAGCAAAGATTAGAGATTCTTAAGGTAAATCCTACTGATAAGTGATGCTGGATAATTAAGGAGTTTGTGACTGCAAAGATAAAATTGTGGGTGGGTCACAGAACACAAAACATGAGGAGAGTAAAATAAAAGAAAGACAAGAAAGCAAAATCTGTGTATTTGCATAAAATCGAAACAGGACCTTTCAGAGACATGGCAGAAAACAAATAATGCCAAAATAGTAGATGCTGGGTACACCTTTTTCTGGACTGCTGTGGTCATAAATGTGTTATTTTGACTATCTGTCAAAGGATAGGGGAAGTTCCAAGCATTATATAGTGATATAGGTAGCTCTGCCTAAACAATGTGGTGATATTATTAGTGCACAAGTGACTAATTTGAACTGTAGAGAGGTCCCAGGTCAGCAATTTAGCCTGGCACCTTCAAGAAGTTATGTATCACAGTAGCAGTGGAAAAATGTGTCAATGCTGGATTGAAAACATGTTAAATCACAATCACGAAGTGAGTGTACTCACCAAAATTTTACTGTGCTAGGATGAAGAAAAATTGAGTATATTGTAGGATTTACCTGTTTGGCAGCTTGATAGGTTAGAACTGTGTATTCGAGTTTCCTTCAAAAATTATTTTAAAAAGACTGGGAGCTACTTCAGTTAAAAGGACTGGATTTAGTAATGTCTAATATTCCTTCTGCATGGGAAACAGCTTCATCAATGAAAACAGTGTATTTATTTCATAACAGCTCAAACAGAATGTTTCATAACTTTTAAATCTGACTGCTACTGTTATAAGTCACATATTTTATAATAACTGTGACACTACTAGGATTTGGAAGTCTAGTGCAAATTATGAACAGACAGGAGCTGGTCATGGTATTAGGAAACTAAGCCCTGAATTCTTCCTTAAATACATAGGAATGTAGCTACTCAAACTGCAGCTGACCGAAGTATTTTACCTTCCCTAAGGCCCAGTCTAATTAGGTCCATGTGTGGGTTTTGATTGTTTGACCCACTGTGTTTTTAGGAAGTGCTGCCTGTCTTAAGATATGATATATTATATACAAAAAGCTGCATCTTCTGTTGTACCTGGAGTACTGCCCACATTTCCGATGCATCCCCTAATACAGCAGAACTGAGTATTTACTCCCTCCTGTGCTAGCTGAAATGAATGTTTATTCCTAAAGTCATCTTACGTATTTCCATGTGGTTATGCTGTGCACACAGACTATGCATGCCCATGCTCAGTTCTGCATGAGTGGAGACCACACCTTGGAAGGGACAGAGCATGCCATTCGTGAAATTGCCAAGGAAGAGGCTGATGAGTATTTCGTTATCGTCTTAAGTGATGCAAATCTTGAACGATACGGTATTCAGCCTTCAAGGTTTGCCCAGGTCTTGACCACCAATACTCAAGTCAATGCTTTCGCCATATTTATAGGATCCTTGGGAGACCAAGCAGACAGGTGAGTACATTTGTTTTATGCCTAATACCATTTGCTTTCGTATGTCATAAATCTAAACTATGATTTTATTGCAGTGAAGTTTGGCATAGTTGACCCTGCTAACCTGCACTAAGGTTTTGATTGTGGTATTGTAAAATCATAGAATGGTTTGCTTTGGAAGGGACCTTTAAATATCATCTATTCCAATCCTCCTTCCATGAACAGGTATGTCTTTTACTAGATCACATTGCTCAAAGCCCCATCCAACTTAACTTTGACCACTTCCAGAGACAGGGCATCCACAACTTCTCTGGGTAACCTGTGCCAGTGCATGATCACTCTCATTGTAAAAATCTCTTCCATATCTCCAATCTAAATCTACCCTCTTCCATTTTAAAACTGCTAAACCTTATCCTATCATTACAGGCCCTGGTGAAAAGTCTCACTCCATCCTTATGAGCCCCCTGTTTTTATTGAAAGGCCTCAATAAGGTCTTCCTGGACTTTTTTCCTCTCCAGGCTCAACAGCCCCAATTCTCTCATCCTGTCTTCATAGGAGAGGTGTTCTACTCCTCTGACCATTTTTGTGGTCCTCCTCTGGACCCTCTCCAACAGGTCCATATCTTTCCTGTGCTGAGGACCCCAGCACAGCACTCCAGGTGGGATCTCACAAGAGTGGAGTAGAGGGGCAGAATCACCTCCCTTGACCTGCTGGTCATGCTTCTTTTGATGGAAGAAATCCAGGTTATAATTGGATGTCTGACCTGCAAGGGCACATTGCCAGGTCATGTCCAAGTTTTCATCCTTTTTTAAAATTATTATTATTATTAATAATATTTTGTTGTTATTAATAATAACTATTATTAATAATAATATTAATAATCTACTAGCAAGAAGCTAGTAGATAGCTTCTGACTTGTGTCAGGAAGGAGACTGGCTTGTGGGTCCCACAGACATCCCTTGTGGCCAGCTAGTTGAGAGCATTCTGTGCATCCAAAGGAGGCAACTGAAGCCATCCTACTCTGGAGGATGTGCACTATCCCTGTATGTAATATCACTATGTAATCGTAACAGAGACAGGATGCCTTTGTCATTGCCCAGTGTGTGGTTCCAATGCATGTAGGCCTACAAAAAAGACAATAAAACAAAAGAAGCTGAAGTTTAATGGTCTGGGTTTAGTTCTACTACATAATTTCACTTTAAATTGTTTGGGCACAAGGGAGAAAAAGGAAATTATGTCCCAGGTGTCCTTCCAGGCTCCACATCCACTGAGGACAAGTACATGCAGCAAAAGTCTGATATAGCCACATATATCAAGTGTCTTTTCTGCTTCTGAGTCTTCAACTAGAGCAGAATGAGAGAAATCCCAAAGGGAATTGGCCCTCAGTACATAATTTTAATCAGTAAAGGGTTGAAAGATACAGCTGCAGAGCCACCATTGTGGCTGCATGTCTGTACATCAGAGCTGCATTATGCGTCAAAAGAGAATCTGTTCTGAAATATTATAATTACAGAAAGTCCTTTTACTTTTGCTAGGAATTAAAAGAAAAAAAAAAGGCATTGACCATGTCCTGCTGTGTAAGAGATCTTATAATGGCCTAGTTCAGTGGGTATGGAAAATGCACACAATGCTGTCACTGAAATGCATTTCTATGTACATGGAAGTCCAGAATTAGACAAAGCCTTCCTGTAACTGCTGTGGGGGAAGGAGAAGGAAATTCTCTGTTGCTGCTTTTTTAACTACTAATTTTAAAAGTGAGACTTTGCTTAGTATTGGAGGAATGGTGTGGAGCATAAATTCCTTTAAAAAGCAGTGAAAAATAAATCCCAAGCTTGCTAACTGTATGCGAGGGAGATGGAGTTTGTAACGTGCATCTAGCTTAACTTTTTTAAGGGAGGTTAAGCTGTGAATAAAAATGTGTTGGATTAATATTGAGAGAAAAATACATTTCCATCTAATCTGCTGCAATCTCAGAGAAGAAATATAAAGAGTACATTTAGAATCACTGGAACTGTTGAACTGAAAGAGCTGTGGGTTCATGGTAGTCGATTTAAAGTGTCTTCATTTCCAGTATATATCTCTAGCTGCCACCAGCAAGCCAGTTTGGTGACACCTCATGGGATCACTGATACCTTGATCAAAATGGAGTTTTGGCGTGTCAGAAAGAGGACCTGGATAGAAATCTCTGGAAACATTCTTGTTTGTCTAGCTGAAAGGATCTCTCTGCCTTAGCTGCTCTTACTGTTTCCTCCCACTGCTGCTTTCCCAAACCTTTAATTGCATTATTACAGCGATGTGAATGGCGTGGATTGGGAAGGTATGCAAAAGGAAAACATCCATTCTGAAGGAACCCTGGTTTGTGGTAGGGAAGATAATTTGAGATGGTAATTGTGTCTTGTCTCTCATTCTGCTCCTTAGGCTGCAGAGGACGCTACCAGCAGGTCGGTCTTTTATTGCCATGGATACCAAAGAGATCCCCCAGATTTTGCAGCAGATCTTCACATCTACCATGTTATCAAGTGCCTAAGCATCACTGATGTCACGGTGTGTGAATTTAAAGAAGAAACCCACTCCTGCTGCAGATATAAACCCTAAAGCTGAGGATAAATACATTTCTTAATAAAATACATACTGTTCTCTAATCAGCAAAGCAACCCAAATCTACACGACAGCCAGGCTGTAAATTTTCACCCAAAATCTCTCAACTGACTTAGCACATTCAAAGAAATGCAGAGGGGCAGAGGATGGCAACAGAACAAATGTTTTTCCGGAGGGACAAACAAATAAAGGACAGTTTGTGATCATTCCTCTGCATGCCATGTTGCCAGCATTACAGTGTCATCTCACCCTATCTTATTAAATACGGTTCACTGGGATTTGGTAATATTATGCAAGGCAGAGCCAGGCAATCTGTTTCAGTGTTTTGCGCGCATACGTTTGAATGGGTGGTTAACTCCATCTCCCATTTAAACAGGACTGCTCTCGTCAGGCAGGAAACCCTTCCTTCCTCTGCTGTTGCTTTCTTGTCTTGAGGGGCATCAGGGCTTCACCCCGATGCTGAGAACAATGGAGCAGTTTGGAAACAATGACCATCACATGTAAACATTCATTATCTGATCAGGCAGAGTTGTCAGATCTAGAGAAAGTGCCTTTTAAGAAGGAAAACAAAACAAAAATAGATTTTTTCAGTTCTGCCTGTGAAAAGTAAGGGGAAAGGGTCTTAAGAACACAATAACCAGTGTTTCCAAGGAGGGAGCTACTGCAGTAGCTCCTTTGCATGGCTGATTATGCTGTCCCATTGCACTGTTGTACAGAATCCCTGGGATGGCCTCAGCACATGGGGGTGACTTTTATGTCTGGAGACAAAAAAGTTACTAATGCTTTGCAAAAAGCTCATTCATGGTCTGTTTTTCTTGGGTCTTTTAAAAATGAAACTGGAAGAGAGATTTAGGCATGAGAAAATAAGTTATTTTTTTATAAAGGAAGAGGCAAACATCTGTTGTAGCAAGATATCTGTCTGTGTTAGAGTATATTTAACATCCAAGTTAATCTTTACAAAACTTACTTTGCAACTCAGTCGGTTGGCCCCATGAGATGGTACTCTTTATCTACCAAAAAAGAGATATTTTGTAGTTCTTTGGGAACAATGGAATACTTGATGAATTAAATGTATGATTTAATTAAACTGATACTTTGCTGATACTTTGCTGATATTAATATAAGGGTAACTGAATAGGAGAAAATTCAGGAAGACTACTTATCAAAATCTAAAGGAGGAATTGCAATTCTTCTAATATTTCTCTTAATCCTACAGTTGCTCAAACTGCACCATGAGCAGCATGTTTGGACGGGAGGAGGCAAATTAATTTGATCTTGTTAAATACAACCATTGGTGTTTTAAAGGGTCATTCTCTACTCCACCAGTCCTGCAGCAAAAATCTTTACCAGAGCATCAAAAATGTGCTCTATTTAGGATGTGTTATAAAGTCTGATCAGCTTTGAAACTCTTTATGATGAGAGGATGGAAGACATTTTTCAAAGGCTTGTTAGTATTGTTATAATAGCTATATATGTGAAAACAAAGAGGCTGAAGATGCAATTCCTGTTTGGAGAGAAAGGAATTGGGAGGAGACGGTTGAGAAGGTTATCCCTGTGTGGGACAAGTGCATGTATACACACATACACACAGATGCTACTGCTAAGGGGAAGTGCACTTCAAAATAAAAATACCTTGGTCCCATAAACTTATGCTGAGGTACTAAATGCAATAAAGAATTGGCATATTAATAAGGCTGTTAGTTAATGTGTTTTGACATGGAAATTCCTTCAGCACTTCTGCTTTTATTGCCAGCAGTCCTGAAAAAAAGAAGGATTTTATTACAGTTAATTAGCAAGTTCACTGTATGCTTTCTAGATGACTTGAGTGGATAAACTTTCTCATCTCAGATTTACATGCAGTAAAATACATGCAGCTATCTTTATAATAAAAAAATTAGTGCTATTTAAGGGAAACTCTGCAGTAAATCCAATTTTGAACCTTTCGTTTGATTATCCCTATAAATTATATTTCACTTCATGCTATTTAAAATTACCCTTCTGTAGTGTTTGGTTTTATTCTTTGTTTCAGAATATGTCTGTTGTCTTTCAGTTCATGTTTTATGGGCCCATAGAATATGGCCACATCCAGGGCCAGGCCTGGCCATGAGGGTGGGTGGAAGAGGGAGGAAGCAGTTCTAAACCTGCCCTCTTTTAGTTGATAGCCATTCCCCCTTGTCCTTTCACTACATGCCCTTGTCAAAAGTCCCTCTCCAGCTCTCTTGTAGCCCCCTTTAGGTACTGGAAGGCTGCTATAATGTCTGCCCGGAGCCTTCTCTTCTCCAGGCTAAACAACCCCAGCTCTCTCAGCCTCTTTTCATAGGAGAGGTGCTCCAGCCATCTGAGCATCTTTGTGTCCCTCCTCTGGACTCACTCCCACAGGTCCATGTCCTTACCATGCTGAGTCCCCAGAGCTGGATGCAGTACTGCAGGTGGGATATGATGAGAGTGGAGTAGAGGGGAAGTGTAACTGGTAGATTCTGAGAGAAAGAGAGAAGAAGCAAGTGAACTCTTTTTTAAATTTTCAGTTCAGAAGGAAAGGTTTTGGGATTTGCCTTTAATAACGCTTCATTGCATAGCATATTTGACCTGACAGTGTCTCTCTAAATTGTAAAAATTCAGAGCAAAATTTTCCCCCAGCCATGCAACTCTCACCTACTTTATTGCCCATTGCTACCCCAGGGAAATCAAAGCAGCAGCTGTGCTTTTCCATGTCTCACAAGGACTTGCAGTATTATTTTCATGCTCAGAAATTCAACATTCTTCTTTTACATCCCTGGGATTTGCAGAGCTGCCTAATATGCATTTATTTTTAATTGATGAAATGCTTAAGAGTAACATGACTTTCTCTAGCTAACAGCAGCAGCAGTGACTGCTCTCATTGCAATGCATGCACCAGCACTGCTTGTCACTCATTCCCTCTTAAATTGTCACTCACGCGCTCTGAAAGTGTGTTAAGGTATTTTTCATCTCTTCCCACAGTTTATTAAGGCACTTCTGCACTTATCAGGTTTTTTATGGAAAGGCACTGTTTTGGTGAATGAATAGAGCTGCTGGTTGGAGCAGGTCCTGACCTATTGCTAATGCTTTAATAGCATTAACCACATCAGCAGTAGTGATTTTAATTACCTCTTATAATGCAGATTTTGATCTAATTCTGTTTCTATATGTAATGTGTTCATACCCACTAGCCAGTTAGTAACAGTACACAGTCATCTGGGATTATTATTTACCTGAGGTGCAAAAAAACCCCCAAAAAACCACCAGAAAAAACAGGAAGCCCAAGCAGATGTGACTTTAGTCAGAGCAAAGCATGTTCCACATTTACAGACTTAAACAGCTTCATGTGACTGTATAAAAGCAATAGGTTTTATCTTGCACATGAAGTGCAAGGAGGGTTAGGAGGGATGCCTAATCTTTGACACCAGCAGTCCATTTCCTTTTTTCACTTCTTTCCTTTACCAACATTAGGTGTCAAGCGTGATTGTGAATGTCGTGCTAGAGCTTATCCTGATAGATAAGGATAGACAGATAACGTGCTAGAGTTAGCCTGATAAAATTAAGACTAATCCTAATGGCTGATCAAGTATACTGATGTAATATTTGAGTAAACACATGTACGGCAGAAGATACAGGTACTGTATAATATGTCCAAAATCAAACCAAGAGAAGAACCTGATGCCTCGTTGAGAGTATGACTAAGAGATGCAAGGATACCAGAAGTCTTCTTATCTATACAGTTAAAATATGTCTTAAAAATTACTACAAAACAAGTATTAAAATAATTTTTACAGTTTAAAACCCAAGCTATTGTGCTATGTTGGCTATTGCACATTATTATGTTTATTAATAGCACACCTGTAAAAATGAGAATGTACAAGATATTTACTGAGAAATAAAATATGTCTTAACCGTGTATCAAATCCAGAAAGCCGCTTTGAAAATATAATCATTGTACACAACCTCTAAATTTGAAAAGGTTCAGGGTTTAGTTAATGCTTTAAGTACTACTGTTTTAGTGATAATAAGTAAAGCTCTTCAGTTTGTGTGCTGTAAAAGTAATGGAAGTTGTTATTCAGTTCCTTAATAATTCTGCTTCTGGGGCAAACATGTCTGTTTTGACCCCATCCTTAAAAAAATACAAAAGAAACCCAAACCAACTTGTATTTTACCATTTTCTATTCTTTCTGCCAGCATGTGGGAGAGAGAGCAAACACACTCTCCTGTCCTTACTATGAGCCTTTTAGAAAAAGAAGGTCAGTGTTTCTCCCTCTCCCTGTGTGTAGCAGCACTCAACACATGGAAACATCTTACACAGTTCATTATGTTAGAAGACATTTTATCCAATGTAACAGGTATCCAACTGTACCCCAACATCACATGAGGTAAGTTGCGGTCTTCGATTAGTGCTCTGGGTGTTTTAGTTATTGAGTGATAGGTATCGATACCTAAAGCAATTGAGCGTTTTGAAATAGTACAGTGAAGTCAAGACCCTTCTGTGTCTGTTGAATTAAAATGCCTCCCACACCCTATGGCATTGTGCTATTAGGGATATTTTTTCCAAGACAATTCATGGTGTAGGTGTTTGATGTGACCATGCTCTGCTGAAAATGCAGGTGATCGCTCACTCAAGAATGTGTGATTGTTTACAACAATTTGTAGCAAACAGGTTCCCCTAGAAAAAAATACACTTGCAAGGCAAACCATTCAGCTGAAGGACTTCATCATCTTGGAGACAGGTTTTGTACCATCAAACTAAACAGGTAAAAAATTGCCTAACTCAGAAGTACTTTTGTTGTTGAAATTGTGACAATGTTAACAGTATCGTTACTGAATAAAATGTTTTAAAGTCAACTATGTTTTCCATGAAATAAGTGTATGTGGGAAGATTGAGAAGAGATTCAACATTCTTCAGGATGAAGGTGATGGTAGGGGTTTTCGAAGACAAGGGCAGAATTATAAAATTGGAATAACTTCATTTTCATGACCATCTGTTCTCCAACTTTTGACAGGATAAATAAGCATATGAAAATCTACTTTAAAAAACCAAACAGATACCCTTAGCATTACTCACAACATCCTTAGTCTGAACATCTGGCATGATTGCATGCAGAAAAATTCTGTGTCCTCCATGCTACATGTGTAGTGTGATCCTAGTCAAGAGAAAACTCATTGCAGTAAGTATACTGATAGTTGGAAATGTAAAAAAAAGATCTCAGATTTTGACCCTCAGTTTCCCAGACATCACACACAGTTTTGCTTTGAACAGGCTGAGCTGTGCAAATCCAGGTAGTCTGGAAACTAGACCCAGACCCTGGTTCCCTGAAGCTGTGGATCCCTACCAACTGGGTGTAGTCTGGCACCAGATTTCCCCTAGTTCCAAAACAAACATAAAGGAAGAGAGCAGGAGGGGAAAAAAAAGGACAAATTCATGATTTTCAACCTGTTCATCTTCTTGACCTGGCTTGTCTTGAGTGCCAATGCAGGCATGAGCAGGACAGAGGTGAAAAATGCAAAGGAGCCTGCCTGGAAAGATCTACCAGGCACAGCCACAGTGATAAAATTACATTAAAAACCACAGTCCAAAGCCAGGAGAGGGTCATCAGAGGAGGCACAGTCAGCTCACAGAGCATGAGTGAGCTGCTGCCATGTAGTTGCCAAGACCTGCTATGGGGATCATGGAACACAAAACCATCCTCACTCAGGTTGGTAGACTCAGAGAGATCTCAGCCTTCACAGTCAGCACCACATCAGAGCCATTATGGCTGAGCCACTGGCTTCAGCCCTACAACTCTTGTGCTCAAGGCTCCTCATCAGCAACAGGCATAAAATAAACTTTCCTACCCCAGGCATGTGCTCAGCATGAGTTGAGGCTTGTTAACATCATTGAACAGTGGCATGGGGACTAGAATAAAACATCTGTGTTCCCTGAACACAAATTTCATGAGCTTTTTTTCTTTTTAAATGCTTACAAGTTCCTTCTAGCACAAGCCAAAGTTTAAAAGTCCCTGGAACCTCTTACTGAGGGTGGAAATATTCACTGGCCACCTATAAACTAAACACATCTCACAAATATGAAGAAAAAAAAGTTCTTTTTATACCTAGACTTGATACAAACCCCATTCTTAGGAAGAGCCTTTTCAGTTCAAATCATTAAATGAATCTTTTATATGAACTTCTCTGGCTAGATTCTCAGAGTAGGATGACAATGTTACATTCAGATAGTGGTATGGAGAAAGTCCACAAATAACATTACAGGGTTAGGAAAGTGTGTGATGCTGAAGAGTGATATGAGGAATGGTGTCCCACATATTTTTGCTGTCGCCATGATTAAATCATGCCATCTGTACCAACATCTGCATTTCAGCTTGAATGGGTTTGACATCTGTAAGGTCACCTATTATAGTTTCCAAATTGACAATTATAAATAACTTTGGGTTTTTTTAAGAAATGCATTGGATTAGGAACAGAACTGCTTCCCTGACATAATATACAGAAGCAGGAAACACACCTCCCTGTTACGATTGCTCTGCATATGCTGTCCCCATCCCAGAAATATTTGGTGGTAGCAAAGGAGCAGCCTTAGCATTGCCTCCTCCCCTCCTCCCACTCGAGCAGTACAGAGAGGGGTAGTGCAGGGACAGATTTTGCAGATACAGGGACATCTAGGTGTTGCTGCTGGCCTTTGCAGCACATAGTCCTCCATCCGAGCCAGTGACCCCCCCCAGCTGCTCCTCTCCTTCCCCCCTGCTGGGGGTTTCATCTGTCCAAGACTCTGACAGCCTAATTTCCTGCTTCTGGCTCATGGGAAAGCCTAAACTTGGTTGTAGTGAAAAGCCTGCAAGTGCTGCATTGAGCAGCAGAAAGTGTGGCTGAATTTTGATGCACCAAAATGACCGTATATTTTTTTGATCAGAATTATTTGACTGCTCTGCAGGTCCCCCCTACTCCCTACTGTACCCAGTCCTTGATGTTCCTCACCATATGAAAGGTGAACAGGAAACACTGAAAATCTGTGTCTTTCTTCAGTAGTCATATAATGTGCCCAAAATGTACAAAATCAGAATAGAGATACAGCTGCCATAGTCCTCCTCACTCCCTCAATTTTCTGACATGATGCACTTTCAACGTGGCATGGTTCCCAGAGAGCAAATCAGGTGCAAGAGGAACATGGGACAGCGTTAATGCTGATTGTGCATCAGACGCAGAGAAGTATGAATTCTTTTATTAAGGTTTTAAGCATGTGGTATTATAACTCTGAAGTCATTAATAAGTTTATAATGCAATGAAAACATTAAGTTTTCATTCATGTCCTTTCTCTGCTTTTTTATTCATCAACTGTGAGGTTTTATCCACATGCATATGAGCAGATAAATCACTCAATTAGAGAATAGCTAGATAGCGCCAAAGGCCAAAATATCATTTAAAACTAGTATCTTATGGTGTTAATCCAATACTTGGAATCACAAAATATAAGCAAAACATTTCCATAAATGCATCTCAATGATTTATAAAGCAGTTGAAAGATTCTGGTGCTTGGTCAAAAGCAGCTCAAAAGCCTATTAGCCTTTTTTTTAATCATCCTTTCTCTTTAGTGCCTCATCTAAGGTGGCTCAGGATTGATAGGCAGATGGACAGTTACTTAACACAAGTTAAATCTCAGTCACCAGTACATGCAAGTCCCCTACATGAGATCCTCCATTCCTTTCTCAGGGCCATCCAAATGGTTGTGCTAAAAGATTTTGCAAGCAATTTGCTAAAGCAAGCCAGTATAATGTACACTGAGCATTTGCAGCAAGTTGTTACATTAACACCTAAGCATGACCCTTGTAATGAACAATCACGTGAGCCTTTTGAGGTGTTATTTGCATCCTCTACACAGCACACCTGCAATAAAAGCCGTTACACAAATTGTAGTCAGCGTGTGGTTTTTAAAAGTTTCCTACTTCTCAAGCACTGGTGTGCACCCTCATTAATGTGCCTCAGTAATGTCATTTGCAGGGTAAAGAAATAGGAAGCAGCTAAGATTCTCTGTAAAAACAAAAAGTTAAAAGATCCTTCCCTTCGCCACCACTATGAAAAATGATACAGAGGGAAGAGAGAATGCAGGTGAGAAGTTATTTTTCTAAAAAAAATGAGAGCAGGAATAGATGAGAGAGGGCTGGCTAGAAACAGGCAGGAAGCAACCCAAAGCCAAGGTGAGAAAAACAAAAGCAAATGGCCAAGAATAAGTTCACCTAGGCACAGATTGAGAGAGAAGAGACCCTAAAAAGAGCTCTTTTCTCTCTCTATTTATCCCTCTCTAGTGCTGTGGAGAGTGGCTCTAAGTAGGTGTCAGATGCCAGACTTAGTGTCTCCTCATCCCACCCAACAGTTCTTCCCCAGCTGCCATCACCTTTCCAGGTCAGGGCTTTGCAGGGCAGCATTTCCCTGGGCTTTCAGCTGAAACCTATTCAGTACATGCTTCAGAAAACAAACACACCCCTTCAGAGGGTTTGAGGCATCCTGTCTGTCTGCTCACAGCCTGTAAAGCCCAACCTAGCTTGAGAAAATGGTAGACAGTAAACCAAAAGGGCACTGAGCTTTTCCCGTTACCATGAAGGAGTCTGAAAGCAGCATTATTTAACTCAACTGGCTGCTCTTAACAAAAGGCACATTGTTTCTCTGGATGCCTTCTTCTAGGAAAAGCATCTCTGTGAATGTGGGAAACTTGGACTGGCAAGGCAGTGAAGGTCAAAGTTTAGTCATTTTTCCTCTAAACAGGAATTCAACACTTCATGGGTTTAAAAAAAGCCAACAAACTAACCGCCTTTGAATCACTCCAGTTTCACACTTTGTCCAAAACTAGGTAAGTGTCATTTGCCCAACCCTTAAATTTTTACTTACTCTCCAGAGTTTTGGATGGATCTGGACCCAAGCCATAGGGAACCAGTGTCCAGCCTGAATCTCCACTTCCCTCCAGGCAGCAATACTCATTGCCACTGGCTTTTCACCAAGCTACCATGCTGAACCACCCATGTACCTAGCTAGTGATGTAGCCACTACTATTGTCCTCCACTGCCTTAGGGTAATAGCTCACATCACACACCATTTCTTCCCATTTCTTATCTCCTGCTGCAGTAGGATCACTGCAAGTGGGAAGAATTTGTTGATTTTAACATTATTGTTTGGGATATTTTCATGCGGGTGTTAATCAGCCAGCCTTCTCCGCACTATGGAGGATATGCCAGTATGCCCTCAAGCCTCCATAAGGCAGGCATGCCTCGAACAGGAAAGGGTGGGAAAAAATGGAACAAGCAGGGGCTTTCTCATAGAGCATTAAAGTGTTATGGTACAGGATTACATTAGGTCAACAGAGGCATTAAGATTCTTGAAACAAACTTGCGATTAAGACAGTTTTAATTTAACAAGGACTAGTGCATACAAATATTTAAGTACTTGAATATCCCTTTCTAGTAACTGAAACTCCAAGTATCCATCAGTCATGGATCCTTGGTTAACACCAAGATGAAGCAAACCCTTCAGGGAGGCAAAGACAGAGAAAATTTTCACATAGGTATAAAATGAACTAATTCCATCACACGTAGTTGGGGTTTAAACATTATTTTTTTCAGTTCAGATGCTGTGGTGTCTGTGGAGACACAGCTGATAGTGTGGTTTAATCTTTTTTTCTGGAAAGTTAGTTATTTTATTAACACTTATTTGATCTCTTGGTGATTACTGTAAAGCATGCCAAAAGATTTGCGATGATCAGTTGCTTATGGAAAAACTTGGAGAAATGAGAGATCCTATGATCACATTAACCCTTGTGCAGCCAGATGCGGTGCTACCTGCACGCCAGGTTTGACACAACCTAATTGTAACAAAGTGCATTAGGAGAAGCCCGGCTCCATTTTGCAGACCGATCTGAAGATATTTCTCTTCACTGAGGCTGATGGGCTCTGTCAATTTATGCTATTTGTATCCAAGCACTTAAAAAAAAATAAACGAGAGAGCAACCAGAGGATTTTGAGGGGCTATCTTCCCTCCCCTGATGGGCATGGCAAATATGTTGGCTCCCATCACTCAGGAGCCACCAGGCTTCAAAGTCAGCAGGATGGCAGACCTCTGGGTTAGATCTGAAAGGGTCGGCTCCAGCCCCCCAGCATGCAGATAAGTAGGAGAAAACCTAAGGGCACAGACAAATAAGAAGCTCAACAAAATGACTAATCCATCATCATCCAAGGCCCTGTTGGCTTCTCAGCAGGGTGCCAGCACACACTGATCATTTCTGCTTGAATTTAGACCCACAGTGGTCAATTAATTTTTATAGAATCCTCCATCTTTTTAGCCCAATCCTGCCAGAAAAACCTTTAAAAAAATAAAAAATCTATAGCTTCTCCAAATGCAAGGACAAAGTTTGGCATTAAACCCTCAGAAATTACAATCTGAAAGCAGACACCCCATTGTGCTCTTGTGGTCGCTGTCTGGATTTTATGAGTTTTGTCCCTGAAAAGAACAAGGTCCTTTGTCCAAATAACTCGAATAATGGAGAATATGATAAAAACAGCCAAAAGACCCCCTGCGTTGGAGGTAACTCCATCCTCCTCCAGATGCAGACCATCAGCCATTGCCCCATGACTGTCAGGTGGGCTGGTGTGCCAGGCCAAATGGGGGATCTCACTCTTCCCTTGCCTCTGGGAACACCAACACAATGTGTGCCCTCTGCCAGCCACCTCCTTCTGCAGGGCACCAGGCCAAGGGAGTCTGGTTGTGGGCACAGAGTGGCTCCTGCACCCACTTCCCCAAGGTGAGCCTTCCACATCCGTGTTTCTAGTATTTCCTAAGCTTCATGAGTCCATGAAATCCTAGTCACTAACCAATCTCTCATTATCTTAAAACCAAAAATCCCGTTAATGGCTTTACCTCATACTCTGCAGCTCTGGAAACCTGCCCAGCTTCCTCTTGAGTTACTTACTTCAGCTGATGATTTTGGCAGGTTTTTCCCCCAGATCTTGGCTACTGTTCCTTGGAGGAACTGTGCCTAACCCTCTTGTTTTGTGGTTGTCTGTCCTCAGGCTTGACTCCACAAGGCATTTATTCCTGCTCCTGTTCATACGCTAAAAACTGAGCAGGCAATTAGTCAGTGCAATGCACAGAAGCTCGCAGGCACCTACAATCAATTAACTTCACCATGTGTTCATTAGGTAAGCAAATGTTTCCATGCATACCCATGTAATAAAATCACTGACAGTGTTTAAACCTGCTTTCCTTAGCTTAATTTAAAAACTAAGCTTTATTGCAGTGGTTCTCCCATGACAAGGCTGAAAGCTGCAGATCTTGCTCCTGTGACTCCTTTAATAAAGTTTAATAAAGTTCCCATTTACGAGCATCTCTTGTGCCATTATCTGGTATGAGGTGCATGAGACAAAAGCCTTCAGAGCCAGCACCTTATCCTTTATTAATAACATTGTTAGGGTTTCATTTGGGCCTCTTTTGGAGGTCAGTGAGTTTTAATGACCATCCTCATTTCCAACATCAAAAGCTGAGCGGGGGCTGCACAAAGCCAAGGCACAGCCATAGACAGCTAGTGGAAGAAAGTAACCCCAAGTTTCAAGCCGAGACACCAACCATCTAGAAAGCAGACAGGAATGTAGGGTGGGATCTCAATTCCCCAAAGACATGCAGTTGCACCAGATAAAACATAATAGCCTTCTACAATTGTCTCTTGTGTTCAGGCTCTTATTAGGTGACACCCTTGGAGAGTTGCATCCAATTTTCCCATGATTTGCCCTTGAGGTATATCCATGGAGAGGTTTCAGCCAGGTTCAGGACTAACCCCGTAAGTGCCTGTTGCTTCCTCAGCTGCATTTAAAGCCAAACAGCTCAAACAGGGAACTGAAATGCTGCTTGCAGGAGGCATGGGCAACCTACAGGTGGGTGCTCACATCAACCGCCACCATCCCCAGTGCAAAACCCACAGACAGTGGTGACAAGGACATTGGAGACTAAGCTGTATCTCCTAAGGGAAAGAACTAGGATTTCTTTATCTCTCCAGAGACAAAATAGAAGCATTTCTCTCAAATAAATTGAGCAAATTTTACATGCAGACCTGTTCTTTACCCTACAACACATATCCTTAGAAGACCATTGCCCCTCTGAGCCAGGTGGGCTGAAGGACTTAGAACTCTCTTGGCCACAACTCACAGACAGTCACAGTTTCCTCTTTGTGCTGAGTTAACGGCACAAGCAAATCTGGGAGCTGTGCTCAGTGTACGCCAGCTGCTGAATAATGACGTACGAACAAAGGAAACCCGTGTTCCCAGCCCTGGCGTCTCCCAGCAGAACAGTCTCCTCTTTGTGGCTTGAAAGAGCCCAGCACTATTTATGGCACTTCTGTTTCTGTTCTTCAGCAATTTCATGTTCATTGAAAACCAACTTTCTAATTTTGCAATGCCATACAAAAAGCACAGACAGGATGGGTTTGTAAGCTGCTCTTGCCTGTAAAAAACAGAAAAAAATAATAATTATACCACCAAGTCTTCCATCAGCAGACTCTTCCCCTCTTCCCCACTAAAGAGGTTTTCAGCCTCTGCATTTGCAGGTGGACAAGTACCTCACCTCTGGCAAAGCACTTCATCAAGGGAAATGGTATCATTGAGAAGGAATGCACACGGCAGGACTCAAAGAAGTTTACCAGCTTAAGTTAACTGTGAAGCCTCACTGACACATAAATATATCTGGGGGCTTGTGTGAGATGACAGTGCAGCTCCTGACCTTCTGGGAAGTTTGTGAGGGACATTGGTTTGTATTTATGGTGAATGCAATAACAGGCTGCATGTGATTTGAGGCATAGAACCATAGAACAGTTTGGTTTGGAAGGGATCTTAAAGACCACCTAGTTCCAACCCCCCTGCCATGGGCAGGGACACCTTCCACTTGACCAGGGTGCTCAAAGTCCCATCCAACCCAGCCTTGAACACTTCTAGGAATGGGACATCCACATTCTCTGTGGATGTGTTCCAGTGCCTCACCACCTCATAGTGACGAATTTCTTCCTAATATCCAATCTAAATCATGTAAGTCCAAAACCAGTGTCTCATTCTTGGGGAATATTTGAGAGGAAGGTGAAATTTGGTTCATAATGCTGTGAAAGAGCTACAAAAGGGTTACAAAAATAGCTGGAAATATCTGTGTTACTGCCACTGCTTACCATGGACCTACACAGCTGCCACAACATCTGCTTCAGAAGCCTAAGGTGAAATTAAAAGGCTTATTTGAAGTCCAGAATGACTTATTGTACAGTTCCTTAAATCTCCAGCTAAACAAGAGCAAACTGAGAAGTTCCCACCTGATTTAACCACATTTCAGAAAGAAACCTGTCTAGACAGTGAATGCCAAGAAAGACAGAACACAGAACACCTGGCAAAGTCATAGCCACCATGCTTACAACTGAAGAAACACTTCTTTTGTTTCAACTTCTAAGTTCCAAAATTGAAGCTCTCAATTTTTATTCAGAAGTCTGTTTGGAGACTGCATTAGATGAAAATTTCCCCTTCTTCTAAAGTGAAGTTTCCAGCCCTTCTGCTTTCAGGAAAAGTTTTAAAAATATGACATGAATCAAGCAAAGGATTAAAATGTCATAATAATTTCTGATGTCTGCCCTGAAATCAGGTTTGAGACAGTTTGGAGTCTCTTTGATGTGTTTTGAATACTTGTCATAGCTTTGGCTTCTAAAAATGTTCACATCTAAGTAAGACAGACAAAAACATAGATGACTGTTTGACCTGAGTGAATCAGATACACCATCTTGAAAGATAACATGATTTTTGGCTAAGTGTATGTGTGTCCTCAGAAGTTTACTATTTGACCTTTCTTTCTAAACAACACTTCAGCAGTAGGATGGGAAGCTGCTCCCCAGGCAATTTTTTGAGCCACATTGTCATTATTAAGTATTTAAATATCTTTTTAAAATTCTCTCCAGATATCAAATTATCCACCATAAAGGGTCTGCTCCTTCTTAACTGGGCATGTCCTCAAAGATTCCTACTTGCATGAGTCTCCTTGTCACTGAGAGGCAAGTATTGGACCACCAGATTCTAAGTGTTTCAAAAGTCTTGCTAAATCACTACAAACTAGTTCTGGATGGGGCATTTTACAGCTGGGCTGCTGGGAAGGTCTGGAGAGACCTTTTTACCCAGACAGCTAATGAAGGGGCTGGAGAAGGTGCTGGAGTATTTCTGGTGTTCTGGTCAAAAACAGGGGAGAAGAAGCTTGGGGCCAAATCTGCAGGCAGCCTCAGGTTTCCAAGTCCAGAAAATCATTTATATTGGACTTAGAGGATTTAAGATATCAGCTTTTGCCAGAGGTAATTTGGAATCTTGGGGTAAAAGAACAGATATCTAATGTCCAAGGCTAGCATGTTATTCAGGCAAGAGCAGGGGTCCTTGGAGACTGGGTATCAGTAGATAAAAATGAGGGGACATACTCAGCACAAAAAGCTCAGCAAAGGCAGCAAGGTATCCCATAAATTAATTTTCACATCAGCTATCCAGAAAGACACAATTAGATGAAGTGTAATCACTTAAAGTCAAACAAGTGTGCAGAAACAGGACTAGCAAAATAAGCTGCTTCTTTAGATCTCCTCTATGCAGTACTTTGGACATGACTTGGTTCTCCATTAGCTGGAGTCTTAGCTAATGTATTCTTAGCACTGTAATTAATTATATTTTCCTTCCTCTGCAGGACTTTCCATGTTTCTGGAAATCATTCCAGAGTAGATTACATAATTTAGTCTTGTCCCACCAGCGCTGCCCCATCACATCAGTCACAGGTCCTGACCTAGGGCTCTCTGCAGCCTGACTCAGATCAGGGGCTGGGTCTGGACCCAGGGCTCATTGAAAACAGAGCATGCCAAGCCACGTCAGTCCTCAGCAGGCTCCAGACTCTCAGGCAGGCATGAGAAGCAGCACCGTTGTACTGCAGCTTGGCCAGTGAGCAAGGATTGATAATCGCCCTCAACCCAGGAACAAAGACCATCAGGGATCCCGCTTCACACCACTCCAGGTACTCAGATGTCATAACACATTTTTGTTAAGCATTAGCTAAGTACAAGAATTCAAGTAGCTGCAGGAACTACACCATAGTTTATTTTTTTTCTGCCTGTGGGTATCAAATTTGTGTATCCAAATTAAGCCACAAGTGCAAATAATGGAGCAATGAGCTGAACTGACCCCTTGCCATTTGCTTGGCTCTTAGCGCTTTAGCATCAACAGAAGTCAGCTACACCTGCCCTCCTCTGCTTGCACAGACAGAGAGAAGAAATTTAGCTTTTCATTTTCTCTCATGCTTCAATTAGTTTCCAGCTGTGGACAAATCTTCACATAAAGTTGCAGCACTGCCTGAAAGGAAGGGGACATTTCTCTACTGCTGTGACCAAGCTCTCTAGGGTTTTGGGTTGTAAAGTCACAGCCAGTGACTGCTGTTTCTCCCGTCAGTTTTTGGATTTCAAACCAGTTTCAGATGTTTAAACATTTGTCATTTAAATGGTTTGCAGTAGGATTAACTCTTACCTCACTCCATGGGCAACATTAATATTGATAAAAGTGGACTGGGAAGATACCCAGCTGAGCCATGGTGCCTGTGCCAAAGGTGAGAAGACACCAGTTCCTTTGCTGCAATTTACTCTTTTACAAGGAGAAGAAATGGCTGTGAGTACTGACTTTTCTGTCACCACTAGTGACACTTTATGAGAGTGAAACAGAATCTTTTAAGCACTGACTTCCTTTTTATTTTCCTTCACAAAAGCTTCTGTATTACAATAATTAACTTTTAAAAGCTCAGTGGTCATGGGACATGTTTGAGTCCCAAGGAGACCTTTGCACAACAACGGACACCTTGGAAGGGATCCTTGGAGGGCAGCAGTAAGAAAGATGCTTCACTAGGGAGCAGAGGGGTTTTCATGAACAGGGTTAGGTTTAGAGGCTGACCCTTGACCAGCATTTCTCTCTAGCAAGGTTCTGGGTCTCAGAGCCTAAAACCAGCTCATTCCTCTGTTTGTAGTCTGCTGTGGCTCCTTGTGTCGAGTGTCTTCTTCCCCTGCTCAGTTTTGGCATCCCCCTCTTGCAGAAACAGAAGCCTTTGTCAGTGAAAGCAGTGAGATAGTCATCAATTTAAAAGCCTTGGAAGCCTTTCCACACATTGAAAAGCTTTTATGATCAGTTGCTGCCAATATCTGGACACAGAAACAGCTCTCCACCTCAGATCTTGGATACAGACCTGTGTCCTCAACCAGCCACAGACTACAGGCTTGGAGCAGAAATACTGGAGGAAACACTAGGGTGCATGTTAAGCACAGAAAATTGGAGTAAATGCTCATGACAGTGCCTTTTAATCCCCGTCTGACATGTGAACTAAGTACAAAATGGAAAACTTGGCTGTGGCATGCAGGGAACTGAGCAAGTTGGCCCACACTCACTAAACAGGAGCAGAATTTGGCCTGGGATGTAGAACTCTACTTCTCAAAGTCAACATGTGTTTTGGGGTGAAAGAAACCCAAAAAAGGCTCCAAAGGGAATCACAGCTGGAGACTGCATCCAAAAATCTCCAGTGAGTCACCTCCTTCTGGAAGAGGGATGAATTCTTGCAAGGCATCTTTATTTCAGGCAAAGTCTGTCACTCCTGAGTCATGCCAAAGCAACACCACTGAGATGACCAAGCAGAGAAAAATATCCACACTGGCTTTCCCAAGCAGAATAGGTGGTAAGTGTCATGTTGGGGCATAACGGCATCCCTCTGCAGCCCTGGTCCCTTTTGGAGAGCCCTTCCTCCTCTCTGACTCCTAAAACCCAAAAGAGGATGACAAAGAGGTGGAAAGAGGCCTAAACTAGAGCAGTTCGGCTCCGCGGGAGGGACGTGGTTGCCCCCGGTGCCCCCCTGCAGTGAGTCAGGTGCCTGGAGGACACCCAAATTGCACCAACCCTGGCCCTTGTGCAGCTGCTGAGGGCAATCCCTCCAGCCACAGAGGACGCTGCCAGCCTCAGCTCCTGTGAGACAGAGTAATTCATCAGGGGGAGGGGGGAGAGTGGAGGGATGAGTGGGGTGCACAGGAGGCAGGAGAGGAGAAAATGGACTGGGGGGATAGTGGAAAGAGGACGTCTGCCAAGAAAGCCAGAAAGCGCCTACACATACTATGTAAATAAATACTATTTTCCTGTCCCTATTTTTGACTCATGTGAAAATAGACCCTTTTTCTGTGCCTGGTGATGGATCTGGAGGTGGATTTCAGCACCTGCAAGGGGTGTCCCCTTGGGGAGCATACACTCCCCAGCAACTCCCTTCACATTAGGATGGTAGCAAAGAAAGACCTGCAGACATCCACCCGCTGCTCCTTCCCACAGCACCTGCAGACCCAATAGTCAAAAAGCCCCAGATATTGCGCAACTCTAACACCCTAAAGGAAAAGGAAAAGGCAGAATTCTTCCCCATGCGCACCTCAAAACTCTATTTTTCCTTTCGGTGAAGCAACTTGTACTCCTCAAGGTTGCAAGCTTACCAAAAAGACATAAATGGGATCTAAGGGATCTACTGTTGCTGTATGGTTTACAAAAAGAGAATACCTGTGTGCACGTAGGAGGAAAAACCATCCACTCGAGCTTACATGCCCTGGAAAAGGACCCATGTCAAGCCCACTATTTCAAACCATCATCATTTTCCTAGGACTGGTAGGGACTTGGGTTAATTTGGTTTGCAGATGGTGTGAGACTCTCACATGGGGTCAGGTACAGGAGCTCAGTGTCTTTTGAACATGGCTACACAACAGCAAGTTTGAGCATGATGCTGGCAGCAAGTCATATCACTTTCTCGTCTGGGTGGCTGAGGTTTCACAGTACAGAATCAGCAGCTTTCTCAGCTCTGGTTAAATCACATAGGGAAATAAATACAAAAAAGGGTCTGAAACCAAGCCTTTGTAAGCTGAAAATACTGAAAATACATAATCTGATGCAAAAGTAGATCTTGATTTTTACTGAGTTGACACATTCCTACATCAGCTGCTTCAAATTGCATGAGGTGGAAGCATCGCACTATTACTTGTTCACAGCTTGGACTGCAGCTTGGTTTCTGAAGGAGTGAGTTAACAAGTCAGGTTGATTCAATCTTGCCACACAGCAACAGACTTGTGTAAGTATTTGGGTGTTGTTTGGGCAAGTTTCCATTAAGAGTAGTTTATTTTCCCCAAAGCTTTGACGAGGAAGTAATTATGCTAAAAGGGGCAAGACACACACGGCCTATCCATCAGCTTCTTTCCTCTGGATGAGTGACATTATTATTAACACTGTAATCCATCTATCCAGCGCATCTGAATGTGATTCAGGACTCATTTCTGTCAGCCCTCCTTTGATGGTTCCAAATGAGAGTACCTAGGGGGCATGAGGCTTTTAGTGGGCTTTCATTCTACCAGTCCCACCATTTCCTGAACCTTCTTTCCCTTTCTGCTAGATGGAGGAGGAATGGTTCACTTCAGATGGTAGAATTTTGGGTCAACCTTTCTTTAAAACAACAAGTTAACCCCCAAAAAGACTGGACACTGTACCGAATGACTTCAGCAAAACTTAGAAATCTGTAGTGATACTTGCTTGTATCTGTAGGGAGCTTGACAGCAGAGGGTAGCTTTAAGGCCCCAAAATAGCAGTGGTTTTGCTCCCTTTGGGGAAGACTCAGCATTCTGGGAGTCTTTTGTAGACACAGCCCAGGTGACAGAAGCAAAGTCCCATGGGGGTTGCAAGCAGAAACAGCAGAGAAACACTGACCTGATGAACATGTATACATGCACATATCACATAAATATATACTTTTTTCTAATTCTCCCTAGGATTCATGAAATTAGAAGGCGGCATCAAAATAGGCTCTGCATATAGGCTAGCAAATCACCACATAAACGGGCTGTCTGGAGATTTTATGTCTTTTTTTCTATTGGGAGCAGGAGACTGTTATTATTCTGGCACTGAGATGAGCTGAGGGCATCAGTTTCCACGCAAATCCCTATGATATCAGTCTCGTTATGGGGAAAAATAAAAGTTCAACAACACAGGAGCTGGAGAAAAGTCAAAAAATAGGCAAAATGAGAGCCTGAGCCCTTCTCTGAGCAAAGCTAAGAGAGCTTGGTTATCTTGCCTTCTCCCTTTAGCATGGTCAGTTTGCAACCACACATTGCTACCATACAGTAGTGTTCCTTCTTGACAAAATAATCTATATTTGTAAGGCTGGCAGGTCTGTCATCTTGCCATTTGGCTCTCACAAAAAACAGGAAAAATTATTTATCTTGAAGGTATTTATTACTTTCAAAAGATATAATGGAATTGGGTTGCTTTAAGAAATGGTCTGTAAACTATAGAGGAAACATTTAAAATGATAACAGTGATTTAACAGACACATACTGCAAATGCATTTTTATGTACAGATATAAAACAGGAATTACACTTTTGGGATCCCAGCTTCCAGTCTGTTAAGCACAGTATTGCATGCAGACACACCATCTTGTGTAACTCTGCCTCTGAGAGCTCTTCAGAGAACTCCGTTGTATGTAAGAAGCTGAGAAAGCAAAACATCACAGCCTGGCACCCTTAAAATCCTACATTGTCCTTTCCCCGCTTCTGCAGCTTCACCTCTGCTACTGAGTTCTCCTTTTTTCAGGCAAAGCTTTTATGTATATGCATATCCATGCATGCCAAACCCCAAAGGGAGGAGGAACTGACTCAGTTCAGAGCCTGTTTCCCATTTTGGATATGGTCTTCACCACACAAAATGCTCACCCCTGGGCAGAAAGGGAGAATTAGCCCGAGAAATAAGAGCTGCCTGAAATTTTTTCAGTCGAAGTATAGACTGGTCATTACAGGGAAATAGTTTGAAACAGAGGCACTCTGAAAGTGAAAATGCCTTGCATAAAAATGTAGCTAAAGAGAGGTTTCCAGAAACGTTTGAGTGGTTTTATTCACCCTCCTCTTCATTTCATGAGGTGCTAACGATAGCATGTCACAAGATTAGCACAGGCATCCTATTGTATTTTGAGTATCAGCCAATACTCAGAACTAATTTAAAACACATTTTCTTTTTTTAATGTCAGGCTTTTGTTACATGAGCACCAAGGGACATTTCAAAACAAAGATGGTATTCAAAATGCATAAGGAAGTCTGCCTTCTTGGCTTGATAATGTGAAATTCATTTTTAGTCAAAAAGAAGTCAGTTTTTTGAAAGCTCACTGGGAAAGAACAATTGGTAGATGCTGAGGTTAGCTAAATGGCTCCTTCTTATTCAACCACTCAGTCATCAGGACTAGGGAAGAGTGGCAGATGGTCCAGCCATCACTGTGAGAAAAGATTGTTTTAGTCTTAAACAGGAGTCCATAGAGTCCAGAAATTAATGTGAGCTGTTGTGTCATATTAAAGAAACACTAAAACCAATCTCACATTTTAAATATTTAAATATTTTCCAGTCAAGATTGCCCACTTCTTGGGTGCTTGTTCCCTTCCTCCCCCATCCCTGATAGGGATAAAGTAGCACATACACCCAGGGCCCATTCTCTGAAGTTAAACCATTTAATCACAAAAAAAAGAAAAAACCAACAACAGACACCAAATTCAACAAACTATGTGTCAGTGTTCTTAATTGTAGAAATCTGCGTAGGAGAAAATCCTCCCAAAGATGAAAATTGAGCTGCTGATAATGCTGGAAATTTTTTTTTTCTAAGGGTTAAGTGAAACAAAGAGCCCAATAAGGGTAAAATCTGGCTCTCTTTAGGTGCATGTGTAAGGTGACAATTGGAGAATTTTATGATCTGGAGAGAAAAGTAGGGTTTTCCCTGCCACAGAGTTCTTGTGGAGTTTTTTGGGTGTTTTTTGTGAATGCCTTTGTGTACAACGAGTGTTTACAGAATATGTTCCTCCACCCTCACACGCTCACACTCTGCTCAGGGCCATCACACTCCTCTGCCCACTCTGAACCGTCAACGCTTTGATTCTCATCTTCAGGCTTGAGGGATGGTGGCATCTGAGCAGGAGCATTTCACAGATATCTGCTCCAAGGTCTGTGGGGAAGTGTGATTTTAATGCACTCTAGCAAGGCTTTTCACCTGAGGGTGAGGCAGAACTGAAAGGTGCTGCTAAACGCACATGTTGAAAAGAGATAATCTGACACTTCACCCAGGAAAAAGAAAAAAAAAAGAGAGAGAAGGCGGCATTATTGCAGCCACCAATGAGTTTTCCAGAATTGTGTCTTTTCTTAAAAAGTGACTATTCTTGTGAGGTGAACTGCACCCCTGTGGAAGTGAAATAAACTGAGGGTGTTGGGAATTTAAAGAGAATTATCTGGTCTAATCCTTTTCTAGAAACGCTGGTGACCAGCTGAAGCTAAAGATGGTCTTTTCTGGAGCTGAAGGAATGTCTTAGCAGCAGCCAGCTATGCAGGTCAGCTTTGGGACACAACTGAGAAAGACCAACATGGGTCAGCATTTCTCAAGGTGAACATTTATCAAGAGCTGGGAAGATCTTCAAGTCAAAGAAGCCACCCAGGTATCTGTCTGTATGGGACTGGAGGGACTCAGGCCTTATGGACACAGCAGCGACGCAAAACCTCCATGGCAGAATGGCTCAAAGACTTCAGAGCTCTCAAGGTAGTGCAGCACATGTCCAAGCATTGTGTGGCAAAGAAGGATGCAAGAGAAACCTTGGGAGAGTGTGCCAGCACCAGCAGAGCCCTCAGACTGCAGTGAGTGGGAGATACATAAAAGCTATAGCAAAAGGTGAGTTTGAAAGAACCTATGATTGATGTTTAAACTGACACGCAGCAGGCCAAAATGGTACCAAAATTAATACCAGTGCTGAAAGCAACGAAATGTAAACAGATGGAATTCAGGATACGTATGGATCAGCTTACACCTGTCAGTGTACATTCATAATAAATATATGGGAGGATATTCAGCTGGTACATGAGAGGATTTGGTGAGTATTAAACAAAACAAAGACGGTACTTTGACCTCTGAAAACAAACAGAAGTAGCTCCAAAAAGCTCTGTGAAAAGCCAGAAACACTAGGCTTGACACGAGGCAAAAACGTTACTTCTCTGAGTGCAACAAACACATTTTACACAAGAAGGTGGTTGAGAGAATGGGACAGCGCCAGCGCACCCCTCACAGAAAGGGTCAGGTACTTTTTGCCATCAGTTTTGCTCTCACTAATTCTGACACAGGTGCTTGGGAAATTGGAAAAACTGTCAAGAAGCTGTGCATGCTTCCCGTGTGGATGTTCTGCTTTAGAAAGCAGGTGAACTTCCAGGAGAAATGGTGGAAAACAGAGATGACTTGTCAGCTTAGCTGCTGGCCAATTCCAGATAACCATGCCACAGACCAGCCTTTGGATGAAGTGATTGTGGTCACTTCACAGAGGAATCACAGAGGAGTCAGGGAGTCATAGAGTCATAAAGGAGTCATAGGGCCATGGAAGCATAGAACATATAATCACTGGGGTTGGATTTTAAGGATCCCCTAGTCCAACCTCCCTGCCATGAGCAGGGACATCTTTCACTAACTCACGTTGCTCCAAGCCCCATGCAACCTGGCCTTGAACATTTCCAGGGATGGCGCATTCACAGCTTCTCTGGGCAACCTTAGACAGCGTCTCACCACCCTTGCAGTAAAGAATTTCTTCCTAATATCTAATCTAAACCCACCCTCTTTCAGTTTAAAGCCATTACCCCTTGTCCTATCACTACATACCCTGCTAGAAAGTCCCTCCTCAGCTCTCTCGTAGCTCCCTTCAGGTACTAGAAGGCTGCTGTAAGGTCTCCCTGGAGCCTTCTCTTCTCCAGGCTGAACTGCCCCAATTATCTCAAGCCTGTCTTTACGGAGGAGGTGCTCCAGCCATCTGAGCATTGTTGCGGCCCTCCTCTAGATTTGCTGCATCAGGACTATGTTCTTATAGTAGGGTCTCACAAGAGCAGGAATAGAGGGACAGAATCACCTCCCCGGACCTGCTGGCCACGCTGATTTTGATGCAGCCCAGGATGTGGTTGGATTTCTGGACTAGGAGAGCACTTTGCTGGCTCTTGTTGAGCTTCTTGTCCACTAACACTCCCAAATCCTTCTCCTCAGGGTTGCTCTCAATCCTTTCTCTGCCCAACCTGTATTTGTTCTTTGGATTGCCCTGACCCAGGTACAGCATCTTGCACTTGGCCTTGTTGAACTTCATGGGATTCACATAGGCCCAGGTACTGAGCCTGTCAAGGTATCCTCTGGGTAGCATTCCTTCCCTCCAGTGTGTCATATGGAATCATAGAGGAGTAGGCATATCTACACTCCTTATGAAGACAGGGTTATGCCTCACCAAAATAATATTTTTCAGGCTGGCTACCAAATTCTGCTACCCAGAAATATAAAAGCTGTGTTTAGTGAACATGAGGGGATTCTCATATCAAACATGAGTAAATCAGTAGAAAGTATTGTTTAATTTACACATGAACTTAAAAATATTAACGAGTTAGAGTGGCCCCTGAATGTATCTTTCCACAGCTCAAGTTCTGTGATGGCAAAACCCTAGATTTTCATCAAGTGCGCTAAACAAAGCATGCACAAGTGGACCTGCCAAGATTTCCTCCCTCTAACACAAGAGCCAAGTGTAAACCTAAACCTTTTCTCATCAGCATGAAAGAACACTAATTAAAAATCCTGGGGTTAAAACATGCTGCTAAACAGAGAGGAGAAACAGGAAACTACATGAGCTGGGAGAGAAAGTGCAAAATTGGATCTCAGAAAACCTTACACATAAAGTCCCTTTCTTATTTTATTGTCTTTCATCGCTTGTTGCCTCTCTAGCATAGCCAAGGCATGTGCAAGGTTGCAGCTGAGCCAGACAGGCCAGCAGGGGACATGAGCATGGTCATCCCACTGCCCCATTGGGCACCAAGGAGGACTGTGATGATGGAGCTGCTGTCCCTCATTATGCAGCAAGGCAATGATGATGATGGGGAAGGCCAGAGTCCAGGAAATATGAGTCTAAATGTTTGTTACCTATGCACATTTACTCCTACACTTTTCCTATGGTTCCACAACTGAGGGGGATGGGGCCAGCTAGTATACAGGAGATTTAAAATCCTAGAAAGATGAGCAGGATCTCATTTAGCTTGGCTCTGGCTCTGCCTGCTTTCCACCTCTGAGGCTACAGGCAAGGGGCTCATGTCTCGTGCAGCTCTTTTCCGTAGAAGACCATGTGAGTATTGAGCCACAAAAGGGGGTGAAGGAGGAAAAGAAGTCTGTGTCTGTCCCCTTTCCTCTTGCCTTTTCACAGATAGACCAGCTATCAGACAAGTTGTGATGTTCATATTTTGGTCCAATTTGAGAAAGGGGAACTGTAAGGAGCATTTTTGCTAGATACAAAAGAAAGTACAGGGAAGAGTTCATGGGACAGCATTTTGTGTTAAGAAGTACCTTCGCGGTTGGGGAAGATACATTTCAGTAATGCATTTCATCAAGGCCATGTGTTTCTTTATACCTTCTTGATTGGTGCAGGTGAAAAGAAATATACAGTCCCTGATGAAATGCATTACTGAAAACATGAAACAAGGATACTAATGGGTTTTGGACAAGTTTCTGGAAATTCTAACTTTCCTCTGCAATCAACAGGGCTGGAGTTACCCAGTAGCAAGCTCAGAAAAAAACCCACCAAGTTGCTTCTCTTAATTTTCTTCAACAAGGGCTCAGGAGTGTCAGAGATACTTGTTATGGCAAGACATTACCTACAAGATTATTTAAAGATGAAGTGCAGTGAGTAAGAGGCCCTAATCCTAAACTCAGCATGTAATATATGCTTTGGACCACTGACGGACACGACGAGCCTCCTATGTGGCCAAGCACCAAACTTTACCTCTCTCTAAGTTAGGGCTGCTGCATGCTGGAGAGATCTGCCCTGTGCTTTAAAGTGGTATTTATCAGAACATGCCAAAGTGCTTTGAGACAGCAAACATATAGCTGCTAATGTGTAGTAACTAGTGTTGTATTAGCAGCGCATTGTACCAGCTGTCAACAAAATAAATTATCTGGGATGCTATTTGGTGACTGAGAGCTGAGCTGTTCTGTTTGGCCCCTAAGAAAAACATGTATTTTTTTCACATCATAAACTCTACACATAAACAAACATAAAGCTACTGCTCATAAATCAGTTTTCCAAGAGCATAAAGTTACTAAACTATACACAACCTTGAGAACCAGTCTATGGAGACAGATTGCTAAGATCAGAGCCTTAACTCTGCATGAGAGTCCACTGAAGTCACATCTTGAAAGTGCAAAATATTAGTGGGTATAAGCTCTTAGCACGACCCTGCTGCCAAGTCCCACAGGGGGAACAAGTCCCAACCACCCTCATGAACCATTTTGCTTCTAAGAGAGATGGAGAAAAAGCAGGGGATAGCACAACCATTCACTCAGTTTTAACCTAGACATTAAGCTAAATGTCTCCTTAGATGTTTTAAATAGTGTTCAGAAACTCCTATTTTTGTTGCACAAGAAAGGTGACATAACACCAAATTTTTAAGACTCTATGGAGAGCTGACGGAGCCATCAGCCCAGCCACATACTGACAGAGTTAAATCCCAGCCTACCTGCAAATTTTGCCATGGACCTCAGTGGCATCCATTCACTCCTCAGCCATTAAGCCACATATTATGGATAATTAACCTGGAAATTGTGTGAAGCTGAGATAGCCACTGGCATCACCCTAGAATATTTAAACAAAACAAGATACCAAACAAACAACAAAGGCTCCAGACATCCTGCTACGCAAGCACAGCTGACCTGACTTTGAGCATGGGGTGGGCAGGTAAGGCACTTCAGCTGGGCTGTGGATGCAGAACACTGGCAAAGAGCGGTGTAAGATAAGAGAGAGCGTGTTCTGAGGGTACATAAAGGGCAGATGTCTGGAGGTCAGCATTGTGAGACTCAAGCACCAACCTGAGACACTTTATTAATAATTTCCTTGGTCATGCCCAGTGAGGTAACTAGAGCTTCCCACCTTGACTGACACAGGGAATCAGCAGGCAGTGCAGTGGTGAGGTACACTTCTCCTCCAGATCGTTCTGGCAACTCTGCTTCATACCACATAGTTCCTGTGGGCTTAGCCTGCGACATCTCATGAGGGCTCAGCACCCAGGCTGTGGTCCCAGCACGTACCTGCATGGCCCAGCAGTGCCATTTCCCAAATCTGAGGGCAGAAACAAGCTCCCGTGCTTGCACAATATGATGCAAAGCCTTAAGCACAGGTAACCCTGGGCAGCTGGGCAGTTTTCCCTCTGTTCTTGTGGCTCCACAAGCTGCTACACTCTAAGGCCCATTGTAAGCAGGTTAATTTTGACATATACGCTTTTCTTTAGTCAGTGGATTAAGAAGCCCAAGTGCAAAATCTGCTTAATTGTACTCTTTTAGAACATTCGCTGTAGCAAAGGACCATCATTAGAGGATAAGTCAGCCTCCCTCTCCTTCCTGTGATGGCTATTGAAGGAGCCAAGCAATATCCTAACTTCAGTTTTAGGTAAGTGCCCAAATCAGGTGAAATTGATCCTGACCTGACTTAATGCACTAGCAGGATTTTTTTTTCATTGGAACTGGGAAGACTGAATATGTATCAAAATACTGCAATTGGTTATTTTGAGACAAGGGTAATGTTTTTAATTAAACATACTCATCTGAAATACATTATATGAACAGAACCAAAGGATAGTAATCAGCGTTACAGCTATGTGCTATGGAGAAGGCAACACTCACTTCCAGGCTGAAGCCCATTTAAGCATCCTCAGGCCTCTTAGAGAAGCCAGTGAGCGCTGATGCCTTGGGAGAATGGAGGCACAGACCTCCAATCTGTAGTTTTTAAAAACCTGAACTAATAAACATTTTCGTTTTAAAAAACGTAGACATGAAAGAGCAAAAGCAACCAAAGCACACAGGTCCCTTTTTATTGACAGGCCTATTTTAATAGGTCAATCTACAGCATTTAACTGACAGCTTTGAATCTGTAAGAAAAAAAAAAAAGGACTTTGAAAAGATCTGGTTTACAAGTCTAAGCTGATGAGATATAGCAGCCAGGATCATCTTACATTTTTGTGAAGTTATTTAGACAGCCCGAGCTGTCAGCCAGGCTGCAACGAAGTCAGTAATGTAGAAAGTAACATAGAAAACACAATTTTCTCCCATTGAGAATGTGGAGTTCATGCCGTTAGTATGCAGAGCTGGATTAAATTCAAGAGCTGCTGCAGTCATATTGGCTTTGCTTCCAAACATCACAACGTTGGAAGTTTCCTTCCAACAGTCTAGCAGATGTCATGTCTAACACAGTAGGCACCTCCAGATAAACAAAGTCTCACATATGATGGGCTCCAGTGTGGTGCAAATACCACCTGGATAGTCAGCTGGGTCCACCTGAGTAGAGCTCCAGAGTTCTGCTAGAGACCCATGCTGGGTCTACTGAAAAGTGTGTAACAGTAACAAAGAAGGGGAAGAGTCACCAGGACAACAGGCTGTGGGAGCCAGTAGGGGTCGAGCCCTTCCCTATAAGCAAGTTCTGTCACTGCCAATGCAAAACAGTTCTCCTCCCTTCCAAAAACTCAGTTGTCTGTCAGTGCATCAATAGGGGCTACAGATGCATGTGCAGCCAAGGAAAAAACATAAATTCCTCTTTTGTCTTGTCTCTCTGTCTTATTAAGGTTACCAGGCATAATGTGTTACTACATATCAGCTGAGCCTGGGTGATGGCACCAAGGACACACGCAGTTAATAGCAAACCTAAGATAAGATACATTGACTCAAGCCTCAGTGATGGAGGCTTAAACTAATCCAGTTAACCTTGAATTTGCAGTAGGTAAGAAGCATACGTGCAAATAATTATTGGACCTCACCTCACACACCTTAAGCTGTGGCAATACATCTGCTTAGTCTAAGCTGCTCGTTTCCATTTCTGGGTGTGTGGCGTTGGCACGACAGTGCTGAGACTCTCTTCTGAATTAAAATTCAGCATCACAGCACAAGACTGAGGTCAAAACAAGGATTAAAAAGTCAGCCAGGCCCATTAGGACAATGCAATCTCCAGCAATGTTCATTGGGGGTAGTGTTGCAGAAACTTTTTCTAGCAATGCATTTCTCAGGGCCATATGTAATCAGATGATGAACTTAAGTCATACGCATACTCCAGTGAAATGACATCTACATTAGAGCCTTCCTTCTGACACAGCAAGATGTTCAAAAGTGAACATAAACTGGAGGGAATGCAGATAAACAGCTCCACAAGAGACACTCCCAGATTTTGCAGTTGATGATCTCCAGAACTGCTGTATAAGCAAGAAGTCCCCACCTGTTCATGCACAAATAAGATTAAAAAAACTCAAGCAGATGGTGACTTAATCCCCAACTCCATCACCAACTGATGCTAGACAAAATGAGGAACACGCCTCATGCTTTAAACCTTTGCTTGTAATGGAAAAATCTTCAAAATTGGGTGTCTGTAAGGACAAAGTACTGCCATTCCAAAGTACTGTACTAATTTGGAGATTTCACTCAATAAAGGGAGATATCCAACTTTAAATATTGATTACAGGCACAGGGTATTCAACAGGATCAAGCAACATCTGAACATGCAGAAATTAAGTGGAAAACTCAGGCTCAATGCCTCAAATAATCCAAACAGAGATGCAAACAGCTGTCCATTCCTCCTCACCTCATGATCACTTGAAGTGGTCTCCTCTGAAACTCACGGCTTACTTAACACACACAAAACCAGGGTACTCTGCCTTCAGGATGGTATCGTGCACCACTCACCACCACTCCACTGTTCATGCTAACAGTAAGGATTAAAATGTAGAAAACCAGCCAAAACTGCTGTTGCTATTCAAGCAGCTTTAAAACCATGCCTTATGCAAATGATGTTTCTTAAAAGAAAAGCACAAGCTTGTGTCTGCTGTCCTGGTTCCCCTTCCCTCTGCTCCTGCTGAAAGGCACAGCATGTCTACATTTAACAGCAAGTCCTACACCAGCCAGAGGAATCCTGCATGCTGGCTTTGCACAGCAACACATCCCTTCACATCTGGGATGAGGGAGGAGGGCCAGGCTCCCCTCTCAGTTCCACAGAGGCAGCAAAAAGGAATATTTGCTTCTGTGTGTTTACAGTAGAGTAGCAATGAATTTCCACTGCTAATAAAGGCTTTCCTGCAGTGCAGGAGCCTATGAGAAGGACCCAGAGCAAGCAGAAGCACATCACTGTCTCAAATCTGAATCATCCCACCTTACTTCACAGATCTGAAGTTAACCTACAGCAGACATGAAACTTTATCCTCCTAAATGAGTTTACTCCACTTCTATCCTAAGGGACAATTTACCAATGGAATCTTTTCAGCAGTAGGAAATGCTGAAAGGAGTTTTTAGTCTTCAAAAACACACTCCACCACACACCCCTCCACTTGACATTGCCCTTCTGCCTGAAAGAAGGAAAAAACCCACACAGCCACATCAAGGTTATTTCAGACAGATTAAAATGTACCAAGTTCAGAATTTCTCTCTTACCAATGAATAAAATAGAAAAAAATCATATGGTGTTTAATAAACCCAAGTATTTTGCTCAACTTTTAGGAAATCTGAAAACCAGGGAGATAGATCTGCACCATTCTTACAGCATTCCCATTAGGAAATACACAGTAGGTTTTCTCCAGCTTGCAGAAGGCAGGTTCAAATCTATCCTTTAAAGTCCCTCGAGCTGTGCCACAGGTACATACACAGTCCAGACACATGCAAAGATAACAGACCAAGGGGTCATAATAACTGAAGCACTCATGCAACTGGTCATGAGACTGCTTTGGTCAAAATAAGAGCTGGAGTTCAAACAAGCCCAGCTCACATGGTCTGAGCGGACTGGAAAGCAACCGTATGCACAGCTCAGACAGCAGAGCCAAGTGTAAAGCCTGCAGCAGCTGGATGAGAGGTCACAATGACACCTCCAGTGCCTAATGCATATGGAAAGAATCAGGTTCTTGTGAAAATCCAGGTTAACCATTCCTCTTTCAGCATAACACTGATGTCCAGGAAGTCTTCTTAGAGTGCTTGACTGTTCTGGACCCAAAGGTCTGGTATCAGAAACACTCAGACACTTAAGTATTTTCTCGGTGCTACAGGACCTCCATACCTTTAAACTGATGGGCCAAATATCTGACCTCCCAACTAGTCCTTCATGTCAAATGGTCTGCAATTTTAAAGCTAGCTTTTACATAAAGGTTAAAATACGTGTTATTGTCCAAATCTTTAATAGCTCACTGTTATTGATTTGTATTAAAGCAAATCTGAAGTAACAGTTTGACCAGTTTTATTATTTTTCCAATTGCATTAATTTTACATAGTACAAAATTCTCTTATTTAAGCAAATCACATAAAACCAGCATAACAAATTTTGCCAGACAGGAAATACACCTTTATCGACATATTTTAAAGCATGTTGTTTTCAATAAGAGTTTAATTTGTTCTTATGTTTCAGAGTTGTCATGTACATAGGAAGCTTCCAGACATCCAGGTTCCAGTTCAGAATTTATTTGCATATAAAAATATATTATAATGGAAAAAAGCATTAAAGTTCTCAACTATATAAAATTACAAATATATTTGCATAAAAGCAACTTTAAATTACAATTTAAACTATATTTTAAAGCTAAATAGAGCTGTAACATTTAAGTTATCTTATTCCATCTGCTGCAACATAAAAAAACTGGTATCGCCACAGTTAAATACTTGTAGGAGTTTACAAAGGTTATGTGCAGGAGGTGAGTATCTTGGGGAGCAAAGTTACCAGACAAGGGCAGCAGTTCTCAGGGACCGATGTCACTTATCCTTCAGAGGACACCCACAGGCAAGCACAGTGCCAAAAATTAATTTCACATACCTGAAAATAAAGAAGATAGATCATTACATTCTAAATTGAATAAGATTGCATGCTGTTGACACATCAGACACCCATCTACGCCCAGGTTGCTAGACTGCCTGACAGGCCGAATTATGTCTTTTTTAAATTAACATGAAAGCTGAAATGCTAGTGTGCAAAAATATAAGGCAAGTACTGTTCTAACAAATGCCTTAGGCTTGAAAAGGTATCTGTACAAAGTTCTGTGTAACCTCAAGCATATAAATACAACTCCTCAAAAATGTGATGATATAAAATATCAGATAGAAGTTGGACCTCCTACTCACTGTACAAATGAGGCTCTGCTAAGATGCCTAGAGATTTGTTTAGTTGGTATTGAAAAAAACACAGCAAAAAAACCACTAAAACACTAGAGCAGGTGGTAGTTTCTGCCCTCATCTTTGATGCACCTTGCAACGGAAAAAACCGAAATCTATATACTATAGGCAGTCCCTTAAGAGTTAGCTGCAACGTGGCTGTGCAAGATACAGCAGTGTAAATATTTACTGGTTTAGGGTTTCATTGTCCTACACAAACCTTCAAAAACTCAGATTTTTTTTTTTTTTTTGGAAGAGCAGTCAATTAAAACTCAGTGGGAAAGATGGAGTTCCCTCAAGCACACATCCATGACAGAAGACAGGAAACTAGAAATATATTTTAAGTAAGAGAAGTGAAACCAGGATTAAGATACAAGTAAGACAGCAAGGAAGTAGGAAGCTCATAAGGGCAGGTGTCTTGAATTAAGTCTGGGTCTTCAAGAAACACAGGGAAGGGAAAATACCTAATGAATATATGAAACTCTCAGTTCACAGTTTGAGAGAGCTTTGTTTATGCTGCTATTTAGGTCTAGTCCTACAATTTGTTAGTTTGGGCTCTGTAGCTTAGTTGCACACAAAACAAACAAACATACCAAAACACAAAACAAACACATATTTTATGTTTACAACAGCAGAGGAAGAAGCAAAAAGACTAGGCAGAGTACCTGGCTGGCAATAGGTGGCCAGTTTTTTAGTTTGTTTTTTTTTTTCCTTAAAAATCATAATGAAGAATCCATTACTGTGACTGGAAGATACAATTTCTAGATAGTGAGAGAAAATGTGATCTAAATTCCATTCATGGTAAAGACAAGTACAAACAGGATTTTGACATTTAGTTTAGGTCAATAGATACAGTTATCCGGCTCCTCAATTCTTTCATAAAGCAAAGTCCAGAATAGAAATGTTTTCCTCACCTATGGTTATTCCTCATGTTGCTTAGCTTTATAATGAAGGAACAAATCCCCAACTTTTTAGCTGAGTTTTGAGTATTTAGGAAAGTGATGTTTACTTGATCTGTACACTGACAAGGAGTGGTGAATTCAGCTGCCTCAGAGGTAGAGACAGGGGTTCATTGCCTTGAACTGCATGCCTTGAACATTCAGGCAAAGATCTGAATTTAGGCTATTTCACCTTCTTATACACAATGATCCATAGGACTAGCAAACTAAAATAAAACTGCACTATACAAACTATTTCTATTTTTCCCTTGGCCATTGGCTTTCATCACTCTTTCACAGTACCAACTGACATGCAACTAATAAAAATCTACTTACTTGCTAGTGTTCTGTCAAGATCAGCAATGAAGTCCTCCAGTTCTTTTGTGTCTCCGAGCTTTGCTGCAAAAGAAGAGCCAATACTGCTTAGACATGATATATTGCTCTGGCTAGAAGAAACACTGGAACCACACAATCCTCCAAATCATTTTCAGTGGTATCTAACATGGTGTGGATTATTGTCAGCCAAGTTCAGTAGGATTGCTGCAATGTCCAAATACACTTAGACAACAGGGGAGACTGAATTGAAATTCTAGCTTTTATAGTTTTCCATTGGACAGAAGCAACACAAAGCAATCCTTTGTTTAGTTTCCTTGAAAAGCAGAGGTTGAAGTGAAGAAAAAAAAAAGCTATATGTCAGATAATCCATGCCCTTGCTACTGTGGGTATCTTCCTCATTTAATCTATTCAGATACTGTATGCATGGCACAAACAAAACCCCAGCCAATTACCTCCCAGTCCAACTCAAATCTCAGCCTCCTAAAATCATGTCAGTATCACGGGTTTGCTGTGCTGTCAGATCCCTTGATCTTAGTCCATACACTATGAATTTGGAACCCAACATCCAAAGTTTTCACCCCTGACAACACCACTGGTTCCATTCAATCTAGTTTTACTGCAAGTGGCTTCCTTATTTTTCTAATCTTCATTTTTGTGGTCTATTATAAGCCAGTTTCCAACTCTATTTCTGTCTTTCTGTCTTCTCAACAGGAAGAAGATCTTGACCTTTAGTGTAATTCCTTGCCAAGTATTTCCTTTCAGTTTAACTGAATTCTTTTGCTACTTCATATTAACTGTTACTCATTATTTCTTTCTAGTATCGTGTTAATTGAAAATAAAGCATTTAACTTGTTTTTTCATGACTGGTCACTGTGGAAAAGACATGAAAGTGTGAAAGGCCATTCAACATTCATATGAGAAGACTATTTGTAATGAAAGCACCATGTAGTACATATGTATGTGTTCATTTATTGATATATCTGCTCTAGAGTTAATTCAAGTTAACCTGAATGAAACACTGTCATGGGAAGTTACATCAGCTGGAAGACAGAAGCCACTTTGAAACAGCATAGCTTCAAAGGAGGAAGGAATTACTAATACATGGCTTGTATCAGCAGTGCAAAGGTCTATATGGATCTGGCAATTTTGTTAACTTAAATAGCAGCATAGGGCTTCAGAGGAGTCCCTCTACCCCTACATTCAGTCTAAGTGTTTTTATAGCAGGTGGGACACAAGCTACTTAGTTGCTTCAGTAAAGAAGTAACACAACTTAATAATATAACTGTTATGTAAGTTTTACAATTAATCCTTATCAGACAGAAAACTGTAATTTTCTTTAGCTCGGTGTTTCAAAACCAAAAAAGAGTTGCCAGGTCACCTGCAAAGAAGTGCAGGCAGCAACCTACTGCCACTTAGAATCCAGACAATAATACCTGGATCTGAAATGTGTTCAACAGTAATCCTTAGTTTTATTATCATAAAAAAAAAAGTCCGTGTAAGCATGAATCCTGGCTCACAGAAAGAAGCCCATATAGTTGAGGAAAAAAATGCCAATGGTTAAAAATAAGCATACCTTTACATGGAGTTACAGATGGAGATGGCAAGCTTGGAGTAGATGCAGTTGGAGAGTTGAGTTTTTCATCACTGAGGCTGAAACTATTTCTGTAGAGTGAATCTGCACCTGTAAAAAAGTAACATTATAAAGCAAATTTAACACCTTCTGCAATTTTGCAACATAATTGAAATCAGAAGTGGGGCCTTTCCTATATGGTCTGTTGAACTCAAATCAACAGACTTCAAAATCAGAGGAATAAATAAATAAATTATGTATTGTTGAAGGCTGTTGTTCCCACTCCTACTGTTAAAAAGCAAGCAGTTCTAGGCTCTGTCCTCACCCCCAGTATGGAAAGTGTTAGCTTTCCCTGAAGTCAGCATCATTTGAAAAATATTACAGGAATGACAATTATCTCACATCAGCTAAATTAGACCTGGTAGGATCCGCCTAATTCACAATATCCTGGGAAATTTTGTTACCTAAACTTTGCAAAAGTTATATAAAAAAGCTGAATAGAGAGCTCCAGGAAAAGGACAGCCTCCCAGAATGGAGAATATATTTAGTGTTGTCCTTTATTCTCAAAGCAAATGCAACCATTTCTCCATACATTACTCTGCTGCTTTAGATCTACAGCCTCTTTTAATTTTCTTTTATTCTGTGACTCTCTGGAGTTCATGAAGCAGTACATCAGTACACAAGATATTCTGCAATCTTATTTTAGGTCATCTTTCAAAGAAAGCTTTATATGCCCTGGAAAGCAACAGGAAAAGTTCCAAATATTTTGATGTTCTTGTATTTTAGACAAGGCCTTAAGTTTCAAAAGTATCAAAAAGTATCTTTACCTTGCCTTTTTTCATATAACGAGTTCCATGATGCACAGTGCACACAAAGTATTAGTCATGGCTCCACTGGAAGGAGGAATTGCCATTGTGCTAGAGACACTAAAGCTGCTAGTTCTGTAGTTTTAAGCCAGTGGTCTGAAAACTGTAGTTGTATAAAAAGAAACCATTGTAACGTGAACATGTCAGTGGTCTCTATTTATCTGGTACATTTCCTAGGCCATAAATGTATGTCTTATTACACGGGGTGGTAACTACCACTGCTTGCCATTGAGGCAATTCTGCCTCCCTGCAGCACATGCAGCATTTGTCTATGGAGCCTAGAAGGTGGTTGCACTGCAGCATTAAGTCCATTCAAGGGAGAACTGTCACACTTCCTTGGATACCTTCCTATACCAGGAGATGACTGCCTTAGTTAAATTAAGGGTGTCTTGCTGAAATAGCAAAAGGGAGCAGGACCACAGCCTGCCTCGCCAAAATCTGAACATCTACACCTCCACTGAACATTGCCACGATGTTTCCAGGTATCAAACATCAAGACCATCCTCTTGCAGACTACTCCTTCACTGCAAGTTCCACCATCTTTGGGAAGAAGAGTGTGTGTCCACACCCCACCTCCTCTAGCCTGCTGTCCCCACCAGCACAAGACCACCGTCCACAGGAGTATACAGTTACAGTGACAAATCAGACCAGATGACTGCACCCACGAAGCCTGTCAGATCTCTCCTCAGCCGCAAGCTGATTTATTTCTCCTGTGCTGGCTTCCAAGCCTACCTGTATTACAACATATGCTGAAAATGCCTTTGTGAAAAGCTTCAACCTGGAACACTTTTCTCCTTCACGTGCATTTTGGTCCACCATTGTACTGTATCTTTCAGTTTGCTCTACAATCAGCTCTGACCGTGTTCTGGCAAACACACATGCTGCCCACAGCACCATGCAAACATGAGTGATGATGTGACTGACATCTGTTGCCTGGGACTACTGCCACCAAATCAGTCACCAGTTGGTATTTCTTGTTTATAAAGAAAAGTATGCTTCTTCATGCAATCTTTTAATTGCAGTTTCTTTATCTTCACTCTTAAGAAGTGCCTGTTCTCTCTAAATTTGAGTAGATCCAAACCAATCTACTTGAAACTTCAGATACAAGAAAGATTCGATGAATACAGCAGAATTGAGATAACTTGAGTTAAAAAAAATGGAAAAAGGAAGCCATTTTAAAAGTGGCTTCTAAAAACAAAAAATAATTTAAGGGATAAAAAAAAAATAAAATCTAACACTGTTCTGCAATGATGAGTGTCACCAGTCCTGTACTATTACGCAGCATGAATCCTGTACACTAAGTGTTACTTTCTCTCCATTAAAGGTATTTCCTCCTGAAATCAGCTTACAGATTTCCTACTAAAACCACACTTCTTTTCAGCCAAGATGCAAGCCCAAATGACCAAGAAACATAGAATCAAAAATTCTAGCTGTTCAGGACAAAACCCCCACCATCACCAAAAAGCCAAGTAACTTGTAATAGCTCCTCACACAAACAGTACTGTAGCCAAGACTAACTCACTGAAACACTGACAGAACAGACCAAATATAAAACACCCTCCAGGTTATGTATTTGAAAAAAAGGAGAACAAAAACTTGCAAATTATTTCATATTTCAAAGGTTTTACAGCTCATTGAATTAATAAAAAAATAATACAGAGAATAAAGACTACAAAACTGAGCATACTTTTAATGTGGAGTTTATGCTACTAGAATCCAGACACCAAATGTAGTGATGCCGGGGATTTATATTACAAACCAATCCTTCCCACACACAAAATCCAAAGTCACAGTCGCTCTTATCTAGAACCAGAATAAAAACTTCTTTCTGTGAATGTTTGTGAGGGCAACTCATATTGCAAAAGCCTTAGTAAGCCATTAAAATTGGCCACAAACTATTCACACAGTTCTTTCTTTATATCCATGTACACATCCAACCTAGCAGTGACCTCTGACACGTTTTGTGATTTTCTCTCCATGTTCCTTCTCTAAGTAGCTCAAAGTACTCACTGCTCACTTGGCAATGTATGGACACTAGAAAATGTTATTTCATACTGGCTTCCACAAACATTGTGCTGGGAAATATTTACAACTGGGCAAAGATAAAACAAAACAGAACTGTTGCTTTAAATATCTGAATGTTTTTCTTCCAGTTTCAAAAGGTAAAATATTTTCACAGAACAGTGTTATCTTCTGATGGACTATTGATATTTTCCTGAAACTTTCTCAAAGCAAAAACATACTTGAGCTACTGGCTGTGGCTTACACACAGGACCAAGCACCCAGAATTCTGGTGGTGCAAGGAGGAATGCATTGACTCCACCATCAAGGTCACTATAACTGCTGAAAACAATGTACTGTTAAAAAAATACTTGGGACATCCATCGTTGAAAAATATCTGGTTTGGCAAAGTGTGGTTGTAGAGCTGAAAGCTCTGGGAAAAGGTCACTTCAGTCCTTGCCCTCTACCAGCTGCCATGGCCAAGATTTGCTCATTCACCTTCAATAATGGCCCTTGGAAGGGTTCCACTGCTACACAAATACAGCATCCTCTGCAACCCAGCAAACAGAGGCTAATGCCAAGGGTCTCATTGCTGCTGTGTTTCCTCATCCAGCTCCTTCTCTCCCACTGCAAATTTATCATTCACTACTTATTTTTCACTTTGTACTTTGATTCTAGTCCCTGTGCATATATATAAACTATGCCCCTTCCACTGTTTTAAAAAACACTCAAATTGTCTCTTTAAAAAAAGGTCTTAAAATCTGAGACTTAAGTTACTGAGTTCATTTACATCAGTCATACTAAGCCAATAGCTACAAAATTAGGGGGTAGGAATAAATATGGCTGTATTTTACTTTGGCAGAGTACTCTGTAGTTAGTATTGACCTTTCCTGTTCTAATATATGGTTAAACCACAAAAAAAGAAAAACAAACAGGGTAACACCATGTAAATATAGAATGTCCTCATGAAATGAGCAATTGATTGGTTCTGGGTAGTAATTAACTGAAGGAGGAAAACATGAAACTTTTCATTTCCATTGGAAAAGTTCAGTTGTCTAACTTCTTTAATATTATGTTCTTTCTAGTACCATAGTTCAAGATAATTTTAAAGAGCATTGGAAGTAAAACTTTTACTGCAGCTTTCAGTGGGAAAGTTTTAGAGGAAAAAAATAAAGCACAACCCTAAAGTTTTCAGAGAGGAGCTTTAAAATTCCACTCAAGTGTCTACAAACTATGAATTTATTATAAAACTCAGAATTTAATGAATAGACTGCAAAACTAATTCCTAGTCAGAACATAGCCTACTTGCTAATAAAATAAGAGAAAAATCAGGAAACTGTAATGCCACCAGTAGAAGTGAGAAATATTCGTGATACAAAGAACTTGTTCTACAACACATACAGCAGCCCTCAAGGATAGTGTTTGTTTTTATCTAATCACAGTTACAGCTGGCTGCATTGTTTATTTTTTGTGGGGTTTTTGCCTAGCTAATGAACATCTGGTCCCAGACTGATAAAAACACCTTTTCACTATTGACACATCTAAGCTTCATTACTTAAAAGATTTCAAATCACATACTTACAAGAAAGTGATCTAGGAAGCCAGAAATTCAGATCATGATATACACAAAACATGTTTTCTCATATACAAAGCTTACCTTTCCAATCCCCCGCCACCCTTACACTCTACAAGGCCGTGTTTCCAACTCCAACCTTCCCCCTTACTAATCTTCCTTTCTAATGAGTAAGAGCAACAGATATGCTGGAGTGGTAAGAAAAAAAAGCACATTTCTCAGTATACTGAAATACCTGGAGAGAAGGCTATGCATCTGAAACTTCTGATTTTTCTTTCCCTTGGACATATCAGTAATTCAATAGTTTCTTAATTTAATAATTTCTCAGATCATTTAATAAAACGTTATTTCGCCAAAGAGCCTTACTTCATTTTTTTCATTATAAATACTGCCTTCTTGTTTGAGACAGGCCATTGGAAGTTCACAGACACAATCTACCTTCTCATAAGGTTCCTTCTTCATTATACTGGGATTTGCTACAAAGACCAAAGCCCTACTTCTACAACCTATCTTTCACAGCAACTCATAGCAAATGCCTATAGAAGAGCTTAAGAGTGGTACAGTCACACACTGATAGTTTCAAGACAAGCTCTACCAAATTCTTGTAAAGCACATATTAGTATCTTTTCTGAGACAGCAGTAGCATCAGCCTAAGCAGACCACAATGGCCCCATCCCTCCTGCTGTGATTTTATCTAGTTATTTTTGATTATGTGAACTTTTAATATCCATACCTTAAGGCAACATATTTTACAGTTTAACTGTTCACCATGAAAGAAATAACACCCTTTTTTTTTTTTGAAACACGTTAATTTAATTTGATTTCCTCATACTGGTGAGGTAGCAGTCACTTAGGATTTTCCAGAAGACTAGTTTGTCCCCACCCAAGACATCTCTTCTTTAGCCTGAGTGTCCCAGTCTATTTAATCATTCGAAAACTATTTTATGTCTTCATTCATTTCTGTTGCCTTTTTCTTTACCTTCTTTACAGCCACATATTACAAGATTGCCAACGTAAACAGGCTTTTCAGGGTGAGTGCTTCAGCTCTAGATAGCATAGGCATTAGTACAAGCAGATGGAGACATCCATGGCATGTAATCACAAATCCTTGCACTACACCAGGCACTGGGTGTTAACAGATCCTGTTCAATCCCTTAATAAACTTGCACCCACTTGATTTTTAAATTATAAAATTAAGAGCTCTAGATGCACTCAGGACTTCTTTGTTGTGTTCAAAAGCCAGGGAGTATGGCTTAGAAAACATTTACATAGTTCTAAAAGTAACTGTGAAGGAACACTGCAGGTTGTATGAGTGCAAAAATTGAATTGATGCATTTGTTTTTCAATGCTTTTAACAGAGAGACTGGAAGATGAACCTTCCTCAGGAAAACACGGAGCTACAAGTGTGAAACATTTCTGAGAGCACAAAACCAGACTGATTTAGCTTTTCAGTGTTATTGTAACTTTGGCACAAGAAATACTGAAGTGTTTCCCTTCTAAACCTCTCATAAAGTCCAACTTTCCATTCATTATCCTAAGCCTAAATTTGGAAAACTGTCCTGACATTGCCACATACTGTGCTAGCACAATGCACTGACTGACATGCAATTTAGACAGGCAAGCCAGCACTCTTCTTCGCAAGCTTATTCTGACATGAGAAGAAAATGCTATCTGTAAGAGTGCATCAATATAGCTGCATCTATGCTAGTGGCTTTTGCCAGAACAGCATGCTCTAGCACAAATCCCATCTTATCACAATCAACATAGGCTGTAAATAGCAAAGAGTTATAAAGTATTCCTCAACTTAGAAGTTCCAGCATGATTAATAACCTAAAGTACAAAGCTGCTATACTTCCATTCATTTGAATACATCAAGTTGAAACATAGCCAGTACTCACAGTCCAGCAACTCAAGAATGCTGGAGTAACTCCTCAGTTGCATCAAGATTTCCAGCACTGACCCAATCAGCTGTTGTGGTTAATGTAATACTTGTAGGCCAAGATCATCACGGACATCTGCACACACAAGCCTTTCTGATACTGTAAGGTCTTGAGTCCATTCTGGTGCGTACAATATTTAACCACAGCCAAGCCAGACCTCATCCAAAGATCATTTAGTCAAATAACAGGACAAGATGCAGGAGAACAAAGTACTATCATACCCCTTTTCCACAGTAGTGTCTTCAAAATCATACTTTTTCTTAAGAGTCTGAAATATGTAATGTAAGAATTTAAATTAGTATTTTTGGAGCTACCTTCTCAAGAGATTTTAAGGATAAAAGCAATATTTGAAGGATTAACTACATTGATAGAGATCTTTTGTAAATTTTTCTGGTAAATTAAATGGGCTCATCCTCGGGACAGAAACCCCAGGAGAGAGAAGGTTTTCCTTACCCTACTGGGCAGTATTGTTCAACCACTTGACATCTATTACTAGCTTCTCATAAAGTTGAATTTAGGGCTGATTCAGGGGCACTGAAACAAACAGTTGCAACAGTTTAAAGTGTTTCCTCCCCTTACAGTACCATCCCTGACTGAAAAGATAGCACTGCAGGAGTGGCCAAAAGATACATACACCTAACCTTCAGCCACATCACATCAGTTAGGAGGATTAGATTAAACAACAAACCACAGATAGTACTAAAACACAATAGTCTGAACTGTTCTATACACACATGACAAAGTGTACTTGCAACAGTCTTGGCACTGGATAAGATTTTGCAAAGACAAAGTCTTCATAAACAAAAAGATCATTCAAACTATCTGCAGATAATATGGTTAGAATTTCTTTTGCATTGCTACATATTCATACTATCAGAACTTGCTCTTTTGGCTCAGTTTCTCCTTGATCCTGCAGCGGTGTTTAACCTAAGCATGACCATGGAAAGAGTAAGGTCATGAATTCAGAAAAACAGAAAAAGCTGCGGTAAGCAGGAAACTCTCTGCATCTATTCTTAAAATAGGTGTAGCTGGATTACATCAGACACTGGACTCTAATTTATAAAAGGCACTTCTCATAAACCTGCAATTCCTCTCCAATACTACTCTAACTTCAAAACAGAAGTTGTTTGCACTGAATGATGCCTTTAGGAATGGGGAGAGCTGGCTATTTTTTTGTTTCCCTTCCCTTAAACATATCCTCATACACTCCTGGTGTACCCTCATGGTCCCATATATGCCAGTGTCCAGAAGACAGTCATTTTGATTTCTCCGGAGCCACCTTTTACATGATGCATCACCAAGGGAGGAACTCAAGCATAGGATGGAATTCAGAAACTTGACAAGTTTCTCATACAAGATCTTTGAGGACTTTGTACAGAGCCATTAAATCCTGTCTATCCTACTAACCCATTAATCTTTTCAGCCTAAATCAGTGCAGATTTGTGACACAGACTTTTATTTTTCAGAACTTCCTGAAGATCTGGTCTGCCCACTTACACGAGCATGCTGTTTTCTCACCAGGCTTTCTGCCCAGACAGAGAACACCGTCATTTTCCTCCAGAGATCTTTCTTGTCAATTCTAACAGAGCAATTTTAAACAGTTTTCGAGGTTGAAGTTGTCTGAACCATAGCAGACACGGTAAGTAACTGCAGATAGTTTTATCCATGCAATAAGTTCTTGATATTGGGTTGAAGGTTTTTTTGTGGTTCTAAACAGTGGAGTATTCCACTCTAAGTGTCTAAATCGTGAGATACAATAAGTGTATGCGAGAGGTTAATACATAACAACACGGACGACTGCACAAGAAATAGTAACACTGGGGCCGTACTGCTGAAGTTACTAACAGACTTAGAACACAGCTCACATAACTTCAGATCTCACCGTACACACCCCCAGCCATCCAAGACAAAAGTGTTCAGACTAAATTGGGCACACGTTTCCAAATCTTCCTTGGAGGGAAAGAAATACTAACAAGGAGTGATTTGTCCACTACAACATGAAAAGCAGAACAGCACCTTGATCCCTGTACTACAGAAAAAACCCAAAGGCACTGCTAGGCAAGGTATCCATGTTCAGGGCAAGTGAAACATTACCCATCAATGAAATAAATCATATCCATGATGAAGAAATAAAGGGCTCCGATAATCTGGAGAAGCTATGCTTTCACAGCTTAAGTACTAGGAAGATAGCATTAGTGTTTTAGCGCTAAGTCAACAGAACCGCACTCTAAGTCCCTGAACTGATAGAGGCAGAATAGAAATTAGAGGAGCAGGCTTATTATAAATAGCTGCAAAATAGATAAGTTTCATAAAGCTTCCTAGGAACTAAAAAACCTGGCTATTGTTCACTGTTAGCAGAACTTATTTCTGACAAAGTAACCTACTGTTCCCAAGGAGAACAGCAGTTTCCATCCAGACTCACTGTCTGGAACAGAAGAGATGTTTTCTCTCCCTCATTATTAAAAACAGTAATAAGGGTTGAACGTTTTTCCAATTTAACTAGAAACAATTTAGTTCCAATTCTATATTTTCTCGCTCAAAGCAGCTTTACACCCTCCCTGTTCCATTTTCTGCTCACACCATTCATATATACATCTACTGTACTTGGGCACAATGTAGCTTAAAATTAGCACCTCTGAAACAGTGATAACGCTATTCCATCCAGTTGGATGGATAGATCCAACTAACGAGAAATCTGGATGCGTTTCCACCTGTTGTAAAAAGCACACTTTAGTTCACTCTCTGGCTACCGAGAAACAACACACGGTCCCTGCGAACCTAAGAGATATCTTTTACTCCAGACGCCGGGACACCTTAGTGTCCCGCAGCCAGCTGGCAGCACGACCTTCTCCCGTGGAGTGCTTTTTTGCGCTCATCTGCCCTGCAGCCAGACCTGATGTGGCTCCCCTCCAGCCACTCTAGCCTCCATTCAACGCCGCAGAGTAAAACCAGCAGGGCCAGACTTCTCATCCCTGCGACTTCTTACCCAAAACGTTAACGAAAGGCATTGTTTTTAAAGAAATAGACGGGTTTCTCGCTCCCAGATCCCTGCCTCTCTCAAGGACGTGTTGGTTTAACACTTGCTTTGGAGCGTCGCTTCCCGCGCACCCCCCACCCCCGGGACAGGCATAGCCGGCACGGACGGACCGACGGACACTCACTCTCGGAGTCGCTGAGGCCGCTGCCGTCGCTGACGCTGGCGCTGCTCCGCCGCTTCATGCGCTCCAGGTGGTCGCCGTAGTAGAAGCGGCGCCGGCCGGCGGGGCAGGAGAACTCGGCCAGCACCGCGTCGAACTCGCCCAGCGCCTCCGCCAGGCCCCCGCCGCCGTCCGCCCCCGGCCCTGCCGGGCGGCAGCAGCGCCGTCAGACCGGGACGGGCGCTGCCCCACCGCAACCCCCCCCGCCCGCCCCGGCAGAGAGAAAGGAAAGGGAGAGAGGAAGGGGTCCCGCCCGCCCCCTCGTCCCGCTGCTCCCACCTTGCCCCGCCGGCCGCTGGGCTGCAGGAGACTTCATGGCGGCGGCGGGCGGAGATGCCCCGGCGCCGCTGCCGCCTCCCGCCGCCAGCATGAACCGCCTGGCTCCGCCGGCCCTCTCTTATAGCCCGGCCGGGCCGGGCCGGGCCGTGGCGGAGCGGCGGGCGGGGGGCGGTGCCGCGGGCGGTGCAGGTGTGCCGTGCAGGGCCGGGGGCAGCGGCACGCCCGGGGCTCGGCCAGGGTGTCTGGGCAGCTGGAGCCCGGCTAGCAACGCAGTCACCGCCGGGAGGTGTCGCTTCTTGTCCTGTGCCCGCCGCCCCGGCAGCGGGATGGGGGCTCCTCCGGGTGATGCCGGTGCGCTAACTTCGGGACCGGGTGTGTGCCGGGCTGCTGGCGGAGGGAGGATACAGCGAGCGTCAGAGCCAGCTGCAAGGAGGGACTCTCACGGGAACACAAGGCTGGATCATCCTCACCCAGCCCCGTGGCTGCTCCCGACCGAGGGCACAGAGCAGGACGAGGTGGCAGCAGCTTACTCGGAGTGAGCCAGTGGCTTTGCATGCAACTGCTGCTCGGCCACCCTGAGAGTCCCTTCCATCCCCATCCCCACCGCATTGTGCTGGCATCTGTCCATGGTTATTGCCCTGCTCCATACGTTAGTGAGCAGTGGACACGGCCGTGGGGACAGCTGAGCCACTTTATTCCAAGGGTGACCCGAGGAGAGGAGCAGGTGGTAGTGGAAATGTAAGAAATGCTTAGGCACAGGGAACCATGGCCCCAGGTGCCTCAGCCAGGGCGTTCTCCGGTGGAGTGCTTTCCTTATTCTTAGGAGAAAGATATTAGCACTTGTCCTGAAGTCAGGTTAACCTGATGTTTGTACATGCCATAGCTACCGAGTATTGCTCTTGTGCTGTCTCTCGCTCGTTTTAAATGAAAGCTGTCTGAGCAGCTAAAATACCAGTTCTGTTAAATACTCACTGGGGAAGACTGTCATATTTAGTTACATCCAGAAATACTGAAAACAGACACCAGGTGCTATTCCACGAGAATGCATCAGGAGCTATAATTATGTTTGTGTGTTGATGAGAATATTTAGAGTTAGAATAGAAGTGTCTGGGACAGGGAGAAGGAAGGAAAAACGTATCTCCAAAACTTTTTGACATTTTCAGACATGCTGTCATTGCTCCTGCAAGATACAATATGAGAAAAACAATATTCTAGACAATAAAACAGATTTGTTCACCTCTCCTTACTGTCTGATATGGAGGCATTTATTTATTTTTGCAGTGAATCAAAAGAAGTTCTCATGGTGAAGTTCAACTGTTATTTATTCTGTGGCTTCCTCCTCCCTGGTCTTCCTCTGTTTTTCTTTCTGCTAATAAAAGTGGCTACAAACAATCCTTTTTAAAGACCATAGTGTCACAGATGGAAAGCAAGGTTAAAAAGTGGGGAACAAGGAGATACAAGAGCATGACGTCAGTAGCACGAGTAGGACAAAAGACAATAGACAAGGCAGAAAGGGGAACTGTTGAGTATGTAACTAGGTAGAACTCACAGCCCAAAAAGACAAGGACCTGGCCCTGCAGCTGATGTCAGTTCTTTTTTGCTCAAGCATCTAAATGTGTGATCAGCCCTACCTGTCCCAGCCCCACATCCCAGCCAAGCACTGGTCCTGTGCTTGGTCTAAAGACGTGACTTAAGGGCAAAAGATGTTTGAGGCTTGAATCTATCCATTTTGTGAGGAATACAGGCAAAATAACCAAAGGATAGAAGTCCTCCTGTGCCCTTCCTGTTATTTCTCACAAAGATGGTCAAACAATCTCACAGCTTTTTGGAATGGGATCTGAGATCACATCATAAAGAAAGAGCACAAAGGGGGATGATGCTGTACAACAGGGCTTGAGTTGCTTGGGGCCTTGCTGCCACAAAAAGGGAAATGACCTGCCCTGCTTCTCCCTTCTTGTACTCCTGGCCTAAACCAAAGCATGTGCTTTGAGCAGGTTTGTCTCATCTTCTGCTGAGCCAATTCAACATGTTAGAACAGCAGAAAACTAATCCGCAAGAAAGTGAGTAATTTTCAGTTGAACTGAGTTGAGCAGGCTCAGCGCAGGGAGCTAATAAAAGGAGAGAGTGGATGGGTAGGGGGGAAAAATAATTGCTTCCTTGTAGTAATATAAGAATTTATCCCCGGTATTCTCTTTAAATTATTATTTTGCATTCAAATTGACATTTTCAGAATAATTTTTAAGCATGATGTAGAAATTATGTCATAAACTTCCATTCTTTACAGTCATATGTTTGGGAAACCTTTCCTTAAAGACAACCTGGGCTTAAAAATCCTTGGTCATGCTTACTGCTCCATAGACGAGTCTTTTAACATTTCTTTCAGTAAATACTTGTGTTTTCTCCTAAGTAGCCTTGATTCTGCTGAATGCAACTGACACTCAGCTGGTGAACTTTTAATTTTCCACATAAACCATTAGCCTTTACAGGAGGAAGCAAAGATTGACTTTTATGCTTATCAGTTCTATGTCATAGACCATGTAGCCATGCACATCCATAAATATTCTTGAAAGGCCATAACATGCTCCTGCTGAAATAGCTGCATTTTTGTCCCTAATGCCAACAGGAGGAGCCCATGTCTGGCAAAACGAAGAAGTCAGTTTTGAGTGCAGTGCCCTGAAACACTGCAGGCTGACACGCCTGGCTGCTCATGTTTACTGGGAGAAACATCCAACACAACTTATAATGTAAACCTCAGCTACTGAATCCCTCCCATTTTCTAGGACGCTGTCCAAGCTGTATCTAAAGTGAATTTCTTCTTGACCATTCAACGCAGTGCCTCCAGATCCTCCCCAGCTGGTGACACAATGTTTACAGCGGTTTCCTACTGCATTTTTAACCTCACAAACTTGTAAGCCACACAGCTGTTTAAACCAACAAATCCTGCCTGTAAGTATGCTTCAGGGAAAGACTTTTAAAACAGACGCTCTCATATAACCAAATTGCAAGGCTTACAAGGTACTAGTTTTCTAAATGAAACATGGAGTAAATTGGGACACCAAACAGAATCCTAGGAGGGGTTTACAGAGGCATTGGTGCTGCAGATTGACTAATCTAGTGGTTTTCAAACCATGACCCAGAGATGCTTACAGATCCATGAACAACTTCTGAGGCATTCACGTAAGACAGGAAATAAAAACAGGAAGAGAAATTTACTGGAAGCAGGTTAAAATTCACAGTATATATGCAGCACTATATGCACTTACACAAAAACTGGAACTGCAGAAGGGGGAATCTGCAAGTCCAAAATGGCTGAAAAGTTTTTGTCTAATGAATAATTTATTTTCACCACTTCAAAGAGCAAGAATACCCCAAAATATCATTCCTGTTGAGTAAGCACCATGTTCCCACAGGTAAAAGATGTTTTGTGGAACCTAAACCTGTCTTCTCACTGGTATTGGTACTAGATAAAAGCCAGAGCGCTAGATCTCTGCCCATGGAAGCAGCCTGGAGTTTTGAATATATAATTTCCACAAGTCTTTTAGTATTTATTAGTCTGTGAAAATAATAATTCTTTACAAAAGTATCAATACCAAGTTGTTAGGGTAGATACTAAATCTAAAACCTGGGAATGACAAACAGCCCATCATCACCAAACTTTTAGCTGAAGGAAAGCAAGGGAACCAAAAATTTGGACATCTGTGAAAGAGAAAAATGAAAACTGCCAGAGGATGAAAAAGCACAGGTGTCAACCAGACTGACACACAGAGAAACCCAACTCCTTGGGCCACAGAGCAGGAATAGACCAAACATCATCAGTATAACTTGTCTTCCTGTTCAGCACATCAGAACCCTGCCCTCGGGATGCTTGTTTGAAGGGAGACAGTGGTTAACACTCCAGCCTATTTTATCCTTCACGCTGCAAGTGGAATTGCCTATGTGAGTGAATTGCTAAACTCGTTCTGTAATGAGGAGAGCTGTCTAATTAAAACTTGGCTGAGATGAGCCATGCATTTTACGTAGGCTACCTAACTACCATCCAAGGTGTTCTGCTTCATTTGCTGACAGCTGGGCTAAATATAAGCCTGTAGCTAGCTATGTATTAGCTACAGCCTTGTATTTAGCCCAGCTGTCCTGTAGCTCAATCCACAACACCAGTGGGAAGAGTGAGTGACTCACAGCAATATAATCACTCTTGAAAAACTGCCAAAGTAAAAAACCAAAAACTTTTGCCAGAGATCTTTCATAGGATTTTCCTTCCTCTTCTCCCAACCTGTTCCGTAGACCTTAAACTGAAACTTGAAGTTACTACAAACTGATGCACTTCCTTTTGGTTTTCTCTCTCCCTCTAATGCAAACTCATGGACCCGCTCACTGCCACTCACAGCTGTAGCTTTATGAGCAAAACATACATATTCCTGCTGAATTCTGCCAAAGCCTGAATTCACTACTCTTCTAAATTTTCTGCTTCTCAAATTAACCTCCTAAGTGTGAACACAATGTAGCCCATACAGTTTTCTCTTCCTCTGTCTTTCAGTAACTAGAGGCAGAAGCTCTTGGATTTTTGAATGGATGTGTTTAAATAAGTTGTTGGTTCTGAAACATGTTTATGGCAGTTTAGTTTCAATTACTATTGTTGCAGCTAGATTAAAAGTCCCTGAAACTGATGAAGTGTAATCATAACCTATACTGACATTTCTGGAATGGTGAGTTGAGTATGAGCTTCTGTCCACAGCAAAAAGATATGAAAAACTACTCAAGAATTTGAAAGTTCTGAGTCAAGGGACTTTGGCTGAGCATTACATGGGAAAGAGAGAGAAGTTCAGGTAAGGAGAGGGATGGCTGTGAGTAAATAGGAGATAAAGAAGTTTCAAAATAACTGTTCGGTGCCTTTTCAGAGAAGATGGAAGGAATAGTGTCACTTAATGAAAAATACGTTCATACTACCAATTCAACTTGGGTCCATAGTAATTTTGATGCAGGTCTGGTATTGCTTCCAGCTGACTTCTGTTGTTTTCAATTTCTAAGCATTTTTCTTGTGCATGAGCTGACTTCTCATTCAGCAGAAACTGAAGAATGGAAGTGAAACTGAAATGGAAGACCATCCCAAATGTATCCTTACTCTACAGGAGACATGCAGGTCCCAGTCAAAGGCTAGGAACTGAAAACATGAATTGTTTTTCTTATATACTTAGGAAAGTACTCCCGAATGTTCTTGGTATCAGCTTAATTTTTTCTTCACACTAGTGTAAATTAGAGCTAAATTTTAGTTGTTTGGGTCAAAAGAGACAACTGCTGACAACCTAAATCCTGGTCACATTTGCAGAAACATTTTTGATATCAAGCTGCATGACAAGGCCTTTTCCTCTTTTCCTCACTGCTCACCAGGTTTTTCCAATGATGTCTATGTTTGTTTAGCTACTGCAAAACATTGGCTACATCATGAAAATAGAATTTGTAGAAGCAAAGCAAATTGAATGGAGTGTGTTATAGAATTAACACACGAGTTACTGGGCTGTAACATATATTACAGCCAGGTTTGGGGGAACCTTCCATCTTGAGTTCGCTAAAAATCACAGCAAAAGTTCATGTCCCTCAGAAAATCCTCAAAATCCAACTCCATAAAACATGCACTGACTGCAAAGTATATAGGCAGTGGATAATACAACAGTGGCAATGGAAAGAGGCTAAGAAGCTCCTTTTCAGTGTGAGATCACTTCAGAGATAGGAGAAACCAACCAAAACACTGCTTGAAAGCTCTACTAGTGTTTCTGGATCTTAATGCAAGGAGATGGATGTTGCCTGGTACTTTTTCCCCTGCAGTGCAAAGGAGCAACCAGAGAACAAGCAGAGAGAAGTGGTAAAAAAGACAGCAAGAGAAATGTAAGCAAAGGGACCATGGCAGTAAGCCAGGTGGGGGAGAGGGCCTGGCGTTTGGAATGCTGTGTGGCAACTGGAGGTGAAGAAATTGCCTCTATTTTGACTCTGTTTCCAGTAAAACAAGGCTGTGCATGTATCCTTTGTATGGGCATATGGGACTCTGCACAAGACTGAATGAAGGAAAGAGTTTGTTCTTCTATTAAGTCCTCCCTCAGCAGCAGTCATCCAAAAGAGTCCAGTAGCAGTAAATATCAGTTTTTAAGGATAATATGACACAACTTTAAAAAAAAAGAAAGTATTCATATGAATACAATGTAAGAACTTTATTTTCTCTGTTAGGCTGTGGGCTATAGCTGAGGGCAAACCACTGTTTCTACCTCTACCTGATGCTGCTGTCATCATAACAGGGGTGATGTGTGTTAATGTGCTGGATCATGAACTGGAGAAGCTGACTTCTTTACTTTTCAACCAGTTTTGCTTCAAAACATTTAACAACTACAACTGCATCAAGAAATTTGTACTATTTCAAATGAAAATGAAAAACAGTTGTTGTTTTCCACCTACTTTGGCTCTGAATTGTTGATAAATGAAGATAGCTGGATACGGTGCTACTTCAAAAAAAAAAAAAAAAGAAGGTAATTTTGTCCAGAGGAGAAGGAATGTTGACTGAACAATGGGTGGTTACCTACAAGAAAAAAATGGGAATCTAAGACTTGAGAGGCTTGTATTTCATGAAAAATATGACACACAAACCACATGGGAAACAAATTTAAAGCCTTGTCAAGTGAAACATATAAGGGAGCTCTTATGTATTAAAATAATGAGACATCTCTCCTAATTCATCTTCTTCATAAGTAAAATAATAGGCAGTGACATTTTCCAGCAGATGTATTTCACATTAATGCTATTTGCTGTGGTTAAAAATTACACATTTTGTACTGTTTCTATTATCATATTTCACACACTCACAGACATAGAGCCTGTTTGGCTGAGTCATCTTGTACTTCATATCCAACACTGTTGGGGGATTGTGTGTTTCCAAAGCCTTAAATCTGGCCAGGAAGTATAGATTCTAAATAGATATAATTAATAACTACAGTGATAACAAAATATACGCATGACCAAAATACCTGGCCAAAAAGATACTAACTATATCTAAAGAAAGAAAAACATTCCTTGCCCAAGAAGAATTCTAATTAGATTTTCCTGGGAAAATTGAATATCCTCTGGGTTTTGTGGAAGGTTTTTTGTTTGTTTTTAAAAATGTACATGGGTTTTCATTTTGTCTGTTTTACTTGCCCTTGTGTGACTAAACCAATGTTTTGGTTTTTCCATGGTCCAGAAGCATCTTTCTCTTGTTTTGCACCAATCTCAAGGAAACTCAGACCAGTACAGCCACAAGAACAGGGGATGTCAGGAATGGCAGAGGGTGTAGGATGTTGTTCCTATCCATCCCACTGAAGCAAGCTGCAAAAGCAGGCTGAAAAAAATCAAGCTGTACTCTCCCTCCCATGCTCTGTTGGCTTTAAGGTACTAGGAGGCAAGGGAGAAGCCAAGATCACTTGTTTGCTGAAGGCACGCGGTTGCATACGTTAGAACAGACGTGGAGCTCTTCAATTATTTGTGTTGCAGTAGTGCCAGTCATGGACCAGGACCCCATTGAGTCAGCCACCACACAAATGTGGAACAAAGCAATAATCCTCGAGCTTTGGTTAGCCAGTAAATCACCCTCCTTTAAGGGATGGGGATTTGCATATTTATGGTCGGGAAATAACTATGCTTTAATCCACTGGAGCCTCTCCTATTACGGGTGCACGGGAGTTGTGTAGATGGGAAGAAAAGAATCAGTGTTACAGCCAGTGACCACATGCAGCATTCAGTTCTTTCCTCTGACTGAGGAAACTGCATTTCAATTTAGGAATAATTTTTAAAAGCCCTGTGTTTTTTTTCCGTTTTTCTCAGCCTCAAATAATTTTTGTGACAAGTCATAGCAGCATCCTGCCTTCATCACAAATGGAAGTAAAGTAAACCATGATCTAATTCTCCCAGCCAGAGGGAGGATCTGTGACAGCAACTTCTTCCACATGCTCATTTTCTATTTCCAACTCTTCTTTCATAAATAATAGGCTTTCAGAATTGCCCACTCCATACTGCCCAGCACTGATTTACTAATTGTATGTCTACAACAGAGGATTTGCATACAAAACCAGAGTCAGAGCATTTACACAAGAGGATGGCAGGTTTTGCCACAGTAGAGACTTAAAAACACAGCTCTGCACATTGAGGTTTATCCTGCCATGGCATTGAAAAGCACGGGCATTTTGCCACTGTATCCAGGGTTACTTAGGCCATGAGTCTTCTTGAAAGCACACTTCAAGGAGCACACACCTACTCAACGCTTACACAGCATGGTTCCAGGCTTGGTGCTTGACCCAGATGTGAGTTTCATGTTATTAAAGCAAGACTACAAGCCCTCAGCAAGTAGGAGGAGACAACAGAGGAAAAGAGATGATCACCAGAGAAAGAAATAGTATGTTTTCTGTAGAACCTCTTCAGCCAATTTGTGTCATGGTAGGCCACGTACCTGGGCAGACCAGCACGGCCACTTGCCACTGTGGTCCTCGCTCCTCAGGAAGGCCAGAGCTTCTGTCAAGATGGTCAAAGCTCATGAGAGAGTATCTAATAATAGAGCAAAATGCAGAGGCAACTTTCTTCTGATCAGTTTTTTGTTGCTGTTAGTTCCCACACCCCCACATCCCAGCTCCTCAGAGAGAGCCAATATTGTGAGATTGTCTGTGAAACATGTTAGGAAGAGCCAGGCATGGTCATAGCAAACCCAGAAGGATAAAAATTTCTTCTAGAAAAAACATACTTCCTATGCTGGGAGGTAACTCAGAGGAATTTGTACCTTCCTTAAATAGAAGGCTATGAACAAAATTTTCATAGACTGATACACCTATGTATGGACTGTTCCACAAATATTTGATCAGACACTGCTGCCTTTTCATTGTCTATCTATCTCTACTTGGTAGGCAACCAACCTAAATTTGCCATATTAGGTTCATGCTAAGCTGTTGACTTGAATCTGTTCACACAAACAAGCAGCAAGTGCCAGAGCCTGAAGAAGTATAGTGGGGAGAAGACAAAAAGGTTTTAGCAACACACTGTCAGATCACTCAGATATACATCACATGGATCACATGGATATACATCTTTCAGCACAATGTGCTATAGTCTAGGTGACACATTAGAAGCAAAATCAGCCTTGGAGGTCTTGGCACTGCAATAACTATTTTTAGATGTCTGGCACCCAGAGGTGGCCACAGCTTTGCATTATATATAGAGGTTCCCTGACAGCAGAGCTGTCCAGCCTTCTGATTTTTAAGAATTCCTTGCTTGCTAAAACAGAAAGTCTTCGGTGAAGGTTACAGCTCCCAAAGAGAAGATTGACACGTGTTGATGTAACTACAGGTCTGTTTGTCTTCCATTGTCTATGTCCCCTGGAGAATCACCTTATGGATACTTCAGTGTTCACAAATAACACAGCTGAGTGCCCTGGTCCCGAGCAGTGCAGGGACAGCAAGGTATCTGCTGACATTTACATACTACTTCACACATGGATGCTCTGCAGTGCACGAGTTAACCACCAATACATGGCTCACCACCTGGATTAGTGCCCTAACCCCTGAGCAAATGAATCATGGTCTCTCTTATGGATCCCAAGTAAATCTATATATGACAAATCTAACTGCTTCAGCCCACTGGTTTGAATTCCCCTGGACAGACATTTAGACATGCAGGGAACATGTAATTAATAGAAATAAAAGTTCTCCCAACTTCAGGAACTCTCAGAGCTCATTTTAAATACAATCGAATGCACGGATCACCTAAAATTGATCGAACATCTCCAGTGACACTTAACAGATCCCTTTGGTGGCTGATGCTTATTGAGGATTCCTGGATATCTTTTGCATTACTATTTACACAGCCAGGCCTCACACATGTAGAGTTTGCTCACATTTACAGAAAGGCTTTATGACAGTTTTATTACTTGTGGAATAAATCCTTGTCTCAAACTAGGAGTGCTCTGTGCTAAGCACTGTATGGGGAACAGGAAGACAGCTCCTGCTCTGATCCTAGCTTCCTGGTTTGCTTTAAATTTGACCATTTATCATATGAAATTAGTCCTAGAAATAACCATATTTCCTTTTCCCACCTTACTTCATACCTAAAATACATTTAGGAACCTCTCAAAACCTGAACCTCCTCTTAAGTGTTGCCAGCACATTCTCAAATACTTTGTCTAGACTTGAAATATGTTTAAGCAGCAAAGTCCAAGTGGGGAACAGAACTACATATTGAGTTCATGATAAATTCACTGGAGCGAAGGCTAATCTTCAGGGCTGATAACATTCTGCCTCTCTTAACAGCCTGAAGGTAGGAACTGGTTTAATGACACTTTTTGCATAGGACATGGCATCTCCCAAAAGGCCAATCTGATCATTTGTGGGCTCAGATATCTTTTCCCAGTGTCTCTGCTCTCAGATGGTATAAGCCCAACCAACAGCGCTTTCAACTTGAGATCCTCACGTCAATGCCTACAGACAGCTGGGTTATACAAATACAGGTCTAATTCAGACATTTAAGCTCATACAGAACACCAGTGACCTCTCTGCACTGCCTGAAAAGGAAAAATGAAGATAAGCATTTTCCTATGCTCTTACAGCAAAATGAGAAAACATCTGAAAATATACAAATCTTCAGCCTTCTGTTACTGTGAAAATATTCTTGATGCAGGCTTCCCTCTAGTGGAAAATCCACGAACTTTTCATTAACAGCTGCAGTTAAGTTGTGGAAAACCAGATGCCAAAAGCATGTATAATGTTGCTGTTAAAACAGTAAGTGGCGAGTGCATTCACACGACAGCACGATTATGCTTGAATATTTTGAGTCACATTTAACACTTGACCTCTCTCTAGATACTAGAGCTGAAGAGATGTGAGAAGCTGCCCCTTTTGCCTTAAGTGATAATTCTGGACTAAACTTTTGTTATCATACTTGTATCAGGCTTTTCCATTAAGGCCTTGGTTTTGGAACAAGCTTATTCCCTATGATGAGAATTTTGTCAGCCCTGGGGTACACCTGCCTGTCAGGCTGTAGGAACAAGAGAAGGAAAGAGATGGGAGATTGGTGTGAGATGGCAGTAGCACTGCAGGACCTTATGTGACACTAGATGATGGGTCAATGGGTTCCCTTGAAGTTTATGCTGTTAACACAATTATTTGGTTTGTGCAGGGATTAGCGATAGGGATTTTAAAAAATCCATAACAAACTAGCCCAAAAAAACTGGTTTTCAAATATCCACAATATGAGATAGGTAAGTAAATAAATCTACTGTAACTAATAGCGATCAAAATTAATGCATCTATAGTTTCACATCCAGACTATGTAAGGCATTTTAAAGATGTTGCTAAGACTGGTAAAGAACAAATGTAGCCTATTTAACCTATATAGAGGGAAAATATAGCAGAATACCTAACACAATCATATAGGTGCTATATGAGTGCAAAGGTTGTAGAATGGGGATGTCAGCAAACCCAAGATCAAGTCAAAACTGTGCCCCTGCCTTGTTGTTCTATACACATCCCAGTGGCATTAGTTACTTAGGAAGCACTGCTACTACTGTCTTTTTCAGCTCTTTCTAACATGGTTTCACAGACCTTGAGGAACAGCACAGCCACAGAGGACCCTGACTGAAATGCCGAGCCATACAGGTGCTTCTTGCACCAGAGGTGCAGCATTTTTGACACCCTGCTAGTGAGTGTGGATAAGTCACAAGCACGACAGCTCCTGGTTCCATCTGCAGGCACAGAGTCCCAAGCAGCAGCACATACACTACCCAACCCCATGCTTGCACTGCAATGGAAGAGGAGTTGGGCTGCCTCGGATCGCTCCTGCCACTGCTTCCCCTGCACTACTTCTGGCCTGATGAATTCATTAACAAATAGAAATTAGACCAGTCAAAAGATAAACATTTCTGTCAGTTCAGCAAATTGATTTAGCTTTTTACTCTGAACGATCTAATGCTGCCACACATGTTGAGATAAACAAGGTCCTGCACTCTGCCAGCAGCCTTGCGCTGCATTTGCATATTTTCCTTCTGCCTGGACACCTTGAGGTACCAGCAGGTTGTTAGGGCACACAGCACACCATGCTCATCTGCAACACAGACAAAGTTTGGAGGAAGCTGTGAGAATGCATCACAAGACTGTAAAGCATTTGAATATGGTATGGATAAAAACAGATACAAATTTTAGGGACATATCGATTAAAAACGTTTCTTATTGATCTATTTAAAATTTCCATATAAGCCAGATTTACCTCTCAGCAAACTGGTAAGATCTCCTTGATAACCCAAAATCTTCTATCCTTTTGAAAACCCCAAACCAACAAAAACCAAACCCAACCCAAACAAAAACCCAAAACTAACCAAACTACTCAGGCACCAAATCTTTACAGAATAGTTTTAAGAAATACCTTTCCTTGACATCTGTTCTTCTCCTTTATTTTGTAATCCTTCCCCTACTTGCTCTTTGCAATGGTCTATGGGATTGCCAAGCATCTATTATCCTGAGAAGATCACATTTGCAATGACAGCCCTGAGGAAAACTCAGCAGCTTATGCCTCCAGCAGTTCTAAGAGAAAACCAAATCACACACTGGCTGATGGGAGACTCAATTTTCTGAATTCTCAAAAAGGTTCCTACAATTCTTAGTCTAGAAAGCAAAACTGTTCATCTACATTCTCAAGGAATTAACTGCTGAAAAGATATTCCAGGTGTTTTTGCTCAAGTCTGATTTAAAGTGTCAAGCTAAACAGATAGCAGAGGGCTGAGGAGCAGTCCTATGTAAAAGTGCCACAGCCTTCTTTTGAAGGCCTGGATTAAATATCTAGCAATGGAGATATCACTAGAAAAAGACAGAAGACACTGTACCACTTTCATGTTTTCACTGAATGCGGCTGGTAAAGCACTTCTAGGGTGCTACTGACCCAAAACAATCTTCGTTGTGGTCAACTACCTCTCCCTGCTTGAGACGTCTTTGAGCAAGTTGTCCCACAGCATATGGCAAGTGGTGAACCCATAAGATAAAAACACACCACCATTTCTCAGGGTAGTATTTTACCATCACAGAATGGTTTGGGTTGGAAAGGACCTTAAGAGATCATCCAGTTCCAACCCCCTGCCACAGACAGGAACACCTCCCACTAGACCAGATTGCTCAGGGCCCCATCCAATTTGGCCTTGAATACTTTCAGGGATGGGGCATCCACAATTTATTCGGGCAACCTGCTCCAGTGCCTCACCACCCTCATAGTAAAGAATTTCTTCTTGATAAACCTGCTCTCTTTCCCTTTGAAGCCACTACTATTTATAGATACATGTCTCAATGCACTAAAGGGTGCTGAACATTTTTTTCTTAACTACTTACAGGGTTAACATTAAACCAGTGAATGCTGCAACTCAACAGAAAAAAACCCTAATGACTGTGAAGGGCCAAAGTTTGGTGTCCATAAATATGCAAAAATTCCAGACCAAAGGCAAGTGTGTACAAAATAATTTATTACAGCATAACATATGTTGGCAATATTTTACAGTGAATTTTCCATTCAACAATTTTTTAATCTAAACAGATGACACACAAAGGAGAATTTTAATTAGAACAGTTTATTTGTCTTAATAAAATCCCCTCTTCATGAATTGGTATTTGCCTTTGAGGGGCTAGTTAATATTACTGAAATTATTTACACTGCAGTGAAATAAAAACAAACCGAGATTGAATGATTCCATTACAGTTTCCAGAAAACAGATTTTCTGTACAAGCCACAGTATAGTTATGTTTTGATAGCAGTTCTTACAGAATGTAAAGCTGTCATGTGATATGTAGCCATTTTGTCTAGCAATGCTATGCTTTAAATAGGTATATTAGATTTAAACTTCCATTTTGATGTGTTGTATAATAGTTAATGCACCAAAATACAAAGTAAGAAAAAAGTTCATTATGATTTGTAGTCAGCCTCTTTGTGCTCCCTTAAACAGTTTTAAAATGTAAAACATACTTCTCAGATACTATTTTGCCTTGCAGCACCTACAGCAATAGTATTTAGGCATGAGAAGTACTAGAGTATTGGCCGTGAGTAGACAACTAAGACTTTTAATGGAGGTAATACAGCACAACTACCAGTGAGTTTTTATGATGTAGAAAAGAACCATATTTCCCATTACTGTACCTTCTGCATTTGCTCATACTGGAGCAGCTTTTCCAACCTAAGTGTCAACGGATGGGCAGAAACCAGAAGGAACAGGAAAAAGAGGGAAATGGAACAAAGGACAAACAACAGTATCAAATTCATTATGTTTTCTCAGGGAATTGCTTCAGGATATTAAAACTTTAAAATGTTAAATGATCATAAACTTAAGCAAACAATAGCTAAGGAACACAAGGTAGATGGAATAGTTTTCAAAAAGCCTTAGTTATTAGTTGTTTTGTTTTTTACACAAACTTAATCTTCATATCTGTCAACACTGGTTCCATATAAGACGCACACCTGACAAAAACATGCAACCCCCCAATGCTTTAATTGTTACTGTGCTTCAAAAGAAACCAAACTGACCAAAGATTAAAAAAGAAATCCAACCAAAACAACCCAGAAAAAACCCTAAAGAACAGTAAAGACAAAGAGGGCAATTCAAGCAGCACTTCAGTCTTAATCTGCTAAAAACGCTCAAATGATAATTTATTAACAAGATATGATCACATTTATCTGTATAGGTAACAACACTTAAGTGAAAGCATTCTTCAACATCCATATTTTTTGTGAGGGAGGGCTGATGAATTATTAAAAGACTTAAACCTGTACAAGTATAAACATGAAAAATGATGATTAAAGATAATGTTTACATAAATATTGGCAGTTCTCATTGGGAGGAAAAAACCCTAATAGCATACTCCATTTAACTATCCAAATATTTTGTTTTATACCTGTTAAAGATATTAAAATACAACCTGGAAAAGTAACCCTGATCTTTATCCAGCCAGCATGTAATGAGAGTCAGAGCTTTGTATACATGTGTGCATGTAGGTATACACACACACGGGCTTGCACACACTACTTCAAATTTCATTAGACAGCAAATCATGGTTAATGGCTGTATGATTCATAGATGCAATGCTGCTGTTGTCCTCATTTGTGGCAGGCATGAAGGCAGATGTAAAAGGAAACAGTTTATGACATGCTGCTTGATATTCTTCACATTGAGCATGGCAGCTTCCAAAACTGCCATCAAGCAGTGCCTCGAAAACCTTTGTTAATGTCTAAAGAAACAAAAGTAACAGTTAATAAATGTGACTTACGATTTTCCTATTCCTAAAAGAACATTTCTGTTTCTCTGTTGGTATTCACATATCTTACAGTTACAGGAAAAATCTGAAACCTTGTTCTTTCAAATATTAATTTATCATGTACATTATCCTGCATTAAAGTATACACTATTTAAGATCCCACACTTTGGGGGGCTTTATATACTTTATATCTTTTACCTTCACATTTTTGTCTCTCATGTTTTTATCCAATCTAGTAGCAACAGCAATTGCTTTTTCTTGTCTTGATTTGTCCAGGAAATACATCATCTTTGCACCTTATCACAAGAAAAAAACCACAATGTTTAGCTTTCCTAAATGCCATACTGCATATACAGACACACAGAACCTGAAAACTTGTAAATAAATGTGAATTATACTTCTTACAAGTTTTAATAAACCATATCTTCCTCCCTTATTTGTAACTGAAAACTAATAAACCTAAAGCCATTCTGAAATTTATTAGAAGCATAAAGATTGAGTAACACAGGAGATCTGCTCCTGCAGAAGTGAAATGCCTCACTTGACTGACAGGTCTTTAGTAAAGAAATGTATCACAGAGTACATTGATGATGAAACCCTTCAAATCAGCAGGTTAAATGAAATCCATCCTACAAATGTAGAAGCAAGTAAAAGATGTTCTCTCAGAGACACTCTGAATTCTTTTCAAAAGTACTGAGAGTAAGTGAACAACACAGTTACTAAACAATTGTGGAACACGGTCCAGAAAAGATTCAGACCAGTATATGTCCATATGGCAGAAAGTAAGGCCAAGGGAGGCTACTAACCCAGAGTTAAGTGAAGTAGCTTAAGTACAAGGAAAGTGTAATGCAAGTTTGGTGCTTCACCTGGACTGGGCTACATCAGTGAAAAGTAAAACAGTGCATTATGTTACTATGCAGCTTCTTGGACCATAAGCAGTTTAATCAAAAGTGGTCTAGGCAAAATTCTGCTCCTCATATCATAGCTGCCTTAATTTAAAATCTCATCTAAGTCAATGTGCAGGCATTTCATGTATTTTTCCTTTGCCCAAATACAAAATCCAGATTCACCCCACTACATAATCTACTGCAAAAAGCAAAAAGTTGAAGAAATCATTTTACTGGAAAAGTTTCCAGTACCCGACATTCTGGGTCTTTTGTTTCTTCTTGCTCAACTTATTTCCCCAATTACTAGTTTTCCCAATTAAAGAAAGTTTCCTAGTTCTTACTGCTTTTTGTAGGTTTCAAAAATTGCTAGACTGAATATAGAGCCATCATTGCTCAAAACAGTTATCTTAACCTAGTAACATTTGCTTACAGTGAGGGAGGCTATGATACAGAAATTGAAAAGATTAGAATCCTGCTTAAGGTTTCTTCTCTAGTAATTTTAAGCTAAGAAAAGAGTCTTTGTGCTCTCAGACTTACGGTTTAGGTCTTCCAGACTTTCACATTTTCAAACTTTAATTAAAGACAACCATTTAAGAAACTTAAAAATTGTACAGTAGCTAAGTCAATTGCCTCAAATCTGTTTCAGCATAAACAAAAGACTGATATACCTAAAGCTACCAAGGACCTATCTAGGGACTGTACTGTTTTCCACAATAATAGAGGACCAGAAAATAGGACCTGGAAAGCATCCAGTTAGATGCTCAACAATTACAAGAGTGGAAGAATACATCTGTAAGAATCAGGAGCAACTGACTGCTCAGGTATCTGTATTTGGCTTCCCAAATCTGGAGTCTGCTCGCAGGAAAGCAGTGCAAGTATTTCTCTCAAAATGCCGTCCTGAAACATGGACCTTATAGAGGCCAATGAAAGTCTGTAGTAAGTTACCTAACCTTCCTTTAAGAGAGATGAACAATCCTCTGAAGCTAAGTTTTTCCGGTGATTCTGGACAGACCCTGGGTAACTTTTAAAAGCCAGGTGAATTTAGCACTACTTTAGGCGCCTGATAAAACTACACTTACAGTTTCGTAACTGTTGGAAATGCATTTTCTAAATAACCTTGCCTTAAGGGACTGCAGATAAAGATTCTGGATTTGTATCACTTAAATCATCTCCTTTTCAAGAGCATAAAAAAGTTAAACAAACCTGACAGCTGGTGCTGAATGGAGGTAGCATTGTGTTTGAGAAATTCTTCATTAAAACTCTCCAAGTTTTTATTAACAAAGATTTTCTGCATTTCTTGAGTTAGAACCTTACTCACAATTTCTGGGAGGTTACTCTGGTCAGATACTAGAAGGGGCAAGGTAAGAGGGAGAGAAGTAAAAAAAAAAAAGTCACTTAACTGTAGGAAACTGTGAAACCACAGATATCACTGCTAAAATACCTCGTTTTAAAATCTGTGCACAGAAACACAAATCTCAGATAAAAATATGTCATATATCACGAGCATTGCTGATACATTAATAAATAAAACATTCATAAAGGGTGCTCTGTCACTTAAGCTTTCTCTTACAAGTTCATAACACACTTTCTTTTGGTCAAAATCTCTCTCCTGTATCTGCCACTTATTTTCTTAAAACTTGAAGAGCTTCCAGGATCTTTGGAACACTTACTCCTCCATGAAATCTAGCCAAAACGAGTTGTTAGGTCCACCTGGTGGATTAAGGGAGGAAGGAGTATAATATAATACATACACAGTACCCTAGGTAGCATAACCTGTGTTTTCTTTGGTGTTATCATGGAAAAAACCCAATTTGTTTTTATTTTTCTTCTTATCAGTTTGTGTACAGTGTATACATTACAAACAATACATAATTATGTCCTTGTAGAATGTAACTTCCCGTATAATTACATACATACTTCCTACATACATACCAGCTTTAGAGAATTTAATCAAGCACTCATGTAGCCATGGGTTATTACTGTTGATAGCAAAAGCTCTTTTGACAGACTGTAACATTAACAGAAACTTTCCTGTGGGAAGGAGAAAAAACAAAACATTAAGAAACCAAGATTAAGAATACAGAATTCTTTTTCTTTATATCAACTACTGTTTTCTTCAGTAAATCTAGTACAAATATTAGAAACCTCAACGTCTGAGCAGAATTAGAAAGGAAATTTATTTTTCCCCATTCAAATCGCTTAATAAAACAGAAGTGCCTACTGCTTGAACTCTGGCAACACTGTTACTGTCCATTTGGCTTTGTTTTCCTCTAGATAATTAAACATCACACTGCAAATATCTTTCTACAGTATTTATTACTATATACTACAACTTATTTCGCTCTTAGTTTTCTTTGTTTAAGGTGGCTAAATAAAAATCCTATTTCCCCTATTATTACTGGATATGATGCAAATCTCAGCTTTAGTCAGTTAAGTATTTATTCCAGATCATTTTAGGCTGCACTCTGGCTGCACTGAAGGATTAAAATTTTGTAAAGCAAAAATAAAATTAAGCAGTACTTTACCTTTTCTAAAGTATATTTCAAATGCTAATAAATGTGTTTCTATTTCATCTCCAATAAGATTCTTAAGTGGTATAAGGAACTTAATGGCTTCTTCTAATGGATTTTCTACCTGTTTTAATAAAAACACAGTGAAATTTAAAGCTTAAAATAAATGTCAGATAAAACCCACCATTGATAGTTTCTGTTATTCAGACCATTTAAATAATTACAGGCCAAAGGTGAACCGAAGCTATTCTGAATTAAACTGAACCACAACATTTTTATTTAAACAGCAAGATTTTAAAGTGTTTACTCATGATTTCATGTTAACAAAGATAGCATCATTGCTAACTCTGGCACTCCCTGTGTAATTTAATCAATGTTGTAATTTACATTCAGAAAATTAAATACAACTACCTTAGACAATAAGCTTGAAGTTATAAAGATAGTAGTTTTGTGTTTGAAGAAATATTAGCTTGTCTTTTCAAATTTTGTAAACTGCAATAATTTCTGTTACTTTTTACTTTATTCACTGTATGAAAACCAGATTTCTTCAGGCAAAAAACATTTTTTTGTTCAGTATCTATTTTAACGAAGAACGGCCTATTGTTTCAAAAAATCCCTGAAATTTAAAGAAAGTAATAATATTATTAACATAGACCTCGGATTTATTGAGGAAAAATACTACTTTTCTTTAGTGTAAATAGAAGTAGACTACAAAAAGGCATCTTTGCATGCAAAAATGATTTTATTAAAACACCTAGATTCTTTTAGGAGAACCTGATAGTAAACCTGTATCATAGGCTTTTTATGATAACCACATGAATTTAACATGAAAGACCATGCTAACCCTTTCCAGTTTTTCAGGAACTAGCTCTTCCCTGGGTCCACTAGTTTCCTCCTCCTCTTCATCTCGTTTTTTCTTTTGATTTTTTTGCTGTCGTTCTCTTTCTGCATGCTTTCTCTCTTCTTCAAGTTTTGCTTTCTTCTGTGCTCTTCTTTGCTTACTAAGCATTTTCTTCAATTCTTTGGCTGAGAGATTTTCTACAGATTAAGGTAATGTAATTTATGTTAACAGTATTTAGTTAAAAATCTTTTTTCCCCTCAAACAACTCAGACATACCATTATGCTTCTCCATTATTGCCATCTCAAAATGGCAAACTTTCACAGTGATTTCCACAAATACTAGCACTTCCCAGAGTATCATCACCACCACATTAGACCAACATTACTGCTGGATTACTATTTACAACCCAACATACCACTTGATCTTGCATATTTTCTGTTACATAGCTGTTATAGAAGCCTCAATGATTTGAAAGGTCAGCTATGTAAAACTGTTACATCTGTGACAGGTTTTAATTTAGGAAATGGGCAATGGTTTTCAAGGGTAATACTAAGCTCCAATATTGACTGTAACTCACCTTACTTCCAACGCCATCTAGAAACATCCAGATGGATTTACATTCCATCTTAAAACATGCTTGCTATTTTTCATTAAAGTGTCTGAACAATATACAGATATGATAATTGCATTTATTTTCTGCAAATGCCACGGGATAGCTAAATGGGAATGATCGGTTTAGCCAGAATAATACTGTAGTTTCCACTCTGTTTACTGTGGTGTTTCACCAAGAATAGAATTTGTGCTAAAAATGTAGGAAGGTGCAGAAAAATCGGCTCCTGAGGGACTAACACATTGTTTTTATGGCTATAGCACCCTGACCTCCCTGCTGGGGTCAGCCACCATTCAGAGACAGGGAAGCAAGTGTTCTTTTTACCCCATCCACACAGTGCCGTCTTTCCCCACAGACAAGCCTCCTGAATCCCAGGGCACAGCAGGTAAATGAACTAACATGACTTCTTAGACATTACCCACCTTTGCTTCTACGATATATTGCTGTCAAGATCCTCTGTCATACACTAATCTTACATTACATACAGAAACAAATTAAAGTTGGAGAGAAAAAAGACGCAAGTTCAACTTTTCAAAAGTGCTTCTTCTTATATTTACTTCATTATACATAATCGGGTATGGAAAAACTTGTCATTCATCTCTGAATTAAAGGGAAGATTGCACTTGCAGTATTAAGTGGAATTTTTGGTTTAGCTTCACTTTTTCCTGTGTCAAATATTCTCCCCTTTACAAAGAGCTAAACATTAATTTCACTGCTTTAGTCAACAGCCACTGCAGTGCTGACAGTAGTTGCAATTCCACTAAAGGAAAAGCAATATTTATCTTAAAGTAAAAAAACATCAAACTAATTTGTCATCGAATTCTAAAGTTTCCAAACCAACCCTACTGGCTTCCTAAGAAAGTCTGCTTTCCATTTAATGCTAGTTTTAAATAATTTTCTAAATGCACTAATATTGCTATTACACTTATCCATGTATTCTTTGGCCCTGAAGTTATGTGAAAAATGATAAAAGTTAATGCACTGCTAACTAGAATTACCATGTAATAAATTAAATACATTTAATCACAATTAAATTCTTACAATTTAGATTTCTTTCCCACAAAATCTATTCATTGTTTCATAACTCATTGGTTTATAACATTTACCTAGTGGCTGAACTGAATCTGATTTTTCCTCTTAATAACCTTCTCAAGTATTCCAACTACAGCTAAGTTAATGCATGTACTAGTTTTACGAAGTGATGAGTAGAGAACAGAGAGAAGAAAGCTGCAGCATGTTATCTACAATCTCTTTTCAGTTATTGTGACAGAAAAGAGGAAACTCTTGCATTCTATTTACTCTGTAACACATAAATTACTTAGCTTAATAAGCTTTTACTTGCAATATACGTGTGAGCCTCCATTACAGTTTAGATACCTGAATTCACTTCTTGTTCTTTGCTTTCATTGGTAAGAGGATTATCATGGAGCTTCAAGTAGATTTCAATTGCTGATCGAGCAGCTTTGAAGTAGAAGGCATGTCTCCTGAGCACATCTTCTAGTCTCAAGAGGTCTACATAGGCACGAAGAGTCATCTTTCTCATGCAGTATGTGTGGAAGTCAAATTGATCATCTGTTATCTCAAAAAAATGCTTCAAGGAAAAAAAAAAGACACTCATATACTCATCCCTTGCTTAATATATTTTTTTTATTAGACAGAGGTGAATAAAGTTACAACTGATATTATTTACAGGCAATATTTAACAGACATAGAAATGTCTGTCCAAAAGAACCTATCGGGAGGGGAAAATCTCAGTTTGTTAACAAAAACTATAATGTGATTGTTCAGACTTAGGTACTCTAAGAGCCAAGTAAAATGCGACTCTTCTGATTGAAAACACAATTGTTAGAAGACAGCATAAAGTTAATGTATGAATAGTTGTATAGTTAGGAGACATGGTATTATATTGAAACCTTTTCACTTCAAATAATAGTCTTTCATGTAATGGCTAGAGATGACATCTGTTACAATAAATCATCAAGTGTCAAGTTGTTTTTAGAAGTCAATATACTAGAAGCTTTATATGCTTCTATAGCATATAAAATCATGCTGATTACATCAACAAATATCTTCACTAGCTTATGAGAAATATTGAGGAAGCAATTGATGATGTTTGCACCTACTTACCCTTTCTACTTCATGACATTTTTTCAAGGCATCACCATACTTCCCTAGCCTTTGATAAGCTGCAGCACATTCAGTCTGGAACCACATACACTGCATCTCATTAAGGTTTTCCATAGCAGAAGTTCCTTCCTGAAAGAAGTGTCATTGTCACTTTTTGCTCCTATAATTTACCAGCTGCTTCTTTCTACTATGGCTAGTTTCAGGCCATGAGTAGCAAACAATCAATCCTTCAACTACTTGCAATACAACAGAAAACAGACAAACACTCAGTGGCTGAGAATAATACTTGTGATATTCTACGCTCCCCAAGACAGAAAGGAATAGATTGAAATTATTAAAAAACCCCAATTATCTGAAGATTAGTGTCTCAATGGATTTTTAAGATTACCTCATGCTTGTATACACAGTCTTACTTTTACAATGTGATGGCAGAAACAAGACTATTTAAAAAAATTCCTGAAGTTCAGCAAACAATTTTAGCTGCTTTTTCCCTGTCAGGCAAGTGGCATCCACCAGTCTAAAAACCTACCAATATAGTTACTGCTTTATCATGTAGTATGAGTTTCTTGGAATTTGTTATTCTAAATAAATGAAGTTAGATTTATACTTGATATTTTGACAAGAAAAAATCCTCAGATTGAGACTTCATAGTTTCAATGCTCTAGATGAGAATAAGTAAACTGAAAAAACATTTCACATATCATGAATACTAGCCACCAAGTTTTCAGAACAGTCTTTTTAGCAGAAAGAAGACCCAGTTCAACTCACAACACTTAATTACTTAGGATGAGATTTATCCTATCTTTCCAGATACCTATAATAAAGTTCTGTGTTTCTAACACTTCTGACAAGCATACACGATGAGTTGTCTTCATATTCAGTTACATAAGTGATATAGAAATCTGGTCTTTAGGAATCGAAATTTTGTTCAATGTCAAAAATACAGTTATCCCATCTTTTAAGGACAGACCTTGTTTTAACAAAGTTTTGGTCAGTAACACTAGCTTAAAGGAATTAAATGTTCAAGTCTAAACTAATTTATGTTAATGCTAAATCATCCTGTGCAGTTAGCTCAGATGTGATAGTACTAACAGGAAACAGTAGGTTTTGCAAACAAGGTATCCATCAGATGCATTTCCAGAGATGTACTTAGAAGTATGGCAATAAAAGGTACTTCTGGACAACTACCTTTGAACAACCATTTTTTCCGTATTTACTAGGTCTATACAGCTCAAGTATTGCATCCATCTCTGGGGCCCCCAGCGTAAGAGGAACATGGGTCTATTACAGCAGATTCAGAGAAAGGCCATGAAAAATCAGAAGGCTGGAACACCTGTCTTGTGACAAAAAGCTAAGGGAGTTGGGGTTTGCCCTGGAGAAGAGCAGGCTCCAGGGAGACCTTACAGGAGCCTGCCAATATATAAAAGAGGTTCAAAAGACAGACAGGAAGAGACTTTTCACCAGGGTCAGTAGTGACAGGACAAGGGAAGTTGTGGATGCCCTGTCTCTGGAAGTGTTCAAGACTGAGCTGGATGCAGCTTTGACCAACCTGATTTAGTCAAAGATGTCCATGCTCGTGGCAGTGGGGTTGGACTTTAAAAGGCCTTTTTCAATACAAACAATTCTCTGACTCTATATAGTTCTACACCACTAAATCTAAGAACATTATATTAAAAATGGACATTAATAAAAGAATTTTATCTGGGTCAAAAAGTTATGAGTGAAAAATAAACCAGCAGAGAGCAAAACCTCTCTTAATTAAAGCAATATACTTGCCCTCGTGAATTTAGAGCACATCTCCTCTGCATCCTTCACCATATTTGCTCGCAGCATGTATTTAGCGCATTTAGAATTGATAAATCTGTCTGCAGTATCCAAAGACTGTGCTTCATCCATCCATTTGGCAGCTTCTTTTATATTACCTACATGCTGTTAGGGAGAAATTAAATAATTAACTGTCAGTATAAACCTACTATTGACCAATTCCTAAAATCTATAGTTACTGGTATTTCTCTGTCAGAAGTAACAAAAGCCAGTATTATTGTTCACTCCCCCAACTCCCAGAATTTTTTTCAGAATGACAAGTTTTTGTAAGTTGTGACTGGCTTTGCAAAACCCAAACAAAAGGGTTTTCATTCTCTTCTTGACAGAACAGTGCCAAAAAACAAACCCACATGAAAACTGATGCCCATAACCACTGTTAACTGAAACACAATCCACGCATTCACACCAGTTTGATGGGTTGATTTTTTTTTTCATAAACAAAGTACTCCACATGTCCAAATTCTCTTTTTACCTTGTAAATTTTTGCTTTTAAATAGAATAGTTCTATTAACGTTGGAGTGCTTGCAATTGCAGCATTAATGTAATCCAAGGCCAAAGAACACTGGCCAAGTTTGTCAAAGTGCTGTGCCAGGAAATACCGAACCCAAAGCAATGTTGTTGGGGGCTCTTTCTCTCCATTTTCTGCAACAAAACCAAAAAGGTTACAATAACTGGTAAGGCTGAAGACTGCTATTTGAAAAACAAACACAAAAAACAAAGCTTGGCAAATTCAGCAAATATTTCCTGTAATGAATTAATTTACTAAAACATATAACTACTTTTTTTTTGCAAAAAGTATCAGCACCTGAACAGTTCTTCATAGCTTCCATGAACAGGATTAGTAATTACAGGGTAATTAATATAAGACCATAGAAACTTACCACATGTACTAAAAAGGTCACAAGTTTTCAAAGAGGCTTCATAACCAGTAACAAGCTCCTGGATTGTAGAAACCTACATATAAAAAAATATGCGCTTAAGTTATGCTTTACTACCATTTTAACAGAAACTAATACATTGAAAAGAATACTTCAGCAAATTAGAGAAACTATATAAAAAACCCTACTTAATTTGATAAAAAATGGATGTGTCTTTACATAGTTTACTTCACTTTTTACAAGCTATCTTTGATCATTCGTTTTAACGGTGATGTGGCAGGAAAACAGGTTAATCTTAGGCAGTTTAAGCCAGAAAAGAATCAAATACATTTGGTTAGTATCCTCTTGAACAAAAATTCACAAGTACAACTTGATTTATGCTATTAATTTTGAAGCATTGAAACTCACCCAGTTAAAGCTGATTTGAAAAAGATTGCATGAACTTCCCACGGCAGCAAAAAACCAGCAGAGACTTCTGTGGTTTTCTGGCAGGTTGATGTGTACTATTAATGATTTTTGCTTTGTTTGAAAGGTATTGTTGCCTAGAACATGGACTGCATCTTTTGACATAAAAATCTATATAGTGATTGATTTCAGGCTAATGCTTTCTGAAATCAGACCTTGCCAACAATATGGTTTCTCAAAATTCACCCATTCATGTTTGAGCTCACACTATACAAGTCTGACATTTACAGTAAATACAAATGTTAGTACCTGTGCATTTCATGACAATTAACTATTCCAATACCAGGTCCATTGCTCAAAATGCCACTTAGTACTTCTAAACATTTTATGAAATGCTCAACCTGTTTTGTAGCTACATTCTAAACATGTCTGCCATATGCAGCAAGTAACCAACCAGCCTCATAAGAGCAATACTAAAGAAAGAAATATGATCTATGTATATATACTTAAAACACATAAGGGACTTAAAAACTGATCCCAAAGCACCACACATTTTGTCATCAGTAAATCAAACATCTCTGAATCAAATGAGTACTTATCTGAAAAATCAACTCCTAAAGATGCAAAACTTCCAGTTTAATACCAGACAAGTATGTCTCAAAGCTGAATAAATCAATCCCTTGGTTTTCATCACAAAATAAATTGAATTTTGACAGTATTTCCCTTCACTGCCTCTGAAAGTAGTGGTGCTGAACAAAGCTTTCTGGCTTCCCAAGTAAGAACAGTATTCTTTATTCAAGAAAATGGGATTTAGTTGAGTTTGTGACCACTTTTCCAGCACGGCAGAAGAAGCATCCACTAGACTTGTTAAGCACCCTTATGTCTATCCCAGAAATTGAGAAATAGCTGTGCTTTTCAGAGTATCTAGAAACCATTTTCAAATGGTCTTGCTGCAGAGTACCCACAGGGAACTGCTGTTCTGTAGCTTCAAAAGAGTCATCATCTAGAAAAAATGGGATACCTAAAGACTTAATGACAAATTAAGCCTTTCAACTGCACCATTGGCAAAATGCTTTCCTCATGTTGACATTAACAACCAAATCAGGAGTGTCTTTCAAAGACAAAGAAATATCCAGTACATGCCCTGAAGCAATACTCTAAATGTCTCATGGGAATACAGAAGCAACAATAAAAGCATTCCATAAGAGTACTATGTGAATACTTGGAGCCTTTGCTACAATGAGATGTTATCTAAAAGAGTGATAAGAAGGTGCTCATAACGTGTAGAAGCAGTATCACTGGACCCTGAAAAAATACTTATGAACTTAGTTTCAAGTAAATTGAGACTGAAAAAACAACGCAGTTGCTAGATCAGAGTTCTGCAGAAGGCCTTTGGTGACAATTTTGAACAGGGTTTGCAGCTGGTCTGTGGTACACAGTTAATAACACCAAAACGAGCTTTTCTTGAGTTGTTTCCATTGTCAGTCCACTTCCAAGACAGTGGTAATCAATTCACACATGCACACAAAGCCAGCCAACAGAGCTGAAAGCTGAACCCACAAAACAATGAAGAGGCCCACTAGAAAAAGTTGGTTCCTTGTTTTTCTTTTGATTCTATGCTGTCCACACTATTTTAAACAAAAGCTTCCCCAGCAACAGCTTAGCACTAGAAAAAGCTCTGATGCAATAACAGCACAAATAAGAACATCTCCCTTCGCTCACAGAGATACCTTCACAGCCTCCCTGTTGTCACTCGATTACTTGTGATGAATGAGACAGACATACAGCTTGGCAAGGAACTTGTAGTCTCTTCTTGAAAAGGGTGCCTAAAGAGACTGTGGTGGAGGATCATGGGTTCAGACCCCATTAAGCTCTGCCTACATGGTAAATTTGCAACCTGAAGTCCCCATCTCTACAAATGCAGGCACTTAGATGTGAAATTTCAGGCCTGCAAAAATATTTAGAAATGGTAGCAGAAGTACACTTCTGATAATCCACTATATCCACCATGGACCCATCACATGATTAACAGTATTTCAATCCAGGGCATATTAACCATACCTTTCTGGATGGAAATACTGATGGGAAGGAAGTTTCAAATAAAGAAACTGCCAATAGATTCAAAAAGGAAAAAGCTCATAAATTCAATTAACCACATGGCAGGAAAAAGGGCAGAGGCAAAAGAGCAGCTACACATTAGAAGTATTTTACTACAGCCTAATGAAGACAAGACGCAACTTCATCTACAGCCAAGAGGTGATTGGCATGAATTGAGATGTGCTTTTTATTCAGGCAAAGAACAAAGCATGCCAAACACACGAGCCAGCTGGCACAGTTGCACTGCACAAAAGGTCCAAGTTCAGGCTCTTCCAATGTATCCACACAGGAAGGTGTTTATGGGCAGCCACCTAGAAAGTTGCATTTCAGTATGTAAGTTCACAACATCTATGAGCTTACACAGTTCAGAGAAGAACCAAAAAATTTCTGCAGCAAGGCTCACACTGGTTGATTTTGACTGTTTTAAAGCAACATTCCTCCACTATTTAAAATACGTCCCATCTACCCACTTTGAAACTTCAGATTTATCAGTATAAAAAGGAAAAGCTGCAGGGTATGCAAGTGACTGAATACTTCCATTTTTAGTCATGGCAACTTACTTGGAACAACTTCCTGGTTTCACTTGAAAAGTTTCTGCTCCACAACCTTTTATATAGCTGATACAGATTGCCCTCACCCAATAAGGTATGAACCACAGAACAAGCTTACAGAATGTTCAAATAAAGTACTCCAATTTTGAAAGCCTATTCAGCCGCTTACAGAGAACTTCCATGGCTTACACTTTAGTATATGGCTAACATTTGAATGCAATAAAAATCACAGTCAATTAAAAATTATTTTACCACCTCACGCCATGAAAATAAAAACGGAAAACTATAAAAAGCAGCCTTTTACTAAACACAAATCGCATTAAATTTCTTATCCACCTTTTGACATATGTCCAGTACACAGCTTTACTATTTTGTGTAACCCCCAATGAAAGTGTTGCTTTAAAACTATCAGCAATTCAGATGTAGGTGCATCTCTGTTTTTAAATTTACTGAACTGAGCCATTAATCCTCACTCCTGCTTCCCAAGATAACCGTTGTTAAATGTGTGCATATGCTCATACATACACAGGGAAACAAAAATCTTTACCTGCACTAAAACACACATCTAAAGGCAAGTTTCACAGCCATGTTAAATTCATCTAAAACAGAGTCAATGGCCAAAAAAACCTGAAATCAGTGAGTTTTCATTCAGATCTGTTCCTCAATTGAGTTTGTTAAGCAGCTGCTCAGAATCTTGCACCCTGTTTTGGTGAAAACCTAGGTATTCTACAGTCAGGTTCAAGTACCTGTAGAAACACCTTTCTCATCATCATGGCTAGGCTTCGCGAACGAAGATTTGGGAAGGCTCTATCCACATTTATGACAGGCACGCTGGTGGCTAATGAGGTCAATACGAGACAGACATATCCGATTGCAAAAGGCACAGCAGAAAGACTCCTTAGGTGGTATATTCTGCAAGACAGGGTTCTTTCTGCGTTGCCTTTTCTCCTCGAGAGTGATCCTGCGTGTGTTCTCAAAGGAGACAGCTGCGTTATAGATGGTGTGTCTCCAGGCCTCCCGATTGGAGGTCAGAGTAGACCTTTCTAGTCAGCTTGTAACTGGCCATCTTAACCCAGATAGGAGAAAAATGTTATTATTCTTCTATAAAGCTAATCCTATTCCATCATGGTTAGTTGCCAACTTCAGCATTTCTCAGTGAGTGGTAGCTAAGAAGACATTTATCCTCAGGAATTTCACCAGAGAGCTACCAGCTCATAAGGACTGGCCAGCCACAAAGCACTAACTCTGCAGCACCATCTTTAAAACTGTTACTGTCCCTTGCTGCCAGCACTAACAATAGCTAATCCTGAAATAAAACAAGTGATACTTTTTCTAGTATCAACAGCACAAATGAACACACAGGCTATTTGAAATACTGAACTCCAGAAGAAAAAGCTTCCTCCATTTATATTAGTCTAGTTTGTTATTTGTCATTCGAAAAGTAACTTGTAATATAGTATTCTGTACACTTGCTCTGCTAAAGCAGCACTCCCTTAAAAATAATGCTATGTACCAGCATAATCAATCAGAAAGTTTATAGTAGTAGTAGTATTTGATAAACATTGCAATTGTTTTGTAATTTTTACTAAACCATGCAACATTTCTAGTCATATGTGACTGCATTAACCAGTTTTTGTTTCCAGCTTATACACTGGAAACATATTTTTGTCCCATATGTAACAGGCTTTGCACTTCCAAGTTATTCTTAGAGAAGAGAACTCTCAGCTAGGGGAAAGCTGCTTGGCACACCGGCTGTGTAGACAGCAGAGCACTCAACCAGAATGGTAAACGAGTCACAAGAACATTGTTCATTACAGAACTTACTGCTGCTATGAAGAGGTCTAGTATGGTTATGTTTATACATTGAAAGTACAACTACACAAGCTCATTCGGAGCCCGGCAACAGTATTAGAAGATCAGTCTCGTGTTAAGCACAACAAACTAAGTACAATGATTATAAATACAAGAGCCAGACATGAATTTTAAGTGCTTCAAATGCAACAATTTGAATATTAAAACAAATTCTTAAAAGTTATTGTAAAATCAATACTCCAAATATCTTTATCAGCAAACTGTTATGGCATCTACTTGGGATGGAAAAACATAGGATTGATTCAGCCAGACTTGAAAATGGGGTCTTCTCTTTGTTAGGAACTTCGAATTCCTCTAATCTTTTTCATGAAAGGTAGCATCTTTCCATTCAGAAAATAACAAAAGTATGACTAAAGTAGTTAAATAATTTTTCAAATTCAACTACACATCTAGCTGTTATCAATATAATAGTTTAACTTCCCTCAAAAACTTATGGAAACTTCAATGAAAATGTATATTGGCTATAGGTGCAGCAATAGTAAAGCTACAGAACAAAGTAGGAAACATGAGTGTTCAGCTGTATCATATTAAGTAATATGACTATGAGGATCATGTCATTTCTACACAGGCCTTTTTTTTTTTAAGAGAAAGCTAACACAGATTAGCAGTTTACAAAACTGGCAATGAGAAGTTACACAATTTAGAAAATGTCTGTGCAGGGCTCTAGAGTTCAGTAGTACCAGCAACACCACAGTCAGAACAGACTTACTGTCCCAGGAAAACTCTCCCAATAGTGGTCAAGTTGTAAAATGTACAACACAAAGTTAAAACACAAGCCTAGGAACTGCATGAAAGACTATTAAAAGTTGGTTATTTAAATTTCTTTTCTGATTTTACACTTGGAAACACTCATCTTTTACTGCATTTTCAAATTAAGCTATGGAAATTTAACATGTCAGTCTACAACTGAAGCTGGTATGTACTTTAGAGAAGTCTACTCATTTATGCACTATTTTCAACTACACAAAGAGCTCAAAAAAAAGCGCATGGCTTAAATGTATTAGACATCTTTCATCTAGGAACTAGCCCAAAAGGATAAACAGACTATAACTGGGATATTGTATTTCCCCAGAAATACTGTTAGAGACATGATGGAGCCTTATGAAACAGACTCCCACAGGCAGTCATAAATTGCAAAGTTGTGCTAGGAAAGCACTTCATATGGAAGACTGAGGATCTGACGTTTACCCATTTTTTTTAATGCACTGCACCCCACTCCAGATGAACCTGCACTTAATAATGAACTGCAAATATCTGGTAAGTTATAAAAACTGACACTTTCTTGATATGAGTGTAGTACAGAAGAAAAACAATACTAAAATTTAGAGATAACTAGCTAGCTCAGACTTACTGTTTCAACAGCAGTCCTGTGTCTGAGTTACACTAAAGCCAAGAGGTTGTAAGGTACAAATGAAGAAGCCATTCTAAAGCAATTACAGACACCAAGCAACACAAAATAAAGCATTGTTATACATTTTTTCCTGAAGAGCACTTGTCTCATTTAACATACACCCGAGAGTGAATGAAATGGGAAAGAAATGGTATACTGTTCTATGGAAGCACTGAACACCAATAAAGATTTTTTCATTTTCATTTGCCTTAAAATATGTAGGACCAGATTTTCTAATATGCTGAGCATTTGGTATCAGCTGAAGTCAGTGAATGTTTCTGAAGATAAACATTCCTGAAACTATAAATCCTAGGCTATATGATCAGTGTTTGGAGAATTCAGCCTTGACATCTTACTGGCTGTTTCAAATGTGTCAAATGGACAACACATCCCCTTTTTATCGTATTGTGTCAAGACTAGTAACTTGTGAAATGTGTCATAAGCCACAGCATATGAGAAAACTGCCAAACAAAAAATTTGCATTATATCACAGTATGTAAACATTCAGAAAAATACTGTTAATTTTAGAGCATCTGACTTTCCAGTTAGTTTTGCTATTACTAATGATCCAGTCATAAAACTGTTGACAAAATGAATTAAGATAGCGATAGTAAAACGAGTTTGTGCTGAAAGTTTTAAGACTCATAAGAAAACAAATTCAGAGCAAACCAATACTCTGTCACTGTGGTCATCACACAACTAATTTAATGATTTTTTCTGAGAGTTTCTGGAGAAGTTTGGGGACTGCACTAAAAAAAGCAAATCATTCCACATGAGCAGAGCATCAGCAGGAGCAACTATGAGCAGAGATACTGAGAGCATTTCTTCTGGGTCTTCAATCTAACTGTTACTTAGAGCAGTTAATCTCAACATTGATTATGCAGACTAAAAAAGTTGTCTTGATAAAAGTAGTTTGTAAGTCAGCTGGCTACACCTGTCAGCTCCTGGCTTACAAGTTACCTCACAGACCCAAACTGTCAGCCATCAACATGTTTTACACTGCCCATTCTCACTGCAGAGTGGAAGGATCCTATCCTTGCCGTACCTACAACAAAAGTTCTCATCCTTCTCCTTCCTTCACTTATTTTAAAACTTCCTTACTCCTCCTTATGATCCACTTGTATAGTAGAAATGCTATCTTTTGCTATGAACACACCAGTTGTTAACCAGATCCTGAGAAAGTCCACTTCCCAGATTTCCCCTACTGGAATTTTAACTCAAAGACACAACTTTCTAGCACTTGCACTGATGGAGTCAGTATGAACAAAAGGCTGTCCTTGGTTACTCTTACAGAGCTATTTCTCGTTAAAATGTCAGAAGATTTTTAGCAGAACTAATGTTTTTCACTTCCTTATGTAATCCGCCAATAATTCGCAGAGGACATCTAACTTAAAAAAAACAGTGGCAATTTGCTTTATATTCCTTTAGCTTTCCACATCAAGGAAGAAATATGCCTTCTTTCCAGAAAGGGTTAAAGAAATATCTTCACTGAAGACAGCCTACCTTCCTGTGTGGACAGTCCTACACCTTTTTTTGAGACTGTTGTTTCTGATGTTTCTTCCAGCCAGACATTTTCTCTCATCCAGTACTTCCTCACAGTCTCCACAATTTTAGATACTCAGAAAAAGGGCACATGTGCACTAATGTCGAGCTTCAATGGAATCAACCAATGCACCTGCAACACAATCGACGTAAACCTTGATGTTTACTAATTGAAGATCTTCACTCTTTGGACTTTTTATCTCATGGATAGAGAGACCAGCACATAGAAGGAACCAAAGAGTATTTTTGAACACTGTTCAACTACAAAAAGAGTTTTCTGGGGAGGAGGTGGGGGTAGAATTCCAAGATCCTCCTCTTGTGAGGAACATTAGCACATAAGGCTGTTCACAGTTATTTCTAATACACCTGGACAGTAGCTTATAGAATGTGAAAATTACTATATCCCATGTAATTGCTTATACTTGGTTATTAGCTTCCAGAACAAACATTCTGCCATGTGACACAGTTACATTCACTCTGAACAAAGACTTTGCATAAACAACAAAACTCATAATAATGCAGTGGCACTTCTAAACACTAGCTGTTGCTTCCCAAATATGCAAGAAAGCCTACAGTTTCGTCCTGACATAATGAGTGTTATACCAACTGTGTGAATTTCATTCAAGCAAAAGATATCAACAGAAAAAATGTAATTTAAATAGCCAAGTACACTTGCTATTTAGAAACTGAAAGAAGCCTGATAAAAAGATTTAATAAGCCTCCATGTTATATAGTAGGCTTTTTAAATTAAAGGTGTAGCATAACAGAAAATTCAAGGAGAATGGCTATACTTTGCTGATACCCATATTTTACCAACCTACTTCAGATAAAGTACTAAGCAAAGTATAAAAACTATGAAACCACTTGTAGCACAAAAGAAGAGCCCAGCAGCTCAAGAGTAAGTCCTTTTCCCTGTATAGACTAAGACACCCATATCACAGTACTCCATGTACACACAGACTACATTGTGTTCAGACATTTTCCTTGTAAATGCTCCATGTTTCTTAGCAGGTAAATAAAACCATATATAAGTCACATTTCAAAACATTTCATTAACATAATAGTACTTGAAGTCGTTATTCCAAAAGTCTCCACAAATCATGAAAATGAAACTGTTCATACTATTTCAAAAGTATCAACCCTAAGTAAAAAAATCCACTACGTTTCTGTTTTTCAAAGCCGTGTTTTGTTTAGATAACATTCTGAAGTTGTAGAGGAAAGCAGGTTAATAAAAACCTCAAACCACAACCACAAGTTTCCTTATGTAGGATGAATTTTTTTATTATAACCTCTCCTGCTATCCTCCCGTATATCTCATTTGCTTAGAATTAATTCATTTTAGTTACTCACCTAAAATTCTTACTACTTAGTCCTTGGTTTAAAGTCACAAAGACAACAAATTCACTTTAAAATGCAAGTTACCTCCAAGTATGCTTATGAATTGATGATGCAAAACTTTAGTATTTTATGGCAAGATCAGGAATATCAAGTGAATAAATATCCAAAGGCAATACAAGAACAATGTGTTTTACATGTTAAGTAAAAGAAACTATTTTTTTTTCAGAAATAACTACAGTTCTTCAAAACACATTATCATCATTGGCCTTTCTACAAACAAGCACTTCCTGTAGCATGTGAGGTTTTTTTGAATCATGTCTGTGGATTTTCCAAATGAGGACAGCCAATATTTTTTACTTTCCCATGTTCAATCCAACCATCTTTTCAAGCTTGCCATTGCAGAAATGGTTGGTTGAGCAGCTCCACTTTTAACTAAATAGTACAACATATTAAAAAAAAGTTGAGCACATATTATAGCTGTACAGATTCAGAAACTGGTGCTCAAACCCCTGCACTGTTCTTTCAGCAAAAATGGCAACTGAAAGACAGGGTGGAATGGACAACTGGGAACGTGAAGTACTCTGTCCACAATTCAAGGCTCTTGGATAATCCATTCTGAGTTGCATGACAGACTCACGAATCAGTTCCATGAGTAACATCATCTGTTGGAGTCCTACAAATTCAGTGCCTGTTATTCTCACCTTCAACACACACAGTATATAAAGATCAAGAACTCTTCCAGCATGGAATTTCTATATATTAAGACTTCAAGACGAGGATGACAGATCATGGGACTTGTGCTGTCACCTCCATAATGCAGGCTATTTTTGGGTAAAAGGTCATCTTCTCTTTAAACATATGCCATTGCAGTTGTCACTGTAGATTACAGTAAGACAACAGGTACCGGGAATAGTGAATATAAATAATAGTCATTAAAAATTGAAGTACTGATCTCCAAAACACAGCACCTCACTTGTAACCTGGTATATGGCATCTGTCAAGCATCAGACAACTGCGCCACTGAGCACCTCTCAACAGCTCTGCATTTACACAGCACAGCACACTGACCCCACCACAGTGTCACACCAGTAGTTCCTGTTGTATAATGTTACAAACGCCACCAGATTTGCTAAAACAAACCGTCTTCATCAGCAGGCAAGGTGAATGCAAGGTGAACATGAGCTATCTGACTCAAGAAATAATCTGGATGGTATTACAACTTTACTAGAATTTTATCAGTCCTCCACTCTTCCTTCACCAACTACAAGAGGGCAAACTCTACTTCAGTGAGCATCTACATCAACAGCCTGGCCAAATGATTGCTGATTTCTAAGTTGGAAGCTTTAAGCAGCTCTTTCTCTTTAATTGAGACTATGAGCAGATGATCACTGACAAAACACCAAATGCACAACATTGTCTATTAGAATTTGCACTGTGAAACTTAGTAGAAATAAAGACAGATGCCATATGTGCCACTTAGAGAGCTCCAAAATCAAGACTGACAGATGAAGGACTGTACAGAAACAATTACTAGATCCCTTCATATCTGTAGATCACAACCTCAGACTAACCCTGTTTCACTCCTGAACAACCAACCTGCTCTTTTGGCAAGTGCCTACCCTGAAGTAGTAAGGTTTTTGACACTGTCAAAATTATGTACTTCCAACAGGTTGTCTGTGTTACCACAGACAGTGTTAAAAGCCTTGCTGAAGTCAACATACACAATATCAACTGCCCTCCAACCAACATACAAGTGCTAAGACAGTAATTTTGTCATACAAGGCTATAAAGTTAGTCAGGCATGAATTCCCCTTCACAAATACATCATACCTACTCCCAACCACACTTTCTAGGTTTCCACAATTACTTGCTTCATCAGCTTCACAAGGATTGAGATGAAGCTGACTGGCCCATAGCTTCTCAGATCCTTCTTTTCGTACTTCTTGAAAATAAGAGTAATGTTTGCTTTCCTCCAGTCCTGAGGAAACCCCATCCATCATAATAAAATTTCAAAGACTGACTGCAATGACACTGTCCAGCTCCAGCAGCAGTTGGAGATGCACCCTGTTCAGGCCCAATAAGCATGTGCACACCCAATCTGTTTAGCAGTTCTATAACCTGATCCTTCACTGCTGAGATTGTATGTATTTAAGAAAGCAATGGAAGTGACACCCGCATACCCTCAAAAATCACAGAAGTGGTGTACATTCTCTATTGCCTTGATATACTCAACTTGCTACTTGATCAGCAGCTCCTAGAAGACCTGAAGAAGAGTTACCACAAGTGTTGAGCTTGAAATGAGAATCTCATTAGGAAAGATGACAAAAAGAATTATCACGAAAGGTGCTTTGAATTTCTCTGGATTCTGCCCCATGAACAAGTTTGTAGTTGTGTTTTGGTTTGTTTTTTTTATTTAGCATAACAGCAAAAGTTGTCCATGAAGTCATTGGCAACTAGTATCTTCTGCTTTTCCTTGACACGTACAGGAATCCACTCTTAGGTATGTATAAGAATAAACACAAGTATCATCAAGACAGGGCTAAGGGCAACAACCAGGCATCAGTTAACCATCCACCGCCATTTTGTTGCACATAGTCTAATACAGAATACGTGCAGATGGCGTACTTGACTCTCCTGTTCTAAGAAGTGCCCTATCAGAGAAGCAAATCATACCAGAAGATCAAAACAAAATATCACCATATCCAATGTTTGCCTTGGCGCTAGCAGATGTGAGAAGATGCAGGTTGAGAAAGCACAAGAAACCTAAGTACCTGCTTGGAATATGTCTTCCTCTCAGGTGTAAGGATTTAAAAGAGCACAGCTGCCTGTCTCAAACACTGTCAAGGCCACAGAAGGAACTTGCCATAAGACAAGCCACCACAGCAGGAACTTAAGATAAGTATAGAAGGGAAGAATTTGCAACAGGAAGGTGCTAGTTCCAGGTCTGATCAAGGTAAGATCTGGTTAGCACATTCTAGTTAACACATCTGGGCAAAAATTCCCACTGTGGTAAACTGTGGTAAAGGAAGCAACTGCTCATACACATGTCACCCCAAATTATGGGAATGGCACTGTGACCACCCTGTGAATACCCAGAACTTGGACTGTATAAAGGTGTTACCCCCAGAAGAACAACTCCAGGATCCCCACCACCAAGAAGCCCTGGATGAAGGACCAACAGGATCCATGGTGTGATCCATGGGTGGTGACTACCTTCTGTTTGATCTCTCTCTCCCTCTCTTTTCTCTTTTTTTTCTATCTCCCTACCTCACATTTACTGTCAAATAAAATCCATACTGTTGACTTCAGCATATTGTCTCATTTGCACCTTAGTTCAGGCAGAGGCTTCTCTCACTAACTAGATCATAACATTATTACATCAGGAAGATAAGACATCTGCTCTATCTGCCAATTAAAGCCATAGATGCAACACATGAAAAGTCTAAACTGCAGATTTAGTGTCAACACCACCATGATTAGCATAGAGTGCCTTTCCTTTACAGGTAACTCTTACTCCAGAAATTCTTCCATTTTGTGATAGAAATTACCCAGATAAACTTAACATGGGGGGGAATGGCCCAAGAAAGACACAAACAGGGAATGAACTTATAGTTTTGCAGAGCAGTAGGACATTCAGAGTTGCTTCAGGATATCTTAAACAATAGCCAAAAGCAAGAATGCGTTTCAAGAGGAATTGTACAAACAGGCAAAGGCTGGTACTTGAAAAGGTGACCGAATTCATAGCCAAGGTACACATGTTTACTGTGGAATCTCTGTAATAATTCTGTATTCTAAAAGCTATTTTAAAACCAGATATGCTTGAGGAATAGAACCCAAGTGGCTGGTGTCTGTTTTAATACATGCAACAACATGCAACAAATTATAAAAACACTTTGAGTCTATACTCATATTTTCCCCACTTAATTTCTTCCTTCAGTTTAGAAGCCATACATTAATGTAGGTGACTAATTAAAATTTGATTAACAGATTAATTAAAGCATGTTCTTATGAGGACTGAATTTTCTATTTTTGACAGAAAACAGCAAATTGTTTCTAAATAACAGGTAGCAACCACTTAAAAAACACCAAAAAAATTAAGAATATTCCTCTCTATTATGTGTAATTTAGTAAAATCATGCTTCATAATATACTAATAAAATTTTCAACTCAATCCAACATGCACAGCTACAGTGCCAACTTATGCAGGAAAGTGTGTGAACTTGATTTTGAAGAGATATCTGGTTTTGCCTTTTGTTTGTGATTGTTTTGCAAAGGCTATTTTGCTGCATTTGTTCCATATGAGAAGAGTTCATATAAGTGACATTTAAGAGTCTGCAAGCTGTTAGAGCAACCCTGAAGTCAGCTGACTGACACACGAAGTGAAAAACACTGTCCTTACAAGACACTACAAAGATCAGTTGAGAAAAATTAATATCAAGCTTAGAACTGAAGTTCCTTAACACTAGTAACCCGTAGGGAAAGGTCTCAGCTCTTGTCCAGATCACCCATTTCTCTTCCTTTCTCCAAACCCAACAGGCAAGTAGAACCTTGTACAGTGCTTTTTACATTTGTGAGCTTTGCCTTTTATGTAACCACACTCCCTTTACCCTACTTCATTATGACCAAGAGTTTTCACATTTAAAAAGCCTCAGGCTGCCATATAAGGAATAGAAGGAAAGCATAACCAATTTCTTCACAACATGCAGTGGTTACTTCAAGAGATATATGAAACAAACGTAGAATGATGAACATTATTCTTCACCATCAAGCATTTTTGAAAATAAAAACAAAGCCATTAAGACAGTGTTTCATCAAATGATTTCTCTAATATTTTGTAGATAAAAAGTGATCTATGACTATCAGTGATGTGCCACTGAACACAGTCTACATGATATTATAAACTTGCTTTGAATGAGACACTGAAAAAACACTGTAAGACTCAGTCTGACACCCTCCAATCCTCTATCACCCTCCAATTGACCTTGTCTTCAATTGGGAAGACATAGAATCTGGCTGTGTACCAAGGCAGCAAGTTAGGAAGTGATTAGTGCATGCCTTTGGTATCTGGAAAAAGGCAGCACAGTAACAATTATCACTTGAGAAATAACTTGAACTCTTTACATAACTTATCCTTACTCACCCATATAACCTGTAGAAAAGCAGTTACCGATACTATAAAAAACGTAAACAGACATCATCTCATGTCAGCCTTTGTCCGACATTTCATCCTGCAACCTGATGCTTCTCTCACTTCTTATTTCAATATTAATTTTATGCTACAGAATGGTATAGATGTGCAACCAGGATACTGAACAGCTGGCACGATTTTTTAAATGATACAGTATTTTTACAATCAAAAGCTCTATCCACAGTACAATATATTGAGCAAGGTAAAATGGCAGTACAGTTTCTAGGCAAAAGACAACTGGTAGCTCCATTTCTTCAGTCTAAACTACTTATGTCTCCTCCAGTCTAAGTGGCTTGACAAAGAGGAAAAGACAATTAAAAACCAAACTAGTTCACATGCTACTTATCACATTAGCATAACAGTGCAAAACCTGAAGAATCACAACCTCCTTTGAAGAGCTTTGAAGGATTAAACCATGTATTGGTTAGATCCCTTCTAAAACTAGGGAGAAAAACATTAGCCATATCATTGATTTGCAAGCAGCAATGGACCAGAAAGTCTCAAACTGGATCTTGTTGCAGAAGCATGTGCAGCAATTTACAGCAAAGCAAGTTTAACACTTTCTCCCCATCAGTTTCCAGTTCTTTTAAAGTCTCCTTTAACACAATTATCAGTGGATTAACAACTTCCTCTTAGAAGGTAACAGTACTGCTGAGAACGATGAAACATCCAGCTAACCTGCTTTTCCCAGGTTTCACAGTAGCATCTGTTACTTTCTCAAGCATCCAAGTTTCACGCAGTTACCAGATCTTGATTCCTTTTCAACCCAGTTGTGCAGTCAAATATAAACCTCTGTGCATCACAAACTGAACACAAGGCCAACATGTATATTTTTTTCTGCTCCAGAATTACACATACACTGCATAATGCAATATGAGGTATATTTTATTTAACTCATTATAGTTATTATTAAGGAATGTTTTACCTCAAAACAAGTCTTAGAGAATGCCAAAAAGCAACAAAACTATATGTAATCTTGATTGAACAGATTTCAGATCCTCATGCCTTTGGTTGCTCAAAGAAAGTTTCTTCCAGCAAAAACTTTAAGATTACTTTTTTCCATGAAACAAACAACTTTACATTTCCCATTTATGGCACCCTTCCATGATTTCACCCAAGTGATCTTAAACACTTCTACTTAAACTGTAAAGGAAGATTAAAAATACCTTTCCTCCTTAACCAAAGTAAGGCATATTCTTCAACGAAGAGATGAAAAATAAGTTGTACTCCACATCATTCACCACACCAATATTGGTACAAGTATGTAAAAAAGTTCCAGTTCAGTAGCTGAAAAAGTAACATCCCTTCCACCCAGTTAGCACTGCAGTGATTTGACTTTTTGGTGGGGCATTCAGTACTTCTTTCTAGAAAGAACTGGGAAAGCTTCCTCAATGTTAGTTTCATAGGTATGAAGTACTCATACAATGGATACTTCGTGAAGAAGTATAAGCAGTTCCAAACATACCCTAGTGAAACATGGAACACACAGCAGGCACCTACAGGTTCAGGCATCTGTATGTGTATAACCACATTACAGGTGCCTGTGCTCCCTCTACAATTAAAACACATGTATCAGTCCTACCTCGCATAGCTAAAAGGAGCCTTGGAAACATCTACTGAGACTGAGTAGGAAACCACATATGGTGGTGAACTGAAGAGTACTCTACAGCCTCTGACCTAAATTCCCAGGTCTGAATCTGGAACTTAATGTTACTCCTTGACTATTAAAAACATATTCCAGAGAATCTGGGAGAAAAACCACCGAAGTTTCTGAAACATGAACACACCTGCCTAAAATAACTCAACTACTCCCCCAAAAACCAGAACCAATAAAACAGAGATAAAGGTAACTACTTCAGCCATTCTTTTATTGGATGACAATCATGCTACATTTTTCACTTTGCCAAAAGTTACGCCTAACATACAAGGATTATACTTTTTTGGTTTAATCGAATACACTGAAAATTATCACCCAAGGGCAGGGACGTACAGAAGGACAACATACGATAAACTATGCAAAGATAATATCCTATAGGTTTTTTCCTTTTCCTAGAAATGTTCAAACAACAAAAAGACTACCTGTCTTCAGGGCCCTTTAGACACAGCTTACTGATCTTCAATGAAGTCTCAGATAAGATTTCAAACAAATAAACAAGAAATTCAGACAAATACCAGGCAATTCTAGTTTCCCTAAAACAACTTAATCTAACAAACATGTAAAAATAGCACCAGAGAAGGATTGTGTCAAACAATTCTCAAAAGAAAAATGAGTGTAGTCAAAAAAAAAAAAAAGTTGATGTTTGGCCAACTTGTAAATTAAAAATTAGTCCAGTGTATTCGTGGTGGATTACTTGTTCGTTGAGCAATTTACCTTTTAAAATCCTTATTTGTTTAAAGGATCTTTGATCAAGTCAATGCTAACATACTAGAACACAAACACTGACGACTGATCATCATAAAACACAACTGAAATTTTAACTCCTTTAACAGACAAAAAGAAAAAAAAAAAATCAGAATTTTTCCCACCTTGTTTTCTGATGCTACTTCCACAACTTCAGCAAATCTGGTTTAGATGTTTATTACAACAATGTCTGTACTGGAAGACAAAGCATAACTTCCAATCTATAACATTGATATTTGGAGTCTTTCTAAGCAGTGTTAAGTACTGAAGAGTTTCTAAAACCTTCCTGAATAGTCTTCATATTGACCTGGGCAAGTCCTAAAGCTTTGCAGCTCTGTGTACCTGAAGCTAGACTCCACCCAAAACTAATGTTAGTAGATTACAACCTGTTTTTAAATTAAAGTATGCCAGCAATTTTATTTAAAACATTTAGTATGAAGTACAAACTTACAGCAATTAGATAATAAACAAGGTTTTCCTGAACACATCTGACCAACATTTGCCTTCAATACAACCACCCTTTTTTCCTTGCCCTCCTGAAAGATCATGGACCCATACGGACTTCTAGAAAAAAAAAAAAAAAAAAAGGAACTTTCTAGGCTTGAATACCAACTCTTTCATAAAGTCCTCACTCATATCTATGCCACTTCAAAATGCAACTGCAGTTGACAACACCAAATTGCACCTGCTTCCTAAGACATATACAGCGAACTGTTTATTCCCAACTGGTATAGAACTCACAAATTTGCTAGGTATTTTCTGGGAGGCAAAACATGATCCTGACTACAATCATCTTTATTTTCAGTCAAAATACACCTGTAATTTAAGTGAGAAGCTCCAACTTAGACAAATTAGATACTGAAGCGTAACATTTTCCTGAAAGGTGTAGCACACGTTAGTTTGTCACAATTTTCTGCCACCAAGCCCTAAATTTTAGCAGTTCTAAAATCAACTGTCAGGGACTAAAAGTAAGGTTTCTCTAAGTTTCAAAAGGTTCTTCTGTTACACTATAATTATCTGCAAACCCAACCAAGTAAAGTGTAAAAGACAATCTGTGTTGGTAACAGAAGAATGTAAAATATAATAAAAATGCTTTTGCGGAAGCTAGCAGCACAAACAAATCCAAGCATGTTTGGAAACGGTGAAGGTCCTGATTTTAATTAGTTTTTAGGATGAAGCTGGCAGTTTTGAACAGCACTGATTTGTTACAATGAAGATAACTAGCAGAAAGGCACCCTTCTGTATAAGTCTACCCCAAAATACAGTAGCCCTCATCTTTTTAATCCATCATGTCAAAAACCAAATAAGTGCTAAAAAGCTTATCACATGTCAAATGAATGTATATGTATTTTTCAATTTCTAGATTTTTCATATTTCAAATAGTAGAAGTAAAACTTTAGATAGAAGTACAGTCAATGCTGTGCAATAGTCTCAGCATATCACAATTAAAAAAATATCAATTTTATTTCAAATGTTTACATTGAAAAGTGTGTATTAGCAATAGGCACTGCAGAAAAGCTTGTAATACCTGTGTGTCCTGGATTCAGCTGGGATAGAGGTAATTTTCTCCTTAGTAGCCAGTACAGTGCTGTGTTTTGGATTTAGAATGACAATAACATTGACAGTACACTGATGTTTTAGTTGTTGCTAAGCTGTGCTTACTCCAAGCCAAGGATCGTTCTGGTTCCTGTGTTCTGTGAGCCAGAAGGAGCACAAGAAGCCAAAACAGAGCATGGCCAGGACAGGTAACCTGAACTAGGCAAAAGGATATTCCATACCACAGAACATCTTGTCCAGTATATAAACTGGGGAGAGATGGCTGCGAGCTGCCAACACTGCTCAGGGATGGGTTGGGCATTGGTCAATGAATGGAAAGCAACTGTATGGTGCATCACTTATTTCTCTTCAATTTTATTCTTCCCTCTCCCCTTTTAATTACAATTATTATTATCATTGGTATTATTATAGTTTGGTTTGATTCAGCATTAACCTGTTCCTATTTCAACCCATCAGGTTTACTTGTTTCTGATTCTGTTCTCCACCAGGCAGGGGTGGAGTGAGCAGGAGGCTGCATGGTACTTAAGTTGCCAGCTGGGGTTAAACCACAAGAACATGATACCAGAATTTACTAAAATTACATCAACCATGGAGAGAAAGTAGAGATTACAGAAGTGAACTGAAAATTTCCTGTTAGGACAACTAGCAAAGAAACTGTTAGAAAGAAGAATAAAGAAACTGTTAAAAAGAAGAATAATCAGTCCAAATAAAGCAGCATGCACTGCTTGTTGTAAAGCCGCATCATGTATTAAGGGTTTTTCCAGATACAAAATCCTCTTCACACCTGGTCATGAATGGTTTAGAATACCCAGAGTTTTATTGTTTACAGCAAAGATAGCAATATCTGAAGACACTGATCTCTATTTCATTTTCTACGCATTTTAGTAACATGCTTTAGTTTGAAAATTTATTTTCACTATACCTTACCGTCAAGTTTAAAAGGAAGAACTACATTTTAAACAATAGTTCTAATGTGACACAATTTTGCCAAAACTGTGAGAGTTCAGAAGTACAGAGATTATACACTGACGTTTCAGCTAAAGGCTGAAATAAGAAACAAGCCTTTGTGGTAAATACTAATGTATTAGTGCAACTTAGAAATGTACGTAGAACAACAGCCACCTGCGTTATATTTTAAAATCATTACTTCTGGTGACATCATAAACCATAAGTTGAAAGAATCCTGTAACACTTGCACTTAAAGTACACAAAGCTAATGATCATCCTTGATTTTTCAAGAAAACTCAGTGCATTCTGCACCAATTTAACCTCAAGCATGTTGACATCAAGTGACCACTCACATACGACAAAATAGCACATTAAGGAGAAAAACGTTCAACTGTATTTGGTAAGTTACAGGAAAAGCTACACAAAAACTCTTTGTCTATTAGAAATTTAATATAGAATACTTCATTAAAACCAAATAAATTTTACCTTTTCTGGATTGTAATATAAAGATTTCAAAGTGGTAAACAAGGGTGGGCAGCCTTTACTGAAGTTAACCCTCAGGAACTTATCCGTTAGTTCTCTAAATTTTTCACCTAGAAACAAAAGTGTGTTTGGTTATATGTCAGTGATTGCAAGTGTTATATAAATATACGCACTAACTGCTGTGCAACTCTGGATAACAGAGTAACTGAGAAACTGCAATTAAGGGTTTTAAACTTTCCTGTTCTTTAATAAGACACAAATATACTCCAGACTTTAAAGAAAAAAAAAAAACCAGAGCAAAACGCTTTAACTGCTAGTGTTTAGATGTTTAGGAGTGTGCTGGCACACATGGTAAGAGTCCTCAAACCTCTAAAGTCTATTAAAAAGACAAAATATTAAGTGCTGGCTACAAGAATGTAGCAAGGGTTACTTAAACAAACATTGGAAAAAACTATAGTGTTAAGAATAACAATGGAGATCTTGTAAAAGCTTGTAAAATTCCATCATTGGAATTTTTTATGATTAAGTTAGACAAATGTGTTAGGAGCAGTGCAGATATAAATTATCCTGATTTGATTGATGGATGAAATTAACCCTCTGCCTCCCTTCTGGTCCTATTTTTTATGAGTAGGACATGACTTGTGATATGATTTTTTCTGGAATCAGAAAGAATAGAAGATTTACTGTTTCAGAACCATAAGCTCCGTATCAGAATCATCTCTATCCAAATATACCGGAAAAAGCTAAAAATCCAATCTTATTATATTTTCAGATAAAAATTACAATACTTGCAGTATGTGCCATCTTTCTGAGAAATACTGCTTAAAAAAAAAAGAAAAAAAAAGGTAGGACTTCAAAAAGAAGACATCCTGCCAGGAAAATAGGTGGCTTTCATGTTCTTATCCCTATGATGAAAAGTGATTGTTTTCAGTTGTGGTTGTTTTGTTTGGAAGTTTGTTGTTGTTGTTCGGCGTTTTTTAAATTGGTACTTTTTATTGACTTTGCTTTGCACTGGGATGAAGTTGCTACACTTCAGTGCCTATTCAGTTGTGAACTTCTCTAACTCTTTAAACAAGGAAGCAGTACACTTCACATAATGCTAACATACACACATAAAACTGACATATAAAACTGTTGAAATAAACTTCAATCCATTAAGAACACAGTAAAAATGTGATTTACAGATTGTTTTATAGATATGCAGAAAATGCAGACACTACTGCTTTGTATGTAACATTCTTATGTACTTCCACCACTACTTAATTGTCCTACACTTACTGTTATCAGCACTGTTGCTGATAAACACTGAGACTAATAAAAATAACTCATGTTTTCACCTCACTGTACTAAAATAAACTGCTGTATACAGAAACTCTTACTACCTGTGGATGAGGATCCATAACTGGACTGTAAGCACATGCTTTATTACAGATAGATTAATTAAAACATATCTTCTCACACTACAGAAACTCCTCTATTAACAAAAAAAAAATTAAATCTCAGTTTCTCCTGTTGAATTCTTCTAATTTATTTTCTTGCTGGAAGAATTACAATTCAGAATTTGGGAAAGCAAGATTCAACCTTTCATTAAGTACCTATTTATTTACAGAAAACAGAACAGCTTTAAAACAAAATCTGAAAAAAAAAAAAAAAAAAAAAAAAAGCACAGAGCTGGGCACCCACCTATAACAAGAAGCCAAGCTCATGATTTAGTCTCTAAGGGACAGACCTGACCACAGCAGCATAAACAAATCTAAAACTGCATGGCCACACGCACACTTGATCAGTCTGAAAATTGATTGTAACAGCCTTCCTCCATAAAGGTGGTTTCCAGTCGGATCAAGGAGCAGATTCGTATCAAATTCAAGGTTAGCAAGATGGCAATGGCAAGGTCTGGGCAAGGACTGACCTTTTAATATAAGCCTGCACTTTAGAGTATTTTAATTCTTTAACGTAAATTAAATCTGAATCAAACAGAGATGGTTGCAGCTGGTTGGTGACCACACTGGAGCAGCAACCACATTTAGCTAGAAATTCTATTGTCTTGAAATTTGCAAATATTTTTCTGCAAACAAGTTTATTTCTACACCTTCATATTCTCACTATTAACTTTCACCTACAGAAATTCTTATCTCCTGTACTTATAAATATAGGAGATCATTTACTAAATAGATTAATTTCTACAGGATCAAAACCAGTGTTATACATTCATGTCTGATACAAGCTTAATCAGTAAGTTAACAGAAACAAGTTTTAACTTAGGAAAATTCTTATTTGTTATGAAATGCTACAGAAAGTAGCCAAGAGATTTTTTTTGATCAATCTAGTAATAACTTTTGCTTTCATTTAGCCTATCGCTACAGCATGAGCAACTAATCCTTGTTACTATACATATTCCTACTTAAATTAATATTAGCTGTGACACTGCACTGTCAGAGACAAGGTAACCTAGGGTAAAACAGTGAAATGAAGTCAACAGCAAAACGCACTATTAATAAAAATATAAGAAAGTATTTTGCAGGCTATTTCCTTATTTGCTATGTGTTATCATAACAATCCTATTACAAGAGAAAACCAATTACTGTCACCTAGCTTTTCAAATCTAGCTGAAATGTCTTAAAATCAGCCCTTGTATCTTCAAAGAAACTGAAGTATAGAGGATTATAAAAGGCACAAGTGGCAACTTTTCACGAAGCAGTTAAAATCTTGTGTTTTACACAGGAAATCTGTATGCATGTTCAGACTCGAGTAACAACAGGGAAGTAGAGTAGCTGTATTCTGTAACATTTAAAGGTACCAACAAATGCAGTGCTCAGTAAACAAGCTGAATTAAAAACTAACCTCAAAAGCATGAGCAGGTATGTTGGGAACTTGCAGCTGTACACAAATTTCTTGACATTTGAAATCTAGCTTATATACTTTATATTTCTTTCCTAAAGTCTTCTACTGGAGTTTCAGCAGTTAGACAGCTACATCTTAAGTGTATATTTTTATGGTGTTGACCATTTCACTTAGTCTCCTTCCTTCTATTTTGGAAGATCATACCTTTCCATTTTAAAAAGTATATATATATTTTCCTTCCAGAACTGAGGATATTTGTGCACTGTATTTCAAAGCAACTTTTGAAAGGACTGAGTCACTGAAAGAACTTAACTATAAAATTAAATAATTTGTGCTGCATAATACTGCAGATCCACTTTTTTTTTCCTACTCTTATTAAATTATCAACACAGTTTTCATTGTAGAATTAAGTTCTAATGGCTCTACAGCAAAGTAGAGCACAGTAAGTGTACATTTGAACACCAAAACTATGTGTATTAAAGATACAGTAGTGGGTATGTATATATACACACACCTTTAATTCAAGTGTACTATACCCTCTACCTTTTAACTTGTGAGTCTTAACTTGTATGATGCAGAAGAATTATGTACAAGATTTCCTAAAATCTACATACAATTCTGTACTGTAGTTTTATCAATACAAAGTTACATAACTCATATCATCATATTCGAGTGTATGACATTTTTCTATCAATGCCTAAACCATAAAAAATAGTCTTTTCCAAGAGAAATGCATACATCTGATTTGTGTACATGTTCAAGTAAGTATTAAATGCACAAGAAGGTATTAAATGCACATTAAACAGCCTGATGAAAATTTCAGAAAAAAATAGGAAAAAAACTATTACAGAACAGATATGCAACTTGTTACCTGAAACAAAGTTTAAAGGTAATCTTCTAGGTGAAACTGCTCTGGGATGTCTTTTACTAACTTCTTCATAAATCTGAAGCCTCTCTTCTAAAGTGCCTATTATCAGCAAATATAATAGATATAAGTAACAGACATAAAAACCTATTCTTTCAAATGTCTTTAAGTGTTGAGACTTTAAGTGTTGAGAATTAATTTAGCTAGAGTCCATATTTGGTTTGGGTTTGAAACAATTTAAACATTTTTTTTCCAGTTAATCACAAACATTACTGTATAAAACTGTACTGAGAACACACTGTATACACAATACAAAACTACCAGCATTAAATCACTCTACGGATAAACTACAAACAGGACCATTACCTTGCACATTCAAACACACAGTGCTGAGTTTGGTTTCTTTCAGTTACGTGGTGTGCAGACCCATTCACACAGTGTACAACATTCATAGCTTCAATTAATGTTTTTTCACTATGCATCCATTTCAGACGTACTTAAAGCACTCAGAGAAATATACTGCACTTTAAATCTTAGGTAAACAAACAGTGTACTATACAAGCATGCCTCTGTTATATAGGTCCTCTGGTGACAGCAAAACCAGGGTACAATACTGCCAGTGTAAGTACTGAGCACCAGAACTCTTTATACCTTAATGTTTAACAAAAATAAAGCTACTTAAAGATTTTCTTCCCACTCCTCCCCTTTCCCCCATAATATGCTTTGGAGCTCCAATGTGGTTAGAACTTAAATAAAACTAATCTGTTGCTTTAAAATGCCACTTTCATGTAATTAAGATCAGTTTTGCTTAAATATTAAATTCATCAAGCAATTTAAAACTGAATGTGCAGATTAAGACTAGAATACATATATAATAAATACCTGTTTTCCTTTCATAAGAAAAACAATTTATCTTGTCACTGAGCTCAGATGTTGGGGAAGAGGGGGGAATCTATTACCCAGTGTCTCCAAGAGATGTAGAATTATATAAGTTACACTAAAATAATGTTTGGATTGGAACTAAAGCATATAAAAGCCCTAATTGAAGTCACAAGTTGGAGCTCCAGAACTTACCATGGGGGAGGAAATAGTCCTAAGACCACCTAAAAAATAAAGTTGCATTATTAGTTTTATAGAATTAGTACCATTTTAGTCTACATAGGATAGTAATATGTAAAAAACTACTTGACTGGTTCTTTATTAAAAACTACATTCTTTTGTCAACACATTTATTCTACCAGACAGAATAATCAAGTTCCTGAGTAATTTATTTTCTGAGACACTAATCATGGAATTCAACTCTATGGATATACTAGGAAAACCATTCAAAGGGCAAGACTACACTCTGCATATGTGTAACAAATGCAATCTTTTACATTACTCAATTACCAGTCATATTCCCAGACTTCATGAGACCCAACTGTCAAACTTTCTAGAAGAAAGCTGGTTGAGAATCTAATGCAGCTAAAATATCTACAAATAATATAACTGTGGGCTTATGATTTATGATGTCATCAGAATAACTCCAATAAATTTTCACTAATAGTCAAAAATTAAATACAAAGAAACTATTCCTGTGTAAAGGTAAACACTCAGAAAGTTATCACTGCAAAACACTTAGTATGGTACAAATAGTTGCAACACTGTAATTTTTTAAAATGAGCTGTTTTCCTGGAAAGACACAACAGCAATAATGTGAACTGGTACTGGAGTAAAAAAAGGTTTTAACACATTTATCACCTTTACCCCCAAAGGAATTTTTTTTTCAGATGGTCTATCTTTAAAAGACCATTTAGAAATAAGTATTTGAATACTTCTCTACACGCCCCTAGAAAGAAGTAACACCTAAACACGTCTCAAAATAGCAATTTTATGTTGTGTATATGATAGTAGTCTGACAATCAGCTACTAGACAGGAATTAATTGCCATTTGGTTTCCAAGTTCACGTGTGGCAAGGAAAGGCTCTTCATGCAAGCACTTTAGCAAATGCCACTCTTAATTCCAAGAAAATAAATACTTGCTGAGGTATTTTCATGCATACAGGTTTCTCAGTGAACATTTTAAAAATGAACACACTGTGTGATATTCAAGATCGGAAGGTACATAATTTTCTCACAAGTACAACTTTCTAATCTAAAGCAGTAACATAATCAAACAGAAGTATATCCTATATCATATGTATTTTTATTGTATCTGTGTAGCTAAACTTACTAGGTTGTAGGGCCTTTTCCAAGCCTTCATAATAATACCAGTTTTCTGCATTACGCTCAATTAACTCTTTGTATACTTCACCAGCTTCTTTCAGTCTTCCCAACTTCAGTAACATCTCTCCTAAAAGCAACACAGTAAAGAGCTATGAATAACATGAGAAAACACTTGCAAGTAAAGAATAGAATACTAGAAATACCAGAAAATTAGGTTTAATCATACACAGGTACTTAAAAAGAGGCTTTATTTTTCCAAAGGTATTTACTGTATGTTACAAGTGTTAATTGAAGCTATCACCCAGAGCTCAGAGCTTGGAACATTCACCACCTGTGAAAAATATTACTTGAAGATGTGTATTTGAGTATTTAAAATAGTTACTGGGATTATCAAAAGAATAAGAAACTCTTCCTTCTAGGACTCCAACACATGACTATATCAGTTTCTACCAGGCTGTTTACTTAAGTGCATCTGTATTTTTCACACCAACTAACCAGTTTTTAACCAGTTAAGTCACACTGGTTTGCTAATAAGTAAATGGTTCTATCAGATCTAGCTTCCATGAAATTAATTTTCTCTACAGTAGTTCATACTGCACTGTGTTTTTATATTTGTCACTAGATGCTGGTAACACACCAATGTTTTTACTATTGCTAAGCCGTACTTGTAGACCATCAAGGCTTTTTCTTTTTACCTCCACTCTGCCACTCAGCAAGTAGGCCAGGATGGACAATAAGCTGGGAGCGTACATAACCTGGACAGCTGACCCAAACTGGCCAAAAAGATATTTTATGCTTTATAGTATTAAAAACCGAGGGGAAAGAGTGGGCAGGTGGCCATTGCTTGGAGACTAGCTCAGCAGTCTAAGTAATTGCCTTTCCATCAGTTGAGGGTCTGAGGTTGATTTTTTTTCTTTCATCTTTCCATCACTGAACATATCTTGATTTCAATGCATGAGTTTTCTTGCCTTTGTTCTTCCTATTCCCTCTCCTGACTCAACAAGGCAGGCTGGGGAAAGCGAATGAGCAGCTGTATGGGGCTTAGCCACTGGCCAGGGTCAACCCACCACAACTGTGCAAGCCAGGAGTAGTTGAAGAACATGTGCCACTGCTTGCACATATTCAGAACTAGTTAGTAGTACTTCAAATCCACAAAAAAACTGTGAGTTATTTTTAACCAAAAAAAGTCAGCTTCAGTATTCACTTAGATAGGGCAATAAAAATAAGTGCATTAAAAAAGCTTAAAAAGGAAACAAGAATTCGATACTTCAGTCAAAAAAGAAAGAAAAAAAAATCAGTGTTTGTACTTCAAACAGTATTCTTTATGAAATTCTTTTTCGTAAGATTAAAACTGGGTTATAATAGTCCTGATTTATGGAAAGCTATTCTAGTATGTACCAATATAATAATCTCTGAGATCACCTCTACTCCTGTGTCATCCCAAGTTAAACGACCTGGTGCCACTTTCTCTACAGTAAGTGTTCCAAATATATTAAAGATTTCACAAGGTTTTGGTTTTTTCTTTTACTGATTTATCATATCTGAAAGCCATTAGCAATAATTTACAACAAAACTGGTTGAGGGAAGAATAATGACTTACCTTTTATTTCTTCTACTATTAATTTATCACATATTTGCTTTTCATATGTCTCTATATGTTCTAAAGACTCCTGAAAAAGATCTGCCTCTCTCATCACTTGATTTTGATATAAAATCAATTCACTATATTCATAATCTATTTTATTAGGAGGAACCTGAAGGGAAAAAAAACAACATATGTTAGTTAGCATTTACCTGTACCTCACAATGTATGCAATATCACAGAACAAAATTTAGGTTATGGAATGGATCAGGTCTACTTATATAGCCATCTAAACATTAAAAATGTAAAACTCCCATTATTCACAATCAAATCAGATTCACTCAGGATATCCCCTGTTAGAGAACAGTTCAGAAGAAATCCTTTATTTCTCTTTTCTCTATCACTATGGTAAGCTAATCAAAAACTGAAATCTTAGAAATTTTATTGAATTTTATGAGAGAAAGCAAAGATCTTCATAGTATTTTCTTTCTGAAGGACTCCACAACAATTTTGACTAAAGTTCTACAGCACGCAGCTGGGATATCACAGTATTATTTTCAGCATACCAAAATTCTGGATCGAACTATTTCTGAAAGCAATGAACCATCCAAACAGTGTCCACAGCTTGACAACGGGAATTTTTCAGATCAGGAATTTACACTATTGCTCTCTAACCAAGTGTTCTCTGTACTACACTTCAATCCCCCAGAAACTACAGTGCACGAGCATGCAGAGTGTTTTCAAGCAACAGATAATTATTTTGATGTCTACTCTTGGTTGCATACCTAGGACTTTCTACAGGCTATAGTTAAACTAGTGGCTCATTCACCTTGCAGTGATACAACAGACAATGAAGCAGGGTGACAAAGTCATTCGTTTCAGGGATCAACTCCTTAAAATGTATTTAGGCAATGAAAAGTCTTGCCAGAGTTATAATATTTTTTTCATACTAAATGCTCTTCACTAATATACTCAAAAACTACTCCAACAGTAAGTAAACTGCAAGAATTTCAGAGGTCTCCAGACAATGCCCAGCAGGTCAATACAACAGCTTACTGTATGAATGGTACTGTGTCAATAGAAATTGCAGGAGGAGACAGTTTTAATCTAACATGATTTTTTACATAAAAAATAAGTAAGAAGCTGCTGAGTCTGACAAACATTAATGATATTCTTTCCCATGATACTACATACTTTGTTTCTTCTTGAGCAAGCAGCACACTTTGAAGTCACATTGGTCATGAACAGTTTACTATTACTTTTCTGTTCCCCAGTCTCTACAGAGCCAAGTAATTTAATAAACAAAAACAAAACAAAACAAAAAAAGCCAAAACATTAAACTGGCTGAAAGGAACACTCTCATTAAGGATAGCGTCCTAAACCATTACTTCCAGCCCTTCCCTAAGCATAAATTCATTTTATGGGATTTAATATTTTTGATTACATGCTTTTCAAATCTTGAGAGGTAACTTTACAGTACTGGGCATTTTTAGAAATATTTGCTTTTACATACAAATGTTCTGAAAGACAGCATAACTAAATAAAATATTGTAAAGATGTCTACATCTGACAACGAACATGGGTTTGGAGGCTGAAAATAACATAATTCAAGTACTTCCTTTTTAGAAGCTAATACATTATAGCAAGTGATAGCTATTGGAATAAGACTATACCTTGCACATACTAGTGAGTGGGTAGCATGAAGTTCTACCTACTTCTTAAAGTGTATCTCCTCTATCTACAGCTCCATTTCTGTTTCCACCTTTGCTCAATTTTTATCTATATTACCCACTGGAAATCACTAAAAAACATTGTTACTGTGAAAGCATTTTTAACTGCTTCACAGAACTGGCACATGGAACAGGGATTAAGCATTTAAGCATGTCTTCTTGCTTACACTTACTGCAATGCCACGGAACAAAACTTCAAAGCACCAATTTAGTTCTTTCGCCTTCACTTCCCCCCTGAAAATATCATTTCCTCCAATAAAATACACATATCTAAGTTCTGAATTCCACAAGCAGCACAGCTTTTTGGCATATCATGAATTGGTTTTAGGCCTTCAAAACACAGATATTCCAAAAAACATAAATATATACAAGATACAAGAAGCAGTTTTAAATTGACCTCCCTCATAGCTGTTTTGGCTCAGCAGGATTAATAAAAAGATGGAATATAAAAGAAAAAAATCAAATTACCTCCTTCTTACATACAGAGCAAATCTACCAGGAAGATACTACACGTACTGTTGCTTCATTTAAACAGCTATTTTTAAAAGTAATTTTAAGAAAAGCCTGTTTTTGAAGAAATTTTAAAATCTCATCAGGTTAATGACAGCTTAAATGTGTAATTCATCAGAAGGCAAGCAGCTAATAACCCCAGTACTTACTCTGATTAATCAGATTGTCTTAAAAAGATTAAGATATTCTATAAAGACTTTTGTCCATGTCATTTTTATTGCTGCACAACACAGCTTTACTCCTCCATCCCCCTGGAAGAGTTATGATTTTTGCACAGATGTCCAACTTGAACTTCTGCCATTTCAGAATAAATTTCTTCCTCTCCTCCTGGACCAAAGAAGAATCAACTTTACAACTGTAGATGCCCTAACATAGCTGTCACTGAAAGAATGTGACAAGATGCAGCCAAAACATACCTAAGAGCAGACCCCCAAAACTCCAGAGGTTTTCTGTCCATATCTGTATTTGTGGGCCTGATGCAGAAATTAGGAATAAAATAAAAATTAAGAATAAAAATTTTGTTCTGGAAAAGAAGAAAGGAAAAATGGGACATACAACAGTAAAACAAATTTCATAGTTGTTTTACACCTTGGTTCCCAAAATTTAAATTCTTAAGTGACTCTTAAGTCATTTAATTTACCTTGGGACAGCACAAGCTCTTACACTTCCTGCAGTGATATCTGTCCTCAACCTCATAACCCTTTTTTGTGCATCTGGCCAACTTACAGCTTTCAGATGACAGGCAACATTGATACTAAGAGACAGAAAATTCACCATTTCCAGTGATAACTCAGCCACTAGAACAAAATTGTCCATGATAAAAAGCAATTTATCACTTCAATTTGTTAATTGACTTCCTTACACTACTCCATCTTCCCCGTCACGCATCTTCCTGTCTTTCTTCCCAAACCCAGCATCCAATCTGTACTAAAATCACCTAGGTTTTCTCTGCTTACAGTAACCAAAGAGAATATCTGCCCTTCACAGACAGCTTTTTCTCTAGTCCTCTTATCTTGCCGTATTGTTCTTTTAATTTTCTAACTTTTTTGACAACAGGCTCATCAGTAAGTCTTTATCTCTCAGTAATCCATGCTTTAGAGAAAATCCCTGCTTCTCAGAAATAAGGGTGTATTTTGCTTTCACCCATAAGCTTGCCCTGAGAGACAATTTTGCAATAAGCTAAGTCAATCTAACTGCAGCCTGGATCAACAAAGGCAGTTCACTTCCCTCTATTATTCCCCTTCCTCTTTCCCCTCTCACCTCACAGTTGTTCAGTTCAGCCAATCAATCCTTCAAAAGAGTGATTATTTTTCTGTCACTGACTTCCTGAACCAGCTCTCCACAAGTCAACCAGTGCAACACAAGGAAGTGCAAGCACACAGGAAAAAGTCAGATTGCTGGTTTTGGCAAGAGCTTGTAGCTAGATTACCTTCATTATTTTGTAATACTGCATCTTCAGATATTCACCCACAATCACTAAAATGACAGTTCCTTCATTTTTTTTTTCTTAGTTTTACTGCTTCACTTTGGCTGTTTCAACTCACACATGAATAGACACAGCTGTCTGAGTAATTCAAGTAAATAAATATGATCACTGTACATCACCATTATTTACCAATTATTATGACAGCAGGATTTTATATAGCATGTTACATTTCCTTCTCTATTCATTAACATGAATGGTAAACAGTACCAGGCTTAATACAGAATGCCATAAAACTCCTCAAAAACATCAGTTTGCTGAAGACTCCCACTTGCTATCCTTCAGTCTTTCAACCATCCTTTTAAACCTTGAACACCACCACCCTTTTATTACAGTTACATACAATATTCTATGAAGTCAGTCACAACTTCATCTATTGAGTTGAGTGCATACAAAGTACAAAGCAAGAGGGCAGATTTGGGAAGTAAAGTAAGCAAGAAGTATAACTCCTGAAAGATCAGTGGAGTATCCTGGACTTAATTATTTTAACTGCAGAACTGAAATATCCAGACACTGAAAAAACCAGTACATTAGGGGACTATTGTGGGAAAAACCAAAGTGTGGTAAAATTGAGCTGTGGGTTTGCTTGGCCTCTCCTGACTGCTCTGGACCCAACACATTGATTCTCTCTTCCCTTATTTGGGGTTCTACATGGGCCTGCACTCATCAGGGAGCTGGCACAGCAAAGCACAAGATTATTTTCAAAAGAAATGAAACTAATGTTTTCATATGTATTTTTAGTGTTTTAGACAGTTAAGTTGATCACTTAACTGCCTCTACCAACCTAAAAAAGAGAGGAAATGCTTGACAGGACTAATTTTCTATAAAACTATGCTGTCCAACACATGTAGCATATTTCTGTCCTTCAATGCTTAAGCAGCTTTTCCACCACTTGCCTATGTCTGATATGATGCTAATCAACAATTAAACCAGTTCACTGTTCATATATAAGCAATCTTCCTATTTATGGGAATTCCCAAATATCTCCAGTTTCATCAGAAAGCTGCATGACAGCTTGAGATCTTCTCAGGATTTCTTTGGTTTAGGGTGAGATTTGAGACTGTGGTAACTTGCACAGCACACTCAACTGATTTAAAATGTTCATCTATAGCAGATGGTATTTAAATCTGGCTTAGTCAATAGACTGAACAGTGTATTATGACTGCCCCCAAACAAGCATATTTACACACAACCTTTGAGAAAAGACAACAACACTAACAGTATCACTTCCATTTTCTCCAAAGGGCCAATACCACTATTAAGCCCTCTTAGTCCTTGAAAGAACCTCAATTTCTCATACTACATTTGCAGTTTTTCCATCTATTATATATCCTAATTCGAACAGTCATTTTGACACTAAACTCAGATTGGGCTCTGCTGACTCATTTGAGAACCATGACTTTTTGGTTGTCAACTGCTCATAATAGATGACCCAATTTTGATTTAAACTTAGTGCTTTCAGTGTTTACTCAATACTGAAGTTACAGCTCTTCTGAAATATCAAGCTATATACACCTGGCTTGCAACATCCTTTGTTTGACTATGATACATGATTAAGACAAACACTAGCCTATTCTAGCAATTTATTTTCTTTCTTACAGTTAATCCAACATATAACAACTCAGAAAGGATATGTGGGTTTTTCAGAACAAAAATCTCAATCTATAGATAAGGTAATACCTCAGTATTTTTATAAAATGCTTCCAGGATGCCTCCCCAGCTGAATGCAGCTATAAACACATTTTTTTCTTTCTATGTTACAGAATAATCAACCCATTCACTCTGTTCTGCTAATTCAGACTTTATAGCTCTCCCTTATAAAAGGTTACACTCAGTGACTTTAGTATTTGTACCATTTGATTTATTCCACATTCCAGTAACACCAAATCTGTTCAAAGTATTTTCAGCTATACTTTCATGTTGCTTTGAAACCAAGCCCTGGTTTAAAGTGTATTATATACAGATGCATAAAAACCAATGAAGTTTTTTCATATTCTTTGCAGAACTATAACAGCATCCAGACTATGGTAAGAGAAAGGACAAATGAGCACATCCGATATTAAACAATATTTTCTGTAGTTTCATCTACTGTAAAGGGGCAGGATCATCACAGGTTTTCTTTACCTACAAGCCTCACAAACATTAAGTTACTCAGTTACTCCACGTGAGACTACTCTTGTATCTTCAACCCTAACAATCTATTGAAAGGGGGGAACAGTATTCCTGTATAATTTATATCAGCTGCTAAGCTCCTGAAACCTTTCTGCTCAAAGCAGAAAGCTCCACAGATAAAAACCTGCTTCCTAATTCATAACTGATTTCTAATTATGAAGAAATAATTCCTTAGATTCTTTCTGATTACACACTGATTCACTTATACAAAAAGTGATCTTTCCACAACAGGAATTCTTACCTGCTGGGTTTTCCTAAACTCTTCAAGTAATTTTAAGGCCATATCATAATCTTTTAGTAAGTGGTATGCAATGGCATATCCAATCCAGGAAGCCCGTTGTGTGGGGCGTAGTTGAAGCAGCTGGTATCTTGTCTCCTTCAGTAAAGGAAAAGCAATTTTAAAACAAGATGTCTAAACAGAGTTACTACACATTCATCATAGTTTACCACCAGTACAGCTCGTATTTTAAAAGAACCTTTAAAAGCCCTAGGAAATTTTTTAAATTCTAACAGCATGAGGAAAAGCAGCAAGTTTCTGTCTTATAAATCTGGGGGATACATTCTAAATATAGGAGTCATGGCACAAAGCATAAACTCTGTTTGTTGGGACACAAAAGGTGTCGTTTTCAAGAACAACTCTTAAGGGCCTAAATTATTTCCAGAAATAGAGCATTGAAATCTCAGAGAGCAGTTTCCATTAAAAAGCATGAGCTCACTGGCACTGAAAGAGCAGTCCCACTCTCCTCACGCCTAGGCACATAGTCCTCATACTGCCGCAGCAGTTCTTAGAACCTCTTCCTGAGTCAAATCATATCCTTAAGTCAGCTATTCCCTTTTCCCTTTGCATTAGCAAATTCAACATCCTCAGTAGGGAGACCAACTAATGCCAAGCCCAGAGTCCAGTCTTCTACTTCCCATGAAACAGCCAAATCAGTTCAGCTATTTTGAAATTACTAACTCTGTTTTTAGACAAATATTAACATTTTAGTTATGATAATAAACAGCACTAGGATTCAAGAAATCAGTCATCATGGGCCAAGTTACCCACATACTCAGAAGAAACATGATAGTCTATTTCTCACAAAAACCACCTCAGCATATGCACCCAAAACACCCTTTGCAGTACTTCACATTAGCACAGTAAGTACTCCTACTTGCTAATCTAAGTCATCCCTTTTTTCTTTTTGAGTGAAAAATGAGTTGAGAACTAGTTTTACAAGGTGATCCACAAATCAAATTCACAGAACAACTATTTTTATTGCTGTTCTCAACATTATCTGGAGCTCTGCTGCAATATGTTTTCATGCTTTCCTAAACAATAGCTTAAAACACTTTTGAAACAGAAAAAAAGGAGCAACAACAAAAGACTTCATAATGAAAGAGAACAACAAGGGAAGGCTAACAGCAATAAATAATAATTCAAAGAGAATACTTACTCTATATCCTTCTAAATCCCTCATCTGAATCTGCAACAGAGAAAGATCTCTCAAGATCTGTAGATTATCTTTATCTAGTTTGAGTGCATTCCGATAACACTTGATGGCTTCATCATATTTCTTATCTGAACGCTGCAAAAGACCATAGACGTGCCAACCTAATGCACATTAAGGAAGATACATTTACAATGTTCACAAAGTAACTGTCATGCATCTGTGTTACAGTCCAAACAACTTAACATCTTCCTTGAAAATCAGCACCCTGATAAATGCAGTTTGATTACTGCAGCCAGACTTAACTGACACATTTTAATATTAAATGCTTCCAAATAATTTGTTAAGTCACATTCACAAACCCCTGAGCATTGTTATACAAATTAAATTATCCAAACTCCACAAGACCATAAGAGTTATTGCTAGAGATTCATTGTTTAAAACACGCTACTGCAATTACAGCACAAATTCTTACTCACAGAAGTGTTTCATTCTAGCAATACAATTGGTGCACAAGTTCTACTTTTTCTCTCTTGCCTATCTATAACCTAAATTAGACTCCAGATTTTAGAGCGCTCCACTTTATTCATTGGCAGAGAAATCAGTATTTCTGTGCATCAGAAGTCTTTGTCACAATCTCAGCATCTCAGATTTCCATCAACAGTATGTCACAGCAAAAAGATCAGGTTTTGTACTGCAAAGGATACAGACATGACTCTTTACATCATTACGAAGTCCTTTACGAACAAATTCATACGCTTCTTCCTTCTTCCCTAAGCAGTTCAAGGTCAGTCCTTTCATTGCGAGTGTCTCTGTAAGAAGTAACATATACTTATGTTTCTGACTCCCCATATGTCAACTTCACAGTGAAGATATCCTTTGAAGTTGTTACACAGTGAAGTTCCCCATTAAAATATAAATTTAGATCAGGACAGCAGCCTAGCACAGCTGAAGACAGCTGGATGGAATAATTTCCGTTCTTGAAATGGGTCTTAAACAGACCACTGCAGAGCACCATACAGATGTGATGAACACAGACAACACAAACTTTTATTAATTTAAAAAAAACATCTAATTGGCTTTAAGGGAGTTAACAATAACCTGAAGCAAATTTAGAGAGCTTCTGAATGTGCGTTTAAGTTCCAGATAGACAGACCAAGAAAAAAAAAATTCATTAGGCTGTGTCATACTGTAACGAACAAATCTGTCAGTCAGCTCCACTGTTACAGACTGCTTACAAAGCATTAGTTAAGGGAAGAGTATTTCCTGCTATCGTATTTGGGATCTAAGAGACCTTCTCAATGTAACAGCATTTTTATCAACGTTCTGAGAGGCACAAGATTTCAAATAATACATTGATATGACTACTGCTCTCCCTCTTCCCCCATTCTTCAAGGCACACAGTGGGAAGCAAGTTGCATGTAATGCATGCATTATGCCTGACAGTTGTTCAAGATTCACATTTCAGTTTTTTTGTTAAATAAGAGATCACTTGTTTTGGCCCCTGCCAGAAGATTAGTCACCTTTTCATCACAGTACTCTGTTTTTCCTCCAACTGCAACCTTTTCCTCAGTATTAATGGCAACAGCCCATGATCTCAAGGTCAGCTATAACAGCAGTTTGAGGCTTTATTGATAGACCTGTTTAACACTTTTTCTGTAAAAATGCACCTAAAGTGAATGATGACCCAAAATGAGTCACGTGGGGCTTTTTTGTCCTCCATCCTGTAAGAACAGAGAAAGATAGAATGATATCTTCCAGACAATATCAAGAAGCTTAAAAAAGAATATCCCCACTGTGGGAAGAGGGCCAAGGTACTCCTGCCTTCCCACACCAAAGAGATAACTGCCCAGCCACAGCAATCCATCTGTTTGCCACCTTCTCACTAAACTTTTGAAATTCCTAGTCTCTGAAGCTAAGTGTGACAACAGTGCAGCTTTCCATCAGATCATTTCACTGGCTTAGTTCTGCTTCAGCTGTTCATTCCAGGCTTTACTCCCAAGCTTCAAAGCCATTAGTGGCTCAGAGCCCAAGTAGTACATGGATTGCCAAGGCAGCTAGTTGTCCTGGAAAAGTTTAAGAGGCAGCAAGAGCAGGAAAGACAGATCCGTGTACAGAGATGTTACAAAAACACAAGTGCTAGTAGAGACGAACACATCAGGTCAGAGCTGGACAAAGCAATCTAGCTTTGAGGCATCAAAACTTTTATCTCTAGGGAATTAATGAAGACAAAGAAACAGCAGACACTGATGGAAGCATGAACAGGACTAGTCAAACATTTTGCCAAGATTTGACAACATCAAATAGGAAAACAATTTTATTGATACAGTACAGATACACTCAGTTTGGTTGCTTCAACATAAAAACCCAAGAAAACTTCCCTGTATCAGAAGGAAAGACTGTCTGAACCCTGTAACAGAAACCTGTAATATAGTAAGACTAGAGAAGCTTACTGAGGATGTAAATAGAAGTAAGATTTTGCTGCCCTATTTCCCACAATACTTATCAGAACGGGATCTCCAGATTCTGTCTTCAGCTTCAAGTCTTAAGAGCAACAGTGTTACACTTAACTCTGCTCCTTATAAGTAGCAATTTGGTATGCAGCACAGGAAATTTAAGAGTATGAACTTGAGAAAAAAAACCAGATTTTTAATTTATTGGCAGAACACCTTCATGCAGTATCCAAAAAAAGGCTGGGCTTGCCTTAAATAAGAACATAAGAAAAACCCACACTAGCATTCTGACCCAGAAACCTAGAAAGGCAACTTACTTGGAAGCTCCACTGAAGTGTGCTTCCACCATGTATTTTGATCTTCAACATCCCACTGCTAGGAGTTTCTGACTGAGCTACAGTGGAAACTTGGTCTGAATACACAAAGACTGAAAATCCCGAGTAATTATTCAGTCACAAAGACAGAATCACACCCTGCAACAGGCTCCTTTCTTTCCTATTAGCATGAAATAGACTGATTACACATTTAAGCTCATGACAGGAGAAAAAAAAAAAAAACAACAAATCTTGAGTCTGCAGTTACCTCCATGTTCAGCAAATTTTGGGTTAGAGAGGATCATCTTGCAGAACTTGAGTCCATTTTTGTACTGTTTTTGTTCGTAACATTTCTGTAAAAGAGGTGAAATACAATCACTGAAATGTGTTTAAAGCCAGAGTACCTTAACACACTATTACAAATGCAGCCGTTCATTCAGCAAGGTATGGGGATCAGATCACCAACAAGCTCTAGTCAAACATGGCCATTCATATCACATTGCCTTTGTTCAGCACTCAGAACATGCAGCCAATATTCTACCTCATGGTCCACTTTTTTATTAAAAAAACAGTAATTCCTTTTCAACAGAAATAAAGGGGAGTAGCAATGTCTACTTTGATTTAGAAATTCTTAAAACGGAGACACAAGTTACAAATCTTGACTCAACAGGACTTTTGAGAAGAGTTAAGTCTTAAAGAGTCTAGACACTCCTTTCAGCATCCAATTTCCCTGGCCTAGTCGCCTCCCAGAGCAAGAAATAAGACAGAAGACTTTCCTAGTTGCCAATACAGACTTTTGGAAAGAAGAGAGAAAACTGAACTAGGATAGACCGATCATAACCTCTGAAATCTCCACATAGATATCAGGGTAGGAGAATTTATCCGGTTATTAAAAAAAATAAAATATCTAGTTTCTACCTAGCTGGAATAGTACAACTAAGGGTTACTTTTATATTTACTTAGAATACCATTTACCTAATTACTAGGTAAACTGGCAAACAATGTGGTTCAACTGTGGAAACATACAGAAGAAACAAAACATGTGAACCCAAGTCCCTTTTCTTCTTTAGAAAGATATTACTTAAGTCAATAAGGTTCTAGTAATTTAAATCAATTACTGATCACTACAGTAGATCAATAAAACAAATTATTTAAACCAGTTAAAGGCAGGCTTGTATCATCAAACATGAAAACGATGTAAGATCACTTAAGATTTTTAACTGCAGGGAAACCACCAAACCAGGCTTAGCTTGGCACCATTTTCAGTTAATAAGGAGTATTGTCCTGCTGTAATTTAGACAGCTATTCTCAGGAGAAACTATGTCATTGCAGTTATGTGCTTGAGTGTTTTAACAGTCTCTCATAGATCATTCCCACTCCATCAATCTTCCAGGACAGAGGTAAAATCTGTGTTAAATTAATACAGAGTGTAGTAATGCCTTTGCAGTCAGAACAGATCATTACATTGCTTTCTGGGCACAAGCAACAGAAACACGCCTGGGCTCACTTTTGGGTAATCAGCTAAGGTGACAAAACAAGGGTCCTCCTCCAATCTGTGAGGAAGGGCTTAACTGCAGACAGTTTTTAAGTTCTTGTTGCCTGAAACTCAAGACACCTGCTGTTAACCATAACCAAGTGCAGACCAAATCATAGAATAATTTAGGTCAGCAGGAACCCTTGGAGGTCATCAAAACCACCTCTCAAAAAAAAAAAAAAAAAAAAAAAAAAAAAAAAAAAAAAAAAAAGAAAAAAAAAGGAGAGCTAACTTTGATAGTAGATCAGGTTGCTCTGCCTGACTGACTTATGGCAGGATGGCCACAGGGTTCCCATTAAAGGCAAATAGTTATACTATGGGAATTAACATCTAAACAAAAGCAACAGAAGAGCTATGAGATTTTTTTTAACTGAGAACTAGCTTCCACACCTTATCTGAAATAATGCCGGTTGTGGCAAAACTCGGAGTCCCTTCTAGGAGGTAAAATTTTCCCATTCATCTACTTGCTTTGTTAACATAAGCTGCTTAATACAATTTTTTAAAGAATCCTAGGAAAATACCAAGAATGCTACAACTATGCTTTCTAAACAGGTAAGCCTAAAAATAACAGAATAGTGAACATTGATCCACAATTCTGCAACTCTTGCAAGTTGAGTAAAACTCCAAATATACAGCAGTGCGTAACCAGAAGCTATTTGAGTCAAGTGTGCACTTAAAATAGATCCATTATCCTTGTTCTGACATTTTTATCCAATAGAATTCAGTTTCAGGCACTGAATTTAAGATAATTATAGACAAATGTGATTTTTGGAGAACAGACAAGATCACATTTTCCAAAGCCCAACAGATGAATGGGAGAGAGAAATTAATGCACTCCACATTGAGAGGAAGACTAAGTTCAATATTCACAGTTTTTTTGGCTTGCTGGTAAGACAACCAGCATACTTTGTTTAGGTTGAGAAAAGACCTCTAAGATCATCAAGTCTAACCTTTAACCCAGTATTGCTAAGTTCACCACTAAACTATATCCCTAAACGCCACATCTAACATCCCTTGTAAATACCTCCAGGGTTGGTGATTCAACCGCTTCCCTGGGCAGCCTCTTCCAATGCTGGAGAACCAATTCAAGTGAAGAAATTTTTCCTCATATCCACTCAACTTCCCTCAGTGCAATTTGAGGCCATATCTATCTTGTCCTGTCTCTTGTTACCTGGAGAAGAGGCTGATCTCCACTTTGCTACAGCCTCCTTTCAGGTAGCCGTAGAGAGTCATAACATCATCCCCAAGCCTCCTCTTCTCCAGGCTAAATAATCCTAGTTTCTTCAGCCTCATAAGAATATACTTGTACTCATAGTGCTTGTCAATAAACAGTTTAGCCCAAACCCAGACACAAAGCATTTCTTGACCACCTGCTTGTCAAAAGACAGTCTGACTACAGAAACATAAGGAGTATGAAATACAACTTTGTGCATTCCATGCTTATGGGTCAAGTCTTGCTGGTTAATCAAAAGGTGACTTACTAGCCCCAGTGCCTCCAAATACCTATATGCACATGCATTTGGAAATAAGTTCTGTATTTATAACAATACATTAGCTTAAAAGTATACCAATACAAAAGGGCTTTGCTCAGCAATACAAATTATTTGTCTCTCCTCATATATACCTACACACATGCACACGCTGAAAGGCTGGCAGATTCAGTTACATGGACAAGCTTTTAAAGCATCCAAACCTCATGAATGGACTACTTTCAAACTTCTGTCTGTCAAAGAACTACAGATGAGCACACTATGCTCCACCCGCAATTTGTTTACAGGAGACCAGACTTTGATGGTATATGATACTATCTCGTTTTGTAGTACAGATGGGCATTTCATAGATGAGAAGCCTGATGTCTCCATACATGTTCTCAAGTCTTTTTAGTAATCAGGGCAAATGTAGCTAAAATGCATGTACTAGTATCTGTCTTTGGTTTACTAAAAGCTCAAGCTAATATGCTGGGTTGGCTTTTTTTGTTGTTTGTATTTTTTACACTACCTTACCTGTTGTGCTTTATGTGATGCTCTCCATCACCCTTTTATGGCAATCATTTCCTGCTAAAACTAAAGCCAAATCATGAATGTTTACACACTTGAAACCTCAAAGGGAGATTTTGGCAAGGCCAAAGTGTTATCCAGAACTCTTGCTACCAGATGCTCCTGGAAGGATGTTACCTCCTCTGGCAAAAATCTCATAATTATTTATTTCCTTTTTCAACACCAACTCAAAGATATCATCTACGTGCAGACTTTGCCACACAATTAAGCTACATATAATTTTTGTACTTTCAGGGGAGTATCAAGTGCCTCTACAAAGATGTCAAATAGGAATTGCATCTAAGAAGTAACTATGACTGTAAAGGTAAAAAGTAATAGTAACAAGAATAAAACAGAAAAACTTCAGAAGAAACTAAAGAAGAAACTTTATTCCTGTATTACAGTGCTTTGCTGCTTCTACTTAAGGAACTGCCACTCACAAATTCTAATTTATTTTTTTGCATGATGTAATTTTTTTGAGGACATAAACACTTCCACCCTTAAAACAGACAAACTCCCCTTTCACTACTAAATATAAACAGAATCAGGGATCTGAATCACTCACTAACGTTACTTATAAAACAGGACTTCACATATCACGATTCAATCACATGTTATCCACATGTACATTAAGTGTAACTGTTTATAACATCAGGTTAATAAAGGGATTCTTTTACGAACTACATCTCCCTAGACAAAGCATTTGCTACTTCAAGAACAGCTACATGTTTCACATACTGAAGCCATAGTTTAAAACACAGTTTGGCAATTTTGTGGCTGAAGAACATCTCCTTATGGTCCTCAGATATTAACACTCACTTCTGAGAAGTCCTCTAACAAAAAAAAAATCTCAACTAGCTACTCAGAGACTGCAGCAACCAACTCCCTTCCTCACTTCATGGTCCTGAATGTACTACTGCCCCTGAATGTACTAAAATGACATTTCATAAATCATTTTCATGTGAAGGCTGGATAAAAGGTAGTATCCCATTCAAAGAATGAGGACAGCTATGACATCAAACCAAATAGCAGTGTTAAACACAGCACTCAGGCTTCCTTGATCAACTTAAATGTTTTACTAATTTTAAATTATTTAAGATGGTCTGTGACTAACACAGCTGCAGTGAAGAGGGTCAATCCAAATTTTCCACTGACTTGTCTCATGGTGAGCAAGTGTAAAGGGGGCTTATAAGAAAGATAGGGACAACTTTTTAACAGGGCCTCTTGTGACAGGACAAGGGGTGATGTTTCTACACTAAAAGACAGTCAATTCAGACAAGATGTAAGAAAGAAATATTTTACAATATGGATTGTGAAACACTGGAACAGGTTGTCCAGAGGAGTTACATACGTCTCCTCCCTAGAAACATTCAAGGAGCTTTCAGCAACCTGATTTAGTTAAACATGTCACTGTTTATGGCAGAGGGGTTGAACTAGATGGCCTTGAAAGGTCCATTCCAAACCAATGTACAATTTCTTTAAAAACAATACCACAAATTAAAAATTGTTTTTGCTGTCTCCTCACAAGAACTTATCAAACACAAAATCCAAACCACTACCAACATTTTAAAACTATTCTCAGATCCTCCTGTACAGCTCACATTCTATTCATATAGGTCTGCACATCAATAGGCTGCCTTGCCAGAAATGTGCTGCAACATCAGAACCAGCAGTGTGAAAAGTAGGACTTTCAACTAGTTTAACTGTTTTTTACATAGCTGAATAAATACAGCTTCAAGCTTTATTAGAAGAATATAGAATAGGAATATTAGGTCAGAAAAGACTTCTAAATCACCAAGTCAAACTGCCTAGTCCACCAACCATGTCTCTAAATGACACATCTACATGCCTTGTAAGTACCTCCAGGGTTGGTGACTCAACCACTTCCCTGGGCAGCCTCTTCCAATGCAAAATAACCCTTTCAGTGAATAAATTTTTCCTCATATCCAATATAAACCTTCCCTGGTGTATCTTGAGGCCATTTCCCCTCGTCACATCACTTATTACCCGGGAGAAAAGACCGACCTGCACCTGACTACAATGTCCTTTCGGGTTGCCATAGAGTCACCCCTGAGCCACCTTTTCTCCAGGCAAAACAGACCCAGCTCCCTCAGCCACTCCTCATAAAACTCCTTAAGTTAATCTTTCATGCTACTGTACTTCCATATAATCCTGCTTGCAGACCTCTCAGCACTTGAAAGTTTCAACATTCTTCTTGCCAGGTAGTGTCTTCACTCCTGTGGCCAAGATTTTGGTGTAAAACTTGGCGGGGGGGGTGGTAACATCTAAGAGTAGTTTAAAAAAAAAATTACTCTTAAGTTCTCAATGCTTACATCTTCAATTTTTTCAACTGTGTGTCTGCTGTGCAACACTGACATGGGTGCTGCATAAGGAAGGAACTAAAGAACTAAATGTGGTACATTAGAGCCTAAGGAAAAAGGACAAGGTTTACACACCAAGCCTTACAGAAGGAATGTTGGAAGTCTCTCCAAGTCACAGTGGCGAACAAGTTCAGTAACAAAAAAAAAAATAAATCTCAGAGTTATCAATGACTCTGATTCTGATCAGCAACTTTTCCTGGGAGCTATTTGACAAGTATTTAGGGGCTGATCAAATTACTAATACACATTTCTGACCAAAACCAGGTACAATCAATACAGCAACATCAGCACACTGTCAGTATTCTTAACTGGCATTTAACACTGCGACCTTTTAAAAAGCCTTCCTTGTTTTATTGCACATCTGTAAAACAATGCCATTTGCACCTAACAGACAACCTATGTTTTTCACAGCAGCTAATAAAATTAGTTGTCCAAGTACCTTTGTTAGATTTCAGGCAAAACTCACTATATAATGTTTCTATGCTAATAAATAATAATTACTAAATTATTCACCAATTTGACCACAAGGTCTGACAGTAAATTGTTTGAATTATATACGGTAAGGTTCTGAAAGAGTTTGGCATCCATGTTGGAAATGCTTCTCATATCACAAAATATATGGATACTATGTAATACTGATACAGGAAAAGAAAGCATCATGATAACCACTAATGTCCAGAGACAGACTAGGGACCTCTGCATGAGGTTTCCCAAACAGCAATCCTCTCCACACTGATTTCAGTTCACAGATGTTTCAGAGAATGAAAAATAAAAACAACTATCAGCTGGAAGGGGCTTCAGCTCATGGAGGCCAAAAAAGCCTTCCCACAGCATCTTAGACTTGTAGTCCCAGGACAACACTTCCAGTGTAACAACATGTTCTTCCACCCATTTCCCATGCCTGGGCTGGTTTAAAAGTAAATCGGCAGGAGAAATGAACCCAACTCGAGAGATTACAAGACAGAGTTACAATTTACTAAAAAGAGTAAAATAAATACAATTATACAGAGAAAACTTGGTTTAAACCCCCAAAGACAGATGGATAACCCAGCACCTAGGGACAAGAACAGAACAATGTTTCTTAGCCCCCATGCTGAAAACCACGTGGCCGCCCTGGGTGCAGAGTAAAAGGAAAGGAAAACCTGTTGGTTCAGATGATGGTCGCAGTTCTGTTGAGGTAATGACTGCAGTCCTGTCGAGAGTCGCAGTCACATTCCTGTCAGAGTTTTGGTCCTCGTCTTGATCCAACGAGTGGTACCAGAAGTCCCAAACCCCAAAGTTTATATATGCTCAAATTCAGGTGGGAATGCCCAGGACAGGGAGTTTCAGTATGGGTGATTTAACTCTGTGAGTCATGGCATATTTTTGGAATCTTTGACGGTCTAGGTCGTTGCAGCTGCCTATAATGCCAGTCCAGTACGGCCCATTAGCAGAGATGACCCCTCAGGCTGGGTGGGAAGGTGCAATGCCTCCCTGGAGGGGAGTTATCTCAGCTGAGTCAGTGGTGTGAAGACAAAGAAACATTCCCCTGCCTCACAGCGTTTTTTTAACGCCCAGCTTGTAGCCTGAGGTGTCAGGTGTGCCCTGGGCAGCCGCTACAATCCATCCATTTATTAACAGTCCATCAGAAATTACATAGAGGGTGCAGAATATACAGTTTTAGTTATAGTCACACAATGATAAACTGGTCCCAACCCCTGTAACTAGGACAATGCCCTACAGGTATATTACACATGCACAGACACCCCGACCGTCTGCTGATAAGAGCAGTTAACCTTATCAGCTGAAATAAAAAGAGGAAAGCAACTTAGATACATCCTTTCTCACTTCAGTTCTCAAAATGGACAGGCCACATCGTTCTTCCCCAGACCCAGGGACTTAGCAATGCAGAACGGTGCTGAGTCACATCACAGACAGTGGTGTACAAACAGAATAAGCTGCCAGCATTATACAGTGGTAACACTTTCATCAAAGTACTGATGTCACAGTAATATCTAAGCTTTCATTATCATGATTCTCTGTATACAACAGAATTGTTTCCTTTAACCAGCTTTTCCCAATTATTTAAGTTCAAATCTACAGAAAACACAAAAACACCACCACCTGCATTATGTACAATAACAGTTGTAATCACTGCTGTCTGTATTCTTTATTATTGGCAGAATAAAACTGATGTATTTATTATTTGAAAGAACATGTATGATAAGAGAATGTTGTTTCAATATTTACTATCATAGACATCTTTAAAAGCCCTATAAACTATACCTCTTTTAAAAGGGGAAGCTATGATCAATAAGCTTGCCCTAAATTAAGACCTAGCCTAATTTTGTGCTGTGCACACACTCAACACTACTTGAATCCCTAGAATATCCTTTGCTTCAAAAGGGCAGAAACAAGAGAACATAGAGCAGAAAGAGCTCTGAGAAGTAGTTAGCATCTGTAACTTTGTCACTACTTGAGGCAGTAGAGTTCTCTACTGTTCATGAACACGCACGTGCCTCTGCAAAGCATAACAGCAACACCAGAAACTAGACCCTGTCACATATTTTTCATTAGTTTTCAATCTGCACTTGGTGTAGAAGTACTGGAGAGACCAATCTGCCACATTTCCTGGGATGAACTGCAATTTGCCTAGCAAGAACTCAGACCAAGCAGGTGGCTCCACAAGCTAGTGGAACTGCATCTGTGAGCAGTTAAGTAAATTAAACCATGAACACCAGCACTGTTTTGTGGGACTCGATACATACACACAAAAATAAACATCAGGCTTTAAAAGTTATGCTTTTATTTAGACATCTTAAAGCAAGTTCAAGACAATTACCAGTGTAAACTTCCAATTTCATCTCAACATCCCATACACAATTGAACAGTGATTCAGACAAAAAGTTGCATGAATTATACAGATTTGTCCAGAAAGATCAGACCCACCTGGTAAGATACAAGTGCTGGATGCATAAACAGACCCTTATGAGTAAGAAGTGCATTGCTGCAGCTCTTACAGAATGTTCAGCCTCCAGGTATTTGTATCTCACCAACCCTCCGAGCCAAAGGGTGTACCTTTCAATCATGGTCGGGCTTCGTGAACGAAGATTTGGGAAGGGCTCTACCCACATTTGTTACAAACACGCTGGTGGCTAAAGAGGACAATATGAGATAGGCATGTCCGGTTGCAAAAGGCACAGCAGAAAGACTCCTTAGGTGGTATATTCTGCAAGGCACGATTCTTTCTGCGTTGTCTTTTCTCCTCAAGAGTGATCCTGCGTGCGTTCTCAAAAGCATCAGCAGCGTTATAGATGGTGTGTCTCCAGGCCTCCTGATTGGAGGCCAGAGTAAACCAGTTATGATGATCAATATGGCCAAGGCTGAGATGTTGTTTCAGGGAGTCCTTGTATATCCTCTTCAGGGCTCCTCTCCTGCGACAGCCGGTGGCAAGTTCACCATAAAGCAGGATCTTAGGGAGGCGGTGGTCCTTCATCCTTTACACACACAAAAAAAGCAGTTGCCCACACACATCCCCTATGGCATCCAAACCTCCTCTTAGCTAATACATCATGCAGTAAAGGGTCCCACAGTATAACTACCTTTTTGCTAAGAACTTTTTGTTAGAGCCTGCTACTCTGCAGCCACTATTTCTACCAAAATAAAAAGTAAGCACAATAGCTTGAACATAGGCAAGACTCTCCTTAGCTTCTTGTCATAGTTTCAGACTGCCCCCCTGGGAGCTGGGGGGCCTAGAGGTGATTGGGTGCCAGGGCAGTTTTCCCTGGAGGGCCAATCACCGCTCATCTTGTTCGCTCCTGCTGAAAAATCATATATACACAACAAGCAGAAGTTGTTGGCAATCAGTCTGTCTGGTTGCTGTTTTTTCTGCTGCTCTGTGTGTGTGTGTGAGTGTGAGAGAGGCCGGGGTGGCAGGGTTCCTTTTCTTTCCCCTCCGGGGACAAGGGGGGCCCTGCGACCCACAACTCTGCCAAAGCCAGGGTTGGAAGCATCACTGGAGTGTGTTTGTTGTGAGAAAAGAGACTCACAACATAAGGTAAGTGGGAGAGAGAGGGGCAGGTCTTGCAGCCAAGCCCTCTTTCCCCCCACACCTTTTGCAGCTGGACTGCAGAGGGGGCTTCTTTTTTTCCTCTCACTGTAAAGTGGAGGAGAGGCTCAGCATTGGAGCAGAGCCAAGTGGACGGCCGGAATGCAGCCCGGTGCCAGGGAGATAACCCTAGGCGAAATTGGAGATGGACCAGAGAGAGGCCCGGAGGATGTCCTTGCAGTGATTTAAATGGAGGGCAACCAAAAACTCGGAGGAGGAATGAAGATTCCAGGATGCGTACGTGTGATAAGCTGACTGAACTACAGCAGCATGGAACCGAAGTATGAGAGAGAGAATCACATAGCAGAGATGGCACGGAACCAAGGAGGATGGACTCAGAGCTATCTTCTTGGACTTCGTGAGGAAGAAAAGACCAGCAAACAGCTGGAGGTTGGTGGGGGAACCTGAACACTCCCATGAGAGAGAGACTGGGTACCTATCAGCCCTGAAGGGCTTTTTCCTGGACTGAATTGAAGGAGAAGCTTAAAAGGACTGACAGAAGTGTATAATATTATATATATAGTTGCTTTTAGCTTGTATAGTATTTATTGTGTAGAATAAAGGTATATATACTTCCCCTTTCCCCTATAGAAGCCTCTTGCCTGAAAGTTTCTCTTCAGTGTTGAGATAAAATTATGGGAAGGGGTGGGGGAAGCCTGGAAATTGGATTTTGGATTTTTATGGTGGCTCAAACCACCACACTTCTCCAGATCACTCATAACTTCTGCATCTTCTGTTCTTCTGTTTGGTAATTTCATACTTGCCTCCTTCTTCTCAGGAGGCTTGGGAGCAGGACCAGGGGAAAGAGCAAAGCACACAACATTGCAAATGTACACTTGCAACGTACTGGAGCAGTGGCATAACAGCGTTTTTCTTTTCCCAGGATTCAGTGGTTTTCAACTACCACACAAGAAAACTGTTTTAACAGAACCTCAAATATCCCTAAAACTGCAAATCTTAGAGGCAATCCATCTTACAGCCCACAGTAGGTCTGCATTAAATTAGGATTTCCAAATCATTTACAACCAATTTTACTTGTTATGACTCAACTTACTCCAGAAATGTGAAGTACTTCTGCATGTTTGCAGGTGGCCTTCACTTTTTGTGCATTGAATAGTTTAGCACAACTGAACTCTTCTTGCTATTCAGTGCTATAACCACCACCAATTAGGAAAAATATCCAGCACAAGGGGAATTAACTCTGAAAAATTACCATTTTTTAAAGGAAAATTCCTGTATCAAAGTCCAGAGTGAAGAAACAACCAGCATCATTCCATAGAAGCCTGCTTTACGAGCCTTTCATGATGACCTTCACAAACTCCTTTTGAAAAATTAAAACAAGAATATTTACTTAGGATAAAGTCTTCTCCAAATCAGACTCTCTCAAATTACTGACAAATGTGTAGTGTCATCTTCCCTTATGAAAGTCTTACTAACTATAATCATTAGTCTGTTATCTATCCTCCACAACTCTGTCATATTAGAAGAATGCAGCTGGTCAGGCATCCTCACCACCTCTCTTCAAAGTCCATATCAAGGAAATGACCTGCACTCTTCCTAGGCTGCCTGTCCTTAGCAGCACAAGAAGCAACCACACCACTAATCAGTCTTATAAGTTACACCAGAAGACTTTACCTGACTGCTCCACACTCCTCTCTGTAAAGGAAGGCATCTTTAATGACTTCAAACACCCACTACTCCTGTGGTGGATTACAATGGCTACCTCAGACATGTTATTCATCTCATCTGGGAGGCACTAATTAGCATAACAACATACCTTCACAATTATTGAGTTTAATAGTTCCGTAACTCCCCCACATCATTACTAGGAGACTGATTATTTGCATGCTTATGATCCATTATTATTTAATTAAATAAAAGCTTAAAAAAGCTCTTAGAATTCTACAAATAAGAATTAATTTAATCAACTTCTACAAACACTTGTATATTTATATTTTATCAAAGAATAAATTTCATAAGATTATTGAAGAAGTTGCGGAACAAAAAGGACACTAAGTTAAACAACTCCTCAGATAGGGCACTTTAAATAACTGCTAAGATCTCCTCACTCCAGAAAATGGAAATTACATGACTGAGTGAATGATGCAGCAACAAGTCACTGCTGCAAAGGGATATACTTGTGAACTTTTTGTGTTTTATTACTTGAAGTCAACTGCAATTAAAACAGTAAACCTTATTTGATGCAACAACAATAAGTGGAATTCACTAAGAAATCAAAGGATTAGTTATTTACAGTCATGATACTATCCTCAGTTATTAGACATGAAACAAACATCAGGTAAGACCTTATACTATGTGTTACCTGGGGACACCAATAGTTACTAGAAGACACTAAGCATTCCTTAAAAATAGAAACAATTTGGCAAGTAAGCCAAGAAAGTACTACAAGAAACCCAAGGCTTTTCCCTAAAGCACTTATAAAGACTACTAACTGTACTCTATCCAGACAGAACTGATTTGATTCCATAAAGCCAGTGTTTAAACTAACTCTAAGATTAGACACAGTTTACAATCTGGATTCTAGGGTGAAGGGGGGGGGGAAATCAAAGCAGCTTAAATAGAAACATACTCTCAAGGCAAGCTCACAAATCTATTTTAAATACAAAAAACAGAAGATCTGCCTAAGCTTACCAGAAGTAAACACCCAATACACATTACCAAACTTCAACCTTAACAAGAAACATTTCTAAGTTACCATGAGTATGTGTTTTAGATTGCATCTGCCCCATTAACTAAGAAAATCACTTGAGCTGAAGTCTGATTTTAGATGGCAAGAAACACACCAGCATTCCTGTATTAATTCTTGTTTATGATGCCTTTCTCTTTCCATGACAGGGGAGTAATACTTCAAATACTTCATCCATGCTTTCTCTGAGACTGAGAAGTGGAAGATAAAAGCTTGAAGCTGCTCAGCCTCTTCATCCTGAACAACATCACACCTGCAAGCACCAGCAGATCTTCCAAGGCAAGAGCAACTAGTCTGAGAAAAAGTCTCTGCAGAAGAGTCTTAGTCCAAGCCCAAGAAACAAAACAGACTTGGAAGTCAGGACAGCAAAAGAAATGAGCTCTAGGACTACCTTACAGTACTCCTGAGCAAACAGAACTATTACCTATGCTACAGTTGCTATTACTTCCCTAGTCGCCCAACTGCTAGTTTTAAGTCAGCTTCTTCAAGCACTGCCAAGCATGCATGCACACAAACTGATGTGGCTTAGAGACTATTTACTCAGCTTCTTGAGCAGACTTCACAGCTTCCTCTGAACTCCAAGAGGCCACAACACTCAGGGCAGCTCTGTCAGCTTGGTTGTGGGCATCTTGTTCAGACCGTTGATAACCTGTCTCATATGTTACATACACACACCACGTCACTCACTCTGAAGTATTTCTAATGCTCTCCAAATGAGTTTCCCATTTCACAACTGCTAATTCTCTGCAGAGCGTTCATAAAAATACTTAAGTCTTAATATATGAGTACAGTTTCCTTGCATTTGTTCCATTTCATTAAATCACTACATGCTTGTAAGGTCTTATTATACAGCCGCCCACATAATCCCCCAAAATGCCCCCAACTTTTGAAATCACTAGGGATGCTATGGGCATTTTAAGTATTCTGGCAGTGCCAAAGTAAGCAAAGCTGGATCAGTCAAACAGCCTTTAGCACCACAAGCTATACTACTACATCAAAATACTGAGACGTGTCAAGCAGCCAAAGGGTTCTCTTTTTACTATGTAGACATTAACATTCCAGAGAGTGCATCATGAAAGAGAGCTAGCTAGAAAAAAAGTAATAAGAAATTAAGTTTCAAGAAGCAACAATATATGAAGAGCCAAGCCAACAGTTTTGTGATTAACACTTTAGGAACTGTGATTTGACACTACACAGCACCACCTAAAGCCTTCTGAAAGCTTTGAAAAGAAAGTAAATCTCTGTATCCACTGAAGTTTTATGCATCCCTCTTGTCCTTGCCTAAGCACTAACTCACAAGTTTTATCCACTGCTTAATAAAAAAAAAAAAAAACAAAACTCCATCTAAAATATGATCTCCCAAAAAGCTCTTCAGTTGAAAAAACTTTAGAAGTGACTGCTACTGTGAACTTGTTCGCTACTAGTGAGAATAATCACTTAACTGTTCTAATATTAGTCATTTATTTTTAGCAGAGAGAAAGAGGAGTGCTAGAATGAGTTACTAAGATGCATACCATAACCATGCAGTAGGCAACAAATCCCCATTAAAAGCCATTAAGTTTTTTAAAATCTGCACACTACCCAAAGCAGGTAAAAGAAAACAGCTCTGAAGCACCTGCTGAAATGCACCAGCTCCATACTGAGTACACAGCCTTACAGTGTTTTGAGCTCAGCTTCCTGAAGCCAAAATGCTCACCTCTCAATCACAAAGTTATTGAAACCAGCCAAACCAAATCAGAGATAACTCAAAAAATTTGTGCCTGCCAACAAGATTACTTAGTGTGCTGCACAGACGTCCTCCTCCTGCAGACTGGCAAACTGACAAAAAACACCTCAGTTTTGTTGAGGCTGGAACTCCATTACTATCACACTGACAAGTTCGTGAAAAGGGGAGTGTGTTTGCTTGTGTGGAGGTTGTGTTTTCTTCTGGGGAGAGAGGAATAGGGGCTTTTTCTTTCCATAAAGTGTTAGCATTTTAAAGGATACAGTGATTGAGTACAAACTTGCAGATAAAGTGAGCTCCTCCTTTAAAGTTCTCTCACAAATACTCAACGTCCTCTGGACCCTGAAGTCTCAAAGAGCTCAAGTTGCCCAGCACATAAAAGTTAAGTCTTCCAAAGGACGTACAGAACCAGGAAAACTTCAATCCGCCAGACGTCTTCAACTACACTCAAAATTGCTGACTGAGCGAAATCGCTTTAACCTGGCCCCTACAGTGAAACCGACACTCTTGCTGGAAATAAACCACCGATGTAGATCGACTCAGCAACAGCAAAGCCCTGCTACGCGTGCCCCGTGCTTCGAGGTCTCCTTCTTCCCCGCTCCGCGGGCGGGAGCGGCGGCGGAGCCCCGGCTCGCCCCGCACTCCGGCGGCGGGCGGGGCGGGAGGCGCCCGGCGGCCCCGGGGAGGTACTGGCTCCCCTCCTCCTTCGCGCCCGCGCCCGGTCGGGAGCCACACCAGCCCTTCCCGGCCCCGACACGAGCAGGGGGGGCTCGCCCGGCCTGCTCGGCGGGCCTCAGACAAAGGAAGGAAGGAAGTGGGGACGAACCGGGACGAGGAGCCGACGGCAGCCCGGCCCCCCCCCCCCCGGGCGAGCGCGGCCGCCGCATCCTTGTTCGCTCAGCCGGGGCCAACTCCGGCGGCGGCGAGCGGAGTGACCCGGAGGGCACTGAGCGAGGCTGGAGTGCGGCAGGGAGGAGGAGGAGGGAGAAGCGGCGACGGGAGTAGAGAGGAGCGAGGCCGGGGTCTCACCAAGATCCGCTTAAAGAGGTTGCTCTCCTTGGGCGGCAGCGGCACGGACGGCATGGCGCGGGCGGCCTCGGGGCAGGCACGGCTGGCGGGGGTGGGGGCGGCCGGGCGGCTGGCGGTACGAGGGGCGGGAGGAAAGGGGAAGCAGGGAAGGAATACCCCAAACTCGGCAGGGCGGCGGCGGCTCCTGCCCGAGCGGCGGCGGCTCTTTAACTCATAGCCCTGCGCCGCCCGCCCTCCGCGCCGGCTCCCCCGAGCCCCTCTGCGCAGCTGCCGGGGCGGCCTCGCCGCCCGCCTGACGCTGCAAAATGGCCGCCGGGGTCCCCTCCGCGCAGGCGCACCGCCGCTTCCCCCTCACGGACACCCCCCTCCGCCCGCCTGGCCCCAGGGCCGGGAGCGAGGATTCCCTCTGTGAGTGCCGGCGTGTCGGCTGGAGCGCTCCTCTCTCGGCGCTTGGACGGCCGCCCCGGAGAGCCAGGCTGCCCGGAAGCCTGTGAGGCGGTGTTGGGAGGGAGCGAAGCCTCTGCTAACGGCGGAGCTCGGAGAGGTTCTGCGGGCTTGGTGTTGCCCTGGCTGGTATTTAAGGAAACAACAGCAAACTTAAGCAGTTAGACTTTGAGCAAGCGGGGACGTCATTAGTGCATTTTCAGCAGTTGGTTATGTAAAAGTTCCCGGCACCATCCTGCATGCATGGAACAGCGGCGTTTATTCATCGCTTGGCTCTTCTGAAAATATGTTTTTCTTCTTGTTGTTCTCAGAATTCGTCCTTAAAAAACAAAACAAAAAGCCCACAAAACAAAAAACAAGCAAACAACCCACAAAAAACACCAACAACCATGAACACTAAAACCACATGGCCTGGGGCATTATTTAGAAGGAAAACTGGTTAAATTGTCAAGGTTACAGCTAATTAAAAAGACCATCTTACAAGTGAAAAAAACCCCGGTGGCTTCAATTAAAATCTCTGTTTATGTAATTACCCTTTAAAAATATTAATTGTATTTTGCTATTTTTTAAGGTATTTTAATTCTGTAATAATATGGTTATCCTCCTACAGTCCCAGATGATGAACCCGACAGATACCTGCAGTAAAGCAAGGGTGCAGAAAACAGGATATCACAAGAGCCAATTAGAAAAACTATGTACTTAATATATGTAATTTGGTTCACAATAAGTAGATGACTGTGACTGAGGATCCTGGGCAGTGTGTCCTTGACTTGACACAAGCCTTGCTGAAGCTGATGCCATGATAGCTGCTTTCCTTTCAGGCTAAAGGAGGGAACAAGAGAGTAGACAATTCCTTGAAAGCGAGTAACCTGGATGTCAGCCTAACTTAAGAAATACTAACTAGGAGGAAAAAAAAAAAGATACTTTTAGGAAACTTCCAGAGATGAAAATAGCAAAGGTATGGAGAATATAAAGGGTATGCTTTCCTACAGTTCTTCTTAGCTGAACATTAGCTTGTGGCCACTGTTTTTTGTGAATGATGGTTGGTTTTGATCGTGTTTTGTTAATCTGTCTAGATATATGGTCTGTAATGAGGAATATCTTTATTGTATTTATTTCTCACTTTTTTTGTTCTGGCATACTTTTAAATGATGTCAGTCACCTGGGTCACTGAGAGCAGTAAGTGTATTTTCCACACTCAATACCATCATCCCCATATCACCATTGGCCAATCAGAGCTCAAATCAGTCCAGCAGTTTAATTACCTAGGCAGCCTCGTCTCCTCGGATGGTAAGATTAACGGAGAGGTAGACAACAGGTTAGCAAAGGCATACAGTGCTTTTGGTAGGCTTTATAAAAGAGTATGGCATAATAAACACTTTAAGAAAAGTACAAAGATCAGTGTTTACAGAGCCATAGTGCTGTCTACTCTTCTATATGGATCCAAATCATGGGTCATCTACCGCCACCACCTGCGTCTCCTAGAACGCTTCCATCAGCGCTGCCTCCGTACAATCCTAAACATCCACTGGTCAGATTATGTTACTAATACGTCTGTTCTAGAACAAGCAGCAGTCACAAGTATTGAGGCCATGTTGCTGAGAACACAGCTGCGTTGGGCAGGACACATCTTGAGGATGAAGGACCACCGCCTCCCTAAGATCTTGCTTTATGGTGAACTTGCCACTGGCTGCCGCAAGAGAGGAGCCCCGAAGAAAAGATACAAAGACCCCCTGAAACAACATCTCAGCCTTGGCCATATTGATCAACATAACTGGTCTACTCTGGCCTCCAATCGGGAGGTCTGGAGACACACCATCTATAACACTGCTGATGCTTTTGAGAAAGCACGCAGGATCACTCTCGAGGAGAAAAGGCAACGCAGAAAGAATCGTGCCTTGCAGAATATACCACCTAAGGAGTCTTTCTGCTGTGCCTTTTGCAACCGGACATGCCTATCTCGTATTGGCCTCTTTAGCCACCAGCGTGTTTGTAACAAACGTGGGTAGAGCCTTTCCCAAATCTTCGTTCGCGAAGCCAAGCCATGATGACCCAATTCACTCTTCTTTCTGCTGTATGATATAGTAGTGTTGTACTGGGTCTGATTTTTACAAAGCAGGAGAATTGTTGACGGGGACAGACAACTTGGCTTTGCCCTGCAGCATCATTTTGAGAGCCTGTTTGTACCATGGCATGTCTTCAGCATTTTTTATAACTAGCTGAAACCTTGAATTTATGAACTCTAGTTTCTGTCTTAGCAAAAGGCATGGTTTTGCCTCTGGTTGGGTTGAGTGATAAACAGATGCACCACCGGGATGGGTCAGGCAAATATTATGCTAGGTAGACCTTTGGTCTGAAGCAATAAGGCTGTTCTTGACAGTCAAAGGGCTCTGTTTCCCGCTAGTCCAAACACTGGAAAGAATGCTGCCTGAAAATAGGCAAATTGCAAATAAGAGGCAGGGGTTCAATTTGCATTTAGATGTGTCCGTATTAGAAGTCTGTGTTAAAAGTGGCAAGAAAAGAAAAGCGGGGAGGCAATAAAAGGAACGTTTGTAGACTAGCTGAGAAAGAATAAACAAAGAAATGAGCTTTGCAGGGAGGCAGAACTCCAGTTGAAAGTGAGGTTTGGGAGCACAGTCAAGAAAACTTCTTGTCATTTAATCCCACTGTGCTGGGCAAAACAAAGCTCTTGCTACAGGCTTTGTTAATAAACAGCACTGTATTCAAGAAGCGTATGATTCTGTCACCAGTTTTTTCTTCAAACAGAAGGAATTCAGAAGTCTGTTGGCATCTGTTTGGGCTGAAAGGGGGAAGCAATATTAAAGTGATCTATACATTGTAACAAGCTTGTGATTTTTTTGCTCTGTAGCTCACTTTACTCTGTGCCCTATAGAAGTTGTGGCACAATGTTTGCACATCGCTAAACTGAACTGGGGCCCCCTGAGCAAAAAGGGGCCTTCGTGTGGGCACGGACCTGCCTTCAAGCCAAGCGTGTTGTAAGGCCTAGAGCCTGTTCTGTCTGATGAGCCATTTCTTTGCTTCCAGTTTCTAAAGCAATTGGTAGGTCGGGATTGCCAGGTTTTAAAGTACAGGACTGCCATCTCTGTCCCAAATCCTTGAAGACCATCTGTCTTTCTGCTGTCACTTTTCCCTTCTGCCTCCAATGGCCCTGCAGGCTGCCATGGTTGTTGAGGAAGGCAGTGGCACCCTGCTTCAAGCAGCCCATGCTCCATAACCCTTGGTCCTCACCAGCTCCATCACCAGCTTCTGCATCAGCCATGCAGGTTTTAAGGCATCAAAACAAACTGTGAGAGGTGTGAAAGCACAGACAGCAATGCAATTTTCCGTCCCTTATACTCTGTTCCTATATTGCAGTCTAAAAGTGTACAGTAAACTTAGGGAAAGAGTGTATCTTACATGTCCAGCCTTTGTCTCGGTGGTGTGGCCCCTGTGTAATCTGCTGCCTGATGGGAGAGGGGGGATGTGGGAGTTTGTTATGGTCTCTATTTTCACAGGTAATTTGAAGAATTCATTCACAAGGCACAATAAAAATTGAACCATGATCACATTTAATCAGAGGATTTAATGCAAGAACCATTACTGGCTGGAGTAGAAGCCGATTTGATTTTCCTTTGCCTACTTTCTTCTTTTGAAACCGATTTTGAAGCAGGTGGTCTACTTGCAGTTTCATGTTCTTATTAGGTTCTTGGTTGTCCTCCCCAATATTCTTAAGTGTCTACCTGCATATTTGATACTTACCAATGCAAGTGTAATTTTATTATTTCATTTCACTAAGTCCCAAAAGTCATAGTAGAAGATGAGTGAGGCACAGCAGGGATGGTGTCTGACCAATGGCATCTCTCATGGCACATCACTGCAGGCTCGGGCCTGGGGAAGCAACTTGGAGGTTTCAGAGTGCTGTTTGCTGTGGCCCTTTTGTAAATTGGACCAGTTCCAGGGTGGGTCCTGTTCTCTGGAACAGCCTTTACCTCCGTCTGCCTTGACTTCTGTCACAGGGGGTGGAGCAGAGCCAAAAGCTGTCCTCAGGTCTAAGCGAGCGGTTAGTTGTCATTCATGCTCTGAAGTTTGATCCAAATCCTCCCCATCAACCAGTCTCATTTTCAGTCTTTTGGAATATTTACCACACCAAACCCCAGTGATGTTTTACATGCCAAAAACCGAAGTTTTGCCTTTTTTTTTTTTTGTTTTAAGTCTTGTTTAATGTCAGTAGCTGTGAAGAAAGCTTTTTTTAAGTGATTATAGAGATAAAAAACCAATGCTACTTAAGTATTTTTAAAATTTTAATTAGGGAGGTAGTTGTATAATCTGTTTAATACTATCTATTAAAATGTGTGTTTTAAAACATATCTTATTAGGAAACTGCAGCCAACTAACATAGTGATAATTGGAATAGTTAAGTTCATTAATATTTTGTAACCAGTGTTTGTCTTTAGTAACATAGTAATAATTCATTTTAAATAGCTTTGACATAAAGTGGAAATTAATGTTATTTTATTCAGACTTATGTGAAATTAATCTTTAATAATCAGATTTGAAACAATGTTTATTTTCAGGCCATGTTTTGGGAAAATACATGGAACGACGTGTGTAATTTGTTCTGACTCTTGCCATTCCTCCCAAGGTGTTGCTGAAGTCAGAGTGTGCTACTGTGCAGCTCTGAGGAAGGTACCGAAAACAAAGACCTATTTTTAAGGTCACATTCCCCATTTTTTTCTATTTCGGGGCTCGGGTTTCACACAGTAGAGCAGAGGCTGCCTCTCCTGCTGAAGCCAGACAAGGGCCTTGTCTGGCTTCACTGCTGGCAGGGGTCAGGCAATTCCCGCAGATGCCGGTCCCGCCGTGTTGCGGAGGGCTGGCCGGCCGGCAGCACGCCGGGAACTCTGCTTTTCCGAAGGCATGCTGGGACTCGAAGTTTGCCCACTGTACTTCCCGTCTGCCATGGCCTCGCGCGTGGAGGCAGGATCTGTGCGGCGCCCGTGTGTGCGGACGGTGAGTGCCAAAGCTCCCGGACGGGTCCGACGAGCGGAGCCCCCCGCGCTGCCGCCTCCGACCCCCCGCCACCTCCGGGGCTCCCTGCTCGGGCTCTGGCTCCTGGCTCTTCCTGCGTCTCCCTGCTCCAGCCTCTGGCTCCTGGCTCTTCCTGCGTCTCCCTGCTCCAGCCTGCCCCGTCCGCCCTTAACACCTGCAGCGGGGAAGGGCTGCCAGGGGGGCTTCGTGCAGGGCTTTCGGGGGTTTAGCTCGGGGTGGCCGTGGTGGGGGGCAGAGGTGTGTGGAAGGTGGCCTCGGAGGCGCGGCCTCGAGCTGATCCTGGTTCAGTCTTTGTGCGCTGAAACACATCCTCCTGCGTATTCCTCTGTCTCAGTTCAGCTGCATGGAGTTACTTGCATCTTTGATTGCTAGAAATGGTTTTCATAACCTCTTAAAGTGTTCACGATATTGACAACTCTTTCCTGTCTTGAAATTACAATTTTATAAATTATTATTTTAATGAGACAATTGCAGTTGTCACTTTTGCTTACCGGTTTTTATTTGTGATGTGCACAAGATAATTTTGTCAAGTAAAAAAGTTATTAACATCTGTTTTGGAAAGCATTTAATAGGTCGTTTACTGCTCATAGCTCTATAAAAGCTTTATATGTGCTTATTTCTGCACAAATGTAGTGCAGCAACACCTGTCTGAGAAGATACCTGTTTTATTTAGCATAGCAGTTATTTTGAAATTTCTGACTTCATTGAGGGTCTGTGTCATGCCATTACTCATTTTTTTTTTAGGCATTTAAAGTGAAGAATTTTAATTTCTGGGAACTCAGGCGAAGCAATACTACACATCTATTATTATTTGAGTACATTGCTTCTTAACTACACCAGTAAAAATAAGTTAGATGGTTATAATTAATATGTTTAATGAATTAATTAAAATAAGATATAACATTAGTATTGTAAAATGGAGTTAATGATGGTTAGCACTTGACCAGACAAAAATGGTCCATGCTGACCTGGAGCAATTCCAGTATCATCAGTAGCATTAGGTCTTTTGGAACTGAGTCCACTTATGCCCCTGAGCAACTAAATCCAGGATTGTAGATAATGAGCCCAATTTGTGCCTTTTACTGTGTTCAAGGTAAAGGGAACAGGATCTCTGCTACAGCTGGTTTTAGTCACTAGAGCAATCCATGAGAGGTATAATTGGCTTTCTGTACATTGGAGCAGTCCTGAAATTACTGCTGTGGATTCAATAGCACCTGCTGGCTGGGGAATCTGGGAAAGTGCAGAAGTAGAATAAAGGTCCTTCTCTCCTTCTGTAGATAGTAAAACAGGCATCCAGGCAAGCAGGGTGCAGTACTTCTGGTTTTGCTGCATATTGCTCTTTCTTCCTTGTGGACAAATGGATGAAAGTAAACAGGCGAGAATAATGGGTGAGTTGAGTAGTTAGACTGTCACAGTAATTTGTTAATAAAAAGCCTGAAGATGCATAGAAGGTCTTGTCACTGATGAGTAAAACATAATTGTGTCAGCAAACTGAAATGTATGTTCCAAGGAAATCCTGCTGCCAAAATGTTCGTGCTCTTATTTTCTCTGAATCCACTTCGGTTGATTTTTACATTTGCATTTTGCATGTGTTTGTTGTTGTGGTTTTTTTTCAGTAGAATGCTTTCTTTTTCTAGATAATAACACTGTCTACTTTTAATTTCAGGTGGTGGAAAAATAAGAAACAAAATGAAACCTTTCCAAAGGATCTGTCTGTTCAAGAGCCTGCTTGCCAATTGCTACTGTCACAGTCAATTTCCCAGCTGTCTTTTCCCACCCGTTGCAAAGAAGATAGGGTGTGTGGTGGGACTGCACAACCATGGATTTTGGAGGCCAAAGTCTTTATTGGACACAGCTAGATTCACTCTGTCTTTTAACAGTTGGCATAGGGAAATCCATCAGGATTCTCAAGCTTTGTGGAAGCATGAGGCTGTGCAGAAGTATCTGGAGACTTTAAGCAAGGAATACCAGCAGGTTAGTCGTCTGTTAAATGCAGACGCTTTAAATGACTTTGAGCAACGAACCCTGAGGAGAAGATGTGCCGATCTGTCCCCCATTGCAGCTGCATTTCAAGAAATCAAAGAAGCTGAAAAGGAAGTTCAGGAGTTAGAAGCTATGTGCAAAGGTAAGGAGAACGGTTTCAAACCAGTAGCCGTGTTTGTGATAAACTTCATTGCCCAGCCTTTGAGGAAAGCTTGTGAATAAGTTCAGCCAGCCCTGGAACACCCTCTGGTCCTCCCTGCTCCTGGGTTTTCTGCATCCAGCCACATCCTTCCATTTTTCATCTCACTTCACTTTAGTTTGAGGTCTTAATACAGTCAATTTAGGAGAGTAGGGATCGTCTGGAACCTTACGGCCATCTGTCTAACAGAAATGGCTGGGAAGTGTTTGTATTAAGGTTATTTTTTTGGTAGAACCGAGAGCAGTTTGAACTGAAGCAAAGTATTTACTGAGCCTAAAACATTTGATAGATGCAGACTTCAGCTGTGTTATTTAAAATGGGAGTCCGTCTGGCTAGTTCATTGATATTTATTGACCAAATTACATGAACTTTCATTAGGCTCTGAATTGTCACCTTCCAATATAAGCAGCAAAAGCTAGTATTTCTTTGAAAATATTTGGGGAGTCCTTTAAGGAATAAATCTGATGGTTATCTAAGAAGCTGTTGCTTTTCAATACTCTGCTACAGTAGAAGTTGAGGTAAAAAAGAATTAAAAATTGTTGCTGGTTTTTGTACCATGTGGGAATAAGAAAGTACATGGGGGATAAAAGAATTTATAAAATAAGTAATGATGCAACATTTGGGAGAAAAAAACCATCATTGTTAGAAGTGCGAGGAGGCACACACGATAGGAAAGGAAAAGGAAAGGAAAGGAAAAATGGCAGTTCTGCTACACCAGTAAGTATTAAGCCAGGAGAGGGAAACAATGACCTGGAGAGAATGGGGCTTACATTAAAGCAGTGAAGAAAGGGAAAAACAAAGGACGGGAGAAATCCGTACCCAGTGGTGTAAATGGAGGAGGACAAAAGTTCATGGTGCCCTTCAGAGAGAGAGCCAAGGGGTGTTGACAAAACAGTGTAAGCCATACTGAAATAAAGCTGGTGAAATTGTAACTTATTTAGAAAGGTAGAAAACATTTGTATTCTTTAGTTTTAGAAATAAGTAACTGTTTGTGCTTTTGGAAAAAATGGTTATTTAAAATGTTTTAATCCTCAAACCTCTCTAATTCTCTTCACTGGCGAAAAAAGGAGAAAGAGTGAAGGAGACGAGGGACAAAAATTTAATGCTGAAAAAGAAATATTTTTGAAAGAATAAAAAAGTATTAAGAAAACTTTGGGAAATTCATACTGCAACTTAAAAAGGCTATTTTTAGATCAAGTAAATATAATGAAGAATTTTTCCAGTTCCATAAATTATGATGTGGATGAATAGAGTGCATTCTACTTGAAAGAAGGGAAAAGAATGGTAGAAAATTGCAGCCAATACATTAATTAAATGGAGCCAAATTATTTTGTCTTAATGTTTATCATGTGGCCAAGTTAAAACACAGATGTTCCTTTCATTTGACTGCTCTTTGTTTTCCGTTTAGCTCCGTAACTGATTGTCTTCTCTCTAGTACCTGAATTCCTCACTATTGATGTAGGATTTTATATTTGCAACACTCAGTGAAGCAGAAAAATATTTCCCAGTTTGCCACTGGTGATGTGAGTCATGGGGTAGATTAAATGAATTCTGTTTTGCAGGGAGGTAGGAATGGGATACCAGTCCTTCAAACTGTAAGCTTACTGCTCACCACCCGACCATTCTCTCACCTCTGCTGACAGTAGTTAATTTGATATTGTGTATCTGATTGATCAGTAATCATACTTTTTGGACCAGCTAGAAGGCTTTGATTCAGTAACAGTTTTAGGCTGGAGTTGTGACATACTGGCAGGGAAATTTTTACAGTTCTGAGGGGGGACCTTATCAATGTATACAAATATCGGAAGGGAGGGTACCAAGAGGATGGAACCGGGCTCTTCTTGGTGGTGCTAAGAAGTAGGACAAGAGGCAATGGGCAGAAACTGATGCACAGGAAGTTCCGCCTGAATATGAGAAAGAACTTCTTTACAGTGCAGGTGACCATGCACTGGAACAGATTGCCTGGAGAGGTTGTGGAGTCTCCCTCACTGAAGATACTCAAGAACACAATCCTGTGCCATGTGCTCTAGGATGACCCTGCTTGAGCAGGGAGGCTGGACTAGGTGACCCCACTGGTCATCCTTTCCAGCCTTACCCATTCTGTGATTCTTGCCTTATGTACAGGAGATGCCAGGTTCAAGTCTTGATCTGACATATTTTATTTAAGGAAAAAAAACCCAGAGCATACATTAAAAACTGTGATATGGAACAGCTGTTGCTGTCCTCACCCAGGATACAAAGCTGATTCGACATACCAACCCATTTAGCTCTCGAGGGTTGCTGCTGAGACCACCAGTAAATGTGTGTGTGCCCTTGTGTGTGTGTGTGTTGGCTGCTGCAAAGGGGAGCCAGGCTCCAGAGGCCCAGCAATGTGGAGCCTGCGGTACTTGTGCCTGCCGTTGGGATACCCAATTCCTGCTGCAGAGTCCAGAGCTCAGGTCCTGCAAGGTGAGGAGATGCATTCAGTGATTGAGTGTCCAGATTTATGCTGCATCTGAGGCAGACCTATGGTTTCTATGCTGGTCACAAGGGAAAAGGCTTTCTCCTCCTCTTTGTTGCTTTCTTCCCTTGCTCTCACTCCCAGCTGTTCAAACCTGTCTTCACCCATTCCCTCATTTGTGCTGGTGATTGTCCAGTTGTAATTTAAATCCAGTTCAACTTGGCATGGTAAAAACATGTATTTATTTAACCAGACTTGTTTTATATCTTCTGGTGAGTTGAATTGTTTTACTTTCTGATGAGTGACAGAGCCACTCCTCAGCAGGTAGAACAGTGGGAAGAAAGATAAAAAGGAGAGGATGATCCCTGTTTCAGCAGTGTTGGGTTTTCCACTTGACTCCAACTGTCTTCCAAGTTTCTACTTAGTGTATATTCTAGTGCTAAGTGATCGGCATTTTTAGTTATTGTAAATTGAAGCCTCCGTAGCAGAAAAGGTTTGGAGCTTCTGTAAGCTTTACCTGAAAATGTTTCCTAGTTTGTTAGTAAGCTCTAAGATGTGGGAAGGGGCAGTCTAATCACAGGTAAGATACCTGCTACTCCTTCCAGCACACCTGGAAAATATGATCATTTAGTTAGCAATGGACATCACGGCTTGGGCAGTTCTTATTTGATATTCCATGCTGGTAAAATGCTGCAAGCTTTTATGTGCTGCAGTCTATGTCTTTGAATGGCCGCATTATAATTTGCTCTAAGATGGATGAGATTGGCTAACATCTATTCATGTTATTGGAATTTAGAGCTAGACAGGAGAGATGAGAAACAACTTCTAGAGCTTGCCTTAGAAGAGAAGGAAACTCTGGATGAAAAAATGAACCTGTTGTGCAGAAAGGTGAGCCTGAGGTAAAATTTTACAGCTTTGTAAATAAAGATGTCAGAAAAATGTTCCTTTGTGATCTTACCAATAGACTGACACTTGTGTAGATGAAACAGAAGTCCAGCTTCTGTATTCTCCATGAAAAGAAGTGGCAACATTAATTGTTAGTAAGATTCTTAGTGACAATTGTGTCTTAGAAGCTGAGTATTTTATTAATTTTTCTTGCTTGCTTGTCTGTCTGGAAATGCTGAAGGGGCTTAAAAAAATGGTGAGTCTGTGCTACTGAAACCTAACATGACACCCTAGTAACTGTTTGTGGCAGCAGAACATGCATTCTTGAAAGATTTCTGATTGAAACCTTTCATGTTGTCTTCAGCTGAAAGCACCACATGAGTGGGGAAATTAATTATAAGCAGAGAAGCTAAACAATTCAGTGGGAACTTCTGTGTTTGGGCTCATTTCTATGTTCCAACTGAAATAATATGAAATGACACTTTCTGAAAAATAAGACTAATGCAAAGATTGGCTGGGTTAGCTAATAACTTTGTGTTCATAGGTAGATGGGGCTGGCAGGGGGTAACCTGACACCTGACTTTGCAGGACTGAATTTTCGTGTGAATGCACCAGCGTATCCCATTTCCACACAGACTGCGCTGAGTTGCAATGGCCATTGGACAGCTTTTTAGTCCTACTTAACTAGCTTGCCAAAAGAAATTAGTGGTTGTATGTGCTGAAGCTGTGGCAGTTGCAAAGGACAGCTGTAAATTTGATTAAGAGGAGATAGAGAGTCATGAAGGAGATAATAGCATTCTTTTTTTTTTCTTTTCAGCTTTTCCAGCTTCTAGTGCCAAAGGAAAAATATGATAGAAGTCCTGTCATACTGGAAGTGACAGCTGGCAGAACAACCGGAGGTCAGCAAAGTCCCTACAGTGAAGATTGCTTCAAACCTCTATCCAACTTTATTAAACCTCTTACGGGTTATTCTTAATGCTTTTTTATACTTTATTGGCATTAAGTAATGCTTTTTAAAGATGAGCATTAACCTGTGTAATGGGTGGGGTTAAGAGTTGCAGTGAAATCTAAAAACTGATGACTGCCATTTTGTGAACTGCTATTTATGTTGTAGTGCTTTTATATTTTTAGGAGACATCTGCCAGCAGTTCACTAAAGAAATGTTTGAGATGTACCAGAACTATGCAGACTACAAACGTTGGACCTTTGACATTGTGAACTATACGCCAGCTGAGATAGGTACAGTAGTTCTTCAGTTCCACCAAGACAATGAAACTAAAGGCGGTGTTTCTCTGCTATATTTGTCACACGCTATTTGTCTCTCTAGGAGGGTTGCATCATGCTGCTGCTCATATTTCAGGAGAGGATGTCTACAGGCATCTGAAATATGAAGGAGGGACTCATCGAGTCCAGCGAATCCCTGAGACAGGCATGTCATCAAGAATGCAGCGTATTCACACTGGGACAATGTCAGTTATTGTCCTTCCTCAGCCAGAGGAGGTAAACTGTTAATCGGGGTGGTAAGGTGATGGTGTGTCCCCGCTCACCCATTTTGGTATTTAAAAGCCTGTTACTGTTTTGGGGATTTCATCAATACCCAAGTGCTTTGTGCAAGTCCCAGCAAAGGAACCACAAGTGCTCTGACTCTGGAAGATGATATCCTTGGCTCTGTACCTTACATGTGTAAATGGATCATCAGAACCAACTTTGCAGAGATTTGCTGTTGCCTGAAATGGCATGTAAATGAATGATCATTTCATTAAGTGTTCCAGCCCCAACACTGGCAAGGCTCACTGTAATGAGTAAGCCAATTTTAAATTACATCTTGTATTAATAGAGGGAATATATCCAAGAAAATACTCAGTGTTGCATATTAATGTGATTCTGCAGGTCCTTTTGATTTTTTTTTTGTTCATTTAAATTATTGGTGTCCTTCTCTGTTAAATCAAGGACAATCTCCTTCGAATTTGAATGAGTGTGTTGGCTAGTCTTTTTGAGATCTCACTGATACCAACAGTTCTTACTTAAACCAGATATAGACACATAAAATGAACAAACGCAGATCCTGTAGGTTTTCCCTGAACCTTCTCCTCCTTCTTTGTAGTACTTTCCTTGCAACATTGATCAGATCTGAATGTTCCTTTCCCATCCACTGAGCTCAAACTATGGTCCAGCTCATCATGGACTCATATTTCCAATGTGGCAATCCTTATTGGATGGATCTGGATATACCTATTTTTTCCTTGGTTAGATGAGTCTAAGTACTGTTGCAAGAATCATTCAGGCTTAACTCATGAACAAGATCTTTGCACTGCTGTTTAGTAGTAGTTTTTAAATATTTGCTTATTTCTTAGTCTCCCTCCAAAGCAAGTGGTTTTACAAAACGTTGATTTTGTTTTCTTTCACACCCCCCACGCCCCCCCTTGTCTTGTGAAGGACCTGGAGTAAGAGTTTGAAGAAATAAGTGAAATATTTAAAGCATCACTTGCTTTTCAGAGATATTTGACACTGCATTTTTTAAGTTATAACGATTATAGCTGTTACTCAGGTGTAGAGGAGCAAGTTTTTGAGAGTGATTTTTTTTTTTTTAATGCTGAGTATCACTGACATTCAAATATTTTTAGAGTGAGGAGGAAGTAGTAATTTTCTTTGATTCTAGGTTGATGTTAAAGTGGATCCCAAAGATTTGCGTATAGATACATTCAGGGCCAAAGGAGCAGGAGGGCAACACGTTAACAAAACTGATAGTGCTGTGAGAATTGTACACCTTCCCACAGGTAAGTCTGGCTGTATTCCGTACTTCTAATCACATGAAATCTGTATCCTGAAAAGAAAGCTGATGAATCCTGCAAGTTGTCTCTTGCAGTTTGGGCCCTATACCAAAGAAAGGAAGTAGCCCTTTCTGGTTTCTGCCCCTTTTGTAGTAAGGCAACATGTGAGAAAAGGGCTGTGTACCAGTGGCACAACAATTATGCCAGTTTGTCTTCAGAGGGAGTGTTTAGTGAATACACTGTCTTTGAAGGATGAAGGAACAAATGGAGGGTGACAGGGATGGTTTGGAAGATGTAAATGATTCGTGCTGTGTGCTCTGTACCTTCAGGCATAATGGCCACTGGCAATCCAGGGCACGCTTTGCTTGGCTGAAACCTTTGTAGTTACATGACTGATAAAAAAGACAACTTAAAGATTTTCATTCAGTACTAGATAATGCTATCATATGTCGAATAGGAGGGAAAATGTATGCTGATGGGAAGGTATCATGTAGGCCAGACCGCTCTGTCTTTCTCAGGATTTGTTTTTATTGAAATTCAGAGAGCTTCTATCTGTCCAGATGCAGAATCCCTTTAAGCACAGGAAATTCCAGTAGTGACCTGAAAACAGCTGTTTCCTATATGCCTTTTTCTTTCAAAAATCAAATGAGAAGCAAAAATAAGTACTACATTTCTTTTAAAGAGCATTATTTTGCTTTATTTCATTATTCATAGTTGAAGACTCAACAGTTTTGATTAGGAACCTTTTTCTGCCAGAATAATGAATTTTCCAGTCTCCTAGAGCTTATCTGGACTAAGACTTTAAAAACTTGTGTTACACTGTTTTAAACAGGCTTCTGTAGACTGTTCAAATTGCATTTTTAACATATGACAGCTAATTGGAGTGAACCCATTTTCTGGAGGCAAGGTCAGAAACTTGTTTGCTTCATGAAATTTTAAAATATCCCTGATTTTTTATAGCACTGAACAAAGCCCTCCAGTGCAGCTGTGACAAGTTTAAAAACACGCTAATGGTTCTGGCCAGTGTGGTAAAATGACTTTTTATCCCACAGCTGAAAGGCCCTACAAACCAGCACTCCAGTAGGTTTCATTTGCCTAATGTGTTAGAATTAATTTAGCTTGTTTGTTCTTTGTTATAATGGGCTTTTGATCTGAGTTCTTGAATCCCTCTGTAAAGGACTGGCAGTGGAGTGCCAGCAGGAGCGGTCACAGCAGCTGAACAAGGAAATAGCTCTGCGGACACTGAGAGCTAAGCTGTACCAGCAGATAATTGAAAAACAACTAAGTCAAGAGCAGAGCGCCAGAAAACTGCAGGTGAGGACATGTGATGGCTGAGATTCAGAGGGGGTGCTGTGCTGTAGATTTGTTTCTGATCTTTTTGAGTGATTGTGACAGAGCAAGGAAGAGTGTGTGTCTAACCAGGTGTGCTTACAAGGGAAAATCTTGTATTTTAAAATGGTAAGTCTGTTTCTACTTATCCCAGTTCCACACTACTGTAGACTTCTCAGGCAATGAAAAGAGATGTGTGGCTGGAAACAGAAGAGTCAAAAGACTAACTGGAATTATCCAAGAGGCAAAACTCAACATCATATGTTTAATGTCCCTGTTAAGGCCAGAGTTACACAAATAAAGCATCAGTAAAAAGTTATTTTGTGTGAAAAACTAGGATCAGAAGTTCTCATAAGTTTTTAAACCATAGTATATGATATAGCTATACAGAGCTTTTGAAAGAAACAAGTACATAAACAATCCTGCCACTACACATGTAGTTAGCAGTTTATTTGATATGGTTTAGGTAACCTTTTAAGGAAGAAACAGCTTCCCTAAGAGTTACCTCAAGTTAGGCTGCAAAGTGTGCATTTCTCTCAAAATGTCCTGTCATTCTTTGAGTATTTTCCCATCTGTGGTACAAAATTCAACAGTGATCAATGGGAATGAAAAACTTTAGAATTAGAAAATTACTCAGTACTCCATATTTTCCAGCTTAGCTATTTAATCACTAATTTCAGGTTGTATTTACATGTATTGTTCCTGCAGAGTGTTCCCCCATCGCTGCAAGCAGTGAGCCATTTATCTTTTGTTATTAATTTCAGCTTGAGAGTCTTCAAAGTTGCATAAAGGACTTAGATGAACCTTTATATAAATACTGTGGAAAATCAGGCAAAAGTGACTTACCTTTCCTAATATCTCAGAATTTATCCCAAAAATCCCTTCTTTTGAATTACACATGTTGAGTGCAGATGAGTGCTGCTTGCACTCTCGCACTTTACCACTAGAGGGTAACTTAGCCTCTCACTCCTAATTTACTCTTTTGGTGCTAATTTCCGATAGCCACGCGTTGACTGTGCTGCTTCCGTTATTAATGGAGACTACTTTCATAATTTTTTTGTGAGAGCTATAATCCCCAAAAAAGGAAAAATACTTACATTTTGGAACTAAGGACTCATATAGACGTATCTCTTGCCTTACATGACTTTTGAGAGTTAAGTAGTTCTTCCAGCTACAGAGCTGGAATAGAAATGTGCTGGAGGATATAAAAACTTGGCCTGTGATACAGAATCACAAACAATACAGTTTAGTAGTGCCACAATATTTAAAAAAACCCCATATGCTAAGCCAGTGATTGCTAGGTTTGTGGTTGAAACAGGCTCATCCATTAAAGTTTATTCTAAATATGCTGTTCTAGAGAAGTACTTGATTTTTTAAAAACGTAACATAACAGAATTTGTTTTTTTCTGCTTTGCTACAGTTGGGAACAAGAGCCCAGTCAGAGAGAATTCGTACTTATAACTTCACCCAGGACAGAGTCACTGACCACAGGATCTCACATGAGGCACGCAATATCAAGGTAATGGTTGCTTATGGAGTATTTAAAGTTAGATACTTAGGTGTACCATAAGAAGAAAAAATAATTTAGTGAAAACAATTTAATATGTATACATAAAGAAAGTAGCCAGTTGTGCTCTGACAGAACATTGTAGATTTAGAAAGCTTAAACTTTTTTTCCTGCCTTCTTGTAGTGTTAGAGATTATTGACACAGGCTATAGCTCACTGGCCTACATCTCTGTGTATTTTTCTTCTACCGTATGAGTGGAAAATGATCAAGCACGTAGTCCTCAATGAGCTCCATGAGTTTCTCGGCCATGTCACTGGGCAGGTGACATTTGAGATTCTTGAAGCATAGTACGTCCAAAAGTACATCCAAAAGAAAAAGCTGACATGAGGGACTTTTTGTTAAGCCATTCTTTTCTCCTCCTAAAGCAAAGGTGAAAAACAAAAATACTTTTATGTTTGCCTCAGAGGCCAGACTTAAAAGAAACTGCAACTGAATTGTTTTCATTTTAAGATTATCTGAGATCTTATTTCTGAGTAAATATCTACATATGGCTTGAATCTTATTGATCGTTCAGCCTGAAAAAAGAAAAGGCTCCGGGGTGACCTAATTGCATCCTTCCAGTATCCAAAGGAAGCCTACAAGAAAGTTGGAGACTTTTTACAAGGGCATGTAGTGACAGCACGAGGAGGAATGGGTTCAAATTCAAAGAGGGTATGTTTAGATTAGATATTAGGAAAAAATCCTTTACTGTGAGGGCGGTGAGGCACTGAAACAAGTTGCCCAGAGAAGTTGTGGATGCCCCATCCCAGTAAGTGTTCAAGGCCACGTTGGATGGGGTTTTGAGCAACTTGGTCTAGTGAAAGTTGTCCCTGGCCACAGCAGGGGAGTTGCAACTAGATGATCTTTAAGGTCCTTTCTAACCTGGGCTATTCTATGGTTCCATGATTCAATTTATTGCAGTTTTTTAACAGTGAAAAAGACTCCTGATAATGGATTTTTGATTATTAAATTTATGTAAATGTTTTGAATGTCAGAACAAAGTTTAGGGTGATCCCTTGATATTTTGGCTTAGGTATCCACTTAACAGCACTTAGCCATAAGTGCTATTGCATAAGGAGCAATGCTTTTTCAAACTGCACCCACATGTGTCCTGGGTAAATCCAGAGACTGCAGGGCGTGCTAAATGGTTTATATTTAATGGAGTGCAGAATACCATGGTGGAGGAAATAGTTCCATGATTGCATAAAGGTGACGTTTCTTAGTCAGTTACTTTGTGCTGGGAACTCGTTACTTTTTTGAGTGAAACTGGAACCATAAATTGCCTAACAAAAGTTAGTTGCGCTTTGCTTGCAGAACAGCCTAGTTTTTGGCACAGACAACAGCATTAGAATTAGGTTCTTCAGTCCTTGATTGTTCTTATAGGGGATTTTCATGTAAGCGCATGGGTTACATGAAAATATGGCGGGAAGGCACCAGTAGCTCCTTTTGTTGCTACAAGAATCAATGTGCCTTTCACAGGCAGCCAGCCAAGTCCCACTGCTGTCCACCACGTGTTGCTTTCACACAGGCAGAAACTGCAAGAGTGAGCAAGTGGACAGGCTGCAGAAAAAGAGCATTTCAGGGGCTCCTCATTGGAGTAGTCAGCATTTCAGAATAGTACTGAAGTACGGTCAGTAATGCTTTTGTCTGCTTTTTTTTCCATAGGAAATTCTGTGTGGGAAAGAAGCCCTGGATAAGCTAATCAACAGACTACTGGAGTTTGCAGAGATAGAGGCTGTCACCGAATATCTGGAAAATCTGCAGGCTTCGGAAGGCGGAGGCTGCTAACAACGATGTGTAGAGTTAAACCAAAAATGTTGTGTTCAGTAGCAAAATAAAACAGGTGTGTTTGTTGGATGATAGGTTGATTAAAATCTATTCCTCTGTTTCTCAGTGTGTGATACTATTCTTTTTATGTTTTGGTGCAAATGGGTTGCATTTATTACAGTAGATGTGGCAGAAAAGACAGGCTTGAAGTACTGTGTGCATACTCCTTGCGTCTTGGCAGCTGGGCTTTGTTAAGCTGGTCGTCTTGACTATATTACAGCTGGAAAGAGACAGAATCGTGGTGGTGGAGCAGGGAGTGCACTTTTTGTTTTGGGGGTGGAAGATGTTCCTCTGCGGGTGAAAGAAACTGAGCTCCCCCAACAGAGTCTAGAGTCTGGCCTCCTGAACGCTACTTCTTTTTTATCCATTTATTGTGTCAGCTTCCTAAGTGAAATCCCTTAAAAATAACTTTGTATTATGATACTTTAGAGTAAATATACAAAAGCAAAGGGAGTGATCTTGGTCAAAGGGCCAGAATGTTAAGAGAGAATCCTGTCAGCTTTCTTCCAGCCATTCTTGGGTCAGCTTAGGGTGGGACTGGACCTTGTGCTATGGTGGTGTGTAAAAGTACGTGTTCTAGTTTTAAACTAAGTAATAACAGGCAGCTCCCTCTTCTTGGCAGAGCAAACAAGTTCATAGTGTAGATGCATTTTAGCAAACCAGGTAGCTCTGGAATTCAGCTTCTGCCTTGATGTCTTTGGGAATGTCTGCCTGTTCCTGAGGGTGATCCAGATGTCTATGAGCACACTCGGCTTTACTGGGCCTTGGGTTTATGTTTTTCCCTGCGCACGTGTGGTGCTGTGTGCTGACAGGCGCCGACCGGAGGCAGGCAGATGTCACACCCAGTGACTCAGGAATGCTCCATGTTCAACGTGACACAAAAATAGGTGCTCTGCTGAACTCAGTCGACTTGCAAGATCACGGTGTTTTCTTTTTATTTCAATACTGAGTTCTGAATGGTGTAGTTTTTACTACTGTATATATAACAACAGTTTAAACATTATTCAGCTATATAAAGAAAAACAGAATTTATACCAGGAAGAAAGCAGGAAAACTATACTCATTTCCTCAGTTCTGGAATTATTCTTCAGTTCTTTTGTGTGTTCCTATCAGCAAGCTTTGTCTGACAATTTCTGACTTGCTTCCAACACTTTAATTACAGAAGCTTCTGGGATTTGATTTTTTTTTTTCATTGATAGCTCTGTAAAACAATCAGGAAATGTATTTACCATGCAATCCAGTATTCATTTGAACTTTGACTTTTTGCAATAAGCAGTTCAGAATTCAGAAAAAAACCCTCCATGAAGATCTGCAACTGAGCTTGTACTTCTGCCATACTGACAGACTGGCAATAACAAATATGATCAGCTGTAGTAGGAGAGTATCCAGATAATATGCTTATCCAATTACCACGCTCACTTTTGTTACTCAAAACAATTTATTTTATTAATGATATCTCTTGAATAATCTTAGAAACTTCTTAAAATGTACACATTTTAAATAATTAAATTTCACTTCCAGGATTAATACCTATGAAGTACTTAACTATGAAAAACTATTGAAACACTTAAAAAATGGTCCTCATTTATTTTACTGGAAGAAAGATGGTCATATTTCTGCAGGACCTTAGGGATATTTGTGATTACTTAATTTTCTGTAGCCCTTTTTGGTTGCTGGTTTGGTGCAGAGTGATGAGAAAGGGAAAAGCAGACAGCAGCTGCCCTCTTCTAAGTTTTGGATGTCCCAAACATAGGCATTGAAACTCAGCAGCTAAGCCCCTTCTGCCAGCCTAGCCTGGGAGACTCTGGAGGGTCTTTTTCTTATTAAGCTTCTTCTGCAATCACATATATGTGTGTGTGTGTGTGTGTGTGTGTGTGTGTGTGTGTGTGTGTGTGTGTGTTAGCAAAATATGGCTATGAGAGAATTCGGGATAGAGCAGACCTACTTCTACAGGAGGTCACTGCCTGCAGTGCAGGAATATTTGCTTCTCCTCATTGAGAAAGCATTATTTGAAACTGTTTGCTCCTAACTTTGAAAGATTCGAAGCTGTATTTTATTCTAAGTTCTTCCACCCTAGTCTTTCTGTGGGATGTAAGAGCTGAGAGATTGTGATGGGGTTTGGCTGTGGGCTGGCATTTGTCCTCAAAGAAGGGATGTGGGGTATAACACTTCCATTTCTGAGGTGTTTTCAGGATGGAATACTCTGAACTTGGGCTTTTTGGTTCCTACAAGCAATCACGACTTCCAGCAGTGAAATCATCAGCAGGAAAAATTACAGTAACAAAGCACAGGGAGGAAAAGGGGTAACAACTTCTTGGGGGCCAGTGAACAGCCCCTGGGGACAGTGCGATACAGCAAGAGCAGGTTCCTCTGCTAGAAACAACAGCCTTCTCCTGTAGCTTTGCATTTCCTTGTCAAACATCGTTACAACAAACATAAACTACCACCCATCTGCCTGGTTTCCCCTCCCCACCATCAGTGTGGAACTGGGCCCTTACCCACAGATATCATGTTACAGGTGGTGCAAGGCACCAACTTCATCGCTCTGCAGATCCTGTCCATTAATATGAAAAGTAGTACCTCGATCTCTTTCCTTTCCCTGCTGAGGTCTTGTGCAGCAGCATCTTACTCAGCCAAGAAGGAAGCCAGACAAAAGCTGTGTGTGCCCTTGGAAGTAGCCCTTTCTATGGCAGTGGAAAGATGGATGCTTACCCTCTGCAGAAGGAGAACAGCCCAGGTACCTCAGCTTGATTACTTCCATTTAGTCATCAAGTGTGTATCTAACTCTCAGGGCACTGCTCATTGTTCTTGAGACCAGCAAATTTGTAACAACTGAATCACAATCTGTCATCACAAAGTTCATATATTCAGCTTTATTCTGAATGTTACTAACAGTAACTGCAACAAACCTTACCTGAACTCTATTACAAATAATTTTTAAAATAACAATTTTAACCCAGGCCTCTTATTACTCATAGTTGATGCACAGAATAAACAAATTTGCAGTAACCACTTAATGTGCTACAGGAAGGCACCCAGACACCATGTTGGTGACAACAAAATAAAAGTATTTCTTTTAAGAAGCATTTTCATATTTTTATTATATATTTTATATTTTATATAGTTCTTATATATATATATATAGTTCATATTTGCCTCAGGCCCCACTTTTAACAGAATATGCACCCATAAATCTTCCAGGTTGTCCTAAACCCTGGAACAGATGAACAGATGAACACTAGTAACGCAGATTGTTCAAATGAAAGCTTTATTCTGTATTTTCATATAAACTCCACATCAAGAGCTTGCAATATTTTGTAATTGCAACTGAGAAGCAGTTGACGATAAACCAGCTGTTTAACTTTGCAGATGTTACTTATAAACTAAAACAAGCACTCTTCAGTCACCCCAAACAAGCCATTAAAATCCACTGTCATCATCCCGTGGTCTGTACAATGCTCTCTTCTGGTTTTTAACATAGACTGTTTCTGGTTTTACACGTAAAATCAAACCCACTTTTGCTGACACTCTCTAGGAATCCTCTTGGGCAAATTTAGCCTTTTTGAGATTATTATTTGCAACACTTCTTGCTTTGTGCAGAAAATTTTATTCAAGCTCTACCCTGAAACATTTCACAAAGCTAAACCTGTTAATCACACAAATGGTTAACACAATTTCTAAGTTAAATAATTTAGCAGGTAGAAGGTAAGCTGACTAAAGAGGTAGATAGAGACTGAAGAGGTATGGCTGACAAAACAGAACCCAAGGGTTGCTGCAGCTCATAGCAGAAGGTATAGACAGCTTTTGTACCAACAAGTAGAAGGATTTTAGGGCTGCAAACCCCATAGGAGGAACGGAGTGGAATCTGTCTCAGAAAAATGAATTATCAAGGAAATCAAAAGAGCACATGTAGTCAGTCTTGAAATAGCTTGTGTGTTGTGTGGAGATAGACATGGTTGTAGTTCTTCAGGGCACAATGCAAACAGGCAGCAGAAGTGGTTGGCAGGAGCTGGGACCTGGAGACACCTTGGCCTACCTAGGAACGCAAAGCTTTCTGAAGATCTCAGCAGAGCAGGGGATGAGGTGAAGGTGGATGCCAGAAACATGGCACAGCAGTGATACAGAGATTTGCATATCTGAGAATACCAGAAGAAGACGATTCAAGGAAGACAGCAATAATAAGAAAAGTACTAAAAAAGGGAGGCACAACTCAAAAAACAAATCAAGGAAACCAAGCAGCGTGAAATAGTTTTTTACTCCCTTTCTGAGATGCCAAAATTTGCACTGAAATCTCTTTCAGGGAAGAAAAAAAAAAAGGAGAAATGGTTTTATACATGCACAGATTAGTGAATTTAACTCAGATCCATGTCATGACCAGCCCTCTCACCTTCTAAATCTCAATATCGGGACTGGCTGATGCTGCAGCACAGACTTTATCTATGATGGTCAAACGAAACTTCACCCTACTGGGGAAGTCTGGATTTCAATCTACCAATCCCCAGGTGAAGGGTTAAAATTTGTCTTAGCCTAAATAGGAACAAGGATTATTCTGTAACACGGGTAAAACTGAGCAGGTCTCCGCACAGCTCCTGGCATAGCAAATGCACAATAAAACAATTTTTCTTTTTTCTGTATATGCAGTATGTTTGCTTCTAAAAGTATCACCAACTTTAGACAGGCCCTGCTGTAAAAACATGCACAAAATGTCCTGTACTATGAAGCTGTCTTTCTAAACAAACAAGGCAGGTGAAAATATTAGGCAAGGAAAGAAAAATACAGAGCAGTGAATTGACTTGCTCTAAACCACACAACAGAAATCATCATCAGAAATTGCAATGACTCCCTTTCTCTCTGACTCTCCTTCTCATACTGCTAATGATATCTATGGCAGCCTGTAAAACCAAGGATGTAGTCCTCACTCGAGCTTGCAATAAAACCAGGCAAGCAGATAAAAACATGCTGTAGGATAGAAAATGGATTAGTCAGAAAAGAAAACACTCATCTGAAACAGTAACATTCCTTTGTCAAAAGCCAGTGCAGCCCAAGGAAGGATTAGCAGATGAGGAGTGTAACTGTAGTAATACCTAGAGGATTCGTACAGCAAATTTCAAAAGCAGAAGATTTTGCAGGGAGATAGCACAGAAGGGAGAGAGATCTGTGAAAAAACAGATGTCTTGGAAAAGCAGTGTCTGCCTTAAATCTCAAACAAGACAGTATTTTTGCGTAGAACAGAAAAATATTTGGCTTAGATACACAATAAGGAAAATTGAATGACAGCACGCTGCAAAATTAAACAATGGCTTTGTGTATATCGAATTTAAATCAACTGGCCTTTTTTATAATTTACAGTTAGGAATAAACTAGTCTCTGACTTTCAGAGGTAGTAGAGAGCAAAGGGCTATATCTGTATTTCTTTGTGAATCACAAGCTCTAAAAGTCACATCAGCAAAACTAAGCACAAGGTATTTAAACTAACTTTACTAGAGGTGAGCAAAGAAATATTTTAATCTCTTTTCCTAATGTTTTGGTTTGTCTATTTAACACAGTACAAAGACCTTTGGTTCATATTACAACTAACAGCAGCTCCACAAGAACAAAAGTTTTGAACACTCATTTTCAGATGTTTTTAAACATCTACTCAAGGGATGTAGTTACAGGTATCTTAAATCCCCGCCTGTGACTTCAACGTGTCAAAACATTTTAAAGGAAAGATGTTCATATTTTGGAAACCTCATAACAAGAGGAAAGGTGCCCTCCTCAGAGGATATTAAAAGTGGAGCCTACAAAAAAACCTGCTATACTACTGGATAAAACTCTACTAATAAACAGTAAAATAATTTTTCAGAAATCATAATGAAATGTATATATCTTAGGCCTGGAGTAACAAAAGGAGGATGAGTACAGCAGTACAAAAAAAAATTGTGCTCGAAAGGAGAGCATGACCAGCTGTTAATTCATCAGCTGGCAATGGCAAAGGAGTAGAGAAAGCTGGTTGTACTGTTAAGTCACAGGGCACCCCTGGCAGACAGTGTGATGTGGTCATGTGAAAGGCAAATATGGTTTAGGGACATACCCAGAGTTACTTCCAATATGCTAAGGAAGTATTAGTGACATCATGTGTGGCCTTATTCTAGGCAAACTAGCCCAGGCAAAATCACCTAGGCAAATCTAGTCTAGGCAGACTCAGGCTGGAATGGGTGAAGAGAAGTGCTGGTGGAGCACTGAAGGTCCTGTCACACAAGGATGCTTTTTGTGATTTCGAAGAGAGATGATGTGATGGATTCAAGATGAAGAAAAGCTACTTAACTCAAGGACAGTACTTGTGTGAATTGGGAGGAAGAGTGTAAACTGGTCACAAACATAAGGAGACTAAGTTAGAGCAGACTCCTAGCTGCCAGAGTAGCGTTCAAATAAGAACAAAACCTGAAAAATTTGAATAAGAAACCTGACAACTTCTCCTTGGCAGGAAAGACGCTTCTGTTCTAGCCTTGCATGTGAGGTCTTTCATGTGGAATGCATGTTGTATATTCCTGAACTATGACTGTGAAAGCATCCAGCACGTCCTGCATCTCTAAATGACAATCCAGGGCCAGATTTTACAGGAAACCTTCAAATTTATCAGAATAAACATCAGAAAAAAACCCCCACAACCCTGATGAAGCCAAGAAAACACACAGGATTAAATACAATACTTAATTCTCTTCTACACATAAAGCAAATGTCCCATAATAGAAAAAAAGACTTCACCTCCATTGTAATACACAATAAATCAGATTTCCTGTCTTGCACTCCTTTCTCCACTGATCCAAAAGATTAACAGTTGTTTTCTCAAAGCAATTCAAGCTCAGCAGTTACCAACTCTATTTTGCTGGACTCTTGACAACAGTCTTAACTGCACCTCTTTTTGACTGAGACTTTCCTGAACAAAACACTGTGAGCTTTAGGAATATAGACATAGTTTTTAATGGATTCATTATTTGAACCTTTATGGTCCACTGTTTCATTGCTAGAGAAGCAATAAGTGCAGCTGTATTCTAACACAGGCAATGAATCTTGATGATGCTAAATGCAGACCAATGCCACCAAGTGAAGAAATCAAATCTACAATCCTTAAGAAAATGTCCAAGTCATCTTGAACAGTACAGCCATCAGCTCTACTGATCTTTTGTTTTCCTCTCCTGTGGTACTGAGAATGATCAAGCTTCAATATACTAAGTCCCTCTCAGCTTATCGAACACTGCAACTATGCAACACACTCTTCTTATCAGCAGATAAAACACATTCACCTCAAAAAGGGTCCTGTATGCTAGAGCAGGGCCAAGTCTCTAGACTATTTTTTCTTTAAAATATCAGGCAAGCACTTTTTTTCTGGGAAAGAGACAAAAAGAAAGCAAGACCAAAAAAAGAAAATATTATAAGTAACAGTTGAAGTAGGCAACAATAAAGCAAAATACAACAAGAAAAAATGTCTACTCCAACAGGGCTCTGGTGCTGTTACTACAAGTTAAGATTCATCAGGTTTAAATCTTCTGCAGAGGTTTAATACATCTATCATGCACGTACAGAAATAATTTTTCAGAACATCATTTGGAATGGGTGGCACTGATGTGACTAACTCCTCTAAAAACAGCTTTCAAATGATCAGTTTGAAATGTTGGCAGTCTCACCACCTACTCTTCGGCAAGCGATTGACCAAAGGTTAGTAAGCACAATATTTTTATTCATTAGTGGGGAAACTACTCCACATAAACAATCTTGGGGGATGATTTTGCTCTCTAGTACATGCTATTGATCCAGTTCCTCTGTAAAAATAAAAGATCTGCTTCATTTTTGCCATATTAAACATTACTACATTCTCACATACTTAGAAAAGAAGTAAAATATGTTATGCAACATATTTAAAACAGCATACACAGAGCAAATAGAACTTAGATGGCATGGTTAAAATAAAAAGTATTTACAATATTGCATAAGTAACACAACACGAACTTCCATTCCAAAACCAATCACATCAAAATAAAATAACTCACATATGTTTTAATACCTATAAATCCTCAATTTCTATCCAACATTTTCTTTATAAAAGCCTGTTTAAAATATTAAACTTTTGATTCACTCTAGCTTAAACAGAATCTAAAATGATTTGTTAAGTACTACTGATCACTTAGTCTTTGTCTTAAGTTTCTAGATTTTCCATTCTCAAATTTTCTCTTTTTAAATGTTGGCACCCCTTCTGTCAGGTCTCCAAGGGAGGTGACTGTCTTCTCTTTAAACATCACTGTTTCCTCTTCCGGAACCTCTAACACTGGGGGTGCTACATTGTCACTCTCTGTACTTGGAAGCTCCAGGTCCACTTTTTCACTAGGAGGAGAGAGGAAAACATAAAAGGGTTAAGCTACATGGAGAAAACAACGTGGTGTACTGCAGACCGTAACAGCTATTTTTATTTGTCAAAGCAGCTTTCAGCTAGATGCAGTCTTCTAGTCATCATCATGACGGGCATGAAGAAAAAAAATCCATGTTCTTTGTTTCTTCTGTGTGGGTTGCCACAAAAAGTAACAAACTGAAACCTCATTCTGTGCTGAGCTTAGACCATGGACCAAGTACTCATCATGTAAACAGTCCCGCAAAAGATAACAAGGCTGCATGTCTGTAAATATAAGAATATTGACAGACAGTAGTCAGTGAGTAATTAGCAGTGGTTCTCTGCCAAAATACCATTGAGTAGTTCTGCTCAAGTGTCCATCCTCAAGGGACTGCACGACAGAAGAGAGGACAAGCTTACCAAATCAGCCAGTGACCCCAAGTTGGGAGAGGCGGCTTTGGAGGCCAGGATCACAGCTAACAGTGATATGAACAAACCAAAGACATCAACTAAAAATGACTAATTGGTTTTAAGGGGTCAACAGCAAAACACTGTGTTCCACACAGATAACCTGTGGCATAAATATACGGTAGAGAAGAACGAAACATTTCGCAGAAAGTTACTTAAGTCACAAGTCCGTCAGGAATCACGCCAGCACAACACTGATGCAAAGAGATACACATTGGCCAATCCATGCAAGAATACTCTTGGTACTACCAAGTATTAGTCTGATGTCAGCTCATGTATATACTTAGTTTCAAGTTCTCTCTTCAAGGAAGACATGGATCAGTTCGAGCACCCAAACAAGAGCCATAAGAATGATTGCAAGTCAAGTACGTCAAGAAAATGCAAGTGCTGCCATATCCTGAAAATATAAACCTCCTGAAAGTGGTTGTCACTGTGCCTAGACTCAATTTAAATTAAATAATGAACTGCATTTGTCTCATTGACATGTGTTTATCTCAAGCCTGCATGCTCATGCAGAGACTCATCCATAACGTTCAGTAGCTGAAAGCACTTTTTACTAGACAGTGCTTTCCAAAACCCCAAAAGAATTTTTCAGCTCAGAAGTCAAGGAGCAGCTAGCCGATGCAACACAGGTGTTATGTGGAGAATGGAGTAAGCATAAGGAAGAAGACTTTTCATTCTCCAAAACCTATTTTCTCCAGACTCCTAGAGGGAGCCACAAGAAAATGACAATAAAAGACAGCATGCTTCACAATAAAAAACAAAAACAACCCACAAACAAACAAACAAACAAAGCTACCTCAGGCACTATGCAGTAAAACAAAAATAACCCTCCTGATCAGATGCAGGTCATGAAAACATCTGCTCAGGCATGGGGGAGGGAGAGAGGGAGAGACAGCTTCCCGATTTAAAACTGGCATAACTACGTTAGACATATTTTGTCTTTCATCTCCCAAGTAAAATCATTAGAGAAAGTGTTTCCCACCCCATTTTAATAGTCTTCAGGACTTAGTCATTGTGACAGCAGAAAAGGCTGTAGTGGATTTTGTTTTGTTTTCTCTCTTTGAAATGAGAGAAAAAAGGGAACAAGAAAATAGTTGAACCAGAAGTCTTTTACTGCAATACTCGGTGAAAGTAAGATAGAAAATTTGAAGTGTCTTCTAGGCTGTGTCCTTCAAGTGAACAGTTAAAAGTCAGTACTATACCACAAAGTGAGAAATGATCCACTGCTTGTGGGAGTAACCCAGCCAAACACACCAGTGTCAGGTAAAAATTGCCTGGAGTCTAAAAAAGCACATTCATTATGTCAGCAACTATTGATCCCACAAGGAAGGAATTCAAAGCAATGCTAACCCACTACGATCAACGTAAAGTTGCTGGTGGTCCTAGAAGATCAAGATAGATCTCAAACTCCAGGTGAAGTCTGCCCAACTAGTTACCCATGAAAAAGAAACAGAATTTAGCCTGAAAGCTGGAGGCCCCAAGAAAGCTGCCTCTACTGTTCCAAGGCTGGAAGCAGTTCAAAAAGCAGCCATAAGAGTGCCTGAGGAAGCTGAACCAGATTTATGAAGGAAATGATGTTAAGCTTAGAGTAACAACATTTAAACATTTGATACTCAGCCTCTGAAAAAATGATGCATGACTAGAATTCTTAAATCACTTTAATTTACTCTGTACTTACAGTAAAATTCTACACTAAAACCAAAACACCACTGACATATGCAATGGAGAGCTATTACTTAAAATAATCATGGCAGAAAGAATTGTATTCCTATTACTGCTGTGCTAATGCTTCCAGAATTCAGAAGAAAAAGCTTCAGCTCTTGAAAACAACATTATGACAATAATCGAGGTAAAAAAGATACTCACCCTTCTTCTTCTTCTTTTTCTTGTTCTTCTCCTACTTCCTTAAGTGCTTTCCATTTTCCATAAGGGTTGGTCGTGTTAGATCCATCATTAGAGGTTTCTTGGGAAGCTGATGTACTCTTCTCTTTATCTCCAGTTTCTTCTGACTTAACTTCTCGCCATTTCCCATATGGACTTAACTTTTTAGCTTTAGGAGATTTCTTCCCTTCCTCTGATTCTTCACTGTTATCTCCTTTCCTCTAAAGAGGAAAAAACCCACCTTAAGCAAAAATGCCTAAATAAAAACATAATGTATCTTTATTTTACATCTTTTATTTAGTATTATCTACTATTCATAGTTTTCAACCAAGAGTAACTTGAAACAAGTTCATATTGTAATATAATTTGCAAATTTTTCTTCTTGAGCTTTCATTACATAAAGTTGAAAAACAAGTCTTAAATGTTACAAGAAGTTCAAGATGGAAAAGCCCATCTACATTGGCTGAAGTTAGCAAGGCATAGCCAATTCAAAGTTACTTAAAAACAAAGCTTAGGGTGTCTTAAAATAAAAAAATGAGGAAAAAAATTCACATGCAGCTTTATGTACATGCAGATACACACACTTTATTGCTAATACCTGATAGCAGTTTATAATGATGCACGGTGATACAAAAATACATATGCCTATGAATGCATTTTATATTTAAATTGTCTCTGTTCAGAAAAACCATTTGACCCAACCAAAACCATAATCACACACTTTTACCAAAAGTTTAACATTTAGGTTTTAAATATTTAATTGATACAGATGTTGTACTATGTGGTGTCAATGCTTTTTCTCAATTTAATAAGGAAACTACAACCATGCCATTTTCGGTCCAAAGCATTCCCTGGAGTCCATTGGCAGTCACATTTACCAATGAAGGGTTGAAGTCATTCTCACACTGAAATCCAAACCATTTTGTGGATTATTTCAGAGAGATGACAGTGACCTTTCTCAGAGAACATCACATATCTTGCAGAATTCAAGGTACTTCTTGTGAGTTGAAGGAAAGAACATGCTTTCTATCCTGGAACAGTGCCACTAATGAGCCAAACAATTGAACAAAGATTCATTTTACTATTTAAAGAAGTGCAAAATGCTACTTTCAGTCATACGGTTTAATCTCATTTCAATGAGTACAGCCTATCACAAGAGATAAAAGATACAGCAATAATTTTTTAGTATAAGATGATGTATATAAAATAAATCTGAAGAAAAATTACCTTGGAGTTTGTTTCTGAACTCTTTGCTTCATTTTCACTATCTTCTGAGTCTGATTCAGATGCTGTTTCTGCATGCTCTTCGGAATGCTTGTCACATCGACTCTTCTCATTTGAAGATGAAACAAAACCATCTGGTTTCTCCCATGTGGATACTGTCCAAGACATTTGAACAACCATTATTTATGCTTCTAATTTTGATCTTTCATTGCTTCGACAACATTACCTTTTAGAAGCAGTGCTGCCTTATTCAAAAATACAGCAAATAATTTAGCACGAGGGTTTTGCCTTTGTTGAGTATGTTTGTTTTAATAAACATAATTAGAAAGATAACATTTCACTTCCCAGCAGAGATACAGTCATGACAGCTGAGTTCACTGTTGATAAAGCTTGTTTTAATTAGCTCAAACACACGGTGAACCGTGGTCCGCACGACTGTGGTCGCTCTCATCCCTACACAGGACCGATGAATTAATTACCCTCTAGATGTGCCTATTTGATTTGAGTTGTTCGCTGATTACAAAGACAGGATAAAGTAAAGAATGATAACTGCAAGCCTCAGGTCTCCAGCATGATAAACCCCTTCCGTGTGCTCCTTTGCTTGGTAACGTTAAGTCTCTAATTAAAAGCTGTCAAGCAAACAAGGAAACAAAAACATCAATCTGAAAATACATGAAAGTATGGACAGGATATGTACATACATATCCTCATTTTCAATTAAAAGGTAGTATTCCAGTAAATACATCAAAAGGAAATATTTAAATAAAAGTTGATTCAGTGGTCTTAAAACTGGTTTTAGTAAGAATAAGGCGAAAGTAGGCCAACTTTCCATCTATAATTTTATATAAGTTTTCAGATGTAACAAAACTACTACTTTTCCAATTATTTTATCCATTTCCAAGGAAATCCTTAACTGCAAACAACATTTAACAGGTAAGTGTCTAGATGTATCTTGAAGAAGTAAAGGTGTAAAAAACTGGCAGTGAAGGACTTTGCATGAACAGCACAGTCACTTAACGGTACTGCTGTCATCTGGCTTTAGATTAGTAAATGAGAAAGTTCACTTTCTTAGGTGCCACATACACTGGAGTAAAGTACAGCCTCCCAAAGCACGACTTGTAGCACTAAGTCCAGAGATACCAGTCTCCTAAGTTACATGTCTAAGATGAGACAATTATGACTATTTACATCAGTTAAAAATTGGTCCTGTCTTCAGAGGATGGGATTACTCTTATTAGAACTGACAGGTAATTCTCAAACATTTCCAAGACGTTTACAGCTATATAAAAGTAAAGGATCAATTTGAAATCTCACAAGCCAAAATTTTACCAAATGCGATGACTATAAACACATTATTCACAAGTGTCATATGTCTCTGAAGAACTTAAAAAAACAATACACCCAAATGCATAAAATGCATCTGAACTTAGAAGGCAATGTTTAAAAATAAGCAACACCTCTTTTCCCTTTCCAAAGAAGAAACCACAAATCATTGGGGCAGGGGAGTGACTGGTTTAAAAACTGAAAGGTTTTGGTTGGGGTTTTTTTCTGTTCTTGGCATCATGAGGAATGCCACTTCATACCCAACAGCAGTAGAAAAACTCATAGCCAGTATAAAAATCACTTCCTCTCCAGAGAGGCCTCATTGACCTTAAAATGATTCAAACAGATTTAGAAAACATTCTGAGGGAGTCACCACAAAGTTCCCATGTAGGGAAAAAAAAGGGGAAAAGAAGTGGGAGGTAAGATTCTGGACTCTCTTATCAATGCTATGCCAGCAAGATGAAAAGTTTAGGAGATTCTTATTTAGTACTACATACCCGTGAAAACAAAATCCCCTTTCTAGTTTCCTAACTCTAATTTCAATATACATATAGAAAAGAAGAATGCTTAAAGTTACAAGCTGAAGTCTAAAAAACCCTATGAAGCATGAACTTATACACACTGACAATACAGCTGTAAAGCCAGCAGTGACTTAAGCAACAAGTATATTTCAACTAAGACTGCAGCTTAAAAAATACGAAACTTAGTAACGGCCTTAAAATGCAGTTAATTTGCAAAACAAAAAGCTTCTCTGAAAACCCTCTCTCCTGAAACAGAGCTTAACAGAGTTCTCTCCTTACCTCCAGTTTGTGTGTTATAGTAATAGGTATGACCATCTTCAGTGACACCTTCTACCCACTCTGCTCCCTAGGAAAAAGATACAGGAGCTAATGAAAAAGTTATCGGGATCAGCCAAAGCATCACTTGTAAGATTATTCAACTCCTGAGTATTTTTTGTCTGTGGTTATTTTACTGGTTTAAAGCTTGAACCCCTAATGTTGTTAGAACATATTCCCTTTGACTCAAATGAGACTGAATTCCATGACTTAAAATATTGCAAATGCACATAAACAATTATTTTTCAAACAGTGGATAATCTGTATGAGCCTCTATAGTAAATGTTGCCATGAAGTTCAAATTATTATATAGACCATTATTTTACATGTTTTCTTTATTTTCCAAAGTATTCACCCCTGAGGTTGTAATTTCCTATTTGTGTTATTGTCTTTACTAGAGACTGATGAAAAAATTCTCTAGAAGACTCAGGTCTTAGTGAGGGTTAAAAAAAACCAATACCAATAAATACTATCACAAATTAAATAAACAAACAGAAATGTACCCCAAAATAGATTTTCACCACAAATATAGAATCAAACTTTGTATGAATGCACACCAATGATTTTACTTCTTCCGTAAAGCACTGATTTCAACAATGGTCTGTTTTTCCCTACTGATTTATAAATACGTATGAAATGTGGCAGAACTTGCTGGCGTATCTTTGTGGACATGTAATGTAATTTTTTTTTTCAGAATTAGCTACAGATAGATGATCAGCATTACCCATGACCTAACATCTTCCTTAAGAACCCGATTTTTAGCTACATTAGCACATACAACTACTTCACTGCTCCTTAAGTACTAATACTGCCCGCTCCCCTGTGTTGGGCAGAATATCTGTGCTGCTTCACCATACCTTATTTTGGCATTAATAACGTCTACGTTTTGCACACGCATACCTCTACATTTGCTTAATACTCTTAATAAAACTTGGGGTTATTTTTTTTTTTAAACACAACAAAATCAGAAGTTAAGCTTCTTGCACCCACTCTGTAAACGAACAACAAAAAAAATGTACCAGTAGATTTAGGGCATGCAAAGGCAAAAAAGCCTTCAGTAAGCAAGTTTCTTCAAGGTTTTGCCCTCAAAAGTTTCAGTGTGCTCATTTCAAGAAAAGAAGCAAAAGGAATGTTTCTTTTACGTAAGTAGAAAGTGGATCAAAAAAGTAGTCTTAAGTACAACCTATCCTTTTTGTTAAGTGTTAGATCCTGATCGTTTTAGACCTGGTGCCTGGAGGTTTTCAGCAAATATTTGACACTAGGCACACTGAGTATCCTATGACATGAATGCTAACAAGCACAATGTCAATCTAACTGGTTATAGGTAGTCTTCAACATGCCTCTTCATTATTCTGTTCTTCCCACCTCTTACAAAGTCTGAGCAGCAATGTAATGTGCTGTAAAACCAGGAGGGCTCCTGAATCTCACTTGCACGGCATATTGCAAGCATGCCCTTTAACTTCTGGCCAGTGAGTCCTTGTTAGAGGCCTGGAGTGTTCCCAATATGTTTAGCTCAGACTAAATAAGGGAGCAATCAAACGCTTGTTTTTAGCTGTAGCGAAAATAACTCAAGACAGCACAAAGTCACTGAGCAGGGTGAGGAAGGAATGGCAAAATACAGCCATGTGGTACTAGAGAGATATCCAAGGCTGAAGGTGTGTGTTTATGATATAGCTGAGCTGAGCTAACTTCAATTTGTTGCCAAGAAGGGAGTGCCTTTTCCCCCCAGTCTGCTCTCCCCACACTGGCATTTCTCTGATTAACCAGATAGCCAATGGCAAGGAAATAAGCCTACAAAGCACTAACCTAAACTCTGATGCCTTCACTCCCTGAACTAGTTCACTGTCAGGGTAAATATGCACCAAAGACCATACAAGATTAGCTTCAGGACCGCCTCCTTCGGTGGAAGGCTACAGTAAGATTGGCTTATAAATATTGCAATGCTATGCCTTGACTGAAAAGATAAAGTTGAAGTGCTGATTAACAAGTGGTGCAAAACCACAGGATAAGGGAATCAGAAAGCCAGAGCAGCATGTGATGGGACAATATAGAGCTAGAGAATGTTAAGCACTCTGAAAACACCAGGCTTTTTTGAACTCTAATGTAAAATCCAACATTGGCAAACCAAAAAAAAACTTACATTAAATCATAGTGTACATATGGCACCTATCTTGAAAACAAGAAACATAACATCACTTAACAGGAGATTTGGAAAAATCCTGGTTTTAATGCTGCAAAGCACAAAAATCCTGGAGTGATAAGTATCAGGGGAAAGCCCATTAATAATAGTCTTTCTGTCTTTGGACTATTCTGCAAGTTTCCCCGTGCCTCAAACAAGGAAAATAGAGTAACATGCTAAATTTCTAAATATGTTAAATAATTGCTTGTACATAGGTTCCATGATCATAATAAACCAAGGAAAACCAGAAGTTATTACATAACTGTATCCTAAAGTAAACACAAAAAACAGGCACTCTTTTTTTTAACTACTTGCCAATGCAATCTCAATGTTTCCTAAGATAAAGGAGGCTTAACTATTTCAAATATGTAAGATTTTTTAAATTACATTTTGTTCACAAAAGGTTCAACAGAATTTATTCAGAATTTCCCCAAAGCTTTCAATTTTATGGGCTGAAGCGTAAGAAAAAGCATGTTCTGCAAGAACCCAACCACTATTATCATTTCTCCTCCCTTGATAGACAAATAATCCAAATAAGATTTGTGCAGTAAAATTTCAGTTTATCATAAATGATTCTGTGTTTTCTTAAGTTTATAAAGGGCAAACAATTTATTTTCTGCAACCAAAAGACTTGCAAATTGCTTAGATTATTTCTGTTAAGTGTTTACAAGGACAAAGAAAAGTATGAATAATAGTATTTGATTACCGTTTGTGAGTTTTGAGAGTTGCCTTGGAATCCTTTAGGTTTCTCCCACTGTGATTCTGAAAAAACAAAGGAATAATTCACCCATCATTCAATCCTGTTTATGTTTAATAATCTTTTATAAAACAAGATCTAAAAGATATAACACTGATGTGTGCACATATATAAAAAAATAATATAGATATACCTCACTGGAATATGAATAATCCTTGATGAAACTATTGTATGAAAAATAAATCAAAGTATCATAATTACACCTGGCTTTACTGGAATTAGTGACCCTTCAGACTCTATATGGCTGATACACAGGTACTGAAAATTCAGTTAAAAAAAAAGGTGGGGGGTTTGTTTGGCCTTTTTTAAATGTTAGGCCAGAAGAAACCAAACGTACAAGATTTTTACCTTTTGGACGTTATCTTGTATGAGGAAAGACTACAGTAAATACTAGTGCCAATCCTTAGATTTATAAGAAACAGTTTGTAACATTCTCGTTAATCATAAAAGAGGGTGGCTTTTATGCTCTAAAGTAGATCACAACACACAGTTCTTCAAGAAAAGTCAGTTAGATAAAGCCTGTAAATTTGGAAAGAAACAATTGGTTTATTTCACATTCCTGATCAGAAAACTTGTTTAGGAAGAACACAGCTATCTTTTGTATACTTAACCTCTGACAGGCTAAACATTTCCAGAAACTGTGGAATTACTGCATTCTTCTATTCTTAATCAACAGCAAAACTACTCTGAAATTCTGGATGCCTAAGTCTTGAATGTTAAATATCAAAACTCCATCAAATCGTTCACATTTTAATAATCAGCTTACTACTGAAAGAGCAGAAGAGTAAAGAAATGCAGGTAGTCATTTCTCACTCAGATCCAGTAACTATATCTGCATTTCCTTTTACCTCCAGTTTTTGTGTTGTAGTAATATGTATAGCCTTCTGGAGACAGTCCTTGCACCCACTGCTTCGTTTCAATTGTCTTCTTTTTCTTTTCTTTCTTTTCCTTCTTCTCTTTCTTTTCCTTCTTTCCTTTAGTTTCCACTGTGTTACTCTGTGTTTTACTCGGTGTTGAACTGGGACCTACAGCATCTTAAAGAAAACAATACTGCCCTTATAAAAAAGAGTAATAATCTGCACTTAAATATTAGTCACTTGCACAGCAGAAAATAGGAAGTTTTGTTCTTATGAGTATTTTAACTAATGTGTGACAGTCATCAATATTACACTCATAGCAAGCACTCTTAAAAGACTATATTCAAAGAATCTTACACGGTAGCACTTCCATAGTGTCATAACAAAGTCCAGATTTAAAAAGATGAATAACAAAAACCATTTGGATCAATTAGCTCTAACCAAACAACCAAAACCAAGCTAAAAGCGTTATGAGAAAGACAGCTGGTACAGTAGCCTGAAACTACAAACTTTTTTTTAGAGGATAGTATGTCTTCACAGGGACAGAACAAAGGTACTTGCTGAACTGCAAGCTGAGTAGGAGATTCTCATCTCCACTGTCAGACACAAGTGGAAACCCAGTCTTCTCCTACACATAGGAACTTTTGTCTCCAACTGGCAAAAGTGAAACATAATGTTAATCAAGGGAAGCTGCACTGGTCATTCAAAGCACCAACTACAGCCTATTTTTTTTTTTGTTATCACATTGTTTAATTTTTCTACTCAGAATTTGATTGTTCCACACATCAGAGGATACCACAGCTGAAAACGTTCTGGGCTGCCACTTCTACTACTTGCAAATTGTAGACTACTCTTTTTTTTTTTATTATTAATGAGCAAACACAGTCCTGGAAGCCTCCTCTCATGTTCCTAAACCCAATTTAAGACAAAACTTTCCTATTCAATATTCTTTCAATTCTGCCTTTTATCTTTTGGCAGCTATGTGAACTACCTGGCTTAATTCCAAGCCTTTTCATATCCTCTTGATATGCTTTCATTGCAGCCTCCTCCATTGCCGCAAATTCTTTTGACATGTTTTCTTCTTCTTTTGCCTTTTCCAAGCTTTTCTTTTTAATCTAAAACAAAACAGAAAACCCCCAAGAGAATAAATTACACAAATATGATAAGAGAGTAAAAATAAGCATTTGTGCAATTAAGATATTTGAGTTACCTCACTAATTCTTTTTGCCACATTTTCTTTATGATTCTTTCCTCTTTCATGAAAATCAATGCTCTTCAAAGTGAGAAAAAACCAAGAAAAATTATATGTATTATACAATTTAAAAATAATTTTAGTTACTTAAAATTTAGTTAGACTAAGCTTAGTTGAACAAACCTAAATGTAACCTGTTCTGAGATCATGTACAGCAAAACTAAAGCTATGAAATGGGTGGAACACAGGAACACTGAGAAACACTCAACATAGAAATAATGAAAAATCAGTAACACTCCAGGATGGTATCACAGAATCTCAGTGTATTTATAAGATTTAAATTTTTTCAAATAATACTGTTCAGCAACATATTAGAGACAAGTAACAGGGAACCTGAGCTCCCTCTTCATGCTATCCTTCCAAGTGATGACACTTCCAAGTGTCATTAATTTTTTTTTTATCCTGTTCTCATGCAAACTTTTAAAAACCATATGGGTTAATTAGTGTTCCAAATATTAGCTACCACCCTTAATTAGATAATGTTAACTCCACAAATATCTCATGAACTCGAACTGCAGGTCCACATATCTGAGAAAGAGAGAGAGAAAAAGAAAAGGCAAAGTGGGAGAGTTGGGTAAATAAAAACAACGGAACAGTCCGCAAGCCAAAAAGCTGCCAGGAAGACAAGCCAGTAGAAGCTGGAAGGAGTTCAGAAGCTCCCTATGGGCACAACAGTGGAAGTCCTCCTGTGGTTCTCAGAAAAAAATGTCTGAGCTCATTCAGGTGTTCAGATGTTAGGTGCCTAAATCTGACCTAGTAACCCTAGAATTTCTTTCCTCTGCATGAACTGATGTGCAGAGAATGCACATTCAGGGATAACTCATTTGAAGACAGACTTTAGAAGGTACTCATATCTCTCCCTTTATAAGCAGTTCTCTTCACTGACTCCAAGAAGATACCTGCAGTTCTTGTGAGCTAATTAATTGAGGTATCTTACTGTAAGCCTGATGAAGCTCAGCTCTAAGAGTACTCCTGGCATCCAATCAGGAATGCAAAACTTATTTCTAAGTAAGAAACCAATGGGTCTAGTAGTCTGCAAAAGACATCTACAAGTCAGAAACACCTGTAATATTTCCGTGGGCTGTGTGAAATGAAAGAAACCTGCTTTAAATGCTCAAGACTGCTGGCTGTACCATGCCTACCACATAGAAACAGTACAAATGCCAGGTTTTGCTTTCTTCTTGCACATGAAAGTGAGGAACAGGAGCAGACAAAGTTTCAAGACAGATCAAATGTTAAGTTACAGAAGTCAAAGAAAAAAGCAGGGTCAAATATTTTAGTTCTTATCTGTACTGCTAAGTAGAACAGCACACACCATCTTGTATGCAGGTATCTGGCTCTCATGCAGTATATTTTAAGGATCACAAGTATTACAAAGACATTTTTTAAAAACAAATTTCATGCATCAATAGACTAGTATCAAAAAGTGATGTTAAAAGCCTGTAATTCAAATTCCTAGTAATTCAAAATAATTGACATGGTATGGTAGACCATCGTACAGGTCTGTTGTCTGCTATCCAGCACTTGCAGTAATCGCAGAATTTTTTTGGCTGAGATTTCCAGTAATCGGCCCTGGGGAAAGAAAAAAAAAGATCTTTAATCTGAAACAATAACCAAAGCCACAGGTTTTCATATCTATCTATATATCTACATCTTCAGAAACTAAATTTAGTCTTCTTTGGGTGATTAAATGGAGGTGGAGGGTTTTTTCCTTGTGGGTTTTTTTTTTTTGGTTGTTTGGTTGTTTTGGGTTTTTTGTTTGCTTGTTTGGGGGTTTTTTTGTTTAGCAAAGTCTGGGGAGCCAGCAAGAGTAGCTATATTGACTACTGTGTCCCATAAAGCACAGTACAGTATTAGGATTCTGCCCAGCTGACCCCTAAAGACTGCAAAATTTTTACAATGGAGGTGGTGTTTTAAGAATCAGAAATACAAGACAAAGCAAGTCAGAGATAAAAAAGCAGCTCTAGATACCCCAATAAACACAGAACAGTCATAAAAGTGCAACTTACACTCTTTCCAATAAAAACGTATCAGTAGATGTTTCTAAGCGAAACTTTAGATTTAATGCTGAATCCTGCTTTTGATACTGTACACAATGAACTCAGCAACACAAAGGTGCAGCTCTGGACACTGCGGACTGAATCCTAGACCAGATTCTGACTTGCGGGGTCACAGACATGGCAGTAAATTGTTTGGATGTTTCAGTGTAAAAATGCAACTATTCTTGAACCACGCAACTAGGTAAGTGAGGAAACTTGGGGAAAACTTCAGAGCTCAAAAGCTAGTATATAAAAGTATTTAACAACAAAATAAACAATTGCTCCAATGACTGTTTCTTCATCAAAAACCACTTTATAATGCCGGATAAGACTTGGGCAGAAACAATTCTATTTCTCATAGGCTTGCAGCAACAGATGCAATGCATTGGTTCAACAGTACACAACTGAGCAACAGAATTCTACATTTTTTAAGTTAAAAAGAGAAAAAATGAGGGACAAAATAAAAAAAAAAACAAATTCAAGATTACACTGACAACATTAAAAAAGGTCAGCCCAAAAAATTCATCTTTGTCTTCTGTCTGAAGATCAATGCACAAAGTCCAAGGAAAATACATTCTCATTCAATGAAAACAAAACTTTTTCCACACACAACAACAGCACCCTCAATCCTCATGATACCTGCAATCAGATCTTTAATTACAGAAACAGACCTGATTGACTCAACTCCTAAAATTTAAGCAGGTATCAAAATACACTCTCCTACCAGTGCTTAATGTAAAAGTACAATTACCAAGAAGCTACAATTATTTAAAAGCGTAAGTGCAAAGGATATACTCTGCAAAAATGTACCAATCTGTAAGCGATACTGTGTTAGCAATGTGCAGCTTTTCAAGCAATTTTCTGAAAATCTAGAAAGCAGTAGCTGGGCTTTCCCCAATTTATGAGCAGAGAAATCTGCTCATCCCTAAGTGGTGTATTTTAAAATTGTGTGATTATTTAGTCCCACATTTAATTCAAAGGCTTTTACTGTGAGATACAAAAAAGTGTACCAGGGGCAAAGCCTGAGAAATCAAATGCTCTGGCTGAAAAACCAGATGAGTGGAAGGGAAAAATTCAGAGCTCAAAATACCTTGAGATCCTTTTTCCTATTTGAGCTATAACTCTTAAATTGTCTCTAAATCCTTCAACATCATTTATAATAAATTTCCAGCTAAAGGCAGGGTTAACCTTTCTAAGGCAATGGAACAATTCTGATATAAAACACATAAATTGGAAAAAAGCTACACTGAATATCTTGGATATGCAGGAATCTCTGCCTACTTCCAAGTTTAACCTAACACAGGAGGCTCTTTTTCTTTAACAGAATCAAGTGTAAGTGCTAAAATTAAGACTGTACAGCTGCACCCACCACAGGTCAACACCTGAGAGTTTGGCGAGCTGTATTTTCACAGCTATATTTTTCACTGATTTCTTTCCTAAATGCTACTGGACATCACATCTGTTGCAAACCACTGTAGCTGCACATAGAGCAATCATGCTGGAGAACTTGAGGGCACACCTGTGCGTTCAGTACAAATCCACATCTTGAACACAGAAGCCTTTTGTCTTCATCTTCTATTGGTTTTGATAAAAACTGAAGCTGGCTCTCTATTGTTACATATAAAATAAATGTAAATCGTACTCTGTGCAGAAAACCAGATATCCTAGGAACTTTAAATTCTGCATTTCAAATTAATTGTGTAACTTACAGTCTCAATTCTGTGCCTTATGGGCATGAGAAATCTTATATACTATGTAATTCTCTTAAAGATTTTCCACTTGAGTTCACACCACTAGAAAAAAGAGCAAGCACCGACACAGATGGGTACCGGGCAACTTCTGGACAAACTGCTGTAAACTTCCATCCAGAATTGGAAATGCTATACTAACTTGCAAGAAATTTATGTTTCCTCAAGTGCAGTGATTTTCTTTCCACTTTTACTGGTCGCACCACCCACACAGAATGTGCAACAGTTCAGAAGGCTAAGGGGGAAGGAGGGGAAAAAGAGGGAGTAAAAATCAAACTATTTTCTTGAAACTTTAATGAAATGACAAAGTCTTTGCTACAAACAGCAGAGTGCAAGTAGCATCAATGTTAAAACAATTTTCAGATTTCCAAAATTCATTTAAAATGTCAGAAGGAGCGAGAACATGAGGAAGAACAAATAGCAATTCTGCACTAACAGCACCTGCCCGATTTGCCATTCCAAAAGACATGAAAATGATGAAACTCAGAGAGAAAACACGGAAACTCAGGTATTTTTACTGTGCATAATTCATTTCTTGAGCCATGAGGATCATGCAGCCTACGCTGCAGTGACTGGGACACTCCAGCGTGGGAACCAGTTTGGGAGCACATCAAGGGGACAGGTTCTGTCAACAGTGTAACCTGCAGAGTAATGCCAGCAGTACCAGAGTCCAGGGCCCCAAAGTGCCTACCTTCTTCTCCTCACAAGCTACTATATTATTCATGTTTAAACAGGTGGTGCAAACAGCAAGCCTTATATACAGAGGCTTAAGAAACCCTCATAAAGTAGCTATCTTCAGCTGAGACAGCTTTGCCAAACTTTACTTGGAGACTGGGCTGGAGGATTTTGTTCCTATCACATACTGAAATTAAGGGGGGAAGGAGGAGAGACAACAGGTTTAGGTGGTTCTGAACACAATAAAAAAGAATTTGGCTGTGCAAACAAAATCTGGAAGCATTTGCTTTGAACGGCTCTGTTCTAAAACAGACCTGAAATCTGGCAGGGATGCAGGGGAGTCTGTATCAGGGATGTATCTGTCCAAATTATAAGCCTTCAGGGGGTAAAAAACCCTAACATATAGGCTCAGCACTCTTTTTTGGTTTGAGTATCTACAACCTCTGAAGACTTTACAGGAAGTTAACATCTTACAGCTTTCTGCAGGTTTGAGCACTGAACAGCTGCTGCATGCATCATCTTCTTGAGTACAGGTGTGTGAAGTAAGTAAGACTCAAGTTTTTGACAACACAAAGACAGTAACTCACAGTAGATATTGTGGCTGCTCTAAAACAGCCACCCAAAAGGACACAGAATCTGTTACTATTTCTGAATACTATTTGGGAATACTGTGTCCGTCTAAAGGAAAGTAATAGTTCTGTAATTGAAAGAAGTAGAAAGAACAAAAGAAAAAGAAAACAATCACATGTATTTCACAATAGACCCTCCTCCACATGGGAAGCCATTCCAGAGCAGCTAATTCCAATTCATATATCCCAGTATTGTTGAGATCTAAAAAGGCAGTACTAAGATTGGCAGGGAAGAAGGGCAAAAAGGTTTTCTTGCGAAGTAGGTCCCAGTGCCATGGCTCACGCTCTCGAATAATTCACAGCAACTCCATTCACTCACAGTGCACTAATCCTACCTTAAAACCTCTTCTTAGATATGTACCCTTAATTTGTATTTTTTAAAAATGGTATTTAAAAATAAGGACTAAAGAAAATAGCATCCCTGACACTGTGAATACACAGGACTGTCCTTTACCTAACCTTAGCTTTTTGGCTTTCTAATAGATCATGTGTATGTCCACATACGTCGGAGCCCACATATATGGACACGGAATATACGTCTATATGTGGGCTCTGAGAGAGTAGTACTGGATGGGAGTTTCATCCACATGAAACATGGCAGTTCTCTATATGGTTTTGTTCTTTTCGCTCTCAAGTCAATTATATTTTTTGCAGACCTTCTGTAAATTCTAATTTACAATCCAAGTGGCTGCTTCTTTTTATTACTGTGTTAGCCCCCTCTGAACTACATACAAATCACAATATCTCATGGAGAGCAGAGTTTGCAGAAGGTGCTAAGTCTGACCTGTATTGGCATTGAAGATAATTTTCATGAATCTGCTTTACCAGCCCTCTTCTCTAAATTGTAAATTATGGAATCATGGAATCATTTAATTTGGAAAAGACGTCTAAGATCATAGAGTCCAACTCTTAACACTGCCAAATCCACCACTAAGCCATGTCCCTAAGTGACATATTTACATGTCTTTTAAATACCTCCAGGGATGGTGACTCAACTACTTCAAATGCTAAAAATATTTTTAATAATATACAAGAATGCACAAGGCTATCAGGGAAGGCAGCCTTCTGCATGTATGGAACTCCAATTCTCTAGGTCATGTCCCCTAACTTCAGTTGTCCAAATAGACAGATTAGCATTGTCTTAGTTTTCCAATTCAATGATAGAAACTGTAATCTCCAAAATATTGCTCTTTCCATCCTAAAGAGGCACTTGAGAAGCAAACTGAACTCCTTAGGTGCATGTTTCTTCCTTATACAGGGAACCTAAAAGCAAACTGCTTCAGTCAGCCTTCAAAAGTTAAATATCTGAAGTCAGGGATATCTACTGAGACCAGAGGTCTCCTGCTGTAGATGCAGAAGAAAGATATGGGCTATGTCAGGAAGAATTTGATAAGAATTAGAAGAGAGAAAAAAAGAGCAACATAAATTGGGTCAAGAAACTGTTCAGGTATAATTTTAGCAATACCTAAAATTAAGAACACTGCTGTACATAGTACCAGTCTGCAAGACAGCCTCACACAGCTCACCATCAAATATGGCCCCAGAGAAGAAATTTTTGACCAGTTTAAGATTTGTTTTTTTTTTTTGTTGTTGTTGTTGTTTGTTTGTTTGTTTGTTTTAGCAGGGAAGTTAGGATATCCTGAAAAGTAACAGAAACGAGCAAATGCCATTCATGTGCCATTCGCAACTAATAAAAGACCTCGACCTGGATTTCTACCCCCCACACACGTGCTCAGGTACTAACACAAATTTCCTAAACAAAGACTTAAAGGAGGTAGCGACGGCCAGGTAAAACCAAGGTACAGAGGCTTTTCTTCCGCGCGATTCACCCAGGCAGGACCAGAGACGTCAAAGAAGCCTGAAGGGTGGAGGGACCTGGAGGAGAAGGGATGAGGGAGAGGGGTTGCAGGGGGGGACGGAAAGAGGGGGAGGAAGGGGAGTGCAGGGGGAAGAGGTGCAGGGGGGAATGCGGGGTCAGGTAGAAGGGAGCGGGGCAAGAGAGACGGAGACAGGAGGAGGAGGAGGACGGGGGACTGCAAGGGAACGGAGTGGGGTCAGGAGGACGCAGGCCCCCTTCCCCGCAGCCCGCCCGGCTCTGCGGGCCGTCGAGTCCCCCGCCGGCGGGAGGCGCCGCTGCCCGCCGTGTGCCAGGGAGATAAGGGGACGAAAGCGCAGCAAAAACAAATAAACAACCCAAAGACACAGGGAGGACGGCCGGGAACAGAGGGACCGCAGCGACGAGGAAACCCCTCTCTCAGCGGGGTGGGGGTCGCGGGCCGCAGCCGGGGCACCGCCACAGCCCCGCCACCCCTGGCCCCCACACGGCCTGCGGGGGCCCGGCCTGGCCCGGCCCGGCCCCGGCACGCAGGGCGAGGAGCTGTGCCCGCTCCCTCCCAGCCCCGGCACTCACATCGCCGCTCCCCAGGCAGCGCTGCCGCTCCACTCCCCTCCGCTCCGCTCCCCACGGCTCCCCTGCGCCCGCCGGGGCGGGATGGGCGGCGCTGGGAGAGGGAGGGAGCGCAGCGACGGGAGCCGGGAAGGCTCAACCCGCGCTCTCCTCCCCCGCCCTTCCCCACCTCCTGCCCTCGCCCGCTCCTCCCTCACCCCTGGAGCGGCGAGCGCTCAGCGGGAGCCGCTCGGATAGGGAGCGGGGGCTGCCGCCGCTCGGTGAGTGCCGTCTGAGTCCCGCGCTCGGGGGGACGGGGAGGCTCTGACCCTTCCCCCGCGGCGGGGAGAGCCACCGCGGGCCATGGGTTCGAGCCCCGCCAGAGGCAGCGTCCCGTACCGGGCTGTCCCTGCCCCGCCGTGCCCGCGGGAGAGGGGAGGTGTGGGGAGCAGAGGGGCGGTGATGGGGTGCGGAGGGGCTCGGGAGGCGGCGGGCCCCGGCCGGGCGACGGTGCGCGCCCTTGTGTGGCGGCCGGCGGAACCCCGTCCCGCAGGACGTCCCTGCCAACTTTCTGGGAGTTCGGCGGCGCGTGTGTCGGGAGGGCTGTCGCTGCGTGACGGCTTCGCCTCCCCCTTCTCCCCGCTGACCCCGGCGCCGCCGCCCTCCCCTCCCTCCTTCTCTCCCTGCCTGTCTCCCTCCCCGCCCTTTCTCCCTCCCTCCCGGCCGTCGTGGGGCAGCCGCGGCGGGGAAGGGGGGCCGGGGGGGGGGAGCCAAGGGGCGCCGTCCCGGGGCGGGGACACGGTCGCGCACGGGCGTCCCCGAGACGCTGGCCCTGGGTCGCCTCCTCTGCTGCTTCCCCCCCAAATACAATTCACCCCGGGCTGGTATTCCACACCACCGCCTCCGCGCCCCCCGCCCTGTGTGACTGATCTCCCCACGGTTCTGCGAAAAAAGTCCTGTTAATTCACCGGCTGCAGCTGGCAGCCTGTTTGCTACAGTCACGCACAGGGGTGGAGGAGAAGCCTGCGGAGTGAGTCATGGCTGTAAGAGGCCCTCCGGTTGTTTATGGCAAAAACATGAGGTGGCTCATTCAACATGTGGGAAACACGGGTTGTAAGAAGTTACCTCGATCCATCGTACAAGGATAAGGCAGAGGTACCTGTGCATACCACCCTCCACCCCAGCTTGCTGTCGAGCTGCCTGCGAAAGGAGGTGGGGAGGTAACGTTGCTTTTTCCTGAAGGAGGGCTTGTGGTCAGACTGCAGGAGTTATGCATTTGTCAGCATTTCCATTATAAGTGTAGTTTTTATGTAGTTTACAGCTTGGTTATAAAAATATGCACTGGGTTGAAATTTGGTTCACAGCCTCTTCTGCAGAAACATCTAAGCAACTTTTGAAATGGTTCTGTTTAGATGCTAAGTGGAAATACATGGAAAATACTAGCTTTTTATGTTTCTTTGAACTTTAAAACTTAGCTGCTTACACACGTGGACACATTTACAGCTGTTAGTCCAAAACAATTCCTCCCTCCCCCCCCGAGTTTGTTAAATTGAGGAAGAGTTGAGAGGCTTGGCCTTTGTAGGCATTACTCGTCTATTAGGGCAGCAGAGACTCTGAAGACTCACAAGGTCCCTGTCGCCTTGCATGAGGGTACCCACCTACAGAAGGGATGTGGGGCACCATGAGTCTGCACAACCCTGGCCCTCGAGTGCCAGAACAGTTCCAGTGCCTCAGCACTGTGGACAAGAAGCTGGTGTTAAAACGGAGGCAGAATATGTTAACCTTGCTCCGCGGCATTTTAAATTTTATTTATTTATTTTTTTTACCCTGCCTGTTCAGTTGCTGCTTCTGAGACAGGGAACAAGCCCAGTATTTAGGAGCTTCCGTTGGTATACCTCTGTATATGTACGTCTCTGGACGTGAAACGTCTGCCACCCAGTGGATGTCGCTGATCTCTATACACTATTCTATACATTTACTGCCTCTCCACCCTGCCCTGCCCAGCCCTACCCCGTCGGTGCTAAGTTTGCAAAGGGAAGTGCTCAGGAATTGTAAAAAAAGCCAGGCTCATCTGGCTGCCGCGGGCCTGCGCACGATGATGGTGTCGGTTGTGACGGGATACATCACGTCCTTCCTGGCTGGCTTGGGTGATGAACCAGAGGTGGACCTTCAAGGTGTAGTAGCTCTCTGGCTGGGCAGCAGTGAGAACAGGTAACATGAATGAGGCAAACAGTTATATGTGGAGGGAGATGAAGCTTCATGCCTGAGACAGCTGGAGATTTGGATTTTGCCACCCCTGCCTTTGCCAGAGGATTTCAATATAAAGGTTTTCACCCATATGCTCTTGGATTTTCTCGGAGCCTGGCCTAAGTCCCTGGGATCTGCTTCACAGTTATGCTGAACTTATCCGTCTGGAACAGAAGTGAGCGGTTGTTTGCTCTTGACATATAGAAGATGTTTGTAGGTCTAAGTGTGTTTAAAATACAAGTTTTGAGTGTCAGAATTGCTCGCTCCATGTCTGTAACTTTTTGCTTTAATCTTTTCGTATCTCAATTTCCCATATTATAAAAACATGGATAGCAGTATCCTTTATCTTACAGATCATTGTAGTTATGAGAACCATAAAAGAACCTGAGAGAGAAGAAATAATTTCCTCTGGGATTTAAAATGTGTGGTGATGCTCTAGAGAACAAGGGCAAAAAGAGGAATTTGTCTGTTAATTATCGCAAAGCTTCAGTGGGGAAAAAAATGTGACCAGGTCAGTTGCAATTAGAGATTGATCTCCATGTGTATTAGCACTAGGAGACATTTTTAGTTACCATAGACCACTTAATTCTAATAATTCCCAAATTCTCCTGTCTTTGTCACATTTTTAATACTGCGTTCTGTAATATCCTAGGTTTTCTTTCCCTTAGGAAAAGTGCCAAAAAGCAGATAGGCAGCTTAGGGTAGTGTGCATGTGTCACCATCCTTTGTCAGCTGGATTTCTAGTGTAACACCCAGGACTCTGCTGAGAATAACCAGTGGTGATAGGTCGTGGCTGTGGTCTGTGTTGCTGTACTTGCTCATGTCTCAAGTACCTGGTGCTATTGTGGCCTCCACCAGCCCTGATGTGGAAAGCCTGGAGCCTCCTGCTCTTCCCTTCTAGCTGCAGCCTTGTCTTGCACCAGCTCTGGGGGAGAAGTTCCTTATGGCTGTGGGGAAGGCCTTCGTTTTCTGATCAGCATGAGGATTTGAGAAGAATGTGAACGTGGCCTAGCAAACACCTGCTGAAAATGCACACAGTGCAATTTGTCTTTATATGTTTGACCAAATGCTGGTGGACTTTTCTTGGGGGCAGCAATATATGGGCCCCACCCCTCATGTCAGATTTCAGATCTGTCACCAGGAACTGGAAAGGTGCTACAGCCTTTAAAGTTTGCCAGAGATACATTGAACATATAGCATTTTCCCTGTTCTTGTTCTGAACACAGCTCAAGTGTTTCAGCTGAGTTCTTGTAATCAGTCTGCCTCTTTCTGCACCCCTCACTCAGAGGTAACCTTTACAGCACATGGAACAAAATTTAGCCTGAGGCAGACATTCAGCTTGGAAAATTTCAACCCAAACAGTCAAAGTCTGGCCAAGTTACAAGCAGCTGGAAGCAGCATATTGCACTGGAAGTGTTCAGCAGCTGCCTAACAGGCGATGCTACAAGCTTCATCAATACTGTGTATATGTTTATGTACATGGAAATACAGTGCTGAATTACGATATTATTTGATAGGTTACCTGATCCACTAACTGTCAGCCAGTTGATTCTGATTTTCTTTTTTTTTTTTTTTGAGAATGGAACCTAAACCTCTTTGGTTAATGGTATGAATGCCTTCCCTTACTCACATTATTCATTGTTGTTTTCCGGGCTGAAAAATTAAAAACTTTAAAATGGCGCCTCTGAAATAAATGACAAGCCAGGGCTTACTCATTCTGAATCTTTCAAAATGACTTAGTGATTGTTAAAGACCATTTTACAATAGAACTAGAGCAAGTTGCTTCCCAGTGTTTTGAATTGTAAAAAACCACATCTCCCAAATTCCTAAGCTATTCATCAACTGTTCTATTGTAGCAGACTCACCCTATATTGTGTCCCTGATATATCTATTAAATCTGCAGTGAAGTGTGAGTTTAAAACAGTGCCATGGAGTCACTGTGGAATAAATACCACAAACATTGGCAAAGTTGCTTCATAAATCCTTCTTAGTTTAGAGAAGAACTTAGGCGTGCCTTTTTTCTATGGGAGTGCAGCTGTTTCTTGTAGGGTTCCCCAGGGGCTGGATCTTGGTGCAAGGCTGGTTAATATCAATATATTCACAGCTTTTGTGATGATACCACATTGTTACCAGTACATTACATACAGGTTTGTGCACATACGGAGCAAGTTATTAGCATGCTGTACTCCAAATAATTTTTTTAAATGTTCAGTATCCATCAGAAGGCATTTTTCATGCAGCCACATACAAAGGAACCAGGACTGTGGTTACACCAGCAGGATAGTCAACTGTCTTCAAACTGGTAATTTAAAAGAAGATTTAAGAATTTGTGCGGACAGTCATCTCAACAGGAATTTTCACTGCAGTTTTGCAACTGCAGTGTAGCCCTTGGCTGTATAGCAATATAAATATTGCACAGAAGTAGAAAAGTACGTGGCATTAGTAAGATCACAGGAATTCCATATCTGGTTTTGCTGCTCTCACGTGAGGAAGGATGTGAAATATTAGTAAGAGTAAAGTGACAAAAGTGATCCAGGGTTTGGAGACCAGTCTTCACAATTTTAGATTGTACATCTGAGAGAGGAAATGATGCCTGTATATATCATACACTTGTGTAAGGAAAATACATGATATTTGCTTGACCATCCAGTGTCCAAGAGATGAAGTTAGGTATGTTGTACCTTGAAATAATAAGTAACCATGAGGGCAGTAAAGCATTGTAGTGGATTTGCTGTTGCTGGGAGTGTTTAAAGTGAGATGGGGTTTTCTTCTCGAAGATGTGCTTTGGCTTGCTTTGGTGGAGGACATTTCCAGTGTGTTTGGAAAGGGGAAGAACTGTGCTCCATTCACCTGCATTCTTCCCTAGATTGAAAACCCAAGATTATTTGCAGTGCCTTCTGTGTATTGTAGCACGTGTTGCTACTTTGGCAAAATTAGAATAAAATATCATGCTTCAGAACCTGAATGGTTTTCTCTTGGGTCAGGAGGACCATTTTTTCTTGGTGCCTAATTTGACTTCTGGGATTATGATTAATTATTGTGTACTTTCCTCCAGAGCTTCAACATCTGGTGGCAGCTGGAGACAGAATATCGGATCCTCATTTACAGAGTCCCCTCATATTCCCAGGTTGGTGTTTCATCTTTCTTTGTTCAGGATGCTGACAGTTATATTCAGGGCTGAAAAAAATTTCCCCGCCATTAAACAGGCAAGGCTGTTGCTCACTGTTCAGAGGTCAGCTGCTCAGTGCTCTCCCCTTAACCACCTCTCTGTCCTTCAGGCACGCCCCTCCTGCTGCCAGATCTCCTGTACAAGCGGACAGAGACAGAATGTGTGTGTATGGCTTGGCAGCTTAGTACCCCTGGCAGTCACTAAAACAAAAGTTATGATGGTGAAATCATTTTGTAACCTGAAACATGACTGACTGCTTGAATCAAGTTGAAGCATTACCTGCAATTCTCCTTTTCAGGCAGCTTTGCAGTAAAGCTGAAGGTTTAATTTGGCCTGGGAATTGCACTTCAGCCTAGATGGCTATGAGATGATGTTTTATAATTCCATAGTTCATTCTTTTTAATATAACAAACAGACACATTTTTTCCTTTGGCAACTGAACTAGAACAAATATACTCTAAGTGTAGAAGTATTTCTTTCTGTAGAAAATTTATTTTATTGCACCTACTCTAGGGTAAATAGGATCAAAATTCTGATGTTCAGTATTTCACACAGTGGTTTTGATTTGGTTTTTTGATTCACACTTTAAAATATCCTAGGAATGTTCTAAGGTAACGAATTGCATTTTTTATATAAGATGAGTTTACTGTAAGTTTTCTTGTTGAGGAAAACTGGAAGTTGAGACCAAGTTCTTGTAAATCAGGATCTTGAAAATATGAGTGTTTCTGCTGACTTGGAAATACATAAGCACTAAAACACCGCTCTCAAACATGATTTTTAAATACTTTCCTCATCTGCCCTACTGAGATGTGCATGTTTGAGAAAATAAAGACAGTACAGCCTTCAAGGGTTTGGCCCATATGCCTGTTGCTACATGCATTGGAGTTAATGATAATGCACTATTGATTTCGAGGACATACAGGATCCAACTTGATAATGAAGTACAAATCAGATTGGATCTTTTCAGTTTTTAAGGGCTGTAGTTAGATTATTTAATAAATTTCTTCTCAAAAAGCAGCAAAATCAAAGAACCAACAGTAACTTTTGAATTCTATTTTGATGTTTCAGTAGTTGGATAAAACTTGGTTTGCAGTCATGAGTTATAGTTTGCCACTTTGTGACATTTTACTGTGTTTGTGAGTTTAGTGAGTTTGAATCCCTTCCTGGCTGTGAGGTGAAACAATGTTTGAGGCTGAGATTAAAGTTTTCAGCATTGTTAAGTGGCTAACATGCCTTTTAGGGGCATATCAAATTTGAACATAATACTATTAAATGGTTGAGCTATATTGCTTACTGTTTGTATGCTTAATAGCACAAATTGTGTGTATGTGTGTGTGTGACAGTTATGCACCCAGACAACCAAATTAACAAAGGCTGGAAACAGTAGTAAGACTGTTACATTTGTCAGGTTTATTTTCTCCTTCGCCACTGCCAAATGTAACTATAATCAGGATAGTCAAGAGTTAGGTGTTTTTATTGAGTGTATTACTCTGTACCTGCTGTGTGTGTACAAACTTTCCATGTGGTCCCTAATCCAGCACATCTGTGGCCACTGAAGATGTAATTTTGCCACTCCCCAGAATTAATTTAATTGCTTTTGGGGTGTGTTTGGGCTCTTTGGGGAAGGGCATGAGCTGGTGGTAGAGCAGTGGAACTGTTGGTGGAAAGTTGTAGGATTCTGCAACTTTGTGCAGACCTTCAGAGACCTTTTTCAGGCAAAGGTGGAATTGAACAGCATCCTGACATCTGTTCTGTGCTGTTTAATTTTGTTAAGAGGAGAAGTTCAAGGAGAAATCGCAGAGTCTGTTGTTTTCAAGGTCTGACATTTATCAAGAGAATTACAGCAGATATATTTGTTTTGAGGGAAACTGAAAGAACGGACTTTGTCACCACTTTAAACTGCTGAAGAGTTGAGTAGGTTATGTTACCCTCTGTCATGGGATTTGGTATTTTTTAAGATCAATGACAGGACAAGTGGTATTGTGGCTAAGAGGACAGCGAGACTAGTCCGAAAAGGATGGTGACCGTAGTTAGTGTTCGTGTACTGCTGTAGGAATACTGACTGATCCAGCCTTCTTGTTTTTGAATCCAACATCCAATTATGTTGTAATAGTAATGTGTTGTCTAAGGAACAATGAATCTCTAGAGCATAGTCCATAGCTGTGATGGTTGCTGTCTTCTTCATCACTCACTCCCCAGCAGCTTGTCATTCCTCTTCTGCCTGCATTTAGTGCCCCCCAACCTGCCAGCTGAACACAGGAACCCTTCTGTTTCTGCCAAAATTATTTTGCTTACCTTACCTGGTTAAAATAATAGATTTATTTCCCTCAAAATGGACTGAGGAGCATAGGTGGCAAAGCTGTGGCAGGTTCTGGTGACTGAACCAAGAAGCTGCTAGGGGAAGGGTTGAGGAAATTATTGATGTGTTAGTGGAGATGTTAGAAATGAGATGTGTCTGGGGTCTATAGAACTGTAAGGCTTTCTCCGGCCTTGTGCTGGCAGACTTGTGACAGCATTTTACTTTTATGTTTCCTTCTTGTAGAGGGAAATTATACCACCACGTAATTTTGTGCAGAGAACAGGTCCCCCAGCACCTGCTTACCTCCTCTGTGGTTGTGCTGAGCTCTTTTCTTACATATTTGCATATCCATGTGCTCTGTGCATCTGTCTTTGATTGGATGACTTTTCAAGTGAAATCTTCATCTTGAGCCACCCAAAACAAACCTAAATGGTTTTTTTAGGTTTTCCTAGTTGAATTAATTTAATGGGTTAACAGATTTGGTCTTTAGGATTTGAAAAGTATTATGAAGAATTTTTCAATTTCAACTTTCAACTGTTACCATTAAAACCATTACAGATGTAATATTTTAATGAATGAGTGAATTGGCTTTTGACCATAAATATACTACAGCTATGATGGTGAGAGACAGAAATATACTTTTATATTCTTTGCAAATGACCTTTTGTGAAATTTTTCCAGGACATATCTGTTACGTTAAATAGTTTTCATGTCTTTAAGATTAAATTTACTTTAATGATACTTTTATCATTATTTTGCTCTTTTGGGAGGGGAGTGAGTTAGTGCCTACAGCAGAATGTTGAGTTTAATTCATTACCCATAGTGAGAAATTTGCATTTGTCTCATCCAACTTAGTGGACATTTGTTTAGTGAAGGATTTTTTTGTGACCTTTTTAAAAACAAAGTGTTACATTTTACTAAATGTGAGGAAAATGGACTCAAATCCGATGCTGCTACCAGTGGACTGAAATCTGAACACTGCTACCAAATAACATTGAAGAGCAGTTATCTGTATTCACAACTTAAATTTTTTTTTCCTTGTTCTTTGAACATTGTGTTTTGAGGGGATGAAGAGCAAAAATTGTAGACAGGCAGTTTTTTCACCTAATTAATGATCAGATTTTCTAAGTGAACAGTAGCCATCAGTGAAGCACCAGAGCTTTTCCAATTGGATGTGACCAAGAACTCAAGATCTTCCAATTCCTTTTAGACAGTTCCTTTAAGTCTGAGCTTACTTTGTTGTGCTTTACAAATAAGGAAGAAGGTACAGAAAGCCCTGAGCAACTCTGTGGGGAGTCACGTGCTGTTGTTAGCTGGGCGTTGGTGCCAGTGATCAGATCCGAGCAGAAAGTTATGGGGAAAGTGAGGCAATAAGGCCCCATCAGGGACATGGGAAAAAAGAATATATGAATTAGCTCCCTGCCACCAGCTCTATTTTATCTCAGTAGTGATTTTTTTTTTCCAGAGGATTTCAGGTCTTTGGGTGTTTAATAAAAGTGAAAATAAATGGATGACGAGTAGTCATCTTCTCGGGTCTTGTGCAAGCACAGCTAGCAGAAGTGTATTTCTGCTCTGCTCAGGGCAAGAACTTGTGTGTATGAACAAGTGTTCAGAGTAGGTGATTCTTCCCCTCTGTGCAAGATCCCACCTGGAGTGCTGCATCCAGCTCTGGGGTCCTCAGCAAAAGAAAGACATGGACCTGTTAGAGCAGGTCCAGAGGAGGGTCACAAAAAAGATCAGAGGGGCTGAGGCACCTCTCCTACGAAGACAGGCTGAGAGAGCTGGGAGAAGAGAAAAATCCAAGGAGATCTTATCATGGCTTCCCAGTACCTTAAGGGGGCTTATAAAAATGAGGGAGAGGGACTTTTTGTGTGGGCAGACAGTGGCAGGACAAGGGGCAGTGGTTTTAAAATTAAAGAGTGTCAACGCAACTACTGAATAATTATATGCCATTTTCCCCATTCCTCTGTTTTGGTTTGTCAGTGTAGATTAACACTTCTGTGCTGTATTAACTCTGGCCTGCAGATCTTCAGATCAGATCTTCAGCCAGCTCTTTTCTGCCTATAAATATGAATTGTTCCTTGGGCATTGTACCTGATGATTTGTACCCAAAGCATGGTGTTCTCTCCTCTGTTTTCTCCCTGCATAGTATCCAGCTGCCATTTCAACAAAAGTGTGAATGTGCATTTTCTGATGATGCAAGTAGCATTTTTCTTGTTTCCTATCTGGTGTTGCTAGTTGCTAGTTTTTGTAGCATTTAATGCTACAAGTGAATTTTTTCAATGTGCTGTGTAATTTTGCTGCAAAATTCCTATACCTCCAGATCTGACTTTTGCCCCAACGGTGCACAAATGATATACTTGTGTAGCTTTGAAAACATTCACTGGATAATGTAATATACTTGACTAGAAAGGGGAAATTTATTATATTTTAGTATTTTAAGGGAAAAGTAGTATATTTTCAGAAAGTAAGTAGAAATAATGTATCTAACCCTGTTATAATCACCTGGAACCACAGGATACCTTGGGTAGATTATTTGGGATCTTCTGGGGAAGCGACAGCCTGCTGCATGCAAGTAAGGACTAGCAATAAAAGAATTAAATGGTGCTTGTTTAGGGCAGAGGAGTTCCATTTTGTCATAAAACAGAGGAGCAGGGAGTAAGCTGCTCCTAGCTTGTGCAAAGCAGCAAGGGATCATATCCTAAAACCAACAGGCCCGAGGATGAGGACAATTAATGGAAAAAACCCAAAAAAGTAATTTTCTTTACTCTGTCCCCTTCCTGAGTGAGCTCATTGACTGCTGTCTTGAAGAAAGTTGTTTTAATTATTGTTATTCTGAATACTGAAATTAAATTAGTTTGATGTTACTCTTCAGTTACTCACACAGGAAGGCTTCTGTGACCACAGTCACAAGTGGTATATTTTTGTCTGATATGCAAAGCTGGAAAACACTTCTAATGCATCTTGCTAAAATGGGGGAGCATTAAAAGGAAAAGTTCAAGAAATAAAATTAGTTACAGAGAAGCAGTGGATGAAACACTCTGAATTTAGGCTGCCATCCTAGAATGTGAGCACTTCCTCAAATTAGGTATCTGTCCCTTGATGGTAGAGGGATATGAAATCAGTCTACTGCAGTGGGATGTTTTCCAGAGCACACATATCTTTAAAGCTGATGGACCCTCAGTATATGCAGGACAAAAGTGATTATAGGGTTAAACATTTATAATGAAATGCTAAATGGACAATATTAGACTGAAATAATAAAAATAATATAGTACTTTGAATGGAGTCTCCATGACAGGTTACTTGAGGATAATAGAGCTCCTTCCATTAATAACAGAATGACCTCTTAGTAGAAAGCAGGAGGAAAATCACATCTGTGAAACCCTGCCTGCCATAACGTCTTCTTGTTTTCTTAGCCTCTGGTTCCCAGTTTTGGTTTTGGGCTACCTAAACCACAAAACCAAGAAAGATGATTCCCAAAAGGCTTTTGGAAAACACATCACAGTAGCACCAATTCTCTGGAACCAAACTTCCTTGCCTGCATTCAGTGAAATCTTCTAGGATATGTTTGACTACTGTACCTCACTTTTATGGGCAAGTGACAATAGCAGAGGTGATGGGTTGGTTTCTTGGAGTGACCCACAGTATTTTAATCTTACAGGATTTGCTGGTAGGACTGCTTGTCTGGCTGAAGATGAGCATAGAGATGGAAGCTGCTGTTTTTGCGACTCAAAATGTGGCTGAGAGATCAAAATGTTGGCCTTCCAGCAGCCAGTTCACCTTCCCTGCAGTGCCAACCTCCCTAATACCCCTCCTTTTTGTGTCCTATGGTTTTTATTTTTTCTCTCTTCTCTATGATTTATGTATTCACCAATTGTTTAATGTAGCATGTATTTGGATAGGTAAGCCTGTTACTTAAAGTATTATTTCCTGAACAAGCAAGTAACCAGGTTGTGTTTCTAGCTAACTGTTCTTTAATAGCCAGGTCTTTACCTGAGTGAGTTGCAATGAAAAATTGATTCGTTCAGATGAGCTTACTTTTTTGCACAATTTATTTTCTTTCTCCTGCCTCTTCCAATTACCACTTTTATCTTTTTCCATTAATTAGAGCAACTGGAAGAGCAGTAATAAACATGCTTTCCTTCTCTTTGTGTTCACATCCTGAGTAGTGCAGAAAAATACCCTGTTGCATTCTCGTAAACATCTAAAATATTTGTGGAACTCTAGCTCAACATTTTTCTAAAAACGATGTTTATCTGGATTTCGTTTAATTCCATGTATTTGTTCTGCAACCATTATAGGGATTCAGCACAAGTGTGTGAGGTAGCCAGTGTGGCCTGCATATGGTGGTAGGATGGAAAGGATAACAAAAATGGGAATAGAAGCAAACAGTTTTTCATCTAACTGGAGCAGTGGAAAACCTTGCAGCAACCACACCAACAAGTGCAAATACTGGAAGCTCTTTTTGTTATTGTCTGAAACACAAATGTGAATAAATAATTCCCTGGTACTTCTTTAAGATATCAACAATAATTTCCTGTAGCATGGCTGACTTTCTGGGACTGCGCAGCCTCCGCAACCTAACCCTCTAGTCTTTAAAAGAAAAGTATTTAAAAAAAAAAAAAAAAAGAAAGAGGCAGCTGCAGAAGTGCAACTTTGGGTCCAGAACTGTCTAGCTAAGGGCGGTGCCTGGCTGTTCTCTCTCAGGAGAGGGTTTGATGGGGAACATTATGATCCCTCCCCCCTTCCCTCTCCTCTCGCTCAGTATAAAGGCCAAACAATAACAGCAACACTAACACCACCGTGCTCTAACTTTGGCGTGTCTGTGTGCTTGTCTCTGGGTGTACCAAATACTTTGTGATTAATAGCATTTCTTGCATAGAAACTTCTACAAATCTCAGCTTCATTCTTGATTTTTATACTGATAAATACAGATATTAAAAAATCCAGTGTGAACACTGTTGTTTTTTTTTCTTTCTTCTTCCCAGTATCTGTTTATTATTCATGAATGTGTTGCAACATCCAAAAATGTAATGAGTGACTCACAAAATGAGAAGAGGAAAAAATACAGTTATAGCTTTTTAATGAGGCTTCCTCGGTCAGCTAAAAAGTGTCCCAGTTAAGAAACCACTAACTATATAAAACCCACCCAATACTTGGTTTTATCTTCCTTCTGGGTGTATTTACAACATAGTTTCACTTGGTATATATTTATCTTCATTCATATGCCTGATTTTTTTTTTTGTCTTGTATCGGGGATTACAACATTCCGACATCAAAAAGAAAAACCACAGAACAACATATTTACAAATGGTTCTGGATTTTTCTGTGTGTGTGTGTAAGAAAGGAAAAGAGCAAAGGCTAAGTTTATGTCTACTGGTGTAGTAACATCTATAATAGTTTCAAATTGAGCTTTTATTCTTAAAAACTATCCTTGCAAGGACTCCAGAGCAAATAAAACCATGTTAATGCAACACAGCTATACACAGAAGGAGTATACTAGCGGGGGATCTGAAGCTTGTGGGATTATGTTCAGTGCTGTTCTGCTTCAAGAATCAAAACTGACTTTCTTTATGGAAAGATTGTTTCTTACTCTTGGAAAATCTAAACTTTTCTTTCTTTCACGTGTTTTTGAATTTTTGCAGTATTTATCAATTTTACTTCATGCCTTGTATCCCCTCACCTTTGTGTCTTTCTTGCACAATAGCGGGAAATCTGTATATTCTTAAAAGCTTTTTTTTCAGTGCAAATCTGTAGAAATAGATAGGCAACCTAATACTTGTCTTTCAAACCAGCTGTACACCCAAGTGATCATTTCCTTTGTAAAGTTAAGGATCTAGAGTAATCTTACTGCAGTCAGGCTTGCATAGCCTTGTATATTATTGTATATGATTTTAAAGGAATTTTCAGGGCTGGCACGTGTACTGCATGAGAATTTGGGATAAAACCATGATATTGCTATGCCCTTACTGGTTCTCTTGGGATATTCAGTAAGTATTACCATATAAAAATGAGTTCATATTAGCTTTGTTTTGTTGCAAGTATGTTATAGTGAAGTGTTCTGTACATAAAACAGTGTTGCCTTTACAGTGCAAAGCTATACTTGGACCTTAATTAGAGCAATACTATCTTCTGCCTTGTTTCAGAAATGGTTTCTGCCTTTTCAAGCATTAAGGTCTTCTAGATTAAAAAAATAAATTCAGATAGAGTTATCCATGTGTTGGTATACAATAAATTTCTCTGTTCATTTCCTTCTGATTAGTCGCCTTTTTTGTTGTAGGGTCCATGCTGCAACAGAGTCTAGAAATGACAGTCAAAGGTGTAAGGAATGTTGGCCTTTTTGTTGGCCAGTTTAGTGACTCTGAATGAAGAACTGGAGAGTAGCAAATTATTAGTGAGTTGGATTTCAGGATATAGGAGTTTTAGCTGCCTGTCTGACTGTGGTTAATGATAAGATTAGGTGAGGCATGATGATTTCTCCTGTCTGTCATCTGAGAAAAATGGGTAACATTGCATGTATTTTGCAAATATTTTCAGATCATCATTAATTATTTTTGTTTCATGATTTTTGTGCAGTTTAAAGCTCATTGAGAGAAGAAATATAGGATATAAATTTGTCCTGTCTTTATTTTAATTTCTTTGCATGACTTGCCTTAGAGCTGTGGGTTTATCAGTGTGACTTCTGTCATACCTACTGGCAGGGGTATTTATAGGATGTTAAGTGACTTCCAGTGCACTTTCCAAAATAAATGGGGAAGTAGCTTGCAGAGGGAGGGCAGAACAAGAGCTAGCTCAGATCTGAAAGCTGTGGGTTAAGCAGCACCCTTGTCCTTCCTCTCTGTCTGAAGCATCCTCCAAGTAATGGGCCTTTTTTTTTTTTTTGTGACTATTGTGCAGTCATGTGAGTCTTAGGGTGAAAAGACTCACATGACTAGGTGGCCCAGACTAGTAGTTCACTACCACCCACAGAGGAAGGTCCCATGTCCTTTGCTGGCAGTGCTCATCACAGTCTGAGCTGGTTCAAGAGCAGCCAGTATTTCCCACCCACCCCAGTCAGCTTTCTGCCACAGTAATGCATTTAATAAGATCAGTGGAAGGTTTAACAGGTACCACATGGACCAGAACTGGTGCAAGGAGAGGATGGAAAAAGTGTGGTTGGGGTTGGCAGAGAAGTGTCAGAGAGGAGCTGGAGCCTGCAGCTTCTGGATGAGAGTAGATCAGAGATTATCCTGTGTCAGAGCTGTATCTACTACCTGGATTTTTGCAGTTCTTTCCCTGTAAAGGTTGCTTGTCAGTAGAAAGGAGAATATACCCACATTTTAAACCATTCTCAGAAATACCAAGGAGGCATTACTTCTCAGCGGAGGCAAACCTATGACAAAAGGAGGAAGGAAGGAACTTGAAAGAGCGAGGAAAAGTGACTATATAAGTAGATTTTCCTGGAGGCTTGTCATCACTGGGATGTGACCTAGGAATACCTTAGAGATGATCCAAGAAGAGTTTGTGCAAGGCTGTACAAGGTCAGAGGTTTTAGCTGCGTGGGATGTTGCTGTGCAGCCACCTTGCCAAATCTGCCCTCACTAGGAAACTGTGGAGGCAAGGTTCAAAGCATATAATGGATGAGGTTAAAGTTGCCTGGTGCTTGGTTGTGAATTCATCTAATTTTAGACACCTCTTTTGCCCCTTCTGGTACCAAGGCATAATTTCTGGAGGCTTGTGCAACCACAGACTTGAGAAACACTTCCTTATATATTTGAAAGAAGATGACATTGACTATCTGAAGGATTCCAATTAAGCACAGGATGGCCAGGATACTTTCCCTCTCAACTTTTGGTAAGTGTAGTGATCTTTTCATATGCACTTTGTTTGCTACCACCTTTCCTTTCCTACAATTCAACTCAAGTTGAGAAGACCAGCACAGTGAAAAAGTAGACTGCTTTCTCTCAAATCATTGTGCTCTACTTTCAGCCTATACTCAGCATGCACTAAAACAACAATGAACCATACTTTTAAATTGCAAATTAAGAACTGATAGCTGCACTCCAGGTGCCTAGAACCCTGAGTTCTACATTTCTTCTTTGAGATGCTTTTTTATCAAAATCTCTGGAAATGTAAATCTGTAGATGGGAAACAGTTGTCTTAAAAATATCAGAAGTGTATGGTCTGAATTCGTGATTAAGTTGTTAAATAACACAGTTACAAGAATTTTTCTGTACCTAATGTCCTAGCAGAGACTTCCCTTGGGGATAGGAGTAAGTTACCTTATAATTTCCTGATGTGATTTCTTCATGTCTCAATGTTTAGGTCATTATGCATCTGGCAGCATTAGAAACCCACAATAGTGTTCCTCTGTGTTTTATGTGGCACCTACCACAGTGGGAGGAGCTGGTCCACAAACCCAAAATACCAGGACAGTAACGCCGTGATAGATGTATATTATATTTATGATATTAAAATGTGGTAGCAGTGCTACTGGTGTTTCTTGGTGACTTGGGTGAAGGCTGGTTCAAGTGTTGTCCTTCCACACACAAACAGTGTGATCTTGGGTGTATCCATTGCTCAGGTGTTCTTTCCTGCCGTGCTTGTGAATGGGATTATTAGAATTTCCTTCCTACAGGGATGCCTGAGATTAAATATTTTGCAAAGCTCGAGATACTGGGATCCTACAAAAACAAATGCAAACCATAAGTTCCTTAAATCAGATTTTTATCCAGTCTTGAGGCAGACTTTGATGAGGCCCCAAGCCTGTGCAAGTTGATTGTATGAGCCTGAAGCTGAGAGCAGGGTGGTGAGATCTCCTCTTGCAATACTGGAAAGGAGTTAACAGCATCTCAAGCTGCTTTAGGAATGGTACCACGGGGTTTCACATAAACGGGGGGTTGGTAGGGCTTCTCATGTTGTGAACTGGTATAGAATATAACAGAAAAATAAAAACCAAAGAGCTTTTAAATTTAATTTTTCTGTTCCCTTCAATACAAAACAATATTTTCTCCTCCCCACCCCCCATCCAAAAGTGAAAGCTGAGCACAGTCAAACCTCCCTCTTGGCTTGTTTTTATGAGACTAAAATGTATCTTTCACATGGGGCAGGAAACCTCCAGTGCACATCATTCTGGTCTGTCCTCACATGGCTTCAGAGTCTCATGCTGCCCCTTGTGCAAGAGTGCTGCTGTAGTTGGCTCCTGTGCCTCCTGGTGATGCATCCAGTTCCACCCCACCCCATCCCATCCCATCCTTGCAGACCTATAGGTTTCAAAGCCAGTTACAAAGGAAGACAGTGATTACCAAACCAGGGTGTAAAAAGAGAAGCAGCTTGCCTGGTGTCATGCTTGAGGCCAGCAGAAGTGAGAGCTACATCCAGACCTCTGCTACCCCAAGCCTGCTTGGCTGCAGTGCTCCCCTTGGGGTGTGATTTGGCATGTGTTTCTCTGGGAGCTGGAGCCATTGAAAATGTGAAAATTGTAGTATGTATTATTTATTTATTTGTCCAGTCTTAACTTTTCTGCTGCTGGGTTTTACTCTCTGCCACGCTGCTCGGCTGCACAAATATTTGCTCTGGGAAACAGTGGGGGGAGTAGCTCAGTGTGAGGAATATGAGGCTGGGATGGAGTAGAGGGCTAAAGCTGTTTAAATTGGCTTAAGCTGTGCTGTTGGTCAGTGTCTAGCTATGTCTTTTGGGCAAGCAGTGATCTAAGTTTTGTGGAAATACTCATCCCAGCAATGGGCAAGGTCACTTATTCTTCAAGCCAGAATTATAATTATCAAGAAACCTGATGCGGTTCCAGGGATGAACATCCACCTGCATTCTCTCTTGCTAAATATGTTTACATTTAACATATGCTTTTAAGAAAATATGGCTTCCATATTTAGCTTAGAAACAGCAAAATGTTTTCATAGCTTGTGCTCATACATCTCTACTAAATGAGTTTTCAATTTAGTCGACTGCCTGGATAAGACTGTGTTGTTTCTTTCCCCTCTAAAACATAACTATTAGACTTCCTTTAATAACTAAAATGGCACTCTCCCTGTGCCACTGTTACAGTTCCTTGTAACTGCTGTGCACCTGGGTCAGATTTCTTCCCTCCACGCCCCATGATTTCCAAAGGGTTTTGCAGCACAAGAAAAAATGCTTTTAGGTGTAAGATTGGATTAGTCTTAAGTTGTTGGAGAGAAGGAATATACATCTGTTGCAAGAGGGGGAAAATATATAGGGACTAAAGTAACAATGCAGTGTTTCCTCCTCGTGGTTTTTTTTCACCTGAGAAATACAAATGAAGACATTTTGATAAAGAGCTGTAGTGAAGATACTTTAGTAATTGATACCTTTAATCAGTAAGTCATAAAAAATGTGCTGCTGCTGCTTTTTCCAGATTTTCCACTAAAGCAGGCTGCAAAAATAAGATAATAAACTACAGCTAATAAAATCGTACGTGGGTAGTCGCTCTTTAAACAATAAAGTGGGACCTAATTTTGCCTTAAAGTGCCATGCAGGTATCTTAGGGACTAAATTACTTGAAAGTAACCCCGAAACTTTCTTCTTGATAATTAATATCTCCAATTACTGGCTATGTTTAATGTCCATAAAACAGTGAGTTTTGCTCAGCACATTACTTGTGGGACTACTGTTTAAATATTACTGGGAGCGTTAATGATAGCTGCGCTTAAGCATATTGGATTTATTTCAGTGAGTTTGCTAGAAGTAGTTTCAGGCTTTTACTCAGGTCTTCCCTGCTCATTGGAAGGTTGCCTCTGCTGCTTCCTTGCTTCCCATTTTCTTGGCCTGCAGTTACACCCTCTCGTCTGCTGCATGTGCTTGGGTCCTTGTGCCATGCCTTCCCTTACAGCTGGCATGCTGCTTTGGACTCTGCCCTTCTGGGAATTTGTGGAAAACCAGTGCACATGCCACCTGCAAAGAGTGTGCACTTACCCATGCCACAAAACAAGGTGGAAGTAACTCCGTCCTCACCCTCAGTGCCATGTTTTTAAGATTACATGTCTATCAGGCCTTTTGGAGTTCTCAGTGTGTATGCAGAGCCCATCCCAAGCCTTTACACTGCTGTGGGCTGGGTGGCTTTCAGGGTATTGTTTATTAGGCATAGGGGTTTGTTTAAAGAACGTGAAAAGCATATCAGAAGTTTACTGGGGATTCTGAGAACCTTGGCTCTGGCATTGGCTGCCTGTCAGTGCTCCATTGGGAACTGCACCTGAGCAATTTAGGCTCTCCTGAGTTTCGCTTTTTTTCAGAGGATAACCACTTCGGTGTGAGCAAGATGACATTGGTATAAAATACCAAATGTTCCACAGAAACGTGTTTGTTTATTTAATTTAGAGTGAGAGTAAAGGACATAGTCGTAAGCTGCTCCAGGGCAGGTTTAGGTTGGACACAGGGAAGAATTTCTTCACAGAAAGGGATTAGATATGGGAATGAGCTGCCACTCCATGGTGGAGTCGCCATCCCTGGAGGTATTTTAAGGAAAGACTGGACGTGTCACATCGTGCTGTGGCCATGGTGGTATTGGGTCAAAGGTGGGACTCGATGATCTCAGAGGTCTTTTCCAACCTAATTGATTCTGTGAATTATTACTCACGAAGGGGAGCGGGGTGGGATGTTTCGCAAGGATCCGAGGTGTGGGCAGCGGCAGGCAGCCGGGCGGGACGGCCCGGCCGCGCTGGGCACGCTCCGCACACGAGGGAGCCGAGCCGGGCCGAGCCGAGGCGGGTCGCGAGGCCGCCGCCGGCCCCTGTCCGGCCGCGGCGCTGCCCTTTTCCCCGCACCCACGGCCGGCACGGGCCGGGCAGCGCAGCGGGGCCGCCGCCACCTGCGGGCCGGGCCCGGCGGAGCGCCGGCCGCCGCCCGGGGCGTGTCGTGTCGTTCCGAGCCGAGCCGCCCGGCCCCGCGGTGAGTCACCGGCCGGGGCTCGGGCACCACTTCCCCTCTCGACAGGAGCCATTTTAGCTGCACGAAGCTGCGGGGAGGCCGGGGCGGTGCCGCGGGCCCCGCGGCCGAGCGGTACGTGCTCCCCGGGGAGGGACAGTCGGGCAGGGGGGACGCGGCGACCCGGGGCTGCTGGCGGCGGCTCTGCCGCCTCGACGTGCGGCCGCGCCCGGGGCAGCGCTCCGCAGCCGTCGGAAGAGCACTGCGGGGAAAAGGGAACTTCTGGCAAAGCGCAGCACCGGGGGAAAAAAACAAAATATAAACTAGACCGTGAGTAAAGGGACGTTTCGGGGCAGCAGCGCGGTAAGCTGCCTGAAGCTGAGCCTGTTGCTGCGGGCAAAGGGCACCCCGGCTGCCACTGTGCTGCTCTGAACAGCGTGCTGCACGAGTGTGGCAGCTGGTTTGTAATTCGGCCGTGTTTTATAGTTTTGTCGCCTTTGAAGCGTGCGGAGGTGTCAGGCAGGCTGCCGGCCCGAGAGCCCTCCAGCCGCCGCTCAGCGGACTGGTCAGCAGACGAATTTTGTTTATTCCGAAGCTGCAATTACCTGGGCCCGGTTGGCTTGGAGCAGAGCACGGTACAGAGCGATTCGGGCTAAGTGTTGGCTGTCAGCGCTGCGGCTTTGAGCACCTTTGCTCCACTGCTGTTCGCCCGATGTGGTCCCGAGCGACTTTAAAATGGCAGGCTTGTCATTGCAGAGGCAGATCACCCTCTGCGCCCGCGACCTTACACTGAGGTTCTGTTTCTGCCGAAACAGACTCGTTCAGCGGCAGCCGCCGCGGTGTCGTCTTAAAATAGGAGTTAGGTTGTTATGTGGGCAGGTACTCACCTTTTCCTGAAAATGATTAAGAAATGAAAGCAGTGGGGGTGGTGTACATGGCAGACCAATTATAAAATGGGCTTAGTCGTACTTTTAACGGGAGAAGAAAATCCTGGAGGTAATTGAGGTGTGTCAAATTGCTTCTTAAGCTTTCGGTGGATGAAAACCACCTTGATTCTCCTAATTATGTACTTCTGAACTCTAGCACAGTATTTTGAAAAAGAATCGGTGTTTCCACCTTCTTTGTTGAACAGAAATGTTCTTCTTTAAAAGTTTTGTCTGAGTATATAGCTTTGGACCCTGTATTTCAGTCTTTCACTGGAAAAATCAGATTCGATATCTTCTTACTGAAAATTAAATGACAGGGCACTCGAACTGTTGTGCACAGGGGAATACTTTCCAGGGTCATTTACTGTATGGAGCCTGTATCTGAGAAGTATAATGGAGTCTTGCTTAATACTGTGATTGGTTGCAGGGGAGGTAGAGAGGGAGGCAACCATGAAGTAAATGATCATGTTTTGGGTGAGGCTGTCTCGTCTTCAGCCTTTCAGGTGTTCACCCATATCTGCCTTCTGCATCTTACAGTACAGTGTGTTTCCACCATCTTTTTATTTTAAATTTTGCCTTTTTTTCTTTCTGAAAGTGACAAGTTTTGCAAGGGTTTGGGAGATGTATTTGGTGCGTTGTTTCATGTTGAAAAATCAGAGGACTACAGAGGAACCACTTGGAAAAAAGTGTTCCGAGTTAGTGACAGAAGTTTTTTCCTGAAAAATTCTTAAACGTATTTGCATCTTTCTTTTTCTCATCATGACATTTATTTTCAGATCTTAGGGTTCCATGCTTGGAACTGGTAGAACATGACCCTCCCTTTCTTTATCTCTTTTCTCCCCTTCTTTCTTCTGCATTGGACCCTGTTGAGACATTCAGCCTTAAAAACTTGAGTTTTTAAGTTTTTAAGACATCTCTCAAGCTGCAGATGCTTATCTTGGGCAGACGTCTTTGTGTGCTAAAGGGTAAATAGCTGCTGCTACTTTCTCTTGATCAGGGCTTCACGGAGAAGTAGTTCCTCTTTGAAGGCAAAAGCTGCCATGTTCAGGCTCTCTTGCTGCTGTGCAGAAGCATCTGCAGTACAGTGGTGGAGCTAGAAAAAAGTGATTTGAAAGTCCTCCAGGACTTAAGGATGACAGCTTGGACAGATCTTCTAGGAGGCAGAGAAGTGGATTTGAAGTTACAGAGAAACGTTGTTAGTTTTTTTTAATTGGTATGCCTGTGTTTGTCTCCCAAAAAAACCCCCCAAAATAAAGAAATAGTATTTCCTCTTTGCACACCCTAAGGCAGGAGTCTTTCAGTTTGGATTGAGTTTGTGGTTGTTGAGAGATGAGCCGTGGGAGTGGTATCTTTAGATGGCACTTAGCTTGAACATTATTTCCAATCCATGCTTTTGTGGAAGTGTCTGTTTTCTAATGCACTCTTTTTTCATCTGTTGAATATTAGAATTGTCAAGTCTGTGGTCTTGGCTCTTAAATGAGAAAAATAAAGAAGTAAACGTCCAGATATGAAGAATGTTGTTGGCCTGGTATAGCCTGATATTTCAGTATTGCTGCAAACTCGTACTTCAGTCGTGCGCGTTACTCTTTGGACACTTTATGTATTAAAAACCCCAAATACACGAGGTTTATAAGAGTACCCTTTTCTCTCTTTCAGCACAGCCATATCCAAGGGAGGGAACTACAGTAGGACTGTGTTTGGTGAGCTGATAGGAAAGACTATTTAAGAAAAATGGAGGATTTCCCTCTCTATCAGAGGAGAAGCTTTGATCTCCAAAACATCTTTCACGTCTTACAAGTGTTAGCAAAAATTTTTCGACTTTCACTTGTAGACTTCACTGTTTTCACTGATAGTTTTGGTAACTTGCTGGAGTTTGTTGGGTGTGTGAGGAGGAGCAAGGACTTTCCCCCGCTGGGGTGATTCAGCACAGGAGTGGCAGGAGGTGGAGTTCACCTTTCCAGCCTTGGTTACAGTCTGCACCATAAGTGCTGAAACTTTGCTACCATATGCCAGTGATTTACTGTGCTTATCATTTTAATGCCACTGATGTGTTTTTAGAGATTATTTGCTTCCTTAAATCTTACTTAAATGTTGCTTTCTTAAATCTTACTTAAATGTTTCTCCACAGATAAATTAGTTGACAGAGACTATACATACTGCAATTTTAAGTCTTTTTCTTATCATAAGTCCGCAGCAGCCATGTGAAGGGCTCTAGACATTTTCACTTTCCCGATCCGACGTGATTAATTGTGTAGAGATAAAAACAATTTATTCTTCAATATGGGCCAGGCCTGTGGCAAAGCTTCCCACTCCATCAGTGTTTGTGAAAGGATCCCATTAGATAGGGTCTAAACTTTATGCATTCTTACCTTGATGTGCTTTGGGCCTTAACTACCAACCAGCTATCTTCAGAGGGCTCGAGCTCAGGTCATTTATTTGTCCTTAAAGAGATCACTCATCTTGGGTCACGTGTGACTTATACTATGTTCAGGCTTGAATGTGAAACTGATAGTAGTTTTGTTAGCCTGGAAAGAACCTCCAATTCTTAAATTTGCGTGTAAAAAATATTTCTCTCTGTATTGGGGAAAAGGATATTATGGTTAAGATAATTTGCTAGGATTAGGAATACTAGATGCATAGGTTGGAAACTGTGGGAAAGAGTTGGTTTTAGATGGGTTCAATGTCACTGTCTGCTTCTATAGTTAGACATTTTAGTCTATTTCTAGAACACCCTATATTTAACTCATCGTCAACATTTCTGTGTGAATATACCAAGTACATTTTTTATTTTGAGGGGAATGTTCTGCACTTCTTGAATGTTACCATTAGTGTACTAATGGTCTCATCGCTTCAATTGTGAGCTCTTTCCACATTTGCTTCACCTTCTTGCGTAGTTGTGGTTTGACTTCATAGGGAGGCTCAGTGTAAATGTCATCCCACACAACACTGAGGTTCAGAATTGGAAGAAAGGGGTGAGCTTGGTTGATTCAAATTGTTATCTGCTGTTGAAAGAAACATGTTTATATGTTGTGACTGCATATATTGTTTTGTCATGCTGCATCTTCCTGTAAAGTTACTTGTGTTCTTCATGAGATCTTTTGACAGAGTTAATAAAGCTGACAGGTTAGAAGAAAACTACCTTGCTTTTGTAATCTTCATATCAAGTCACTTCTGCTGTTCTCCACTTCCTGGCTGACTTGATGTTTATCCAGTTTTATGTTGCAGCTAGGGAAAGAAGCAGAAAAATACGATTGTGAAACTACAGTTACAATTTGTGATACCCAGAGCTGACTACTGTTAGAAAATTAATGTTTAACTTGCTCTTTCAACCAGACTCAATTTCAGGTTAAAAGCAAGTTGACAAGGATACTGTTAGTTTTCTCCTTTTTGTATGTGCTACATGTGCTGCACTACATAATTTTGGAGCTAATGAGAATAGTGTCCCAAAGATGCAATGACATGGTTTGTTTTTAGTGGAGGCTATCTTTCCAACCAGAAGATGATCCTCTTAGGAAGCACTTTCATGATGACTGTGTCTTGAAGGCACCAGGGCTTGCACATTGTCTGCTGAAGACAGAATTTGCCTGACATTGCCCTTGGAGGTGGTGTTTACATTATCCACTCCCATTCCCTAGGTACTTTGCTGTTCTGTGCTGTTATTCTCCTCCCTCTCCAGAGTCTCTTTAAACTTATTTACTCTTTGTAGCTATTCAAGCTTTGACACGATGCCTGTAAACTAAGCATACAAGTGAGAGTATTAGCTATCAAGAAAATAATTATGAAGCTTACGTGCCATGGAGGGCAAAGGGTGGCAAACTGCACACATTCTCTTCCCTGTCTCGCAGTGCCTCTGAGCCAGCTTGTTGAGGGCTCTGTGAGCCCAGGAAAGGACTCCAGGTGTCTTGGTGATGTGCTACTGAGAGTGCTCCTGCTGTTTGGTTTTTTTTTTTAAAAAAACGACCAACTTTTCTTTATTTCAAAAAGAGAAAAGAAGGAACTGTAGAGAGGAAGTGCCTATTTGTTTTTTTTTCTTTACAAAATAGTGGTTTAGGCATATGAATGAAAATGAAACTTTCTGTGTTGAGAAACAGTCTGAAGTTTGACTGCTGAGGATAGCTTGTGGCATTTTAAAAAGTACTGGTCCTTTTCTGTGGAAAAAATATTTCTTTTAGTATCAGTTAAAAGCAACAGAGAAATAAGTTGCTTTTGAAGCAACTAAGTGAAATACAATTTTAATTTGTCTGAAGGGGCTGTAATCTGAGCAACCTGATCTAGTTGGGGGTGTCGGGTCAGTGTAGGGGGGGTAGACTAGATGACTTTTAAGGGCCCCTTCCAACCAAAACTACTTTATAATTCTGTGATTCTTATATAGAAAACCATTAATTTAGACCATTTAAAAATGGACCATGGAGGGATTTCCTGAAAAGAAACTAAGAAGAATGTTGGAAAACTTTTGCCAAACTACGAGATAAGAACTTGGACTTGCAAATGTTTTGTTTCACAATAATAGGGATATTTGCAGAAAAGGTTTAATACTTTTGTAGCCACATGGTTAGAAAGGGTACATTTTGTATCCAGATTCTGATATTTGTAATGTTTAGAGCTTCTCTTACAGGTGCCTTGTGTTCAGGTGGACTTAGGAAGCATTTTGTTAATTTGTACTTCCAGACTTCATAAACAGAAAAGCTGTGATGGCATTTATTGATATATGGTAATTTAAAATGTGTGCATTTGAGGGGAGAGATGTTAGAAGTTATTACTATAGTTATTACTACATTACTAGCAAATAGCTAGCTAAGTAAAATAATGCCCTGAGAGAAGAAACCCAGAATCACTGATCCATACGTGCTGCAACATGGCAGGGAAAAAAAAGAAATAAAAAAATTAATGGGAAGTTTTGTGGGTTAATTTTTGTTGCCTTATATGGGAATCTCTAGATGGGGTGAAATCTCCACTATGGGAAGAAAGCAGCTTGCTTTCTGACAGAGGCTGGCTTGGGAGAACCTGTTACGCTGTCTGTCGTGAACAAGCCTGGTATTTACCAGCTAGATGGAAGAATGATGCTAGCGCCTCGATGCTGTCTCTGGTATCTTCACACACCGTGTGTTTACAGAGCTTATGTGCGCACTGAAGGTTCCTCAACCTCACACCAGCTGCTCTTTTTCGCTCCTAAGTGCAGGCAGCGTCTGTAACCTCCATGGTGGCTTGGTGGCACATCCCATTAGGGATGCTTTACGTGGATGTGCCCTGAAGCACAGAAGGGAGTTTTGGGCCAAGCAGGTTTTACTTGGATAATGAACTGTCCTGGAGGTGATGGGTTGTAAATCCTTAAACAGCTCATTTAGCATCTGCCCAGGCCCTTAGCTTGCCCTTAGGTAAGACTCAAGAGTAAGCTGCAGTAGTTGAGGTAAAGTTGCAATTTAAATTCTAGACATACGTTTTTGTGAGCATATAAACTTGCACTGGTCTAATCTAATTTAAAATGTGCCTTTAGTGAAACAGTCAGAGGTAGGCATGATCATTCCTTGGCAGGAGCGCTTATCCAGCTACCTCGCTGCTACTTAAGTGCCACCCTTGTTTTTCCTCACTGACAGCATAGGTTGTTTCCTAGTACTTTATTGTCCTCCCCTCAAATCTGCAGTCCATACTGTGTGAGCAACCCCTTCCTTATCTTGTTCAGCCGAGATGAGCCAAGTTGGCAGGTCAGATGTCCACACCACGGGAAGTTTCTAGGCTGGTTGGCTGAACCAGGTTAGGGATTGATTTTGGAGTGGAGGATCTGTGGAGGTTGTAAGAGCTGGGGTTGAGAAATAAGGGTGATAATGAATAGGACCATTTTCCATGGCCAAACCTTCAACAAAGTGATAATTATGGTGGTTAACTAACTCTTTTTACATTCCACATCAAAACTCTGTTAAAAGCTTGTTTTCCAAATGAATTGTCTGAAACCCACAGCTATATGCTTCTGAATGAGAGGAAGAGTGTGTTAACTAATAAATTAGATATTGCCTAAAATTATGTAGAGGCATAAGTCTCAGTAATGTAAAATGGGAGGAAAAGATGTTTGCTTGTTATTTGGTGATCATGTGCAAATAAAAGCTTTTGGTGGAGGGAGAAGCTTGGGCTTTTTTGTTCCTTTTCCTTCTGGAAGGAGAAGGGGAAGGAAACGCAGGGATGAGAACTGCACTGCTGCAGTTTTGAAAGAATGTTAACTTCTTACTTTGTTTAAAAATATTCTAGTTATTCCTGTCTGCCAAATCAGGTTATTGAAATGAAATGGTGACCTTTGCTCTGAGCCTTAAACAATCCAAGAGGAAAGTAGGTGTTTGGGAAGATTAAAACTCTGACCTCAGCTAGAAAGTGTTCAGATAGACCTGAAGTTCTAAGGATGCTATATTCTAGTTGAGACAAAAAATGTGAGAATGAGGAAGATTTTTACAAGTTGATTATGGTCAGTTACTGTGAGCAATGCTGTGATAAATTATTAACTCATTGCACTGTACTGCCTCGTAGTGCAAACAGAATAGCTGGTTATTGTGCTCTGCTTAGTAAGTCAACACTGTAAAAAATTCCTCAGTTATCTGGAAAATGTCTTCTTTGGGGTGTTTATTAAAGGGACATAGTAGAATTAAAAATAATGTTCCCCTCTGTTGTAGCTGGTTAAAACAAATAGAAACCCATCAAGGCAGTTTGTTTCGTGCTGCCCGGGGAGCCTCTATGGTGGTTGTCGATGAGCTCGGTTTCGCTTATGCTCTTCTCTTTTCATAGTTCTTTGGTGAGGTGTGGTCCCTCCTACGTCCCCAGAAAGCACACTGATAGCGAGGCAGTGAGGCTACTAGTTGCAGAGACATGAGACAAGTCAGCTCATAGCTGTTCTGCAGGAAAAGCAGTTTTGTGGAGACCGCTCCTCCCGCATTAGCTGTAATTGAGTCAGAAGAATAAATGCAGGGGCAGGCTGTTTGGAGCATGCAGGTGCCTTGCTGGTGCCATGCAGCAGCAGTCCTGAGGAATAAATCTCTGGCTAATTTAATAATGTATAATCAACGTAATAGATATCATTATGCTTGTTAATATAACTTTTTGTATGTGTTATGCTTAGAGCTAGTACAGTAGTAATACACCATGAAAATAAATATGTATAATAATTTTGAAATGTTTGCTGTGATGAAATCTATTGTTCTGTAGCAGGACACAGATGAACTTTCAGGGTTAAAACGAATATCCAGCTTGAGAGTAAACTGTTTCTGGACCAGTTACAGCATCTGCCACCCTCGTTTTCCCAGGAAAACACTGAATCCTGCCAGTACACGTTGCAAGATATGACCAACGTGACTTAAAAAGTAAGAAGCAGATCTCCAAAATGCTGTTGGCTGCATAGGATTGTTGGAATCTGAGATGGAAAATACTTTTTTTTTTTTTCAGTTCTCCATTTGCCAATCCAGCAAAATTCAGTAAGTCTCAGATCAAGCTGCAAGGCTTTTTTGTTCAGAAAGGCTTATGTACAATCATTACTTTTTTGTATGTTTTTTTTAATTTGTTGGCTGCTTGGGAGTACTTGTCAAGGGTGGGGCATGCATCTTAAGTGGATGTCAGAAATGCTGCCGAAGCGAGTTTTCTCTTAGTGTCTGATGGGTCCTAGTTTAGCGCTTTCGTTCTGACTTTCAAGGCATGTAGGGGTCAAACACCCAGTGACATGCAGGGATGTGGTCTTGTCTTTTGAAGTAGTGGACAGCTGAAGTTCCGTGGAATAACCTAGGTGGTCATAGAGCTCAGATGGGAGCATGTGAAAGCTGTAAACAAAGTGTGATCTATCAGAGGAACCTACTTGCGGAATAGGTTTCTAAGTTAGAAATGAGAATTTAGAGCTCCGTCATTTACAGGAAGTTGCAGATCTCTGACTTTGTGTCTACTAACAGTGCCAGTCACCATGTGAAGGCATTTTTATTCTGAACAGTTCTGAGCTGGGGATGGAGAGCAGGTTAGGGTGGAGCACCTCATTTCCGTGAAGGGTAAAATGTGGCGGAAGCTCCATGAAATCCAATGCAGACTTTTTTACTGCTTTTAAGTTTATATAGAAAATACTACTAGACTATAGCAGTACGTGATAGTGTTAAATTTGCTAACTATCTACTGGTTGATATATTTTCCAACTTAATCACACAAGTGACATGTCTTCCGTTGCTTTAATTGGCCTGCAGAGAACAGCTCAAAATTAGTTTTCCTCAGTTTTATACCACCAGTTGGAGGAAGGATTGAAGCCATCTTAATAATTTCTAATCCTACCTGAAAGTATAGTTTTTAGGCTGACTAAGGAGAAGATGTTTTCTGACAGATGATATTATGGGGAAACTTAAGACTGAGCAGAAGACTACTTACAGAGGGGCTGCATATAGCATATTGCTTCACATACAGATACCACAGAAATTATAGCTGTGCTGGAGTTTCTGCTTTTCACTGAAGTTCTACTTTGTCTAGCAGTTGGTTTTTGTGCTTACCATGTGGGTGCAAAATGCTTCTTCAGCATTTCAGTTCAACACTGATAGGTGTGTTACTCTAGGTATTAGTGTTGGACAAACTCTGTAGATCATTTAACCTGTCCCCTTTTCTAGAGGTGGTCCTAGAAAATGCTGATGCCGTATTTGACAGTGGGTTTTTTGCTACTGGTTGTAGTTAATTTCTGAAGATTTAAGGAGGAAATCTTAAAGTATTTTGCCTGTTAAGTAAAGTAACTTGGTTTCTTGGCATTGTACAAGCCTATTTGAGGAAGACCAGGCTCTAAAACCTCCAGAGCTGGCTTGCCTGTTGTCCTGGGCCATGCCAGATGAAAATGGGCCACCAGTATTTTATACCCTGCTTTGGTGGCCTTCTAGGGCCACATTTCAATACGCTTGACATGATTACTGCTGGCTGACTTTCTGTGCGTGGGCTTAATTTACTTCATTTTTTTTTTGTTGGTTTTTTTTTCAGAAGGTGTCACAGAGTTTCTGCCCCTCATGGGACGCCATAGCCTTGCAGGAGGACACGCGTGCGTGGGGGGCAGACGTGTTTGTGCAGGCAGGAAACACTCGTTACTGGGTCCTGGTGTCTTCGGCTGGGCTTCCTGTCAGTTAAACCACGAGCTGGGGAGCAGATGCACCCAGAGATGACAACTCTGCTGTCTGCCCCAGGCAGCCATTGAGTAACCAACTCTCTTCCCAAGAGCATACCCTTGCATCTATGTTTTTGGCTTTGGTATCCATCCCAGCCCCTTCTTAAACACCTGAGAGTAAAGACCAGAAGTTAATTAGTTCAACAGAAAGCAGTCCTTGAACTCTTAAAGCATGAATTGTAACCATGAGAGTTAGGATATCATCACAGCGACAGCTGAGGTCCACTGTTTCATTTTCCACAGCTACAAGTGTGGGAGTTTTTATGTGAGTGCGAGAAATGGGAAGATTGGGCATCAAAGTCGTGCAATTCCAGGAATATCTTTTTGGGCAGATAATTGTCACATTACTTGACGTGATGAGTTTTTGTTGTAAAATCTTTTTAATTATTAATGTTTTCATTTCAGTACACTTGTGGATCTCTGCGGTTTTGAGACAACTCTGGCGTTCAGTTAAACAACTTTTTACAAGTGCACAAAAACCCACATAAATGTAATGTTTTTTAAGTAGATCGCATGATTTCTGAAGGTATGCACTTTATTATAACATAGCTAGAACTTAAATAATATCTCTCCCAGCATCAGATTTTAGAGAACCAAGTACTTTCCACATCAAAATTATTTTAGAACTGAAACTGCGGATACATTTCAGCCTTTTTATCTGATTTGATGCTCTTTTCTTCCTCATATGACAGTGTAGCTCCCAGAATATTGGATTTTCCCCTTAGACTCTGTTCACTGACTAGCCAGCATTGAGTAGAGATGTCTTTGCCGTGTGCAAAAAAAAGTTTCTGTACTATGTACTCTTTAATATAGAGGCTCTCAGCCTGAGGGGGACATTCCTTAGGGTTGGGAAGAGTAGAAAGGTTGTATGGGCAGTGAGATTGGATGGGTAAAGGGGTTTGGAGGGTTTTTTTCTTGTTGTTTGGTTTTTATTTTTTTTCTTCTGGCTTGTCTTGCGTAATGAGGCGCTGTGCATCACACTCTGCACAGGAAGTTCTACACACAGCAGAAAAGCTGCTCTCACAGATGCAGTCACCGCTCATAGCTCTGAGCTCCTGGTCCCCTGTGTTTCTGCAGGGCCAGGAACCAACACCACAAGGGAAAAACTCTTTTTTTGCCTCTCTGAAAGGCGCTGGCTCTCACATTTCTAATATAGCTGTGCTTTAAGCCTTTCACAGTGACAGGATGCTTCTGCTGACCTTTTTCCCTTTCACTTTTGAGAACCGTTTTTCTCAGTACTGTCTTGTTTGAGAGAGGAAAGGTGCAATTGGGCACAACCCCCTGGAGCAAACACGTGGTAAAACCTCCACAAAACTGCCTGAAGTCTATGGCATCTTGGAAAAAAGCATAGGTTTGGGGTTTTTTACCCACTCTCACGCAATTCTGATACGAATTCATTGTATCTATGGTCACAGCAAACCACTGAGACTTCACAGGAGATGAAATGTTAGACAACAGAAAAGAAGAAAAAGAAAGGAGGGTGGAGAATAAATTAAAGGATGAATTAGAAACTATATAAAGCAACCTCTCTCTGCTTTACCTTGTTTATTGTCCTAGTTAATCTTCCACTTTAACTTCCGCTTTCCCTTGTTTTTGTTTGTTTTTGTTTTGGGTTTTGTTTGTTTTTTGTTTCCCCCCTCCCTTTTTTTTTTTTAGTTTTTAGTTTTTTTTGTGTGGGGTGTTCCACCCCCCATTTTTTTCCTCTTGACTCTGTACAGGTTGAATGTTGTGCTGGGAGAGGAAAGAGTAGGGTAGAAGTGGTAGACAGAATGCTTTTTATCTCTGGTTCCTACAATAATTCAAAAGTTTTCGTAACAGAGATGATGTCTGCTGATGAGCTTTCTGCATGAGGAGGCTGTTGTGCTGTGGAAATATCTGGAATGCTTACTTCAGATATGCTGTATGGTTGTTTTCCCAGAGATCTAAATGAAAATCGTCAGGGGGCTGGAACACCTATCCTGCAAAGAAAGACTCGGAGAGCTGGGGTTGTTCAGCCTGGAGAAGAGAAGACTCCAGGGAGACCTTATTGCAGCCTTTCAATGTATAGCTGAGACTTATTAAGAAAGATGGAGACATTTTACCAAGGCCCGTAGTGCCAGGAAAAAGGTCAATGATTTTAAACTGAAAGAAGATAGATTTAGATTGGACATAAGGAAGACGTTTTTGACAATGAGGGTTGTGAGGCACTTGCAGAGGTTGCTCCGAGAACATGCCCCATCCCGGTGCATGTTCAAGCTCAGCTTGGATGGGGCTGTGAGCAACATGATCCAGTGATAGATGTCCCTGCTCATGGCAGCAGGGTTGGACTTGGATGATCTTTAAAGGTCCTTTTCAATCCAAACCATTTTGTGATTCTATGCATTTGGGCCTGCATGAACTCCTGATAATTTAGACAAGTCAGGTAAGTGACCCAAGGAAGGGCCTTTCATCTCCAGGAGATGCAGCCTACCTTTCCTCCCATTGATTATAGGGAAAACTTAGGGCAACCTAAGTCCTTTCTTAGAGAAGTGCTTGAGGTTCTTAGGGTGAAGGAAAAGTAGAAACAATCTTGCTCTTGTAGGTCAAAGGGGGAAAAGCTGTTATAGGAGAAAATTGTTTCCTGATGGTAGAAGCTGTGTGGATGCATGTCCTCTCAATGGCTCTGCTGTGTGCGACACTGTCAGGGTTTCTCTTTTGGGAGCTACAGGTGGACTTGTGCAGCAGTTCCGGTCAGTGCCTGAAAGAAGGGGGCAAGTGCATGTCCATATTGTCTGTATGACTCACTCTGCAGAGCCAAGTGGAGGTAGAAAGAGGTCTCCAGGTTTGTGAGCCAGTGGCTGCAGTGAGGTTGTGCTGCTTCCTTTTGCAGAATGAGACCAAGTTGGGCACACAACTTGGCCCAAGGTGACTGGGCAATTCTGTGTTTTCCCCAGGTGATTTGGTTCTCCCTAGCCCTGCTGCCTTACTTCTCTCCACGGCTGGGATCAGTCTGGTTCACAGAGCCCTGTGGTGGGGGTTACAGCTGAATAGCACAGGCACATGCGCAGCAGCCACCTCTAATGCCTGATTTAGTTCTGCAAAAGACACAGGAACTTGAATGGTGAAATGAGGAAGAGGTGAGACCTGAATTTCTCTACACCTAGTTCGTGGGAGCTCTAAAAGTTTCCAGAATACCCCAGTTCTGTAGGTGTTTTTATGTACCACTCATAAATTCTGTGTCAAGTTCATTAGCAGTGAATTCCTGTGTCTCCCAGGAGCAGGTGCGTGCTCATATGAGAGTGACTTAGGCTTCAGAGCGAACACTTCCCCAGACATTACGAAATGAGAAATACTGGCAGGTCCAGACGCTGCTTTCCCTGGAGGGACCTTTGCAGACCCTGCTTCTTTTCCACAACACTCTTAAGAGAAATCTTTTTGCTTTTTTTATTTTGATCTTGTTGGTCTTTAAGTCATGTTTTTCATCACTATTTGAAACTCCATGGTGGGAATTGTTAGTCTAGCAACAAATCAGGAGATAATTTATATTCTCTTAATAGCCAAGTTTGCTAGTTTGAAATTCCCCAGACAAATAGTCTCCCTTCTTAATCCCACTCCATGCAAATACTTTAGAATACAAAATTTAAGCTATGCTGATTTGTAAAAACAGAAATGTAGAAATGGCATGGGAATATTAGCTTCTGTCTTATCCTGCATAGCTGCAAGTTAATGTATTTATTATTGTAATTATGCTTAACATCATGAAGCATATACATTTTCAGAATAACCTGAATGAATGTGTTACATTTCAGAGTGCATTAAAATTGGAAGCTTAAGAAGTATTACCTATTTTTTAATTATGGCTTTAGTGAATGTTCTTCTCCACTATAACTGCATAAGCAATCTCTCGCCTTGCAGAGGTTTTAAAGGCATGATTTTAGATGCAATATTCTCTGTTTGGTTCTTTACCTAAGATTTTTTTCTGCAGACATTTAAATGACTCAGGTCTGTAGCATGTTATGTCCTCAATAGGTGTTCAGTACAGCAGAAATGCCTGTACTCTTCATAGTGTTAACGCTCCTTCTCCAATTTAGGCAGCCTTCAGCACCTCATTGATTTAACACAACAGTAGCTTTTGGGGAAGGGTAATACTGAACAAATAGGTGAAGGACATAGTTTTAAAAAAAGGCAACCAGTTGGTTCAGGACTCTTGCTGTGCAGGCTTAAAAAGCAAAGACACCACCATACTCCCACATCTAAGTACTGGATGAAAAGCTGGTCGTGACCTGACAAGGTGCACTTGCAGCCCAGAAAGCCAACACACATCCTGGGCTGAATCAAAAGCAGCGTGGCCAGAAGGTTGAGGGAGGTGATTCTGCCCCTTTACCCTTCCCTTCTGAGACCTCACCTGGAGTACTGCATCCAGCTCTGTCCCTCCCCCCCACAGGAGGGACATGGACCCATTGGAGCAGCTCCAGTGAAGGGCAACAGAGATTATCAGAAGGATGGAGTTGGGGTTTTTCAGCCGGGAGAAGGCTGCAGGGAGACATTATTGCAGCCTTTTGGTATGTATAAAGTGGGCTTTGTGAGAAAGATGGGGACAAACTTTTTAGCCTGGCCTGTAGTGACAGGGCAAGGAGCAACAGTTATAAATTGACAGAGGGTAGATTCAGACTGGACATAAGGAAGAATTGTTTTATGATGAGCGTAATGAGACACTGTCCCAAGTTGTCCAGAGAAATTGTGTTAAAGGCCAGGCTGGATGAGGCTTTGAGCAACCTGGTCTAGTGGAAGGTGTCCTTGCCCCTGGCAAGGGGTTGAACTAGATAATCTTTAAATGTCCCTTCTAACCCCAGCATTCTGTGATTCTGTGAAAACAGCACAATGATTCAGTGAATTTCTGACGTAGATGATTATCTTTTGAAAATCTGGTGAAATGAGGCAAACATATGCAAGAGGGAAATAAGAACAGCATAGAAGTGTTTGCCTCTCAAAATGTTATTCTTAAAGCATATCAAGTGAGTAATGCTTAAGGTGCAAGGAGGAAAGATTAAGACAAAAATTGGAGATAAAAATCTCAAACCTATGGTCTCTCTGCAGGTTTGAAGGAGTCATCTCTTGAAGGCTTAGAGACAAACCAGTGCTATTCCTTTTTTCTGGTACAATGGGGAGATATTCAGTGTGTCTACATTGGATGACATTATTGGGATAATCTGCACATTGGGATAATTATTGGGATAATTATTGGGATAATCTGTGTGCTATGTGCTTGACACCCATAAGCGGTTGGCTCTCTAGTAACAGGGTGGTTTGTGTACCAAACTAGTTACAGCGAGAGTTTGTGGAGTTTTGGTGGATTTGGGTTTTTGTTTGTTTTTTTTGCTTTGTTTTGTTTTTTGAAGTCTGGCTATCTGGCTATGTAATATTCACTTTTTCTAACCAAGACCATATTGCTCCCTTCATGTCTCAGTGTGTTTGTGTGTTGAAGTTGTTTCCAGTCTCAAGTTGCGTTTTAAGCTAATGTTTTGAGAGTATTCCTTGATTTCAGAGTAAACTGGTCAGCAGGTGACTTCGCTCCCTTTCCTGCATGTTGCAGGAGAGCTTATTAATTGAGTTTACTTGAGCAAACTGGAGTATTTTGTTGCTTTTTGCCTTTCTCTATGGTGAGCTGTGACCAGGAATGCTGGTACAAATTACCCATGCAGCATGTATCAGCTCAGAGCTGGGACTGGTTGTGCTGAGGGAAAATATACAGTTACAGCCTTCCAACTGAAATTAGCCCTCACCCTTCTGCCTGCGAGTTTAAAAGCTTAGTTCCATCATTCTATAATTTTCAATAAATTTAAGTATTTTTTTATTAATCCTGCAGATGACACATGAGTTGCAGCTACAGTGATCTGTAAAATACGATACACTGGAAGTCAGATAGAAGATTTCACCTCGGAAAGAAGTAACAAACCCCATGCCTTGTGAGAATGTCTTAAAGGTGTGGAGTTTCTTTTGGTGTCTCGTTTAAGTGAGCAAGTCTATCATGGCCTACATGAATTCTCCTTAATATGAATGCTTTCTGAGCTACAGTAAACAACCTGATTAAGCCAAAAATAATGTTGAATGCTCTCATGCTAAAAAACCCCAGACAGTTATATTATAAAAGACAAACAGTGGAAAAAAGCACCCCAGACTCGTCAAACTTGGAGGTTAGTGAGAAGGAGGTCAAAAGTCTGACTGACAGCTCTGATTTCCCTGTCTGCAACTGTTCCTTATCAATCTGCCCGACTGTAGGTATGGTTTGATACTTTGTACCTCTTCTTAAATTACCTTTTGTTCCTGTTTCTACAGACTTTTGAATCAAATATTTCTGCTTGTGATATGTTAGGCGGTATTGTCACTGCTCTTGGGTTGGGCTTTTTTGTTGCTTTTTGGTGGTTTTTTGGAATCTGTATGAAAGCTTAGTACAAACATCAGCTTTGTGATTTTGGCAGTAGGAGGTATGCCTTAATTTTTCTGAGAGATTTGCTGATGAATATGTGTCTCACCTGTTCCAACCTCATAAATAAATCCCTGTCTGTGTTACTAATAGTACTGGACTCTCCACAAGCCCTTAAAACAAAAAAGTTTACAGTACTACTTGCCTTAGTTTGCTCATCAAACTATTTCAGCCAGCACTTCTCTAAGAAGTATTCTCAATGGTTGTGGCTGAATGGGTGCCAAAATGGACTCTTGGGAATGTATAGGGAAGGTGTATGTTGGGGCACTGTATGGAGGCTATGTCTGGTTATAGACTGGAGAAAACAGGTTGCCTCTTGCCTGGTGTGAAAATTGTCACTGATAAATTCCTATGGTATAACCATTGGAAATGTGTGACTGAGTGCTTAATTTCTTATATTTATGGGAAAAGTTAAATGAGGATCTTTGTGACAAATAGATTTAAAAGCTTCAGACACGGTTTGCAAAAATGTGTTTAAACTGCTAAGCTTTATAAATAAGAAAGACTGGAAATCTGATGTTTGTATTTATATTTTACCCGTGTCATTGTTAACCACAGTGCTAACTTAAATATAAATAAAAGTGCTCTTATATATGCAGAGCTAGAATCTCTCAAAGACCAAAATGCTTGTTTAATGCTATGTTAAAGCAGCTTATAGATAAGTATTGGTTGCAGTGCTTTTTGATATGGGCTGTACTGTACCTCATCAGAAGCCCTCTTAGCCATTTATTTTTTGCTTTGCTTTGGTTGGGTCTGTGATTCTTGACTGAAGGGTTAAAAGGTTACTTGAGTAAAGATTTAGGTTAAAGCAGTATGCAAATAAAATTCTTTTTGTGTGTTTCATCCCTGCTCTCTGAGTTAGCTCACTTGTTTGAGTGTAATGGTGTGAGTATTACCTTATATTCTTAGCTTTAGCAAAATGGACCACTGGTCCCAAGAAGGAGGCTGCCTGAACAATTCTGGGTGAATTTTAAGAATATACATATTTATTTGTTAAAAAACTGTAATTCCAAGGTACATGATGAGTGTGTAGGAAAGCTAAGGTATCTGTGATATCATCATGGCTGGGCTTTGTGAACGAAGATTTGGGAAAGGCTCTACCCACATTTGCTACAAGCGCGCTGGTGGCTAAAAAGGCCAATGCAAGATAGACACGTCCAGTTGCAAAAGGCACAGCAGAAAGACTCCTTGGATGGTAAATTCTGCAAGGCACGATTCTTTCTGCATTGTCTTTTCTCCTCGAGAGTGATCCTGCGTGCTTTGTCAAAAGAAGCACCAGCGTTATAGATGGTGTGTCTCCAGACCTCCCGATTGGAGGCCAGAGTAGACCAGTGATGAAGATCACTATGGCCAAAGCTGAGATGTTGTTTCAGGGAGTCCTTGTATCTTCTTTTTGGGGCTCCTCTCATGCGGCAGCTGGTGGCAAGTTCACCATAGAACCTGTGATGTAAGAACATGTGAAATACCTTATGTAGTCCTCTGAAGCACCACCATCACAGCTGATGGCCATGGGATGGCCATGCATCATGTGTAAAGAGAGAAATTGCTGCTCCTTTTTTTTCAGCATTACAAAGTTTGTCTTGCCACTGTCTAAGTTGCAGACCCTAGACTGTGGAAATAGGATTAGCAGCACAAAGGAAGGTTGTGCTTTGGGGATGCCATCGGGGAGAAGGTGGAAGAGCCAAGCCCAGGGCAGCACCACATCCTGGCTGGACAGAAGGAAGCCAGTGGTGCTGGGAGAGCTGTTGGCTGGAAATGGCATCTGCTTACACCATGCTGGTCACATGCAGAGAACATGCCTGCCTGCCTCCTGCTCTGGCAGCAGGGTCTGAAGGAAGGCAAGGAATTAGTAGAGTCAAACGATCTTGAACTCAGAATGAGCTGTTCGGGTTTTCTCAGACCTGCTAAAATAAGCAGCAAGTGGTTCCAGGCCAGGGTTCTCGTTCGAGGTGGGGTCTCCAGGTTTGTTCTTGTGGGCATCTCGGAGCCTCTGTTCTTGGCGTAGCCTGACTGTGTTCTGCAGTTCATAAAATGAAATCTCACGCTGTCCTGTAGCTGTTAGGTAAGAAGGAAAAACAACTCCTCTACTGCAAATGTTTTTTAGGTGATACATTCTAGAATAAATGTTTGTCTTGTTAGTAGAAAGGGTTAAAATTTGAGGGCAACAGGTATAGGCAGACTTAGGTATGTGATATGTTCGACTGTTTTGCAAGGTGCTATAAATGTTGGCTCCGTGTAATCTGATACCAGGGTAGGACAGGCTAACCTAATGGAGGAAAATAGACAGCAATGTAAAAGAACTGGAAATTCAAGTCTAGCTGACTAATACCAGCCTGCTCCAGAGGCTTTTGACTGTTCATATTGCTGACAGCTGACAGCAAATGAGAGGCAAACAACAGAAACATTGCCTAATCTGCTCTATATTCACACAGATTCTTTAAAGACACTGCAAAGGTAAGACCCTTTACGTTTCTCAACCTGGCAGTTGTTGAATGCAGCCCTGAACGTATTCATTACCGTCAAGAGTAAAGTACCATACAGAGGCCTGAAGTTCATGTCTGCGTGCTTTGGAAAGGGGAGGCTTCAGCAAGTTCTGTGTGGATTAGTTTGTGCCCCTTTCTAGCTGGTGCACATCAGTTAAATTCAGATTTCTAAAACTGCTCAAATACTCAAGCATAGAAATGCAAATCATGTAGCATTTGTATGGCTCAGAGAGTAATTTTGAACTTATTTAAATATTTTTGTTTGTTGTGCTTGACAGTCCAGTTGGAAAAGTTTTTAAAAAAAATTAATTGCAGAAGGAAATGCACAGAATGCTAAAAATCTGTGTTGCAGAAGTTGTAATAGGGTTTTTACTGAGCTGAGTCCTGTAGCAACTTCAGCAGAATGCTGAAAAAGTCCTGTGGGAGTTTAACTCCCTGATCTAGAGTTACCGATGCTTGGCTGGAAGAGGTTCCCTGGAATAAGAAACTTTTAGCTTGAACCTGATTTCTGCTGGCTATTTTTTTTTTTTTTTGCTTTCAGTTTTAATGTATATATTTTGTGTGCATTTATATTGCAGCTGAAAAAAAAAAAGTCATTGGTTTTGGCCATTCTTTTTTCTTCAGTAAACTTGACTTTTACCTTCAGATGATTTAAAAATAATGACTGAGTTACTAATTTATGGGCAAAGTAGTTTTTAGAGAACGATTGACAGTTTTATATCAGTATTAGGTACAGACTGGCAACTGGTAATTTGTGAAGTCTGGCACCTAGCCAAAGCAATTATATTTAGTTTCCCTGATCTTTCTTCCTCCCACTGCTACTACTTCATTCTCCTGTGTGTATGTGTTAATCAAAAGAGCAAAACATTTCAGGGTCAAACAGTTCTTCCCCTCTCCCACACCTCTTTTACAGATTTCCTCATATCCTGTTTTAGCTGTTTTGGAGCTCAGCCCTTCATCTCTCTTTGTATGAGACCCTTTTCCTTTGAAATCAGTGAGATTTGACTGATCTGCAGCTTTATTGTTATAGTTGCTTACAGGATTGTGGTCTTAATGCTCCATAAAATGTGCCATTAAATGCCAGAACGCGTTTATTCTGTGTCACTGGAATAAGTCATTTGGTTTGCAGAAATTTCTGAACTAGATTTGGGATTTTATCAATTTACTGTTTTCTTAGTGTCTTTTTAAAATCAACTTTTTGAGATTTTGTGCAGTATAAAAAATAGTAAGATGTATTTGATACTAATAGAAGACATAAAACCAGTCCTGTCTCTGCAAATTTACTTTTAGATAAATAGCATATAGTAATTGTTGTAGGAGAGGAAGTAATGAGAGAGCTTTTGTTTTCCTTTCTCTCCATAATCAGTATCATTTACCTCTTGCTGAGCTAGACTAAGTGGACACTTGCAGTGTAATGTCAAACTTGTAGTCCATCTATTCTAATTTTGGAATGTTTAATATATTATTATTTTTCTGCTGGAGAATATGTGAATCCAGAAATGAGCAGTTACCTGGAAAAATGACAGCAAAGTCCTGCATTTAGAGATGTATGATTGCAATCTCCGTTACTGGAGGTTTGCTGTGTGTTATGACAGCTCTTTTCCATTGTTTAAAAAGAAATCCTTATGTAATGGGGCTGGTTTGTTCTAATTACATTGAGCTGTTTTTAAAACATTTTACAATTTTCCTAAGCTTTTGACCTCTGTCATGTCTGTAGCAAGGAGTTTGAGGAAGTACATGTAGGCTGATGCATTTTTAATTCTTTCCTTTCATCATTTCAAAACTAGTTGCTTCTCAGTTTAATTGAATGTCTGATTGTTCTCATTTTATCAGCCTGGAAATATGAACACCTGATTGTCCTTCTCTTTACCGATAGTGATGAATTATCTACAAAGACAGAATCAAAGGACAGACCAAGTTAGTGATTGCCAAGAGTTTTGGACCAGCAAACCACACTCTCTAGCCTCTGCATTTACTGGACATTAGCCTGTACATTTGCCATTATGGGGAGAAGCAGGTCTTTGCTGTAAATGTTATGTTTTCATCTGGTCCTTGAATCCCTATTACATTGCTAAACAAGTCCATGCTTTTGGAAATATTCTTCATAATAAAACCTGATGGTTGTTAGGATAAGTGACCTTCAGCTAGTTGTACATGGAGAAGTTCTTAGAAAGATTGGCAGTCATGCTGTTGGCTGCCAGGAAGGTCAGTGTGACGGTGTGCTTGTGGCCAGTGTTTTTCAGGTGAAGGCCTGACTTTTCATGCACATCTCTTCCCTTTTTGACTTTAATGATGTACAGATGTTATCTTTCCAAGATCAAGATGTTAATACTGCTTGGAAATGTTAGTGCTACTCTGTTTCCCCAGGCTGGTAGACTGACTGCTGAATTCTCTCAGGCGTGGCAGACTGTCCGAGCTCCCTGTCCACTGCCTGGGGAACACTGCCCTTTTTAGGGATGGCCCAGTTCATCTTGTTTGTTTGGCTTTCAGTGGATGAGGGGAAATTCAAGCTAAATACTTTCCCAGCAGTACTGTGGTGGTGATTAGCAGCAGTGGGTGGAGGTGACTGAACTGGAAGCAGAGAAGGAGTACTTTTGTGTATTCCTATGTTGTAAAGAGATGTGGGAACTTGTGGATTTTTTGTATCTTTGGTAGCCAAAACAGCTGCCCCAAAAGTAAAAAGTCAAATCAGTAGAAGGGCACACATTTCATATGTATGTTTTAGTGTGTATGTGAATTCTTGTGCTCATAGGTATAAAGTGTGTTCATGTAGCTGTGGCTGATGTGTGTGTGCATGCATCTACGCAGGCATGTAGAGTAGGGGCTGTGCTGTGAAGCAACATTTATGTGGCTTTTATCTAACTGTAGTTCACGTACTGTGGTCTGTCTGTGAGCTGAGGCTTAAGTAACCCAAATTCAATATGAAAAGTTTCAGAGCTGTATGAATAGCCAAGGCTTCTAGGTCACATAACCACTTCTGAAAATTTACCCCCATCTTCTCTTTCATGTGTATAATGTGCCAAATAAATGAAACAATTTTGATGGAGGGATGGGGAGGGCTGAGGGGGGGCAGGCAAGGAGTGAAGGAGGTCCCATCTCTGGCATGATTTGGGGACAAGGGGTGGGATGGAGTTGTCATGTCCCATCTCTCTAACCTCTTCTTATACCATGCAGCCAACCTATGGAAATGCAGGGTTCAGTTATTTTCATCCATGGAGAACGGGAAGTGGGAGAGAGGATTTGGACCCTCTATTCCCCCTGGGGTGCCCTTGTTCCCTTGCTTTAGCGCAGCCTACAGCTAACTTCTCCTGTTGAGTTGGCTCTACTTTGCTAGAGCAAACATTTTGTAGAGAAGTGAGTAAAACCCAGTGTGGCCTTTCTCTTGTCTGATAAGATTAGGGAGGTTTGCTCTTTGCAGATGTTCAGATACTTTATTCTGAGCTCAGGAGCTTCAGTAGTAAAGTTGGGTAGAGCCTTTTTCGCCTCAGTTTCTTTTAGTTTGCTCTTTAGGACTGGCCTGTTGGTGGTACTCTGATTTTTGTTGCTGCAGCATAAATCAGTTACTTGTAGTACTCTCTGTTTACATGCCTACACTGATTTGGGGCTACCTTGGCATATCGAGCATGCTGGCAGGAGAGGATATAGAGGAACAAAAGTCTCAACTATGGTGTAAATTTTTTCAGCTTTCCCAGGTCGCTGGGTTTGTGTATAGCAGCTGTGTAACATAAATGTGCTAAATAAAAGGGACTTAAAAAGTGTCAGGAAATATGGGAGATAGGAAGAAAAGTGTTTCAGGGGTGGGGGAGTCTATAAACAGTGCTGGAGCTGTTAACTGTTAATAGTCTGGAAAGGAATCTTGTGTCAAGTTAAATATTCAGGCTAAAAGAGGTAGTTGCAAAAAAAAAAAAATGAAAATGTGATTTTTGTTTTTATTTGTTTTGGTGATGCCAAAGAACTTGTTGCTTGTGTTTGTGCTTTTTGCTCTCTTTAGAGTAAATGTGTTTTTATGTGAGATTTAGGGTCAGGGCGTTAATTTAATTTCTTTTATATTGACTGAATTGTGCGTCACTTTTGGTTATTTATGTTTGTTTATGTTTAACACATGAATCATCTTACTCTCTGTCCTCCTTTCTGTATAGGTAATGAGAGCCTGTGGTGGCACAGGCTGGTTTTCAGCAGGGCTGCAAAACAGGGGTTTATTGATACTGATGATTTTTTTTGTCCTTAATGAAAGCTCAGCCGAGGTCACTGTGTTGGCTTTTATGATGTCAGCTGCCATTTGCACGGTTTGCCATAGGCAGCGTGGATGCTTTCAGAAGGTTTGAGTCTGTTCCTTACATTGCTGCTTTCCTTCCTCAGTGCTACCCCCTTAGCATGTTGTTTTTCTATCTCCTTTAATTTGTGTGAGCAGTTGAAATACTGAGCCTTCAGAAAGTCCTTGTGCAAAGTGACTTGTTCTTCTTGCTTGTCCTTTTGCCAACTGAAGATGTCATTTTGCCGACTGAAGATGTCTGAGAACATGGTTCAAAGCCCCTGTCCCGTGCAATTTCATAATATTACTGAATAGGAATAATTAGTCCATGAAGAATGGCACAGTAGACTATACTGTTAACATTTGTGCTTAGTGTGGGCTATACATAAAGATCATTGTGGGTTTGGGACTTCTGTATTCAGAGAACTGCGATATCATTCAGCTTTGCCCCCCTGACTCTATGATGATACTTAGAGATGTGACTGCAGAGGGTGGACTGACTCTGAGTTGATACATCCTTAACCTCCAGTGGTAGAATGGAGTTAGAAACTTGAGTGAAATGATGTGGTTACCATCCATGTGTTTGTCTGACCTCACTTTTGAGATGGTTTTCAGTCCTTCTGTTCAGAATTTCCAGGTGATGTCTTTAATCTTCCCTTTTCTCTCATTCACTCCTCTCTTCCTTCTGCATCCAGGATGGTGTTTAGAAGGGAGTTCAGCTTTATATTTAAGTCACAACTTTGACATTTCTAGGCTAGAGCTAGTGCTGCAGTCTGTCTCAGGAAATCCAAGGGGAAATTCCAATCTCAAGCCATTTGTCCCTGTGCTGAATGACTTGAGATGTTTCATCAGTAACTCAGGATTCAGATCTGCATTTGAATCTTAAGGCAGCTAAGCTGGTTCTTATTTCAAATGTATGAATGATCTTACTGATCTCATGAAAAAGGCAGTGCAGGATGATTACAGTCATCTTTAGTAACCCTAAGTGGGACTGGATCCAGTAGCTTGCTGGAGACATCTTTCAGCTCAGCCAGGATGCTCTCAGTACCAAGACCTGAGCCTTCCAAGTTCATAGCTGAGATTCTTCAGCAAATTTTTGGGTTTGTGCCTGGTGCTTTGGTAACTGCTACACCTGCTCCAGTGTGGTGCCACTATGTTAAATTCCAGTGTTCTGCATTACAGGGCTTGAATGCTGAGGTAGTATGGGCTATACTGGCTCCTATTGTCACAGTGGTGGTATGGGCTGTATTGGCTCAGGAGTTAAAGGAGAAATGATGGCTTCATTACCTCAAAGTTGGAACCTAGTTTCAGTATTGCAGCTTCACCATTGTGACCAAAAATGTTGATTCTGGAAGCACTTCTTACAAGCTTCTGAGCTAGTAGCTCAACAGGGCTAGGATTAAGTGCAGGGTATATGTGGGGAAGAGTGATGGAAAAAAAGTTATGATGTCTAGCTGGAAGGAATACTGCAATGTATGTTCTGGGATACCAGAGTAGCATGTACAAAGGGTCAAATTGAGTGAATGTGCATTTGACAGACTGACTAAGGAGCTTGTTTCTAGATGTTGAAATCAGTGGATGAAGGGAACTTCCAGAGAAATTGAAATAATTTATTTTTGAGTTCAGTTTCAAAGATTACGTAAAATTAAGATGTTTGTTTATATTGTAGTGTCTTAATACTCCTTTTTATAATATATTTTTACAACAAGTAGTAAAAATGAAAGCAAGACCTTACTTCCTCTATAGTTCTGAAAATTTGATGTAAATTTTATGGTAATATATACAGAGTTCCCTTTCTCCTAGGATTATTTGTATGTAGTCAAGCTTACTGTGCATTTGAATACAATTTACACATTTTATGCTGTTTGCAAATAACTTATTTTCTACTCACAGATGTATGTAAAATCAGATAAGTGGCATTATTTAGCAAAAACAATAGCCATGTTTGTGTTAGCCTATAGACAGCAGGACCCTGTGATAGTTGGAATAATGAAAGCACAGTTTATAAGAATAGATGTGGAGGAAAATATAGCTGTTTTAGAATTCTGCTGGCTTTTGTGAAAAGCTGCTCTTGTTTTCTGTATGGCAGAGAAAAGGATATGGGTTAAAGGAAAATACTTTTGCATTATTTTGCCGTACCATTATTGCCCAATAGATCATTTGCTGTTATTATGTACTACTACAGAAGTAATGAAAAATATCCTGCAAATAATAATAGTTTGAGTCTCTAATCTTTATAAGGTTAGATATAAAAGCTTACTAAAGCCTGTTCGATCACGTCTCTTTGTCTTTGGTCCTAAGGCTGAGGTTAGATGTTTCTTTTTGTGTAGGAAGAACGTATCATTTGACTTTATTTATAGAGTCCTTGGTGGCTTTGGGGAGGGGGGGGTAGGGGAGAAGGAGTATACTTACATCACTGCATCACTGCGGGGCAGGATTCGTAAAACAGCTTTTGAATACCTGTTCCTGCAGTGGTATCAGATAATTAGGAACCTCTTGTTAGCATGAAGTGTGACTAGTTTAAGTGGTGTTTGTATGGATCAAATGCATTATGCTGCTGCAATCTCTTAAATGGTATTAAATCATTATGTTTAGATTTGCACTGGAGGTTTTATTATTTCTTTTTTTTTTTTTAATAAAGTAAGGAAATGTTTCTTTATGGCTTTTAGTAAGTTTGCGGCCACAGCTTTTGGATCTTATGCATTTAGTGTGCATCTTGGTATTGTAGTATCTACTGTAAAATATTAATATTTTACAGAATAATGAATAACCTGGCACTAACAGAAGAAAATGTTATTTGTCAGTGCACATGGGGAACTTTAAAAATCTATCTTAGAGTGGCTTCACCTCCAGTTTTCCTTATACTTCATGAGATTGCTAGAGAGCCTATGTCTCTAACTTGTCATTTATCGTGATTTTACATTGATGTTATTAATTGTTATTGACCTTAGAAAATTACTGGATCTTAAGAACTTCTACTCCTTGTTCATACATGTGGCTTCAGGTAGTGTAATGGCCATGATTATAAGCCCTTGCAGTATTCTGGCTCTGATTGTCCCTGGACAATTAGCTTAACCCTAATTTAAAAATAAGTTCCATTTGGTAACGGAGGAGATTCTTGTATTTGCCTTGTGATCCTCTAGAGTGAAGTTGCTCTTCACTGATTAGAGGGAGTGACTTAAAATATTATTTAATCTTATTGGAGAGTTACAATTTGTTTCTAAGCAGTAATCAAAATAGAAGTTGTACTTCAATAAATTTCCATACCTGTTCTCTCTTCTGAAAGAGCTGGTATGTCCCTGTTGACATAGATTGACCCACTTCAATGACTGTCTGTAGGAAATGTTAAACTATATATTGTATAGTTATGTACTTTATTTTCAGGCTGGAATATAGGATGGTAGGACTCTAGGATAGGCCAAGTTGGGCTAAGTCCCACTGTGCAGGCAATGTGTGTCTAACTTCATAACTATCCTTATTTTCTAAAAGGCAAGGCCAAATAATTGCATTTGGGAAAGTCACCCAAGATTATATGGTTGCATGTAGTGCTTTCAGTGCTATAACCCTGCTGAAGTATAGAGAAAGCTGTGTTAATTGTTCAAGTCAACCAGCAAAATGACAAGGGCTGAGGTTGAATAGTTATGGTTCCTACAGCACATCCTTCTCTGTTCGTGCATGTGACTCTCATTAAAGCAAATATTCTCTAATTAGGGTTGTGGCTACTCTTATGAGCCCTTTAACAGTTAATTAGAGCACACTTTGGAAGTTGGGGAGGTTCTCCTGTTTGCATAATCTTGGGTTTCCTGATTTCTTAGAAGGGTAGGGTCTAGTGACTTAAATGCTTGAATGCTCTGCCATCACTACTTAGGAATTTGGGAATACCACAATCTATATAGGAAAAACAGCTGTCACATTTCCTAGAGTGAAGGAGTATGAGTCTCTGACATGATCCTCCCTAATTAAATTGCTTGGCACTGGGGAGAGGAAGATGCCCTTCATATTTTTGAGTTTCAACCTACTGCAAAAAAAAGGCCAAGATAAACCTCCCGTACAAAGGCAGATGCTGATCCTTGCCAATGGCACTGAAGTTGCCCTGAGGCTTTTTTGGGGGGTCTCACTCTGGATGGATATGTGTTAGGCAGACCTCTTCCCCTAAATCTTCTGTCACAGCTACCCTTAATCAAAGGCAGTGTAAAGAATTTTGCTCAAAATGCTAGGAACTACACATTTTGCTTCCTTTCAAATACATGGGTTTAAATTCCTAGGCACCAACATACTCTCTTAGGTTCCTAATTTTAGACACCTGGTCCTGTTATCCTTTTGAAATGGTAGATTTTTTTGTTAACGTATGGGTCACCATAGTTGTATACGAAGATGAGGTTTTGCATTGGCCTTTTTCCCCAGGAGTGGAGCAGCACAACCTCCTCCTAAGCTCATGTTCACCGTATTTACCTTTGGTGCTGATGAGTAAGTGAAAACATGGGATCTGTAGGCACACATCCTTCACTGAAGCTGTTTACATTCTGTAGTTTTTTTTGCTTTGTGCTGTACAGTTTTTTTGCCGGTTCTAATTTGCCATGACGTGGTCAGTGCTGTTTCCTTCCGGCTGCTTGCGAGCCTGTGGTAGAGATAAGGGTACGCGTACAGTGCATTTTTAACATGAAGCTGAAGATCTGTTTCATGTAGGAACTTGGGGACTCTCTGGATTGTACAAAGAATTTATTTACTGGTTTTATCATTTTCACACTGGGAAAGATCTAGAGCGCTTTACTTGCAAAATAACAACTTTGCTAAATTTGAACTGTGCGTGAAGAAGAAAGGTGATGTACTTGAGATATCTACAGCCGAGTAGGTCAGTCTAGGGTTTGTATTTTTACTTTGAGTAAACTGTAAAGATGAGAGTTACTAATGAATGTGAAAACTGCATATATGAATCAAATGAAAACATGGATTTTCTTTTTGTTAACTTCTGTCACTTTTCCTTAGTCACATGCCTTTATTACGAAACACTTTGAAACTGATGTCTTACTTCCTGAAACAGTTTTGTTTCAGGAATGAAAATTTCTTTCAGGGAATGAAAAGTCACATATGTTGATCAGTTAAACTAATACCTTTGGAGAGACAGAAGTGTTTGACTTCCTTGGACTTAGATAGAACAGTTTTATTGCTTTATTGCAACTGCTACTATTTTGCATAGCTAAAGTAATAATTTTTTAATGGTAATTTTTTTATTTTTCTCTCTGCAGTGACAAAGGCTATTGAGGTGGGAAGAATAACTCAGGAAAGGATTTGCCTTGGTTTGTTTCACTTTGAGAAGAGAAGAACCCAGGAACACTGATGATCTAAGAAATACAAACACTGATACTCAATTCGTTTTGTGATCCTGCCTTTCTGCTCAGCTGGACCTCGGTGACATTCTCCATTCTTTTGCATTTGAGAACATTTTTCTTTGTATGTGGAGCTGAGACCTGGGAATGCGTTATTATGGCAGCAGTTGTACAGCAGAATGAGCTTGTGTTTGAATTTGCCAGCAACGTCATGGAGGATGAGCAGCAGGTATGGGATGGTGTAAGAAACCATATTTGTACAAGTCAGTGCTAAGAGTATTGTTAAAGATGAGGAAAAAGTGTGGTGTAAAACACAAAAAGGAAACATTGAGGTCATTATTGTTGCAGCAGATCTTTGTGCTGTTTCAAAAGCTTCTGGTTGCTTCCTGTAACTTGCACGGGCAGAACAGAAATTGATTGAAATGCTATAACTTCTGAAGTATTGGAGAGACATACTCCTCCAAAAAAGTTTTTTTCTGTTTTGCTGATTTGTACCAGTAGAATCCATGTGTGTGTGATGTACAATTTCCCAAATTGTGGTATTTTACAGTAGTTTCAACTTCTCTAGGATATGCTAGAATAAAATTCTGAAAAAAAGTAATGGTCGCGCTATAGATGACTGCAAGGGACAGTATGTACCTGCTTGCTGTTATTTACAGATTGGTTTCTAAATTGTGTCATTGTATATCAACTACTCAGAAATAAGCTTGAATGAAATTTAAATTGTTTTTTTTTCACACTGCAGAGAAAATATGCCTGTTTCTACCTGAGTAGTCTCTCAGTTAGATATTGATTATTTAAACCACATCCTAAGTCCTGAAGCTTCAGTGTCAGATTCCTCTTGTTAAAATCAGGTGCCTCCTCTGTAGCTGGTAGTTAATAGTAGATTTTACATTTATTTACAAGAAATTAGGTGTCTGGGTACTGTGGAGAAACAGTTCTTAAAAGGCCGAGAAGTGCCATGACAAACGGTTCCTCTTTTTGTTAATGTGAAAAGCATTTATTCTCTGTTTAAAAAAGTATTTTTGGCTTCATAATCTTGTCTCTGTTTTTCTGTATGGCCTAATATCTGGCTGGGTCAGTGGCCTGTTTCTGCTGTCAGAGTCATGCGATCATTTCAATGAACTGAGTGTTGTCTGTCTGAAGTGCTAACTCAGTTTTGGGTGGAATTAGTAATGTAACTTCCTTCCCTGTATTTTTCCAGAGCTTGTGGTAGCCTGGGGATTTAGATATGGGAATTGCACAAGTGTAGTCGAAAATGAGCCTTACTTATTACCTCTGTTGGTTGTTCATTGCTGTCTTTACTTTACAAGCCAATGGGAGAGAGGAGAATTGAGATGGGAAGGGTTACTTCAGTAGTGTGGTTCCTGGGAGGGGCAGTGCGAGCAGACATGGTTTTGTTCAGTTTAGCTGTGTGTTCTGCCTCTTGCAATTTCTTTAGATGCGCACCTGAAAAACTTTAAAAATACTAAAGAGCACTCAAAAGGACAGTGAACCCTCTCTTAGCAGAGCTTTCTCCAGCTTCAGAATAAACTCCATCGTGATTTTTATCTCATAACCCTACTAAATTCTGCTCCAGAGAAGCCTAAGGCAAGAAGGCATCCTGTAGCATACGCTTAAAGGTGATGAAATCAAAGGTAGAGAGTACATAGCAGAAAGTCTGTCACTGCAAACTGTCAGATGCAAGCTCCTCTTAAATCACTGGGTTGACTTAGTTCAGATATCAAAGGTGCAGTTAGTTAAATCTGGAATACTCAGTTGTAGAAGAGAAGTCCTGCAAAGACTGCAGGAGTATAGACTCCCTGCAGGAGTAAAGACCTGGGAAGCTGGAGCAAGATTTAATTTGGACAAGGATTCATAGCACAACATTAGCCTGAAGAGGCTGCTTCTTGCTTATACTTGATGGATCTGCTTCTTACCACATAAGAGCTGTTGCTACTCTGGAAGTTTTTTAATTCTGGATAGATTAAGTGTATTTAAGGATGGATAACAGAATTTGTACTTTTCAAAAGTTTTAGCTCTGTAAGTGCTCTCTGTTGGGCAAAAGCATTTTTTTGATTTTCATCAGTATACGAAATGTGACATTTACACAGAGGTGTAATTTAACTGATCTTTGGATAATTATTTTTGTGATGCCCCCACATCATTGCAAGCTGTCATTGCAAGAACTTTGGTACTTTTCTTCTTGACAAAGCTTTGCCTGGAGCTCAGTTGTGCTAAGAGCTTTTGGGACATGGAACAGCTGCAGAGAGGGTTCAGGGTCTAAATGGCAACTATGTTCAGTATTTCAGGGAAGTCATAATTCATGGCTATTTTGTTTAATTTTTTTTTTAAGTCTTGGTTAAACAACCGTAAATTATGAACAGTCCATTTGCAAATGTAAGCATTCAGCATTCAGTGGCAAATGGCAATGGGAGGGGCTCAATCACATGGACCCGTGTGAATGGGAAAGGCTTGCTCTTATCAACTTTATCCTTTGCAGTTTAGAACAGAATGACTTTTTTTTTTCTTGAGAGATTCCTTTATCACGTGGTAGATGTATGGTGAGGAAGAAACAGGAAGAAAATATTCTCGTAATTTTGAGAAGGGAACAAGTGGCTTGGGCTAAGGCTACTGATAACCTGTCTGGCTTCTGCTACATGACAGAGATCTGGTTAAAATAGAGGGTTTGCTGTTTTTCCTCCTTTCTGTGTTTTTGTTTTTTTCTTTGTTTTGTTTTGCTTTGTTTGGGTTATATTTTTGTTGAGAGAGTGGGAGAGAGGGAGAAACTGCACAGATAAAACTGTCCAGGAGCTTGTACAGGCTTTAGCTGAGTCAGTGCTGCTCCCTAAACCTACTTCTCTTCCTGTCTGCAGCTTCTTCTGTCAATGTCTTTTCATTTAGTCCTTTGTGGACTTACAGCTAATGTGATATTCGATCAAGACATTCTTAATTTAAAATGTTGAATAAAAGCAGCCAGAGTGGCTAGATCCATACTAGGAAGCTTTAAATGGTACCAGGGACAAGCTGAATCATTACAACCATTAAGTTGGTAACAGGGTTCCCAGCATGACTGTTCTTTGCCCGGACGTGCTCTCTCAAGTGGCTCTGATGGGTGTAGTAACCAGTGCCTGAAGACTCCTTTTCTGTCTCTGAGGGATGCTTCTCTCTTCCCTTCTTCTGCGGAAGAGAGGTCCAGGCCCTTAGGTCGGACCATGACTTCTGCACCATCATCTCATGCTTCAGTTTGCTTTTCCACGTTCCCCGATGTCGCCATGGGCTTTCTGAAACATTGTCACTTGGTCAAGACCAATGTCTTAATTTTTTTGGCTATTTCCAGCTTCTGCAGAAAGTTCCCTCCCTTATCCACTTGCAGTTTTATGAAGACTTTAAGGAAAATTGTGAAATCTGTAATGAGGTTGTCTCCCCAGGAAAACAAGCAGCATATACCTGCCTGCAGCAATCCTCAGATGCTGGCCATGGGAATGCCTTTAAAGCCAAGAGACTGCCTCTGCCTCCACATAGGAACCTTCAGCAAGAGAAAACTGAAGGCCATTTTCTAGTTACTAAGCTCACTTCACCTAGTTTTGTTTAGTTTTTGCATTGTTTTGTTTTTGGTTTCTCTTTTAATAAATAGCCATCTGCATTGTGAGTCTGAATTCTGTCGTTTGGTTAAAAAGACAGACTTTTTTTTTCCCCTGAGGTTTCTTTCTCCTTTTTTTTTTTTCCATGTAGCTTTTCTCTTCTCCTCTCTATTACATGTGTTTCTTCCCACCCATCTCTCACTTGCACAAAATTTATTCCATACCAGTTAGAAGCTAGTTACCACATTCCTGGGACAACTTACCTTCCTTAGAAGACTTGTAGTATGAGAAGACAGTTCTAAAAGCAGAAGTAGTCTCCTTCCTTATTTGCCATTTCCACAACCAGAATGGTGTTTTGATCTTCTGTCAGTTGGTGACAGCTGATGAGACAATTCTCAGAGAAAAAAAGAAACACCTTGTCAGCATGTCAAACACACTGGAAGAATTTGAGAGCAGGAAGGAAGATTGTTGTCTTTGACCCTGGAGGAGGAGAGGATTCAGTTTTCAGGGGGTTATGGAGCATGACCAGTGCTTTCAGGGACCTGCTCATGCAATTTTCCGGGGACTTCAGCATCTGTATGAAGCTTTGCACTCCTCTGAATTGTTAAAGATCAGTCTACAGGACAGGTTTGTAGATAAACTACAGCAAGGAATTTGGTGTCTGAGATTTGGGAGGGTTTCAGCAGTAGCTCAACTCCTTTATGTATCCAGCAGATATGGGAGATGGGCTGAAGTTAAGTCAAAGCTTTGGCAGAGCTAGGGTGTCATATTTTAACTGTATTTTACATAAGAAAGATGAAACAGCAGAGGTAGGCAAAAGGAAAAAAATACACAAATTATTCTTCTATGGATCTCTGTGTCAATTTCTTGAAAATCGTTGCTGATTTATCCACTCTAATTTGGGACCTTTTAAAGCTTTGGGATAGTGTGCACTCTACCTTTTGGTTAGTGCATGCAGAACCACCTTTGTATTAGAAATAAATTATTTTGCCGATGAGTGTGTGTGGGACACAGTTGCCTACATCAGAAATGAACACTCCAACGCTTCCCCCCTTTTATAGTCAATGCAGAGAAATAGGTGGTTTTAGGGCATGACTCACCCTATTGTAGCACAGGAGCCTAAAACTGGGGAGGGGAACTGTGCCCTAGAAATACCATTTCTGTCTGTTGGCTCTGAATAAAACCTGGGGTTCCCAGCTCATGTCCAAGTGCCTGCACCACCAGCTGTCCGAAGTTAGGTGAGATGAACCTCACCCTTAGCGTCTATAAACTAGAGCAGGATGAGAAGACTGAAGCCTTCTTACTTGCATCTTCCCTACCTAAAATCCATAGTTCTTATGTGGTCACTGGAATACTGAAAAGGTGCTTGCAAAGCATGTACTGTTCTTGCTTGCAGGTGACTGGAGCCTGAGTAGATAGCTGTATGTAATTATTTTTCAATTTTTCTTTAAATGTAGTTGCATATGGGCATGCGATAGATGAAACTTACATCCCCAAATTATGTACTGTGGCATATTACTGAATTTGAGGTATTTAAACTACTTTTAGAACATGAATTTTATCTCAGAAGGTTGTCATGGACCATCTTCCTGTAGCTTATGGAACGTATTGTTAAAAATAAAACTTTTTTTTAATGCACAGAGTTTTTTTTTTTCTTCTCTCTTTACAATGCTTTATCTTTTTTTATTGATGTGGCTTTTATTTAATCTAATCTTGCCTGGAAGCAAATAGGATCGAGGATGTTGGGGTCAGTAAACAAATAGGATAAACCATGTGGACATGACTCTTTCTGAGGAACAGCAGGGACCTCTTGGCCACTAATGACTTCTGGTTTCTGCGCTCCGGCACGATGCAGCGCTGGTTAGAGGTAGCCACAAAGGAGTGGGGTAGAAGCTATCCCATTGCTTGACTCAATATATGCCTGTTATCTGGCAACATGATTGCACAAGAGGGCTTTAACTGGTCTGCACTTTGTTCATTTTTATTGATCTCCTACCATATTGCTCTCTTTTGAAGCTTATGTTTAACAGAGTCGGTCAGTTATTTGTTGAGATTTTTTTAAATTTTGGTTTTGTTGGCATTTTTTTGCTTAGCAGACTGTCCATGATAGAAGCCCATTAAAATACCAGTTTTGTTTCTTAGTTCTTCCTTTTATCCTGGTTGCCCTTTACCACAGTTTTTGCTGAGACATGTTTTACAAAACACAGAGCAATTTGAAGTGGTAATTACTGCCTTTTAAAACTTCTAATTGCACTTTCTACTTTCAGTACTTACTTATGGTCCAGACTCTTCCCTAGGGGAAGCTTTGTCTGTGTTGAGCCAATAGCTCTGATACCATTTTCCATTGGTGACAGTGTGTGTAGTGGCAAGAGTGAGACATGAGCAATTCCTGAGCAAGATCATAATCATATGGTTGGGTTTTTACCTTGTGTTTCTTCCTTCCAGTACCTGAAGGGAGCCTACAAGAAAGACTGAGACCATATACCGTATACTGAGACCATATACAGGAGCATGTAGTGACAGAACAGATGGGAGTGGCTTCAAACTAAAAGAGAGCAGGTTTAGATTGGATATTAGAAAAAGTTCTTTACTGTGAAGGTGGAAGGGTAGTGGAACAGGTTGCCCAGAGCAGTTGCAATGCCCCATCCCTGGAAGTGTTTAAGGCCAGGCTGGATGGAGCTCTGAGCCACATGGTCTAGTTAAAAGTGTCGGGCAGGAGGGTTGGAACTAGATGAACCTTGCAACACAGGCCATTCTATGATTCTGTAATCTGTACATATCTGTGCTCTTCCGTGGAGAGCAAGACCAAATGTACTTATACTGGTTCTCTCAGAAATGTGTTTTAGCAACTTTCTGGTTTGTTTTCTTGGTTTTAAGCTTACCACATTCATAGCATGTTTTATTTTTGTAATGAGGGAACCTTAAAGTTACAGTAGACTTTCTTTGAACCTGCTCTGCTATCACCAGCTATGACTTTCTTCCTGCAAATGACATTTTAAAAGACTCAGTTTAGAAAATACTGTGTCTGTAGTAGATGTTATTTTCTGAAAACCTCTTCCTGTTGAATGATTTCAGAGAGTGTGCATTTCATTATTATTGCTGGTCAGCTTGATTTCTGTTTTCCACCTACCTCTTCTCTTCTGTATCTCTGATGCAAAATAACTATCAAGACAACAGAAAGCAGACTTAGGAAGGAAAGTGGCAGGGAGGGTGTGGTGTGAGGAATGTCAAGTGACTAAAACCATAAGAATTAGAGAGGGAATGTACTAGAGCACTTATATCAACCCATTACACACCTTCATCTTTTAGCAAGTGTGTCCTAAAATAGTGAACTTCAAATAATGTCTCATGAGAAACTTAGTGCCTGTGAGAGCTTCGTCTAGTCCTGACAGCCACAGGACTCCTCCACCCCCAACTTGATGGGAAGAGCAAAAGATAAAGGTGCTTGCAGCAAGTCGCTCATGCAGTATTATTGTCAGCAAAGTTTTTCACCTACTGCGCTATGCCACTCCTCTGTACTGTCAGCTTTAATGCTGTAAAATCATGTCATAGAAGTCTGGTATTACGTACTGGAGTAAAGTCAATACATTAAATACTTCAGTGATATTCAGCCTCTGTCTCGTAATGGGACACTGCTGCTATTTGGTTTCATGTGCTAAAAATCATCTTGTTCTTAAGTACTTTCTCCTGGCAGTCTGACATTCAAGTGATGTAGTATAGGTCTGTTGAAGTATTAATCAGTAAGTGGTTAGATTGGATGTGGTCTAACTACTGTTTTGTTGTTGATTTTTTTCCCCCATCCTCCAGCTTGGTGATCCATCCATTTTCCCTGCTGTCATCGTGGAGCATGTTCCTAGTGCAGAACTCCTACATAACTACTCTGGCTTAACCTGTGTGGATGAACCTAGTGACATGATCACTGAAAACTCTCTGGACGTCGCAGAAGAGCAAATCATAGAAGATGATGATATCACCCTCACAGGTTGTTAATAAAAACATTTTCTATGAGATGTTTTTGCACCAAGATGGCTGTGACTAATGGTGGAAAAAAGATTAATGAGAAAAAACAACAAGGGAATAACATGAATAGTTGTATTGAATGCTGTTAATTCTGTAAGAGACAGAGAAAATGGCATTAATACTGTTGGCAGGTGGCTTGCAATCCCAGTTGCACAGCTGATAATGGTGAAGAGTTTCATTCATCAACTTCATCCAGAGATTAAGGCAGCATCCTGCTCAGAGAACCAAGAAGATTTTTCTTTGCTCTTCATAGGTTTAGTTTGCTCTTATTTAATAGGCAGTACATTCCTGAGTAAACATGTATACCAAAAAGCTGGAATATGCAGCTTGAGTAGATGTACTACTTTTAACTTTCTGAGGGTGTACAGTTAGCTATAAAATGTGCACATTAGCGTGACTTACTGGTGTAAGTATGCTCAGCATAGTAATTATTTTGGATGTCTAATAATAATTAATGCCTAAAATACATGTTTTGTGTAAGTTCTCTTAGAAAATGTATCCCCAAAGAGAAAACAATTCTCAAGAGAAAAGCTCAAAGAGTTCACATATTTTAAAAAACAGCCCCTCACTTAATGCATGCATTTGAAGCATTTTTGGAGAACAAATTTCAAAGGTGGGGTAGTCTCCTTTCATCCACTAGGCTCCACACCTGGACTGTCTCCAGGGATGCAGACAGCTTTTTGGTTTCACTCATGCTTTTGACATTGTTTCCAAAGGGATATTCTGATACCTTTTACTACCAAAAGCAAAACAAGAACTCAACATGACATGAAGAACAGTTCACAGAGTAAATTGACATGAGCTGTTCTAGGTAAATTGCTGATGAAAATCGCTCTTTTTTTTTTTCTTAGTAGTGAATTATCTGAGAACAGACTGTGACCAAACAAATAAGTTAGGTTATTATTCAAGAAGGTCTTACATACTCAAACATTATTTGAGATCTCTTGCCAACTATTCACTTGCTGTTCATATTAATTATTCACACTGCAACTGGCATTTCCTCAGTGTGTTACTTAAGCACCACTTAATGTGTCTGTGTGAATTTTCATAGTGGATCGTTTTTGTGAATCCATATTCACTGTAATAATATCTTGTGTGTGAACTTTTACTTGCATGAGTAATTGCGAAACTCCACTTTTGTGGAGTTTAAGAAAACTTCTTAAAGTTTTTTTTTTGTTGCTGGTCACATGAGAATGGTTTGCAAATTGCTGCCAGAAACTGAAAATATGTAATCCTTGTAACCGTTGGTGTCCAAGGGTTTCAGGGATACTTTGGAGGCAGACAAGTACAGTATTGTTCCTATCATCCGTTGTAGTTGAAGCAGTCTGGTTTTCTTTAAAAGCAAAGTCCTGAGAAATGGAGAGCTGCCACTTTGCAGAGATTATTGTTGTGAAGGAGATGCTACCTAATTATCTGTTTCACATTCTCCATCCTGCTAGATACTGTGCATGCTGTGGGTTTCCTTGGAAAGTAGATGAATGCAGGCCAGGCAGGGACCAGCATAACTGCTGGAAAGCTCCTGCTCAGGATGCAAGACAGGCAGCACTGGTAGTAGCTCAGCCCATGGTTTCTGGCAGGGAGCTATCCTGCCTGACTCTAGTGGGCTAGAGTCTGGGGCCCAGGGCTGTGAAGGCACCCCACAGGAGGTAAGGAGAGGACATGGGGGAAGAAGGCCCCTGTCACCTCTCTGCCCACTGCAGACAAGTATTGGCTGTGGCCACAGCTGCCGGCTTGAACTACAAGAGTGCTGTGTGGAAGAGACCCAGTTCAAGCACAACTTGCTGTAGGCTGCCTCTGAAATGAGACTAATTGTAACTAGAATTTCCCACCTACTCTTTTTTCAGCTGATTTTTTTTTTTCTTCCCTTCTTTAAAGTTTCCTTGATTTTATTCATGCGCATGTTTGGTCTCCACAGTGAAATGAGTTGTTTTACTCTTTGAAGTTTGTACCAGTTTTTTCAGTCACTTCCACGTTATGCCTTTGAGAGAGGATCAGACATTGTAAAGGCTGTACTAATTCCACAGTAAAATATTTATAAGCCTGAAGTTCACAGCAAAACAAAACTGAAACCACCATCATTAATGACTAAACTTTACTAAGCGATGACTGCTTAATATGAAGGATTTAGGCTTTTTTAAGTTACTGTTTTTTTCAGTACTGTTTTATGACTCTAAAACAATAAGCTTCTCTTTTCTCCTGGACTAACGGAAATTAGCGGTAGGCCTCATGATACTGAAGCACTTACTTTTTAGGGATCTATGTGCAGAATAATGGATGGTGGTAGGTTTTTTCATCTATAAGATGTAGCTTCAGCCCTTCAAAAGCACAGCTGTCACACACTGGTGATTACTTGCCTGTAGTATAAATTATAACCTGCAGAAAACTGTAAGAACAGCATCTGTTTTACGTGAAGCCCTGCTGAGAGATGGCCAGCAACCAGCTTTTTAGCTATGTTAGTTAACCTTCACGCTGTAATTTTTTTATAATGAATAGGCAGACCTGCCTTATCACCCTCTTCTTTAAAAGCAGTTTTCCCTGGAAGAAACAGCGATGGCAATTTTATGGTCAGTTTGTTGCCAGTATTATGGAATTTTAAATGATTAACCATCATGTAGTAAAGGGTGATTAACAAAATTAATTGGAGCATTTGGCTTTGAATTTAGTTTTATCTCTAAATGGAATATTGAAATTTTTTTCCTGTGACAAATACAGGGGATAATGTTTTGTGCAGAAGAAATTCCAAGCCAACTTGTCAGATAGTACAATTTGCTACACTTTGTATATTTTACCATTGTGGCTAATTATGCTTTTAAGGTGCACAGGAAGAAAGAACTAATGTAATTCCTGAAACCATTCTTTTAATTATTGTTATAATTTTTTCTTTTAACTTTACCATGACTGGTGAGCTTAATTTAGAAAAAACAACAGTTAATCGAAGCCTGCCATTTTGTGGTTCACCTGTTCTGGCATTGTTTCATGGGAACAGGAAAGTGGCAGCACTGAGACAGTTTGGGGGGGGGGGAGATGACAGAGGAGGGACAGAAAATTTGCACTTAAATGCCCTGTGCCCTAGTCTGAATAGGGAGCAGTGTGCATTTTCAGAGATCAATAACAGTTATTACTAACCAGTTCTGAATTTATTTTACAACATTTTGAAGTTCGGTAGCATTTGCTTTGTACGTTTTGTGAAGCTCTAGCAGTCCTGCACAAACTCAGCATCTTAGGTAGTCATTTGTGATGTACAAAGAAATCCAAAGGAGTAGTTAGGTGGAAACTGAACTTCAGTGTTAATCTGTGAGGATTATGGGTTGATGAGATGCCAGTTGTAAAAAAAGGGGTATGGTTTCAGTTACTTTGTAAAGAAATTATTCACGGCTGCCTGTGGCACAGAGAGGGTTTTTGCATATACCTCCCCAGTGAGGTAATTTTCTTTATAGAGTGTGAAGCCTTATTTTAAAAAGAAAATGAAGGGTGATGTGCAGGTATTCTGAAGTACTTGGGTTCTTAAACTGAGTTTTCCAGTGTCTGATAACAATCAGCTCAGAGTTGATACTAAAAAGTGAGTGCTTAAATTTAACAGCCAGCTATTCTGCAAAAGGGAGCTCTGTCTGTGTTTTGTGGATCTCTTTATACCTTTAGTAACTTCAGATTTCTTCTGACATTATTTTGAGGCTTTGCAGTGCCTGGTTTTGTCTCTAGTAAAGCCAGCAGTGAATTGAAACACAGTTGTGAGTACCACAGCCCTTATCTCGGCCTGAACATGGACTTGTGTTGTCCACTCTCCAGAGCTGCCAGCCACCAGCGAAGCAAAGGGAGGGGTCAGGATTGGCTGGAGTGGTGTAAAAATTTCAAAAAAGACAATAGTAAGGAAAGCAGGACTTTGGACTGAGTTGGGGAACTTCCAACATGAGGCACAGTTACAGAGCAGAAAGCTCTGTTTGGGCAAGCCTCGGGCCAACGCTGATTCATAGCGTACCTGGATTCACAGTAACTGGGCTGTAATTGGCATGCAGATACAGAGGCTTACATTTGTGGCTTGCTCAGATAAACAAAAACTTGTAGAGGACCTTGGGAAAAAACTGAAGATATTTTTAGGTGTGGTTTCCCCCCTCCCCTCTCTTTTTTGTTTTCCTTTTTTTCTCCTCCCTTTTTCTTCTCCCATTTTTTCTTCCCTGACTGTTTTTCCCTTTTTCATTTTTTCCTTACTCATTTTTTTTACCTTTTTTCCTTTTTTTTTTTAAAAAAAAAAAGCTTACACCTATTTAAGATAATGTTTGAAATGTGATACCTGTCAGAAATTATACCCTCCACCCTCGTTCTTTCAGTTCTGACTTTGCCGAGTGTAACAAATAAACCATCTCATTCCAGTTCTTCTTAAATCTGCTGCTTGTTGAGGAAGACATCTAGTCCAGGTAGCTTTGCTTGCAAACAGATTGAGATCTGGGTGGGAGCCCAAGACACAGGGCTGTGAACTGTCAACCTTTGGGATAACAAAGGGCACGAAGATGGGTGAAGCCAGCCAGGTGGATGGACACTGAGAGACACAGCAGGAGCCAGGAATTGCTGACCTTTTAGGTAACAAAGGAGAGGAAGACTGGTGACACCAGTGAGGTGGAGGGACACGGACAGGAAGAGCAAGACTTGTGCATGGGTAGACTGTAAAGGTATAAAAGCCCAGGGGTTTCTTGGTTGGGGGTCCTCCTTGGAGGCACCAGCTCGGGCTGTTTCTGTGTTACTGTGCTGTGAATAAATGGCTTTGTGGAATGAGACATCTGAACTGCCATGGGAAACCTGGGTTTGAACCAGTAAGGAAACCTGGTCTGTGTGAGTGGGGTGTGTGGGGAGTCAAGCTGGGCACCGTCAGCTCACTGAGCCATGCCCTGTGAAGGGACTTCTGCCCCAGCAATGGCAGTCTCTGGCCTTGGGAGTGTGACTGCCAGAGAGTCTCATGAATGGTCAGACTGGGTAATTTCCTTAACATGCTTATGTTTTTTGTGAGCATCAAATTATATGAATTTCTATGCTTACATTATTTATATGGCTATTTTATGTTCCTTTCTTTAGTCTTGGATAAGGATGGTAGACCTTTAGCCATGTCGTATAACAGTGATGTAAAGCTGGCAACCTCTGCTGTTGTTCGGGGGAAGAAGTGACTCTACTCCATAACCTGATAGCCAGTGAGCGGGTTTGGTCCTCCTACAGCTCTCAGTGGGGAAAGAGGAGACAGCAGCAGCTCTCTCCTCCCTGCCTGCAGCGCTGAGAACCTGGAGGTACCACTGCTAGCTTTTAAATTGTATGTGGCAGCGTAAACCAGCCATGCTCCATGGCTTTGGCTGAGCTGGATTGTGGCGGGTTAACCTTCCTGTCCATTCAGCGTTGGAACTGAGAACAACTGCTTTGTCAGTGCTGCGTGCCTATATTTAGGGTCACATCCTTATTGAGGTCTTGGTAATGCTGGGAAATGGTATGGAAAGTTTGCATCCAGATAAAACTTAGAACCAGAAATGATCAAGTAATCAGCACCAGGCCAAGCATGAGCATGCCCAGAGACTGCATGGGCTGTACATGTTGTGTCTCCTCCTCAGCTGGCTAGACATTCCCTAGTGATGCTGTTTGGCCCTTGGGACTGAGATGCTCTGTGGCTGAGCTCTTGAGCTTGCCAGCTGCCTGACAAAATTATCTGCAATCTGCTGTCTTGCTCTATGGCTTCCCAGGCCGGGAGCTTAGTCCATACTCACTGCCTCTCCTTTTCTCTTCATGCTGTCCTCCTCCCCAGCTCTGTGTTCCTCATTTCTTAAGGCTGTTTGGAGATGTCACCAAGAAGGTGCAGACCCTTAACTGTCTGAATGTCTTTGCAAGATATGGGGTGGAGGTGTTCCTGTAGGCAACAGGATGAGTTGCTGTGTGGATCAGGGGTTCCCAACACCTATCTGCTTTATTCTGTTTTAGCCTAAGCCTCTTACTCTTGGGGCTGGTGGGACTAAGGTAAAGAAAAAATCCAGAAGGTAAGGAGGCTTCTGTAAAGCACAGCTGGGTGGAGGAGGTAGGGCTCTTGTGTGCACCTCAGCATTCATCTTTGCCCTCTCCTAATGATACAAATGCTGAAGTTGTAAACATGTGGGGTGAAACCAGGGTTGGTTGGTTGGGTTTTTTTTAATTGTGTAATTGCTTATTGCTAACTGAGCTGGATGATCTTGTTATTGCTCTGATATTTTTAAGGGTTTTTTTGTTTTTTTTTTTTTAAGTATAGAAATTTTGGCATAAACTTCTTGCTTTTGTGCGAAGAAATGTAAGAAATGTTCCAAGGTCATTACATTGTGTCTGAACGTGCATGTCTGCCTTTTTTTTTTTTTTTTTTTTTTTTTTTTTTGTAACTGCACCACCCAAAAGTCCTCAAAGCTAAACAAGGAGTGAGGGCCTGAAGCTGACTTATTACCCTTGCTGGACTGAGAAAGTAGATGAGGTTTCTCGGTGTCCTAGGGAGGGGAATACTAATGCAGCCCTTTTTATCACTTTGATAGATGCAAGTGAATTCCCCAAAGTTGCATCAAATTCATGTCAAAGGATAAGGAAGCCCAGCCTATGCATTTCCAACGAACAGTAATTTCTAAAAGAACGTGTAAACCAGTTTTAAATGTTTACAGTACCAGGAACTACCATCTGTCTTATTTTTCATAATACAGTTATTTTAAAAAAATCCTCTGGTGAAGTACTCTTCCAGTTAAGCCAATATTATCTTCTTGGGAGAGCTGTTATTTTGTAAAATGATATTTTACTGGATGTTTTTGGTGTGTACCCTCAGATGACCTTCATACGTACCTTAAGCATCATAAATTAATGCTCAAGAACTTTGGATTTGTCTAATGACTGCCCTCCTGAGATTGATGAGGAATTGTCTAGAAGTCAAAAATTTTGGAAGGTTTGCCAGCCCTTTGTATTGCTTTTCATGTTTCATGTTTGCTTTCCAGTATGTTCTTGGAGCTTGCACTGTTAGCCTTACCTGTAATTCCTATGAATTTGAATGGTTTAGGATTCATTTACACCTTTTAGATCGTATGCTGTCTAATAGAACTTGTGGAATATTTTTTTTAGTCTCCTCCAGTCTAAATGACTGGATATTTTTTATGAGCATCTCTTATTTATGGAATTCACTTCCATTCATAGAACCATAGAATTGTTAGGGTTGGAAAAGACCTCTCAGATCGTCAAGTCCTACCGTCAACCCAGCACCACCACCATGTTCACCATTAAATCATGTCCTCAAGTGTCATATCCACATGTTTTTATGTGGATAACACAAAATATCAACATGTGGATAACACTTTGGACCACCATAAGAAGTTAGCAATATCATGTTTTTTTTAAATAATATTCTCTGGACTATTGTTTGTGATAGTGATATTTCTTAGGTTCATGGGTTTTGTGTTTTACTGCATAATCAGCAAAGAGAGGGGTTAGAACAATGAGGCAGAAACAAAAGGTTTGTATTGGGTTTGGTTTTGGTTTTTTTTACGTGTAATCTGAAAAATGTACTGTACTAAATAAATTATTGCAGTCTGCATTTTCTCCCCAGCTAATCTGTTTCTACTCATGTACTAGAAGACCATGTTTACTACGTTTTCTTTTTTTTTTTTTCTGGAAATGAAATAAGAATAAATATTGTGTTAAGCTTTAAGTCCAGTTTGTAGCTTCTTAAGAATTATTTTTTCTCCTTTACTTTTAGTTGAAGCATCTTGTCATAATGGAGATGAAACAATGGAAACAATCGAGGCTGCTGAAGCACTTCTCAATATGGACTCCCCTGGTCCTATGTTGGATGAAAAAAGAATAAGTAAGTTTTTTATGAAAGAAAATCCAATCTGTATTTGCCTTGTTTGTTTGTGAAAGGAGGAGGCATTCAGTGCAGTGTGGTTGCATGGAATTGGTAAGATTACTTTATAACTTCCAGATACCCTTTACGTACATAGTTTGGGTATCAGAAATCCAATGTCGTATGCATTGAAAGATTTCATTGCCATGCCAGAGTTTAACAGGAAAAGAAAGAATCAACAATTACAAAGGGAAGGTATGAATGAAGTTGGGTGGTTTAGATTGCAGTGTTTTGCTTGGCTGATAGAGGATTAGCATGTTGTCAGGATAAAAGAACATACACTTATATTTGCAGATTGCCTTAAATGTGAATGTGTGATCACCAGATAATTGTGCTTTTTTGGGGAGGTGGGTTATATCATTAAATTTTTCTATTTTAGTAGTGCTTCTGCTTGTGTAAAATGTTTTCAGCTCATATATTCCCTTATGAACTAGTCTTCTGTCCCTTGAAGGCCTGAAGTGTCATAGTTTTATTTTATTCTATGTTTAAATTTTTGGTCTAAACCCAACTGTTAAAAGTCCTCATGGCTGTGTAAAAATATTCCTTTTGTCCTCTTCTTTTAAGCAACTATGTTTGGCGCAGCTGAAGAGGATGATATGGTGGCTCCTATTACACATGTGTCAGTCACACTTGATGGGATCCCTGAGGTGGTGGAAGCCCCAGACCCTTACGCTGAATCACCAGAGACTCCAGAATTTGAACAACCAAAGAAGAGAAAAGGTAAGATGATACTGGAGGACAGCAGTGTGGAGTAGGAGAGCAGGGGGTGGCATGGTCGGTTCCCCTGTGCGTGTCTGGAACCATTCTAGTTATCAGGCCAAAATAATTGAGTGGGCTCAGTTAGAAATGCAGAAAAAGCATTTTCTTCCTGAGTAGCGTGAGCACATATACTGGTGCTTAGACTAATGATGTTGTAGAGATAGCAAAGATGGCTTATCCTGTAGGAAACAGAAATCTCTGCTTCTTCCTGTTTGTAAGAATATTTCTTCTTCAGAGCAGAATTGCAATACAAGCTATAGAGCTTTTGTTATTGTGAATCCTGAAGTACTTTGATTAGCCCTTACCTAGCTTCAACTGAAGATACTTGATCAGTTCAGAATAGGGGATGAGAATGAGGAGGGCTTTTTAGCTTTTCTTAAATATGAAGAATTTAATTTTTTTTAAATAGCTGCATGCTATAATAAGTGTTAATCCCAGTTCTAGTAGATTACGTTTACACAGTGTAGTGATGTTCCATTGTAGTCGGTGCTGTGCCAAAGAGTAATGAAGTGGTGTTAGCCAGATCTTCTGCTCCTGTTTTCCTACCTACTTCAACGTGGACCCCATCAGAGGTCTGAAGCTGATGTCTACAAGGAAAGAGAGTCATATAATATAGACAGATGTTAGGTGCTGTTGCAACAAATTAAAAAAAAAAAAGAAAAATAAACCAAGGGCATTATGTTTCTGGAGCTAATCCTAAGGCTAACCCTAGAGCATGATAAATAAAAGCCTTCCAAAACAGGAATCCTGCTACCCAGCCAGTCAGCTACCTACCCAGTCAGCTATCCTGCTGAATAGGAGTGCATTTTTAATTTTACTTTTGCTGCTAATTCCAAATGTTGGGAGTTATCTGTGAGAGAGAGCATAGCAGCCTGTGGAGATCTTGGAGAAGCCCCCTGAGCCCCATATGTGTCACAAGGTCCCCGCAGGCAGGGGTGTGGGTCAGGAAGTCTCTGATTCCCCTAAGAAAGCTGAACTGAAACTGCTGTGGAAGGGAGCTTTACCAGCAGCTGCCCTAAAAGTACTACTGGGAAGCTACCGTGCTGTGTGCACTACTGTGAGATAACCACAGCATTTTAAACTGTTTTTTGTTTTGTTCTTTTCTTTCCTTCTTCTTTTATACTGTTGACTTCTGTGTGTGTCAAAACAAGGAGCTGCTATCTGCCAGACATTTAACCTCTTTGGTTTGATGCTTTCATACCCTCTTTCGTGTTGTGCTTCTGCTTACACCCACTCCTTCCTCCTCCCTAGCTGTAGGTTAGAAAACCAGTTGCTTCACAGCAAATGTGTGTATTTGCTTTAGAAAAAAACCCCAAACACTAGAAAAGATTCATCAGCTTAGTGTTTCATTAGCTACTAGTTTTCAGTGAATTTCAGTGTTCATGAGGTAGGTGGTATGGCCTGAGTGATGTTGAAGTGTTACTTCAAAATGTCCCAGCATTTATAAGTCATTGATGTACAAGAATTGCTGCAAAATGTTATTAATTTTGCAGTGCACTTTAGGATGATGTGCAGTGGATGGGCGGGGTTCTTTTGAGTGTTTTGTTTGTTTGTAGGGGTTTTTTTTAAGTGCAGTCTGTTTCCCTTCCTTTGGTCAGTTTCGAGGCATGGCAAATGGTGGTGGTCATTTTGCCCTATCCATGTCACTCATGATTTTATAGGGTTTTTGTAGATTTTATAGACTTCTAGTGTATTAACCCATCATCTAAACTTAGAGGGATGAATAGTCCAGAGCGTTGCCAGCTAACTGGGCCAGAATGGCATTGTCAAGTAGAGCTTCCCCAAGAAAATGTTCTCCAGAAGTCATGAGGTGATTTCACTTCCTTTCCTTGTGAGCCTTACTGCTACAGTAGGAGAGCTGTATCCACCCATCTGCTCAACTCCAGAGGTGTTCAGTATGATGTTTGTACTCATGAATGTCTGAGCACTGAGCTGCCAAACTACGCATCAGAAAGACAGGAAAAACAAAGGAGTGTCAGACAAAGAAACTTGGAAATTCGCTGTACTAATACCTTCAGTCCTGTATTTGCTATGGGAAGGTAGTGAAAATACCAATTATAAATTCAATTAGCTAGCCAAAACTATGGTAGCCCCACATAAGGCTTAGCTCTTGCATGTTCTTCATCCTTCCTCTTTGTAAAATTCTTTCCTAAAAAGGAATTTAGTGATGTACTCCGAAAAGTAATAAATTCATGCTCTATTGAACCAAAGAAGAATGCGTGCTAGTGCTTAATGTGCTTTCAAAAAATACCTTCTTTTAAACAAAGGAAACATATCTGGTGTGTCTCTGTTAATTGTTTCTCTTGATGGTATCAGTCAGCGCCTGGAGATTATAGCTCACAGTGTGGTCTGAAACCATCGTCTTAAGTATCTCTAGCCTCGATATAAAGCAGTAACATGGATACATTTCTGTAAAGAAGTTTCACATTCTTCACTGGTTGCTAATTTTTGTTGGGTTTCTGGTAGAGGACTGTCCAAATGAGATGTCCTGAAGTAGTCTAGGCTGAAGAAAGAGAGCCTAGAATTGCTGTTGCCGGAGTATTCATATTTAGTAGCCTAGGTTATCTCTAATCAGAATTATGTAAATTACATGGGATCAGTACTTCTTTTTCCAGCAATAGTTCAGTCATGACCCAATTGCAATCTCATCCACTTCATTGTGTCTTAAGAACTGAAGGTATTTAGAGATAAGGTCTAAATTAGTGACATCAAAATAACATTCCCTACTCCTTAATAGCTACATTTACACCTGTTCAGGAGGGGGAGCAAGACTAGCACCCAACAGAGTCTTCCTGTGACACAACTTAGAGGGGGGAAAGCACTTAACCAAAGTTACCCTGAGGGATTTCTTGTGCCCTAGAGGCTGATCCATACAGAGTGACTTCATCTAGACTTTTTAGGGAAAACTGACATTTTTGCAACCTATAGTGGTGAGTGGATAAAAACTTTCTAAAAATATACCCCAGTAGTTCTTTATCCTTTCATATCATGATATATGAAAAAAACAACGTTGTAGGATTTCCTCCCTCCCACTTTCATTCAAGTCAAGGAAAACATTACTGGCCAAAATGGTGAGTGTTGTTTGTGTCCTGTCCTCAGTCATGAATCCTGTCTGAATGGAAGCAAGAAAGTTAGCGGACTCCAGGTATTACTAGAGTTTCTACACTATAGCTCTCTCAACTAACTATCCCTCCTCCCTCATACCCTGTCAAAGAAAGAGAAAGAAAAAGGTGCAAAGGTGGACTTAGCAAGACTGCTAATGTCAAAAGATGAGTGCTCAAACCACTGTTTCTTATGACTTCCTTATACTTGGAAGTCTAGAACAAAGGAGATAGTGCAGCCTGGCACTGAGCTTTTTTTTTTTTCAGAGCTAGTGAAAAACTGTCGCTCTTACTCTGCAGCAGAGTTGTTTCCTTACTAAAACAACCCCTAAAAACAAAACCAAAAGTGGAAAGCTATAGTGTATGGGATTGCTCAGGCCTATTGGTCTTGCCTCTTTTTAGAACATCAGTTCTTTTGAACTGCAATAAATAGAGAAAAAGAAAAATATTTTTCTTTAGATCTTTAATTATGAAAATATGCTATTTGGACTAGAAATATGTTTCTCTGAGTCTTATGTCTGCTTAGTCTGTTCTGCCTCTCAAAGGATCATAGGCAGTAATTTAAGTAATTTAAGTAATGTCAGTGTAGTAAGAGGTCACTGCAAAACCTGATAAGATAAATTGCTGTTTCATAAGAAAGTTCTGAAGGTTTCTGATTAATTACTTCACCTGTAAAAGCTGCCATTGCAGAGAATGAGAACTAATAAAGGAGTAGGTTCAAGGTTTTATATTGAAAAATATTTCAGCGTGACTTCGATTTTTTTATTTCCTTCTGTTTCAGTAGTTGATTTTGCAGCATTTTCAAATGAATGCTCTTCATTCTTCTAATAGGTCGTAACTAACTTTCTTTCTGTCTTCCTTACCAAATAGAGCCACCATTCTTATGACTTTAAAAACTGATTTTTTTTTCAGAGCTTGTTACTGGTTCTTCTGATTGTTATAAACAAGTGACTTTCCTCTATGTGCAGCCACTGTTGAAAAAGGTGTAAAAGACAACAGGATGGAAAAAAATGTTTGTTTCACACGATAGTGTAGTTTGTTGCTGTCAGTGGAGACTTGCAATTGATTAAAGAAGCAGGCAATCTTGTTTTGTCCCTGAATTCCAGTTTGGTGATGAGGGAACAAGATAGTGCTCTGTATTTTATCTATCTTTTCCTCTTTAAACTCTTACCCAGAGTTAATAGCTTATTCTTCTCATCTTGTCTGTTTTAAGTGCTCTTAAGAGTACCTAAATAGCCACAGAAATTTCCAAAGCACATGGACTTCAGGAAAGTGAATATAGTCTTTACTGAAAGTACAGTAAGAGCATAGGGGGTCCAATCCTGCTCTAGAAAATGAAGAAGTTCAGCATAGAAGTGAGTTCCTAACTTAGTAGAAATTGAATATTCTTTGAACTGGGGAAACATATCTCTTCCCTTTTTAGGTCCTTGTTTGGGGTTTTTTTGTTTTATTTTTTGTTTGGGTTTTTGTTTGTTCGTTTGTTTGTTTTTTTAAAGCTGCAGTGACTCACTGCTGGTTTATTTCAGGGAAAAAACCGAAACCATCTCGTTCTGAGTCCCCTACTACAACTCCAAACATATCTGTGAAAAAGAAAAACAAAGATGGAAAGGGTAAGTCAAAGAGTTGTCACTGAAGTTTTTAAAAGAACATTGTTTCTGAATGACCTGTAAAAAGAAGTTCACCAGTTCTCTTGTGATGTAAACCCAAGTCTTATGTTCATGGATGGTTAAGATATCTCATCATAAGGCAAGTAAAAGACAAGCATATGAGCTTGGTGAAATACTCAGTTCCTAGGGAGAAAAATGTATTTGTCACTTCAGTTGCGAGGGTTCTTGGAAACTCTTCAACCCCCCACAGGGTCTGCTGTGTTTTCAGTGAAGTCTTGGGGAGTGCTTTGCATTGTATTAGTGTTTCTTGGGCTTTGGTTATTTTGACGGATGATCTTTGAAAACGTGTTCCATCTGTGTCTAATTCTGCATGAGCTAATCAAGGCTGCCAGTCAGCAGCAGAAAGTACCGAGCCCTGAATTTGGAGAAAAGTTATAACACAGCTTGAAGACTTCAGCAGAAAACTTGGGGGTTTGATACTTTAATTCCTCCTGTGTTTAAAAGGGAGAAATAAAAATAGATGCCACATAACTGATACAATAAATCATTTCCTCCAGACTGGACTGTTCAGTAATGCCTGTCAGTTTTGTCAACAGCTCTGTTGCTTTGCTGTTGGGTTCAACGCCTGCACCCGTGCCATGTCTGAATGGCAGCCTGATGCTCTGGACCCAGCGAGTTGTGCTGCACTCAGTGGGAGCTGGAAATGAGCATCCCCCATGCCACGGCTGCCTGCTTGTATGCCTAGGGACTGATGGGCTTGCATGCATGCAGTACTTGCCGGGACAGAAGCCCAGCCAGCCTTGGAAAATGGTGTCATAACAACGTCAGACTCATGAAGTCAGAAAAGTCTCTATACTGACAAATGAATATGTTGGGTTTTTTCTTTTTGAAGAGGCGTTTTCTGCAATAACAGGAACAAAGTACTATTGGCAAGCAATAAATATTTAACGTTAATGCCATTAATTTTAAGTACACCTTGTTGCCTTTTTTTTTTAATTACAACCTGATTTTTAAGTAAAAATGAAAGAAGAATATCAGAGGAACCTCCATGTGGTGCTCAAATGAAATAATAGAAAATATGAAAGCAACTAGCCACAAAAATTAAAAGGCAGAAGATTCTAATGTTTCTGTCGATGATGGCAAGGATACATCATAATTCACATTTGTCCATTGTTACAAAATTGCTAATTCTGAAGGAAATAAAAGGGAGTGTGTTGCCTGAAACCACTGCCTGCTATGAAGATCATTTGTTTTGCATTTTGAGAAACACAGAATTCAAGTAAAAGACATACTAATATGACCAGCCGTGGCAGGCAAGAAGCTAGAAAATCACGAGAGCTGCCTGTGTATTCCCTAAGGGGAACTTGTATGCTAAAATAACAAGTTCTCCATATAATTATATTATACAATGCTTAGAGAAAACTGAGTTTTATACCTGTTTCTTCTGTTGTGACTCAGAGGAGGTTAAAAAAGCCTGTCGGTAAAGCAGACCTGGTTTTTGCAGCCAGTCGTTTTCGTAGTGATTTCAGTGGCTAAGCAGTGACAAATTTTCCAGATTGCCTTGATGCAGCTGAGCATTTTTGGTCTAGACTACAACAAAAGCACCCTGTATTAGATCATAAATGGCTGGGAATGCTCTCACTCCTGTATGACAATCTTACCCTTTACCTCCTGGGTATCTGAAGTCAAACAGACTATTTTATGTAAGCTGGGAGACATTTGCAAAGGCGTTGTTTTTTCTCTAGGAATGCTCACTTTTCAAGCTTGCACCTGCTGAAGGAGCTGCTAACATTTTTGTACTGCCAGTGCTGATGACTTTGATGAGTATTTACTAAATATAGCTTATAATACAGTACTATGGGAATTTCATTTTTTAGGAGAAAAAGAGATCAGACTGGTGGTTGTTAAAATGGAAAAAAATCTGCTGGGTTAAACTGAAGCTATCAAAAGTGATCCTGTCATCTTCTGATGTGCTGGGCATCATATTTTGTGGAATTTATGAAACTTGCACATGCTATCATTGCTGTGTTTTTGCACAGCTACTTCTGGGACGTTATACAAGAAGTTTTTACTTACTTTCTCAGACTAACAACTAAAAAGCCTATGTGCAGCTTCAGATTCCCAAAAGAAAGTCAAACACCCAAAAGCCTTAAAAAAAAGAAGGCAGAAAAAAGGATCTAATTGGTTGTATGAGTTTAGACTCCTTAAATGTGGTTCAGAAAAAATATGCATATTTTATGCTTGTTTTAAGTATTCACAATCTGTGATTTTAATACTGTTTCTTTATACATGATAAACACTGAACAGATGTGATGGATTTCCATATATAAGTGTTTGTGCCTGCTTGTTTGTAAAATTAAATTTGAGGTTGTCTACCAGCAAGTGCAAGTGCTCACTGGATTAAAAAAAATTACCTTTTTCTGTACTTCATCCTTGAAGATATACCTACCTCAGCACATACCACTGATTGCCCCATATAAATCTAATTCTTAAAAGTAAGGATTTTGTTTAGCCTTTTAAAGGATTATAACACTCACCTCAATTCAGCAAAGCATTTAAGCAACAGCCTAATTTCCAACATTTTTAGATCATAGACTTGAACATGTTCCTATTCAAGATAAAGCAGTAGTGACTGCTTCTGTAACTGGATTAGGCAGGAGGGAAATGGATACGTAGGTGACTAATGCTGTCTAATCTTGGTGGTTGGAATGGTGCAGCTGTAGGTTGACTGTGCCTGACTGGTACAGAGAAAGTGGCTGGGGTGTTTGGGCATCCAGATTATAATAACTGACAGGAATCTTTTCCTATCCTCTTCCATCACTATTTCCTAGTCTTGATTATATATTACAATCTATTTGTAAAGATCCCAGCTTCTTACTTCTAAGATTATCTGCATCATTAATAAAATATGGTCAACTAATATTTTTTCTATTTTTTGTGTGTTTTGAAATACTTTCATTTTAGGAAATACAATTTATCTCTGGGAGTTCTTACTAGCACTGCTCCAGGACAAAGCTACGTGTCCTAAATATATCAAATGGACTCAAAGAGAGAAGGGCATTTTCAAACTGGTAGATTCCAAGGCTGTGTCCAGGTTGTGGGGAAAACACAAAAACAAACCTGACATGAATTATGAAACAATGGGTAGAGCTCTCAGGTATGTGCATTTTTAATAAAAGACTGTTTTTGTTGCCTTAGGGTTTGTGTGCATTTAATGCCTCATCTAATTTGTATAACAACATAGTATTCTATTAGTTTGGAAAATGAAGAAATTATTTCAGGAAAATAAATTAGCTAACTAAAAGTAACCCTTACTAACCTCAACTCCAAGTCAGTCACCTTCACTTTCAGCACAGACATTTTTCAGTGCTTCTGCAAAAACTGCATCTTCAGAGTCAGACAGACAAAGTAAAAGACTGAAGATTTCAAGTGGGGCAAGCCTTTTACATAAATTTGAATGTCTTTTCTAAAAAAAAAAAAAAAGCTAAATGCAGGTGTATTCATTAAATTATTTCTACTTGTTGCACATGATCCCCTTTCCAGTGGAAGATAAAGTTTTAGAATTCAGACCTGATCTCACTTCTCTGAACTTGTGTGTACAGACAGTTTTAAAACATAGAATTGTGTGCCACTGTCTATCAAACCGGGGGTTTTCTCATGCATAAAAGACTGCAAAATAAGCAGATGTCCACGATGCTTCAGTCCTACCTGGATAATTGTCCAACTCAGCAGCTATGCATTTCTTTTAATTTCCCTTCACCTCTCACCTCAGTGTGCGTAATTTCAAATTGTCATATTAGTTTGTAAATATAACAGAAGTAGTGCCTTCCTGTCCTGTTCCCTTTGCTTTGTTGTAGCTGAAATGTCTGCCCGTGCTCACTGGTGAATAAGCATGAATTCAGGTAACTGAAAGAACTGTATGAGTCAAGAGGAGACTTGAAAGTTTCATGCACCTTTTTAAAGTGTATGAGTTGATAGCAGAGCTGCCAAGTCGTGGAGTTCTTTTCTTTTTCTCCGCAGAGGTATTTAAGGTTGGAGATAAAACGTGACATGAAATACCAGTAAATGAAAGTTGTTTGAGGAAAACAATATGCTATTAAATTGGCAACTTTTTTATAATGAGGAAACTAGACACTTAAAAGTTTACTTGTTAGTGCTATGTTTATTTTCTGGGAGTTTTGTGGCTTTGTTTTGGTTTTGGCAAAAAACCTGTGTAACTTGATGTATGTGTGCTTTAAACAGATACTATTACCAAAGAGGAATCTTGGCTAAAGTAGAAGGTCAGCGTCTAGTGTATCAATTTAAAGAAATGCCAAAAGATCTCATCTATATTGATGATGAGGATGCGAGCCCTAGCACTGAATCATCAGATTCAACTCTGCTCTCAACTGCGGTGGCCAACAGAAACCAATCAAGCAGAACTAGAGCATCTGCAAACGCAGGAACAAAGGGAGGATCAACCGCGATGCTAAAAACAGGAAACACAAAGCCTGCTAAGCTGAAGGAGCATGTAGAAGTTGGACAGCAGCAGACACCTGGCTTGACTTCAGAAGTTTTGAGGACAATGCAATCTCCGCAGCCAGTACAATCCACTCAGCTTTTTCGGACAGTTCACGTAATGCAGCCGTTGCAGCCCCTCACAGAAGGACATGCAGCTGTAACCAGTAATGTTCCAGATGAATCGTTGAATTCCTCGGTTCAGAATATAAGGTAAGAAAATGTACAGAACATAAATATTTGAATAATAATAAATTCACTGGCTAATGGCTAGATAGAGTAGATTGTTTTGCTTCCAAGAAATGCTAATCTTCCAGTTAAGTGACATGAAACAATGTCTTTGTGATTGATCCTAGGAATTTAGAGTGACTACAGCATACTGTGACACGTACACACATAAACACTCTGCCTTTGGTGGGGGGAAGTGCATCCTTCCCATGGTATTAGACTTGATGCACATCCTTTCGAGAGTTAAAATACACAACTCCTTAAAATTGCCATTGTCAATTCTGTTCCACAGCAGAAACTGTGTTTTCATGTCTCTGCTTCTACACCAATTGTTTGGTGTCTTTGCTTTTGAATTATACATAGTGGGTCTGCATGATCCCTTCAGAAAGATTTTCCTTCTTGCTTTTTCATCTTAAGAATTTTTTGTCATCTCTTTAATCTTTTGTATTGTCCCCAGTTACAGCAAGGGAAAGTTCCATGTTATCTGCTCTAGCATTTTGCTGCTGTTACAAGAACAAGTTCTTTTGATTTTAGAAAACAATTAACAGAATAATTTCATGGGAGCTGTGTATCTGCAGACTGTTTTTGGAGACAGTCATGCTTCCAGGCTGAATTTGTAAGTCAACTGGCTAACACTACACAGTATCATGACTCTTTTGCATCTACCCCTTAGTAGCAGCATCCTAACTGAAGAGGCTTTAAAAAGTCACTTAAACCTGATTTTACCCTAGCCTGAGGCGTCGCCCAATGGACGGGTGCATATAGAGCTTGTTCATCTCAGCCATACTGACTACAAAAGACCTAAAACAAACAAATGTTCTTGCAGTCTAGGCTCCTCACAGGAATGTCAGAGTTGTATATAGTGATTGTGGACCTTAAAGCTGTTTCAGGAAAGCTTCAGGATATGATTCAGGAGCTGCACATTCTCAATCAATTATCATAACTTTTTTTGATATTTGCTTTGTTAGTGCTTATAATTTTCTGCTGCAAAATGGCAGTAATGCTATTTCCTGCTCCCTTCCTCTGTTCTTTCCTTTGAAAATTACATCCAGAGCCACCAGTACTTTTGGAGTGGTACTGACTCTCTGAGATAAACCATGCGTTTTTGTCAGAGAAGTGGGTAATGACAGTAATGAGACCAAATAATTTCTTTGTTTCCGAAGAACAGGAGAGGGAAAGATTATATTTTATCAGAAGTTTATGTGAAAGATGATTATGAAGGATTTAACAAAAAAATTCCAGTTTTGTAATGAATTTAGAGAATTAATAAAAATCTGCATCAAGGTGATGTGTTGTATGTTTTTAAAGCTTAGGGATGAAGCTACTCAGTACAGTGCAGTCCAATGAGTTTGGGCTTGATGAAGGATTTACTTACTTGTAAAAATTGACAAGGGCAATATATAGTGAAAGGAAATAAGTACAGACATAATTGAGGCTATGCAGTATCACATAAGTCAGAAGAACAATAATATTAAACATTAACAGGGAGAAAGTTCAGGAATTTGCAGAGTTAAATAGGTCTAGGCTAGACCTACACTAGATTATGTATCACAAAAAATGTCAGTAGTATAGATGGTATAAGGAATGGTAACAACGAACAGAAGTAAGACTTAATGCAGGCTAGAAGTCCAGCCTAACATTTGGAAAGCTGTTCAGTGACATTATGACATCCAGTTATTGCATTACAGTATTTCACAATCGGACATTGGGTAATAAACTAAGGGGAAAAAGTAGTAGAGATGATATATGTGTGAGGTTCAAATTAAATAAAAACCTTAAAGCCTTAGAGTTCTATATTGCATTGGTTCACATCCATTGTTTGTAACTTAGAACATTATTCCGTGAAGTCTTCAACTGCACTTTTCTTAGCCAAGATGACAAAGTGTCTTAAATGAAGGGGAAAAAAGGAACCATCTGACCTTTTCAGAATGATATAGAAGTATTGCTGATTAAGAAAGATTATACTACAGCTTCTGAGCAGTTAGAATGAAAATAATAACCACCAGGATGGGACAAGCTGCAAACCAAGGTGCTGATGAATCCTGTGCAATAGTCACTGCCCATTCCAGGCTCTCAAAATACAATTTATGACAGATACATTTCTACTCAGCTTCAAAGTGCAAACTTAAAGTAGTTTGGTGAGGTAGAATGACACACTGAACTTATTTCGGAGCATATGTTTTTTCTTGTTTTATAATAAGGCTGAAACAAAGGTTGGTTTGTTCAAACAGCTAAATCTCTAGCAGTTGAATGTGTTTGTGTACACATTCTGAATTGCTGCAGTGGGGCTTCCATAAGGGTTGAAATGGGTGGTCTACATGATTTGAAAATGTACAGCAGGTATGAATGCCATGGTAGACTAAGAGTTGGCAGACCTTGTGATGTATGCACATGCTCTGTAGGATTGTGTTTGGAGTCACTTTATAGTAGGAAGAATGAGGATAAATAGCAACATTGGTTGCCAGTTGCTGTTCAGTGGTTGGGGCATGTAAATAGTCAAGGTCATTTGGGCAAAACAGAAACTAAGGTATGGTTATGATTCTCGAAAGTTTCTGACGCATACTGTTTAGTGATTGGGCTCTGCCTCGAAGCGTGAACATATTGAACCCATATAGTTTGTCTTATGCAATGTAGTTCTAAAGTTTTATTCATGTGAATGTTCACTCCTCTGCTTGATGGAAGTAAATGGTCTTCCCTCTGCAGTAATTTGCTTCTGTTGTGTTTTAAGAAGAAAAAAAATAAGAGAGAAAATATTGAGCATCTTTGAGGTCAAAACAATTGGTTTCTTAACACCTAACTGTAGCCTTCAGAGAGTAAGTTCTGAACCTACATCTTCTCTGTTGAGGGACTTGGTAAAAGAATCACATTTGAAGACTGTTGTGAAGGGCTCATGTCAGCATCCCTGCCCTGCACTAGGCAACACTGTCTGGTACAGACTACTCCCAGAGCATCACTGAGAGAGTGTTGCAGCTGTTCCCCAGGGCCTCTTGGCGTTTCTCAAAGAAATGGACATGCCAGTGAGAATCCACAGTTGGTTCTTTGCAGGAGACAGGCAGCAACTTCATTTATAGCTGCACAGAGCTTGTATCTTACTCTGAAGTGGAAAGGTCTTGGCTTTTGGATGGCTTTTAATGTGCTTTTTATACAAGTTTTGGTGCTGTTGTATGAAGGGGAGACAAAGAGAAGTGTTACTTTCCAAGGATAAATGCCTCTTCAGCCCCAGTGCTTAAAGAGAAAGGCTGTGGTGATCTGTTAACTGAAGTTTAGGAAACAGGGCAGGAGCAGGGTCAGGTCAAGCAAACTGGATTTTGCTGACTGAGGAAAACATGTAGTATCCCCAGTGGGAATATTTGAAATTGTAAACGCACTGCTGTTCTGCAGATCTAACTGTTCTGGCTTGGTGTATGCAAGCACAGTTACTGTAGTCTCCAGCTGTGTAACTGGGAGCCAAGTTTGGCACCAAATGTTTGCAATGATAAGACAAAAATAAAAATGTCACTCTGGATGAGCATTTTATTGCTAACTTTTTCCAGTGAGACACCGTTTACAAGGAAGAAAAAGTTTCTTTGAATTTAGTGCTTGTAAAATTCTTCTGTTTAAATCAGAATAACTTACACGGGTTAACCAGAACATCTGGTTTATTTGAGTAATTGTATTTTAGCTTGGAATTAGGAGGCACTGGCCTGGGATTCAGCTCCATGGTCGTTGGGTCATTCTGAGTGTAAAGAGTATCCTTTCTGTTGCTCCAGAAAGTGTACCTCTCCCGTAAGGCTAGGGACTTAGACTTACCTTGTGTAGGACATCATACAGGGCTGTAAGGTGCCTGTGTTTGGGCAATTAAATTTCTCCCTTAAATGATGAGGGCTGGAGATAAAAAGATTCATGAAAATGCATTTTCATTTGCCTTTAATCTAGAGTAGTAGTGATTTAAGATGTAGTGAAAAGAGGTTCTCACGTTACTTACGGTTCAGAGAAGATTATATAGTGAGTAATTTTAAATTATGTGTCTGTCTCTTTTATTGACTGTATGGGACATAGCTGAATCATCTAGCTGGCAGCTCTGTGTACCAAGAAACTTGGAATTAGCTGACTGCTGACAGACCTTTTACAATGCTTTAGCAGGCTTCAGGTATGAAACACAATGTTTCTATCAATATTTAATTCTGAGTCCAAATTCTGGTCTTCTAACATGTTCTGTCCAGGCTACCACAATGACAACTCAACTTCTGGCTAATTTAGAAGGCTATCCTTTGATCGGCCACCATCAGTGCCCGTGCTTTGCTTTCCTTCTGTTTGCACTTAGACAGTAGTCTCCTATCAGTGCTCTAAAGGCAGGCCTGCAGTAGAAGCTCTCCAGCACACTGACTAGTAGATACCGTTGGATCTGACTCACTGCTGCCATAGCCTTCCCCAAAGGAAGGCAAACAGGTGACTGTTACAAAGAGCTGATCTCTGTAATCTCTTAAGTGAAGGCTTGACTGCAATGTAGATTTCAGGATGGTGAGAAAAATGTCCTTCCTGAGGGAGATGTTGGTCAGGAATAGACTGATGTGATCTCAGTGGGCTTCTACAAGAAACTCTCTTTATCTTACAACAAGGTTTGTCTGTCAGAACACATTTGTAATAGGGATGACTTCTATCACAGCTATCTATCTTCTGTCAAGACTTTGGTTATAACCAAACATTTCGATGTGATTTTCCTGCAGCTGAGAAGAACTTTTCTTAAACGCAGTTCTGATTTAGTTTCTGTGGTAGGCAAGAAGGCAACTGCTTATGACAGGAAGGACTTCAAAATCCTCTAGTCAGACTAATTTTGTTTCTGCACAATAAGAAGCTATCCGTAGGAGCTCTCTTTCCATGTCTTTCCACTGTTGAAAGAGGTAGGGGCTCTGCAGATTTCTGTTAGTAGCAAAGTTTCTGAGTTTTAATTCAGGTGACTGTGCAGTTTTGAAAAATTCTAGTAAGAAGAATGTAAAACTCCATGGGTCAGTAAAAAGGACAGCCTTAAGAGCTGAGTCCTCTGTCCTCGTGACGTTAAGAAATGATGTTGTTCAGGCAAAGCATTAGACAAGAACGTGCACCGCCACCACTTCAGAGGAGGCTGTGTTAAGACTGGGCAGGAGGGCATCAGCATCAAGCACGTTTCTGCCTCTCATGGACATCTCCTGCTGGACTGCTTAGCAGCACCTGTCCGTGTGGCTTGTGCTGTAGAACAGCCGGTGGCCATGAGAAAATACACTGGGGTGAAGTATTGATAAGATTGCTGATGGCTGAGGATCATGTCCATGAGTGCAGCTGTGGAGCAGTTTGCAGCAACAGTAGAACTCCTGAGTAGCATTTGGTTGATGCTCTCTGTATAGTCACTCAGAGGAGATCACCTCTCAACTTAGGCATCCAAAGTGATTCTAACAAGCTCATCCCACCTCTTCACCTCCTTTACTCTTCCTAGCTTGACTGAATGAGTTCTGGCAACCAGTTAATTGAACAAATGGGTAAGTCTCTGGAAATTAGCCTATTTACCTCCAGGCCATCATTTCCCCTGTAGCTGTAGGTTAAACAATGTGTATGTTGGAGAGGGAATTCTGTGGTACATCTCTCTGTTTCTTAATATTGCGTTGTTTCATTTTCTTACTGTACTGTGAAATACTTTGTTTACCTTGGCTTGTAGCTTCAATTTTTTTTATATCTTCCTTGGCTTGTAGCTTTAGTATTTATTGGTATTGTTTCCATTTCATAATTTTCACGTAAATTACCATGAATAAACTTGTTTTTCTTGCCTGTCACTTACTGTTTGCTTTATCACTAGTTACCTCTTGATGAGCTAATAAGATATTGCACAATTCTAGGCCATTAACAGTAACAAATGGACCAAGAAATAGACCGTAATTTTCTGCCAAGCTAAAATGACTTCTGAATTTTTGTCATTCTTTTCTCAGTTGTAACCAGATTGTTTTATGGCAGCATTTCTTTTTCATCACTGTTGCTCAATGTCCTTGTTCTTTTTGAAACCTCAGCAGGAACTTTTAAAATAATTGACCAAAAGATTTGTACCTTAGAGCAGAAGTGGTGTTAGCAAAATATCAGTGAAATTCGGAAGCGTAGCAAAATATACAGTTCAAAGCACCTAAAATAAAGTAACCCAGTGTTAACAAATCACCTTAATTAGTGTGTACATTTTTTTTTAATGGAGAAAACGATTAACCAAGCTGTATTTTTTTTCAGTGATATTCAAGGCAAACAGTTTGAGCAGGTAGATTTTTAGTTAGTAAACAGATACACCTGTCTGTAGTTTTAACAATTAAGGAAAATGTCTTGCTTGGCCACCAGTAATGTAAATAAATATTTATGCTGTGCTTGTCCAGATGCATGCTGCATGCATTCACTTTAGCAGGTTCATACTCTATGTATATACATATATCTGTATGTACAGGTTTATATACTTGTGTATCATATATCTATATCTTGACTGATGGAAAAGACAAAGCATCTAGAGTAACTATTAATCACAGTATGGTGTACAGGTATGGGATTGGCTTTCAAGAGAAATAAAATGGCTTAGCATCGATATGCAGATACTAATTACAGTATGCTAAGACAAATGGCCTGATTTCTTTTCCCAGAGCTGTTACTCCTAGTGCTTTAGAGATACTTTCTGCATTGATTAGATCCAGTTCACACTTTTCGAGGTTGTCCTTTACAGCCATTTAGCAGTTAGAAGCTTTTATTTTTTACAAAACAACTAGAGAACAAGAAAGTAGCTTCAAAGTAATCCTTGGATGGCATACCAAGCACAAGCTATCAGCTTCAGGTGCTGCTTTCAAAACTGCAGCTATTGAGTTGATCTTAATCCTTCAAGCTCAGGTAAGTTTCTTCATGGATTAAAGAGCTGACTCAGTATCTACTCTGAAACTTTTAAAGCTTTTCTGATGACAAGTGTCAGTTGTCTTTCCTTCATAGCTGTTCCACTGGCATTTGTTGGTCTCTGTAGACTTTCCTGGGTTGAGCTGTATGTATGTGACACTTTGTTTTTACTGCAAGTTTGTTTAACTGTAGGTAGTTTACTTCCCCCCCCCAAAAAAAAAAAAAAGGTAGTGGATGCCCTCATCCTATTACTATTTCTTACTTTTCTGTGAAGGTCCCAGGAGAATTGTGGGGGCAAGAAACAAAAAAGAGAGTTAGCACTAATAACCTTTCTCACACCTGATGTGAAGCCTTGGTACTGTCATTCTGAGCCTTGCACTTTAAGCTCCGTGTTGGTATTTGCGGTGCAGCACCAAGTTCTCCAGAAGTTTGAAAGAACGAAGCAATCACTCTAGGTGGTGCTTCACCTCCAGCCCCATTTCCATGAGCTTCTTCCTTGGGCTGTCTCTAGTTTAGTGAAAAAGGAGCTCAAGATGACTCAGGTGTCAGTCACATCAAATTTTGAGTCCCGGTTATGATGGCCTTTGTGATGAGACCTGTGTGGGAGCCTCATTGGCAAGGATTTGGATTTGTTTTGCTATTGCAGCATTGCTGGGTACTGCAACCTTCTTTCTTGGGAGGAAGAGAAAGCTACAGATGGAAGTTTTGTTCCTTGTGTTAGCAAGCTGTGTGGGAGCTGGGGGAAAAGATTGCATGCAGCAGGGACTGGCAGCTGGAGGCTGCTCAGAGAGTACCCATGTGCTCTGAGCCTAATACCAGCAGGGTTACTGGGGCTACTCTTGCTGGAGCAATCTTTGGAGCTCGGCTAGAGGCCTTTCCCAGAGGACCGAGCTGAGTAGGACCTGGCAAATCATCTACATATATTCCTTCACTTGCTGCTGCACTAAGAAAATGGGAATGCAGCTCCCTGTGTGGTTGGACTATGGCCAACCACATTGCCCTATAGCTTCAGCACCACATAAGTCCTGCTTTGGTAAGCTTTTTGTTGAAACTGGGATAGCCAGTGTGGTTTTAAATTGACATTTTGAATATGCTGAGTCAGAGTTGATTGATCAATGGCTAAATGCTGGCAAGTAGGATTTCACAGAGCTGTGAAAAATAGATGCTACACGGATAGAAGGACTACAGAAAGGAGGATGTTCCATGGTAGATGTATGGTAGGCAATCCTTAGAGCATATCTGATGTCCAGTCTTCAGAAGAAAGAGCAGGCAGAGCTGTGCGTGGACTTCAAAATAGAAATGTTGACAGTAAATTGCTTTGCATCTAAAGTGATTTCAGCAGGGGTAGAAATAAAGTAGGAGGAGGAGATAGTTATTTTTGTTTATCTTTGAGAAAATACAAGGGAGAGCTTAAAACTAAAAAAAGGGGAGGAGGGCAGGCAGGAGAAAACACTAAAAAGAAACAGGAAGGTTGGAGAGAACTTTGCATGACAAGCAGAAGGAAAGAAAGACTGTCAGAGACAGCATGGCACAGTGGGCTGGAGCAAGCTGTAGGAGAATGTCAAAGCAGTTATTCTTCCCTTCCTCTTTCCCTCCCCAGTAACTATTTATGTTGTGGTTTGGATTTTTTGTTTTGGTTTTATTTGCTTGACCTGGAGTGTGTTGCAAAGTTTAAGTCACTGTCGTCCACTGCAGTAGCTGTGTACTCCAGCAGTACAGCTGTTAACCTTCTAATGTTGCCCTTGCAGCTGTATACCTCTTGAAAGTAATGTGGCACCCAAGTCTTTGAGCCTGCAACTGATGGAAATTACTCCTAATTTAAAGTGATGTTTTTGGGAGCGGGTTCTGTTCAGTTGTTTTACCAGAAGTCATGTATGAGCCTGGCAGACAGAGAACTGTGTGTCCTGGGAGTCAGAGAAGGTCTTGACCAGATTTACTGCTGCAATGTGAATTCTTTTGCATACAGTTAGATGTATATATGGATGTCAGGAGAATCAAGGCCTGACTTATGAATTAGTTAGGCTCGTGATTTGTGAATTATTTAAGGTAACTTGTGAAACTGATGGCAGATGTGTACTGGGTCATGCTTGTGATGTTGGTTGATGCTTGAGATGGGGGGTCTTAGATGTGATTCCCAGGTTATTTGATGACCTACTCAATGTCTCAAAGGCAGGCTGTTCAGTTTGGTGATGGCAGTATTGTTCATGCACGTTACCTTTACTTTCAGAACATCTTGCTGAATTCAGGGGTCAGGTCCAGTTCGTTTTTATTAGGAGAGATACTGCTACTTCTTTTGGAAATGTTGGGTAAATAAATGTTTATGATGCCAAATGATTTTTCTATAGTAAGTATTTTTTTAACATTCAGCATGGAAGTGTTCTGACCCTATAATCTTTTCTAATCTTAACAGGACTTTACAGACTCCAGCACAGGTTCCAGTGGTTGTTTCTCCTGGAAATCAGCAGCTGCATACTGTAACACTCCAGACAGTGCCTCTTACTACAGTTATAGCCAGCACAGATCCAGCCTCAGTAACAGCAGCCCAAAAATTCATCTTACAAGCCATTCCGACTTCACAAGCCATGACGGTTCTTAAAGAAAACGTCATGGTACAGTCTCAGAAGCCAGTCTCGCCTCCTTCCTCAATTGTGCTGAGCCCAGCACAAGTTCAGCAGGTGCTCACCAGCAGTGTGCAGACAATTTGCAATGGAACAGTCAACATGGCTTCGTCTCCATCCTTCAGTGCCACTACCCCCGTGGTGACATTTTCGCCTAGCAGCTCCCAGGTGATGTCTCATCCGTCGGGCACAGTGATCACTTCGGTTATTAAAGCACCAGAAACCAAACAGGTTGACGTACAAGAAGCAGTGAAGGAAGGGGGTGACAAATCAGATGATACTGAGCAGTCGGAGCAGAGGTTCCAGCAGCAGCCATTTGTGATGGTAGTGTCCAGTTCGAATGGTATCCCATCTAACATGCAAGTGAAGCAAGAAAATGAGCCATTGGAACCCAATTTGTATTAATAATTAAATAATTAAAAAAAAGACCCTGTGGATGATTATTTTCATAAATGTGATGGGACCTTTCAGTTATGTATATATGATTTGATTTTGAAGCAAGATGTTGCAAAGCTACTTAATTTCTGCAGTTAATTGTTAGAATTCATGCTTTAGGATGGATTTTGATTTTCTGTTAATTGCTAAGTGTTATCATATCAATAAAATTATATATTACTCATTTTTCAAAATACAGGCATGAAGGAACATGCTTTTTATGCTATGAAGACTTTCTCCTGAGGTTGTTGGCCAAAGTTTCAAACTTCTTATTTTACGTTTTCAATCTCTTGCTGATTTACATTGTTATTGTAACCTTTTCTGTTTAATCTGTATGTGTATCACTTAACTTTTGAAGCAGCAGTTACTTTTAGTGAGACAGTTTCATTCCATGCGTTTGAATTTTTATGACTGAGTATTTGTTTCATACCAGTGAATTACATCAGTTTTAGAATTTGATAACCAGGTATCCTCTTGCATTTTTGCAGCACAAGCTCTTGTGTGTGCAAAATAGAATATACACTCCTATTGAGAGTACACAAAACACATATTCCAGTAATGGACATTGCTATGTCTATATTTTATATGAAAATATTGGATATATTTAATTACAGAAGCTAATGGCATCACTACAGGTGCAAATATTTCATACCATTTTCTGACTATGAAGCTTAACAATCTTGCTTTCTACTTCAGATTATTTTGTAAGGGGGGAGGGAAATGAAATATATACAATTTATGCAGGTTTTTGGAAATTAATACTGCAAAGAATTCTTTTTTTTTTTTGATTGTAAATACTGTACATTCAATGTCGCAGGGAAGTTTTTTCAGCTAATTTGTTTCCGTACAAATTTTTGATAGATGCAAATAAGATCATTATGTTTAGAGGTCTAATGTTATATGTATTCATATTACAGAGTGAATTTGTATTTAAGGACAAATTTTTAAATGATGGAGCCCACTGAACCTTGGGTCCTTGTCTTTTGTATTTTTAATTGGTTTATTATGAAAATAAATCAAATGAAAAAAACATTTTTTGTATTTACTCTGAAATGTTTTTATATTATTGTAATGTTTTGACAATCATAACAAAAATACAGTGAGAAACAGGACAAGGTGATTAGTCGGTGTGGGTCTGTGGTGGGACATGAGCAATTCATGAATCGCTTCCAAACAGACTTGAACACAACCAGCGTCTTGTGGGTATCCTTTGAAATAGCAGTACTGTATGTTCTTGTGGCTCAGCTGAAAGTTGAGCTTAATTCAAGAACTGGAGTTAAACTTCTCCTTTTCCATCAAGTCCCACTACATTAAAGACAAACAACGCAAAATTTTGAACATAATTCTAGGGTGCCATTCATTGCAAAGGTGTTTGTAGCTTGTGCCACACAAATGATAGCTCAAACTGCGAGGGCTTCAAAACCTCGCATGTTGCAGTGCTTCAGCGGAAGGTGGATTAAAAATAAACAGACCTGGTATGATTCTATCAGTATAAAATTAAAGGAAATGTGACTTTCTATGATTGAATTCATGTGGAAGTTTTATTGATGGGTTGATAATGTTAATTATAACTTCAAGCATATGATTACTAGAAAAACTAATAGCAGAAACGTAGCAGAGGTAGTTTGGTCTAGTTGCACAGAAGTAACTCTACAAACAATTGAACAACTCTCTGCCACAGCTGCCCTGTTAATTCAGTATTTATTCCTTCTGACTCCCGTGCAGTTAGGCTTCCACCTGCAAACACAACATGCTTCAACCCAATTCCAGGAAGGCTGGCCATACCCAAAACAGTGGTTGTTTATCTGGCAGCGCTCCCTGCAGCTGGGGAGTGCTGGCAATATTGCTAGGAATGTGGACAAGTGTTGTAGAAGCATATCTGATAACAGTTCTCATCCTGAGGGCTGTCAGATTGACAAAAGCACTGGAGAGGGAGGCTAGTTTGTTTAATGAAAGTATAAAATGGGGAGTTTTTCCTATACTACAAGTAATTAATAATTCTAGGAAACCTGAAGTGATAATGCTTGACTAACATCAGTGTTTTTAGATATGGGGAAGTTGTTCTGGTGATTTACTGGAAATATGAAACGAAAAAAAAAATCGCACCATAAGGTTACAGCTTCAGCCACAAAACTTCATGCCATAGATACAACTATTACATGGGGAAAATTATTTGTCAGCTTAGTTTATGTCAGTTGGAGAAGTGGAGAAAATAAAATCTCCAGCAGCAGTAATGTGTCTTTAGCAGCAGACTGTTGTGTAACAAACAGTGAATGGAAATCACTCTGTTCCCATATCCCTTAGGCTCTGATGTACCAGCCAGGTTGATCTGTACTTCAGATCCCTTTGGTATGGTAAAGGAAGGGAGAAGCTGGAGTAAATCATAAAACAAGGCCCCACATTGGGAATTTGAGCCACTCCTCCCTTATCACAGCTGCCTTTGTGGCAGCAGCCAAACAAAACACGCCAGTGCAAACCCCAGCCGCTTCTGAGCCAGAAATTAATAAAATTGAGGTCGCAGTTCTTCCCTGCACATGTGTGAGGCTGCAGAGGAGAAAAAGGCACTTTTTTATCTCTGAGGCATTTCACAGGGGGGAGCTGGGGGAGGAGGAGGATGGAGGCCTCAGGCTGCTTTTGGGAAGCCCTGTCCACCATACAGGCACGCTCCTGTTGTCCTGAAGGTGAGCTGGATACCCAGTGTGCAGCATCAGCTCACACACTGAGGCAAGGTATTTCTGGTTTTTATTCTGGTTTATGCAAAGCAGGGAGGTAGATGGTAACCCACAAGAGGCTGGCTCTCTGCTTATCAAAACTTCACACTAATTACAAATTTTAACAAACAAAGGTATCAGCATTCATTGGTTACAGATTATGCAACTTTTTCATTAATTAGTACTCTAACTCCTATTGCTAGTTGTATTTTAAGCTGTGCCAGGAGAGTTTTAGGTTGGACATCAGGAAGTTTCTTAGCAGAAGGGGTGATTAGACATTGGAATGGGCTGCCAGGGGAGGTGATGGAGTCGCCATCCCTGGAGGTGTTTAAGGAAAGACTGGATGTGGCATTCAGTGCCATGGTCTAGTTGACATGGCGGTGTTGGGTCACAGGTTGCACTCAATGATCTCAGAGGTCTTTTCCCACCTAATTGATTCTGTGATCTCTTGCTTCTCATGCTAATCAGTCCACAGGCACAGTTCTTCCCCCCATTTGAGTCTGGGATCCGTTTCAAGTAGGTGCTCAATGGGTCAGTGGTTGCGATCTCCCACTGCCGGAATGGCCTTTCCCCCAGTTACTGCCCAGCCCTGCTGACTGGACTCCTGGGGGCTCTTGTCCAGACAGTCCATTCCCCTTGAAATTGTCTTCGCTTTTCCTTTAAAACAAAAGATTAGACAAGCATATGATGCTCACAATGCAACTGCTTAATCATAACTGGACCAGCTACAGCTATCAATTAACAACTAAAAAAAATAAATTGCAAGATTTGTCTTGAGGGGCTCAGCATAAAAGAGGAGGGGCAGCCATTGATCTCTGCGGTGACCAGTGACAGAACCGAGGGAATGGCCTGAAGTTGTGTTCAGGGGATGTTTAGGTTGGATATTAGAAAAAGGTTCTTCACGCAGAGGGTGACTGGGTGCTGGAACAGCCTCCCCAAGGAAGTGGTCACAGCACCAAGCCTGACAAGAGTTCAAGAAGCGTTTGGATGATACTCTCAGGCACATGGTGTGACTCATGGGGATGGTCCTGTGCAGGGCCAGGAGTTGGGCTCGATGATCCTTGGGGGTCCTTTCCCACGCAGCACGTTCTGCGACTCAGTGATCGCTCCGGCAAGGAAGGAACCGCCGAGCGCCGCCAGGGCAGGAAGGGGCGGGCGGCAAGGGCTGAGGAGAGGCCTCTCCTCCCGGCGCTCCCGTCGCTCCGTGTCCGGGCGGGGGCGGTGCTCCGGGCGGGGCTGCGGGGCCGCTTCCTCCTCCCGTCCCGGCAGCCCCCGCGCGGCGCGGCCTTGGCGGTTCCGTGCGACGAGGGCGCCGCGGCGGCTCCAGAAGTTTCCCGGGGGCGGCAATGGAGGAGGAGGAGGCGGGAGCGGGGTCGGGAGCGGCCCCTCGGCGGTGAGCGCCCACCCCACCCCACCCGGCCTCCCCCGCGGCCCCGCCGAGCCCGCTCACGGCGTTGTGTTTCCTTGGCAGGTTCTCGGACCGGGACGTCGACCGGGACCCGGGGGCGGCGGCGCAGGTGAGGGCCGGGCCGGGCCGGGGGCGCTCCCTGAGAGCCTGGCTCACGGGAGGTCTGGCTGCGGGGGTGCCCAGCGCCGTCCTGTCACGGTACCTCTGTGGCAGAGAAGGAGGCGGGGGGGAAAGCAAGACAAACCAACTTTCTCTTTCGTGTAGGTAGATGGTAGCTCACATAACTACATCAGTTGCGATTTGTGGTTTAAAAAGCCCCAAGCTTTTTGGAGAAATGTATTCTGTCTTAGTTTTTATTCTGCCCTGGTCTATTTTTTCCTTTCCCTACGTTTAGCGGGGACCAGGACTGATTTTCATTTCATCTCGGCATAAAAAAATAATTTTTTTACGGTGAGAACGATCACTCACCAGAACAACCTCCCAGCGAACGTGATGGAGTCCACATCACTGGAGGTTTTCGACACACCAATGGACAGGCTGTTGGATACCCTTCTCTAGTCTGCCTTTCCCATGAAGGGTTAGATGAGATGGTCCTTTGAGATCCCTTACAAGCTGACCTGTTCTATGATTTTGCCTGTTAACATGTTTTAATGTGCTTTCTAGGGTTATTTTTACTTAAAGTAGATGGTTAATGGGAAGACAGAACTGGAGGGTGGACAAATATTTCTATTTAAGTGCTTGGAAGGGGAGAGGATGTAAATGGTTAGTTTTACTTGAATAGAGTAGGTAATAGGACTCTAAGATGATACTGAATTATCTTTCCACAAAGAAAATGGTATGCTAAACTTTTCAGTTCTTTGGAGTTTACCCTGTAACTTCTAAAAGTTTTTCAAAAGATAAATTACATCTAAAAAAACTGGGCTTGAAATCACCAAATATATATGGCATAATAAAACTAATTCAAGACCTTAAAAAAAAAAGAAAAAAAAGTTTTATATGGTGTGGTGAAAAACACCCACCAAAACAAGCAAATCAAAAATCCCTGACACCAAAAGGTCTTCAGAAGTATTAAAGAATATTGACAGAATATGCATTTGTATTGTTTCCTGTATTAATATAGTTGTTTTGCTTTTCAGTTCTTTGTACATTCAGTGCTTCAGAACATTATGTAACACATTGTGTAGGCATTATTTAATATCTGTCAGTGTCTTCTAAAATTTTTATACCAGTGTCTTCTAAAATTCCGGTGCCTTTTTTAAAACTCCTGAATTGAGGAGGCAGGTGGTGCTTGGTAGTCTCGGAGATGGTTAATCCCATAGTTCAGTGTAGCATTTTGCTGACTTACAAGCTTGGATCTACAGGTGGTATACCATGCTTGCATGGTCTTAGATGAGGTCTTCTAATTCATGTCCTTAATATTTCTAATCTGGCAGATGATTCTGTATGAGTGCTGCTGTGTAATGCTTCCCTACCGTGCTAGACTTGTGTCCAGTTGGCCTGGCATTTCTGCACTGTCTCTAGGATTTTTGATTCCTTTAGTTCCTGGAGAGCATCCCTTGGTTTTCTGCACCTGGATCTGATGCAAGTGCAGGATCATCATCCTTTTTTTAATACTGTCTGAATGATAAAGCTTTGAACTCATCAATGACTTTTTTTTCATTGTAAGTTGAAAAAGTAGATTGCTGTGTGGAGTCAGAAAGAATCTTTAATTCATATAAACTCTTTATCATTTAGCATGAAGGGACTTGAAAGTTCCCAATGTGTTTAGAAATAGATTTGCAATTTGGTGACATGGTAAGGGCCTTTAGAGTCAAAATATGCAGAAAACACATACTTGAGTGTGAGGACAAAGTCTGAGCTTGTTGCTGATGTCCATAATCTGGACTTTCTGGTGCTAGTCAAGTATTATTTGGCTTCTCAAATAAGTTATAGGAGTTAGTTATTCTGTACATGTGTCTGAGTGAGATGAGGTGACTTACTGATAAAAAGCCAACAAAGAGACTAGTTTCACACTGTTGGCTTTGGTTTGCTTTGCTTTTCTGGGCCTAGTTCAGTAGGAGAATCCATTCATGTGTTGCTGGCTCTAATCAATGCTTCTGTCACCAACAAAAACCACAGGGAATAATGTTTGGAGGGAGAGGTGATCCGTCATAGAAGTGACTCTGCTTGTGAATGTGCCTGCAATGTTCAGTGTCAGACTCAGACCCTGCTTGGTTTTGAGTGTCAAAAGTGCTTCACCTCTCAGCATAATATGAACTATTTTAATATGTGAGTTTCCTCATGTCCCTCCCATGTGAAATAGCTATAGCCATGAGTATTTCTGTAATGACAACTGCTGTTGAATGACTTTAAATCTTAGGAGGGCATCAGTTACAATTGTCTTCTGCCTACCACTTTCTTCAGAGATCCCCCCCAAGGATTTAGATTTATGTGCTGCATCTATATATAGGTTTGTGTATCTTAACACTGGTAAGAAAACTCATGCTAGGGCTAAAAGAAGCTATTCTGGCCACTTAACTCCTAGTTGACATGAACAGTTTATGTGACATCTGTTAAACAGAAAAAAATACTGATCTGAACTAGAACTAAGGCAAGTCCTCCTTCTCTTCTTTTTTCTCTGGCTTGGTGGGACAGAGTTTTGGCAGCTGTGCTGTATGAATATTTATGCAGGTTTAAAGCTTGTATCTTAGCTACATTCATGCTTGCTAGATTCCAAGTAGAAGTCTGGGTAGAAGTCAACTTAGCAAACAAAGTTACTGTACTGTAGCAATGTACTGTAGTGGCTTTGGAAGACTTACTGTCTTCTAGCAAAGAGGAAGAACTTCTCTGAGCAATAAGGAGAGAATTGGAGGTGGTCTTTCCAGGTGTGTGCTGTCACTGTGATGTTACTCTGTGTGAAAAAGTCATGAACTTTTCTCATAGAGAACAAAGTATAATTGTTTCAATTCATGTATCCAGTGATTTCTTCTAGCAAGGGACTACTTTATGCTTATTTCCCTTGTGCAACAATATATCCTCTGGGGCCTGTGCTCCCTCAGTCTTTTGTTCCCCTGCTTTTATGCTCAGCATTTGAAACAATCTCTTATGCTCAATAATATGTTATGTGGTATTTCATTGTTACAGTGCTTTGAGCATGTTATCCCCGCACAAGTGTTTTGACATAGTGTATTGACTTCCGAATTCCTAATACTGCACTGCTCTCTCAAATCCAGTGGACCTGCTGAGAATTGTAGGAAGGTCTTTGGAATACAAAGGGTCATCTCTGTGTGAGATTTCACGTTTAAAGCATTTGAAAGTCCTGTTTCCTTCTCAATAAGAAACAGGCTGCTTGAATTTGATATAATTGGCAGGTTGGTTGTACTTCAAGCTCTGATGTTTAAGCTTTGTGGCTGAGAACTAAGCAACAGGTAAACAAATGCCAGTTAGGATGTTATCATCTGAAATGTCTCATAGTTGACAGAGTTTGGTATTGTTTTTATGGGGACTTCTGAGGTACCACTTAATTTTTTATTGCCATGTGTGTTTACAGGAACTGACAACAGCTTTGGAAAAGAATCCAGATGATGCTGAATGTTACTGTCAACGAGCTTATGCTCATATTCTTCTACAGAAATATGCTGGTAACATCTTCAGACAACACTAAGAATCCTCTTACCAAGTGTATTATAACACGTTCTTTACAGAAGATGTCTTCAATCTGAAGCCAAATACAGTAATGAAAGAAAGTGTTATCTGTAACTTAATATGATGCTTTTACAGTTAGTACATAATTTTGTAGTTTTCTTTGATTTGTTTCAGCAAAACTTTCAATTAATTGGGTACTCCAGGGTCCCAGCTTTCTGTTTGATTTCAGCCTACTATTATCTTGGCAGCTTTTTTTAAGTAGACTTTTTAGGCAGTTTTCAAGATTTGTGTTGTAAGTGTCTTCCATCGTTATGTTCTTGGTAGAGAATGAATCCTGTCATGGTAGGAAAGTGATAAGTGAATAATGCCTTGTAAAAAGATTAGCTGAATAAGATTTGCTTTGTTTTTTCTTTCCAGTAAAAACCAAACAAACAGATTCACAGTCTGGGTCTAAGTAGAGGATTTCACTAAATGAAAGTCATGCTACATCTTACATAAGAGCTCTGCAACTGCATGAAGGGTTCATCCATAGCAGTTGTGACTAGATTTAATTCAAATGGTGTGATTTGTGTACAATCCAAGAAAGCTAACATAGTACAACCTGAAAAAAATTCACTGCTAAAAGACTGACAATTTGCTGCTTTTTATAACATTGTTATTATATTTCTCAACATTAAACTGACTTTCAACAGATGCAGTTGCAGATGCAAAGAAGAGCCTAGAACTCAACCCAAATAATGCTGTAGCATTCCTTAGAAAAGGGTATGTATAATTTTTTGTACTTTGTGAATATTGTGATAATCTGTAGGTCAATACTAGTGTTTAGATTATAGTTCTGTACAAGCTTTTTGCAACACTGAATAAATTTACTGCCCTGCTGCTTGCAGCCCATCTGTAATAAAGCAGTGGTTATGCAAAGCCATTTAGTTTGAGGTGGTTATCTAAACACCCTCACCATTCCAAAACCACACCTCTTGGGTGATTTAAATTCTTACATGTGTCATTTTAACCAATACAGCACACCATATATAGAACGTGTATTAGACTGAAAAGTAATTACCATTTTCTTATGTTTTTCTTTATTCTTGTCAGGTTAGGTGAATATCATATGAAAAACTATGCATCTGCTTTAGAGTCTTTCAGAGAGGGACAGAGGTTGGACAGTAAGTATTAAAATTTCTTGTGTGTACAGTACTTTGCTTATGAGAAAAAAATGGGTAATGTATTAGATTAAAGTGAAGAGTAAGGATTTTCTTTTTTAAAGGCTAATGAATCAGATATCTGACCTTTGGGAACATTTATGCAGTCACTGCATTAAAGTGTTAAACTGTTTAAAGATGTGTATCAAAGTTCTTAGCGATTAGTGTATGATTTCTTTCTTTCTTTATAAAATGGGGAGTGTTTTCCTACTCCTTGGAGGTCTTGCAAAAAAATGGTGGCAATGGTGTAATATTAAGTGTCATAGTAAAGCTTCTGAACAGAGTAGGCTCCTTATATATACCTGAAATTTCTTAAACAATTTGATATAACACTCTTTAGGAAGAATGTGTAACTTGGTGGCTGCTCAAACTGGCAAAATGGATTTTTACCTCACATTACATACCTCTTAATTACAGAAGCATATTGATTATATCTCTTTTTTTCTTAAAGTGTTGGCTCCCCAGCTGGACTTGGGCCCTTTTTAGTTTGGGAACAATTAGAGCTTTTTTTAAAACCTGACTTTATAAGCAGGAAAGGAATAGTTTAAAACAGAAAGCTTTGGTAGAAGACATTGGAAAGCACAAAATAAAGCAATTGCAAGATGGTCGTGGCTCTCTTCTCTTTCCTCCTATCCCCCACTGTAAATAAAACCCTCATTCCATTCCTTCTCTTCCAAACAGCAAGAGGAAATGGTGGGAAAAAAAAAAAGGCACCTTGAAAGGTTACACAGAGTGAAACACTAATCTGATAAGCCTTGTCATGGTCTCAGATCTTCTAATGTGTTGTCTGATCTGTAATAGTGGCTGAGACATGAAGGCTTAGCAAAAAGTTAATTACTTTGCCTCTCCCATATAAGTGATCTTGATCCTCTGATTTAAAAGTGGAGTTTCATGGAAGTGTAAGTTAATTTGTGCTTGATGCCAAATGATCATTCTCCCTACTATTTATGTTTGCTTAGCCTCTTTCAATCCATAAGTCTGCTGAAACCTACTATTTTTGAAGTATTTTCCCCCTGGATAAATGTGTTGAAATGGCCCAATAAAGGGTCTAAGTGCCAGCAGAAATGAAGTGGCAGAGCATTGTTGGGGCAGTGGGAGTGGTGGTGGAAAGGGAATGTGGTGGAATTGCAGCAAGTCTTAGCTGTCAGTTTAGGCTGCTCTGAATTAGGAGTTAGAAATAAGAAATTTCATTAAGTTCTTTCTGTTTTGGTAGTGTGGATAACTAGGTAGTCTCCACTAGTTTGTTCAGTAGAGAGACAAGTTTGTCTTTGCAGTTAAGTTCTCTATTTAGTATCTTTCCATGAAGGAAGTAATTCCTTCCAGTGACTTATGTAGCTTTCCTTACTTGGTAGGTAACTTTTCATACACCTTTGAACTCATCACTGGTGGATTTTGTTGAATGACTACTCTTTATTTTTTCATAGTCTTGCCTCACCCTAGGCAACCAATATGAATTTAAGTTTTTTATGTGCATAGATAACCTCACATCCTACTTATAGGGCACAACAGCACACAGAACTGCAGGTGTCTTTTTACCTGATAAGTCAGTGAATACCAAGATCCTCTTGGGTAATCCAGAATCTCTGAAATATAGCACATTATTTTGCTGTGTTAAATTGCTTGACCTCTACCTGTTTTCATTTATTTTGCCATTCTTTTGCTGCTTCCTTGGTTGAAATGTTTTTGAAGCTTCTTATCAGTTCCTGATTGCTTTCACATCCAAAGATAGTTTCTGCTGTGCTTCCTGTGTCTCATTACAAAATTCTGTGAGATGAGGAGTCTTCTGAAGGCCTTTTTAAAATTACAGACTTAGTTGATTCACTTCCATATACTGCCTAATTCGCTGGCAAGTTTGTCAGCAACAGAATTTGCCTTTGTGGAATGTTTGATGGATGCCAGGTGAAAACAGTTGTGACCTTAGACATTTTGGCAACAGAATTAACTTCCAGCTAGTGCAGAATGAACAAAGGACAGAGGGAAAATTTACCGCATATTGCTGAGCAGTTGATAAAGAGAGAAGACTTTAGCTGTTACTGCCTTGGGAAGAATTGCTGTGTTGGGGAATTCTTAGCTGGCAAATCTGGTTTCTTTGCCACACAAGGGGCAGAAGTACACTGGTAGACATTTCTGTTTCTTGCTGATGTAGGGACTGTTTTAAATCTTAGTCTGGAATGCTAACAATGAAGAGCTTTCTACTTGTGTAGGACTGACAAGCCCAGAGTATCACAACAAGCTTCCTATTACCCACCTACAGGGATATTGAAATAGGACCTGATATGACGAGTGGTGGAATGTGCAATGTTTCTTTATTTTATAAAATAACATTAGAAAGCAATATTCCTTTCCCTCAATTATGCAACTAGATGCATGTGGATTTTTGGAGTTCATACTGCCTTAGATAGAAGGAGTGTAATCTGTTGCTCCTTAATATGTTGTGTGGATTTAGGACAATTGTACTCAAATTCTCCTGGTTTTGTTTTTTTTTTTTTGTTGTGACCACCCTGTGAATTTAATAAGGGTGGAATGGGTCAACTTTTTAAAGAAACTTCTTAGTAGGTACTTTTCTTGTTTTCTAAGAATTAGTAGATTTTCAGTAAGTGAAGACACAATTAGGTTTTCTGAGCTAGAATTATTAATAGAAATTACTGGTAAGTTCTTTGGGAGGATAATGCATTTATAAAGAAAAAAAATTCATTTGTGTCAAATTATAAAATGTGCCAGGATGCAGGGGAAGAGGCAGTGGCTGGTGAGTAGGATCCTCTTCGGAAAACAGGGAAGATATGGTGGACTTTTCTTTTTAAGTTTGTGTCACATAGTGATCTTAGGCCATAGTTAAAAAGAGAATTCCTCACCTGCTGCTGAAAGAGGCCAGACCAGTGGAAACTTGACTAGGTTTCTCTTTGCTTAGGCTCCTGAACCTACTTAATTTCGCTTTTGATTAATAAGCTTTGTTCCCCACTGCAAAACTTGGAAGTCTTTTTAAGTTATGGGTGCTAAATTTTGAAAGTATTGATCAATTTAGGTTACAGGGGAGCTCTGGAGCTCATAGAATTCCATGCTATGGCCAAAAGCAGTATTAACTTGGAACTTGCATGTGTTTGCTTGAGTCCTTCTACCATTGTTTTCCAAGTATCTCCAAGACTGAAGATTCCACAGTCTCTTTGGGCAACCTGCTTCAGTGTTTCACCACTCTTTTAGTAAAAAGACTTTTAAGATGTCTGGTGGGATGGCAGAAGAAAAGGGAAGAGGAAATGGCTTGAGGAGTGAGTGGGGTAGCAATTTTATGACCTCAGGTACATCTCAAAATTTATGTACATTTTTATATTTGAAGGAGTTGGGGTGCATACTTTGCATAAATGCAGTGGAGTCAGATTTGGTGTTACATCCGTGTTTGTTGGGAACTCTTTTGTTGACCTTCTTCAAGTCCTTTGCTGGATAGTTGCAGTGTGAAATCCCTCAGTGTGAATTCTCTCTGTTGTAAAAAGAGAGGGAGTTAAGCTATTCTTAGTAGTTGATCAGTAATGTTGCCACTTTTTTACTTTCTTGACTGTGAAATATTTTTCTAGGAATTTTGATGAAGTAAGATGGTTGCTCTGTTGTTACACTGCTACCTTTCTAGCTGCTTTCTATTGAATTCATTTCTGTCTGGGGAGCTTGCTTCCTAGAATATCAAGGTCTTCCTAAGCTTCTGGGATTTTGATTCATAGGGTAGAATTGGCACCTGTGTATTTCTTAAAACTTTCTGAAACTTTATTTGTGTTTGTTTGTATGAAACCATCTGGAGAGAATACTTGGTGTTTGTGAAAACTAGTGGAACTTTGGGTTGTCCCCAGAACAGACTATCTCTTCTGACATTTCTCTAGAGAGGAAATGTGTGACTGTTTGAAAAAATAGTTTGAAGAAAAATGGAAAAATGTGTAAAAACTGTACTTCTTGCTTTCTAAGCAGTTACACAGGGTTGAACAGGCTGGAAAGCAATAGCATATGTGGGTCAGTTATTTAGACAAAATCTAGTGTCCTACAAATTAATTTGAATTTAATTAAATATAATTAAATAGTGGAGCTGTGCAAAAATACTTTATTTAAACTCTGTCACTGAAGTGGCAGAGGTTATAAGAAGATAATAGGAAATACTACTTTTTTTAGTAAATTGATGCAATTTGGTGCAAGTTTGGGATGGATTTGTTCTAGTTGGCAATTGAGAAGAACTTTTCTTCATGCAGTACATGGAGTGCTTGAAGAGTTTTAACATTACTGTGTTTGATCTCTTTAGATGTAGATGATACCTTTACTATTTGGATTAAAAGATGTGAAGAAACATTAAACGGTAAGAAAAAACACATTTACTTCATAAGGGATTTGATTTGCCCTGTGCTTTGAAACTGTGTCATGTTTTTCAAAGATTCACCAGTTTCCTCTTACTTAAAATAATGTTTTTTTAAAAAAATCCCACTCAGAGCACTCGTGTACTTCAGATTTAGAGGAACATTAATATTAGGTTTTTAGTGTAATAATTAGCTGTGACAGGGGAGTACCTATTTGGAGTTCAGACAATCATAATTAATTTTAACTTACCTTCATACACAACTGCAAACTAATTTTAACTGTAGAAGCGTGTGTCACCTTGCTGTCTAAAAACCGACATCAAAATAAATTTTCAAGTCTTACAGAATATAAAGTTGGAAAGAGGTGGAAATTTGGTGTCTTATCTGTGATAGTCACTGAGTGTGAGTATAGTTTCCTTTCATACCATCTTTCAGACAGACACCCCTGACAACTTATCGACGGTGCTTAAACTGTGGATTTTAATGAGACAGAACAGAGTGACCGATGTAGTTTTTTCCTCTGCCTGTTGTGACTTTCCCTCCTCTTTGTGGTGCACACTGGAGAACAGGACAGTAAAACAAGTTCGTGTCAACCTGTTCACTAAAAGCCAAATAAAGCAGAACCCTTTTGTGTTGCATAGGAATGAAAAAAATTCTGCTTTGTGAGATATTTTTGCCAAGTTAAATTTTATTTGGAGAAATTAGTTAAGTGATTGGCATGCACAGTCTTACTTGTAAAGAGTTATCTTGGGTGACAGCGTTCTCTGCCCTCTCAAGGGCATTATCCCGAATATTCACTGTCTTGTCTTTTTGAGCCATTTTCTTAATTCTCTGATACACTAGCAAAACAAAACCAAACCACCAACAAAACAACAACTCTGATTTTTTTCATTACAACTTAATATTCCTTTTTTTTGATCTTTCTCTCTTTTTGGCAGCGTGCGTTATAAACAAGCAAAGAGAAAGTTTGTTTCTTTTCAAACATTTAATCTGAAGTTTAAATTTTTAAATTTTAAAAATTTTAAATTTAAATTTTTAGGAAAAAATATTTAGAAGAGGGGCTACTGAACTATAGTTTAGATGCAAGTATTACAATATATATTTTAGGTCATACAAGTGAATTTCTCTGCCAAATTTTCATCTCATTCCTCAGTGAAGTTTGCCTAGCATGACATAGAAATTTGATGAGAACTTTGTGCTCGCCCTATAGATGGATGGGTGATAAGCCTAGTGCAGACTCCCAGAAAGTGATTTTTTTTTTTAAAACTCATGTTTGCTGTGATGTTGCTTTGATTAAAAAAGGTCTGTATTGGCTTCTCGTAAGTGAGGAAAAGTAATGGAAATTTTGTTCATTCAGTTAATCAGAACATGCTTTATCTTAGAGTTGTTCCTTTACATAAGTTGCTGATTGAAGTCTGGTTAAAAAGTAGAGTGTCATAAAAGCACAGTACTAGAGGTAGAACTGACATGTTTTTAAGTCTTCTACTGTTGCGACTGGAGTAAAGGCAGGATGTCTGGAGTAACTGAAGAAAGCTACAATAAGATTATGCCTCATAAGTTCAATATGTCTCTTTCTGAAAGTGCAACTCTTTTCTTTCTGCAGCATCACAAACAGATTTGGTAAGATGTTTTCCTTAATATGTTTATTATCTCGATTTCTTTGTTAAGCTAAAGCATACTTTTGTGCTTCAGTGGTTTTCCAGGCATTAAAAATAATCTTTTTTTATTATATGCAATTCTAAATATTTAATTTTTCTTCTAAACATGAGTGCTTTTATTTGAGACTCAGGTTGCAAAATTTGAACCCTGAAAACCCTTAGGAATGGCATACAAATCTGGCAATTACTGTATGTTTATTGAGTTAAATTTTAACTTTCTGGGTTTCCGTCTGAGGCCTAATTTACAAATTAACCAGCTCATGGTGTCGGTACTAACTTAATTGGGATTGTTAGAAAGTAACTTTATTTTTCTCAAAGCTTGCAAGTGGGTTGTGGAGGCTTTCATTCTGCTATAATGTGCTCAGCTTTCGGGGGTTTCTTTATTGGAAGTATTCATAAGAAATGTTAACATTGACCTCTCCTTTTGTTTTTTCTTGAGACAAAAAAAGAAAGGCAGTTTGCATTGGGTGTTCTTCTCCCTCTTTAATAGTTACTTATATTTTTTATATTTTAAGAATAGGGTGGAGAAAGTGTACAGAAAACATGGTGATTGTATGTAATGACAAATCTCAGAGTTAAAAGGTTTTTATGTTTAAAGATTGGACCTTGAGCTTTTAGACGTATTTCAGGTTTCCTTCATGATTTATAGATTAACAACCTAGTCACTATATGTTTTTCAGGTATACATCTTATCCAGGAAGAAGGGAGTTAAAGATGAACTTAACTATTTATAAAATGACTGACCAATATATTCTGAGTTACAGATTGACATATTTAATGTAAATTGAAACTTTTTTAATCTGGCATAAATGGCTAGGAGAGCAGTGAAGAGCTTAATGGTCATACAAAAATCAAGACAAGGGGAGCAGTTGAAATCAAGAAAAGGGGAGCAGTTGATATGAAAATTATTTGTGTCTTTGAAAAGTACTTCATGGTATATTTTCACTTACACTGATGTAACTTTCTTTCCAACTGAATATGCTTCAAGTAGAATATGCAGCAGCAACCTCTGCCACCAAAGATCAAGTAAGTTGACTTCAGCTTTACCATGAGATTTAAAATAATTGACATATAACTGCTCTTTGGCTTGGGGATTGGAGAAGCAAGATAATGACTGTAGAAATTTTTTGGGGGTAACTTTAAAAACATGGCAGTCTAAGTGAAGTCTTTCTCAGTGTCATCACTTTTGTTCAGACTGAATGGTACTTTCAGGAGAGTTAAACCTCACTGGATAGAGGGCAGTAGCATAAGCATTCTGGCTTCTGTTTCTTATTCTCATGCTGAGCTTAATTCAAAGCCTGTCCCATTGTACCTAGTGTAGGTAATGTTTTTAAGATCCTGAACTAAAAAGTGTATTCAATTTATAGAAGCCAAACAATGGTTAAGAAAGTGATCTAATTTTGATAATGCTGCTTGATTTAAAAGTTATTTGTTCTTTAACTAGTTATCTTGTCAATTTTGCAACTGCTTTTTCAGAGGAAGGGGAAGAAATCTTCCTTTATGTCTTCTCTCACCCATTAACAACCTACATGAGGTACTGCTGCAGGTTTTGCTATTCATCTGTTTAGCTCTTTGCAGTCAGTTTTTCCCTTTTTTTCTTTTTTTAGATATGACTGGTACCAAACAGAATCTCAAGTAATTGTGACTATAATGGTCAAGAATGCGCAGAAGGATGACGTCAGTGTGCAGTTTTCGGAGAAAGAGGTGATTTGTATCGGTTATTGATATTTATCCCTGAATTGCCTAAGATGTAGTACTTAAACCAGTGAACATTATGTGCTGTAGTAGCATGAAAAGAATGGTATGGTACGGATGGTCTTCTCTCTGAGCTTGTTTTGTGTACAGTTAAACTGTATTTGTACATGTGCCCCGTCAAGTGAACCTGGATCAATGTCACAGCAGTGTCCATAGGACTGATACACAAGCAGTAGTGTGCTGTGCATGCTGTAGGGGAACATCTGGTTTTCAGCTGCCTCTGTGTTGGGGGGGATAGGGGAAAAAGTGGTCTGGACTTAAATGTTAGAGTACACATGCATCTGGAGTGGCAACAGACAGATGAGGTATTCTAAAAATAGGTATAAATGAGTAATATCTTGTTTTAGGACAATTATAGAAAAATAATGAACATTGGTCACTGGGATTTTTTTACTTTTGACATCACTAAAATTGTTCATAGCAGCAAAATATGTATTTTAAGGAAGTGCAGTAATCTCTTCAATTAAATGCCGTATGTTGTACCAATGAAGTTCATGTTTAATTTAGCTGAGAATGTTGAAGAGTTAGGTTCTTAACTAAGTTGATACTTCATGAACTGCTAGAAATAGTTAGTTGTTATTATCTGCTTTAGGTTGTTAAAATTGTGTGAGCACTTGCCATGTAGTTTACATATATTAGAAGAGAAGTTGCAGATTGTTTTCATGTTCCACTATTAACATATTGATACTTCATTTGCTGAATAATTGTTTCCCCAAAGAGCACAAATCAAGCTGACAACGTAACAGGGGTTTTAAATACTTGTGGCAAGAAGTGAAATTTCCTGTTCATTTTCTACTATATTTTAGAAACAACATGTCAAATAATGCAGTAATTTAATGACATCACCTGAAATTATATTAATTTAATCACTTGATGATAATCTTGGTGCCAAATGACAGTCCTTTACTTGAAAATGGAACTGCTGCCAAAGATGACCTGATATGTTTTTTTAACTTTTAACAGGTGAATGCATCAGTGAGACTTCCATCAGGCGAAAGCTTCAACTTAAAGCTTGATCTTCTTCATTCTGTAGTGCCAGAGCAAAGTACATTTAAAGTGCTTTCAACAAAGGTAAGCTTCTTAAAGTGTAAATTATCTCTTTGACTGTTCTGATTTTGAAATAGTTTCTGCTCCATCTCTGCAATAGTTATAATATCTTGCTTTTCATATAGGAATGCTTTTTCTTTCTTCAAGGTGCCTTTCAGGTAGTGAGAGGCTTTCTAAACTTGTGCAAATATCAGAAATAGTAATATGACGGTGCTTATTGAAGTGCAAATGATGGAGTTATGCTGAGGATTCTTTCACTTGTTGCTGTAGAAAGAAGACTGTGATCTTCATGATTAAAATAGAGGTATTAGGAAAGTATGAATGCCTTTTTGCAAAACTTTCAGGAGACAGTATTGCCTTGTGAACCACTGTTACCTTTTTGTGCCCAAGAAATAAAAGTCAGACTTTGAAAATTTCAGTGTTGAAATAGTTCTTTACGCTTTTATGACTTCTTCCTGGTAAAGGTTAACCATGAGATTAACTGCTCATGGCTTTTCAAGAGAGTGCATTCCATGCTGTTGGTGGAAACAGTACATGCTTGGAGACACTTGAAACTTGCATGGTATGAGGGAATGCTTCTGTCTCAGCATCCTGTTTGTTCTGTATTACCAGTATAGAAAAATCAGAAACAGTCAGTGGTCTGGCATAGCATTTATTCTTGGCATAACCAAGGCAGATATGTGCTTTATCCACTGACCCAAGCCTCAATCCCTGGTGCTGGAATGTGATGTTGATTCTTCCCCTGTGTTTCAGTAGCGGTTCTGCAGAGCTTATGGAAATTCTCTTGTGTACTCGTGTTCCATTTTACCTGTTTCCTTCTCAGAAAGGTACCTGTAATAGTTCTTGCATCATTTCAGGGACAAGGGACTTGAAGATGGCGTGAGAGGATTATCACAGAAAGTTGGTCTTGTTTTTTCAGTCCTTGCACTAAGGAAGCCAGGCAGGTTGTGCGATTGAACCATGTGCGCTCTTACGCTGTGGGGAGTAAGTGAAGTTCTCAAAGTATGTAGAAAATCTGCCAGTCCATTAGTATTTATATAAATTTGAGTGGAATGAGCACGAACCTTGTCAAGAAGGGTAGCTGTGAGGTCCTGTTTGCCTTATGTTCTTACCCAGCTTGTGTTACACTTTTCCTTTTGTCTTGAAGTTTACTGTTACTTTCTTAGGAAGCATCTACATGCTGCACTGTGAAATTCACTTTGTCTTTCTACACTGCCATCTCTAGCCTGGGTTTATCTCTGAAATAATCTCTAGTAGTCTAGAGCCTGGTTTAGGTTGATGTTCCAAAAGTAGGCTGAAAGCGTTAGTTATGTTCAGGCAGTGTCTGAACGGTAAATATTTTGCATTTACTTTTCAAATGTTCCTAAAGATTTGTGAGAGAATATTTTTGAGATTAAATGGGATAAGAGGGAACACAGAGGGTGATCTAACTACAGAAGTCAGTGCTTCAACATGTTCTTATTTTTGCAGAAAAGAGTAGTATAAGGCCATCCGTGAAGGCATAGTGAAGGAATACAGTTTAAATGATGCCCCAGCTGGTTCCTGTTCCGACCACCAGATGGAGTCTGGCTGAAGAAAAAAAAATTAAAAGCAGGTCTATGTTAAGCATGCAAAGACTTCTTTACAGGTTTAGAATATTTTACTTTGAAAAATATTAAGCACTTTAGCAATGGTGCAGCCTTGGTATTTAAATGATAGAAATGCAGATTTCTTTTCTTAGGTTTTGTGTATGTACTTTGTTCTTATGAGCAGTATGGGAAATGTGCAGTTATTTGAATAAACTATCTAATTGATTAGAACATCTCAAACCCTTCACAAATTATTTTTTTAGTGTTTACATGAAGTCCTTTTGTAAGGACTTTGAAAGAGAGACATAATCTCATAATCTTCTCAATTATATGAACTTTTTACTACACACTATTAAAGACATTGAGTTTTCATGGGATAGAAACAGATCTATTCCTGTGGATAAATAATTTCAGGTAAGAATAACTGCATTTGTTCACACTACTTTATTTTGTGCTGCTGCTTTGAATGTGTGAGCCATGTTGCCATTAGCGTTATGTAGTCTTCACTGGGCAACAGTCTGGCCTTTTTTTTTCAATTATATCAGGAAATAGATGAGGAAACAGTGAAATGTATGAGCAGGTTATGTGGTAGATAGTTTAGGTTTCCCATGAACTTTGTAAAACTAATAAATTTAATGGATAAAAGATGAAACAACAGAAGTGGCAGATAGTAGAACAATCCTGTGTATTTTGGAACTAAGAGAAGCAATAGAGGGCTTCCTTGATACTGCTTGAAATTGATCATCACTTGCCAAATGCAAAGGCATAAAGGTAAAGATGCAAATTCAGGAGGAGAAAATAGCCTGAACTGTATTTGCAGAACTACAAATTCTAAAGTAACTACAAAGAGCAGAGAGAACTTCAAGACTCTGGGATTGGTTCTTTCAGGGAGCGTTGACAGTGGTGAAAAATGCAGTTGATTGCATAAGAATTGTTTCTGTTCCATCAGTGAAATTAAAATTATACCTTTCAATCAATCCATGCTGTGTCTCGCTCTGAGATACAAATTCTGTTTGGAAAAGAACAGAACTAGCAAGTGGTACAGAGGTAGCATAAATAGATGTTTTGAGCTGTTTGAATGATTTCTGTTTGAGCAGAAGTAAATTAGTGTTTATCATCTGCAGACTTTGACTTCAAGCTGTGAGTTAGAAGAGGAAAAATATTTGATGCCAACTCAAGAACAGCGTAATATGTGGGCGAAGTCCACTTAAGAGAAAAAAATCTTACATCTCTTTCTTCATGCATTCTCTAGTGTTGTATATTCACCAAATTTCAACAGTTTTAGAGATGATACAGGCTGCCTCTAATAGTAACTGTATGTGTTACTGCCATACTTGAGGCCATTTTTATTTTACCTAATTCAAAAGTTTATCTGCTGTTCAGTAGATAACACTACCTGGAAGTTCAGCTTTGAGATAATTATGGCTCCTACTTGCATTTAGTTTGCAAGTTACTTAGAATTACCTGGTGTTGTTCAGCATATAATTCTGATGATCTAAAGCTTCAGGTTAGTGTTTGTGTGAGAAAATGCTGAATACCACCATACTGAGCCATTTTCTTGAGGGTATTGGTACAATCTGCATAGCACATTGTACATGAACAGCACAGTAGATAGATCATAACTAAATCAATTGATGTTATTGGTTGTACTCCTTATCTGTCTGACTATAGTAATCTGATCAAGCAAAAAATAACAACTCCTCCAAAAAGCAGCATATAAATTTGAAATTTGTGTCTTAAAAATGGAAGCTGACCTCGTGTTTGTATGTAGCATGGCTTTGTATACCATAGATAGGATTTTGTGTGTTCTGGTGGTCACCCTCAGTTGTGTTCTGGTGTTGGGTGACGTGGGAGAAAAACTTCCACGCTGAAAACTGCTCGTTGCATTCAGCATTTAATAGGAGGAAGGTACTTTTAATGGTACTACTTGGTTTTTTACTTCTTTCCAGGAGGGGGAGCCAAAATATAAAGGCTGGACCAAGTTTGCTCTTTGGAAGTTGTGTATGTGCAGTTATCCTGTAGCAAAGTATACGTACTGTCATCATTCTTCCTTCATAAAGGGAAAAAAGGCATAAAAACTTTAAATGAGTAACTAATATGTTTAAGACAAAACTAGCTGATCTGTGTCTGTCCAGAAAATTTGTCAAAGAAGTGGAAATGCACAAACAGTGTAAGGATTTCTAAGTTCCCTTTCTTTTCCCTCTTCTGTTCAGTCTATCAGTCCATGTATTTGGGATTCCAGGGGAATACTCTGCAATGTTTTCTTAAAAACTTGTGTAATATGAGCAGTTTTCCCAGGTCTTCTGATGTGTTTTATGTGATGCCTGGGGTTTTCTTCTCCTTAGACTTGAAGGGGAGAGTGAAGATGAGTATGTACTTATAGCACATGTGTTTATGAGCTTGAAGGAAACTTGAGCTGGTGCTTTCTCTATTTCTCCCCATCTACAAATAGTCTAGGGTCAATTACTATGAGTTCTCAGTTTTTAGTGGTTTGGGCTTTGTGCAAGCACTGACTTGCAGCAATTTAGAGCCATTTGAAAAAGTCATAAAAGGGGTTGCTTTACCTTAGAACTGTCCTTTAATTACAGATCAAAGTTGTGCTGCAAACAGGGGAGGTGTTAGAAATCTTCAACCTCTTTTACGGTTGACATTTGTTGCTTAATAGAGATGTCTGAGCTGGAAGCACAGCAGCTTCATGCCAAGAATATGGTTGTGTTCATCAGTGGAATGTTGTTTTTTAACTCAGACCAATATTTTGCTTTGCAAACTCTGAAATATCCTGTGAAGCTAACTGGAACTGATGCTAGTTGCTGAATGTAAAGAAAAAGACAAAGAGTGGAACTATTTCACACGCTCTTGGTCTGTCATCAGAGTCTCTATTCAGAGGCCCGCGTACACAAATAGATAAGCAGAGGAACAGATTTATTTTAACTGAAGTTGGTTCTTACTGTTGTAGTCCAATCCTTAAAAGATAGTTTCTTGGTTTGGATATTTTCATTAAATTGCTTGCAGGCACTTGAATGCATACATTTGTTGCTCTTGTGTATTTGTTTTCTCTGTGTGGCTTTCATGCAGATTGATATCTCCCATTCTTGCACATTTTCTATAAGTTGTAAACTGATAGTTAATATGAGTTAGGCACTTTTCTGAAATATCTTACATCTTTTAGGCAGGTGTAGTTGGAGCAATTTCCTGGACAGACCATAAGAAAACCTCCCCAATGATTGGTATGATATTTACTTGGCTCAAAATAACTTTGATTTTTTTTTTCCTTATGTATGAATTCAGATGGATGTGAGGCAAATTTAAACTTCCTAATACTCTGAGAACTGAAAGCATAGAAGTCAGTGCCCATGCTTTATTTAAATGCATAAAAGAAAACTATGCATAAGGGTTTTTATCTGTCTTGAGAAAAGATGAATTTAAGAACTATTGGGATAGTGATGGTTTACATGCACTGGGATGCAGTGACATATGGCTTTAGAATACCTAAATGATCTGTATTGCTTCTTCTCTGAAATTCAAAAATGTAATAAGTGTTGGCAATATATTACCAGTAGGAGGAAACTTGAACCTTTTTTACCTCAGTGCTCTATAGTACATGCCTGGCAAAGAAAATGAAGGGCACATGATAAATCCCTTCTGTTGCAGTATACTCCCTATAGAATAAATTTCTTAATTATCATTTATGCATGATAACACTGTAGAGTTCATTTCATCCTAATATGTTTAGTTTCAAGTTACGGACCAAAGATCTTGGAATTTAGACTATAAGCGATATATAAAAGGTTTTTGAATAACTAGGATACCAAAACTGTAAGTGCATGTGCTCTTAGCACTAAGTTTGAATAGGTCATACATTTTTAGAAGACTGCTATTTTGTCCTACAAAATTCATGAGATGACCGTAAAAAAGGACAGCTCTAAACATTTAAAATTTACAACTTGGCCAAGGCAGTCAGTAGTTCAGTAAATAATGAAGTAGTTGATTAGAAACCCTGAATTCTTATTTTCACGTGTTTGATATTGCAGAACATCAGAATTGAAAAGGGTATTTTTCATGGATCTCAAAATCAACAACTGAACTGCTACTTAAGCTTTGCCAGTTCTGATTTCCTTCATCCATCTGATCAGAGCTTGACAGAAATTTGTCAAGTCCCATAGCATGGACTGTAAAATATAAAAAGAAAAGTAGAAATTAGAAAAAAATCTTGCAGCTTATCAGTGTACACCACAATCTCCTTTTAGGGAGGAAGATAAAAATTCTTTCCCTTTTAATGTATCTCAGTTAAACTGATGATGTCTGTCCCAGAATGTGAGTTCAAGTGAAATCTAGTTCACTGGAGGTTTAAACTTTAGCAGAAACCTAGAAAATTAATGTTGGCTAATTAGTGTTGTGTTGATCTTTAGCAAAAGATAAATGGAGAAATTATTTCTTTAAAATATATTAAATGCTCTTTTACACCAATCATGTTAAGTAAGGGGTTTTTGTGTTTTTTTACTGTCAATGAAATGGTTCACGATAGCTTTTGAGAGTAACTCTGTGACATCTTTTCTGATAGCTAGCACTTGGATTAAGCTGCAAACATCTGTATCTAAATCTCTGACAGGCTTTAAAAAATTGAATACTTTTATGACTAGAAAACTCTGAGTAGAAATTTACCTGTGTCTCTTCCCTGTGGGTGGAATTTCTTCTAGACAATAGATCCCCCATTTGACCCTCTTCTCAGAGGGTTAGATTTCTCTCAAGACAGTATTTCAAACAAGTAGTGCATGAATTACTATCAAAATTCCATGTTTCTTTTCCTCTTTGCTTTGCTGTCTTTGAACCCCAAATACAAGGGACTTAAAAGAGAAAGTTTATTATATCTGCACTGGAAGTTTTTACAGACTTGGAGTACTGTGTCCAGTTTTAGGCTTCCCAGTGCAAGAAAGGCACTAGTGCAGTGGAGCAAGTCCTAGTGGAGGGCTACCAGGATGGTCAGCTGGCTGCACAGCATGAGCTACAAGGAGAAGTTGAGGAATTAGGCTCGTCCTTAAGTGGCATGCAAAGCATTTAATTTGCAGTTAAATTTTTCTGTATTTTATTCTAAAGTTGGCACAAGGCACACAGGCATACGTTTTATGAAATATAAATGTTAAATCAAAGGAGTTGGCAAAGTGTTGATGTATTTCTCTTGCTCAAATGAATTTTTTTCAAAGGGGAGAAAAAGCTAACAGTACTTGTGTGCTAGATATGACACAAATGTCCGTACTGATGTGTTACTTTTCTGTGTGATAGCTATTAGTATCTGTTTTAAAACATTCATTAAAATGTATTTATTGCCATTTGTGCTTATAATTGGGACTTGCAAAGTTGTTCTTCCTTGGATCAAATAAAGCTCTCAAGTTGAAGAAATATGTGCCTTCAGAAGCAGAGTTTCATAGCTTTATAGTTTTGGAAAATGTGGTTGTATAATGGTATGAAGTTAATGATTTCCCTAGTTTTGCTCCTGCCTGCCACTTGGCCTAATGAGTAACTTCAATTGAAGTGGATGGAATAGATGGGGTAGAAGTTTAATCATGTCAGAAATACGTTCTGTCTCAGTCCTTCAGCTGTCTATACTTGTAACTTGGTAGGGTTGAAATGGTTTAGATTTAAGAAATCTGCATCTTACACTGGGAATTAGTTTGTATCATTTGCTTTTCTTTAGGGATGTTTGTCATGTGGTATTGGCTTAGGAGCAGTTTCAGAGAGGAAAGTGGAAGAGCTAGCAGATTAAAAAAGGAGAAGGGGAATTACTGCAGCAGCAAAAGTAAAGTTCTTTCTTAGTTTCTTTTTTTTATGCATGGGCACAGTACTCTGGGGAATAGCCAAAGGTCTTTATAAGGGCTCTTTGAGGTGTACTGTATTCTGACTAGAAAAAAGTCCACGTTTAGTAGCTTACATCAAGCATTGTGTTGCATTAGAGGTCATATTTGGTGTGGATGAAATAGTCTGTACTTGAGATACCGAAAGATACTTATGGAAAGCCTGAAGTGTAAGGGCAAGAGAAGATAGTGAAAGAAGAAACAGAGAAACTGAAGAGGTATAGGGCTGAGAATTTCAGTATCAAGCATTTGCTTTTTTTTTAAACGCAGCCAGGGACGCGCTAATAATCAGAGTGTCAAAATTAGAGCCTCCTCAACTTAAATACGCAACCCAAGTGATAATAGGGTTTCCTCAGGTTGAGAAGAGTTTACATAAGCAGAGGAGAGACAGGTTCTTTTAAATTAATACTTACTTGTTGCTTGTAACTAATTAGTGCCTTTGTAAGTAGCTAATTAACTTAAATGTTTGACTCATGAGATCCAAATCCATTGGGGGAAGAAACCCTGCTAGTGCTGCCACTTGTGGAACTACGTGATTGTCTTATATATAGATATACAAATTTCTTTTGCTTCCTTAAGCTAATGGCAGAGCATTAAATTTATGAGTGTAGGTGCTAAAAATTAAACTTTTAGGTTGTAATTTCCAAAGTGATTTTAAAAAAGTCCAGTGGAGGCAGCTTTGCTGAGTTCTTTTGTTTTATTGAAGAATAATTATTGGCACAGTTTGAATGCTTCTTCTGCACAGTTTAACAGAAATCTCTGCATCCTTACAGATTGTGATAATAAACTCTGGAATACAGCCCTTCTTTAGGGACAGTAGGTTGGGCATCAAGACCTAACACAATATTTTAGTTTTATTTGGTTATTTTTGGTTCTACAACTTTATTTTAAAAACACATACTCTGATACTTTGTAAAGTGGCTAAAAACATTGAAAATCCAACGGATTCAGGGAGTGGGAAGTCAAACATATGGGGATGTTGGACTTACAAATTTACTGAAACCCTCCCCTGCCTTGAAGGGCATTCCATACCTCATGTCTTAAACTTTTTGTTGTTCTCAGTACAAGTTAGTTGTGGAAATTAAATATTTAAGCTTGCGTAGAGAAACGGTAGCTTCCCCAGGGGGGGAAAAAAAGAAACAATCATAAATGAATATTCTGATTCTTAAAATGCGGCATGATTGCAGACATGGAAGCTTTGAAACTTCAGTGAGCTCATTTCATTATTGCTTACCAGTGATTGATTCGAAGAATGGATTAAATAAAGTTAAAATTTCAGATCAGCATGATGCTGTGCAAGGAGCTTGCTGTTTGAATCTGAGCTTAGCTCTTACAGTGGTGCCTTTGTTCCTGGGTCTGCAGGGATCCCCAGGTTGTAGTGGCTTTGGATAGAACTAAGAACTTGCCTCTGCTGAGCTGTTCACAAATAAGGAACTGCTGAAGTTTAGTAAGCAATTTCGGTTAATTAATAGCATCACATGAACTTTGTGACATTTCCTTAAATGAATTGGAGTGACGTTAGACAGTCCTTGTTTTGCAGACATTGTTTTGCAACTTCGTAACCCTGTAACCAAAGGAGAAGGTTAATTACAAAGAAACATTTCCGTATGGTTGTCTAAAGGGATTATATGTAGTTGTGAATAATTTTATTTCTCCTATGGTAGTTGCAACCATATCCATTTTTAATTGCCAGTTTTGTCAATGAATACTAGACAGTTTTCTTCATAGCTGTGTTTGTTCATTGAACCAAATGAACACAGCTTCTGAATTTCTCCAGTGGGAAGATCTGCATAGTCTCAGGGTGTTTCTCTGGTTTGTGTACTACACATCAAACATGAAATGTTTTGGTAAATGAAATGTAAACTTAGATAAAGTTGGATTTTGTAGTCTTTGAAAACCGCTGTTTAATTACTAGAGTTGACTGGCAAGAAAGGGATGCTTGAAAGATAATATCACCTTGGTGCCTGGCAGCGTAGAGACATTGGAATTGATCATTACTTTTGGGATACCATAGTTTACAAAAAAAATTAAGTGAATAGTAAACAAAAGAAAGTTAACTGGTTGTAAGCAAAAGGGTACAAAAGCTGTGCAGCCACATAAGAGCTTGGTTAATGTGTGACTTGAACTCAAGTAACTTCATCTTGTTAGGAAGGTAAATCTTGCTACAATACAGGCTTCACATCAGAGGCTCTTTTTCTAAAACCAAATATATGTATTTTTTTACAGCTGCAGGATCCAACTACTTTGGAGCTATTTGACAGAACTGTTTGCCATCTGGATTAAGTTGTTCTTTGTCTCGTGTTTTGTAGGTTGAGATAAAAATGAAGAAGCCAGAAGCTGTAAGATGGGAGAAGCTGGAGGGCCAGGGAGATTCTCCTAAGTTGAAACAATTTACACCAGGTTTGTTCTCTGAAATGTTAAGTATTACAGGGTTTATTTGTATTGAGTTACTTGCAGTTATTAATAGTTTTATGCTAAGTATTGTTAATAAAATCACAGCTTCATATCTGCAATGAAAAGCCTAATATTCTTGTTTTCATTGCTAAGAATTGACAGAAAAAGTCTGCAGGCCAGTACTGAAACACAGGTATTAAATTTAGTCATAACTTTCATTAATCTGATGGATTGTTAAGGATATATGCTTGTCATTAATTCCTCTGGGCTTGTCTCTTTGGCCATCTGTTTTGGTCACTGTTTTGCAGTTTTGTGTATTGTTATGCGCACTGTTGCTCTAATAAGTATTATTTAATTAAGTATTGCATTTCTCATGGAAACGCATGCACCCGCCTCCAAAGGTGTACCTAAATTAACTCTAGCATGTTGGAATATCAGAACCATGCTCGACTGTGCGGATAGTGGACATCCTGAGCGTCGTTCTGCCCTAATTGCCCATGAACTGGCTCGTCTCAACATCGACATTGCTGCTCTCAGTGAAGTTCGCCTTCACGAGGAAGGCAGCCTCAGAGAACATGGTGCCGGTTACACACTCTTTTGATCAGGTAAACCCAGAACTGAAAAGCATCTTTCAGGAGTTGGCTTCATGATCAAAAACTCTATTGTTCCTAAACTCGAAAATCTGCTGACAGGTCACTCTGACTGCATTATCTCCCTACACCTTCCATTACACAACAAGCAACACGTTGTCCTCTTCAGTATATATGCCCCAACTCTCCAAGCTGACCCTGCCGAAAAAGATAAATTTTACACTGACCTGCACGGCCTTACCCAAAAGGTTCCTGCAGATGACAAGATCATTATCCTTGGTGATTTCAACGCCAGAGTAGGTAAGAACTTTGAAGCCTGGAAAGGAGTATTAGGCAAGCATGGTGTTGGAAACTGCAACGATAATGGTCGCCTTCTGCTAGAATTCTGTGTGGAGCAGCAACTCACCATTACTAATACTATCTTTCAACAGAAAAATAGTCTGAAGACAACCTGGATGTATCCTAGATCTAAGCATTGGCACCTCATTGATTATGTCCTGGTGCAACAGAGGGATGTCTGCGATGTCCACCATACCCGCGTGATGCCCAGTGCAGAATGCCAAACAGACCATCGGCTTGTGCACTGTAAATTTCAGTTTTAAATTCAAACCTAAAAGAGGCAGTATCCCAAGGAGGAGACTCCAAGTTAACAATCTCCAATCAGCCACAGTGAGAGACAGATTCCAGGCAAACCTTCAAACTAGGCTCGAAAACCATTCCATAGATTCTACAGATTCCTCTCCTGAAACAATTTGGCACCGTATTAAAAACAGCATCCTGCAATCCTCTGAAGAATCCTTAGGGTTCTCCTTCAAGAAGAACAAGGACTGGTTTGATGAAAACAATCAAGAGATCCAGGAATTGTTGAGGAAGAAAACTGCTCACCAAGCACACCTTACTCAGCCTTCCTGTCACGTAAGAAAAACGACCTTTCGTCTTGCATGCAGCAAGCTCCAACAGAAACTTTGTGACATCCAGAACAAGTGGTGGATCAATCTAACTGAAAAAACTCAATTATGCGCAGATACAGGTGATCACAGAGGATTCTATGAGGCCTTGAAAACAGCATACGGGCCTACATACCAGGTCCAAAGCCCTCTACTCAGCGCAGATGGTCAAACGCTTCTGACAGATAAAACCTCCATTCTGAATCGATGGTCTGAACACTTTCAGACTCTCTTCAGTACTAGCTGTGTAGTTCAAGACTCAACAATTCAGTCCATCCCACAACAACCAGTGAAGGATGATTTTGGATATTGCCCCCACTTTGGGAGAAACCCTTAAGGCTATACAACAGGTGAAAACTGGCAAGACAGCTGGGGTTGATGGAATTCCACCTGAAATCTGGAAACATGGAGGCCAAGCACTCCATGCTAAATTTCACGAGTTTGTGGTGTGCTGTTGGGAACTAGGCAAACTCCCATCAGACCTTCGTGATGCAGTCATCATCACCTTGTATAAGAAGAAAGGAGCTAAATCAGACTGCTCAAATTACCGTGGTATTACTCTGCTTTCCATTGCTGGCAAAATCCTGGCAAGAATACTTTTGAACAGACTGATACCCACTATAGCAGAAGGAATTCTACCTGAAAGCCAATGTGGTTTCAGAGCCGACAGGAGCACCACAGGCATGGTATTTGTTCTCAGACAACTGCAAGAGAAGGGCAGGGAACAGAACAAAGGTCTCTATGTAACCTTTGTTGATCTCACCAAGGCTTTCGATACTGTGAGCAGAGAAGGTCTATGGCAGATTTTGGAACGTTTAGGATGTCCCCCCAAGTTCCTTAAAATGATCATCTTACTTCATGAGGATCAGCGCGGCCAAGTCAGATATGGTGATGCACTTTCTGAGCCCTTTCTAATTACCAATGGTGTGAAACAAGGCTGTGTTCTTGTACCAACTCTATTCACGATCTTTTTCAGCATGATGCTCCAAAGGGCCACAGCAGACCTCGATGATCAGGATGGTATCTACATTAGATACTGTACTGATGGAAGCCTATTCAACCTAAGGCGACTGAAGGCCCACACCAAGACCTTAAATCATCTTGTCTGGGAGCTGCTTTATGCTGATGATGCCACCCTTGTGACCCACACAGAAGCAACTCTACAGCGTTTAACATCCTGCTTCACAGACACTGCTGAGCTCTTTGGGCTGGAAGTCAGCTTAAAGAAGACAGAAGTTCTCTATCAACCGGCACCTCAGGAAGTCTTCCATCATCCCCATATCACCATTGGCCAATCAGAGCTCAAATCAGTCCAGCAGTTTAATTACCTAATTACCTAGGTAGCCTCATCTCCTTGGATGGTAAGATTGACGGAGAGATAGACAGCAGATTAGCAAAGGCATATAGTGCTTTTGGAAAACTCCATAAAGGAGTATGGCATAATAAACACTTGAAGAAAAGTACCAAGATCGATGTTTACAAAGCCATTGTGCTGTCTACTCTTTTATATGGATCCAAATCATGGGTCATCTACCGCCACCACCTGTACCTCTTAGAACGCTTCCATCAACACTGCCTCCATACAATCCTTAAAATCCACTGGTCAGATTATGTGACCAATACATCTGTTCTAGAACAAGCAGCTATCACAAGTATTGAGGCCATGTTACTGAGAGCACAGCTGCATTGGGCAGGGCACGTCTCAAGGATGAAGGACCACTGCCTCCCTAAGATCTTGCTTTATGGTGAACTTGCCACTGGCTGCCGCATGAGAGGAGCCCTGAAGAGAAGATACAAGGATTCCCTGAAACAACATGTCAACCTTGGCCATATTGATCATCATAACTGGTCTACTCTGGCCTCCAGTCAGGAGGCCTGGAGACACACCATCTATAACTCTGCTGTCTCCTTTGAGAACACACACAGGATCACTCTCGAGGAGAAAAGACAGCGCAGAAAGAACCGTGCCTTGCAGAATATACCACCTAAGGAGTCTTTCTACTGTGCCTTTTGCAATCGGACATGTCTATCTCGTATTGGCCTTATTAGCCACCAGTGTGCTTGTAACAGACGTGGATAGAGCCTTTCCCAAATCTTTGTTCGTGAAGCCTAGCCATGATGATCTCATGGAAACTAATACTTTGGAGTTTTTCAAGACAGATTAACAATCTGTCTTTGGGAGAATTTGAATTTCCTGCTTTATTGATTTCAGATATTTTTTTAAATTTAGTTCAACTTTTCCTATGGTTCTGGGTGGCTGTTTGGGTTTTTCTGTCAGCCTCATTTTGACTTTAATTATCTGTGTTGCTGTTGTCCAGCTTTTTTTCATGTTAGGTAACTAAGTTATGTAACTGTTTACTTAAAAATAAACTTTTGTGCTTCTTAGTTTCCTTTATTTTTGTTACTGAGATGCTTATATCATTTAGGAGGAATCCATTTGCATTTTCATCTTCCATTATCATCTCTGATTCATCAGATACATATGTGTCTGTGTTCTCTACCGCCCTAAAAGTCGTGAGAAAACGTTTAGTTAACTAACACTTCTGTTTTCAGATACCCAGCACTTATATCCGTCATCCTCTCACTATACAAGGAACTGGGACAAACTGGTAGTTGAAATCAAAGAAGAGGAGAAGAATGAGAAGTTAGAAGGAGATGCTGCATTAAATAAACTATTTCAGCAAATCTATTCAGATGGTACAGATGAAGTGAAACGTGCCATGAACAAATCATTTGTAAGTCTTCATTCTCTTTTTCTGAAGAAATGTGTGACTTTTGCACACTGGCACAATTTACTAAACTTTGCATCAGTTGGGAAGCCAAGCCATCAGCTGGGCCTATAATGAATGCCTATGGTTCTATTGGAGATATTGGTACAACAACTCTCATTGAAAGCTACAATGTTGTACACTAATGAATGTGACTAAGTCCAAGGTTGTGCTTTGTCACTGGTCTCTTCATTTCAATCAATGTTATCAAAGGAAACAGAGTGTTTGGCTTGTATAGAGCTTGAAAGGATCAAATTCCTCTTGATTGCTTGTATCTACTTTAATTTGTAGTCATCACAGGCAAGAACATGACTCACCCTTCAGAAGTTTCTTGTTAATGAAGTAGCATCTCACTGTGTCCAGTACTGATAACAGTACTGTTGAGCTGAAGATTATGGCTTTGTCAGACTTCATTCTGTATGGACACAGAATTCTTGTGTAATCACTACTCTTTGAAGCTTACTGTGAAATGTGGCTTTTTTATTACTGGAGTTCTCTAGCAAACCAAACAAGCTTTCTCTTGTGTTGCAGATGGAGTCTGGCGGCACAGTTCTGAGCACCAACTGGTCTGATGTCGGTAAAAGGAAGGTAGAAGTAAATCCTCCTGATGATGTGGAATGGAAAAAGTTCTAATCCTATTTTTGATCTTTACCATCCGTGTGTTGCCATAGTCATGTACTGACCACTGTATATGGACATAGTATTCTTGGATTCAAAGCACTGAATGTTCCCTTGAAAACAGAAATTGTCTTTACATTTTGTGTGCTCTAGAAATTCCTTCATCCACAGATGTTAAAGATATATTCAAAAGTGGAGCCCTATTTTTGTCATCTCTGTCTAATTTCTGGAAATTGAGTCAATCAGTCCAAATTTTCTACCGCCTTTATCAGCTCTGCTCTTTGGGATAGGGTGATCTCTAATGGCTGGTCAGGATTTCTGCCTTACACTTGGTGTTTCTGTTCAATAACTTATTAGATCTTGGCAACTTTGGGTAAAAACACTTTTCAACAACAGTGTTAAAATTGTTTGCTCTTTAACTCTGCTAAATAAAACTGTAAATACAACTTTTTCTATATGAAAGTTGCTTTATTTCATTTTTAGTATTCTTGGTTTTTGTTGGGGGAATCACTTAGAACATGTAGGTAAGGATGCGAATACACTGCTTAAAAATACCCTGGCATGTATAGGAGTAAAATGTGCATTCAGGGAAGAGGATGACATTACTATTCTTGATGCAGACACAACATACCCACTTTTGGAGTCCTTCCACCTTGGCGATAGATAGCTGTAGTCATAAGTGATGGAAAGTAGAAAATTTGGTGTGACTGGAAATTCTTACAGAAAAATGGGTCCTCTGTCTGCCTTGTGTATTCCAAAAGAAGGATCTTTTGTAATTGCCTGAAATCAAAGACAGCAAGCAGTTGCTTTAAGTTCTGTGATTTCTGAATACTGGGGAGTATTTAGAGAAGAACCTGTATGTCCTTAATTGTGCAGCTTTTTTTTTCACGACCAAATTGTAAATAACAATATATACAGACAATATTTACAAAAGAACTGAGAATGTAAGTACTGTCTCTGTTTGTACTACCTAGATACAAGTCTAAAAGGGCATATAGATGCTCAAAAGCCACTTGGACATGGTCCTGGGCACCTGGCTCAAGGTGTCCCTGCTTGAGCAGGGGCGTTGGACAGGGTGATCTCCAGAGGTGCCTTCCAACCTGAGCTGTTCTGTGATTCTGTGAAAGAGACATGAACTCACAAAGTTGTGCTAAACATGCCTAGTCCATGTGCCACTGTCTTTTGGGAATTCAGAGATACCTAAATATTCTGTGATCATAGAAAACACCATGAATTGCAAATATTGACAGCACCCTGAAAGCCACTTCATTCCTTACTAACCATTGGATGCTTCTCTAAGTTTGCTACTTTTCCTTGCTTTCCTAATTATGTGTGGTTTTCCTGATTGTTTGTTACTCTACCTGTTTTCTTTGTATTGAGTAGGTTAATTTACTGCAGTGTGAATTGGAGGAGCTTGGTATAATATAAAGGCTGTTAGAACAGGTGTTTGAATAGAACAAGTGAAGTCTGCAGCTGTTCAGTAATTAATGATGATTGAAAACTAAAGAGGAGGAAGGAAGGATGTATTCTGTCCTTTCTGAGGAACGGGAATCTAGATTTTGCAGTGATGCTGGGAAAGTGCAGTGGCTTTTTTCCTACTGTTGTTACTATGCCTGTACAGTAGAGAGATACCAAGATTTTAAAGTCTCACAAATCCCAAAACGAGAGTTTGTTTTTGGATGTATGCGGTAGCAATGAACTTTGGATAGTCATAGTGGGCAGCTGTAGCTGTGACTACAGTCTTGACATAACTGCAGTTTCTTCAGGCACTCTGATCCTGATTATCCTATAGTGCAAGCTGGGCAGTGGTTTCTTTTGCATCACTTCTGGATTCAGAATTAATTTGTTTTTTCCAAAGCTCAAATTTGATAACCTTCAGAACTGAATGTCACGCTGCTCTTTGAATACTATGAACTGGGGTAGATTGGATTTAGGAATGGCTTTGTGTGTGCCTTACCTCTTGGCACTTACTGAGCAACATCTGCTTCTTGGAAGAGTTTCTCGGAGAATATACTTGTGGCCTGTTTCAGTGATTTGTTAGCTTCAATGGAGCTTTTCTTGACCTTCAGAGAATTCTGAGTAGCTCAACATGTAGAGCATTTGCCATCCATATGGGATCCTAACATTGAAGTTGACTTGATTTGGGATAGGTACTTGAACTCAATTCTCCTGGATAAGTGCTTTGCTGCTTTTTATTTATGCTCTGAAAAGCATTTCTTCCTTTCTAGTGTAGAAGGAAGACAAATGCCTGAGTGCTTCTCTTTGTCAGAAAATTGGGTTCTTGTCTCCTGGCCAGCCTTGCTTTATAAATGTCATTTGGAGCACTTAACAGTGCTTAGCGAAGGCTTGCTATGGGCAAAAGCCTAGATAAAAATCTCTTAAATAGAAATTAAAAAGTAATGTGAGGATATTTTCTGCCAATCAAGTTGCTCTTACCTACTGAAGAGAACACAGTAGAAGTTCCTCTGTCTACTTTCACTTACTGAAAGACCATGGGAGTATTTCGTCAGATAAGCACAATATATTCTTGTATTAAGTGGGTACTGTTTCACCACTTTGAGATTCAATTCACGTAGCTTAAGGCAAAAAGTAAAATAAAATGCATTGCTATTTATGTACTCCTGAGGCATATGTAATGCAAATATAATGCTTTAGCTTCAGGCTAAAACTTGTAGCAATCAAGTGGTAGAGCGCCCTGTCCATCTCAATCCTGTAAACCAAGTTTGCAGGTCTAAACATAATTCTGTCATGTTTCTGAGCACAGGCAGATAATCTGTGTGTGTTCCACCTTAGAATTTAGGTGAACTAGTAATGCAGCTCTTTTTGCCTTTGGGAAAGGGGAATGTGAGGATGTGTGTGTTGAATTTTTCTTCTGTTTGGAGGGGATTGGATTAAAGCAGTAGGCAAAATTTCCTTACAGAGCTGGGGAGAAGGTTCTTCATGAACTTTGTGAACAGTATGCTTTGTTCTTGACAAAACGCACGCAGAACAGTTCCAGAAGCCCTAGGTCCAGAGAAAGCTATCGGGAGCTTGGAGGTTGAATAGAGGCTCTGAAAGATACAGTGGCAATGAGTGCCTGCAAGGACAGAGTGGATGATGTTTTAGTTGTGTTCAAACCTCTTGAGGGTTTTTTCCCCCAAGCCTTTTGGTCATCCGTAAATAGTACTGTCTAGAAGACCCAGGTAGTTTCACCTCAGTGCTGTGATTTGTACATCTGTTGCAAACATGGGAACAGGACAGTGAGAGGTAATGGTAGATTTGCCTTTTAACACCATAGATGGGGTTACTCTGCTCCTGGTCTGGAGGAAGATGCCTGTGTTGCAGCTTAAGGCTGTATCTCTCATCTTTGGTATAGGTACAGTGTTTATAAAAGATCACTGAAACTTCCTTGGAATTTGTTTGTGCTGCAGTAGGAGTGAAGTGTTACATGGGAGGCAGAAGACAGATTCCTTCCCCTCCCCCCACTTCCATGCCTCCCAGCTTCTTATTGATTTTTTCAGTGTAGATACAAGTGGAGGGTGATTCCTGTATCAAAAAGGACAAAGAGAGAGACTCTGGTTCATTTGTTTTAAGTGGGGAGAAAGCAAACTGTAGGTTCAGAAAAGAGACTTCTGCCTTCCCATCACTGGCTTTCAGTCTTTTTAACCCTATGGCATTGCTTCCCGTTTTCCTTCTCTTTTCCACCAGCCTGAAGTTATCCCCTTTTTCTACTCTAATCTGTTGTGCCATCCTAATCCTCCTAGTACACAATCACATGGGTAATTAAGTTTTAAGGATAGTAGAATTGCAGTGCTCTGACAAACACCTGTGGTGGGAAATACTGTTGATGACAAGGTCCTTCCTCTTTCTCTCCTCCTTCCCTAAACTTTGGTCAAAAGGTTTCTTCTAGCACAGGGTCAGATTGCAGGAAAATCCCACCCCCTCCAAATGCTGACGTGTTGGAATGCCTTTAGTATGCCAAGGTATTATATTTGTGGTGGCAGTGAAAAACTTCAGCGTGGGTAGTAAATACCATATAGTAGTGAATCGGATCGCTCCAGATAGTTAGAGCTGGAGTCTGAGCCACCACTGCAGGGAATATCACTGTGTCTTTTCATACTGTTGGCTTGTTGGTTTTATTGTTGTTCCTGTGTCACCTCAGAACTTTTCCTTCAAAATTAGATGATGTGCTGAAGTAAGACTTTTCAACTTTGCTGCAGCACAAGATCTTTACTTTTCTTTCCTTGAATCTGGTATGAAGGTAAATAGGAATTCGCTTGTTTGAAGCTTGAGTTGAGGATGGCATTTTGTTGCATATCTTTTGGAAATGGATAAATTTTATGATCACTCAGGCTTTGTTGGCATTGTGCATACAGAAGTGTTCTTGAGACATACATGCTGTATGTGACAGTTTAACGCATCCGTGAGTAGGATGCTTTTTTTACTTCTTGCATGCTTTGTGACTGCCTATAGAAAGCAGCTGATGCAAGCTTTTGTTTAGGAAGAATCAATTTTCTTAAGAATGTGTAGACAGGTAAATCACCTACAAAAAGGTTTTCTTTGTCTTCAGAAGGAAACTTTGTTTTATGGGGGGAGACAGAGAGAAGCAGGTCACAGGTTGCCTCAAGATGCAAGACAGCAACAGTCTAGTTCAGCTATAGTCATATTTCCTTCTTTTTTGCCTTCAGTGTTTCACTTGCTGATCCCCTTCCTTTTCTCTCTAGACAGTTCTTGAACGAGTATGTAAAGGAATTGTTACAGTTTCTACATTGAAAAAGGCACAGAAAGCGATTGTTGTTTTTTAATGTATTTGTTTAATGTGCAGTAAAAAAAAAAAAGGAAACCTGACTTTTCTAAGCATATGAATGACATACTGCTAAAACAACATAATGATCAAGGTCATTTTCAGTTTAAAAAGGAGAAACTCAAATTTAACAGGCCTTGAAATCCCACTTTAAGAAGTTTATAATTTAAATATTTCAAAGCGAGTCTGTCCTTCAGATTAAGGGAAGGTGAAGCTTACATTAAAAAAGCTACAATAGAACAAAATACTGAATTCTAGTGTCATCTTATTCTCATTTAACACTTTGCTTTTTAGATATGCAGTTTAGCATTTCACATGAGGTTGTCTTTATTTTCTTTAAGCCATGATTATGTCAAATTAATTCCTCTTTTCTGTGTCTCACGCAGTGTTAATAACATTACTGGGCTTGCAACATCTCAAGAGCTGTTTAGTCAAAAAAGTGAATGCTCCAGAAAGTGAACTTTAAGAAAAATTGGACCCTTTTGTTCATAAAGACCATCTAGATGGCTCCATAAACTCGGTGGTAGGGTTCAGGATGTATAGTATGGATGAAGGCGGTATAATACCTCTGTCTTTGGTTTTCAAGGCTAGTCAATACTAAGTCATTCCATCTTTGAGTATTTTGGCTTAGTACCTTCCTTAGAGGTTTAAAATCTAATAGGATCAATCCCAATAATTGCAGAGTTTGCCTAACCAAAAAGGGTGAGATGAGAAACTCTTTTTTTTTTCTTTTTTTTTTTTTTTTTTTCTCCTTGCTGGTAAGCAGTTTCTCTTCAGGGAACAGAGGTTAGTTTCATTGAAGCTAAAGGAGCTAGTCTGAATGGCTGCTATCCATGTGGAATAAAGAGGGGTTGTAATCTTGTGTCAAAAGTGTCTAATTCAAGGATTTATAAATTACAGTGGCTGTTGCAGATTCTGAAGGGCCTTGAGGCTCTTTGGTCTGCAACTGCACGTAAATACTCTTGCTGTAGTAACTGGATAGCAGATACTTGTTAGACACTACAGTGGTATCATGGATACAAGATTCTTAATGCTGAGGCTTCTTTGATGTTGGGATGTGCGAAGGGTTTTGATTCTGCAGCCACGCACATTCCCTTCTACAGCCCCTTTTCCTGCTGTTTGTTTCCGATTTAGCACAATGTGTGCTTTCCCGTGTCCCCTGGAGCAGCTTTGGGGGAAAGGTATGCTGTAATTGGTTTATAACCATTCATAATGACCTGGCAACTCCAAATAGCAAAGGGGAGCAACTTAACGGGGAGCAACTTAACTTGTGATTTATTTAAGTAAGCTGCATGGATGAAAGGCACTCCCAAGTGTACAAGTTGAGCTAGTTGCCTAATTGGATGTAAATTTTCACATGTAGCTTGGAAAGAGGGGATTTTGTTACGAAAGGCTGAGTTTATAGGCAAGGTTCTGGACTGCTAAACGAGTTTGTGAGCAAAGTTTATTACTGTCTTTTTTGGGGAATGTCTCAGTTTTGTAATTCAGCAAGTGCTAATATACCCTTGTCACTTGTAAATCTAATAGAATATTAACTTAAGATTTTAATTTGAAGTTAGAATATCTGACCTTGCTTCTGGTGCAGTAAAACATACTTTGATTTTGAAAACCAGGATCGGTACTGCTGCTTTGGTTGTAGTCTGTTACCAGTTTGTCGTCATTGCAATTCCTGCTTACGTTGTCAAGTCTCCTGATTTTTTTAAAGATTTTTTTTGTCAAGGCTTTCTCTCACACAACACCCATGATACGAGCAACCCACCAGCTGCAAGGCATGATGATTCGGCAGGCGGTGCGACACCCTTGGTAGTTGTAAGGCCACGGGTAGTAGCCCATGAGGGGCTCGCAGATTCTCTGGCACTGTGTGTAACTGCGCCGGCATTCAATGCAGCACACGCCCAGGTGATCCAGCATGGGGTCAAAAGCCATCCCTTCACCTTCCAGCTGCTGAAATGTAAAATATTAAATGTCATCCCGGTGCTCTCATTCTCACAGAATGGCAGAACAAACCCATGCTCCTGTTAACCCCACAAAGGGTAAAAACTGAAATCTTGGGCCTCTGGAAGTTAACTAAGCTCCCACTAAGTGACCCGTGCATCTTGCTTTATTATTTTTTTTCTTTTGTCTTGCTCTCTTTGGCAGAAGTGGAGAATTGGTGCAATCACCCATGTAAAATGAAAGGAACAACAGGCAGCTCTAACTACCTTGTTTTTCTTCTACAGTCCTTGCAAAAGATCCAGCAACAGAAAGCTCCCAAGTTTTAAATATTAGTGATGAAAAAGATTTCAAGACAGTTATCTGAGTCTTTTGTGTAGGTGATGATGCCTGAAGTATATGCTGTGTCTTTTATGTTTCGTTTTAATTTTTGTATTTTAATGATTTTTACAGCATTCCTAGGAAACTACTCTTTAAGGTATTCCCCTGGTCCCCTGCAGTTTTCTGAGTATTTCTCCCTTGTCTCTGTCTGCTTCCTGCCCTCCCACTCCCACCACACTAAGGTGCGTTGTGGACAGTGAGAATTCTGCCTGTTCTGTAGCTGACAGTAAGGAGTTAAATGGAGCAAAGCATACATAAAAACCTTTACCCTTCAAAATTCCTTTCCTCCTTTCTGTGGGAAAAAGGTAACCTGGATATTCTGCTTTTTGGAGCTCAGTTGTTCTTTGCCCATTGGTGTTATTTCAAGAAAAGCAGCAGCAAAGAGCAAATACTGAAGTACCAGTCAGCTGGTACATTCATAAAACTAGCAGCACAACAAAAAGGTGGGACACGGAAAGGTGCCATCTCTTGACTGGGGTTGTACAGGACACTGGTGACAGCTGGGTGTTGTTTGGGACCCCAGCAACTCATTCCCAGTCCTGGGAGCAGGGAGGATGTTGTTTCCTTGGTCAGGATTCATCATCCTTGAATTCAGATACCTGCACTGTGAACTTCTACACCTGAGCTCGTTGTCCAGGCTCCACTTACAGTGGGTGAAGAGAAATAGCTCTAGGGAGGATTCATTTAATCCTTCAGGAAAGACTTACAGTATTACTAATGGTCCTTTTCAATCAAATTATTTGATCTCTAAGGAAGCTTGGATATCGGCATCTGTGCAGTAACTGTTGGTGAAGGTGAATCCTGCTCTGCAGGCTGAGGGAAGTCTGATGACCAGTATCTGACTGGCCATTCTCCATTTGGCCTGTCAGCCCTTGGCTGGAAGAACAGACCTGTGGCAGTTGCTCTGCCACTGCCCTCCAGGGGCAGGGCAGCTCAGACCTCATGGACATGTTCACGTCAGTAGCTGTGAGAAGTTACCTTCCAGTGCCACTGCCGTTTTACTATCTCATGAGAGAGTCGATTTAGATCCACTTTATTTGGAGTGATTAATTTAAGTTTAATTAAGGGATGTCAACTCTGCAGAATGCTGTCACAGTATAATGATCTCCTGCTGTTGCATAAATGTCAAGTCAAAGCTGGGACTTGCTTCCAAAGCAGGAGGCATTTATCTTGTGACAGTGTTGTATTAAAATGACTTATTCCTGCTGCACCAAATGATGAGTGTAAATTGTCTGGCGCTGGTGCAGTAGACTGGAAGGTGCCTACTGTACAGCCAGCTTTCCTGCAGCGCAGCAGAGGTGTTGGGACACGGCAGGGTGGCTCCCGTGCTCTTTCTGTGGGCTGCTGCTTCTCAAAGGGTGAGAACGAGTTTTATGATAGTCATCCTCCATCCACTGTTGCTGTCTAAACAGATTCTTCTCTGCCAGTTGCTTGCTAGACTAGAGTTGCTTACCCTGATAGAGAAGAGGCTGAGAAAAACAAATTTATTTGGCTGGACCGTAATCTCTTTGCAATCAGACACTGCTACTGCTTTCCTCTGTAGTAGTCACTTGTGATACTAATTTCTGTTTCAGAGCAAAGCATGTTTCTAGCTACTGGACTCTCTCTTCACATAGTAAATGATGGGGTTCAGCTGTCGACCAGCTTTGGTTTGTTTTCAGAAGGTGCTATCCTTGTCAGATCTCCAGTGCTGTTTCCATATGAACCTGGAAACCCCCAAAAGCAACTTGGCATCAACTTGCCTTAACCTTGTGATCTCAAGCACTTGTACTTGTTTCAGACTGAAATCTAATCAAAACTGGAGAAGAGGACTGAGGGAAGACTTTTTTTAGCTTCTTAGGTGTTTTGCAAGTCTGTTATTTCAGAGTAAAGCTGAACAGGCAAAATTGTGCAGATTAAAAAAAAAAAAAAAGACAAACCCCGCATCACCATCTGAGCTCTGAGAGAAGATTGCAGTGCGAATACTTACATTATATGGGTTGTCTGGATTAAATGTTTGATCTGTTTCTCGTCCCATTGGCCTGGTGTCATTAAACTGGTGATCAAGCTCTTGACTCAGTTGCACTGTAGGTGACCTGGGGTTTACTTCTTCAGCAGCAGCTTCCAAGTCTTCCTCATCAAAGTTTGATCCTGATTGGCGCTTGTTTCTCTTCATTTCTCTCCTTTGGTTATCTGAAGAAATAATCACCAGAGGATAATCTTGAACATTCAAAGTAAAGATAAACAGAAGGTTCCTTGTATTTATCTAATGTTTCAGTGATTTCTTTAAATACTGAAAAAAGGAGAGGATGGAGGGCAGAGAGAAAACCAAAGCTGTGCGTTAGTAAACCATGAGCATCCCCATGGGAGCTGCTTGCCTTTCTTTGTTGTATCTGCAGCCAATGTCAATCCAAAACAGTATGATTACCTTTTTTTCTCCCCTCTTCCCCTCCTTGAGGCAAAATGTGTGTGAGAAGATTGGTTGGGGGTTTTTTGACCCACCCCGTGGTCACTGATGCCAAGTCAGCAGCAGTCGCTAGCACTAGCAAGACCAGTCATACACATCTCATTTTTTAAAAATGATTTTATGACAGAATGGTGCCCTGCTCTCAAGGACAGCTGGGGAACCTGGTGGAAACAGGTTCTGGACAGCTTTGATACTGCTCTTTTGTTGCTCAGTGGGATAGGCAAGGTCATGAGCAAAGTGGAAAATGTTGGTAGCTTGGATCCACAGGTGCTCTGAAATGTGGTGAATTTTTTTGGCTTGTGTTGTCCTCCCCAAGTGTTCTGATATTAACTGGACCAAGGAAGAATAAATCTTTTCAAGCCTTCTCTCCTCTTAGACCTGGAAGTCACCTGGAGAAGTTGCTGTCTCCCTCATGACTCCTGAACACCTTTGCTAAACTTGGCTCTGGGTGACAAGAGTACTTCAGTGTTGGGACTACCCCCAGAACCTCACAAACCATCCACCAGTTGGGTAGCTTAAAGCATCTCATCCTTCCACTCCACTGATATCCTCTGGAGAAGCAGGGTAGGAAACAGGACAGGCTATGGTCCCAGGCCAGGAGCTTGATATTCCCCAACTCTTGGCCAGGTAGAATGTTCCTGCTACCTGGTGTCAGCTACCTCAACGTTTTGGGGGCTAGTTTGAGCTCTTGTCATTCTGTGGAAGGAGGCTAATTTCTCTGGGAATGTTTCATCTCATAGACACCCACATGGGCTGTATAAATTGTCTGAGGAAATACAAATATGGAAAATCTCTAATGGATAAACTTCAAACCCCCAATCTCGGCATGAACCCACAAAGGCATGGGAAAACAGGCTGGGCAAGGGAGGAGAGGAGTCTGGTTTCCCAGATGTGCAAGTTTCAGTGGCAAACATGATGTCGGGAAGGCATTTAGATGAAGGGAGGGATAAGATACTTTTTAAATAAAAGAAGTGTTACCTTTGGGATATGTTGGTCGCAGCCAGAAAATTGGAAGATCCCCGCAAAGCTCTAAAATTTTGGGGCTTAGGAAGCTGTTATGCTTGATAGGCTCATCTGCAGCCACCCAGATAAGGGAATTTTTGTCAAATCTCACAGGCATGATTTCATCTTCCTGCAAATAGAAGAGTGTAAATCCTTTGCTGCTCAGTGAGCAGTCATGTGCCTGCTTTCTGTTAATTCTTGAGCACCAAGCTGTATAATCACCCGCTGCAACTAATACTGAGCATCCTTCTGTTGCATGAATGTGAACTGACTTTACAGAGCCAAGGCCTGGGGAAAGGCTGCTGCAGCTGAAACAAAGGGCAAAACTACTGTCAGCTTTGCTGGGGCTGTGATTTCACCCATTTCACTCCTGGAAGGCTTTTGCCCCATGTGCATGGGCTGGGTGTCAGAGATCTTTTTAGTTCAAAGCATCAGTATTCCAGGTGGTAGAAACTGTGAAGATTTACCACCTTCAGCAAAGCAGCAATGAAATACTCCAGCAAAACCCAAGCCCCTAATCTTTTATTATGCCCCATTCACATTTGATGTACTCCCAATATAACTGTATTTACAATGTGTGCAGGGGATGGGGGGTGGAATCTTGTTCAGAAGTTTTAGAGAGGATTATAGCTTGAGAGCTGCTCCAGCTTCCAGTTATAAGTCAACGTGATCGGTCTGATTAAAGGTCTTGTTTGGTAAAAGCAATTCAATTGACCAAAAACTTGAAGTGCAAGTTAAAGGAGCCTGCCTTTTTGAAGTGTACCCTGCAGGTTTTTGGTTCATATCTTCAAAGTAATGCAGGAAAATGCCAGTGATTGATTCTTTAAAGTTGTTAGTTCAAAGTATTATTTTACATAAAATGTGTAAGTATTTTATAGCAACAGTGAAATATTAAAAGAAAACCAACTTTTGAATCATGAAAAACAGTATGGTTTCAAAGTTAAAATTCTAAATTGCTTTCATAAAAGTCATCAAAACTTGTTATATAACTGACTAGATCAATTTACTCCCTTGGGTTGTTGTTTCTTTAGTGTGTTTATTGATTTCTTTTGTAGGTCTCAAGTCATTTAAGTTTGCTTTCCAATCTGTCTACTGCTCTTTATTTATATTCTCTCACTTAAGCTTTTATCAACATCAGAAATATCTAAGTCTAGTTTTCAGAAATAAAAATACCCTTTGTTTTTGTTTGAGATGATCCTGACTTGTGAGCGGACAGAATTTGGGTATCTATAAAACTCACTTTACTCAACCATTTTTTTAAGCAATGTTATGATACGTGTTATAAGAAAAGAGCATATGCATACTTTCTCCTAAATACTTGCATATGAGAGAGAGGACTTGCTCTAGGAAAAATAAATACTATTTTGCCATTCCTGTTGTACATCTAGCCTGGAAAGTCGAATGTCAGGGAAAGGTTAATGATAGCACTGAGTTGCCTGCTTGTTTTGGCCTCGGTGCATACAATTCATTGCAGCATTCATGTAGGTGATGCATCTTTGGAGAAAATGCACAAAAAACAGGACAAGGAAACAGGCTTGTTGTCACCAGGTAAAGTATTAGAAATAACTTTTTGACCGTTTTAGGATAATGTCTTCAGGTCTATGACTTTGTTCTTACAAAGAGATGAAAAATTCAAACTTTATCTTTAGGCAGTAGTGCGAGTGAAGACAAAAAGCCCAGCTGCCTTTAAAATAAGGCAAGGCAGGAAAGATGGAGCTCTCTGTCTGGAATTTGTGCAAGTTCTCTTTCCTACCATGGGGAAAATTCCACCAGCTTCAGGGGGCTTTGTGACATTTCTGCTGCCTTGCTGACTTGGTTTGGAGACCTTTTTCCCCTTAGTTTTGAAGCAGATGTTCAGTAATCACAGCACCATTGCAGGTAGGTACAGCCTTAACAGTGCCTCTCTCCTTGGGAATTGTATCTGCTTTTATTCTCTTGGGACCAGAGCAAACCTAGGGAAAGAGGTTGTGAATCTCCTGTGCTCTCCTGACAGTAGCTGAGCCCCCACCAGTGTCCAGGCTCAGCCATACTCAAGTCACTGGAGCCACTTCTGTGTGAGAGATGGGTTTGGGGGTCTGAGCTCTGGGAAACTCAGACTTTGCGCACATAAAGCTATAGGCTTTTTTTGCAAAAGTGAGGTGAGGAGACGGTTTGGCAGTATCTGGGTGAGAACTGCAGCCTTTTTTCTGGCTGTGATTCAGATTCTATGAAATTTAGTTGCCATGTTGTAAAATTGTTCGACGCTAAGAAGGCAATTTCTTAATTTTTAAAAAATTATTATTTCTTCTGAGTTACCTGAATTTTTGCCATATTTTCCACAATTCCCTTTGATTGACTATTTCAGAGGGCTTGAGTGATGGAGTCCATGCTTCTGTTCAAGAGCATTGATAGAAATCTCCTGGGATCTACCATGATTGCATTGACTAAAGAGCTGCTTCTTCCACGCTCTCCCTTCCAGCCTTGTGCACAGCCTATTCTCAGGCAGGTGCTTTTGTCATGGAGGTCTCCTATGGATCTGTTAGAGATCGGTCTGTGGCTTCCCCACTCACTAATCTGCAGCCTCTCACGATGTCCCTGGACACAGTGACATGTCTGACACCAATCTTGCTTTTCAGGAACCCCTTGCAACCAGTCAGTGAATCCTCAGCTATCATTCACTATCCTCAACAACCCTACAACTAGCCACAGTGGCTTTCAAATCTCATTTTTAGTTGTATTTAAATACCACTTTAAGACCCTCTCTGTACAAAGAGTAGTTGAAAAATAAATAATTAGATTACCCCTTACCAGCTCAGATGAGAGGCTCGCTTTAGTCATAGCATCAACTTCGGGGACGTGAGCTTTTGGCTGAGCTTTGATGTAACACTTTTCTCCTTCAGCAAAACGGATCCCAGTTATGCCCTGCAAAAGCAGAAGGCAGAGGGTTGTGCACATCCCTCCAGCTCCTTGCTATCCCAAGAAAGCACCTCAGCTCTGCTAAAATTGCCACCAAATTTTCATTTTGAATGCTAATCTTATTTAAAACCAGATGCAATAAAACACTCTTCTCTCATCATTTTAGCTTCACAATTTTGGTCAAATGGGTCTAGAAGTTTTTGCTTCATTTCTGAAAGTGGGGGGTGTTTTATGTAAGTGCTTCCATGGAAGCTGTAGGCTACTTGGAGTAACTCTGTTAAGGAATTACTTGACACGATTTGAACTGTAACTTAGCACCTAACGTAGGAAGTCTCAAAGTTGTGTTAGCTGGTGGTGTGGTACCCTTGTGACACAGATTTACAAAAATATGGGGGCAGCTTAGTTCAATTTATACATGTAAGTGGCTGTGACAGCAAGGGGAAGTTCGTGATGGGAAATTTGGTGCAGAAATCTGTGTGTGGGACTTCGTCTCGCCTGCTAGGGTGAAACACAGTTGCATAAACCATGGATGTCTAGTTTTAAGCAAGAGAAGGAGCTCCAGAGGGAGCAAGTCTTCAGAAAGTCTTGGGGTGTACCTTCCAGACCTGTGCCAGAACCTTAGGCATCAACATTTTGCTATGGGAACCTTGTCTGTAGTTTCTACATTTCTGCTGTAAGATTTGGGTATCCATAAAAGAACTCTTTTTTTATGTTATAAATTTAGATACCTTGTTGTAAATGACAAAACTTCTTGTTTTTCATAAGTTGCACATGCTCCAGCCAACCACTGAAATACAATTACTTAGTGCCTTTTGAGATGTGCTAGTTTTCTGCCTGGCCTCTAGCTGCCAGGACAAGGGGGCATGGGTGTCAGCATGGCCCCTCTCATCTGCCCTGAAGGGGCATCGTGGGTGCCCTGGCCATCTAGTGCAGCATGAGATGGATGGTACTGGGACACCTGAGTCATGTCCTGTATGTTGCAGGTCCTGCATAGCTAGGCACACCCCCATCAAAACAAAGTGACTAATTGTTGAGCAGTAAGAGAGGGGATGGCTGTGCAGGGATGGGTGCACTAGGAAATAAGGCTTTGTGATGCACCAGGCATGCTAGGAGTACCCTAATATTGCCAAATCCAGGCCTTCACTGACTGTGCAATCATTCCAGCAATGCCAGTCAATCGAAAGCTACTGATGTAAATACTAATCCGTCGGAAGCACATCTCTTCAGTTGCTTTCACCTTTTTGTGCATTCTTGGCTCAAAACCCAAGGGGCAGCATCCCTTTGCTCTCACTGAGCCTGGTCCTGGCTCTCTGTAATTACAAGAGAGCCCTGTCCCTAGGAGGTCCTTTTAGCTGGTTGGTGTTGGGAGCTGATTTCTGACCTGGGTACGACAGGCAGTACTTACCAGCAACACATGTAGAGGCAAAATGAATTTGGTATCTCTCCAGTGGACTGATGCTTTTGAGTGGATGTGAAATCGCAAAGGCAAATGAGAAGAGCTCACTGTAGATGCTGCTAATAATGTTGCTATGGTGATGTTAATGAGAGTTCCGTAAAGGCAGAACCGCAACTTGGCAACTTGCGGTCCTGTGATTGGGGTCCAGGGTCTCCTGGGTCTCCTGGCATGGATTTGTTTGTACTTGCTGAGAAGCCAAGGAGCTGAATTTCCTTGCCTTTCTAGATCCAGCAAGGGGAAGGTGGCTGCTCCAGAGGCAGAGATGCTTCCTAGCAGCAACATCTTTATTTTCAGTGCTGCTTTGACTTACAGAGGACTTAACTCTGAAGTTGAGTGTTTTGCACCTGAGAACATTAACTGCAGAGTCTGGGCCCTGGAAATGGGTTTCTGCAGCATCACATAGATGTGCCCTTAGTAACTCAGGGGTGGTACAGGTCAGTGAACTACTCTGTCCAATCTGTTGAACTGTGCTGAGATTTGGTATCTGTTGGTCCAGGCACTGTGCTGAGCAGCCACAGCCAAGTTGCTGGTGTACCCAAATGTGTTTGCTTCAATCCAAGTGACCCAGCACCTTGCATTTGGTGAATGGATGCATAATCTGTGCTAAATGCCTCCATCCTCTCCCCTGGGGATGAACTTAGGCCAAGCCATGGAGAGCAGCTCCCATCCTTGATCTCAGGGCAGAGCAAGCTCCCCAGGTCAAGCGCTGTATAGTGGTCTCTCCTTGGTGTCTAGCTGACTTACTGTCTTGACCCTATGCTCCTAAAACAAGTATGTTTGGGGGAGGTGGTTTTTCCAGTTCAAATGACAGGAAATCATGCAAGGGTTGTTTCACAGCCTGCCAGAATGTTTTTCTAGCAAGATCTCAAGGTTGCATGTTGTAGTTCTGCTCAGTGGTGTGAAAATGCAGAGCGTTAACATGGAGCCAAATCTGATGTAGCCTGATCCATATTACTTCCCGGAGTGGTACATGGCATGGCTTATTCCCAAAAAGCACTTAGATTTTGTTTAGGAGGAAACTGCCTGTCTCCCTGTGAAAGCAAGCCAGGAGAGTAAGAATGTTTGTGCGGATGTTTGGAGGCTGGAACCTGAGACTGACTGGGGCAGAGAAGTCAGGGCAGGGCAAGGTGTCCTTAGAGTCCAGCAGTGGAGCATGTTACATGAAGGACAAGGGTGACAGTACTTACGATCTGAAAATCATGAACTTCAACAGCCTCTTCATTCCCACTTCCTGTTTTGAATGTCTCTAAGTTATTTCCAGCATCTATTTCCATTGATCCATCTTGTACTTTTCCATTAATGCTCATAGTGTAGTGAACGTTGTACACCTGGAATTGAAAAAAGAGCAATAGCACATGCTAGTAGTTGCTTATTGCTTTCCTCCTACACTGGGCAGTGGGTCAATCTGACTATCATATCCCTTCTAACTTTTGCTTCTGTAAGCATTTGATAACCCTCCAGCAATCAACACTGCACTACTGGACCATCGGGGCAGGCTGGTGGTGGGGCAGCTAGACCAGAGAGGTTGTTCAGTCTCCATCCTTGGAAGTTTTCAAGGCCCAACTGGATAAAGCCCTGAGGAACCATTTCTGAACCCACAGCTGTCCCTGCTCTGAGCAGCAGGTTGGACTAGAGACCTCCTGAGGTCCCCCTTCCAGGGAGTGCTCACAGTTCTACTCAAAAACAATGTGAGGTGAGTCCACATCCGGGTTCACTCTGACCTAAAAACCTTCTTCTAGGTCATATTTTAGGAATTGCTTGTTATGCTGGCATGATTCCCAAAGGAAAGCAGGAGCGAATATCCTACTCTGAAGGAGACCAACCCCTATTTATGTATTAGGATGTTCTGCTGAGGCACAGAAAAACAGGTTCCTCTTGAATACGAACATGCTTCCCAGCTTGTAATGGATGTGAACTTTGTTTAAATTGGATGTGAAGTTGTATAGGCTTGTATTTTCCTTGTCAGCGTATTTGCTCTTATCCTATTTTCAATGAGGAAAGCTGCAACGTGGTTTGTATTTGCTGGAGGACCACAATCTGTGGAGGGCTTTTGTGATTCTCTTGTGCAGCTCTGCCAGAAGTGCTGCACAAGCAGTTTATTTTGGGTCTTAAAAGAGCCTTTGCAGCATTTTAATGAAAAATTTACACTGACAGCTAGAGACAAATTTCTTCTTCTCTCACCTTCGCTCAAGAAAGTCTAAGGTGCTGAAGATTCATGGTTCCTCAGTTATACAGAGTCATTCCCATATTCTTAGCTGTCTAGGACTCCTGTTGAATGTGGTTCATAGAACCAGACCAATCTATGTGGCCTCCCCTGATAAGGGCTGAGCTTCAGTAGAGACTTTGATACCCCTGTCAGTTAAGGAAGAATTTAAAAATATAAAATAAAAATAAGGATTAAAAAATGCCTTATTTTTTTAATGAATGACCCTGAATATAATTTTTACAGTTGCTTCCTAAACATTTGCAAGTCAACTGCAGCTTTCTGAGATTGAAGGCAGCTTGGAAAAATAACTCAGGTTTCTCAGTGTCTTCACTGGGAGATCAACTTCACATCTAGAGATCAACATTGAAGCTTAATGACTCCTGTGAATGTGACATATTTTGCAAGGCTGAATTTAGATGATGGGAGCAATAAAAAAAGGTGAAACTTTGTCCTGTACTCCATAAGTGCACCCACCTCCTCAGAGCTGAATGCACTGTATCCCCATTTGTGGCCTTCTCTCTTTTCAAAAGCCTAGAGAAGTAGATGGCTCTTGCAGCATGTCTTGGAGGTCAGCAGCGTGTCCTGTCTTTCTGGGGGAAAACCTTGTACTTTTCTTTCTGATTATCTGAATTATCGCTCTGTGTGTGGGTGTGTCTCACAGAGGAACCTCTGCTCTGGTTGCTGGAATTCACACAAGGCTCTCCTTGATGAGGACTGGCGAGTGACCGGAGGCAGCACAAAACTTCTTCCAAGGTAAATTCAAGGATACTAACTTAATTTATGGAATAAGTCACATTTATGTGTGTACCATCATGTCTCAAATATGCTTTAAACACAAATACTGTGTAAACAGAAAGAAAAGTTAATCTGTAAACATGTTCTAATGCTCTGAGGTTTGGTTCTTACACTGACCAACAGCTTCTCATTTTCATGGGTTTTACGTGTGCCCCGGAAACTGTAAATAACAAAACTTACCAAGACTTTAAAAATTGCTCCACAGCTGCTAAGCAAAAGTGCCTAAGTGTATGCACAGTCATACAAAGCATCAGAGTGAAATAATGGTGCCTGTTACTGGGTTAATTATAGCATTATATACTTGAGGGTCTAGGTAGAATGTGGATCAAGAATGCAGATGATGTGAAAAAGGAATTTACACATTTCAATGCTTTTTTTGTCCTGAGAGCTGGAGCTTGCCCAGGATGTGAATCCCCAGGGTCTTGTTGGGGTTTGAGTTCACCGAGCATTTGCAAGCAGAAATCAATGTAGCATCTGTGCTTTCAAAGATGTTTCGTGTTTGCTAGTAAATGTGCTTCCAGGAAGCTCCATCCAAACAGCCACCAAAGATAGTGATTGCGGGTTTGGATTTTAGGTGTTTGGAAATTTTTGAAAGCATGGAAAAAAAATACAAGAGAAAAATAAAGACCTCTTTATAGACCTTGCAAGAAGAGTTTCCAACCCACGCCTTCTCCGTACGTGCAAGAGCTCCAAGCCCGCCCGCCTCCGGGTGCGGACGTGCCGCTGGGCCCGGCGCCAGCCGCGCTCACCTGCTGCTCCGTGGCCTTCCAGAAGTAGAAGGCGCCGATGGCTCCGGCCAGGAGCAGGAGCGCTCCAGCGATCAGCACTGCGGCTCCGGCCTTCAGCAGCCGCCCGGGCCCGGGGGGCGCCGCCGCCGCGTACGCCTGCGGAGAGAGCGGGGCTGGAGCGGAGCGGGGACCCCCGGACGGGCAGAGACCCCGGCCCGGCGGGACCCGCGCCCCGGCACCCCCGTTCGAACCCCGACCCGTCCTGAGCCCTGGGCTTGACCAGACCTGACCCGTCCTAATACGACCCCATCACGATCTGTTCGGTCCGGATCCGATCCCACCCGACCCGTTTTGTCCTGATCCGTCCCGTTACATCCCGACCTGTACCGACCCGACCCGACCTGACCTATCCCGGTACCAAACTCGTCCCGTCCCCTCCCGACCCGACCCGTGCCGTCACATCCCGACCCACTCGGTCCCGTTCCCTCCCGACAGGTTTTGTCCCCATCCCACCCGGTCCCGCCCGGTGCCGCCCCGCATCACTCACGGGGGGCAGGCACAGTTCCACATCATCGGGCCCAGCGTGGGCGATGGGCACCTTCTCGGAGCCCTCTGCCATGACTACCGCGGGATGGAGAGGTGCCCCGGGCTCCGCCGCCGCCCCGGTCCCGGCCTCAGCCCCGACGGGGGGCTGCACCGCCCCGGCCCGCCCCGCTCCCGGCCCCGGCCGGCGGGGAGGGTAGGACCGCCCCCTCCAGGGCACAATGAGCCCCTTGAGCTGCCCAGCGGCCGCCGGAGCTCCCTGGGGCTGTGACCTCCTGCCCCGGCCCAGTCCCCCGCCACCCCACGCCCGGGTCTGGTCTCCAGCTCCCGAGCAGGGGGTGTAGGGGACACACACCCTCTGCGTGCCGTTTCGGAGAGGAGGGATGCCCCGCCAGAGAGACGGCCGTCATAAAAAAACCAGCTTTTAAAATAGAACAACATATTAACTGCTTTTTTACACTTGCCACAGGAATTCACAGGCGCTGGAGTTGACAAGCTGCTTGTTCGGTGATTGCTCTGCTAAACACCTCGCTGCCTGGCACAAGGCAACAGCCTCATGTCCGGGCTGGGCACAGCCTGGGAAAGGGAACATTGAGCCCAGGCCTGGTACAGGCTTAGCAGGGGCAAAGGATTTGCCTTTGACTTGAGGAGGAAATGCTACACAGCGTTTTTTAAAAATTTTCATTTATTAAGGTCATGGATACCTTGAGCCTTTACCTCTGAAGTGGATGTATCTCTCAGATTTCCTGTGTTTCCTGTAATTTGACATGCTCAGTTTTTGTTTTGTTTTGTTTTCTGAGCATCTGAAGTACAGTAGGATTATAGGAAATTTTGCTTGAAAGTAATGTTTACCTGCATCTGTTTACTCATCTTAATATTGTGCAAGCTTTTAAGGGCTACAACTGGCTATGTGTGTCTATTCATGTGTCTGTCCATGTCTGTGTTTCTTTCATGCCCCACATGGATGTCCTGCCTGTACATACATGCTCATGCATGTGTCTGCGTGTGCACTTTGATGCTGGAAAATAAACTGTGCTGGATCCATTTGGGGCTGATGGTGTCAAACACCAAGCACAGCATCCTTCCCCAGGCTGGAAGCTGAGAAAAAAATACCAACTGCAAAAAGAGCATGAAGGGGGGATATCTGAGTTGTGACCTGTCCTGCCCTGCCTTTCTTGCTCAGTGGCCCAGCTCCAGCTATCCAGACAGGCAACAGCACTGCATTGTGGTGGGGCTGTTAATCTGGGGAGAGCCTGCCACATGGGGCCCCATCTAACTCCAGAGCAGCGCCTACACTAACTAGATCTGCTGTAGCATTTTTTTTTCAGAGTATGCATCTCCATTTATATTTCTCTTCCCCTTCCCCTTTCTTCTCCATTTTGCTTGTCTGTCTTGTTTTGTTCAGTTGTTGCACACTACTGACGTGTCCCCTCATTTAAAAATTTCTGGGATCTTGATAGCAGAGGCCAGCTGATGACCTCGTCCCACCATGGCTCATCCCTCGAGAGGCAAGTTTGGCCCCCACAGTTGATTTCCTACACCTGCCTCTTCTCTGTGCCCCACTCCATAACTGCAAAAATCTTATTTTTTTCGTATCTAAATCCCCTTAACTGACTTGACCAGTAGTTTAAAACCCATCATCCAGCACTGCAAAAGCAGAGAAAGCTCAGAGCCTGCTGGCAGCTTTGAGTCTGCGTGCTTGGTGACTGACTATCAGAGACATACAGTCTCCATTTTCCTTCCCTTGAACCCAGATTCATCCTTCCCGTCGATTACTGTCATTAACGATCAGACCTTCAACCAAAATTTAACTGGCATAGTTTCTGCTGAAAATAAACACAATCACAGCTCATTAAATCAAAAGCAAAGCCTACTGTGCAACTTCCTAAACTAGGACATATTCCAGCCTGCTCTCAAATGACATACTGTGCTAGGTTGGGGCTAATAATAAGATTATGATCCTCTTCATTAGCAAGTATTTTGTTACACCAAAAATCTTGTGAATGGATATGTCTGTCTTGGCAAAATGTGAGAATCCCAGTCTTTGATCTCAAACCTTCATTTAGCATTGCTGCTTTAAAAAGACAGATTTATTTTAAGGCCCCTGTGCTTGTCTCCCACGGGAAAATGTGCCAGGGAAGGAGTGCTTGCCTGGGAAGAGATGATGCTCATGGGGGTTTCAACTTGTTTGAGCTGCTTACCCTGAGACTGAGGTGGGGAAGCTGCTGCCCCTCCCATCCTGACACTCATCTGAGTGCCCAGTGGCTCCTTCTTTGGGAGGTGACTGGAAGGACAGTCACCCAAGCTGTTTTGACAAGCAAAAGTGCAGCTCAGGGGGTGGTGTTGAGGAGGAATGTCAGCAAAGACAATATTGGTGAAAGACTGAATAGGTGGAATTCAGTCATGCTGGATATTCACAGAGGAACCTTCACTCCAGGTGCTGTGTAATGAAGTGCAATATCCCTCCTGGGGCAAACAGGATGGGGTCAGAGGGCTCACTCTCCCCCCCCCCCCCCCCCCCCCCCCACTGATGGAGCAGTAGCAACCCTGTTGGGTTTTGGCATGGGCAGATTCCAACAATTCCAAGCAATGATGCCATTTACGAGCTGATCTGCAGGGATTGGTGCTCGACTGACAGTCCTTGGGTGGCTGGGGTGTGAGTTGGGTCCTGCTCACCTGGGAAGGTGTGGGTGGGCGAACTGGTCCTTTGGGAGGGAGCTGTTCTGCCTAAACCCCAGGAGAGAAGCTGTGCAGCATTCCCTGCTCAAGTTAAGGTACAAATTCCTCAAGTAATCTTTCAAACATATTTTTCTCATGCAGGGAACAATCCCAGATTATTTTTTTCCCAACTCTGAGCATCATTGCCTCTTCTTCTTTTGTTCCACAGACAGAGGAAGAGCAGCATGAAATTTCAGGCAGACAGAAAAGAAAAAAATGTTCCTGTTACGCGGTTCACAGCTTACCACGTCTCGTTAACCCCTATGCTCATGCTTTACCTTTTGTGTGGGCACAGAGCTGTTTTCCTTGGAGGGTGCAGGGAGTGCATCTTTTGCCATTTGATTGATTAGGCGACAAGAGAGAAAACATGATTTTTTAGACAGATGCAAATCTGTGCAAACAGCTCAGCATTCAGCAGCTCCAGACTCTTGCTGCAGAGTGCAAAGATGAGTGCAACAGCCAGTGTTTGCAGGGCTTAGGACAAAAAAACGTGACTTGCCTTTCACTGGCTGAACCCTTCATTTGCAATAAAGATGATGATGATACAAGTGTCTGAGCCCAGTCTCCTCTCTAAATAACATGTGTGTGCTCAGCTGGATTAAGCCAACTTCTGAGACTGGAAATCATAATAACAGTCTTTTACAGGACAGCCTTTCTGGTCGTCTAATACTATTATCCTCTGGGCTGAAAAGCATTCCAGAGCACTTGGAGTGCTACGGTGAATGTGAGGTTGTTTAGCTGATAGTTCTGGCTTGTCTCAAGGAAGCACATTTTCTCATTATTTTTCAGTTTAAAGAAAAAGTTTAGAAGGAGAAATAGGAATATTAAAAATGAGAAGGCTTTGGTCATGCTGTGTGCCTTTCTGTAAGTCTCTTATGGTTCCTTATGCATTTCATCTTCATTTTCTAAGTGTTCCAAATAGTTATTTGAATTCCATGATGGCCCGAACAAAAATTTGTGAGGGCTACTGAGACTGGGAACCTGCTCTGCTTTTCCATGGCTTTACAGAACGATAACATGGTGCCAATTCAGGTGCCACATACTTGATGTCTTTTCAAAATAACCAAAGAACTTTGGGGAAAAAAATCCTACAGAAAAAGAAAATGTTGACTTTGATTTGATTGGTAGTAAATGAAACTAATCTTGCCCTGTCTTTAGCTCAACCCATGAGCCTTTTGTTATATTTTCTCTCCCCTGTCCAGCTGAGATGGGGAGTGATAGAGCTTTGGCAGGCACTTAGTATCCAGCTGGAGTCAACCCACCACAATAACAAAGTAGGACAATGAAAATGAAATGAAATCCTAAAAACATTTCCCCCCCACCCCATCCTTTTTTCTGGGCTCAGCCTTGCTCCTGATTTTCTCTCCCTTCTATGCAGCAGTGGCACAGGGGGATAGGGAATAGGGGCTGTGGTCAGTTCATCACAAGTTGTCTCTGCCGCTGCTTCCTCCTCAGAGGGAGGACTCCTCACACTCTGCCCTTGCTCTAGTATGGGGTTCCTCCCACGGGAGACAGTCCTCCATGAACTTCTCCAGTGTGAATCTTTCCCATAGCTGCAGTTCTGCATGAACTGCTCTAGTGTGGGTCCCTGGTGGGGTCACAAGTCCTGCCAGCAAACCTGCTCCAGCTGGGCTTCTGTCTCCATGGGGCCACAGGTTCTGCCAGGAGCCTGATCCAGCATGGGCTTCCCACATGGTCACAACCTCCTTCTGGCATCCATTTGCTCCTGGAGCACCCCCTCCCACTCCTTCTTCACTGGCATTGGTGTCTGCAGGGCTGTTTCTCTCACGTATTCCCACTCCTGTCTCCATTTGCTGTTTTGCCAGGTTTTTCCTTCCCTTTCTTAACTCTGCTACCCCAGAGGTGCTAGCACTGTCCTTGATGGGCTCAACCAAGGCTAGCAGTAGACCTGTCTTGGAGCTGTCTGGCATTGGCTCTATTGGACACTGGGAAAGCTTCTAGCAGTTTCTCAGAGAAGCCACCCCCACAGCTCCTCTGCTGCTAAACCCAAATACAGTTATTTAACCAGTGACAACCTAAGAATTTTGATAAACTCTAAATATTCTTGCTGGCACTGAGCCAAAGGATGAAAACCCATATATGTGTCATCACCATGGCTCTCATCTCTGTGGTGTCCCTGGACGTTGTAGTGCCCCTGGGATGCTCTCTTTTCCACCTCTTGTCCCCCACTGATACAGTCTTCCCTTTTTTGATCAGCAACTCATGAAATTTTGAACACCAAACCCATTGTTTTTCCTGGAAGGCTGTGAAATTCTTTCTGGAAAGCCCTGCAATATCCTGTGTTCTAATGTTACTCTAGGAGAAGACAGGCATCCCTGTTTGCTCTGTTTGGGAGGCATCCCCAGCAGGACATCCCAATGCAGCCGAGCTGGCCCCACTTGACAGCATGGCCTTAAACGTGCTTGGTGCAGGATGTCACTCATCACCCTGAATCCTTCCTCTTCTCTCCTGTGGTCGAATGAGGACATATGGGCCATCAGTTTGCTCTTCCTCACTCCAGGATGCTAAAGGCTGATTTGTCTTTCCCCAGGGCTGAATCCCGTCTATCCATATGTCTTCATCTTATTCTTCTTAATTTAGCTAGTAGCTGTGCCTTCTGTTTTCCTTGAATTAAAGAAATAAAATAAAATAACTAGCTGTCATTACTTGCTTTCATTCCTACCTTTAACGATGTGATCTCTTTTGTAGATATTCTGTGCAAATTGCTCATAGGCTGCTTTCTTTCTTAACCTCCAACCACAGCTTTGGAGGTAGTTATTATCTTAAACAACTTGGTAGCATCAATCTGTTTCTTTCCCAGAGGCTTCTTTACACTTTGATGAGAAATCTGCTAAGTTTCTTTTTGCTTTGTAGCAAAGGCTGAGCCTAGCTTTTTTTTTCCCTTCACCAAAAAGCACCCATGAATCAACTATATTTCTTTTTTCGATCTATGCGCTGTTCTTCTAATAATTTCATGACCTGACTTTAGAGAATATTTCCAGCGAGATTGTCCCAGAGGCGTCTGCAGTGCCAGAATGTTTTTTACAAACCCAGTCTCTTGAACTGTGTATTTTACTCACCCTTCTGATAACAATTTAAACATTTTTTTTGCTTTCGTCACCTTTATGAGACATTTGCAGGAGTTGATTCCAGCAGACTTAATCCTTATTCCCCTATTCTTGGTTATTTTATTTAGCCTTTTACATCAGGCATTTTATTTAGCCAATCTATAATACTTCTTTCCCCAGGTTAGATCTTTACTTAAAAAAAAAATTCTTCCAGAATACCCTCTCTCACAGATTTCAGAACCTAAACCTAGGAGAGTGAAAAAACCAATAAACAACCATGAGAAATTTTTGTGTTGTGGGACTTTTTATCTTCACAACCCTTTTCTTGAGCTTGCTGTCCTCAGAAATGACCATGGAGACTATGACGTGTATCAAGGTGTTCCAAGGCCTCTCTGTTTCCCACTGAGGGCTCTAATAACTGCATTGCCTCTAAGGCTTAAGTTGGAACATGGATGAGAAAATGGGTAAGTTCTTGCTGGAAAATCCAGTGGACAGTGCTACGGCTCAACTGGAGCTATGAAACACTTGGATAAATACTTCCCTGAGAGGTAAAAGATAGGGTAGACAGCGACCAAGACAATCATTGTTTCTGGGCCATTCCTGTCCTCCCTCCATGGCTTTCCTTACAAAATCAAGCTTTATCAGCAACAACAATAATGATTTTTGCCTGGCTAGGGCCACATCTCCTATCTCAAAGATGTGATTTGGTAAGCCTGGAGCAGCAGGGTCCTCATGTGTGTCCAGTGTGGACTGCTGAGGGGAACAAGTGCTTGAGAAATAGTATGAAAAAAGCTGGGGACCTTTCACCTTGAACATCCTGGAAGAATGAGGGATGGAGGGAGGAGAGGCAGCCTGTGACCTGGAGGCCTGATGAGTTGGGAGAAGGGATTGTGAGCTCCTGGGAAGAGCTGACTGCTGTGGGGCTCACAGCTGCTGCTGTCCTGAGGACCCCCAATACAGCCCTGTTTCTCGTCATAATTTAATCTCCACATGTTATAGCCCATCTGCTCTGGGCCATGCATGGCATGGGGAGAGCTGAGGATGGAAAACACCACCGCAGGAAAGGGGTCTAATTGGAGAAGGGATGGCAGTGCCCTTTGTCCACAAGTTTGTGGAGTCCTGTGAGTTCAAGTGCAAAGCCCAACCCAACTGGCTGGGGGAAGACTGAGGAGGGCTGAGGATGGGCATGGCCTTTCCCTGCTCCTCAGCAGCAAGACTTTCTCCTTGCTGACAGACTTCTGGTTGCTGCCTCAAGCTGCTGCCTGTTCTTGCACAGTGTATTAGGGACAGTAAGGACTTGTTATCAAACACTTCTGGGGTTGGTTTTGGGGAATAAGAAGAGTTAGCTTGCAGAGAGCTAGATAATTGTTCTGTAGCATTACACTAGGCGGACAGAACTGCCTCACAGCTGCCTTGATTTCCTGTCTTCGAAGGTCTCCACCACACATGGCCTTGGTGGCCCAGAGCAGGTTCTCAGCATAGCTGATTTCCTGGCCTCCACCCATGGAAAACCAAACTTGTGGTCCTTACCACACATAGCTCCCCCTTCCTGCAAGGAGGTGGCTGCAGCTGCCCCAGAGCGTCTCGTGGCCATAAGGGAAGCCTGACTTTCCCATCTGGGACCAGCAAGTGACTCTGTGGGAGAAATATTCTCTGTGCAAGCTTGGCCTCATGAAAAGAGCTTTATTCCCTCACTGTCTGTGCTTGTTGGCTCTGAAGAAACCTGGCCTCCAGCTGTGGCAATACAGCTTTAAAGGCAGAGATGACTGGTATAGCATTTGCTCTGTGGTCGAGATGCAGCTGGGTGGTCCCTTGTGTGATGAATTAGTTAATGTGTGAAGAGGTCTGAGGAACATGCAGAGCACTGAGCATTTCTCATGCCTTCTGAGGATAATGCATTTTAAAGATCAACTTGGGTTTGCCTGCAGTGTGATTTGTTTAATTATTTAAAGCCTGTTAGCATATTTTCCTCAAGGGATGGAAAATCCTCAGCAAAAGGATCCTTATGGCAGAACAGAGATCTCCATTGTACGCGGAATACCTGCGCTCACACCTAGCCACCCGCACCCATCCCATCCCATTGTACAGTGGAAACACTGTATAAATACCCACCTTCCCAACTCCATAAAATGCTTCTTTCCAGCCTCTTCTCCACACCTACAAGTCAACACTTTGTAAGGCAGTTAAGGTTATCAGTGGTAGGTACCTGGTATGGAGAAGGATTTAAAAGGCAGTTCTCAACCTCAGCCCTTTCCAAGCCTGTGCTTGACTGGGCATGTCTGTGTGGTGCAAGGTGGAATAATGTTAAGATAAGACAGAAAAGTAGATCCGGGATTCTTGTTGATGCACATGGAAGATCTCTCTGGTTCAGGAGTCTCATCTCCACATGGCTGCATAGTGCAGGTGCATGAGGAGGTGCAGAAAAGGTGTGGGAGCGAATGGCCCTGCCACAGGACTGGATTGAATGGATCCCAGGTGCTCTTGCTCTGTTTGAAAACAGTTTCTTGTTCAATTTTATTAAGCCTGCTGCGACAAACAGTGTGTGCAAAGCTGACTCCACACCGCTGAAATCCCAAGGGATGGTGCCTCTCCCTTCTTCACTGCCCCCCTGCTATGAAGTGCCAGCTTGACAGCTCTGGCTCCTCTATGCCACCTAAAAGTCTGACCAGCGATCTCCCATTTAACAGAGGAAAAGCTCCTGATTGTTCTCAACTTTGAGAGAAATCACTGCATTTCTTGTGAGTAGACATGTCTGTGTATTGGGCAGGTTCAGGTGGATGAGGCAGGACTTCTTTTCAGCATCCCTCTCATACCTAGAAGGTATTACACAGCAAAGAAGCTGTACCAAACGTGAACTCCTCCTTTCATCTCCCTCTGTTGCACTGGGCAATGAATACTAACAGAGGTGCCATTCTGGCTGTGGGACAGTTTAGAAATATTTTGGACTTGGTGTAAGAGAACACTAGGGCTTTCCTGTCCTTGGCATGCCAATTTCTCCATGAGGAGCCTTCCTGGATAGGGGTAGAGATATTGACTGTCTTGCAGCTCAGAGATTTAGAGAATAAGGGGGACCTTGCTTCCCCTGGCTGGGATTGCACATGCCACCCAGGGTTTTCCCAGCACTGCTCAGAGCTGCAGGTACTGATGTACACGGATACCAGAGGCGGTACCATGTTGCCTTGTCTGTGCTAGAGTCTGCAGCACTATTTTTTTTACTGCAGCACAAATAGCAGGGACAGCTCTTTGATTTGCTCTGACATTATAATAGGGCACCCCAGAGACTGATGTTGTTTATACTGGCAAGGCCTGACGTCCTAGTGGCATTTGAACTGGGTTACCACAGATTCAAATTGTTGTTGATTTTTGTTCTGTATTTACCCATGAAACCTGGACTCTAGGCTCAACTGGGGCACGGTAGCTGGTTTCCAGGAGGTCCACCCTTCAGCCAGTGTTACAGCTGAGTTGGCCGAGGTGCAAATAGGTCAAGAGCCCCGAGTGAAACATGACGAATTGGCGGCTCATTAAGGCCTGAACTCCAGACCTGTGTTCCCAGTCCTCTGCTCTAATCAGCAGGCAAGACATGGAAGAGCCTCATGGGGCTGATGATGATAAAAGAAGAGTCAACAGCTTTATTTTGCAGCTTTATTAGCAAAACGATGTAAAGCCAATGTGCCCGACTCTATTATTCAACCCGTAATCTCTGCATGCTTCCATCCAGAGCTTCCCAGCCGTTTAACTAGGAGTCTGAACAATAAAATACGTTCAGTCCGAAATGGCTAAAGCAGAGGCAAAGCAGGAGGTAAGCTGTCTAATTGGAGAAGTTGCAGCGGGATTCTCACCCCAGGGGTCTGTCCCTTGGGATTAACAGTTTGCTGACATCTGGGTTGTGTGGCACTGCTGCCTTGCCCTGGGTCCCAACAGGGTTGATGGCAGGGAGCCAGAAAAAAAAAAATAAGTCCTCAAACTCTTACAACAGGGAAGACGAAGATTTTTATGCTGTCAGCCTTGAATCCTATGTTCAGCTTTGGGCACTTTGCTACAAGAAAGATGTTGAGGTGCTGAAGCGTGTCCAGAGAAGGGCCATGAATTTGGGGAAATATCTGGAGCACAGTTCTAATGAGGGAGCTGGGTTGTTTAGTCTGCAGGAAAGGGGGCTCAGGGGAAACATTATTGCTCTCCTCAACCACCTGAAAGGAGGTTGCAGTGAGGTGGGTGATGATCTCCTTTCCCAAATAACTAGGGCAAGAGGAAATGGCTCCAAGTTGTGCCAGGGGAGATTTAGATTGGATATTAGAAAAAATGTTTTCATGGAGAAGGTTGTCAAGCACTGAAAAAGGCTGCCCAAGGAAGCGGGCAGCCTGGAGGTAATTAAAAGACATGTATATGTGGCACTTAGGGACATGGCAGTGGACTTGGCAGTGCTGGGTTAAAGGTTGGAATTGATGATCTTAAAGATCTTTTCCAACATAAATGATTCTATGATTCTATTTCAACCACTCAGAACGGCACCTTCATGGCAAATGCATGGGTGCCTCTACCTGTTTGCTATATGACAGGGTCTCAAGCTAGGGCTCCTCCTTCTGTCTGTGTCCTTTCCCAGCTGCAGGCAATATTGAGCCCTTGGCCACTACCAGGGACAGATTAATTTTCCCTAAATAAGGTGCATGAACTAGTTAAGAGAAAGAGGGAGAAGCTAGAAATTGGAGGAATCACCATTTAGAAACGCTATTTCTTTCCTTCCTCCTATGAATGAGACACTGCTGGTTATTAGTTCAGATGCAGACCTTTGACACATAGGCTGTGAACACCTTGGGAGGATCATCACCCCAGGTCATTGCTTCTCCACAGCAATGCGCAGAGTCTCACACAGGCTCAGAGCTTGCCATAAATCCAGCTAAAGTACTCAGCCTGGTGTTTGAAATCCACCCACATCCTTGCTTTTTACAAACTCGGGGAGAAAACGGCAAATTAATCCTTTTTTTAAAAGGATGAGTCGGTTCCTTGTCATTTTCTGCATGGCTCAGGATATGATAGTTCCTGCTGCATAAATACAGATTGTTTCTTTTCACAACTTCCCTTTCATCAGACTGCTAGGAAGGCCTGGAGGTTGTTAAATAATGTGAAAGATACTTGCTTCCCAATTAAGGTCAATCTCTTTTATCAGCGACTTTGCATATAAACTTCACTTTCATAAGGATTTCTATAAACTCCGTGCCCAGCTCTGACAAACTGGGAGATGCCCAAATCTCTGAAGGAGCCAGAGAAGCGGCTGACTTCTTTCCCGGCTCTCAGCACAAAGCAGGGATCTGATCTGTCATGATGACTGAGAACATGTCACAACAATCTGTTTGCATTCTTCAGGAAAGAAAAACATCTTTCTCTCCCCAAGCTGTAAGCTAATTTGGAGATTTTGCAAGCTGACATGCAACCTGATTAAAATGACCCCAGGCCAACAATTTTTCTTAGGCAGCTCGACAATTAAAGTCTAGACCTATCTGTAGCTGAGGGATTTTTTCCCCTTTCAAATCCCTTTTAGGGAGGAGAGAGTTCTGTGTTTTTATTTTTAAATCTACATATTTGGAATTTTTCTTTTACACTTCGCTTCTACTGTAGCAGAATGTGCTAAGGGGATCTATATTTTTTCACATTTTGAGCAGATGAAACTTGTACGCAGAAGCCCCAGTTTCTTGCCTGCTGGAAAAATATACTGAATTTCCGAGGAAATAATACATGAATAAACTCGGGGACTCTAAGAAATACCCAAGGCACTTTGTGGCCTACATAAATCTGCCCTCTGAGGTAAAAATATTGTGCCCTCAATTTTCCAAAGTCAGTGGATATTTTTGTAATGACCATCACACTACTACTCAAATCACTTTTTTGCTTTTCTCAATTAGTTAAGCAGTGGGATCAGTTTATTAATCTGCTGAGTTTTTGTGAGCACAGCGATTTGCCAAGCAGCAAGCAATGAAAAATAAATGGGCACCTTTGGCAGGATGTTTTTCAGGCCATGAGCAACCCCTAAATTTAATTCAGTAATCTGGGGAGATTTGATGATTTGTCCACAAATATTTTAATGCCTATTTCTTTAAAAAATCACTGGTCATTTGTCATTAGTCATTCGTCCAAGGTAAATCCAGGAGAGATTTTTCTTTCCCTTTGCTGATTTGGCTCAGCCTGGACCATCATCTGGTTTCTAGCTTGTCGACTGGCTAAACTGATTGACAACTTGTATTTTGCTAAAGCTCTTCACAGAGTAATCAGATCCCTTAATGAGCTTTATTTGCGATTCAAATTCTATACTTTTGAACTATGAACTAAACTGGAGTGACTTGCAGACTAACTTTTTAGCATCACCGAAATACCCTGTACTGCTACTGTTATTTGACATGGGTTCTGAGCTGGGTGGGAGCGTTCCTAGGTGCAAGGGTGGGATGGTGACAGAGGATGTCAGTGGCTTTACGCTGGAGACCCGCAATGGGTCATTATGTGCCTATCCCAGCCCAAGTGGCTCATTGTCTTGCGATTCTCTTATCTGCTTGGGGGGTATGAGCACGTGGGCTTTTCTCACCTCATTGCAGACTCTGCCTGGGCTTTACTTCTTGCAAGACTTTTCTTCTCAGATTAGTTCAAGAGGAATTTGCCTCCTGGCCCATTTCTTTCTGAAGACACTGCTCCAGCTCAGAGATGGAAATTTCCCCTGAGCAGGTGAAGAAGATGTCTCCCTGGGGCACAAATGCTAGGAAAGTCAGATGGAGGCTGGCTCCCTATTCCCAGCTAGGCTGAGCAATCCCTCCTGCTCCCTCACATGCCCCTGGAGAGCCCCTGTTCTGCCCTGCCAGGGCCTGCTCTTCCGGCCTCTCACAGGGCCTCACGTCCCAGTCCCGGTCCTGGGTGGGAGTTGATGGAGCCCACTCGGCTGGCATCTGTTTGGGGAATAATGCTGCCTTTGGTGAATTTACACCAAGGGGAGAAGGGCACCTTCCCTGTCCCTGATTGCTCCCAGGACCCCGGCCATTAAGGAACAAGGCCAGAAGCTTTTTAGAAATTATAGAGTAAAAGAATGGTTTCTGTCCTTTAAAGGGACCTTAAAAGATCATCCAGTTCCAAACCCCCTGCCATGGGCAGGATCACTTTGCACTAGACCAAGTTGCTCAGACCTCCATTCGACGTGGCTTGAACACTTCCAGGAATGGGGCATCTACCACCTCTCTGAGCAATCTGTTCCAGCCCCTCAGCACCCTCATTTCTTCTTAATATATAATCTGAACCCATCCTCTTTCAGTGTAAAGCCATTTCCCCTTGTCTTGACACTGCACATCCTTGTCAAAAGCCCCTCTCCATCTCTCCAACGTAGTGCCTTTAGGTATTGGAAGGTGCTATAAGGTCTCCCCCTGCTTCTCCTCCCCAGGCTAGAGAACCCCAGCTCTCTCAGCCTGTCCTCACGGCAGACGTGCTGCAGCCCTCTATCAGCAGCTGAACCCCGTTGCAGTGAGGTGTAACGCAGCTGCCGATTTCACGGCCGAGCCTCCTAGCCCGCGCCGGGCTGGAAAACCAACGACAATAAAAGCTCCGTCAACCAGAGAACCCCTCAGTCTAACCAGACACCATGATTTTAGCGCAACCCTCTCCCTCTGGGCTTTGCCGGTGGAGGATGCTGGAGTCTGCCGACCCCGCTGTTCCCGCAGTTTCCCTCCCTTCGGCGGGGCCGGGCCATGCCCGCACCGCCCCCGTGCGGCGGCACTGCTGGAGCCGCCGGCAGCGCCCCGGGAACGCGGAGTCTCCCGGGATTTGTCTCCGGCTCAGGCACCACATCCATCCCCTTCCCCGCCAGGACACGTAGGAGGGTTGCATTAAAAGAAAGCAAACCCTGACTGGAAGGTTCTGCTCAGAGAGACTGCTCGCCCCGGGCACGCGGCGGGGCGGTGAGTGGGGGTGGGAGCGGGGATGGGGTAAAGGCTCTCGGGTACCAGACGGGCTCGGGATGGCGAGTGCGCCTGGATGGGTTCATGTGCCACACTGGTGGCAGCGCGGTGCCCGGGCGCAGCTCCGCGCAGGGCTGGCACTCGCTGCAGGCTCCGGTGCTACTGCGGCCAGAGCAGGTTCCTCCGCTATCTCATCCATCATCATCGCTTCCAGCCCCGTTCTGTTCACGCCTTACACTTCTGATTGTCTTGGATTAAACGTTACCAGAGGAAATAATACTAATAGCCTTTCACAGCGAAGAAATCAACTTCTAAGGCATTTGTTATGGAAAGGATTATAATAAATTAAATGCTTAAACTAGCACTGTGCAAGCATTTTTGTCTTGGATCAAAATGTTTGCACTGGCTGTTTAAACATTTAATTTATTATAATGAGAAATATCATTGTAAAAATAAGCATGTTAATTAAACCTGAGTTTTGCAAATGTGAGTCATCCCATGTGGACACAGTATAATGAATATAGACAGGTAGAGTCTGCATGCCCTTTTTTTTCTCATTAAGAAAATTAACATTTACATCTTTAAACCCTGCAGCTATTAGTTATTTTTAATGAAATGTGTTGCCATTTCAAAGTTAAGCTCTTATATGATGCAATCAGATATTGCTAGGTCAGGGAAGAACTTTGCTAATTAAGTTGCAGAGAAGTTCTTTGCCACAGATAATTGATTAAAGTTGTTACATGGATAATCAATTTACTCTGTTAAATAAATAAAAATAAATAACTGCTAAGAAAACCCAGGTCATGCCAGGGTGGAAAAACAAAGGAGCACCCCGACCATCCTGGGGCCCAAAGGAGCCATGAATTTGGAAGCGACAGACTGAACCTCTTTGTTATCATCTGACATGACACCAAGGGATCATGGGGACCTTTACAAAGGCGATTTGGACAGTGATGGCTTACTGCTGGTGTGGGTGAGAGAGGATGGAGGCAAGAGCCTCTTTCAAGTGAAGTGACTGGAAGAAATTTTTTCTACCTTCTCATGGTCTCTGGTGCATCCATCTGGTCTTGTCCTGGACTCACTGTATGTGCCAGGTTGTACACTGATATGTAAACAAAAAGCACTTGGATTTACTCCTAGCTCTCTCACAGGTGTGTTGTGTAGCCTTGAACATTTTCCTTTACCTCCTAGTTGTTCATAAAATGTTCTGAGCTATGGGCCTTCAAAGGGTAGAGGTAGTGTTACTCTCTTTTAATTAGCATCCTGCCAAACTGTGTGTTCAGAGGTATCTCAGGCCTCTTGTCATTGTACATTACTCCAACAGCCAAAGGTCACAGCAGGCTGCCAGCTCTGGCTGAATCCCGTTTCTGAAGTGATCTAGCCCCCAAGGGAGGGAGGAGGAATGTCTTTGGTACAGAAGTGAAATTAAACTCTGGAGAGAGAGGAGACATCAGTGAATTATTATCTAGGAGCCGCAGCAAAGAGTGGGGGATGGGATGCCCCCACTTAGGGGCCACATGCCAAAGGCACTATGTACTGTTGTCCCACATGCAGGGATTCAGGTGGTAGTATATTAGTAGGAAAAAGCAATTTTAAGATCTTGATTTGCAGAGGTGCCTCTTCATGCTCTTTTCTAGCTAGTTGTCCACTGAACTTGCTCTTAGTGTCTGCTGTAGGACTTTTGGAAGGTCAAGATTCTTGAATTTCTTCCAAATCCAGTGGACATGTTTTGCATGGAAAAAGAGGATGAATTAAGCTGAGGATCCTCTGTACATAATTAAATTGCTTATTTTACTGGGGATCATTCTCTCAGACCATTATGTGTTTGCAGCCTCTAGATGACTAAGTCCCACATCATGTGGGTCCCTCTCTCCTGTCTTCCCAAACTACCTGCTCTCACTGTGCTACCATCATGACCTCTGCTGACCTCCTGCAAACCCCTCTTCTTTGCAGGAGCAAATTCAAGTTATCCCTAAGCCATTTTGCTTTACCCATAAGCAGTATTTCTGCACAGAGCATGAGCCTGTGGGAAAAAGGGAGAACTTGTCGGCAGGGCCCTGCGGTCTGGTTCTTCTTCAGCGAGTTGCCCCATCCTAAGTGGATGGAGAACGTAGCTGGGGTTACAGTGATCAACCACAGAACAGCCAACCCAGGCAGGGCCAGGACTCATCACCCTGGCAGAAGGCTAAAGCCAGCAGTTGGGTGAGTGAAGGATCCTGGGAGCTGGACTGCAAAGATGGGCAGGGGCTGCCTTGCAGACACCCGCAGGGACCAATGTAATTCCTTGCACTCAGCATGGGCCATCCACCCCAAGACCCTGGGTAGCTGCAGAGGCGTTGGTGCCCATCTGTCTGTGGTGGTAGCACTATGTGTCCACTTTAAATCCAGCATAAAGCTCAGAATTGGCTTTACCATGGTGGGAACTGGGACCTCTTGCAGCCACATGTGCTCCTGCCAGGACAGAAATGCCAAAATCCCATGGCATTTGGGTAACTCAGAGGGCAAGCGTGACCTTACTGCTGAGACCCAATACCTTGATTTAAGAAGCACCTGTAAACTGTTAATCAATTGTTTCATGGCTGGAGGTAGCTGGAAGGAAGATGTTGTGTTGGGATCTGAAGTAGTCACCTGGGAGGGGAGAATGGGTAGGAGGCAGCCTCCACCTCTGGCCTCTAGCACATTCATCCTACATTGGTTAAGGCAATGGTGCACAACTTGGAACAGAAACCTGCCTTCAAATCTGAAAGACGGAGTTGCCACAAATACGTCTGTATTCTTAAACAGCATTTGACTATAGCACCACACAGAATTGCTTCCCTAGCTCACATGTGGGGCTGGTAGGTCCTCCTTACTCAAAACTACCTGCAGGGCACAGCAGCTGGCTGTCCACTGCAGCAGGAGTTGACAGGCAAGTGGGGTTTGCCTGCTGCAGGCTACCATGAGTGCTCATGCCTGTGACCCCAAGGATTCTAATGCCCACTCAAAAATGATTAATAATTATAAACTGAATGAACCTACTGGCTTCTCACATCCAGGTTAAACCACCACTTTTCTCAACTTGGTGGCCGTCTACTTCCTTTTCCGCCTTCTTTTGCACCTTGGAGAGTGATGGGGATACTACTGCCACGGGCATCATGGGCATGAGCGCGAAACTGGCTTTGTGTGTCTATCAGGAGGGTTCTGTATCACTGCTTAAGGAGTGGGAAACCCAACTCCAGGGAGCTTCTCTGAAGTATCTGCTTAAATAAAGAAGACTTGAAGACCTTAGTGTATATGATGGGAAGTAACACTTCTCTTCAGTTACTAGTCCACATTCTTCAGCCTAAATCTGGGCTTAGGTGACGTTTGAAGAGTCAGTGGGCATTATCACTAGTGATGCCAAGCATTCAAATTATCCAAAAGGCACTATGTTTCTTCTTGACCAACCTTGAAATCAATTAGAAATCTCTAGACGTTTTACATTACAAATAGGCTGATCTACTTGTTAGCTGCTGCCCAAAAATACAGTTCTGCCTTCTTCCCAGGCCCTGGGGCCCTCCTCCCTCTCTGTCCCTTCTTTGATAGCATCTAACACTTGCTTGACATCTGAATCACCTAAATGTGCAGAAATCTACTTGATTTTGGTACTTTTGTACATCTGTCCATGGGCAGATGACTTTCCTGGGCGCTGGTGTCAAAGGAGTCAAGGGAAAATTAAGCTGGAGATGGAGAGAAGGTGGACCATCCCCTTTGGTGACACCACACCCACCTGAATTTCTATTCACACACCACAATGTGTGTGCCTATGTGTAAGGCAATTGCTTAGTCTGCTGTCATATACAATGGTGAGGAAGTCAATGCAGGTATGGGAGACTAGAGAGCAATTTTGCTAAGCAAATGCAGGCGCCTACTGTGAGATGAGTCAGATAGCCCCTCTAGACCTCCCTGACCAGCCCTCCTTGTCTGGCACAGGAACCTGGATGCCTGCTGTTCATGTAGACCCTTATGCATTGGATACAAAAGTCACATCTGTCTGAATCTTCAGCTAAATCCCACCCTGGAGTCTCTCTGCCTTCAGGGTCTCGTCCAGGCAGCATTTTCCGAGCATCTCTGGGATATGCTGAGATCACAGGATTAAGCCCTCACCCCAGAGGTCACAGCCCTATCCACTTATGACTGTGAGTGCTGCCAGCCTGAAGAGGATGGATCTAGAGCATGCACTGCAGAAGCCAAAATCAGGCACCTCACAGTGGTGTTTGACTCCATCACACATTTGTAAACACAAAGCATCCTTGAAGGCATTCAAGAGGCATAGGAGAGAAGAGCAGGTCAATGGCAATTTGACAAATTTTTTGGCTGAAGCACCACAGAAGGCAACTCTAGGATCTTGTCTCCTTGGTGTGTGTAGTGGGTTGACCTTGGTCAGCAGTCAGACCCTCTCCCAACTTCTCACTCCCTGTCTTCAACAGAACAGGGGTAGAAAATCAGATGTAAAAAGCTGATGGGTCAAGGTAGATACCGAGAGATCACTTACCAATTACTGTCACAGGTGAAACAGACTTGACTTTGGGAAAATTAATTTAATTTATTGAGGATTAAAACAGATTTGGAGGTCTGCCCAAGGTCTCCAAGGTGGTAGATGCAAGCCCACAGTCCCAAAATATTTCTGTGGCACTCAGGAGACATATTGCAACTACTCTTAATGGCTGTGCAGGTACACTTGGAAAAGATTCTATGGGAATTACCCACTAGTATGTTTCTGTTGTTTTAGTCTCCTCCCATCACAGAGTCACAAAACCACAGAATTGTTAGGGCTGGAAGGGACCTCTGCAGATCACCTATTCCAACCCCCCTGCCAAGGCAGGGTCACCTAGAGCAGATTACACAGGAGTGGATCCTGGTGCGTTTTGAATGTCTCCAGAGAGGGAGACCATGATCTCCCTGGACAGCCTGTTCCAGCGCTCTGGTGCTCTCAGCGTAATGAAGTTCTTCCTCATGTTGAGGTGGAACTTCTTGTGTTTTAGTTTATGGCCATTGCTGTTTGTCCTCTCACTGGGCACCACTGAAAAGAGTCTGGCACCTGCCTTAGAGATATTTATATTAATGAGATCCCCTCTCAGTCTTCTCTAGACTAAACAAGCCCAACTCCCACAATCTCTCCTCATAAGAGACATGCTCCAGTTCCTTAATCATCTTTGTGGCCTTTTGCTGGACCCTCTCCAGTAGCTCCTTGCCTTGTACTGAGGAGCCCAGAACTGGACACAATGACTGGACATCACTCCACGTTCCCAAAGAAATTGGACACTGGTAGCTGATTCTAAGTCTGCTGGTCTCCACCATCCTGGTTTTATTCTACTGATGCTACTAGGTATCTTCATCTAACCTACTTTGGTTACAGCTCCCTTGTTTTGTCATGCTGTCAGTGTGCTCACATTGCTAACAGCAAATTACCTGGCAGTTTTTGGAAGCACGTGGGGTGAGATGTGTTTCACTAGACATTGGATGCTCACAGTGTGAACATCTGCTGCCACTGTAGGCTGCATGCAGGAAGGGATGGGGAACTTCTCAGTGCAACTCACCAGAACTATTTGAGTTGGCTCAATCAGGAGGAGATGATTCGTGTCCAAGAAGTGCCTATTTCTCCCCACTGACTGTGAAGGGAGTTGAGGGCGCTTGGCTCCATCATAGGTGACTACCAGAGGCTTCTGCAGGAGCAGGCTCAAGCTCAGTGTTAGTGCTTTTGTGATCTCCGGGTGCTGTAGCCAGTTTGGGCCATGGAATTAATGCTGGTTCAGTGAAGGTGTGCTGTCTCCAATCCTGTGTCCCTGCACAGGATCCTGTCCTCCTCACCTCTGCCCCCTGAGCCAGGGAAAGGCAGACAGGAGAAGGCAGCTCTTCATGACCAAGAGGTTGTATGGTCACACAGTCCTATCCATCTCACATGATATACAGCTGATGCCACACCATGCTTAGCAAATATATAGAATTTAATTGATAGGCCTGCTGCATTAATTTCTGAAGTATGTTAGCAAAAATCTCAATTATGTTAATCAAAAACTAAAAGAAAAAAACCTAGGACATACACATTGAAATAGCATCAATGGAGCAAATGTTTGATCCAAGGGGCCTTGCCCAGGAGCTAAGCCTTGGGCTCCCCTCTCTGCTCAGCTGCACTTTGAATGATGTATGCTCTTATCTGATGGAGCTTGGGGATTTCTCTCACCTAATTTTAGGCATCTAAAAGTTAAAGGAGTCTGGGCTACTGCCCCTTGCCCTTATGAGAAAAGAGGATATCAGGAGCTTCAGTGATGCACCTGAAATATCCCCATTGCCTAGCCAAGCCAAGATGGAAGCTCTCAGAAGACATCTGTATCTTTCCACTAACCAGAAAAAAAGCAATGGGCTCAGATTTAAATACTGCGTGGCTGAATCCCACATTTTATTGGCAGCATGTAGGATTCTGGAACAGACAGACCAAAGCCCCCAGTGAGAATGTAACTGCTTTCTGCTGAAAGCTGTTTTGGGAATGGGAACAGGTGACTTTATTTTTCTACCATTTCCAGACTGCCTTGCATTGGGGTGGCCCAAAGTCCTGGTTAGGCAGTGGAGAGCATCAGTCTAGTCCCAGAAGCACACAAGCTCTGCTGCCACCAACAGCGCGAATTTGGGACCTCAATACAATGCGATGAACTGTCCTTCTGCTGTGACTACTTCCTGTTGGCCTCCCCCAGGAGAGCCTAGGGACCTGCTGTGGAGGTGTTGGTGTATGTAACCCAGGCTTTTGAGCTATGTGAGGGAGAACCAGCTTATCAGACTGCCCTGCTTTTTTTTGATGGAGACTAATTGCTTCCCATGCAGGCATGCTGCTCTGCATCACTGATGATTAGCCGGCAGGGAGGCTACCAGCTTTCCTTTGCACCACCTTTCAGCTGCAACTTCAGCTCTAAATTTAGCTAAGAACACCCTCTTAGTTCATTAGATGTATCATGATTTTTACTAATAGGTTTTAGATGAATCTCCAGAAATGCTCACCTGTTTTCCTGACCATAAAAGGTGTATAACAGATGTTGCTTCCTGGTTGAGTCTCGCATCAGCCTGATTTCAATTCCCTTCAAGTACATCCTCTGAAGCTCTCTGCCCACCACAAATCTTCATGCTACGGCTTTTGTGAAGCTCTGGTTAAAACTCAGACCCTGTGTACATGAAAACTTGGTCAGGTTCTGCCACTCTTGTTACATGGGCTTGAGAAAGCTGGAAGTTGGGGAAGAAAGGGATTTGCTGTTGGGTAAGGGACATACAGGTGAGATAATGTTTTCTACTTATATTTTGAGACCCAAAGCCTAATAGAGCCTTCTTTATGTCTAAAAAGGCTTTATATTTTCTTGGTGAGTCATATTTTATATATATGGACCATAGTAATTAGCTATATAATTAAACAATTCACGATAGACCTCAAAAGCTTTGACATGTGCAAATTTTTGGATTATTGATTTGTATAAAATGTGAAATTACATATTCCATGTAAGAAGCAGTTAACCCTTTTGGAAAAGTTCAATCTAATATTAAAACTCCAACAGAAGTGTTAATGCTGGTATAAGCATTTTTTTGAACAGAGGAAGAAATACTTGTGCTTCAGTTTGTTTCACTAAATGCTATACCTGATTTCAGCAGAAGGATTTACTGTCTGCTTTTAGCTTGAAACCCCGATAGGAGGGAATTTCAGAGCCCTGTATCGTTTTGTTTTCAGGACTGTCATTTCAGGGAGGAACAAAATATGTATCCTAGAAAATCTCCACATAATCAACATTTTTAATTTCTGTTTAATGCACCTTCATCCTGATGTGTAAATATATGTACACAAAGGCAAGCTCTGTCCTTTGGTAAGGCTGCCTTAACAAGAGATAAACATGTAAGCACATACCTGTGCAGCCTGACTCAACATCTCAGCAGAACAGAAAGCAAAGTGCATGGGTGGCTGCTGATGCAGAGATATTCGCACAGCATGGACACTTCTGTTATGAACGGAGCTTCATTTGCTTCCCTAAAATTACACTGCTTCCCACCAATGAAGGATTAAGCTGGCAGAGCTCAGACCAGGCAGTGAAAAGCAAAGGCCAGCTCTGTCACACAACTCTCCCTCCCACTCAGCATTAAAATCTCTAGAGCTAAACGTCCAGTGAGGTATTGTCAGAGATGAAGGAAGGATCAGCAAGACTAACAGTAGCATCATTCATGCTCTTTCCTGCATTGTGCATTTCCCTGCACAAAATACTAAACCTGTAGAGACCTCTATGCTCTGAAGCATAAAATCCATGAACAGATCTCTCTGACACATCACAAGACCTTTATTAGTGTTTATCAGTGATACAAATTACAGGAACCAAAGGCAATTAAATAACATTTAAGATGACCACAGACTCAAGAAATACAAGTCACATTTGGCAAGGCAAACTTCTCAGTACACTGGGTTGCTCAGGTTATTATTACACCGTGAAAGAGGAATTTCCCTACAAGGTTCTACATATTTAGGATATTATTATTAATTATTACTATTGTGTCTTTCAGATAGTTCCTTTGGCAAGAATTCCCATTTTTAAGTATTTATTTTATAAAAATATAACCAATTTTCATTATGTACAAACATTACATTACACAATGTACAGGTTAAAAACACTACAAAAAATGGCAGGCCATGGCTGAACCAAAAGCAAAAAGAAAACCCCAATGTAGAAAACATGAAAAGAAATTTAAATACTGCACATTTCATAAAAATTACATTAACTACAAACAATTTTTTTGTTTGCAAATATCAAACAGTACTGATGTGATTGGAAATCTTTCCCAAACAACTTCATTTTTAAGGCACATCTTGCATATTTACACATACAACACCAGATCTGGTCAATAACTTAAAGGCTCTTAGGAGTGACCTAGTTGTGTGCGCACAGGGATGGGTGTACTTGAGGGGGAGCATGTTGGGTTACGCTTTCTCAGTCGTGTCAGTCTGGGGGCCCAGGTATCTAGTTGAGGGGGCTGGGAACAGGGGCACTCCAATCTCCTGAAGGTCGGGGAGCCGTGCAGGGCGTGGAGGGGAGAGGAGAGTGATCGTCCGGTCAAAGTCCCTGTGCAGCACCTTCTCGTAGACGCTCTGAAGCCCTACTGTTTTGGGCAGCTGGGCTTGATAAAAGTTGTCCCTGCGAAGGGGATCCCTGGGCAAGGACGTGCTCTTGCAGAAGGTGGAGAGGGGTGCCGAAGGATGTGGAGAGGGGTGAGGGTTGGCTCGGCCACAGGAGGGGCTCCAGCAGCGGTCTGAGTGGCCCAGGATCTTGCACTCAGCCGTGCATGCCCACAGACCTAAAGAGAGACAGAGAGAGAGGAGGAGAAACCCGTTGTTACTGCAGGAATAAATCCACATAATTCATAATCCTCAGAGCTATCAGTCACAGGATGATTCAATGCACTGATGGTAGGAGTGGGGAGGTGATGCTCTACCATACAACAAAAAAAACCCCATGCTTGGGAAGGTTATGTCATTTTGCTGGGGACACTCCTCACAATTCTAACTTAAAGGGAAGTTTCTTGGGGAAGAAAAACACCCAATCCTACAGCACTTCCAGCATCTGCTAATTTGTGCTGGGCTCTCACTGCAGAGAGGAACCAAGACCTAACAGCCTGCTGCAAAGAGATGGGTGGTTTGAGCCGTGCAATGTCACGTTTCCTCTTCCAGCTGCCCTGCCTGATCACTGTGCCCCAAGGATGGGTCCCTCCATCCACCTTCCCATCCACCCATCTGTCTGTCTGAGGGTCCAGCGGGGAGCAGGGGCCGAGCCCTTACCGTTCTGCATGTGTGTGATGAGATCTTTCTTCAGGGCATCTCCGCTGACATCTGAGTCGCTGTCATTAAAATCACTGTCACCTTTGCCGCTGTCTTTGCCACTGAACTTCTCTGCCTCCCGGCCAGAGATAGTGTTGAAGGAGTGTCCCTTCCAAATGGCCACGGGGGGAGCAGGCTCCTTGTTGTAGCTTGGAGTGGCAGCAAAAGCCTGCTGTTGGGGAGGGAAATTAAAGGAGATGTGAGAGGGGGAAGTGGTGAAGGGTAAATCAACATCAACTGCACCTCTGCAATTCACAACCTCCAAGACACCCCCACCCTTTCCCCCACTTCCCTGCAGTGGGTCCTTACCTCCCCACTTTGTCCTCTCAGTCTCTTCTGACCCTCATAGAGGCAAGTGCTGTCACTGCCATTCTCAGTGGTGGAGATCTCTTCAGCAGCAGGAGAAGGGTCAGAGCTGGTGAAAGAGGTTTTGCTGGGAAAGGTTCGTACCTCAAACACATTCCCCCTCTGGCTGCCCTCCTCCTGATGGCCCTTCTCCAGGTGGGAGATGTCTATTTGGTCCTTCAAGGCAACATTGTTTTTGATGTCATTCCCCTTCTTGCGTCTGTTGCAGGTGGTGGCAATGGTGATTATAGCCACCAGGAGGAGAGTGCAGCTGCCTGCCAGGATGATGATCACAATCAGAGGGATGTCCCACTGCAAAGCCTTTCCTTCCCAGGAGCTGGGCTTGGCTAAGTCCTGGATACTGGATGGAGCAGTGGCAGTCACCAGGAAGTTTACTGTGGCAGTTGCAGCCAGGGGGGGTCTGCCATTGTCTGTCACAGTGAGGACAACCTTGAACAGCTGTCCCAGCTCTTCAGAGAGGTCGCCCCTCAGCACAATGTCCCCAGTACTTGGGTTGATGGTGAAAAGTTCCTGCTCAGACTCTTCCAGGAAGGCAAAGGTGAGCTCAGCATTGGCCCCATCATCTGCATCTCGAGCTTTGATCTGGGCCACCAGGGAGTCACGGGAGGTCTTGCTGGACACACTGATTTCCACCGTCCCATTAGTGAGCACTGGGTGGATGATGACAGGAGGGTTGTCATTCTGGTCCACCATCCTCACTTTGACAAGGGTGCTGCTGGAGAGCTGTGGGGATCCACCATCAGTGGCCTGGATCCTCAGGTCCAACTGTTTAAGGATCTCGTAGTTGAATGTCCTGAGGGCATAGATGGCCCCAGTGGCGGGGTCCACCGAGACGTAGGTGGAGATGGGGGCCCCCATGACTTGTGTTTCCAGGAGCCGGTAGGTGACCTTACCGTTGTGGCCAAGATCAGGGTCACGAGCCACCACTGTAGTGATGTAGGCACCTGGGGGGTTGTTCTCTGGTACGGCCACCTCGTAGAGGGGCTTGGCAAAGAGTGGTGCGTTGTCATTCTCGTCGCTCACCCGCACTGTGTACTGGCGCACAGTCTTGAAGGGTGGTGAGCCCAGGTCCTCGGCCACCACAGTGAGGTTGTATTCAGGGATGCGCTCGCGGTCCAGTGCTGCTGTGGTGACGATCATGTAGCTGTCCTCATAGGCGCGCTGCAGGGCGAAGTGGTCGTGGCCGCGGAGGCTGCAGCGCACCTGCCCATTGGTGCCCGAGTCGCGGTCTGAGGCGCTGACGAGGGCCACAAAGCTCTCGCTGGCTGCCGCCTCACTGACGTAGGCCACGCCAGCGGCGCTGGCAGCGCCACGGAGGGCGCTGATGCTGATGCGCGGTGCGTTGTCATTGACGTCAGTGAGGCGCACGATGACGGTGCAGGTGGCAGCGCGAGGGCTTGCACCACGGTCCTGGGCACGCACGTCCAGCTCATAGGTGCGGGTGCGCTCATAGTCCACGGTGGCCTCCAGTGTGAGGCGGCCTGAGCGTGGGTCGAGGCGGAAGAGCCGCCGCGCCTCGGGGGGTACCTGGCTGCTGAAGGCATAGACCACCTCACCATTGGGGCCCTCATCAGGGTCAGCAGCATCCAGATCGAGCAGTAGGGAGCCGGGTGGTGCATCCTCGGGCAGCTCCACTGTGACTGAGCTCTGGGCAAAGGTTGGACTGTTGTCGTTGGCGTCAAGGACACGGACGTGCACGGTGGCTGTGCCCGAGCGCGCTGGACTGCCACCATCCTTGGCCACCAGCTCCAGGGTGTAGGAGGGCTGGCGCTCACGGTCCAGCTCCTGGAGCAGCACCAGGTCTGCACAGCGTGCCCCATCTGCCCGCGTCTGCGCCTCCACACCAAAGTGGCTGTTGAGGGAGACCTGGAAGCTCTGTATGGAGTTGGAGCCTACGTCCTCATCTACAGCCACCTCCAGTGGGAGGCGAGTGCCAGGTGTGGCACTCTCCGACACCTCCAGCGCCATCTGGGCGTGGGGAAAGCGTGGTGAGTTGTCATTGATGTCACGCACCTCCAGCTCCACGTGCACCAGGCGGTAGCGCTCCCTCCAGCAGCTCACCACATCGAAGGCCAGGACACACTGGGGGGCCTGCCCGCACAGTCGCTCCCGGTCCAGCCCTGCTTCACCGATGCTCAGCTGTCCGTCCTCCTCCCGCACCCGCACCAGCGAACTGTTGCTGAACTGCCTCATCATGCGAAAGCTCATCTCCCCCGGCGCCTTCACGGGCATCTCGTCGGCCAGCGTACCGATCACCGTGCCCGGCGCGCCCTCCTCGTCGGTGCGGTACCTCACCGTCTTGCAGCGGGACAGGGCTAGCAGGCAGGCGGCGGCCAGCAGCCGCAGGGGGCTCATGTCAGCGGCGCAGGGCTCAGCCCGACGGCGCGGCGCGGACGGGGACGGCTCTGTGCAGTATCGGGGGAGCGGCGCCGCGCAGCGCCAAGATAACTCCAACACCGTCTGCGCCCCCCGCGCCGCCGCGCGGCCTTTCATAGACGGCGCTATGCAAATGAGAGGGCGGTGGAGCCAATGGGAGGCGGCGCCGCGCGGGCGGCGGGCGGCCCCCGGCGGTGCCCGGGCCGGGCGGGAGCGGGCGCGGGGCGCGCGCCTTTGTTTTCCTTAACTCTCCGGGGTCTGGGGGCTTCCCCTTCTCTTTTTTTTTTCCTTTCTTTTTTTTTTCTCTCCCCCCCCTCCCGTTTTTATTCCTCTTTTTCTCTCTGTTTATTTCTTCTGTTTCCCCCCCTCCTTCCATTCTTCCCCCCGTCTCCGTCTCTGCGCTCTCTCCGGACGCGCGGCAGCGGCGCTGGCGCGGGGAGCACGGCGTACAGTGCGCGGTGGGGTTTGTCAGTCCTGCCACAGGTCGGAAAGGTGCCGGGGCATGCAGCGTCACGCCGTGTCGTGGCATGTCGCGCCGTGTCGTGGCATGTCGCGGCGTGCCCTGCGGGCGCGGGCAGCGGTGCGGGGCGGGCGCGCATTGGCGGGGTGCGGGGGGTGGCGGTGGCCGCATTCAGCTGCGCGCCCGGAGTGGCGTGTCACTCGCGTGAGAGCCTGTGATCAGCGCCGTAAGTCGCCTTTCAGGAGGTGTCCCCGCATGCTTTAGTATGCATGTCACCGCCCGGGTTTCTTAAGCCTGGGGCACTAGCAGGCGAGGAGGAAAAAAAGGAAAAAAAAAAGTTCCAAATAGGATTTAGCATAAGCTTGAGGAGATTTGGAAAGGTTTCAAAGATCAGGCTGTATCAAAGGCTTATGAAGCCCTCGTTAGCTGCAGAAATATAATAGCATGGCAGGCTATCCCATTCGAGGAACCAATGTCTGTATTATTTCACTATGACAGGCTAAAGGGAGAGAAAGTTGAACAGTTTCCACAGAGGAGTTGGACTAAGTTGAATATAATGAGCAAACGCCACATGTATCCATTATGTCCGTCTATTCATTCCCAATCACTGCCATAACTCTTTGACTAAACGATGATGAGCGCTGAATTACACACAATGCCCTGCTCATATTAAAATACATTTAAGACCTATCCCTCCTGGTGCCCTGTTACGCCTATTCACAGGATTTTCTTTTTGTCCTAATAGGGCCTCTCTGGGAAGCAACACCAGTCTCGTTCCAGAAGAACAAAATAACAGCATGAGGCTGAAACCTGGCACGAACCGGGGGGAACGAAACCATCTGCCCCGCAAGGCACCGAGGCCCTGTGTGGAGCCGGGCGCAGGCTCCCAGCGCCGCAGTGCCTTGGCGGCCATGAGGAGGGCTGTGCTGGCCTTGGCCCGCAGGGAGGAGACCCTAAGCGAAGGACGATAGAGATCCTGAAGGACAACTGCCTTCCTTCCTCTCCTTCCTTCCTTCCTCTCCTTCCTCTCCCTTCTCCCTTCTCCCTTCTCCCTTCTCCCTTCTCCCTTCTCCCTTCTCCCTTCTCCCTTCTCCCTTCCCTTCCCTTCCCTCCCTTCCCTTCCCCTCCCCTCCCCTCCCCTTCCCTCCCCTTCCCTCCCCTCCTCTCCCCTCCTCTCCCCTCCTCTCCCCCCTCCCATGTCTCAGGGAACTCAAGACATGCATTTTACAGGGAGAGGGTGGAAAACAGAACGGGGCCGTGTCCAGGGGTGTCCCGGGGGCGTCCTGGGGCTGCGCGGGGCGGCACGCGAGCGGGGGGCTGCGGGCTGCCCGCAGCACCGGCTTATGGAAATGGGATTTAAATCGCTCCTCAGCCCTGGCTGCGGGGGCGCGGGGAGAGGGGGGGCACGCTCCGCCACCAACAAAAGCTCCCCGAACGCCCGGTTTCCATACGAAAAAGCTCCGCGTAGCTCCTTTCTCCTGCCCGCGGGAGCTCCGCAGGCGGTCGCCCGGTGGGGCGGGGAGAGGCCGGGCCGGGCTGCCCTTAGCCGGATCGTGGTCCGGACCGGGCCGTGGTCCGAGGTGTAGAGGCCGGGGCCGAGCTGCCTGGGAACGGGGCCGCCGGCCGGGAGCGAGGAGTGGGCAGCGGGGCGGCCCCTCGTGTGTAACAGGATTATCTTTGCCATTTCAAGTTCCATACAGCATGTAATTTATTTTTAATTAGGATTAGATCGAGCAGGGAAGGAGACCAGACCTTTCCGCCCACCCTCTACCTCCCCCTCCCCGCAAAGGCATGGCTTTTCCACGAGGAACTCTTATTCTTTACAAAAAAGCCAATCAATCGATAAACCAGGACCTGTGTTCACCTCCCATGCACTCTGCAGGAGAAGAGGGTGCAAGGGGCTGTATTTTCAATGTGTGCTCAAGTATTTGAATCAGAAAGAGACTTGGAAATCCTTCCCCTTTCCCATCTACCTGGTCCCCATCTCAAATGCTTACAATCCAAACCCATTCTTAAGAGCGTCCCAGTGGGGTCTTGCTTCTCACGCCTTTTTCAATTTTTTTTCTTTTTTAGAGGCCAAATGCACTTTCTGCCTGCCTGAGTTATTCTCTTTCCACTGTCGTGACTTTGATTTAAAAAAAGCCCTGAAATATCAGTGTCTCTGCTGGAGCAAAGCCTTCTCCTCAATAGTTTGGATAGAGTCCATCACAGAAACGTTCTGAAAGGCTAGTGAAGAATCCTGTTTTACAGCTCAAAATAAACATACGGATCAGCTGCATTAAAAGCACTTCTTTGAAATATTGTGGTTAAACAGCCCAGATTGGTTGATTGCTCCATGCGGGGACATATGTTCTTGCAAACTGTGCGTATTGTTACTAATGGGGATTCTCACACCACAGCCTTTCCTTTGAATCTGAGGCACTGGTGGTTTCTCTGGAGCTGTTGCAAGGTTGTTTTAATAATTTACCAGCTCTCTTGCACTTAGTGTTGTTGCAGAGACTCAGAGCGTGCAAAGAAGGAGGTGTTTTGTGGTGTCCAGAGGTCTGATCTCTGCTGCCAAGCTCCTTTCCATACCTCTTAGACACAGAAATCAAAGCTACTCCGAGAGATGGGTATCAGGCAAAGGAAAAAGCAAAGCTCCCCCACTCACCTCTGTGAACCTGGGTTCCTGGGTAATGTGTTGCTCCCAAGGAGTAGGAGCACTCCTACACCACCAGCCTGATGTCAACAGCAATCAAGTCAGTGATCACCAGCAAATCACTCCAGGTTCTCTTTTTTAAACTTACCTTTTTTTCCTCCTGATTCTGATTCAGCCCTTAGAAATAAAGTTTGTGAGTGCTTTACCCTCTCCCCAGGTAGTTACTGCCTTAGGCGGAGCAACGAAACCCCAGGATCTCATCCTCTTCTTCACTCCTCCAGCTGAGTACTGACACTGCTGTGGCCCTTTTCACCATCACCTACAACACAGTAGGTTTGCATATGTGTATCAAGGTGTCAGTGTCTTACTCTCACAAAAGAGTAAGACTTTCCTTCTCTCAGCGGATGTCTGGGATCCTGTCCAGTGATCTTCGTTGATGGAGATAAGCTAGAAGGTGTTAAGTTTTGGTGGTGTGAGAGAAGGTAAGAGTCCCAAAGAATTCCAGTCCAGTACATCAGGACCACATATACCTTGAGGGAGAATGTGCAGCTTCATGCAAGCATGGGGTGGTGGAAGCAAGCCAGGCTTTAAGAAGAGGTGGCTGTGTTGTATGTTCTTCCCTGTTCCCAGAAGATCTTAGGGGCACCAAGCCTTGGCTATTGAAAGTTCCCCTCTCTCTTTGGCCCTCTCAACATAGGCTGCTTGGTGACTGCATGTCTTCGGGGTGGTGTGTTGGGATCCCCTTGTAGCATAAACCCTAGGATGGTATGACTTTGCTGTGCCTCTCAGAAGAAGTCAGGATATCTGGGCATGGTGTCCTGCTGGTCCTGCTCACCAACATACTTAGAGGGTCTTTTTGACTTCTCTCCAGATGTGAAGTTGAGATGAAGCATGTCACCCCATCCCTTGTCTCTGAGCCTGTGGAGTAGTGGCAGAGACTTCCCTCCCTGGAAAATCCTCTCCATGCTCAGCCCCTTCCTCTTTCTTCTTGGGCACCCCCACGGACTTGGCTGCCTTGGAGTGATCTACAAAAACAAAGGAATTCCTTCTGCTTCACGGCCTAAACAATCCCCCCTGTTTAATCATTTCTACTGAAACCAAGGAAGTGCGGGTTAACCTGTCAAGCTCCACAAGCCTGGGCTGACCAAAACCCCTGGAAAACAAAAGAGTGGAACAAAGTGACAAAGGGTTTTGTTGCTCTATGACTGTTTGTGTTGGAGGGTAGCATGAAGTATTGTGCTTCTGTCTCTGGCCACGCGGGCTTATAGGAGACAGAGGCTGCAAACCTTCCCATGAGCTGTGGGTTGGTACTGGGGTTATAAATCATTCTGATGATTTGTTTATTTACTGCAAATGCTTCCCTGCCTGCACCTCCCCTCTGTGAAATGTGGGTTGGAAGAAAGAGTTTGTTTTGCAGAAGAAAGAAATCGTGTGCCCGTACCCCCCACCTGGCAAGCAGTTTTGATTCCACAGGGAATTTATTTTTTAATTGGATTAATTTCTAGCCTCTCCCAGAGCAGCAGCTGGGATCTTTGATTCAAGAGGTTAAAACAAAGGGGCATGAAACAAAAGACCAGTTCTTCACATTCCCCACACAGCGTGTGCCTCATGGGCCTAGCGCGAGCTGCCTGGAGGTATCCGTTCAGCAGCGCATTCCTAAAGGTCTCCCTATGTCGCCCTCTGTCAGGGTCTAGTGCATGCTTTTTTGGGGTGCTTCATAGTCTGTCTTGCCTGCAAGGTATCTGAATTTTTCCCTCCTATCCCATACAACCTTACCCCTTGGTGTCCCTCTCCTTTTCTGCTCCCCCCCCCCCCCCCCTTTTCCAGGTCTCTTTACCCTCTACTTTTCTGCCCCAGAAGAGGTAAGTGAGGCTTTCAGCTGTTAAATCAGGAGGCAGGTGCTCTCATGTTCAGTTCTCAGCTTTCTCATCTGGAGCAAGGCTCAGGCCCAGCAGGGTCTGGGATATTTGGGTATCCAATTGCCATTGAATGCCATGGAAGTTGAGCATATTTTAAACTGGATGAGGGCTGAGAGTCTCTCAGAATCCACCCCTCATGTCCACAGACTGTGGGTGCATTGGACCAAGTCCTGCCGTTTGCCCACCATGATGACTATTGAGTCAGAGTTGCCCTTAGAAGTAACTACCTTTATTATGCAGGTTCTTTGTAGCTATTTTGCCTGAGTGCCTTTGGTTTTAAGGAGTGCAGGTAACAGAGTAGTTATTCATGTCAGTCTCCAATCTGGACCTTTAGAAGAAGTGCTTACCTTCTTCAGAGCTTGAGAACTGGTTAGATCACTGAGATGCACAGCTTCTCTCCCTGGCTGTTGGGAACTGGTGCTCCCACTCTGTGGCTGCTGCTGTATGCCTGCCTGGGATGTCTTTCATAGCACTTTGAAGGTGTCCGGACTGGTATATTTGGCTTTCCTCCAGCAGCTCCTTGTTTCCTCCTGGGTCTCATTCACAGTCTCCTCCTTGAAGGACTCTTTGGAATTTTAGACTCTTACAAATGATGAATGGCTGGAAGAAATACACCTCTCAGCTGCCATGGAGAGGTACAGTCCTCTGTGAATACTTATGTGTGGTGGTTGTGATGGGCTCCACTGATTTCTCTGAGAATCAGCTCCCTTGCTATTTGGTGTGCAAAGTCCCTTTCTGCATGTCCTTCTGCTGCCCCTGGCCAGCCAGTGTCACCCACCCAGTGCCACACTAAGCAAGTATGGGCAGGTCACTCCTTGGGCTCTGCCTCCTTCCTACAGTTTCCGAAGTCCTTCCAAGTGAGACTGTATCCTTATACAAACACAAGGATAGTTATATACATGCCAATATAGTTATATACATGCCAATATATTTTTACTATGCCCTTAAAAATGTCCTTCCTGTTTCTCTGCTGTCTGTATATTTTAAGTCTTACTCTGTGCAGGTAATTTCTTGTCCCATCCACTGATACATCTGCAGGACAAGAGGGGACAGTGGGAAACAATTATTGTTGAGGTCCTGGAAACTGAGAAGTTGCATTAATGCGATGCCATGCTGGAGCTAATTAGCCCAGTGTCACAGCGGGGTTAATAAACTTGGGCACAGTGCCACAGCTTCTGATTCCCAGGCTGGGGGGCTTTGCAGGTTCTGACCCTGGTATGCTCCTGGTTGTTTCCCGGACGATTACAGTGATGAAGGTGGTATGGGAGGAAAATGCGACAGTGAGGCAGGGACTCAGCTATGTGCCTTGAGCCCCTTCCTCCATCTCGCCTCTCCTTCTCCCCCCTCTTCCCTCCTTGTCCTCTATCCTAATCGCGCCTCAGCTTGCAAAGTCAGGGCCCCCAGCTGTGAAGGACTAAGTCTCTTCTTCTCCCAGCCTCCCAAGTGGCAGCAGGCTGTGAGCGAGAGTGTGCCTCGTGTCACTCCTGTTGAAGAGGCAGCGAGAGCAGGGGAAGAGCCCAGACGCGGGCGGCTGCCGCACTTGGCTGCCTGCCAGGGCAGGAGCACGCCATTCACTCCTGGGGAGCCAGCAAGCACTCCCCCTCAGCCGGCTGCCTCCAGGGCTGGAGTCTACCCAGTCTGAGTTTTATTTTGGTGTGTCAAGGAGCATCCTGCAACTGAAGGATGTGGGGGGATCGGTGATGAGTTCCATCAGGCTGCTCTCCTTCATTGTGGTTTTGGGATCATCTCCCTTTCTATTCTGCAGAAAGGCTCATAGTTAAACCTCCCTCTCTGCCTCCACCTTTGATGTGCTGGGTGACGGATTTTAGCTTCAATGGCTGCCAGCATGTTGCTGCCTGATGTACAGCAGCTCCAGGCAGAGCAGGGCAGGAAAACATCACATAGCAGTACAGAGGAACCTGAAGAGCAAACACATCCCATTACAAGAAAGTTGGAAAGGCTTTAAATATTCACACCAAGTGAATGAGATGTAAACTTTTCAGAAGCTTGGAAACTCCGGTTCCTAAATCATTTGAGTGTTCTTGAGTGTTTTACCCAGGATTTTTGCTTTAAGGTTTTCTGCTGCTGCATTGTGCTGCATTTCATGAGTCCAGCATTAGATCAGACTGCTTTTTGAGGTCATGGGTAAACTTTTTCTTTGTTTTTTTTTTTTTGTGTCCAAGTCTGCCATTCTTTGACCTTTGCAGGACCTCCAGATGCACAAAACGTCCCTGTACTCATGGTCTGTCTTTTGTGCACAGCATTTGCTCATTCTCTGCATACACTTCACTGAAGGGGTCTAGCTGAGGAGGCAGAATGTTGGCCCTGGGTGATGTGACCTGGGACTGGAGCTGGTGACAGAGTAGAGAGGAGTAGAGCTATTTCCCGTGGCTGAGGGATGCATCTGCACCGTAGCCCTAGGTGGCATGTTTACCCATCTTTAGGAGTTAGCCAGTCAGTTCCCAAATGTCACCTGTTCCTCCTGCACCTGTAAATGTGCATCACAGCAGGACAAGGGGGCCATCTGGAAACCACTGCAGTCTCTATGGCTACATCTACAACACTGAATAAAATGCTCCATACTCTGGTTCTACTTAGTTTACTTCTGCAGACATAGTCTATGGTGATGGAGCCCTTTCACAATTTGGGGGGAATTACCTATTTGCCTTTTCAGGTTTAGCCATCTGGTGCCTTTATTTATTTAACTCACTTTAAAAAGAGGTGCACATTGCTACCCTGTGTCTGTGGGTTTTGCATCTGGAAATACAGACACCATCACATATTTCACACATTACCCCTGGGGAAAAAAAAAAATCATTTGCCCCCAATGTCTTCAGAATTCAATTCTGAAAAGTTAAATAAATTGTTATCGCTTTTCAAGTGCCATAATAAATGTATGGAATGATGTCACAAAAAAGCTTGAGGCTTAGAGAGTAGGTGCTAAAGAAATGCATCAAATTAGACCAAAAAAGAGGCATAAAATCTGTTATCCCAAAAGATAAGGGCTGACGGCTCAAGCGACTTTTCTGTTTGCTGCTGTGCTAAACATCAAATTCATGTTTCTGCCCAAAAGAATTTGCATCTCTGCAGTGAGCAGATCCGAAGGCTTTGTTTTGCTGGAGAGGTATGTGGTAGGGCGGGAGAAGAAGAAAATGATGCAAGCCGGCATGGTTCGTAAGCGAAGGGTCACAGATGGGTGAAGCCTTGCAGAAGTTAAAACTGACAAACAAGCCTTTGGTGATGCTCCTGGAGCATCCTGAACATTTAGAACTGAAGAGGTTTGAGTTTGCCTCAGCAACATTATGTATGCAAATGCATGTGTTATAATGAATATGATAATTACAGGAGATAATTTGTAATATATGTGTATTATATATGAGTGCCTCCTCAGCAGGCTAAAACAATGCCATGAGAGTGCAAAGAAATGTGAAATCTAATTACTGTAGCTGTGTAAGTGAAGTAATGAGGAGTTTGAGAGTGTGACTGATAAGCAATTAGATACTAGACTAATGAGCAAGCTGTCTACAGTCCATCAAAAGAGTAAGGGAGGCTTGTGCAAGACACCTCTGGCATTGCAAAGAGGACAATATACTACATCCAAATGCAGCTCAGTAATGACCGGAGACTGTGTGCTCAGCTCAGGGATAGAGTCATTAACCAGTCAAAAAACCTGTGGCAGACCCACAGGAGATAAGGACAGGAAAAAATACAAAATATATAGAACTGCAAGTAAGTATAGGAGAGCTAAAGCTTGGGTTGAAGGTTCTGGATTAGTGACTCCCCAGATTGGGTTTGCTGTACTATTTTACACCAGATAAAACAGCCAGGGTGAGAAATTGATGTTGGGTTGGGTTGTGTGGGTGGCAATGTAAGTCTTGCCTTGGAAGAGCTGCACTGGGAAGGGGGAGCAAAGAGCCAGGCAAGGATAGTGGAGGCAGAGACAGCAGGGGTGGTGGGGAAAGACACTCAGGACTTTCTATGTCCTGTAATAACAATACTTATATTGGATAGATATCTGTCTCCAGGAGCTTATTCTTCTGCAAGTATTAACTGTTTAAGCTGAAATTTTCCATCTTGGGTGTCGCCTTCAGGCTGTTGCTTCTTTCTAAGAGAAAGCTTCAGCTGAAGCAGTTCACTTATCTCCAGAAAGGAAGCTAGGGTAAATCTATCCTAGCCTTTTTTATGGTTGTTTTGCCTGTGAAATAAATATCCAGGCTCTCCTTTTTCTTTCCTGTGTTTTTTTTTCCTTCTTTCTTTCTCTCTTTTTTTTTTGTTTTTTGTGTGTGTGTGGTTTTTCTTTTGTTTGTTTTTTGTTTGTTTGGGGTTTTGTGTGTGTGGTTTTTTTTTGGTGGATTTTTTTTTCCCCTGTTATGGAAATCTCATGGTTTCATTTGAGGACTAGACATTTGCAAGAAGATGCAGGGAAGTGACTTATGCCGTTTTGGTGAGTATCCAACCAAACTGGACTATACATTTGAAACAGTGCAGCCTGTAGGAGTGTCATGGTTTGAGAGCCCCAAAATCCAATTCTCGAGTCCTAGTCCCCCCCTCCCACATCTCAGCCCAGTGTGAGATGGGTTTTCCAGACACCACATGAGACTCAGAATGGGGGGAAGGGATTACATATTACAATGACTGTACAAAATAAATAGTATAATACATCATATACAATCTTAACTATCTCTAACTATGACAATGGATCAATGGATCAAATCTCTTCTCCCTTCCAAATAAAAGTCCAGGAGGGAAGAAGGAAGAGATCCTTTCTACTCTCAGAGCAGCAATGTCTCTAGGGCAGCAGGTTCTCTCGTGCAGCAGCTGTAGCTGGATCTCTGCCAGTACACACGAGGGGGCATCCAAGCCCCTCGGCCCATCGTCTCCAAGCAAGGGTCTTCTCTTCTGTGGGCTTCGCTCACCTGGACACGGTCGTTTCACCACGGTCATATCAACGAAGCTCAGGGGTCTTTGTGACGGTCTGTATCTTCAGGGGATTCAAGCCCCCTTTGCAGAGCTCTGTGCTATGTCTCAAAGTGTGTGTGTGTGGGGGGGCAAGGTCACTCCCTCCACATTCCTTCTCTGAGCTTTTCAGCTCCTTTCTGCAGTGCTGTAGCACTCCAAGACTCAAAGTCCATCATCCTCCTTTCTCTAGGAGGTCTCAGAGGGGTTTGGGGTCTTTTGGTTCAGTTCTTACCCCAAAACTCTGTCTCTGTCTGTACAACTTAGTCCTGCTCTCTCTGCTGCTGGCTCTCTTTCTCTTCAGACAACTCTGTGTCTCTCTTCCTTGGCTGCAATGCCTGTTTGCTGCTCGTTCTTACCTCTTCTGGCTCTCTGCCACTTTCTCCGTCCGCTGCCGTCTCTGCTGCTGCTCCGTCTGCCCACTCACGGTGGAGGAAACTTCTTTAGCTTTCTAGCTACAGGTGCTTAGCCCAGCCTTACACTGTTCCAAGTCCCTGTAGCCCCCCAGCTGGGGCTGGGGGGGCCAGAGCCCCCCAGGGGGCTCCTGCCCTTTCTCCTCATGGCTCTACAACATGGCTACTTCTCCAACAACAACTACTACAACTTTCTTTTCCAGTCTGCTTCTGATATGTTTATATTTTGCAAAAGCGCTCATTGGCTCAAACCCCAAGGGTCACCACCCCCTGGGGATTTACCATTTTATAGCTTCAGGGGGAAAACTGTTTTCCCCCCACCACAAGGAGTTAAGTAGAGTAGTGATTAAGCAAGTAACCTTCTCTGCTTTTTTCCTGGTCTCCCACAAACTTGATATTCTGAATATCCCACAAACAGATATTCTGGCTACTTGAGAGTCAGAGCCAACTATTTGCCTAGTATCAGGAAAAAGCATCAAAACCCTCTAGCAAAACATCCCTTGCCCTCTTGATTTCAAGAACAGTTGACTGTGATAGGCCAATGCTGGTCTTGGCTCTGTTCTTCCTCAGACAGGGATTGGTCTGTCTTGATGGACCTAAGTCTTGCAACCCTGGGGACAACTGTTGGAGAGCTGATGGTGAAGTTATGACTTACCAGTATCTCTATCTTAAAGTCTAAGGAGATATGAATAGGGCATCATGGATTTTGCAATGTCAGGCCCTACAGAGTGAAGGGAAAGCTAGACTTGAGCATTTCAGTTTAGGTGTGCAAAATTAGCAGATACTAATCTATTAACCTGCATTTCTTTGTGTCTCAGCTAACCAACTGTAATGTAGAATTAATGATACACCCTCCTTCCACAGGGTCATTATGAAAATAAGATAATTAAAATCTGTGAATCACTAATTTAAGAGAAGGGAAGGCCAAAGAAATATCTTTGAGAAAATTATTGCTTCCATCCTGAGCAAGGCTTGAGCAATGTGAAGAAACTGGAACATAGAGCAAGCGCCCAGAATATGCCACTGAAGCTCTTGGGTCTGCAGACCAGAGTAGGAGAATGGTGGAGAAATAACACTTCTCTGTGCAAAAAACAGCTGTATCACAGTGTGTCTGGGCCTGCAAAGATCACCTTACGCTCCATATTTCCTAGTTTAAGTGCCTCACTTTGCAGTCCTACTATCGTACTTCCAGTGCAGTTCCCTTGGGTGTCATACCCATGGAGTTACACAGGTGTGTGGAGGGAAACCCCTGCCCTATATGCCCTGTAATAACACAAGTTGCCTTTGGCATGATGGGGGTTTAGGTCAGTGATTGCTCATTAAGCTACAAACTTCGGCTGCCCAGGTGGTGAATTCTTTTTTTACTGTCATCCAGATACACAGTGACATTCTTGTCTTCCTTTTCTCTGCAGCTGTAAATCTTCTCTGCTCTTCCTCTGATGAGGAAGGAACCCCTGCATGGGACTTCCTTGTTTTGGTGCCTCAGGAATGCGGCTTTAGAGATTAAATAACACCAAAGCTTTATAGGGGGCTGCAGCTTTTTTAGGATGACAAGAGGCTTCCAAAGTGGTCACAGGCTGAAGACCCAGGTGAGCCTTGAAGCAGAGCTGTGCGGAACTCATTTTGGGCAGCTAGAAATGATGCACAGGCACAGTTTGCTTAAGGTGTACCTTGTGAGTTTGAAGGTCTAGATTATACTGCCATGCTATGGCTCTCTGTGTGTTCTTGGACAAGACACCTCCTTGTGTTGCTGTTAAAATAATACTCCACAGAGGGCAATGGGTTCAACCTGTGGTTAGGTCCCTTTGAAATGCTGCAATGAAAAAAATCAGAGCTATTGATTTTATTTTTCTAAAACCCTTCCAGACATATAAAATCCCAGTGAAGTCTTTATTAATGGGAATTTCCTCCTGATTGACTGTTGTGGAGAAGTGGACATGGAAAGGGAGCTGTGGGGTTTCATCTGGTGGGAGAAGCTGAAGATCTTCTCCCATTGGGATGTCAGGGCTGTCAGCAGCATGGTAGGTATGAGTGGCAGGGAGGGAGGCAGGTAGGACTCTCTGTATAGCGAGGACATAGTGGAGAGATGGAGTGGTCGGAAAATTCGGGATTGTGAGCAAAGGTGGGAGAGGGAGGACCAGGTGGGGGGTGCAGGGTTGGGGAGTGTTATGGGGTTTGAAGCAGCCTGGGAAGCTGAGGGCTTGATGGGGAAAGTGATGAGAGAAATGTGGTGAGAATGCTGGCTTTGGGGACAGCAGCTGGCTTGGGGGAGGCTAGAAGCTGTGATCTGGGAGTAGCTGGGGAATTTGAACCCTGAGATTGTTTAAGAGGTGTGGGGCCACAAATATTAGGTATAGGCACTTTCTTTCCATCTCTGGTTGAAACAGTGTACTCTTGTCTTTCCGGTCACTTCGCAGCATGTCTGGCTTGCTCTCAGAGAGTAACCCTGGAAAAAACAGCAGATATCCTTATAAACAGATGTGTATTGCAGCACAAAGCTTTTCATGGATAGTGTTCTTATGTTGCACAATGTGTTATTTAGGGGCATGGTGTCAGGGCATGGGGAATGGTTGTAGGATGTCTCTCAAAAAGCATTTAGAGCTGCACATGGGCAAACTCAAACTGTGCATAGCACGTTGGCTGCCATCCCGTGTTGAAGCACAATGTCCGACCTAATGATGCTGGTAATGTAAGCTGTCCTTCTAGCCTGTCCATTTCAATTTACAATATTTCACCTGAAATCCCTCTTTAATCATAAACAGATCAGAAATTACTTATTACAGAGTGCCATAGGTGTACATGGTGTTTTACAAACATATGAGGAGACAGATTGCTGCCCTGAAGAGCTCACAATTGGATTTAGACAAATGCAATAAGAAAGGAAAAAACTATTGGGGTTGAAACTTTAAGCAGACAAATAAATGCCTGTATACAAGTACTTCAGTCGCAGTCCATGGAAATATTATCTTTTTTTTGATTCAAGTGTTCAGCTGTGTCACATCTACTGCTGAAGATGACAGACTGCTAGTTCCTTAGGTAGAAAATGCTTATACTTTAATGCTTGTTATGTCATGATTTATTAAACCAATTTAAATGTAAAAATCAACTGAAAGAACAAGCTTATGTTTAAGGATGACCTGCAGCATCTAAAATAGAGACACTGACCAAACTAGTAGAAGCAAGGTCAGATTTTGTTTAGTTCAGATAATTTATGCCCAAGTTGTAATGCTGATGTAATTTATGTTGCATTTAGTGCTTTGTTTCCTATGAAATTTGACTGTGCAACAGTGTGATATGAATAATATTTTAAGACAGGATTTTTATAGATGATGCTTGCAGCTAATATACACAGAGTTTTGACTGGTCTTTCTTGTGATAGGAAGAAAAGGAGGAAAAAGGAAAGAAAAAGAAAGAAGAGAAAAATATAAGACAATAGCCATGCAGGATTGCATCCTTTACACCATGAATAACATTTTGCTCATTTTAATTTTTTTTTATGCTTTTCCTGAAAATAAAAAAGGCAAATATATTTTGGAAATTATAGACTAACTAATATAGCTCTAATCTTCAGAGCAGCATTGAGGTAGCCCTCTTGTCCTCTGTTCCATGCCTCTTTTTTCAGATTTTTTTTTATCCATCAGTGAAGAAGTCCAGCCCTTGTGCTACAAATCAGCTGGAAAAGATCCTGCTCATGTGCTGTGAAAAAGTGCCGCTGAAGTATGCCCTGTACAGCAAAGGGAATGGTCCTTAAAGGCAGCACATAGATTTATGAAGTATGACAGCAGAAACAAGAGGTGTTGGCTATTTTTTATGGGCAGCCATTAAAATAAGCCCTTATTTATCAAAGCTGAGACAACGGTCATATAAATGGTTTCTCGGATTCAAGGTGAATCAAAGGAAAATCATGTCCAGGAGGACAGAGATGCTCAGCCAGTACCACTACGGCATGGCCACATGATACACCCAGCGGCGGGCACGGGCTGTGAGTACGGCTGCCCGCAGACTCTGCCAAGGAGCCAGATGATGCTGGAAGAATATCTTTCACAGCTCTGGATCTGGCTGTTCTTGGCTTGTTCTCTGGCTGCGGGAGCTGAAGCTCATTGCTGGGCAGATAAACAGAGAGACTAATAAAGAAGATGAGGAGCTGTTGATCATTTCTGCAAATTGGAGATGAGCTGTTAAGCAGAGGAACGTGGTGATCCTGTGAAAAATCACCTGGTGGCTGACACTTGGTCCAGGATGAAAGCATGTGCATAACTCTTGGAATAAAACTCTTCTCTCCCCCCAAGCAGTCCCTCTCCCCAAATGATTAAATCCTGTGCATAATTACAAATGTGTAAAAAGCTCTACCTCTTTCATACACTGATTTTTTTCTAATTCCCATAATTGGCAAGCGGGTGTACATGGGGGAAAAAAAGGGGAGAAAGCTTTGATTTTTTTTTTCAAGCTGAAAACGTGCAAGCCCTGTGTGGGTTAGGTCCTTTAGATATTTAAAAAGATTGAAACAACTTCAAAGGAGACATTCTGTTCTATCAGGTTAAGTATATTTTAATATTAGAGAGTCCTTTTTTTTCAAGAACAGAGATCTGTTCTCTTGAGGAAATAAAACATTCTGAAAGATTTTATCCAGAATGGTTTTTCATTGTTTTTAAAGAGACAAGACAGGATTTCAAGCCTGCTGAAGCTGGTAAATGTCCCAATTTCTGCTTATCAGTGCTGACTGCTCTGTGTTATCAGGTTGATAGTTATGTAAATCAAATTTTTTTATCAACAGAATGCTGGGGTTTTTTTGAAACAAGAAGGCAGAAGCATTTGGCAATAATGTTTTTATTTACCTGTTATGAATGCCAGAACGTTGTGGCTGAACAAGGTGCAGAGTGCCAGCCCTTCAGTTGAGAGACACATGGGAATTTTCCTAAGGAGGATTTGCTGAATTCCCTGCGTATGGCCCAGAATATGATGGATTACCAGAAGGCGGAACTATTCTCTCTCCGATGCAGGGGTCTGTTTGAGCTACCTCTCCTGCCCTGCCTGGTGGTCTAAGTGCATTACTCATGAAAAGTGTACTTTAAATACAAACTTGAAATTTGTGCTGAGCAAATGGGAATGAAAAAATTTAAGAGAAGGGGGTTGAAAAATCTTTGGAGGAGAGTCACAGCCACAGCTTGAAGCAGTGGCATGGGGTGTAAGACATTGTGAAATGCATGTGGGGATGGAGTTGTTGTGCTTCACAGCAAAGGCAATGCAAAATATGGGCCCTGTGGTCCCACAGCTTGTGATCCTCGTGGGACTCCCCCTGCAGGCCCACTGGCAAGAGTTGGTGCAGGTGGCAAAGATCTTTTCCAAACCCTGAGGGACATGGAACCAATGGGGATGTGAGACTCTGCAGAGCCGTATTCCAGGTGGCATCTGTGTGGCAAATTCAGGCTGCACATCATTCAATCTGTTTTGTCAGGAGGGGGAAAGGTAGAGGCCATGCTTCCATCTCCTGTTGTCAGCCCTAGCTTTGGCAGCAAAGCCTCTGTGTGGGTTTTGTAGCCAGCTGGTTTAACATCTGGGCAAAGAGTCTGCAGGGAAGTGATTGCCTCTTACCCTCTTTTCTCTCTTTTCATTGTAATCCAGATAATGAAAGCGACAAGTGGCTGATCTGCCCCTTGTGAACACCACGGCGATCCAGCTGCCAGCTTCTGCATATTCTCGTTATTTTAGATTAACCTCCTGGCCTGTGTGCCTTTTGGGGCTCAAGACCAGAAATGAGGCAGCAAAACTGTGCAATGCTTGATCAGGGTTGTTTCTTCCCTTCTCCTGGTTCAGACTCCATATAGTCTAGCTGGGATGCTTTAGTCTAGGAGAAAATCTGGAGACAGGGTCCTTGTCAGATTCTCCCAGTGTGTGGAGCCAGTAACCAGGAGCATGGGACAGAGAACTGTTCTGCAGGTTTTCCTCTTTGCCATCTATCATGACTGGAGGGGTGGGGAAAAGGCTCTGTATTTGGTGAAGGTGCTCCTGAGTATGGATATCCAGGGGATGCGGGATGGTGGAGGTGGTGACTGTTCTCCCACTGGGTGTCATCCCTCAGTCCATGGGAGGGCAAGCTGACTCAGGGCATTTGCCTGCTGGGATCAACACAACCAGAGGACAGAGCATCCTGTCTTGTTAGATCCTGTCATTACTAACAGTGGTTAAACATGTGTTTTCATGTACAACGTACTACGTCTGTCCTCAGTTATCCAGAGTCCTGTAGCTAAAATAAGATCATGTCCCCCATGTGTAATAATGACTCTGAAAATTTCCTCTGTATTTTATGCTCCCTTGTCCTTCAGCTCATTGGCAGAAAGACTTTATTTTGACCACTGGGGTGATTTTAGGCTAGAGTGGTCCTGAATGAAGTCTTGACAAGGCAAAGTAAAGAAGGAAAAAAATAGCAGTCTCTGAGCTTCTGCAGTGCTCATGTACGCCTTACGATCTCTGCATGAAAAGTCTTAGTGGTGCATAGCAATAAGCAGAGTACATATGCTCAATAAAACAGATGCTAGACATGTTTCCTTAAATAGATCTTTTGTTAATTCGGCTCAACATTGGCTCTCTGCTTGCTCTGGGGATCCAGTCTGTAATTCCCCCGATTAAGAACTTGCTGGAGATGCTACAGCTTAGCACAGAACTGTGACCAGGGACTTCAGCTTCCCTCCTAAAGTGCAGAAAAGGAGGTGCCCCAAAAAGTAGACCATATTTAAGTGACTGTAGATAGCCTCAAGCCATAGTTTTCATCTGAAGTTTTCATTTGACTGGCTTCATTCACACACTGGAACAGTGCAGCAACTGAAAGTTAACATTTCATGTGTCAAAACTGTCACTTTTTGCTGCTTACTTCTTGGCAGAGACATCCAGGTCATACCAAATTTACCCTATTCCTTCCTGGATACCAGGTTATCCCACAGGAAGATGTATTGGTAATTCTGATGATGCAGACACTGAGTTAGCTGCACAAAAAATTATAGTTCATTCTGTTCTGGAAGTGGTCTGATATATAAAATATGTAAAATGATTTTAAAAGTCAGATAAATAACAGAGTGTGTGCTCTCATTATTCATCCTCATGTTTAATTTAACAACATCCTTCATTTTTGTAATGAATGTGACACTGCTACAGAATTTCCAGCTCGGGGCACTGCAGTGTCCAAAAACCAGAGGCGAGATCTGGAAGTTCTCCAATCCACGTGGTTTACTGCCCATCTTTCACTTGCCAAGCCAGAGCTCTCAAACATGGCTACGGGCTTGACTTCTCAGAGGGATTTCCATAGCTTGTGGGGCTGACCAGACCTGTGAGCTAGGAATGGGTGGTGGAGGACTGCAGCATTTGAAACCCTCCCAACCTGCAGCCTCTAGGTGCCCACCTTCTGGCTGTAGTAAGGGATATGTCTCAACTCACAGCAGGGTCTTTTCAAACTACAATTTAAATTTTTCTTAAAGGATGGAACAAGGTTCATTATTTTTCTGCAAGAGACATCTGGAACATGATAAGGTATCTGTTTCTTGCATGGTGGCCTCTTGGTAATGGCAGTTATCCAAGCAGTTATAGACCCAGGTTTGTTCTCTGCTCTGCTGGGGGGTTTGAATCTGTAGGTCACAAAAGACACGACTACCAGGTGATGAGCTTATGAGGTGGGGAGGAACACTGCAGGAAGAAAATGCCTTATACATGATTCTAGGGAGAAGGGACAGAAGAGGGAACAGGAATTGTAAGAGACAAGATAATTGTGTGAACCTCTGTAAAAGCCTCTTCAGGCTATTATACAGATGAAGGATACCCTCGGCATCTCCTTTTCCAGATGCATTTTAAAATTAAGATGCCTCAGGGTGCATTTTGTGAGGACTTGAACTGCATCAGTGTTAGGTGTGCTCTGAGAATACGTCTTGGAGAGGGCTGTGCAGGTAGCCTAGTGTTTTGCATATTTTGTGTTTGCATCTTGTCAGTCTGTAAGGCTGAGCTCCCTATACCTGGAGCAGATCTAGACTTGCCAGGCATTAGAACTCTAAATTTTTAGAATGTTTAGAACTGGAAAGAGAATGATGACTGAATTTAGGTATTTCTAGGGCTAAATAACTTTTGAATGGGAGGGGGTTTCAGTTTAACCGAAGCCCATTTTAGACACTCAAACCCCAATAAAATTACTACTACATCAATGGACCTCTCTGGCCCTTGTGTAAATATTGTCAGTACAAGCAGAGAGACTCATTAAGCACAACTCTCTTGCAATGTAACATGAGCTGTAACATCATACTTCAAAATGTTTAAGCTATCTACAGCAGATTCTGTTGATCCCCATTTCCGTTATCTCTCTTCAAAAAGTGCAGCTGATTGTAAGCAAGCTTGTTGAATAAATTGAAACAACCCAAGAGAATGAAAGTGTGGACTGTGGAGGCCAGCACCTTGAAATCCTCAGTTGCCTCTTGTCTCACCAGTGTGGTACAAGACAAAATATAAATGGATGAGGACATCAAGAGACTAAAGCAGAAAGGTGCCTGTAGCAGGAACTGAGCTGCCCAAGCAACAAAATAGTAGTGTGGTGATTAGTTCAGTTACACTAGACTCTTATCAATATGGAACTATTTTTTTCAGGTAGAGTAGCAGGGCTGGAAATAGTTTTTTTCTTATGTAGCTGTATTCAGTTAAGGTTTTCTGTTAATACAGCTATGGACCATATGCCTCTGTGAGCATTACTGTAGCATCACAGTGAGAATCCCCTGAGTTAGTGGGCAGCTTTTGAAGCACTATGTGAGAGACAGTCGGCTCAGAGTAGCCCTGGAGCATTAACTGGGTTTTGACGGTTTTGTCTTGTGGAAATGTAAAACTGATAAGTAAGCAGTTAAGATGATGTTATATTGGAACATCATTTCGAATTCTGATGCTAACAATTTTACAGGTGATCCAAATATCTTATGATTTTATTTTTCAGCTTCAAGGAAAGAGTTTAAGAAATGAAGACTGGTCTCTTGGGGTTGGATTTAGGTTTTGTTTCTTTTTTGGTCCCTTTGGGCTATGAGAAGGTAATTTTGAGGCTGTTTGGAGAGCTGTGAACTCCTGTTTTCAAATGACCTGCTAAGTATTTAGTGTGCCTTTTGGTGACTGTCAGTAAAATAGAAAGAAAGATTTTCAGAGGAAGAGAACAAGATCTTAATAGTGGATAATGGAGTTGGAAGGCCCGATAGCAGGCTGTTGGAATGCATTAGCCCCATTTATTATAGGAAGATTCATCAGAAGACTAAATGGGCAAACATGGGAAAATGTATTAAAATAAATAATTAAAAAGATAACTTTTAACTTACTGTGTTCACAGAGTTGGTGTTTCATGGAACAGAACAAAAAAAAAGATTTTTGCAAAAAGTGTGCTCCCAAACCAGTGCTATGTGTGTATGTGTTATGATTCCATTTTTTTTCCCCAGCCTTTGAATTAATTAGCTACCATGTTGAATTCTAAGTGCAATAATTAAGCAAATTAATGCTGCAGTGAAGTTATTAATGAGGTAAAATATGCTAATATGCTTTCGATAAAGAACTTGCTTTTTCTCTCTTACGAAGAAACTGGAAAAGCTCTTTTATTTCAGGCCAGACACCTTCTCTGGAGTTCTTAGAGAGAGGGTTCTTAGTCATATGCCAGTGAACAAATGTTTAAAATGGGGGTTAATATCTACATTTTTAGACATCTATAAAATCCTTCAGAAATGTTGCAGTGACAATGAAGTTATCAGCTTGGTTTCTAGCAGTGTCAATAACGAGAAAACAAAGGTGTTCTGTGACCTGTACTTCCATTATGGAAGAGGACAATACCTATTAAAGGATTGCTATTTTTATGATGATATTTTAAATATTCAATTCATATAAATCAGTGAAGGCAATTATTACCATGGCACAATAAAAAACATATTTCTCTATTCAGTGTGCCTGATGCCATTATGTTTTCAGACTGTAAAAAAATATTCTGCATTGAAACATGATGGTAATTATTTAGTGACTTGGAAATATGTGTGTGTAGCAATCATAATCATAATAATAACTAGTAACTGGTTTCTGTAAACTTTGCCCAAGTGTTTGGATGTGGGCATGTAATCTGTAAAGCCATTTAAAACATGACAGTAAAACACTGTTCCTTGAAATGCTAAAAGTATCCATCTATGAAGACAGCCAGCCATGTTATAACTTAGAGACCCCTTGTATGGCTGCTGCTTTCTCTGGCTCTGCCTAATAATCACTTCTTTTAATCCCGGATAATACAACAGACACTATTTTCCCAAACTGATTTCTTTTTTTAAGCAGAGTCTATGACTTTTAGATATTGCTCCTCTGTGAAAACTTTCAGCCTCTTCTCTTTCACTCCTTACTTATCCCTTGCTGTACTGTATGCTTCTTGCTATTTGCATCACTTTGGTCAGATTCTCAAATGCTGAAGGGCTTCTAACTGGTTCAAAGAGGCCCTCAAGCCAAGCCAGGCAGCTGTGTTCATTAGTTTCTTGGTTTTGTGTTTCATCCTTTTTTTAAATAATTTTATTTTTATGTTCAGCAGTATGCATGCCTTGGAGATTTTCTTATCAATCTCATGAAAAGATGTATTCTTGCTACCTCCCAGGATTTAATTTCCTTCCTTTAAACCTTCAGGATATTTTCCTGCTTATTTGCTGACATGTCTTTTGTTTTCAAATATGCTGTTAGCAGGTCCTTTTTTGGTATCGAACTAAACTCTTGGACATATTTTAGTTATTTTGCAGTCAGTAACAGTGATTCAGGTAACATTATCTACTGTTTCTTAACTCTATGCCAAGAATAATCTCCTCTCTTTATGTGCTTATTTCCTGAAATTGCTAATTTTAGGGCATTAAAGTGGTGAAAAATCGTTTCTCTAAATTTTCTCCCTGTGGGCAGTTTGACCGGTTTACTGGACAGTGGTTGAAGCTCTCTGTTTAAAGAAAAAAAAGGTTAGGAGTTTCTGCTGCTTTGATCTGTAACTTCAGCATCTACTTCCCTTTAACTTGTTCCAAGGCTAGCAGTTCATCCATATATTTATATCCTTACGGGCTGGGATCTGTATCAGATGGTCTCCGCTGTTTGGATCTCATCATTCAACATTTTTGCATCACTGGGGGAGCTGGTTTCATTTAATTACAACACTACTCACCCATGTGTTTGACCTGCCTTTCTGGTGCCTGCTGACTATGGCATTATGCATCTCCACTCTTCTTGCCACTTCTGCAGCGCTGTCTTCTGCAGGTCCAAAACTTCTTGCCTGTTTTCTGCTTTTGGATTGCTCTCATTCACATCCTGGCATTTCCAGGGTTTGTTCCTGATGAGGAGCTAGCTCCAGTGAAGGATCTATGTGTTTACATGTTAGGAGGCACATTGCTGTTTGGTGCCCAACAGTACAGCCAAGAGGTCCCCATGCTGACTGGTGAGACTTCTTCTGCATGCCAGAGGTATGGATTGAATAGCCTTGTACATTGGGGCCTCAAAAACTGGTTGGCATTGACAGCTGACATCCAGTTTTGGGGAATTAAGATAGATTGAACTCCAGTTTTATACCACTCTATATTTGGGTATGAGTAGTGGGTCTAAAGCCACAGTATGTGGACAGTATGGGTAATTTTAGTAAATTATCTTTTGGTAGGGTTTTTAGAATATGAAAATGTTGTTTTGAAACCTAAGTAAATGGACATGGGAGGATATAAAAGAACATGTGGAAGTACCTGGTGACATCTGGCAGGTAAATTTAATAGGGTCAGGACATTTCTCCCTTATGGTCTGACTCCAAAAATACTATTTGTGCCTTTATCTGTCTTGTGCAGCAGCTTGAGCACCCAGCTACAGCATTTGGTGTTAGTATCAGTGTGGTCATACCCTGGTTAAATTTGGACTGTTGCTATTTGTTTGTGTTCCTGAGTGCCTCGGAATCTTTGGCGTGGATCCGGACCTTGCTGTGCTCACAGTGCACAATAGCAAAATGAAAAGGTCACCTCTGCAATAAAGAGTTCATACTGTATGGAGCTGAGGTTTGGATATATCACCCTCTTTCCTCTGAAGACTGTCCTCTTGGTTAAACATGAGAGCTCTGATATCAGAGATTGAAGGTCTTTCAATTCAAAGGCCAGGATATTGTTCTATAAAGTAAATAGTGGCAGTGCCCAAAGAGGGTCTAAGTGACCTGGAAGGAAACACGCCAAGAATGACTGCAGCCCTTTGTATATTGGTTTGCTTTTCTGTATGATTTTCTTTGATCCAAAATGTGTTGCTGCTTCATTTATTGTGGAGATTCTCACATGATTTCTTTAGTCAACAGCAGAACTCCATCAGGAATTCATTAGGCAGTGTTTGTACAGATGTAAAACTCTGTCTAAGTGATCCTATTATTATTTATATTGGGCCTGATACTGCAAACCCTTAGTCACATAAATATTTCCTAGGAAGGCAGTCAACTAATGTGACAGAGAGAGGACTGTAGCAGTGAATTTAAATTTGCACTGCCAAGGCAGCAGTAAACTTTTTCCTTGATACATAAGAATTTTGTTATTAATCCTAATTTTTGGATTTTTTTTCCTTTTTTTTTAATTGATCATGATGAACTACACTTCTATATTTTGCACTACGCACACTTCTTTAAAAGTACTTTAAGGTAAGCAAGGCACATCTTACTTCCTTACTTTTCATGTTCCAGAACTGACTATTTTAAATCTTTATCTGTACTTTGTTTTATGTTCTCTGCAATAATTCCCTTCTGTATATATATATATATATATATATACAGTGTGTGTATGTATATATATATATATATATATATGTATGTTGTATATACCTATATACACAGTGTAGTCTATCTGGACTTTTGTAAGGCCTTTGACACAGTTCTCCACAACATCATTTTCTCCAAATTGAAGTCATATGGACTTGATGGGTGCACTGTTGTATGGATGAGCAATTAGTTGGATGCTCTCATCCAGAGGACAGAGGTCAAAAGTTCTATGTCCAGCTGGACATTGGTGATGAATGGTGTCTCTCAGGGGTTCGTAGTGGCACCAGTACTGTTTAATATCTTCATCAATGGCATAGACAGTGGGATTGAGTGCATCCTCAGCGAGTTTGCAGATGACACCAAGCTGAGTGGTACAGCTAACATGCCTGAGGGACAAGATGCCATCCGGAGGGATCTGGACAGACTGGAAAAGTGGAGCCATGAGAACCTCATGATGTTTAACAAGGCCAAGTGCAAGGTGCTGCACCTGGATTGTGGCAACCCCTGGTAACATCACAGACTGAGGGATGAACAGATTGGAAGCAGTCCTGCCGAGGACATGGAAATCCTGATGAATGAAAAACTGGACGTGATATGGCAATGTGTGCTCACAGCCCAGAAAGGATGCATCAAAAGCAGTGTGACCAGCAGGTCAAGGGAGTGGTGCTGCCCCTCTGCTCCTCTCTGATAAAACCTTGCCTGAAGTGCTGTGTCCAGCTCTGGCGTCCTCAGCACAGGAAAGACATGCAACTGTTGGAGTAGGTCCAGAAGGTCACGAAAATCATCAAAGGGTTGGAACATCTCTGCTGGGAGATGAGAACATCTCTGCTGGGACAAGCTGGGAGAGTTGGGGTTGTTCAGCCTGAAGAAAAGAAGGCTCTGGGGAGATCTTATTGTGACCTTTCAGTACCTAAAGGGGGCTTGAATGACAGAGACAAGCTTTTTATCAGGGCCTGTTGCAACATGGTAAGGCGTAATGGCTTTAAATTACAAGAGGGTTGATTTCGATGCGATATAAGAAAGAAGTTTTTTACCATGAGGGTGGTGAAACACTGGCACAGGTTGCCCAGAGAGGTGTTAGATATCCCATCCCTGGAAACATTCAAAGTCAGGTTGTATGTGGCTCTGAGCAACCTGGTTTAGTTCAAGATGTCTGGTCATTGCAGGGGAGCTGGACTAGGTGATCTTTAGAGGCCCCTTCAACCCAAACTATTCTATGGTTTAACAATTCTGTGGTTAGGGATGGTCCAACACAGATGTCAACCTTATGTGATACTGTTTGGGTCATTACTGTAGAACATACTGTTTCTGAGGTCATAGTACCCAATTATTTGGCTGATAACGCAAAGAGAGAAAAGATATGTTCTACAAATAGGGTAAAAAAAGAACAAAGAGCTTACTTTTTCTCTTCAGAAAGCATAGCTGTAGACATTTGGAGGTGGAGGAGTGAGAACATATCCTCTCAGTTTAAATGGAGTTAGAAGCTCTTCATCTCAATGGTTGGTGAAACAGTCTAGTTGCAGTGAAGGTTGAAGCTGGTGATTGTTTTCAGCATTAAGCTCTGAGATGTTGTCGGATGAGGCGACCCCAGAGGTTCTTTCCAGTCTAAGGATTCTGTGGGGATTTATTGCTAAATCTAGGTTGGAAATTATATTAGATGTTTCTTTGGTTTAAAAAAGTACTTCCACTCTTGTATGTGCACGTGTGTGTGCACAAATAAAAAGGGGAATACTCTTCCTACTGTAGCTAGTGAATGTTTTGGTTCTGTGTACATGAGGGACCATGACACTTGCAATAGATAAAAGTTGCTCCAGGGTGCATACTGAATCTTTGCTGGAGGCAAAGGCTTTCCAGTGGGGAGCGTATGGCATGACCAGCAAAGACTATTTCTGTTCTTCAGAACACACAGTTCATCTTCTTACAATATTCAGTTTGAGACAGGTGGCATAACAGATTTACCATGCTACTGCTTCACTGCAGTGTTGAGCTGAAAGCTTTGTCAAGCACTGGAGAATTACCACTTTTGAGGAGGAAAACTAATGTGCAATAGTTATGATAGAAGAAGTCTCACTAGGGATATAGAGGGACCTGGCTTCCATATGTCTTCATAAAACCACTTGAAAATGGTCCTCTTGATTCTGAGCTTCCATAAAACCATATTCCTCACATGAACATAATGAAAAAAAAATCATCTGTCAGTCTGCAGACACTGAGTATCACAGAGAAGAAATAAAGCATTAGATCTTAGAAATGCACATCTTGCTGAGGCACCCATGGGAAGCTTGGTCCACGTATCAATGTTGAGTACAGTTGGCATATGAGGGCATAGCAGTGATTTCCCATCCCAACCACCAGACATCTTTTGCCCATCTGGAGCACAGTATGGTTAAACTTATGGTAACTGAAGGATCTATGAATGAATTTAAATGCATGTACTGAAGGTTCCTCCTTATACAGTTGCTTGCCTCCCACTGTCAGAATCCCTCATGCTAGTGATGGATGGCACGCTGGTGATGACAAACCCTTGCACTGATGAAACTGCACTGTGTACATGGACTGTGGCTGGCTTTGTCCTCCTTAATCTGACTGTCTGATACGCACAAGTGCTTAGAGGTTGGTGGTTTTATTTTAGCACAGGTTGGTCTGCACTGGGCCAACCGCATATGTCTTGTTGCCTGTCTACAGCACAGTTCAGGGCACCTTAGAAGGAATATCTATTTGCGTTTCAACTGGCTGAGACATAGACTTCAATTTTGTGTGCTCCTTTGCATCTAGGCAATAAATCTTGTAATAGCTTAACTTTTTATATGAATGCTGCCTCAGGCAAGGACTGTGTGGCCTAGAAAGCAGGAGGTTTAATATTTTATAAAATCTCCAAATGCTGTTTTGCTGCTGCCTCTCCTCGAGTGAATGGAAGCCACAGTGGTTTGATAGACCTCCAGACTCTGAATTTTATCAGGGAACAGAAATAATCATGGACCATCTCAGCTAACTGACATTACACAGAAATCAAACACTGGGGAAAAGTGGTTTGAGTGGAAGCATTTGAGGAAATCACAATCCACTTGGGGAATAAGAAAAATCTGAAAAAAATCCCAACAAACCCAAAACCCCCAAAAAACTGTGCCCTGCAGGTTAGTAATTTGAGGGAAATTGGTCACTTGTCACAAATAGTAGCAGGGCTGGGGTGTGTTTTGAGCTAGGCAAACAGTTCATGTGAAGGTAGACATGAGATAAACAGTGAAGTCAACAGCCTGGCTCTGTACTTTAGTGGTGTTAGAACTTTGAATTATTGAGAGGATGTTACTGTGGTGACTTTATTTAGGTTTATTAGGCACCATCATGCAGCAAGCCACTGGAGGGGGTATTGGCTTTGTTATTCTGGAGGAGTACCTTACATCCCCCAAAACAAAAATAATTCCCTTATTGTGAGTGGGTTAAGACTGAACTGAGCTTCATCAGTGAGATTCATCAATACTGACTTGGGGCTGCTTTTGGACTTTGATGCATTTGGGGCCCTTTTGTCTTCCTCAACTGTCTCTCAGGTCTCAGGACAGAACTTTGAATAAGCCAAATGAAAAACAAACCATGCAGAATGAAAAGAAGCCAAGAGACTCCATGATGAAGCTTGAGACTGTCGCAATTTGCATCTTTCCAGGCATAAAATATACCTTTCTTGAGGTAAAAAGGACTTCTGTCTGCTGCTCTTGGTATCTTATGCAATATATTCCCAGCAACGCAACCCATAGTGTCTCGTGATGTAGTCCAATGATTATACCTTGGCTATGGGCTGAAGTTATTGCTGGCAGGACTTGGGTCAGGACAGCACTTACATACATTCATCCCATGGAATTCCACAGGGTCGAGTGAAAGAAAGGGAGAAGGTACGGGGTTGTACCTTCCCCTCTACCCCCTTCTGGTGTGATGGACTATAATGTTGTACAATGCGGTTGCATCCTCTCACCAATTTTCCCCCTCAAAATGACTAGAGCCAGCCAGGAAAGGCAATAGGGTTCACTTAAATACATAAAATGAAACACAGGATTAAGTGGTTAGCAGAACTGTATTTATACAGACCCTCTGGAGACTGGAATGAATTAGTTTCAGGCAAAGGCTCACATTGCCATCTGTGAGCCCTGCTTGGGATCTCTAATTTTAAGCATAAGCTGTGGTCAGGGAAGAATCCAGTACTGCAGAACCTGAATGCATTTCATCTCTGCAATTCTTTTTTTTTTTTTTTTTTTTTTTTTTAAACAGTTGCTGTTCTGACCACATTTTCAACAGAGCCACCTGATGGTGAGCTAAAACGAACAGAATCACTTCTTGGAATTTGGCATCTCCAGGTGCTATTACTTACCAGTTGAGAAAGATAGCAGATGTGACAATTTGTATAGATTTTTCTGAAAAATTTGCCAGCTGGGGAAGAGATAAATGATGACTCTTGAACATGCTTCACTTATTCATTCCTAACAGCTCAATGGGCTAAAACTTTGAAATGTGTTGGGCAGGAGTAAGTGGGACTAAGGTCTTTTACAAAGGTTGGGGTAGGGTACCTTTGGAAAGTCACTTTGCCTTTCACATGGGTGTTGCATCCTGGATTAAGATATAAACTGCCCAGAGCAGTTACATTTTTATTTAAGACTTTTAAAAAGCCTTTTGGTTTGTTATAACCTCTAATTAGTGTCCGGAGAAAGAGTCGCACACTCTTCTCTAAGAGAAATTATTTTTAATTTTGTGAGAAAAATAAGATATTTTGGCAAAAGGTTTTTACAGGAGCAAAATACAATCAAGAAAAAAAAAGCATTTCACTAAAACATTCAGCACAAAGACCCATTCCACAGGAAACACCCACTAAAAAAATCCATATACCAGCTTTAGTAAAACACAGTTCATTGGTTTGAAGTTATCCACAAGAGAAGGAAAAGAGTAAGAGAAAACAGATTAAAAGGAATAAAGAAAGAGAGAAGGAGAGAAAGGAGAGGAGAATAGTTACCGACAAGATTCGATGGTTCGCATGGTGGCAACTGGAAAGGAAGAAGAGGGAGACCTCATGGAGTCTTGTGTATTTATAGAGTTCAGTTTCCCTCCCAGGCAGGATATCCAGTCAGTGCCTTCCAGGCCAGAGTGAGTTGTGCTGTAGCCAGTCACAGGCTCCAGGGGTGTGGTGTGGGTGGGCTACCAGGCAGCTCTGCCTCGACTGACAGCCCGGCTGCAGGGCCTGCAGCTCTGCCCTGTGCTCTGCGTGGGCAGCAGGCCTTGCCTTCAGCTCTGCCCTGTGCCCTCAGCACAGGCCTGACATGCAGACCTTACCACAGACCTGCAGGTCCAGGCCCAGCCCTTCTGCACATGCACACTCACAGTGAGTTGGTTCCAACCCATATCAATAATTCAGTGAGATTCGGATCCAGGATCTCACAGTGGGTGCCGAATGTGGAGTCACCAGGAGGCTGAGCTGGCAGTTCAAGGTGCTAGGGCTTCAAGCTGTTTTTTTCTGTACTTCCCTCCAACCCTCTGTTCCCACTTTGTATTTTCATACCAATGCAGCTGCTCAGCTTGGTTCAGCGTTGCCTCTGCTTTCTGCCCATCATTCCTGCCTTTCGTTCCTGCATGGTTCCCTCAGTCTCATGTGTTTCTCCTCCCTCTGATGTTAGCCTCTTGCAACAGACACCTTGAGATACCAGTCCTACAGGACATCCTCCATGGAGCTTGCTGCCTGTGTGAAGATAGTAGTGGTAGGGGGTTGCAAATGGCACCAGAGAGAAATTCCAGACAATTAACAATGCAAGAAATATTCAACCTGGACTCCATCTAGTCTCTCTCTCTTCCATTCCCCCTCCTTCTCTCTCCCTGCTTCTTTCCTGGGGACTTTGTCCTTTTTTCTGGAGCTGTGCTTGGCATGTTGATGCAGGTCCAGCGTGTGAAAAAACAGGCTGGGTCTGGTTCTGCATTTAAGGGGGATTTCTTTAGAGCCATCTGCCATCTCGAAAATTAAAGCAGGGAAAGGTCATTGGGATAAACCGATTTGCTAAACAAAACGGTTAACAACTCATGAATAAAACTTAAAAAAAAAAAAAAGAATATCCTGACGGGAGGGGCAAACATAACGAGAAAGAAACACGCCCCCAAAAAACCATAGCCTGCCCACACTGATCTCCACCCACCACTTTCCAGTTCATTTCCACTCTTTTGGGGGAGGGACTGGTCCCCCTCTTTCCTTCCTGAGCCCCCCTCCCTCCTCCTCCTGAGCCCCCATGCCCTTGTGTATGCCTTGGGAGAGGAGGACTTGCAATCTGTGCTGGGAATGTGGCTGTGAGCTTCCTAATGACTTTCCAGTGGTAATGTCCACGGGGCTTTGTGCCTCCCCTTAGCAACTCTGCAGCAGCAGCAGTAGCAAGCAAGTCACTTTTGTCCCTTGCTTGCTTCAGCGGTGCCTCCTCCTCCTCCCTTTTGCTGGGTTTCTTGCAGGTCACACACAGGAGCAGTGAGCCTGCCCCTGTGCAGACGAGAGAACACACAGCCCTGCACAGGCACAAAAAGCAGCAAAATCCTCTTCCTTCCCCTCCCCCATTTCAGCTCTAAGGAATAATAAGGATTATAGGGAAAGCTGGCTGTTGGAATACAGCTCACTGGCCATGCTGACCATAGCTACTGCGCCGCTTATCTGGGCTCAGCTGACAAGAGAGCAACCTACCTGAGATAGAAAATAGGAGGTGAAAGAATCTCACCAACCACCCAGCATCTGCTTTTGTTCCTCTCCCCTGCAATCAGTTATGTATATTCCCTGATGAGACCTTAACACAAAACCAAGCAATAGATGGTTTCTGTATTTGCTTACTGCTCTGCAGACCCTGCCCTAAGCAGCAGTTCTCAGGGGTCCACTAATGGAAGAAATCCTTAAAAATGGTTGCTATCTGCAAGACCCACTAGGGGCTATGGGGCTTCTCTTGGAGATGGCTGAAGAGAGCTCCTAAAGACCTTGGCAAGAATAAAGCTCTTGCAAAGAGCACTATGAGACTGTTCAAAGGGAGTTTCTCTAAGGGTGAGTGCCACATTGCCCTTCTACCCACACAGAGTTACTCTGGATCCATGTCCTTACCCTGCCCTGTAAACCGTCAAGGTCTAGATACAGCCCTCATTATCTTCCCCTTACGTCTGCAGGAATGATGACAACTGCCCTTAACCTTAAGAAAAGGGGCTTAAAACATCCAATACCTAAGGGATGTATGCTTGCATTTATGTGGGCGATGAGGGCTCAAAGGGGCCATATTTGATTTTCTTTCATCATATTGTTCTTCTCACCACAAGTTTCTGATGGGGGAAAATCTCCCCTCTGCTCTGGCAATTGTCAGAGAAACTCAGACACGATTTCATTCAGTCAGCAGGGTTTTATCTATGTGTGACCAAAAAAACCAGAAGTGTTTTGGAGTGGGAGCTCTGGAGTCAGCTTCTTAATTCACCAGGCCATTCTGGCAAGCAGCTGAATGGGCTTGCTTCCTCCTCAGACCACGTGGGGACAAAGCTATGCCCTACCAAGGCTGTGGGAAGAGGGTCTGAGAATGCTAAGGTGTGGAAATAAGAAGCTAAGGTGTCAGGAGATGAAGATGATGGGGTTATGGTGTGTAATCAGGCCTGGATCCCATCCGAATCACGTGGTTATATCATGGGTCAGAATGGCTGGCTCTGCTCCCATGGTCCAGCTTGTGGCTCACCAAAGAGCAGCTGAAGGTGGAAAGTGCTGCCTTGCCCTAGCTGCTAAAGGAAATCCATGCGGGCTGTTATGTAAGTTCTTTCTAAAGCTACTTTTTGTTGGTATGTTGGGAAAAGTAAGAGCATGTTAACAAAATTTCCCATTTATTTATCTGAAGTCCAATGACATCAATACAAAGACATCCATTCAGCCAGTTCCTTTCTAATGTCTTTTAGTGTGTGCTCTTTTCTTTTTCCTTTCTCCATTTTATTTAGTTTTAGAATGGTTAAAAAGAACAATATTAGGGGAAAATGTAAGTACTTGACTGAAAAGAATTAATGGATATTGTTATAGCTATTGCTGTAGCAGAGTTCAACTTTTCTACTGATCTTGCAAGTGCAAGCATCAAACTGCCAGAGTAGACAAGGAAGGTCCCTCTGCCCATGCAGAAGCTTTATTGTCAAACTCAATGGGCAGAAAGGCATTTTCTGTGCTTTTGTTTAACTTCCCAGTGTAAATGAAGTTGGCCTACATTGCTGATATGCACCTATATCAAACTCATACTTGACTTTATGAATTGTTTATAGAATTCACACCATGAATTTTGCATAAAATAGATGCAGAAGAATTGTGCCTTCACTATATTTACATTTCCATGGGTAAGGTGGTGAGTACTTAATGTTTAATTGATTAACAAGTAGGATTGTCCAACATATTTCCTTTCTAAAATGCACAGTGTAAAAACAAGAATCTGTAACAACTAAGGTCAAAACAAAATCAGGAGAAAAATCTCAGGAAGCTTGAACTGTAGAAGCATTTATAAGGAGAAAACTTCAAAACAGGTGATAGAATAAATGAATGTTGTCCCTGGATTAATTATTACTCTAATTATGCCTCATTTTCCCTTAACTCATCCTACAAAAGAATATATAGCTACTTACTGCTGTTTATATATCCAGGTGATTTTTCTTTTGATTTTGGGAAGTAAAATATGTGTTTAATATGTTGCTTAATTGCTTTGATCTCTGACAGTCATTAATATAATTTTTAATTTTTGGACTTCCTTGCTTATATTTAAAGTATTAACCCTGAAACATCATTTTTCTCCAGGGAGAGGATTGCTCCTGACTTGATCTATTTAGAGTTGGAAAGAATCAAAGAGCCCTACAGGGTTGTGGCAAAGCACTCGAGATAAGTGTTTTCCCCCCATGTATTACTTATTTATTAAAGCTGGTGGAGCATAACTAAAATGGAGAAAAAAGACCAAAGAAATACAGAATACAATGGCCTTCAGATTTTAATGGGACATATGGCTGGAAGCAATTTCTAAATTATTAAATAAATCGATTTTATTCTTGCAGTCACCCTCCAAGGTGTGTTTGTCAGCCTTATTATATTCATCTTCAGTGCTATTCAAAACCACTTACAGAGAAACATGCTTTTCTTGGCCACAATTCTTCAGCCCTCCTATTTAAACATGAGATTTACATTACAAGTACAGCATTCTTTCTGTTTCTTTCTCTTTTTCAGCCTTCATTTTTTCTTCCTCGGTCAGTTCTTCCCATGTTTGGTTTCTAGGCCTAAAGACAAGAGACAAGAGGGTGCCAGGCTGACAAACCTGTAGGTAGCCCTGTTCCCATTTAAAATGCAAGACCTGTTGGCTACAAACATTTTTTAAGATAATATGTGCAGCAAAGTCCTGCTTTTACTGTTCACAGAGGACGACAGGGCACAAAGTGTTAAAGAGCATATTTGTGACAGCAGGGTTGTAGACAAAAGGTTATTACACAAAGAAAAATAGTTAAAAAAATATTTGAGTTATCATTTAAGTGGTTCTGTGCTCTCTCACTCTCTCTCTGTGCAGATGTGCACTACACAAAATCCATTTGCTCAGCTTTTCCCATGAGTAATCCAACCACAGTGGTTTGGAGCAAAAATCTGAAGAAGCAATTGAGAAAATTCCGGTATTGAAAGTTATTATTAAATGCTTATCGATAAACCAAATGTGCTGGCGTGCTGAGAGTGGGAAAGTAGCAAAGTATTTATTTCCTGAAGAACAACTTTACGGTCTCCAGCAATTAAAAATGGATAAAGGCAGAGCATTTCTTCCCTTCCCCCAATTGTCAATAGTGTCTGTGCTCAGCACACTGAAGCATGGAAAGAAATTGGGAGCAATTTTTGCTGCTCCCTTTATAGAGGAGAGGGAAGATGCTCTGCTGAGGATGAACACTTCAGAACTGTGGTACGGGGTGTACCTTTTGTGGCCATTCTCTCCACTGGCATCTTTGCTGGAGTACAGACTGGGAGAGGTCTGTGAAGAGATGAGTGCATGGAACTCAGAGGTGAGGTAGTTCATAGCACATGACTAGAGGTTGTGCCTTTAAACAGGATTTCTTTGAATGTGCGGAAACATGACTAGTGTTCTACTGCTTTCTGTGTGGGTTTACCACAGTGAAACAATGCACAATGGTACTTAAAATAGATGACTACCTCTCTAGAAAATATACACCCGCTGTGTAGTGTTCATCCAGCTGACTCTTTGCTCACTGTTTTTTCTGAGATATGTAATTTTTATTATTACACACTGTACCCATAAATAATATGCAACTTGAGAAGGAATGAAAACATTCCTCAGCTCAATTAAAAAGCAGGTTATCTCAAGGCTAGAGCTGTTGCCAAGTACATAATGGCTGTTTCACTTTACTGCCACAATCACTTTATTGCCAGAGCCAGGCTCATTACTCTGGGCTACTGTGCATCTCAAGGCTTTGCTCTGAGCAATGCAGAAGCCGGGTAGCTGCCTAATCTCAGGAACTACTCTGAAAGACACCATGCCCCTTGCACACCTCCCTGCTTCATCTTTGCTACAGGGGACAGTAATTCACTGTTAATCTATGGGCAGAAATTTACATTAAGCCTTGATGTGCTGAGCAAGGTGTTTGGGAACAGAGCCCGTTCCCCACTTCTCTTTATTCCCTCTCTGCTGCTTTCCCTTCCCTCCAGCCCCCAGCTCTGTGAGCTGACAGATGGGCCCATGCCCACCAGTTTTCATCTTGTCAGATTCATGATGCAGTGACCATGGGTAAGGCTGGAAGCCTAGAAGTTCCTCTTCTCTTGTGCAGTTCCTCACCTTAAGTCACAGTTGAATCCCCAGTTGTGGGGCACAGGGTGGGATAGCTGTAAGAATTGACCCACACCACTCAGTGACATACTATCTAAATCTCTTTTACTTAGCATGGTGAGTTTGGTGGGTGGATAGTGATTTTTTTATTCCAAGAATTCCTTTTTATCACATACAGATGCATGACACACATGAATCAAACCCCAGCCTCATCCGGTCTAGACCAGCACCCTGGACACCAGAGGGCAGATGCTTGCTCTGGCAGAGGGACATGTCAGGTCCTTTGTGGCAGCTCAGCCCCAACACAGAGTTGTTCCACCTTGGGCAATAGCTGCCTCTCTGTGTCAGCTGTCCTCGTATATAAGTTCTCCTGCCCCCGGGAGACTGCTGTTTTTAACTATTTATTACTTTCTAAATTAGACTGTTGGCATAAGCTGCCAATGACTTTGCTAATTATATTGCCCCAGGCCCATCTCTTTGACTTACTCCTTACTAAGGCCAATTAGCAATTGCCAGAGTGGTTTCTGTCACCTGCTGGCCTGCCGCCCCAAATGTGAGTTCAGCAACAGTTATATAACAAAGTTCACGTAACACTTGGTTTCCTGGATCATTATTTCAGTCGGCCAGAGCTGGGCAGATGTAGACAAGGTTTCATATGGTGCTTTTGGGGAGGCTGGGGCCTACCTGATGGCTCAGGACCCTCTCAATAGAGATCTAGCCCATGGTTTTGAAAGATATGTTTAGAACCCAACCTGGTCCTCTTATATCTCACCCTTCCCATGACTTCTTTTGAATACTTTGAAAGCGACTTGAAAGCAGACACAGGACAAGCTTCATCTGCCCTGCACATGAGCACACGGGGATGCAACCACTTGTCCATGAATGTGAGGTCACATCACACAAATTGCTCTTAGTGATTGTATCAGACAAACTGATGGTTTTCCTGACTCCATTTAAATCTGCGTAGGAGATACATGAAGATAAGGCACTGGAATGGAGCAGGAGAGGGAAAATGTGTGTTTCCACCCTCTTCTTGCAGTCCCTTAATAATAAGAGGTCCCTGTTCAGAGGTGTAATGGCTGGTGATGTTGACAGTGAACACATTGATCAGTCTCACTTTTCAGTGGGGTACTCCATCAGAAAGCTAAGGAGGCTATGTGGGGTTCTTGCAGAGGCAAGCAAGCCTTGTGTAACTCAAACTCAGTGAAAAGACTATGCAGCCCTGTTGGTAGGTGAATTGTGCTGTTTTTTTAACCTTGTTCTGTTTTTAAGCTTATTTAAATTATGCCAATGCAAAGGTGTTTGTAGTCCAATTAGTTAAACATTGCTGTTGATTTTAATCATGGAAATTACATAAGGCTGAAGCTTTTCTCCTTTGGTTTTTCTCATCTGCACTCCACTGTGGAATGTGATTGCGCTGCTTATGTTTATGATATCAGTGTCAGAGCTAGACATAAGCTAACCCATCTGCTAGCAGGGCAGCAACAGCAGCAAAAAACTTTGCCCAGGGTTTGCCTGACCCTCACTGCACACTACAGACAGGGGATTTACTTCCAGTTTTATTTGTCAGCCAGCAGGGGTGAGAAAGGAGGCATGGTCAAGACTGGGGAAGGAGGCAGCTGGCAAGGATGCCCCTTTTATTTTTTACTCAGAATACAGAGAAATAGGATAAAGATGGGGCTAAGAAGGAGAGCTGATCTAGAACAACATGGCTTTTGCCCATGAGGGTGGCAATGGCAAAATGGTTTATTTAGGTTTTCAGGTGGTGGGGAACTAGTCATGATTTCAACGACGAGTTTGACAGAACCAGTTGGAACAGCTCCATTGCCCTCACACCTCTGAACTGCAGTCTGCATACCAGCAGACAATTAGTTCTAAGGATACATAGTCTAATGTCACCAGACCTTTCCCAGCTGGAGCAACAAAATGGCTACTTAGAATATACAGTAAATTCCATTCCTTCAGGACTGCAGTACTGGCAACTAGTCCCCAGAGGTTCACTTCACTGTATTACTTCATGCCTACATTGTTTGTGTAGGCCCAACATTGTTTGTGTAGGCCCAAATAAAGTCTTTGCATATGTCTTTGAAAGTAATTTACAGTGAGCACTGTAGTGTTCGCTAAATATTCCTGGTGCTAAATTCTTTACAGGGAATCATTTGAACATGATGATATCCTTATCCACTTTCAAAGGCAGAATTGGAGAAGTTTTAATGATAACCACTGTCTATGCATTTTATGCATTTTGGCTGAGTTTTTCAAAGCATGTAGGTAATGAGGACATCCAATTCCCATTAATTTTAGAGGCACCTTAAAAGGCTTTATAAATCTCAGCCTTTATGCTCTAGCCAAGAAGGGAAGATTGATTTCCATAGTGAGAAAAATTTTAGCAAAGTACTGATAACGTACTATAATAATTTCCATGATAGCTCACAGAAAAATTAACCTCATTATCTCCACTATGTATGAATTTCTCTTCTTAGTGGCTTACCTTGCATATCAAGGTAGTTGAAGGTTATGATTGCTGATGTGGTTGATGTTACATTAAGACTGAAATTGCTGAGTACTTATCTTTTTTTTCTGCTATCCTCCTGGACTCATGAAGTTGCTTAGATTGCTTTACACGGCAATGTCACTTGGGTTAGACTAAAATTTGTCTAGGAAACAGGTTCCTATATCTGGGGATTCTAGACATCTCTTGTAGGAGCTGAGATTTTTTTGGCAAAATTTTTTCAGTTCAGATCTTTTCAGCTTTGATCACTTTTGACCACTATTTTTATAGTATTTTCTTCTTCCCCTAGGTTTTTCTTTGCTCTCCTTCTGATTGAGTGGAATTTGTACTTTCTTCTGTAAATCTGTGATCCTTAAGCAGACTGGAGACTATATAAATTTCTGTGAACTACAAGCTTATATATAACCTAATATATTTCAGCTCTTGGATTGTGCACAGGCTGTTTTCCAGCGAATTTTACTTTAGGTTCATAATTTTTAATTTTAGCTACTTTGGATGTATATAAGGGGTAAAATAATGTCTTTGCTAAAGCCACTTGCTAAAGTGATGTGGGAGAGAGTGAGAGTGCTCTTAGTTCACATGCACGTGTTTGTGTATAATGTGGGAATTAGTTCTTAATTCAGAAATTGCATGCATGTAAATTGCAATTGATACACGTATCTATAGCTGTAGAAACACACAGATATGGATATCTCTCAGTGCAACTCTCACTGTTGCTGTTTCTCAGTACCTGTGGCTTCAACTTCCAAAACTCCCAGTGTTTCTTACATCACATCCCCAGTTTCACATGGGCAAACTGAGGCCCAGGCTGCCACCTGGAATGAGTGGCACTTTTTGCATGCACCATATAATTTAGTAGGTGAAGGGCTTAAAACACACATCTCTTGATGTATAGTGATTATATCTAAGTGGTGGGACCTGATAGTTCCTCACAGCTACTGATTCTGGTTGCAGAGCATGGCTATGTTCTGCCTGCTGAGGTGGGCTGAAGACTAGGTGTGGGGCAACCCCTTCTGTGTCCTGATTTCTGTGCAATGATAACCTCTCCCTGCACCTATCTCATAAGACCATCTGTCTTATGAATGGGTCTTGATATAGAAAAAGCTACCATAGTATATATAATGTACTTAACACCTATACCTCTCAGGTGGGTGGGGTTCAGCCGACCCACCTTCAGTATCACAGCAGATTTGTGCTGGGTGTCTGTTATTCCAAATGTGGGTAGAGTAGCTCTCCAGGCTCCAGTGCTCAGATTGTGATAGGGGACAATACCAGATCATAAGGGAAACCAAAACATACAGCCATGGCCCATGGACTTAGCTCATATCTATGTCAAAGATATCTCATGGCATAGAAAACTAAACCCACCCCAAGAATGTTGTGCTCACTGCTGTGCAAACATATTGAGAGACTATCCTTACAGTCTGGGAGACCAGCTATATAAACTCAGTAGCTTTCTATGGAGAGGGTTTACTGGGAGATGTCGTCCTGTACTATGAGCAAACATGCCCCCAAAACAGAGCTATGCATCCAGTTTCTTCTGTGGAAGTTTGCATGGGAATGAAAATGTGAATTATGTGGCTCAGGTCAGTCCCTATTATGTGGCTTGCTGAAAAATGTATTGGTTTCTTAAAGGCAAAGTTATTCCCATCAATGCACAACACTAAATTCATCCTTGTTATATGCCCAGTGAGTTACACTTGGGCTGAGTTTCATCAAGAATTTTTATAGGTATCAGAATTATATAAAGCCATAATAATTAAATGCTTCCTTTTTTTAGAGCTGCAATATGTAATTGTCATGTACGTTGCTGTGGTTTATGCCTTTAGTTACATTGCCAAGGTACTTAATGTTTAATAAAATCCTTTCATAACCCTTTGTCATTAATACATAACTTGAAAGAGCTGGGACAACAGTCATGGAATCTAAATGAAGCAGTAAGCTAGGCACTTTTTAGTCTTCCTCATTATCTATTTTTTAAACTAGGCTAGAGCTAAAACAAACAGACTTCCTGGAAAGTATTATTAAGACATACAAGACTAGTGTTATAGGAAGGAGCCCTGTGAAGCAATTGTATACAGGGTAATTTTGTTGAAAATGTTTATTTTTCAGAAAAAAACTGAAAACAGTTTCTTGTTAGTACAAAATGTTCAAGTGTTTTTTCTTTTTTTTTTTTTTTTTTAATAAGGTTACTCCATATGCCTAATAAAGTTCCTTTATTGAGCAATTATGACATTTTTTTTCATTATGCACTACACCTTGTCACATGTGATGAAGGAAACAGCAAACTCTTTCTCTGTCCTTGAAAACCAGAAATGTAAATAGTGGCATTACTCTCAAGGGAAGAGCTGTATTAATTGTGGAGCACTGCGTTAGAAATCCTGGGTATTGTATGTCCTCATTGTTTGGTTAGTGTGGGGTGGTTACTGTGGGATTTAAACCATATGTCACTTGAATTCCAAAATTGGCCCTTTCAGTCAGCTGTGCTTTATCATTCGATATTGATCACAGATAATATGCTTTGCAAATTAGGGGTGGTTACAGTGCCTTTGTCCATAATAGATGTTGTCATTCATGTAGAATAGCCTGAAAGTGAAGAACATTTTAAACAGGGTTAAAGCTTCTATAGTCATCATTAATGAATTTTCTAATGCTGTCTGGATTCCATAATAGTGTGAAGATCAATAGCTATCACAGTATAATGTAAACAAACAGAGAATCCATTAGGAATGGATAGGTTGCGATGAAACACTTTACTTCTTGCCTACAATGGCACATTAGTTATTATCAGGGCAAAACTGAGTAATCGAATGTATAAAACACAGCCTTAATGAAATGGTGATTAGTAAAAGACTGAACTAAGACAGTCGTAGTACCTTTTGTAAGTGAAATGAATTTGAACAAATTTAGCAGCAATAACAGGATCCCTTTTAGGTACTGCTGTGGTACTGGACTACTTATGAGCTGGGTGTTTGAAAATGGGGAAATAACAAGATGGTTTTGTTGCCTCACACCAACACTTACATTGAGATAGCACACAGATGCTCTGCTGGGGTGGGACCTGCATTACCGCAGACACAGGAGAAATACAGAGAAATGGCAGTTCTTGTCCCTAAAGGGCATGGTCTGAAATATAAGGGATGAGAATAAGAAACAAACAAGGAGGTGAAGGGATGACAGGAAGAGTGGCTGGTGTTGAGCTTCTCTCAGCATATTTTAGCATAGTCTGGCTAGCTGTGAATCTCTCATCCAGCTGGTGATAGCAGCCTCCCCCTAGGTCCATTGCTGAGTTGTGGCATTGTGAGCATTGTCTGCTGCAGGATAACTGAATGTTGAAATCAAATGACAGCAAAACAAATAAAGTGCATTTCTTTTGTACAGTCTGTGATACTGGGTCGTATGTGTGATTTCTTTAGAGCTTCATTAACTTGATTGCAATGACAAACTCAGAGTCCTTATTTGCAAGGAACATTGTATTTCTTCTTATTGTTGTGTGCCATTTGTTTAAGCTCTCCTTAGCAGATAATAGGAGAGGTCAAACCTGGGAACTTCACAGGGCTTTGCGGGTCTGAGCCTGCGGAGGCCTATTAGTGCTCCTGTACAGCAATTGTACAAGGTTGTGACAGTGTATTTGCCCAGGCGGAATGTGACTGCCTAAGACTGAAATGTCACACTATCTGTCAGTCTTCAGTGGGGAATGTTACCTGAAATATCTATCATGCTGCAGAAACTGCTTCAGTCTGTTTCCCTGTCTGCTTACCAACATTACAAAAGAAGTGAGAGAAGTGTGAACCCAGGATATTGCACAGCCCGGGTTTGTGGCTGTTTGTTTCATACTGTGTTTTGGTTGGTTGACTTTTTATGGGAACTGTGGTGTGACACAAGACAACCCACCTGCCTTGGCTGCGATAGGGTTTCTCAAGGGTTCTCAAGTTTTTTTTCTGTCATACGGCAGACCTTACTGTGAATTTGTGATTTGAACATTCATAAACCCACATGTCCCATACTGGAGTTTAGTAACAGCCGACCTCACTCAGCAGACTTTCCTTATGTCTTTTCCTTAATGTCTCTACCAGGCTACCTATTTCCTTGAAATTTACAGGAACTCTGAATCTGTTATTCCTCTGTTTGAAACAGCTTGAAGACAGGCCATATGGAACTGGCAAACGGAGGGACTGTGTCTCCTTAAGAACCTGAGAAATAGAAAAGGGACATCTCGAAGAAGTTTCCACTCCATAACACACCACAACTGAAATACAACATAGCATGTCACTCACATGAATATAAAGTTATGCTTCCCATTTAGCAACACTTACACACTCAGAGGAGCCCAATCAGTTAGGAATATATACTGGGGAGCCTACTCTGTCCTGTCTGTGAAGCTGAGATCCCAGTCATGTCGCTGCTTCCATTTCTGCAGCAAGGCACAGAAGAGCATTTGGCTTAATCTCTCCTGAGCTGACAGTTTGCTATTTGTGGCATTTTCTCAGATTACATACTCCATGTAGCTGACAGTAGCTTGTGATTTTCAGCAAGTGGAATGCAAGGGAATGACACACATCCCTGGCAGTCTGGTAACACGTTCACAGTGGGCTATTCCCAGAACCCTGAAACATTGAGCCTGTGTGAAGAAATGGCCTGGAGAGGCTGGGTCCACTGGTGCCTCCAGCCAGGCACAATTGTCCCCGGTTTTGCTATCTAACTTCTCAAAATATTACTTAATTTTTGTCCAAGTGCAGATTTGCAGGACTGAACCCACAGAGCTGATCTTATTTCAAGCCTGAATTTTCTTTTTTTTCTGTGCCTCAGAAATAATCCTGATGTAATTACCCTGGTCTGAAACTTGGCTGAGAGGAAAACGGGGAGAAAGTGTTATATAATTTTCTGCTATTTCTGATGCCTGAGATCTTTTTGGAGCCTTCAAATTTTGTGCAACTGTCGTGTCTTTTGGAAAATTTTTTCTGTCATTCAAAATTGTCTTGCATTTGTTGTAAGATCTTGAGGCTAATTGCTGCATAGCTGTACACACAGTCCTCAGCTATCCATGTCTCCAAGCTGTGGACTGATCATGCGTGGTGCAGATCCACCATGGCTGACTCTGAGCAGAACCAGTTTGGCTTGGCGTGGCTTATTCTTTCAGACACAGCACTGGCAGAGCAAGACTATATTGTTTCAGGGCCCAGCAGGGTTAGGGAAGCATTTTAGCCATTTTTGCACTGTTGAGGTGAGTGCCTGTACACTGCAGGCAGCTCAGGCCTGTGGGCACTGTGTGTCCATGCCCCAGGAATGGCAGGATCATGTGTTTGGCTCTGCATGGACCTAAGCCCCATACGAAATGGGTCATCCCAGCTCTGCTATTAAACAAGACAGAACCCATGTACTGGGTGCTGGCTCTGAGTAGAAGTGACACAACTTAGCTTGTGTTCATGGACCTCTTCTCTCCAAAAGAAAGGAGCCTTGTGCAAACTACATAAAAAAAAGAAAAAAAAAAAAAGGAAAATCTGTGCTCATCTGTTAAGGTGCCTAGGCATTGTGTAGGAGACAGCAAATTGTTATGGGCCAAAACATTACCAGGAGTGTGCTAAGAATTAACCGGTATAGACAACTGTGAATCAGGGCTCAAGCCCTCACCCTGGCCCTGGTTTATTTTCCTGTACAGTCTGCTAGAACCAAAGTTGCTCCTGCAAAGTCTTCAGATTTACTTGTACTCTACAGATGTGAGCTCACACTTTGGCAGTGCTTTGCAATGAGGTGAGCTTGGTCTGCCTGCATTTTTAGCGGACACAGTCTCATTCTGCTTCTACTGAGAGCTGAAAGCAAGCCTTGTGACCATGCTAGCATGCTGCTTTGACTGCATAAACTCTGCAAAGGTCCGGCATTTATTACTTTTGGCTCAGGGCTGGGCAAAGGTGTTATCAAGGCTTCCTTTTGTTGGTAAGTAAACTTAGTGCTACATCCAATACTTGGGGTCAAAGTGCCACAGGAGATACATTCTGTGTCACCCAGTGCACCAGTCTGCTGGGATGGTGAAGCTCACCTGAGTTAACAAACTGTCCAGAAATTCTGCACCTTGGGGAAGGGTGTAGGGAGATACTCCAGGAACTTAACACAAGTCAGGCTGGAAGTGATGAGGCTCACTAGCTCTGGGTCCATACCAGATCCTGGTTTTCCCAGGGAATCACACAGGGTTTTCTCCATTCTTTCTTCCCCTACCATGTATATTTTCCAGACTTTATCCATGGCTTCTTATATGTTAAATTCCCATTTTTCTGAAAACAGAGAGTGAACTACATATGTTTGTCTGATAATATATAACAGCCAAATGGCTCACATTCAGGATTTGAAATTCCTCAGTGTCCTATACAGATGTGAACAGAACTGTATTCTTTAAAAGACAAGTTTCTGAGTAAGTGTTGCTGGACACGCTTTTTTTTGGTAGGTTTTACATGGAACGTGCTTCAAGCTTATGTCAGGTGACTGTAGGACTCCAAAATATTCTAAGTTACTATACTTGACTTTACATTTCTTTACATTGACTTTATGTTTCATGCCTATTTTCTAGGATTTTTAAAAATTATATTTTACAATGCTTTTAGTTGTGATTAAAAATTAAAGAAGGGTGAGGTCTGAGAAGGGAAAGCTACAGGTATCAAATTGTGTCTGCAGTGTGAGTTTGGGTTTGCCTGAAATGGCAGCACATGGAACTAGGACTACATGAATATCTACTGAAGTGTAAACATGCATACTGTTCACATGCCACTCTGGACTCAGACTTGCTTGGGAATGCAAATGTCTTTTGTTTAAAATAGAACATTCTGCTTTTAGGAAAATATTTAATTGAAACAGCTGGTCTACAACAAACAAAGACAAAATTCTTCAAAAGGGATTTCAAAAGAAAAAAGAAGGAAAGAAAAGAATATCCCTTAATTTCTGGGATGTGAAGATATAACTTCTTTCAGATGTGAGGGACTGAATGAGGGAAATGGTAGCTACTGTGCTGCTGGGTGTAATTAGTTTCCAGATTATATCACTTTTGATAATTAGATTTACATGAAACCTCCAGTCAAAGACTTCACAGGCATTTCTTGTATGTCAGCCTGGATATGCACTAGTTGGAATGATAGATCTACTGGATAGATCTAGGCTGGTAGATGCTTTGGGAAACACCTTCATCTTTCTTTTAAGCTGGCAGATGGTTTGAGTCCAGGCTGGACTGCCTGCTGTTGTTTTCAATGAGGGAGTGTTACCTTTTTGGATTCATGAAAGACTCTCAATCAAAGTTAAAATGGCAGGCCAGTGCAGTGAATCAATAAAATCTCTACTTTCAGCTGGAGTGTCAGATAGTAATTCTTCTCGTGTCACTGCCTGGTTAAACAGTCATACTCCTGCTAAAAGCCCTATAAGACATAATAGATTCATGTGGCATTAGTCTATTGTCCTGCATTTACCCAGAAAAACGGAAAGAGGTTACTGTTTCACTAAAACAAACCAGACACTGATGCATTGTGTATCAAAATGTATTCACCCATTTCGCTCTGCCTCATTAGAGCAGGGGGAGCTTGTTTTCTATACCACTTGTGGAGCAGTGTTAAGACATCTGACATATTCATTGCAAATCCTAGTTTAATGATGACTTAGACATCAAATCCCAAATTATTTTATATCCTGGCTTTCTGATTTGCCATTACAGCATATATAGTGTGCTTTCTGTTCATTAAACTACAATTAAGATGTACAAACTGGATGTATTAGAACATATTCCAAGAGGCTTTAGAATAAATCAGTTGGCCCTGTGTAACAATTATCTAACTGTATAATTTCTAATTGCAGGAAATTAACTTGCTGCATCTGATTTGATGTATTAAATTTCCTAGTATATCATGTTTTAGTAAAAAATGTTTATGGGACAAAGAGTTTTCATTCAAAATGAATCTGAAAGGCCTTAAATGTTAAATATCAAGGCTCAGAGCATGCAAGAAGGAGCGGCTGATTTGTGCCCTACAGCTGGAAGCTGGTGGTCCTAAACCAGTCTTATTCAGATGCAAGCGAGTTCCCTAGCCCTTGGAGATTCCCCAGCTGCATTTATCAGCCATGGATACCCTTCTCCTATTCACTCCCAGAGACTGACCTTGTATCAGAGAACTGAATTAGCAAAATGCATGCAAGAGATCTGAGTTAAAACTCTGTTTGGAGGCCTCTCATGCACATCACTCTTCTGGGACAGCCAGAAGTTAGAGCCAAAGTTAGAGCCAAAGGCAAAACAGTCAGTGTCTTAGAAGGGGAAAAATCATGTTACAAAGTCTATTTATCTTCCTTGTTGAAGAGACCTGTTCAAGCAGTGGAAGTTTTGCTTCCTACTACTCACATAGTGCTCACACATCTGCCATATCTACTCACCTACCCAGCTATCTAACTACTTAATTATCTTCATGCATATTACTAATGGGAAGCATTGATTACTTTTAGGAAAATCATTAAGGGAGTATTTTCATTCCTTACTTTGGAAAGACTCAGATTACCCTTGCTAGTATACACAGCAGTGCAGCTTTGTAACATTGCAATTCAGAGGTGATGTGCAGGATTTTTATACTTAATGAGACTCACATACCACATTATCTCGCCATCTGCGTGGATCTGGGAATCGTTGTAGAAAGTTCCCATTAGTCATATTAACATCCATCATGCTTTCAGCTCACTTGGAGGATACAACCATGGAAATGTTTCTTTCACTGTGGAGGTTATTTTCCTTTGAAAACCCACTGAACTTTTGTGTCTTGGACAACTTATAGATTCCTCTCTGCTACTAGGTCAGGTATGACCCTGGATACTAAACAAGGGCAGACTACAAAATATCAAGGGTCCCTTCCTCCACCCCTCTGAAGCAAACCTCAGCAGATGTAGACAAGATTTTAATAGCTACAAAAAGAGAAATGCATGACAACCTCATTAAGGGAACTATAATAGGCTGTCAGAATATCGGCAAGAGGACAATATATCAATGTCTAGTTTGTTGCAGCATTGCTAACTATGGTAGCTTGCCCCTCTCATAATCTTTCATTCATCTTCTATTGGTCTGCTTTCCAATAATACTTCACCACCACATGCATCCACTCTCCTTTTCAGCTGCCGCACAATTACTGACATAACTCTTTAAGTATAGAAGAATCAGGATTGGTAAGTGACAGTAATAAAAAAGCAGTTAGTGGTCCACCCCACTGATAGCCCTGATACGGTACATTAGAAGGGTTTTCATTTTCTTTCCCTTTCTACCATCCTGAGGACCATTTTGTCCCATCCCAACATCTGCAGGAGGTCAAGGTCCAAAGGGCCCAGGGATTTTACACCATCTGCCACCAAAAAAAAAAAAAAAAGAGGGAAAGGAAGGCACTAAACAAATTCTATGAAGAGCTATTTAAAGTTATTTATCACTGTAATGGCAAACCAATCATTATTAATTGTACCCACCCATTGTCTTTCATGTAGACCACATGGCTGTGAGACATTATTAAAATAGATTTAAACCACTGCAGTTGGACTTCTTCCCCCCTCCCCTTTCACCTTCCCCGACCCTTCGGGAAGATGAAATGGAGACAAGTGATTTTGTTCCTTTCTTTCACAGTGAAGCTGGCTCTTCTGTTCTGCTGGGGATCCAGCATTCCTCTGAACTAGGAGTGATCCATAAGGGCTGTGAGACATCTCATACCAGTCTGTGACAGCTGCTTGAAACTGCTTCTGAAGCTGGGCTGGAAACACAAGCAGAAACTCACACCAGAGACCCATAACATTGCTTCCTCCTGTATTTTTAAAGGTTTTCTTTCCCCATCTGCCTAGGAAACATCAGTCCCAGTCAAAAGGCAAGAAAACAACAATGGGCTTTGAGGCTTTTCTGTTCATGTGTCAGTTAATAGCGCTTTTGGTGAACCTGATTTTGTTCACCTTAGGCAGCTGTGGTTACAATAATGTGTCTTGAATGAATGCACCAATTGGAGGAAATTGTCAACTCATTATTGTGGCTAACAACTGAGATACAAACATTTCAGTCAGAGCAGAAGGTGATTTTGCAAACAAGGAGCATTCCTAGAGGGGATTTTGATTGCTAAAATCAGTATGAAGTAGACCTGAAATAATTGTAGTGACAAAGGGTACAGCTCTGGTCCTGCTGGATTTGATGAATACCCTCCATCTGATTTCCATAGGGAAATCATGCCCTTTGGGGAAACACGCCTAGCACTGGCTCGCGTTTTGCAGTGTTACTCATGTGCCCAGGTGCAACCTGGAGTTCAATCAGCCAGCTTAAACTAGCTGATTAAATGGCCCAATGCTCACCTGGATGCTGCATTTCCTCTACTGGTCCAAATACACTTCCAGCAACAACTCTCCTCTGCTTGCTGTCTGGGACAGCTTTGGGCACAGATCTGAACTTTGCTGTCCAGTAATCCCGATGCCCAGACACTGCCTTACCTACTTTTAAACTCTACAGTGCTGTTTTAGAGATGCTTCTTCTCTTGGCTTCAACTGTATTTTGAACATGTGCATGGCTCCCCAGAAAGCTACTCTGACACTAGTGTCCTTGTGCAGGCAGAGAAGACTGGGATGTGTTTGGATGGGAGGGTGAGAAGGAGGATAGGAGGAATGGGGTCATGAAAGCTTTGAGTCACTCTGAGACTGAAGTTGCCTCTGGGGACATGACAGAGAGAAGAAGCTGAGAAAGGCCAGGCAGCAGGAAGGAGTTGTGACAGCCCTGAGAACAGAGAAGGCCAACAGAGAGTTTAGCACTGTCTGCATGCTGTTTGACACAATTAAAGAGACATCCATCTTTATCTTCCGAAGGTTTATATCCTCCTTGGTGCCGCGTATAGCTGAAGAACATTGGTCCAGAATGGGGAAAAAGGACACCATGGGCACATGTCAGGGGAACAGTGTCTTTTGCAGGGCCTCCACAGTCATCCTGGAAAGAGGTGGAAGAAGGAATTTTTGAGCCACAAACTAACAAGAAACTTGCTGAGACCAGAGAGAGAGGGGGAGCAGAAATCAAATTGAGGGCTGTCATCTCTTTGCAGTTCAGTTGGGATAAAAAAATATATGGAATTGTAGAATCATAGAATGGTTTGGGTTGTAAGGGACCTTAGAGATCATCTAGTTCCAACCCCCCTGTCATGGGCAGGAATACCTTCCACTAGACCAAGTTGCTCAAAGCCCCATCTAACCTGGCCTTGAACGCTTCCAGGGATAGGGCATCCACAACTTCTCTGGGCAACTTGCGCCAGCATCTCACAAAAAGAAAATAAAATCCTGTCTGTTCCCTCAGAGTCCTTCTCCCTCTGCTTGTCCTTTCTTAAGAGAGTGACTGCGTGTGTAATGTTGAAGTAAGGAAGATAAAAGTTACCTGGTTTATGATGGAATCTTGTACTTTTTATTGTTAAACAAAAATAAAAATACTGGAATGAGCAACCTTAAGTCACTACAAAGAACAAGTTTTCAAGTAAGGCAAGCAAAAAATGAATTTCTGATTGCAAATCTCCATAAATAACAGTCAAGAAGACTACTACCTTTCACAAAGACTATTGCTTCAGAATTCATCCATAGACTATAAAATATCTAAAATAATCTTGGCCAGCAACCCACTAGCTGGTCATTTGTATTCCATGACTTGTGGAACAACCCAAAATGTAAACAGGTAAATGTTGGATGCTTTGTTTTCACTTGTCCAGGTCCAAAATATATCACACTGGAAAGTCTGTAGCTGGTGCTTATCACAAAATGAACAGTGTTTCAGTGTTTGAGCACACAGGTTCCTCCACCCAACCTGTGCTGCTACTCAGGGAACGCAGGCAGCACTGGTGACTTTCAGTCACCCCTGCATGGAGGATAATCTGTTTTTCACTAGATCACAACTGGCTGCAGCAGAAGATGCTGAAGCTCCTCCCCAAAGGCAGGAGAATTGTCACCAGGGACAGTCCACTATCACTTGTGGCATCCAAGCCTCTGCTGAGAGAGCTGGCAGAGGCATTGAATCTTGGCAGCTGGACAAGCTGAGATGTACCTCGGTGGAGGCATAGTGATTGAGGGATGTGAGTGTGGAAAGTTGTCTCTGCGGTCTCATGGTTTCCAGAGAACAAGGCTGATCTCCCACAAAGTAGACATTACTGTCCCACAAGGCAGCAAACATGCCAGAAGGTGACTTGGCGCAGATCAGAGAATCCTTTTCTGTAAGCACTCAGACTGAGACCACAAGCTCTGATAAAAACCATGTGAGCCTTTTCTGGTGAAACAGCAATTTCAACCAGTCTGCATCAGCAGAATCTGCCCTCTGAGGTAGGAGTGAAAGCACAATATTTCCAGTGGCATGCCTAAGGGAAGACAGGTTTGGGATTACAGCCATCCTATTAACAAAAATTTATGTTCTTCCTTGCACTACCTTCTCCTTTCCAGTACAGATAACTAGGTTCTTCCCCTCACCTTTCTGCATCTTTTTCCCTTTCAGTGATTCACTTGCCTCAGAAAATCCTGTCCATTCTATAGGATATCTCCAGGTTGCTCACAAAGAAATTTAGGCACTGGTGTCATGTAACATAGAATATTCTCATGTAGCAACTTGCTGTTGCCAAGTGGTGAGGCTTCTGTTACTCCTCTGCTCTCATGCCTGGTTCCCTTGTGTCTACTCCTGTTTGCCAGACCCTTCCCATAGCCAGTTTTTGAAACTATCAAAATCTCTTAATTTTCTTTTGGATTTCTTTTCTGCCATTTTCCTGAGTTAGTTCAGCTTCTGCAGGAACCTTCTAAGTGACAAGCCAGATGAGTGAGCGGGTACTTTTTATACAGGGCTGAGCAGTCACATTGACTGGTCTTGCCTTCTAAAAAATTATTTTGAAACACATTGAATGTAAAAACTCATTTGCCAAAATGCTAAACAACTGCAATTCTTTGCTGAAGCCACTTCTCTTCTGATGCTCGGTGCTATGGAGATGCTTAATGCAGTGAGTTCCCAGATCCTGGCACTGAGGGCAGGCAGTTGTGCTCACACCATTTACAGGGATTACAAAATGAAAAGCATCAGCAGAGATGACTTTTCCTTTTATAGAACTATACACATACCTGGATACACAATGGCTTGGTGAATGGCTCATAAAAAGTGTTCTGAAATAAAATGGAGATGAGTGTGTTCAGCTCATGCACCTGACAAAAATAATGAATGTGATGTGGGAAATAAACAGCATTCCCTCAAATCATGTGCAGTAGTTCATCACTTGTTTTAATCCACAAAAGGACCAACAGCTACATCTGAACAGAGTGAAAGAAATTGGGATGAAATCTTGACATCTAGCCAGTTAAAAAATCTGGTCTAACTACTCAGGACAGGATTCATCTCTATAGGGTGCAGGTACACAGGCAAATACAGTGGTCCTGCTTCTGCAGTTTGAACATGAAATACCAGAAATATCAGAAAAGGACTGCTTGTTTTGTACTTGTTTTTCCCCACCTAAATTACAACCTACCTTCTCTCCTTTTGGGCAGTTCAGTATTCCTGATTCCTTCATGTGCACTTCTAGTTCAAACAAAGGTAGACAAAAAAGTCTTTGATGTCATGAGCAGGGACATATATCTGGGATGAGATTGTATCTTATTTGTTCCTGGAGCGCTCAAGCAGGGTAGACTACTACCTTACAGAGTAATCTGAGGAGGCTGTTCTGACTGAGGTAGGGCTCTCTGTGTTGTGCTGTGTCTCTCTTTGATGAATAAGAGCTTCAAAAAGCCACAAATATGGTTTGCAACACTATCCTGCTCCATGTTGCTTGCCTCATTTATCCAAGACATGGTACAAGCTCTTATTTTTAGATATGATAACATGCTGTATTTAAAAAAAATATTTCATTCTATTTGATCTGTCATTTTGAAAATGAAACTGAATTTTTCCAGTTCAGGAACATTTTGTTCTGTTTTTAAGCTTGGTGTTTTACTAAAACTATTTGAGAAGACACACCAAAGAGAGAACCACAAACCTTGAGAAGAGATTCTTTGTGTGAAAATATCGATTTTACCTGACACACCTGCAGCAAGTGAACAAAATTGTTCCACTTGTATACAAGTTATTCCTATGGAAGTCATTCTTCTGGCCAGAGCTGAACAATTATAAATCTGAAATGAAACCACCATTTATTTTGGTGGTTTTGCTGGTTGGCTGCATTATTTTACTTGGTTTTTTGCAACTGTGACTCTTCTATAGGTAGAATCAGGTCTCCCTTATTTGACATGGCATGAAGGGTGTTAAATATTTTCAACTTAAAGGCTGTTAGCATTAGAAAAGTTTGTGGTTAATATGAGTATTTATTGCTCTTCACTAAAGACATGGTGTAATAAAGAAACCTATTTTCTTCAGATACTAATTATACAGGTACATAATTAAACATCTTAAATAATGAAATAGTTGCTCTGTAAAAGGCTAAAAATATGTGGCCATAAATTAGTAATTTAGCCTATATTAATAAATAAGTTCTGGTTGTCAGCTTACAAAGATTTCCTTTCTGTAATTTGACCACTGGTACATGCATTGCAAACACATCAGACTCCCCATCTAGACACTGCTCAGTTGCATTTCTTTGTGTTCCTGGATCACTGCACCTTGCAGAGCTTGAGGGTTTTGTGTACATATTGAGACTGATCTGATTCACATATGGGCCATGGTTTTGTGCACAGGAGTAGGGTGGCTGTGTCTGTAGAGGATGCAAATCTTTATAAGTGCTGACCCGCCGTGGTGTCAGTGGGGTCAGGATTTCATCCCAAAAACCATCTGAGAAATCTTGGTGCTTGCCTGCCGTAGATACATTGCATTCTTAGGAAACTAATTCCCTTTGCTGCTTCATTCACCTTTGAAGAGTGAAGACTATGTGTATGTAACCTACCCAAACGAACTGCTGTGAGGACTCAATAACTGATATTCATAGAGGACCAGGAAGAGTTCATGCTCCAGAGAAGTGCTACTGATTACTCTTAGCCAGGCTTCCTAAGGAAATTAGACTCCCACGATCCCCCTGTCTGTGTTTACTGTTGCACTCCTTTAACAACTACTGAAATGTCCATTTTAAGCAAATTGACACAGCAGTAGAAGCTCTAGGACATTGTGGTCCTGTGACTTCTGTGGAAGCAGGCAGGTAAGTAGAGGAAAGGCAAACAGACTAGTGCTGCCACCAAAGGAAAACCTGCAGTGAGAGCACAGCCAAGTAGCACGCACTAGAGAACCCACTTAGGAAACAGAACATGGCTACTGGAAAAGCTGTGAACAAGGATCACGGTTTATAAAACAAAGCAGTCACACAATCTGTAAGCACCCTTGCACAAGAAGGTGCTTGTTTAATTTGGTTAATTTAAATGATAGGGAAAGGGCAAATTGTTTTTGGAAGAAAAAGCCCACCCCCACTTTTCCACTGGCCTTTTGCCCTTTTCGAAAAAATTGCTCAAACTAAATCATTTTGAAGGTTCTGAAATATTTAGTTACTGCCTATCCTTTTTCTTATTTTTTTTTTTCTTGTGTCTTTCTGGACTGTGGCCAGAATAGGAAACAGATTGCTGAATACAGCAAAAAAAGCTGTTCTCAAGGTACTTCCATGCCATCTGAAAGCTAGAAATGCTGTAAATCTTGAGCTAACCTGCACTTGAAACCTTGAAACTTGCTGACAACGCGCTTTGTCTGTGCTACCAGGTATAACCGCTGACTGTTCTTGTATTAGCAGGTCTCATGTTACGAGGGCTGGCCCGCAGGTAATGCTGCTGTTCTCTGTGGTACCAGGCACTTGCCTGCAGGCTCCCATAAACTTAGCTTTGGGAACAGGAGATGGACTCTTTGTCCTACTTCTCTGCAAACCATCTCAGAGCAAAGAGATGCAGCAGAGCAGAGCTTGTGTGTGTGTGTGAAACTGGTGCAGGACTATGGCTGTGTTCGAGACATGCTTGGAAGAGGTTTTATAGTCCCATAGAGAGGCATGGAAATTCCTGTGATGCTACTTTGTGTTGCAAACTCTATCACCATGTCCTAGAAACAGATCTTTCCTTCCGTTGGACAGCAGGATAAGGTGAGCTGAGGCAGAAAGAATTTTTCAGCTATTAATGCTTGCCCCCTCAAACTCTCTAAATCTTACCAGCTCTAGCAATGTGTCGTGGTTTTATTACATTACAGTACTTGGTGATATCATATTGCTTTTTCACCAGTGTTATGAAACTTCCAGTCAATACTGCCTAAAGAATCCTGTTCGCGTATTCCTTCTGGTTGTTTGGTACAGCTTTGTCTTACTTTCATTTAAACATTTAAGGTACAGGCCATGCCTTTGATAGGTTATTGGCATCATCAGAATAACATATCCCTGATGACTGGCAGGATCTCAAGGAACTGCTGTAAAATAGATAATGAACAATACTTTTATAAAAACTTATGCAGAATTTCTAGCCACTGTTCAAGATCATGTCAACAAAGGTAGTATGGATAAGTCTCGGGAAGTCACCATTTCCTCATACCCGAAATGGACCTATTTTCCACAATTAACATAAATTGGATTATTTGTTTTGGGTTTTTTTAGTGAGTACAACCAAGTCTAAGAAAGGGAAAGGATGAATGTTTTGCATCTATTTAATGAAAAATAGTAAATTAATACAGAATGCAAATTGATTCCAACCATGTTTGTTAGGAAAAATTCTAGTTCTTTTGTTCTGGGCTTTATTTTTCTGGACAGTCAGTCTCATAAGAGATAGGCTGTGTAGTCTTTACTTGCACAGATAAGCTTGTACTCACATGAGGACTCCATTGATTTCCTGGCCAACAGCCTAGGGAAGTAAGTCCTGCCACTTCTGCTGAGCACTTAGCAGACACGTAAATGACAATAGACATAAATAAGATATGTATCACTCAGGTCTGTATCATCTGTTCATTTGAAGTGCCACTTGTTGATGTGTGTCAGCATGTGCACAACAGCGACTGCTCAGCAACAGGAGAATGGTTCTGGAAGGAAGGGCAAAACATGCAGAATACTATAATGAGACCTCTTCCCTCTTTGATTGTTGAAGAGGCACGAGCCATTTATTATATGTGATGGTTGGCAGAGACAGAGAGAGAGAAAAAGGGCTGTTCAGGCACCGTGAGAAAACCACTTATGAAGAGCTGGGATTTAGTTATTCCATCTTGGGTTGATTGGTATTTTTAACTTCACTGAATGCAGTGTATTTTCTTTATGGCCCCAGTCCCTTCATAGGCTGACTAAGCATTTGATATTCTAGTATTTGATCAATTCTGAAACTATTATTCTAAAGATTGATGCCCTGCTGATGAAGCACCCTGTACACGGACACTTTCTGTCCCAAGTAATTATCTTTCTAGAGAAGCAGACAAAGGATAGCTTGGGGTCACTTTATTTTTCCCTCTTTAGGGATGAGGAATTGGACATAGGAGAGATAACTAGAATTTCAAATGCTACAAAGGAAGTCTGTGCCTGAGCCAGGAACTGGTTTCATGTTTCCTGAATCGCAAACTACAGTTTTAACTATCCCTTCCTCTCAAGCAAATGGAAACATTTATGAATAGTGATGTCACTGAGGCTTTAAAGTGATGGGACATAGGCCAGTGAGTTTAAGGGAATTTATAAGAAAGGACACAAACATAAACCATACATATGACTGAATAATCTCTGTCCATAAATCAAAATTGTAGTTTTTCTCCCAAGGAAACATGTATGCCGGCTTTTTTCTTTACAGTATTTTAGTAAATTTGGCTTGAAAGTTTACTTCTCACCTCTAAAGTTAATATCTACAATCCAATCATGTATCCTTTTGGGTTGAAATAATGTTGGCTGAATTATGTGAATTCAGCTGAATGCTCAAACTCATGACAGTACAATTTGCTACTCACTGTTGCCTGTCGCTGAACTTTGAGAGGAGAACGGTTCCACATTAGGGAGAAGACAATGGAGATGTTCTCAGCACATAATTTTTAGAGGCTGGATTTAAAAAAAAAAAAAAAAAGAAAAAGAGATCACTCATGCCAAACATACTGTGAATTTTTACATACTTTCTGTAAATGAGTTGCATTAGAAGAACCATCATTTAAGTTATGCAAAATCAATATGCTATCTTCTGTGGATATGAGCACGTCTCAAGGACAATTTAAGGAGGCTGATGGTAGTTGGGAAGTGCACACTGAGGGTTGGAATTAACCCAGAAGAGCCTGTTGTACCTATGAATAGAACTAAAGCCTAGTAGGTGAAAGATTTGCACAGGGCTAACTAGGACAACTAAAGGTTTACCTCGGTAGCTATGAATTTTCATGTAGTCTTTTTTGTTTCTTTTCTTTTTAACAAAATAGCATCACATAAATCTGAGGACCCTTGCAAACTTTTCATTGTCATTACACTTCATGGCCAATATGGTTTCCAAATGATGTACTGAATTCCATGTGGTAAAGTCATCCTGATCTGGTGGTTCTGTTTAAAAACCACAATGTATTCAGAGGAACAGAATTCTCATAGGCATAGCATGACTGGCAATACGGGCTGGCCATGTCCTCTGTTGTTAATGTGTGTCATTGTTCCTTGTTGCTCACAGGGCAATAAAAGTTCTTACCAACAACAGAGTTGGAATACATGGCACTTACTCACCATTTGCATTTCCAGGCAGTGGAACAACACCTTTTTGAATCTCAAAATCAAACAAAACTGCATTTTAATCCACTAGTATCCTTTTATTTTATCCTTATCCTTAAAGAAAAAAGCATTTTATTTATTTCTCATGAAAGAAACCCTCATCCAAACCCCATGCTAACAGAAATTTCCAACTCAAGTCAGCAGTGCAGCTATACCCACAGTCCTTTTTGGTCAGTGTCTATTGGTAGTCTGAAGGCTGGGAGGGTCTCCTATACAAACAAAACTTGCTCATAGGAGAAATTCCTTCCTATTTGTATCCCTATCAGTAAATTTCTAGCTTATATCATGAACCAAATGTGATTTTCTGTCTCTTTTCTAATTGTATTTCCTATTGTGATTGCAGGAGCTGGTACTATTTGGACAAGTCTAGGATCTTTTAAAAATCCTGCCCTCTGAGATGTCTTTGACAGTTGTCTTCTGAATGCAGTGGCTGTTATAGTTACAGTAGAGGATTAATGCACAATTTATATTTCCATATATCCTTTGCTATTGTATATTTTTATATGGTGTAATTTCTTATTAATTTCCTCCCTGAATTAAAATTCCCTCGTATTTTCTACTGTTTTTTTTACAGCTATTTCTCCACTTTAAACAGTCTTAGTTATATAGCAAAGCACCATCAAGGTTGCACAAGGCTCCTGTGAGATCTCATCTGGAGCACCCTGTGTAAGTTCTGGTTGCAAACTGACAGGCTCATGCATGGGTGATTGGGGAAAGGGAAAAGATTATCATATGAGAGAAAAATAGAATATCCTGGCTTGTTTTCCTTCAAAAACTGAAGGCCGAGAGGGGATATACCTGCTCTCTATGGATCAGGGGGTTAAACTCCAGCAATGAAAAAAGTATTTCTTATGCAAAGGCTGATGTTGACATAACAACCACATGCATATAGGCTTGCTATGGATGTATTAAGCCTTGGAGTTATGAGAATGTTCCTCATGGTTGCAGCAGTGAGGTTCTGCAAAGGTCCTCCTATAAGAGTGGGGAAGGGCTAACTACTTCCAGGGTGGTTATGAAGGAAAAAAGCACTATGTGGTCCCTGAGGTAGTAAAGGACCAAAGTCAGTGAATTCAGAGATTAATTCCAGTTTCTCTGTCTGGAGGTCCCAGGTCCAGATTGTAAGTTTACACTTCAAGAAGAGACTTAAGTATTTTTTCTCCCATTTTATCCCTCAGAGAATGGAAAACAATCCAGCTCAGCCAAATGTAAACACAAGCATTTGATCAGTCTCCACTAATTGTAGGTTAGGTGAATAGACACCTAGTTTTGGACACCTCAATTTAGATGTTAGCACTGAAATCTCATTGTACTCTGAGTTAATTACTTGCATAGCCTACAGGGGTTTGACTCAGCTGGCTCAGAAAAGAGTCTTGGTCCATCTGAGAGGCCAGTAGGAAATCTGCAGGGGCAGGCAGATATGGCATAGGACCCGCAGAAGACCTGCTCTCTTTTGAAGGAGAAGCCAGGCATTCAGTAGGCATGAGGGTAACTTATAAAGCACAAGCTGCCTATATTTTGGCAACTGGATTGGATCCCAGACAGAGGGAGCAATGAATCTGAAGTCACAACCTTGACAACTTTCTCTCCTCTCCCTTCCTTGTCTCCTCTTTTCTTTTTCTGATTTTTGCTGTATTTGTCTAATTTGGTTACACATACTTCAGAAAAGACTCCAGAAACTTGAGAAGCAAAGAGTTATGCATATTTAAACTAAAAAGAAATCAAGTATGAGTATAACTTTCTTTCCCAACTAAAGGCTTCCATGTTCAATGGGCATGTGAATTCCCTCTTTACAGCCCCAACCCTTGTGCTAACTTTTCACTAATGTTCTCAGCATGGTAAACTGAGCATTTTAACGTTTACTACCATGTTCTCAATGACACCAGTGAGTTTCTTCTTAGCTGGCAGAAGTCTGGCTGACGTAGGGCAAGAAAGAACTTTAAGGAAGGACAAACAGCACCAAAAGGTAAAGCGCTGGTTTGCTGCAGGATCCTGGTTGCCAACCATTATTAATATGCTCATTTTTGGATTTGTCTTTGGGGCTTTCCTTGCACTGTGATGTTAAAAGTCTTGGCAGATGTTAAAAGTAAACACAATCTGCAGTGTTTGTTGCCTCTCTGAATGGAAGGAAGGTGTGACTGATCACTGCCTTGCAACCCCTTGATAAGAATAGTGTTACTGAGGCACGAGGAAGGAAAGAAATCCAAGCCAGACTGTTGTGAGAACTTCTTGAGGGAGTAAGAAGGGAAGGAGAATAAAACAGAAGATTTAAGAGAAGACAAGAGATTATGCAAATATAAGCTGTGAATAACATCCTGGCAGTACAACCCCTCCAGAGATAACTTGCCACCTGCATTTCTCTAACAGGCACTTCCAAGTAAGTGAGAAAAATAGAGTAGCTTTTGAACAAAAAGGGAAGGACAAGAAATAAAAATCAGACTAAGCACTCTTTAATTCTAGCCACGTTAAACTCTAAATGCTGCCAAAGAACTGGTAATAAAATTTAATTCTTTCTGAGGACATGACGATCAGTTATCTGACCAAAAATCAAAGTCTCCTGGGAGTGTTTCTTCTATCACAGGGCTTGAGTAGACTTGACCCTTTCAGCATTTCATATTTCATAATTGAACTCAATGTCCGTCACACTTTTAACATCTTCTAGATTAAAAAAGAGCATTAATCACTCTCGCCTTGGAGCAGCTCTGAAGAGGGAAGTAGGATACCAGGCGCAGTTTAGTGAGGCCTGGGGTATTAAGATGATCAGTGTCTCAGTGCACGTATTAGCGTGCATTCGTGTCTGTGTCACAAACAAATAACAAACTCTCCAATATCTTGCTCCAATATATATTATCTACCACCACCTCAATAGTTTCACTCTGGAAATGGGGGCACACAATTGAGCACTGCGCTTCTTCGGCTTATCTCTGGAGAAGTAAAAAAAAAAAGATTTAAAAAAAGCCCTTTTTGACTGGGTACTTTGTTATGATTTATACGTTTCTTTTTTTGAATAGCCGCGGTTTATCTCTTTCAGCTGCAGGAACTTAGAGCAAATGATAAATGAAAACATCAAGCCGGAGCCTGCGCTAATGTCTGACACAAACGTGTCACTCGATATTTAAGTATTTATTTATTCATTTATGTTTTTGTAGTCTCTTCTTAGGCATAGAACCTTTGTATTTATTGTAATAATGGTGACAAAATGTGAGAACGAGGCGGGGGGAGTGGGGATAGAACGAACATAAATGCGAGGGAAAAAAACCCGACAGCAACACCAGAGACAGAGGAACGGTCCCTGCAGAAGTGGGGCAGTCGCTCCCTCTCTTTGTTTTTGGTTTAACTGAGGAAAATCCAGCTGGGGAGCGGGCTGCACCCCACGTCTGAGAGGAGCAAGGCCTAGAGGGCATTTTGGGTGCTGGGCAGGAGGAGAAACTGAGGGAGCGCAGGGCTGGGGCAGCCTGAGGGCGCTGGGGCAGCCGGTGGCCCCTGAGCGGAGTGGGGCCGTGGGGGTGGCTGCGGCCATCCCGCGGGTTGCCCCGAGCCCAGTGGCGGGGTGGTCCTGCCACCAGCATGGCTACAAATTGCCGTGGCTGCGGGCCCAGGAGCGGGAGAGCGGGGTGGTGTCGGGAGGGGTGTCCCCTTCTGCTTGCTCGATCTGTAGAGCAGCCACGGGGCCAGGGGGTGCAGCGGAGCGAGAAGGGGACAAAAGAGGTTGCTGGGGCTGGTTGCCGGAGAGGGGTGCCCGGCTGAAATCCTTCACAGCTCCAGGACACAAAACCTCCTAAATCTTCATCAGAAAGTCATTAGAAATCTGTTGGCGGGGCCGGGTGCAGATTGCCAGTGGAGAGAACTCCAAAGCCCCTCCAGCCTCCACAATACCTGAAATGAACTGGAAGGGATGGGGTGGGGCTGGGAAGCAGATTTCCTGCCATAACTAAAGCCCCCTTTCAGACTGCCCTGCAACACTTTTACGATGTGTTAGAATTTACATTCACGTGTTGTTAACCATTCTTTGGTGCAATGAAACGTTTTATCTGTCTGACCTCAACCTTTGCCATATGCTGGTGCAAACTGTTCAGCTTAAGCCTGGATGAGTTTAAGAAAAGGAGGAAAAAAAAAGAGAGAGAGAAAAAGGAGGATCCAAAAAGCACATTGCTGGGTAGGCTCTGTTGTTGCTTGTGATAGCTGCCTTCCTCTCCGTTTTCCATGGAAACGTTTTGAAAGCCAATTTACAAAAAAAAAAAAAAAAAAAGGAAAAAGGAAAAGATCCAAGGTTCAGAACATGCCAGCTCTTTACTAACTGTCCACTCTACTTATGCTCCTTCATGTCTGGTGATTCCTTTTATATTGTGGAGAGACGACAATGAAACTTTATTATGTTGGCTTAAGAAAAGGTGTATTTAAAATAATTATTTTAACATTTAAAATAATTGGAATGAGTTTTATAAGGTTTTTATTTATTTTATTCTAATTTCCTGATTTCTTAGCCCAGTTAGTTTGAAAGAATCAGAGTTGTGGATTATGGAAAGAGAGTGATAATTGTGTGAGACAGCCTGGTAATCCATAATGAAAGACCCCATCTTCTGCTTTTGAAGATGTCCTGGTTAACTTGTAAATTCCACCTTATTTTTCATAGACACCTGCACTGTGGCAGTGCCCTGGTCTTGCTATTCAATTCCTCTGAAACTCTGCTTATGGACTTGTCTCTACATCTTGCCTCCAGTGTCTAGAAGTGGTTAGGTATTTCTCACCTTGTGTTTTGGGTGAACTAAACAATCCAGAGTGTACTTCCTAATATCTGGTATGAGGGATTATCTGGTAATTATTTCTGTTCTAAGAACCATCAGATTTTCTTCATCCCACAGAGGCCTCTGGAGTCTAATAAGAAAGGTCTTGGACAGATCCCTAAGGAGGATGTCCACAAAGATATTGTAATGTTGCCATGTTCAGCAGCAAGGGAACTTTGAGATCAAAAAAGCTTCAGTTCAGCCATTCGGCTGTGAAAGCCCATGCCTGAGGAAGATTCATTTGCACACGTAGGGAGTTGTTTATGACAAGACTTTGAATGCTTAAGGTTATTAGGTTATTTAGGAGTTAGTCAAGTCCTTAGTGACTCAACTGGTATCACTTAGGTTCCTGGAAGTCCCCCTTTTGTAAATCTCATAATTGCTTTGTGAGCCTCCTTCTGTAAAGCCATGCTGACCTTGGGGACATTCAGGTAAGAAAACTCTTATGGCTAGATAAAGCTCATATAGTCAACATAATCATGAATCCCCAAATTCATTAAATTCAACCTAATTAGGTATGTTATCATTGTGAGCTGATACAGCCCATCAGTAATCTCTACTCTGGCCCAGTCATTGCTGCAGTCTCTTGCAGTATATATTGTTGCATTTCTTGGTATATGACATGTCTCTCAGGGAAATAAAAATCATTGTTGCTTTCTGAGAAGCCCTGCCAAATTTTTATAAGTAATTTCCATTCTGCTACGGTCTATTACATGTGATGTTTTAAAAGAGTGAGAAAGAGTTAAGCAAAATGAAGACCATTATCAATATTTCATTTGTCACAGCTGAAAAACTACACTTATAGGTCAGTCTGTTGCAATCCATTCATTGATTTCAGTACTCAAAACCCTTCAGGGAGTGTCTAAAATCCACTGATGTTTCAGAGTGCTAAGTTTTGTGTTTGGATTTCTGATAAAACTGAAAGATGTGTCAAAACCATGTAACAAGCTCCGGATCTGATTTACCACTGTACACTTTCAGTCTCTACTGGTGTTAACTCCAGTGATTTCATTGATGTGGAGCTGCACGGTATTGATTTAATTCTTATGTTGATGTGACCCTCCAGAGACATACTTCCCTGCTCTTATTCCCACAGACTTCAGTTCAGAATATAATCAGGATCATAATTAGAAATGATGACCTGATTCAGTCAGGTATAAAAATACAAGCCAGTCTTGAAGTTTCTCAGTAACGCTACTGACTGCAGTTGCACTACTTTCTTTCTTAAAGTCAAATGTGTGCTTACATCCCTTGCAGATGGTAACCTATGTATTTAGGTTCACTCTTGAATTCTGTGAAAGTGGAAGTGTTTTGACTGGCTATATCAAGTTTTGGAACAACTCCACAAACAGAGAAAACTTGGTAAGAGATTTAAGGAGACTTGGGAACAGAACTGTAGTTGTTCCTCAATCCCTATCTGTGCAATTCCATTTGCTTCAATTAACTTTTATGTTTGCAACTGGAATGCATGGAATTTGATCAAAGTCCCTTTCAGAGCATATTTATGGTATTGTCTACAAACCTATTACTCTCAGAAAGCAAAATAGGATAATGCATTTCTTTCTGCAGATTGTGCTGTCTATTCTAGGTGCCATTTAAATATCTGATACCTCAAAAGGTATACTCAGCAGGGTTCAAATACCTTTGTTTATATGTATTTTTCAAGCAAAAACTTGCCAAACTCCAGTTGCGAGCCTGTGGGGAGAGAACTTGGCTTGGAATTAAATGCCCTGGAAATGGGCTGGATCCAAGAATGAGTAAAATCTGAGTAGCTGAGGTGCAAACGCCTAATTATAACCATATCCAAAAATTCAATGTAAAAATAAGGAAACTCTTCACATTAAAAGGTGAATTTTTCTAGTTCCGTTAAGAGATTTTAAAAACAGCAAAAATATCAAAAGTTGAGTAATCAAAGTATCCATGATCAATATTTATATGCAAGTCAAAGGGAAGAGCCACAACAAGCCCCTGCAGCACTACAGGCTGGGGACAGAGTGGCTGAAGAGCAGCCAGACAGAGAGGGACCTGGGAGTTTGGATTGACAGGAAGCTGAACATGAACCAGCAGTGTGCCCAGGTGGCCAAGAAGGCCAATGGCATCCTGGCCTGGATCAGGAACAGTGTGGCCAATGGGTCCAAGGAAGTGATTCTTCCCCTGTACTCAGTGCTGGTGAGGCCACACCTGGAGTACTGTGTCCAGTTCTGGGCCCCTCAGTTCAGGACGGATATTGAGGTGCTGGAGCAGGTCCAGAGAAGAGCAACAAGGCTGATGAAGGGACTCAAGCACAAGTCCTATAAGGAGAGGCTGAGGGAGCTGGGGTTGTTCAGCCTGGAGAAGAGGAGGCTCAGGGGAGACCTCATCACTCTCTACAACTCCCTGAAAGGAGGTTGTAGCCAGGTGGGGATTGGGCTCTTTTCCCAGGCAACTATCAACAAGAAAGAGGGCATGGTCTTAAGCTGTGCCAGGGGAGGTTTAGGTTAGATATTAGGAAGAATTTCTTTACAGAGAGGGTAATCAGACATTGGAATGGGTTGCCCAGGGAAGTAGTGGATTCTCCGTCCCTGGAGGTTTTTAAGATAAGACTGGATGTGGCCATGGTCTAGCAATTGCAGTGGTAGTGGATCAAGGGTTGGACTTGATGATCTCAGACGTCCCTTCCAACCCAGTTGATTCTATGATTCTATGAAAGAAATTTAGAAGTGCATGTATTTTAATTTGGTTTGAACAGTCAACATTGGTAAAAAGCCCAACTGTTTACTGTAAGATTACTTTCTGATTCAGCACTACCTCACAGATCTACATCTGTTACTCTTCATTTGAATACAAAAATTACCTCTAGTCACCTAATCTAAGGGTTAGGTGACAGGAAGAGAATGCAAATTGAGGTAGGCTGGTTTTGTATCTTGACTGGTATCCCTTTCTTTCCCTTGCAGATCTTTTTAAACTGTGACCTGAAAAGGGCTTGCATCAGAATTTCCCCTCCAACATAGTAAAAGCATTATTTCTCTTAAATACATTAGATTACCTCTGAAAAAAAAAATCCAACATCCTGGCAATAACATTTTTTTGTGTGTGTAGTAATTGTTTGCTTGGAAAAGCCTCCTGTTCCTGAAAGCCTATGAAAACAAACACAGGCATATGCAGGGAACAGTGTGTGAATTTTTGAGTAGAACGCTTCCATCAACGCTGCCTCCATACAATCCTAAACATCCACTGGTCAGATTATGTGACCAATACATCTGTTCTAGAACAAGCAGCAGTCACAAGTATTGAAGCCATGTTGCTGAGAACACAGCTGCGTTGGGCAGGACACATCTCCAGGATGAAGGCCCACCGCCTCCCTAAGATCTTGCTGTGTGGTGAACTTACCACTGGCTGCCGCAAGAGAGGAGCCCCGAAGAAAAGATACAAGGACTCCCTGAAACAACATCTCAGCCTTGGCCATATTGATCACCATAACTGGTCTATTCTGGCCTCCAATCAGGAGGCCTGGAGACACACCTGGAAACGCTGCTGCTTCTTTTGAGAACGCACGCAGGATCACTCTCGAGGAGAAAAGACAACGCAGAAAGAATCGTGCCTTGCAGAATATACCACCTAAGGAGTCTTTCTGCTGTGCCTTTTGCAATCGGACATGTCTATCTCGTATTGGCCTCATTAGCCACCAGTGTGCTTGTAACAAGTGTGGATAGAGCCTTCCTAAATCTTCATTCGCAAAGCCTAGCCATGATGATGGTGATGATGATGATGGTGATGATGATGATGACATCTTATGATAAGTGACTAAGTAAGATAGGCAGAAAAACAGTAGTCTTAAGTATTCCTATTTAAGGTTTCCACTTCCTGTAACTAAGAGAGGACATTGGTTTGTCTTTTTAATGTGGAGATGAGTGAACACAATATAATAAATGTCATATTTGTTTCTGATCTTCTACTAAATCTTGTGAAATTGCTTTGCAAATTTCAGGTGGAATCTATTTCACCTAGCTTCAAAAAAAACCAAAACACCAGGAGTCGGCTAGCATAAAGTAGCCATCTAGGCTTCACTTTTAGTCAATGAAGAACAACAGATTTCTCCAATGTGTGTTGTATTCTGCCCTAGTGGAGGTATGTAACAGAAATGCATTGGAAAGAGACCTTTTCTAAGGGCTTGTAGTGACAGGACAAGAGGGAATGGCTTCATACTCAAAGAGGGTAGGTTTAGAATAGCTATTAGGAAGAAATTCTTTACTGTGAGGGTGGTTAAGACACTGACGCAGGTTACCCAGAGAAGTTGTGGATGCCCCATCCGTGGAAGTGTTCAGGGCCAGGTTAGATGGGGCTTTGAGCAACCTTGTCTAACGGAAGGTGTCCCTGCCCTTGATGGAGGGATTGGAACTAATTGATTTTAAGGTCCCTTATAACTCAAACCATTGTATGAATCTATGAAACGGGGTCAGCAACCTTTGGAGAGCACTGACAAATGTATCTCCACAGTGACTGTGGAGGAGGAAGCTCAGGGAGTAACTGGCCTACATCAGATGCCTGATTCTCTGGCAGCTAGAGTTGAGGTAAAGGTCTCCCACTATGGTGCTGTTGCAAGTCTGTGAAAGGGAAGGGCACTCCAGTTGGTGGTTTTAGTAGATCAGATGTAGATGGTTAGATGTAGATTTGGTAAGGTGAATGCTGATTGCAATATCGCTGGCATTCCTGGAAGACCTTTGTTTTTTACTGTCGTTTCAGGTTGTGGTGCATTACAGAAACTTGTCGTTAAGCATTCATGTGTCATGTCTGGATGCTCTATCAGAACTGAGGTCGGTGGGTGGTTGGCTGACAAGAAGAGCTTTGAGCCTGTAAGTAGTCTTGGATGTGCCTAAGGCCCCCTATTGTCACAAATGAGGAAGTGTGTGCCATCTTTCTTGCCAAAGGTAGAGGACTGTAGGATCTCTGAGAGAAGCTATTTGCATAGGAGTGAGGCAGGACATGCCATACATGTGGCTGCTCTGCAGACCTCTTTCACTTCAAAAATGTTCAGCACCTTGACCTAATTCCCCAGATAAAGTATTTACCATTAATATTAGATTGTCCTTTTGGAAAGTGTCAAGACAGTCAGGTTTGATACTACAGGGGCATCTTTCAAAGAATTCAGGCCCAATTATTTAAAAATATGGCATAGGATTCATCTTACCTGCCTCTAGAAGCCTGCAGCTTAACTGATGTCTATTTCTGAGCTAGCACTACCAAAGGGCATGTCTTCAGCTCCTGCTCTATGAGAGACGACTCATCCAACTGCAAGTGCTTAACTCTTCCCACTGACTAGGCTAGCCTGGAGCAGTGAAGTCAGACTAGACACCTTGGGTTTAGACATTCAGCAATAAGTGGGATAAATCCTGTTCATAGTATGTGGGTACTGCTATTTAAAAATTACAGGCAATATTAATGGAAAAGTTGCTACTGATGTGCATGGGAAATGTGACCTTCCAGCCCCATGGGACTTACTCACATGAGTAAAACCCATGTGACTATTTCACTGATCACTGGATCTAAGCCATGCTTACTGCTGTTTAAATAAAAATAAGAGTCTTAATTGATTTTAATTAGTTTTGTGTTAGGATTCCACTATGGATCCTCCTCAGTATAATCCCTTGTGCACCAGGATGAGTTTTCTAGTTTGACATTGGTACTTTCCATATCAGAGCACATACAGGAAGTTTCATAAGGCTCCATTGCAGCCATGGAGAGCAGCTTTAGGCAGTAGGTATCTTTGGAGTACCTGTATGGCATATTGTGGTAGGTACTCTATGGGCAGCTGGGGGCTACACTGCTATGGGCTTTTGTGGCTGAAATGTGAGATCTGCTTCAGCACATCAGATGTGGTTCGGCACCTGTGCTGCTTGCTGAGTACTGCTGCCACTGTCCTGTTGCTGCTTGCTCCAGTCTACTCTCCAGCTCCTCTGGTTCCTTCTGCTGTGCAGAAATCAGGCCAGGATATCAGAGCTGGCTTCAGGTCCTGAGCGTTGTGATGTGTTTATGAACAAGAAATGGTGCAAACTGTCTGTCCCAAACAGCCTCTCCCTTGTCCCTCATATTCCCCCTTGGACTCTTGTTATTTCTGCTACTGCCTGGGATTGAACTGCCACTAATGATTGCTCTGAGCAGCCAGAGGAACACGCAAGAAGTTAGAGAGTGGAAAATAAAGAAAGATGGCAGGGACAGAAGACTAGAAGTCTTGTTACCCACCCATAGCACATCTCCCAGTTATACATCCAGTGTACGTATCTATCTCTTGCTATCCTTCTTATGCTGCCAAGTGCAGAAGTGTGTTTGCACCAGTGGTCATACTGTTCTTGTCATGTCTTTCATGGGGAGTGGCAGAATACAATGCAGAAAGGAAATTGTTTTGCCATTTTGGGATTTCAGGGCATATGTCTCCCTTCTTTCACCTCCCGATGTCCTTCAGGGAACGTAGGGAAATTAACCCCATTCACAATGTGAGTGCTTGTAATTAGAATTCTCATTCACTCTTAATAGCCTCTGGTATCCATCTAAGGCTTGATTTCCAGGTCTGTTGTGTAGTGCAGTGAAGAGGAAAAGAGCTGAAGGTACTAAGCTTGTTGGCAGAATGTAAGCAGAACGAGGGGAGCTACTCTGCTGGCTCTGAGAGCAGGCTTGAGAATTCCTAGCTATGCTTGGCAGGCCCCAGAGTGCTATGTGGTCTTGAAAAGCTGGAGGAGTGAGAGCGGGGCTTTTAAAGGCATTTTATTAGACACTAGGGGCAGGCCAGGAATGGGTTTATAATCTGTTGTCATGGTTCAGCTGACAGATGGCAACTGGTGAGCAGTGCAGTCTTGAATGCTTCATGGGACTGAAGCCTGTACTAGCTACTCTAACCTGATGGTAAGCTGATGAAAATGTCCCTGTGCAAAGAAGCTGTGCTAGCTAAAGGCTGAATGAATTGAAAAACTGATTTTAATTATACTAGTGCAAATTTTGTGAGCAAGCACAGTCACCTTGACAGTAAGGAGAGAGATGCTATTAGTGGGGTGTAAGACTTATCCATGCTCTCTAGACCAGGCTAGCACATACTGGAAAGAGTATCAGATGCAAGGTAATTACCATAATATAAATGTTCAAAGTACCCTTATATTATGATGGTACATGTTCACCTGTCCCTTGTTAACAGCATCTAACTGATGAACAAGCTGTAATTCAGAACTCAAAACTGCGAAAACCCACTAAATGGTGCTCTATAAGGTATAGGAACAGTGGATTAATAGGGTACAAGGAACCCTGCCAGATTTGTGTTGTATCCTAAGCTCCACCATCCCATTTGGCAACCTCTTTACAGTGCAACAAGTGTCATGAGCTGGCTGCATGCTGACACATCAGATTTGTGACCTCGCGTTTCATCCCTGTGCAGCTGAACTGACCCCTGCAGCCAGGGATCAGATGGAAAGCCATTAGGGCTGATTCTGCACCAGCACCATGTCCAGACTCATGTCACTGCTGCTTCAAGTCATCCTGGGAGCAATCATCCATGCATTGATTTTATGGCAGTGCTGACACTTGCTTTCATTCTTTTGCAGCCGGGGAGAATTGCTCTTAACCATGCCCCCTGCCGCCTCGGGATATAATCTCAGGAGCATAGTTTAGGGGCACAGCCAGCTTCAAGGAGCATTACTTTGCTTCAGTGCATTTTTATGTATTTTCTTTTCCCTGCAGGCCTTTTTCTGCTAAGGGGGATGTTTGAACCAGCAAATGCACTTCTTTTTTCTTCTCCTAAGTAAAGCAACAGTCAAAATGTCTAAGTCTGTGTGCTGTTGTAAAAAAAATACAAACATTTGCCCAATTTGTTTCCTGGGTAGCATCCTGGGCAGCATCTTGGGCTTATGTCTAAGATTCCAACTTGGTGATAATATCCTCCCTTAAAAAAGGACTTTGTGAACAAATCAGTTCATCAGTATAACTGCAGTTTGAAGCCTGCATTTGCGAAATCCACAATGCCGGGAATAAGTTTTAAAGGATAAAGCTTCAGTAAGACTATTTATGCAAAAAATGTTTTTTAGCACCAGGATCAAAATAAGATTTTTTTTTTTCCATCGGTCAGGAATCCCTTGAAGTACTTCCCCCCCCCCTTTAATTTATTTATTTATTTATTTATTTATTTATTTATTTATTTATTTATTTATTTTATTTTATTTTTATTTTTGTTTTTTTTTTCTTTTCTCTGTAATTCTCATTAGCTAAATTAATTGTTGCTCTCTCTTGAAATTAAGGAGAACAAATTGTTTTGCTGGTACTGAAGGGTACAAGAAAATAATTGCAAACAATCTGTTTGTACCTGAGTTTTTATTGTATTCCTCTTGAATGGAATCTCAGGAAAAAAAGGGAGGAAAATTTTTCAAAGAAAAAAAAAGCACAGTACATTAAAGAAAAAATATATTTGTATGATGATTTTTTGTGGATGCATACAACATTGCAGTGTTCTGATAATGGAAACAATTTGTTTTAGAAACAATATAAAGCTTGCTAATTTCCAAATAATGGAAAATGGTCTGCTTGACAGGCTTTTCTCTTTGGTATTTATTCTGTGTATATAGTAGCAAAAGAGCAGGAGCAGAGGCAAAGCTGGGCAGGCAGGGCAGGCTTTCCAACAGCTGCATCGCACTCCTGCTGTGTTGCTGCCAAAGCCAGTGCAATGGGACAGCGACAAGGAGACAGGCTTTTGCGAGTCCCCTTGTGTGATTAGCCCTCTCCCTTTGGGCTGAAAAGTGAGAGAAATGTGGGGGGTTTTTTAGAGAAAAATGAAGGCAACACCCACATGGGCAAATGGGTTGTTTTCCATATTTTTCTACTGCATGAACAAATATCTCTGAAAAACAAGCAAGATTTGGAAAGGTAACCTGGCTAAGGATCTTTCAGAGCTACATTTTTGCTAAACCATTTTTCATCTTCCTATTACATTTCATGCATCTGAAACAAGGGGAGGAATCTTATGCTTATTTTTTGCTGTTGTATGGGGTTGGAGGTCTGTGGATTAATTAGAATGGGAGGTGGTTTCCTGCCTTCTGTTGGTGGGAGATAAAGGTGCCTTCTCACCTCATGGGTCTTTCTGAAACAGTTCATGAAATTCAGTATTAGAAAAGAGAGTGGGTGAACTGAGTGGAGAGCAGTAGGTTTCTGGAGTAGAGTGTATACTTTCTACTTACTGACCAATGATCTTATGAGTGTACTGGTCATATTGCTCTGGCAATATTTGGGACAAAGGGCAATAGTGGACCATTGAGGAATCATTGAGAGATGATTCTTGGGAAGAATGGTTAGCCTGGCCCCTATTTAGCTGAAGAATAACCTAGAATTGGAATGGGAAAGCATGAACAAAACTGTCCATGCATACCCTATTTACAAGATAGGAAGGTTGAAGAAAGGCTGTTATATGGGCCATTCACATAAAAGTTTGACTCGATGATTCTTGTGGGTCCCTTCCAGCTCAGAACATAAATCTGTGAAATCTACTGCATTTAGCAGCTCATTTCTTCCTCTATCTACATAAGAAAGCAGTTAGGATGCAAAGAAGGATTGGTTTCTTGTGGGTACATAGTAAGAATGCGTGATGATTGATACATAGTAAAAATATGTGCTGGCACAGTAAGTCACTGAAAAGCTTCACATATTTTGATAGAGGATGAACCATCCGTGCTACTCTGTAGAGGTAAGGTCAAGTTTTCAGTCTTTTCAGTTTCCTATTGAATTCCTTACGGTGAAACGTCTTTCGAAAAAATTTTAGAAAGGTTAACAGTCCCTTAAGAATCCTATAACCTTCTAGACAGACAACAATAGAAGATCTTCAAATTTACTGTCTTTTGGGATTTTAGACTCACTAAATCATAGAAAGCTTTACATGTGCCTCAAACTGCAAGTATATAGAAAGTAAAGAGCAGGACTCACAAGCATCCTGTCGATAACAGGAACATGCAAAACTTCCCTCAGTGGGCTAGTTGAATACTATCTGCTCCAGGAGGGCTAGAAAGCTACCTGGTCAAGGAAGGCTTAAAAGGATTGAAGAACAACGAAAGAAAAAGTTAAAGAAGTGTTATGAAATACCCGTGAGAAAAGGAGGAGAAAAGAAGACTCGTATGCATGTGGGCTTTTAGGCTCTGTGGAGCAGGGGCCGGCCATCTTACATACTGTTCACAAGGCACTTTGTACATGCAAACACACATAACGAATCTCAGTATCATTCCTGATATGATTACTTTGATAATTCAGTGTATCATGGGTGAGAATGAGTAATTAAAATAAAATTTAAATGTAGGTTTTATTTGCACAGGTACTGAAAAATATCACTTTAGTAAAGCCTTTTGCTATTGCTTTTTGCACCCTGGGGAGTCTTCAGATGCCTGATCATTTCCCTTGGCTTCCCAGCTCTGGGGAAATCATATCTTTTTGTTGGTTCCCTTGGCTTCCCAGGCAATGCAAAGAGCTGGCTCAATGTGGGACATAAATGTCAATTCACTGCCAGGAGGGAAGTAATTTTCAGGCCTCCTCCCCTTCTTTTTTTGCCATGAATATAATAATACACTTTGGAAACATTACTGGGGTAATCTAAAAACAGCAATGCTGTCAGAATTTAGAAAATGCCTGATAGAACTGATCATTCACATAGCTTAGCTATGATGTTTAGAATCACTGTACATCATATTTCATTCTTCACTAACATCCTGCTGGATTTTTCCCCAGTGAGAAGCTGTCTTTGCACTAAACTACTTGTTATTTTTCTTCTCCTTCCTTCCTGTCTACCTCTTTTTCTTTCTTTTTTTTTTTTTACCCCCCTTTTTTTCCTTTTTTTTTTTTTTTTTTTTCTCTTTTCCAAAAAGCTACTTCATGTTGCAAAGATCATCAGATGAAATGAATGCAGCCCAGCTGGGATTTGCTGGAAATGTGTTCAGCTTGGCAACACCTCTCACAGAGTAGCTGTGTCCCTAAAAGCTTTGTTTAAAACGATGAAATGAAAACAAAGGAGACATAATTAGCTGGTGTGTAATAATAGAAAAGGCTTGTATCCAGCTACTGTAAAAGTCATTTAATGAAGGGTAATCTGGACATAAGCCTGCACACTATAGCTGTAAAATATTTAAGCTTTTTAATGAGAGAGAAAGTGGAGAGAAGGGTTTGCTAACGTGATTAGGAAAAATGCCTTTCATAACCATTTTTACAGGGTCTTACAATTCCTAAACTGAGGTTTGTAGCTTTCTTCAAGCCAAAGCAGCAATAAAACTTTTATACTGCACCAACCCTTAAAAGCTACATACATCACATTGGTTTTATATGTCTGAGTGGGAACATCAGCATACTGCTTTTTATGTCTGCAAAGGGCTGCACTGGCTATTGAGTAGCAGCTCCAATTTCTTCCACTTACCTCAGATTGTAGAATGTTTGTGGATGAGCAGTCATTAATCTTGAACTGCAGTAAAAGTTGCTTTCAGTGATGTTCTTTTTCATCTCCCCTCCTTGTTCTGTTTCTTCTGTCTATGTTCCCTATCCTCCCCTTCTTTCTCCTTCCTGAAAAGCTCCCTTCTCTCGTAGTTCCTCCACTATTGGAACCAAAACCAATGCTGCGTGGACCAGCTGCTCTGATGTGCTGAATACATAGCATTACTTTTAGTCCATTCACAGGTTACTAGGCAGAATGCAGAAATCAGCTGGGGATTTTCTATCATGGGAGAATCATAAATTATGTACTAAAGAATTATTGTACCCCTGTGAAATATTTAGAGGTGGATATGATTATGGTATTTACCTAACCTGAGTGCAAATGTGTCTATGTTTTTGCTACCTATACCTGGGAGGAAGGGATAATCCTGTCGCCTGTAGGGGACACCTTCTCTCTAATCAATGGAGAAAGGTGGACACTGAGAAAGGTGGGCACCTCTGTAAACCTTCTGGATTTAGGTGTCCCTCTCTTTGTTCAAGAAAATGAATGGAGTGTCCCAGTGGTACACCAAGTTTCCGGTTCTTTTCTAAGATACAAGAATGGCTGAGAAGGGCCACATGGTATTGAAACAGAGTGCATGGCTCTCTGAGATCTGGGCAGGGAGATAATGGAGACAGGATGGTTTCCACCCTAAACCTCTCTTTGGAAAGTCTGATGCTTGTCAATAGCAGGACAGCCGCTGGTAAAGCCTTCTCTGTAGTCATCTGAGCAGTGACTGAGGAGGAACAAGGGCCTGGTGATGAGGAGGAGCTGCGGCACAGCGGTTGGGAGTTTTGCCACTGAAAGTTTTGAGGGCGAAATGAGGAAAGTCCTGGGAGTTCATGTGCCCGCATTGTGCCAAAACATTGCCCAAGCAATGCTTGCCTGCCTGGCTTATGTGCGCTGCCATAGTTCAGCTGGCTTCAGCTGTGCTCTTTCCCTTGTTTCCTAAGCTGCCTTTTTTCAAGGGCTCGATGGATTGCACTCGTTGTCAGTACAGCCAATCAGAGTAATTGTTGCCAATTTTTCAGTGATATTTCACAGAAATAACATGCTCATAGCCACAGCTTTCTCATCCCTTCAAAGTCATTACTGTGCCATCAGAATTTTAGCTCAAAGGTTTTGCTTAAGCATATAAATAAATATGTGTAGGTCTGTCTCTCATATTCTTGCAAATTCTTCATTTAAGTTTCCATGTAGGAATGGAGATAATAAATATTCATGCATTTCTTCCTACCTTGATATGCTAATTCTGGTGTGAATGGTAATCAAGAAGCAGCTGAAAAAGATGGCTTGATTCTGGTATTATTTATGAATCCTGCACTGAAATATTGGGCTCGGGCTGTGTGACAATGCCAGTTAAGGGTGATTTAACATAAACTGTTCATTGGAGGTGTCATCTTTGCTTCATCCATTGCATAAAATCATTTAATACTATTGGATTTCCTATTTATTAACTTACTACCTCATTACCTCAGTGAGTGGTCTCAAATTAAGTGAAATTGATTCTTTTTTCCTCACCTTTTTTCCAGCCTTCTAAATAAAGTGTTGAACTCAAGTGCCTTGAGTTGTGCACCTAATAGTCTGATTGACTTCAATGAGCTAGTTAAAGCCTAAATATCTGTAAGAGTAGTGGGTCTTCTTTAGTTACCAGCTCTATAGCATAAACTGAAGAGGTTGTTTCTGAGCAAGATGAATGGAAGTTCAAGTTGACTCATTTAGTGTTTGAAGCAGTCACAAAAATATTTTCATAGTATTGGAGAATTAAAGACACATCTCAAATGAATCTCAAACATAAAGACCCCCAGATTTTGTTTCTAAAAGCTTCATATTTGAAAAATCTAGGACAGAAGCCTGTTTTTCTCACTCATCTTAAGCAGAGATCCAAGCAGTTGCACTATACCTGATAATGTGAATATTAGAGTGAAAATATAGAATCATGACTATTTTTTGGCTAGTTACTTGTACTACAGATCTCAGGACTCTGCTGTTGCCTTCAGTGACAGCAGGGACATACTTTCATCAGTGCCAGAACCTAATTGAGTTAGAAAAGTAGCAGTGGCTCAAACCAATCACTCCAAGGTAACCTCCATGATAAGTGCTTGAAGGAAAGACAAAAGACAGCTTGAGCTACTTGTAAAGTGGTCACTCTGATCAGTGTGTAAACTCTGTCATGCACTGTATTACATGTTTGCTGGAAGAGGTGTCATACAAATGGACAGAATTAATTTTTCTTTTTTGCTATTTTTAGCATTTCAATAGAATTGTAAATAACAGGAAGGATCAGAAAAGCCCTGCTTTAGCCAGTTTTCCATGTCACAAGCTGGTCTCCATTTTTAATAAGTGTGAAATTATGTTTGTCATATCAGCAAATCTTGATTGCTGAAAGATCAAATAACCTTTGAATGTAAGGGGTTAAAAAGACCAGATGCTCAGAAATGAGTTAATTGTAGATTCAAAGTGCATAAAGCTAAAAGCTGAAAGACTGAGCTTGTGTTTCCTCATTTGATGTTGCAGGTCACTGAGGTTACATGCTCTGAACTATTGAAGGCCCTGTGAATATGAAGACTTCTTTCTTTTCATCTAGTGGTTTCATAGCAGAAAAACCCATTATGGTTATAAATTACAATTTTTTTTTAGTATCTGGAAAGACAAGAAGGGCTAAGCTTTAAAACCCTGATTCAAATATGCCCAGTTGCAAGCTCTTTAACATGGGAACCATGAGGATTGTATTTAACCGGTGGTAGATGACACTCAACTAAATAATATCAATTTGGCTCATGAGCTGCAGCATCACCAGATGTACCCATAAACTGCAAACATTCTCTTTATTCTGTTTTCTCATCAACACTGAGTAGGTTAAGGAAGAATATTTGCCTTTGTAAGTGGTCAAAAATTGTCTAGTTCATAAAAATGGGAAGATAGTAAAAAATGGTATAAAACAGATACAATAATTAAATACAACTTCTCTATCCTCTCTGTAATAGACTTTAAAAATTTCATTACAGTTTTCAAACAATGACATTTCTGTTTGTAAGATCAGTTGCTTATCAGATACATTTTATAATGGGGCGAGGTGGTTTGCCTGATTTGACACAAGATATTTGTTCTGGGTCTAGATTAGCTGGACCTAAATTGTGAAGTTTATGGAGATTGTAGGATGCAAACTCCATTTTTGTGTTTGCTCCAAAGCAGTCCTAAGAAAAGTGATATTCACTGCATCACATTTATTCAGTCTTGTTATTGCCACTTCACCCTGCTGCAAGGAGAGCCTGAGTGGGGAGGACTCTGAGGGTGTGAGAGTTTAATATTTCTCATTAAGGATGTGTAAGACAATGGAAGGAAGAGTGGGACCTCTGCCAGAGGTGTCAGTGGCAGAAAACAGGTCATTGATGCCTTCTATCAAAATGACAACTCCCTGTAGGAGTTCCTCATCAAAGGCTGCTTGAGACCAGTGGAAAGGTAGTCAATTTTGTTGGTGACAGAGGAGATCAGGAGCTGGTATTGTACCCATTGCACCCCCTGAACTGTACTGCTGTATGACCTGCTGGTGGGAAATGCACTGTACAAAGACAGAGGCACTGCTGGCATAGGAGGAGTCCTGCAGAAGTTGAGAGTTGTCAGGAAAGCACTGTCAGCTTGTGCTTTTCAGATTTGGTAATCAGCTGATGCATGGCTTGTTTAGCTGTGCTGTGAGGGTAGCAGGCCTCTGCCTGCTGTTTTGTGGTGTTGAAGCTAGATAAGTATACGCTACTCGTATATTGGTTTGCTCTGCTACTGCTGAAGTTTGAATGTATTTTTATTGATTTCTTTGTTTTAAGAAGCAGATTGTAAGAATTACGTTTGATTCAGCAAAACATACATGTCATTAAGTTTAAGATGCTGTGTTTGCTCTGGCTGGCCCACGGATCTAGGTGGAAATCATATATGTTCCTGTCTGACTTCCAGTTGGGGAGCCTGCTCTGTTCTCACGGACTAAAGCTGAAGGGAATACCACAGCAGGACCAAGAGGGGACCTCTGCAGATAAGGTAGCAAGGAGCTAACTTAACTCCACATAGCCAACTTCATTTAACCTTTGAGCACATCTTTTAGAGCTTGGTGTTTTAGGGCTAATCCCTGCTGTAAGCAATTCCCTGCATCGGTCTTACTGAAATATTACTGTCTAAAAATTAGGTGTCTAGCCTAAACTCGTTAGACATCTTGCCTCTAGACTCTACTGCCAGTGGGGGGAGAGAGAGAGTTGATCTATCTATCCTGTTTTATACAAACAGACTTGACTGTCTCTGAACCATCTCATGCTTCTGCTGTTTCTGAAAGGATTTGGTGGCTGCATCATTTATATTTAACAGATCCTGAGCCTCAGCTTTGCCATATGTATTGACCAGAGTGAAAAGATGTGCTGCACAACATTGAAACACTCCACAAAGAATTGAGTGTCACTTCTGAAGGTAGATTTAGAGGTGGTTTGCTGCCATTGTCATGTCACTGAGTAGTAGCATGGGTGGGCTTTAATCTAAACATTTTTTCTTAAATGTAATCCTGGTGTGCACACTTAAAGTGCTTTCCAGATTCTGGCCTCATTTCTGTTTTAATGGGAAATTTTTACGCTGCAACTGTTTTCTCCCTAGACACAAAAGGAATGAGTTCTCTGTAACATATGATGACACATTTCGCTAGAGGGATAGAAATGAATGTTTTCTGATAAAAAGACCCTGTTAAATAACATCCATCTTCTTCTTTGCAAAATGAGCAGTTATTATTAAGTTATTTCTGTGAATGGCCCTGCTATAATGCATTTTCTTTTGCATTTAAACTTGTTCAGCACCTCTTCATTAGTGCTGTTAAACCCATAGGAAAAGCAATCCATTGTACCAACTGGATGGGATGCCAGATACAGAGGCTGGCACAGAATGAAACTCAGATGGTCACTATCTGCTTACTACACTGCCTGCCAGGAGTGGGATTGACCAGGAATACACAACTAGCTTTAACACATTTTTACAAAGGAGTACATCTTGGTGCTCATACCTGTTCCCCTCTTTTCAAGTGAACACTTGCTTTTTACTTTGTCAAGAGTGTGACTGCTCACTCTGAAAATGTTTGTTGACCCTCTCTGCTAAAATACTTTATTCTTGGTCATCAGGGGTCATGCATTTTTATACGGAGCCATGAGATTTTTGGGTGGTGAATATTCCTAGATTTCAACACCTACCAATGCTGGGATTTTTGTGTGCTTCAATCCAAAAGAAATATATTTTTGTAAAAGAAAACAAACTTTGATGTAGGCACCAATAAAAGGATTTATTTTACCTCTGAAAGCCATATGTCAGGTTGAAACTAGTTGTCTTTCTTCCTCTCTAATTAACAGAAAGAGAGTCATATAAAAAAATCTTTCTAAGACACTTAGCTTAGTGTCATATATGTCACTCTTTGGAATTACCTTTCTCTCTACTGATTTTAGAGATTAATCCCACTCCTGATTTCCTCTGTTTATCTCTTGATGTCATTGGGAAGCTGGGTGTTGACATAGAAATTAAGAAACTAAATTTCTTTATGGATATAGGTCTGAGTTGGAAAATTTTGTTTGATGATGTTTCTGTCTGCTTCTAAGTTCACAAGTATCACCTTACCTTTTATTTTCACAGGGCAGAGGAGAAAATCTCTTCATAAATCCTTTCCATAGAAAAATACTACAATCAGCTGAACACCAGTAATTGTGTTCTAAGTCTTTATAGCCTCAGTTCTAGTCTTTAAAGTATATTTAGAATAGCATATTTAGCTATATTTCTTCTCTTGCCTTTATAATGCCAGGCACACCAATAGAACTATATGAATAATAAATTAAAATACTGTTTATCATCTAAATTGTTATCATTTAGAATTTTTCTCTCAAGTGTTTCTTGTAGAAATCTATTCAGCCCTCCCTGATGACACATTTGGATGAACATTTTTCAACTGTGAATGCCTAAAGTTAATCATCTAGATCTATATTTAGGCACAAAAAAGAATGACCTGATTTTCAGAGTTGCTGATTACTTATTTTGATGCATTAATATGAATGTAATAGCTTTACTGTAGGTGCCAAAGTCTTAAGAATGTTGTTTTTTTTTCCCATGCACAACTTGTCTATCAAACTGCAGAACACATGCAGAATTAAATTGCTAATGAATGATGACAATATGCCATATAAAAATGATTTTACATTGATTCATTTATTTGTTTACATGGCTGAGCAGAAATTTTATGCACAAAGTCCACTATGAAAGCTGATTTATAGTGATATGAAAAGAAAAGCATTTATTTCTCCCGTTTCAGATCAAGACAATGGTGAATTCTTTGAGAAGAAAGTGCATCCTCTGGTTGTTCTTTGTTGTACGCCAAAGAGGAATATCATATGAAGACATTTTGCTCATTTTATAGAAAAAAACCTTAGTTTTTCCTGATGACTTCCATTATTCTAAAAATTGTGGAAAACTGGAGATTGCACAACAAATTGATGCATATTGTAAAATAAAAGCCTTTCAGAAAATATTAAGAGCCATATGTTCATTTTACAGATATGCAGTGTCACTTTGACATATAGCTTCCTTGCTGTTTAAAGACTCGAATCACCAAAGTACTTGGCTACTTACATTAAGGGGTCATCAGGATTTGCATAAAGACATTGCTGAATAGGGGCCTAACAGCCTGATTTGCTATACCTTGCCTAGCTGAGTTTGAGAAGGTGTCCAAACTACTTTGAGGATGCCCAGGACTATATGGAGAGTAAGGACTGTTGAACTATATAGTTGAATGGCAGGATTCAGACTTCAGAGATAAGGGTACTAAATAACCTTTATTTAGTGCGTTGTCTTATTCTCTGTTTTTATATTGGAATATTCTTGATACACACGAGGGCTTTTTGCAAAAAAAAAAGTAAAATGAGGAGTAGATGTTGGTTTTCCTCTTTTTTAAGAGTTGGTCTCTGGGTCTTGATTAAACCATTGGGAGATTCTTACAAGCCACAGTGGCATTGGGTGTAGGATTCCACCTACTGCACTTGATTTGCTGGCAATATCCTGAAGGGGATAAGCTTGAACAAGAGTAAGCTGAGTGAGGACTGCATAGCTCCATCTGACATTATATTGACAGCAGGTGGCAAATGTGGATGGAAGTGCCTGTCTATAGCTGAATAAAGTGCACAGTCCCTTCAGCATCAGCAGCTGTGTGATCACTGGGGAGTTGTTTGGTTACATGTGGTTTTTTTTCATATCTATTATTTTAACTAAATTGGTGGTCTAAATGAATGGTGTCATGCACAGGAAGGTTACATGGATTTATGGCAGCTGAAACGTATAGCACCTAGGGGATTTGGGGTCCATGAAGCAATGAATGGATTTCAGAAAAGCATGATTTTCATCTGTAGTAGATATAAGCTTGATCCATTATTCAACATGCTATGCAAAAGATAATTGCACACTGGGTTCACAGGGCAGTCTTCTGGCATTTCAAAAAGAAGAAAAAGGAATTTAAGAGAAAGATTTATATGTTTATGTTGCCTCTGTTTATGATGTTAGCAAAAGAAGTCCAATTTCCTCCTAATTAGATTATAACAGGTGCAAGCAAGTCCAACAGAAGGGAAGCTCTTTGTATAATATCTATACAGCATTTAGCGTGAGTGTAGCAGGGAAATCGGAAGCATCTCTCCACTATGCTTTTCCCATCTTATGATCTGACAGCTGTCACGTGCTCTGCCATCAGATAGCAGTGTTACTGGACTTGGTGAGGTGGCCTCACCCTGGCTCAGGTTGGGCATCTGAGTTCAGCTGAGTTCAACTGGGGAAGCGAGGGCCCTTCTGAGACCCATTTCATACTGTGCCTTGTCCTTCTGAGAGCTGTGTTGCCCCAGGTGCTCTCATCCTGTCTTGTACACCCTGTTTCTTGAAGGCTTGGGTCCATTGCTTTCACCCATGTTGGAGACATTGCAGTCCTTGCCATTTCTTCCCTGCTGATCCCGCCTCATGTTCCCCTTTACCCTTCAAACCGAAGAGGCAACAAGAAAAGCGTATCACATTCTGCATGCAGATATTGCCTCCTCCAGCCATTTAAGCTGAGATGCTGAGATGTGAGCAGAGAAGCCTTGGGGAGTGTCACACATTCTTCTGTGTTAATGGGTGGTACTACCAGCAGAGTGGTGTGGTGGACAGTTGGAGTCAGAAAGTTCTGAAAGTGCCACACCAAGAATGGCCACAACTTGTCTCTCAGAGATTTCAAGTTGTTTTGGTATGTACAGATGGCAAGAGTTTTTCTCCTTTCTCATCAGATTTGCACTGAGGAAGCTCTATTGACACGTCTCTGATAATGACAGCAGAGTCCAGATGGGCAGATACTGAAAAAGGGGTATATAGATGAATGTTTCACTCCTGTTTTTAAGCAACTCAGAGAGCAATGTTACTTCAATTAAAATAAAAACTAATGAGTTCAGAAACTTTAATTGCATTTTAAAGGAGAGGTAGATTTTCTGCTTTCATTTTGAGTTTGTAATCTAATGTATAAGAAAATGAAGATCATCTTTTTAATTAAACAACTGAAGAGATCATATTGAGATCCTATTTGACTACGATGTTACTGCTGTTCTTTAAAAACTGCAACTGAAAAATATAGAGGATTAACTTATGATTATTTTAAAGAAATGCATAGAATCATTCATGATGGTGAACTTAATAATTTTCTTGTGGGCAAATTGAACTATTCTGATATCATATTGTGTATTTGTGAGGAAACAAGGTAAGGTCTATTTCTGTGTAAATACATTTTACCATAACTTCAGACACCTGGTGAGATCATAATGATAAAGTTGCACAAATAATGTTACAAACCGGCAGAAACCAGCCTGGCAGGAAATTTCAAACGCAATGGCAAACTTCCACAGGCTGTTCCACTAAACAGTCATTGGGAGTATGTCTCATGGGAAGAGGACTGAGTTTTAACACATAGGGGTGCAGATGGGTTTTTGTCAAGTTTATGGAGTGACTCTCATGTACCTTCAGGGAGAAGCTGAAATCCAGACTGTAAAGAAAAAAGAGGTTCAACAGGCAGGATCTGTGAAAAAACATTTTTTTTTTCAGGTATTGCTGTTGACTCTTCAGAAAGATATGTGAAGAAGTGCATTTACAGAAATTAATGGCTAAATAAGTGAATATTATAACTCTGGTGGTTTTTTACAACTTGGATTTTCTCCCTGCTTCTCTTTCCTTTTGGCCGTAAGTTCTTCTGGTGCCACATTCTTACCTGTTTTTGATATGTGTTTTGAGAAATTGCTCCAGAGTTGTCTATAGCGCTCTATTAATAGCAATGCACTCTCTAGGCAGATGCACTAATTCCACTGATAGAGTGCTTTTTTTTTTTTTTGAATTAGGTTAACTCCAGTCAGAGTGAATTTAGACCATTTCAATCTAAGTCACTATTATTTTGAAATTAGAGAGCCTATCCAAAAATTGAGGAAAACCTTATTTTTCTTTAAGGATGACACTGTCTCTGTCTAAATACACTTTGTGGTGTAAACAAGCCCTGGAGAGCGTACCATTTGTTCTGAATTGCATTTGTAAGCTTTTGTGAGTACTCCAACTCATGTTCATGTGAAATTCAACCTACAGCAATTCAAGATATTATTACTTTCCCACCTTCTCCGCTATTTATCACAGTCAGTCTGTCAGAAGTTCCTGCCAGGGTGGCAGAAGCAGGCAGGAGCACCAGCTCATTCAAGTCCTACTGCTTCAGTTCAAAGGGTACTGTCTTTGCACAAGCCTGGTTTCACTCATGAGTTACACTGGACTAAGAACGAGAATGTGATTAAGGATGCAGTTCTGTTTCTTCGACTCTAATTTTGGGGTTGCTTAACTCTTGCAGGGCAGCAGATGGATGCAACACAGCACTGCTGGAGGGAGATTAGCCAGGAGCAGCCCTTTGTCAGAAGATCCCTGAGAGGTGATGTGGCTCAGTAGCTCACCCAGGGGTTTGGGCATTATAGACTCATGTTCTTTCTCCCATCCTTCTATAAGTGACCTTGCATGGTGTCTTTGATATTTTTCTATAAAGGAATCATTTTTTTCTTGAGGTCAACAAGAGAGCTTTTTCAGCCCCTGAACTAGGTTCATTTGAATACCAGATTTCTCTGAATGCCAGTGAGGCTGTTCAGAATTCTGCCAAAAAATAGCATTCAGAAGAACTGTCTGTTCTCCTTTAACCTTGTTCTTGAAGCAACAGCAACAAAAAATTGTTCTGATCCCCCTGAGTCTTAAAAAAACATTAAGGCAGGCACTGAGATCAGACACTTGAAATTTGGCTATATTAAAACAGACCGAAAAAGAGATATTTGCCCTGGTAAATGTCTTAATAGAGGGGTCATTACCTGTGCTCTCTCAATGACTGGATTAAACTCACTGCAGCTGAGCATGGATCAGACTAATAAACTCTGAAGCAGACAGAAAGTCTGCAGTAGTCAACAGCAGGGAAAGCAATCAGTGTGCGTGTTATAGTGAGAACATTACTGGAGGAAAGCTTGCCTTGCTCAAGGATCCCCAGGGCTGCTTGGGCCACTCTATTACCTTCAGACTCTCTTACTTCAGTTGTCTCAAAGGTGAGAGCAGATATGTTAATTTGTTCTGAGAAGTAGGCTGAGTTGCATAATAGCAACTGCAGGAGATGCAGAGCCTATCCCATCCTGAGGTTTGCAGAAATCTGGCTTGCCCCTATAGTCACAGTTCAGGTCAATCAGCTGCAGAGAACACCTCTGAGCATAACTCTTCTTTGTCCTGCCCAACAAGCACATTTTTGTGTGGCTTATCTATTTATTTCTAGGGGAGAAGAGCTGCTTTGGCATTGCTTGCAGTTACCATTACGCAAAATTATATATCCGGTCAGAATGGATCATTGTGTCCATTGTAAAGCCCAAAGCACACATGTCCATTTCTACAGGAACTGCAAAATAGAACATTTGAATAGCTTATAAAACCAAATGATGACTTTCTTTTTTAGGGTCAAGTGCTATCTGGGTGTGAGCTTTCCTCTCCCTGAGTGATAAATGCAGCTGAAGAGAAAGGACTACTCATGTAAATAGCTGCTCATCTAGTCTATTTGATCACAGTCAAGCCCCTATATATCCTGTCTAATATAAGTGGACATGCCTATGCCACACAGTGTTGGGCAGTTTGAAGATACAATGGCCACACCTTGATCCTGCATGTAATAGTGCTGAGGTGATGGAATGGTCCAAAGAGGCTGAGTAGGTGTAGGATTGGTTTAACTTTGTGTGCATGCCACAGGAAAGGGATGAGAATATTCTCCTTGCCTGGGATCAATGAGGCCTTTGAAATATATGCTACAGGCCTCTTTAGGGATATCTAATATTAATGTGAAAATATTCACAACGCTAAAGGTTAATAAAGCTGCAACTATATCCAGCTGATAGTCTATAGGTTTCCTCATCTCTTATTCCAGTTCAGATATTTTCCATATCCTCTTCATTGTGATATCTGGCTGAGGATGAAAACATGAAGGAGGACCTTAGCAACCGTGCCAAACCCAGAAGATTTTGCCTGTAGAAGAGAAAGTGGTCATTAGTACTTTTGGTGTGATTGAACACTTTACATTGCTTGACCCACATATTGAGAAGAGATTGTATCTCTGAGAAGGAAAGTATTAGTAGAACTGTCATGAAAACACTTTTCTCTCATCACCTCCTTAGGTTGGTCAAGGCAACCCTGATCTGAGACTCAAAACAGGTAGAAAGAGTAAGAAGGAGAAGGCCACATCATTCAGATTGGGATTATTGTGGGGAAGAAGATTTTTTTTTCTTGTCTCTTAACTCTGCATATGTGTGCACATTTAATCAAGGGGTCACTAAACACTTGCCACCTCCTGGCTGGGCTAGCCACATTCTTTTTCACAGACAGCCAGGGCTGCAGGTGCATGAGGCTGGTGCTGCTCTACAGTTTGACAGAAGTAGCAGTTTTTCTGGAATGTGCAAAGCCATAAAAAGCAGCTGGGAGCCTTTTCCCTCTGGTCAAGTGGCTGCACTTATATTCACCAACCGCAGGCACATGCAGGCATTAGAGAAATAGCTTTCATTTTTTAATAAAGGTTTTATTGTTGTTGGGACTTGTAACATTGTGATATGTGGAGCAGATGTTTCAAGGACCTTTCTGTATTAAGTCTCTACTATATAGGTGCCTGTAAGCGCTGGGATTCATATTAATGACTCAGACCACATTCAAGTCGTATTCCTCTATTCCTTGGGTCTGGGGACATATGTATGAAGGACAAGTTTTCGTGAAGGAGTAGGTATTCTCATCATTGGATGTACTTTTATGGGAAGAGGCAGAATTAAATGCAAGACTAAGAATTTCAGCTGCAGTGTACCGAAGTGCTAAACAAATAGCTGCTCAGATGAGAAGACAACCTTTAATAGGTTGGTGTCTTTCCTAATTGTGTGTCATCTTTTACTTTCGAAAATTATTTATCTGCAATACAATACCAAAGCAAACAATTATGTTCAATGTCATGCTAGGTCTGCTTCCCAGATGCCTTTTGAAGGAGCAGTTATCTGTTGTCAGCAATAACATGTCCCCTGCCTTGTCATTGCCCCACGTTATTGTTGAGTAATTATTCTTTCTTCTTTAAAAAATTTACATGAAGGTTTCTCCTGCATTTGTACATGTGGCTAGCTGTCCATGGAAACCTATCATAATCACAATTCAACAGTGTACCTTTCCTAGACAGACTGTCCTCTAACGCTCCTTCTCCTGGATGTTTTCTTCTGCCTTCTTTTGCCATGCTATATGAATATAAACTACTCTCTGGTTTTGTTCTTGTTTCTTTTAATGAAGTAGTTATTTATTCTTCTTAAGTGTCCTTGCAATGGGATTTCATTTTCTCTTACCATCCCAGCATATTTTGATACTACTATTTGTGTTTAATATATACAGACTTCTAGATTTTGGTTTTCATGCATTTTGATGTTCTCTAACAAAACGTGCCAGTTTTCATGTATGCTCTAGCCTTTTTGCCATCCACTCTCCCTGTTGTCCTTCCTTTCTTACAGACCAGCACTGTATTTCCTTGATAACTTTTGGCTTTGAGCTCACAGGCGGATTGTGGTTAGACATAATTAATTTATCCAAGAGTCTCTAGATTGCTTTGTTTCAGGGTAACAGGCTCTTCTGCTGAACCAGAGTTGGTGGCTAATAATTTCTCATGCTTCTGTCTGGTGTGTACCTCACCAGCTGTTATCTTGGTCTTATGTCTTTCTTAGTGAAGATCTTTCTTTTTTGACATTACAATAATTTTTTTCCTTTCATTTTTGAGTCTCAGTCAGCTCGGTTTGTGTCAGTGGTGTTTTTAAAGGTGTAAAGGAAATTTCACCCTCTCTGCAAAATATACTCAGTCTCTAATTCTGCTCCAGGAAGATGCTCCTTTCCTACAGTCTCAGAAAATTGAGGCTCACCCTTACTAACATAATTTTTGAAACTAGAGGTTAATATTTCCCATACACTTTCTTATTTTGAACATGGCCCAGAGGGATATTTTTTAAAACACTAACCTGACATTCTACTGATAAAGGGATTAAATGAAAGTATTTGCATAACGTCTTCCAAATAGATGGGCTTTATGATAGATGACACCAAAATATGTTGCATAAGAATGTGAATCTCTTGAAGAGGGAAAAAGTGCAAGCAATATGTAAAGGGATTAACAGAGCAGAACAGGTCTATGTCGAACATAGATATCATGAAATAGATAGATATAATGATGTCAGTTGTTACAGAGCACCTTACCAAAGAAAACTGACCACCTCCTTGTTTCACTACAGGATGGTCCTATAATCAAAGAAGCCCAGACTCTTTAGTTTCAGAAACACCTTCAGAAAATAAAAAGGAATATTAGCTGTTTTGTTCTTGTGTCACAAGATGAATTTGAATTAATATTTTCTCCATCTTTTTGGCTTTACTTCAGAAATACACAGTTTGGTGGGAGGGGGGATTTAACAAGCTTTAGGCAAGCTTTGCTAAATCCACAGTATAGAGGGTACTGGACGACATGCACTGAAATGCTGATTCCATGAGGCTCGGAGTCTTATCGTGTCTGCAGGCAAAGAGTAGAAATGCTTTCACATTAGACTTGCAAAATGCAACATGCAGTGCAGTACTTTCTGTCTGAGCCATTCTGTCAAGTTAGCACCATTAGGTGCTGTACCCCTCTTTGAATCTACTTATTTTTATTCTTTATACCTGTCTTGGGAATGTAGTGAACAATTCAGAGAGAATTTGAAATTGCCACATCAACTAGGATAAATGTATTTATTGATGATTACTTGATAGATAGAAGCAAGATACATAACCTACATTCAATTAATCCTATTATTGGCCTACTAAACTGAGACAAGTTATGTACTTTTTTTTGCCTGTATTTTTGCATGTTTAATGTGGTCCCTGTTCTGTAATAGCTGAATGGCTCTTATTCTTGTTAATGCATCTAATTGCAAAACATGGCTCTGAGGCAGGGAAATACTATCTTTTCCAAATGTTGATGGGAAACTGAGATGTAGAAGGTTATGTTCACACCACCAAGCATGTTCAAATAATATTTAACTCCGGTGACTTTGGATCGAGCCATTGGCTTTAGAGGACAAATGAATCATCTACCTCTCTGTTAAATAACAATCACAATAATCTCTGCTGTAATAAAAGCAGTGATTAAATTAGACCGGATTTGAGAAGGGATCTCTTGAACAGGTGTCTGAGGGACCTAAGCTGTGGTTTTTTGCACAGACATTTCCCACTGAAATCAAAGAGAAGGTCTGTTGTAAAAGAAGGGATTGCCCTGGATTGCCCACTATGACTGTTGCACAACAAGGAAGTACTGATGTGGGTGCAGCTCTACAAAGAGAAAATTCTTGTATTTTCCTGTTTTCCCAAGTGGAAATTGCTAAATAAGTGCAACTTTCCTGTATGACATAGAAATAGTTTCTCTCCTCTAAAATGTAGACAATGAGTCTAAGTTATTTTTTCAGATGAAGAGCTCTACATAGATCAAGAGAAGGTATTTTTATTTAGCATTAATTATAGTTTGATTAGGAATAAAAATGTAGGTCCCCATTGTCTCTGTGAGGTCATGTGAAAACACACATCCTGGAGAAAATACCAGAGCAACCGATTAACTATTATTACTTAGCCAATATTTGCTTCCTATCTCGGAACTGCCTTTTAAGCATAAAAGAAAAAACATTGAGAAATTGTTGTGCTTTGTGGGTGATTTGCAGCACCAGCCTCTAGAAGGAACAGAGAACAGGTTTTTCTCCTGATCAGATATCAGGCTGGAAACTCACAGGCTGTCTTTCCTGAGAGAACAAAGCTGCCTACAAAACTTCACTTGCTTGCTACACAGTGGAGCCTGTGAGTGTGACCATGTGTGCTGCAAGGTTTCCCTCCCTGTAGGCAACAGGATTCCTGGTGCCCTAGCAAGGCCAGTGGGTTTGTAAGTGCCATAGCCAGCTGCCTTCAGGCAGTTTATAGGCTGCCAAGGAGTTTTTGCATGGATGGAGCATGGAGTGTGCTACTCATCTGGAGTCTTCACATGTCTAGATGTTCAATGCATTCACCCCTGGGAATGATGCTTGGTCCTCAGGAAAAGCAGCATGTTTGTATGCTGCACAGAGCATGTTCCTTTGCATCAAGCTGGGTGATTTCTCTTGTATCCACATGATGAAACACTTGTCATTATAGGTGTCTTCTTGGACCTTTGGTGCTAGGATGCAACCATTACTTTTTTGTGTGAGTTTGTATAGTTTTGTTTGGTTTGGTTTTTTTCTTTTCATTTTGTTTGGAGCACCAGAAATAACCTGAAGCATGGCTTGAAGCCCATAGAGTGGTATTTCCACAGAAGGGCTTATGTTAGGAGTTGGAGGACTGGTTAGGATGAGGCAAGGTTGATAAGGAACAAAACCTCATCCATGACACCTTCTGGAATTGATCTGTTTCCAGAACTTCTCTCAGTTTTGTATGGAGATTAGCTGGTTCGTTTCACAAAACAGTCTGGGAAGAAAGTGGCAATTATGCAATATCAGGATATCACAACCTGAGAGTAAACTAGGAGTTAACTTGGTGGGCAGCATAGGCTTACTGGTTGTCTGCAACATGTATGTGCCGGTTTGTACCTGAAATCTGCTCTGTTGTGGCTGAAGTGTTTTTCCCATGGTGCAAAGGATATTTCATAGCCTACAGCTGCTCTGACATGAACCACTCTGTCTTGCTCTGGAGCTCAGGGCTTGAGTCCTGACTGTACTTACAGTTTTGGTTTCTCCATTCCCTGGACAGCACTGTGATTTACCCCAGGAAAGCAGATCACTGTAACCTGGGAGGAAGAAGCTTGGATTAATTTTCTTGCTCTACCAGTATGGCTCTGTTTCTTTTTGCTTTTACATTATCACATGCCTTCCAGGTCTTGTCTATCTTACATTGAATTATTAGCCATGAAATCCTCCAGTAGAGATGCAGCTTCTGCTGTGAAAAAATGTTTTTGCAAGAACTTATTATATCCTTACCCTGCAAGATGCTTCTTCCAACCTTGTGAGTCTGCCAGGAGGCTTATGCTTATGCAAAGCTGTGGTAAAAACGTGTTACTCCAATGGACTTGACTCCTCTGAAGAGTTTTCTAGTATGGATTTACCCTAAGCCTCAGCTTTTTCATTTCCACCTGGAGCTGATAGTGCTGTGGTAACACAAGAAAGTCTTAAGAGTTCCTTACCAGGGAGCTGAGTTTCATATGAGGTAGCACTGCTACTCAGAAATACTGCTGCTCCTGCCTTTACCTCTGCCCACCAACATTGAAAGGGAATAAGGGTCTCCTAATCACTTTCTTCACCTAGACACAACTATAGCCTTTTGTTGCTGACCTAGTAGAAGAACTCAGTCTGACAAAATGAAGAAGGAAAAGGAAAATGCTATTTTGGTCATGGTCATGTTTTGGTCTAGGGACTTCTTGACTTTTACAAGTGCACAAACATGGCTATTCCCTTAGTCCTGACTAGAACCTTCCTTCCAAACACCAAGCTCATTTTCCCAGTGATGCACAGAACCTGAGAAACTTTAATTTCTTTTGCACCAGATGGAGGCTTGCAGCTGACCCTACCAAGGTAGTAGCTTGTTGGAAGTGAGGAGTTTCCATGGTGGGTTGGGTGCCTTGGGAACTGCAGGCAGCTCACTGCTTGTCGTACAGCAGTGCAGCACAGCTGGGGAATGTGGGGACCACACTAATTCTGTGTGGCCTTTTTTCATCTCTCTGATTCAGTGCTCTAGAGACAGGACAGCGACTCATTGTGATCAGGTGGCACATAGCTCCATGAAAAGAGTGCAGCTAAGTAAGCATTGATGGGTACACGGTGTTAATACATGAGCAAACATTAATGGGTACATAGTGTTAATATATGATGTATATGACTGCTGAGACGGAAATGGGAGATAGTCTGTGTCTCACCTGTGCTATGTGAGAATAAAGGGAACTGGAAACCTGTAGAGACCCTTGTGTATTTTACTTATTGGCAAAGGTCTGTTGGCCTTTGGAAAAAAGGGAACATGGTTCTGCTGTGTGAACAGTCTAACCTGACCTGCTCTTCTCTGTACATATAATAAGTAATAAATACCACCAAGACCTGTATTGTCTACATAACTTTGAAGGAATCTATAAGAATTTTTATGATTGAGTCACTGTAAGGGAAATATCTGTCTACCTGTCATAGCAAATAAGCATCTGATGTTCTGCATAACCAAGATTAAAATCAGACAGTGTACTGTATGGGAAAGGTATCCTGTTAGAAAATTGGACGTAACTAATTTATGATGGTAACTTGTGTTCTTTGTACGTTAGTAATTTGGCACCTGTTATTATATGAGTTTATGACATCATTTACTTATCCAAAAACTAAAAAAATATCATGCAAGTTCCTTAAGGTTTGGTTGGGGAAATCCCCAGACTCTACTATAAAACAAATCCTTTCTCCCTTTGCTGTCACATCTGCTGGCTGAGAAGATGAAGTGCACACAGGTGGCTGTGCTGCTCCTCATGCAAAGTGTGAGTGCTCTGGCTGGAACAACGACAGCAACTGAAGCGGTAAGATGGGGCTCTCATAACCTGAACTTTGGTGCCTTCTTGTATTCTTATGTAGGTTGCTGAAAATTCTTTCAAGGTTGCTGGAAAATTATGAGATCTCTGCATCATTTTAAGAATGGAGAAAGTTTAAAGTATTTCTTCATCCTCCCCCCCAACTAATATATAGGGACTGGGTAATAAACGTAAAAGCGAGACACAGGTTTAAAGTCAGAGTCAAATTCTGCCTTTGGTTAGATGAGTGCAACTCCCAGTGAGGATCCAAGTCGGATATTAAATGCTCTGTGTAGCTTCTAATTAATTAGCAAGGGCTTATAGCAGGAATAGATCCACATCTTTGATGTGGAAGGAGTTGGGAGGTGGGAGCTTTCCCAGTTGCATGATTGCTGTCATGCTCTGAGACAGGCAAATGAAAGCCATGTTGCGTGGTTTTTGTCGTGTGCTCTCCCTCTTCCTCAAAATACTGTATCTGGTTGGGCAAGAGAGAAGTTCAAAGCAGATCAAATCAATCAGAAAAAATACCATGACAACTCCAAACCAAAGGCAACATCAAATTCAGGGAGGGAGGTAGAAGAGGAAACTTTGAAAAATGTTTTTTTAAAGAAAAAAATTACAGTAGTGAAAGATAATTTTGATTTTGTACTGTCTTTTTTTTTTTTTTTAAATTTAAAACTGGGCTTCAATTATTAAAAAAAAATGTTTGTGAATAGTTTAAAAGGTCTTTCAAATGAAGCAAAGCATTTTGGGTTTTTTTGACCCAAAATAACTGCCTTTTGGTATTTATTAGTTAAAATTGGAGGAAAACCATTTTGGCTCCCTATGACTCTTTCTGATTTATCTGGTTTAGTCACCAACCAGAAAATTCCTGTGTGCCCCTAGTTATATTTTTTGAAGTTTGAGAGTGCTGTGGATGCAGGCAGTGAAGTCAGCATCTCCTGGGAAGGTGTTTTTATCAACTCCAGGAATGAAGAGTTGCAAAAGTCAAGATGGAGGTGTAAATATATGGTGATAAGCTGAGGACAGAAAGCTTCGTAGGGAAGAAATTCCTCCTCAGTCTGCTTAACTTTAAGCTAGTCCTCAGTTTGTGTAATTTACACAATTTGTGATGCTCCTCTGCCCAAACACTCTTAATTGCTACTAGCTGCCCCCTGTTGTGTACAGTGTAATCATGGAAGCACACAAATGACTGTTCAAGTGGGTTTATTTGACAAACTGTCCCACAAAGCTTGTTTACACTGTGCCACTCAATAGACCTGCCCTTTGCTGGCCATTTGGATTTCTCCACCATTCCCTGGCTCAGGAATATGGTTCCAGCTGGGATTTGGGAAATGCAGAAAGACCCAGCAGAGAGTGTCCTGTTGCAAGGGAAGCCCATTTGGTGCTCTGTCTGTGACACCATTTGACATTGAGGGTGTCTTGCTCCAGTTTCCAGTCTGCCAGAGATTTTGGGAAGACCCTGTTACGGTTGACAGTGTGCTGCACCACGGCAATGCACTGTGCTCTGCACACTGTGTGAGGATGAGCTAACCCACAGTACGGGTGACAGCTGCTCTCCTTGCTGTGGCAGGAAGGCAGACATCTGCCACAGATGAAAGTTAAAGTAGATGTATATAGTCTTACTACCTAAAAGGTTCCCAAGGTGGACCTGGCTGTATCCTTGGCAGTGTGGTGTCTTTTCCCAGCACTCCCTCCCCACAGTGGGATGCTGTCACCTCCATGGTGCTAGTAGCAGAGAGGGACACGTTCCCCAGCAATCACAGCTCACACCCTGACAACTTGGTGTGAAAGGTGCAGTGAGTCCTGTGCTGAGAGGCTGGAGCATGAGCTGGGTAGTGAGGTGCAGACATCCCTGCTGGGAGGACAATATTCTCTGGATTTATGGCAGAGGGGCATGGTACTATCTTTTTAGACTGCCATACAATCTGCCAGGGCTCAGAGCCCCAGCTCCCACCTCCTGGACCGGCTGAGTGTCCCCTGCCTTGCACTGGTCACACAGAGCTTTTCTTCAAGAAGAGGTGTATGTGAAGTGACACTCTGCCCAGGGAAACCTTTGCCTCAGCAGCAGATCAGAAAAGCCAATTAATTTTACAGTTGCTGGGGATGGCTCCCATAATAAAACAAAGTGCTTTGGAGCGGCAGGATGGGGCCTAACTGGTGGGGAAGGGATGGTGCCATATGCAGGAAATCATACTGAAAAAAATCTTTCCTTTTCTTTTCAGACCACTCATCTCTATACAGTGCTTCCATACCTGACTCAGCCTAGGAATACGAATGGCACACTGCACGCTCCGCCAAAGGTATAACCACTACTATGCTTCAACAAAGTCCAGAAAAGAACAAATTTAGGAACTTCTGTCCCATTCTTTAAAGGCTACACAGTCACTCAGAGGCTTAACCCTGATACATATAAGCCAGTTAGTCTGTCTGGGAAAAGCATTTATATGTTGTGTATCCAGTATTTTAGGAAGTAGTGAATTTCTAAAATCTTCGCTACTGCTACCGTGGCATCCAATGCCTTAAGTCACATCCAAAGCTTTGGCGTTAACCTTGTAACTACTGAACTGGACCCCAGACACGAAGCAGATGGGGCCCTGGGGATTTGATGGCAATGTGCCAAACAATTTGGTGATTAGTCTCCCTGGAGGAAGTCTTCTTTCATAAACTAGAACAGGGCCTTGAAACTATTTGCTGAGGAGTACCCATTTCTGGTTGCTGGGATTCAGAAAATCTCGATTCTCACTGTTCTACTTCACTAATATATTATCAGCTATTTGCTGATAGAGGGACCCAAGTCTGATTTCTGTGCCTTCTCGTACAGTGCTTAAGTCCACGGCCTGCAGATTTCAATGTTTGGTTTCTTTCCCTCTCTCTGTCAGTGACTGTTTAATAATATGTTTGCCTTGGGACAGATTCAATGGGTTACACTTGCTCTGAATGGTCCTGCAAGCTAGTGTCATAAACAGAGTTCGTTCAAAGAACAGCTCCAGATTAGGTTGGAGATGGTAGACAGCTTGACAGCAGATCTTTCTTGTCTAGGCTAGCCAAGTGTGGCACCTGGGATATGTGGAGGGACCTCTTCTGAAACAGAGTTAAGTCTCTGACTCCCATAGAACATTTAGAAAGTTAAATGGAGTCAGGGGTCTCTCTCTCTGAGTCCGACTAGCAGGACCCAAATCTTATCCATCTCCTTGCCCAGCTGAGGTGGCTTCTGTCCCCGCCATGGTCTCTGTACCTGTCATGTGGTTTCTGTGGATCCCATTCTCTGTCTTAGGATGAGCAAACAGCTGATTCAGAATTGTGAATGTCACTAGGATACAGTGACAAATTTCCTGGTTTTCAGAAAATTGAGTAACTGCTGGCTCCTACTCCCTTTCTTAATTTGAAGGGATGTGGAGAAGGAACATTTCTCATAGCTTCAAATATGTATATCTAACAGCTTAATTTTACAGGGTGAAAGTTGCCGTCAAGTCCTTGCTGTAGGCTAGGACAGTTCACTCTCTTTTAAGCATTCTGTATAAATTATTAAACTTTAAAAAACATACAACTCCATCAAAAGTAGCACACTTTCTCACGCATTTTTCTACAGGATAAAGGAAGACATTTTTGTTACGATTGCCATTTGACTGGTATTATATTTTGATTGAAGCAGTTACTGACCGAAGGGGCTTTTAACTAAATGTGCCTCTTGGTCTTGTCAGCATCATGATCCCGGTGTCTGTAATGTCAATGGAAGAATGGAAGCAGTTCTGTCTGCTCAGGTTTACTCTTTTGGAAGAACTGTCTCTTGACTTAGATATAAGCTGCACTTACTGCAGTGAAGCTCTGCCTTCAACTCAAGGCTCCCTCCTAACACAAACGTCAAAAGATAATGATTGTTTTTCATAGGGAGGTTAAAAACATGAGTTGGAGTTTTTTCGGGAGATCATCTGAATACATTTATGAATTTTTTTTAGCACATGAAATAAGCAGGATAAATCTAGAAAACTTACTGCTATATGCAGTAAAGACTGTAGTTTATAGCAGAGTGTACAATGTATACAAAGGTGTAGCACACACTGTGCTATACTATGTATAGTACACTCTCTCTTGTAGACATATGCACACAGAAGGAACAGAATACAGTACCTTCCATATAAAAATTAGCATGCCAGTGTGCAACACTCTAAAAGAAGGTCCCATGTACTCACTAAGCCACATTTATTTCTTCTTTTGGTTCCCCCCCGTTTCTTTTGTTATTGCTGAGCAACTTGCCATCCCAATCATGCCCATACACAGAGGACTCAGAGATGCAGAAATGTCTGACTTAGGAACTTATTTTTCATATTTTCATATTTTTCGTACTTGTAGCCACATCTTCGAAAATACTTGGAAACTTAGACATAATATGTAGTGTGTTCTCAGTGGGATTTTCAGAAATGCTTTGGTAACCTACCTGGCAGGGAAATCAGTGGAAGTTATGTGCTGGGACATTCTGGAATGCTTCTTTTCATGTTAAATGTCTTCTGCAGTCTGTCTATGAGTGAAATTTTAAGACCTGTGGTGCTTGAACAACACAGATAAAATGACTTTTCACGCTTTCTTTCAAAATGAGATGCATGTTGTTTGTTGTGACTGCAGTAAAGAGGTTGCCAGAAGTGTGAACTGTGATCATTCCTGCTTGCTGCTGTTCTCTTTTTGGGCTCAAAGATCAAGACAGCTTTGCTGCTGGCCATCACTGTGTGTTCTGCACTGGTTTGTTGGTGAGGATGTTAGTTGAAATCACTGTGAAAAAGCAAGAGAAGAAGTGCTGAAATGTCAGCTTTCAGGACATAGTTTTGTTGTTTACATATTTAAGAGGGAGAGAAAAAGAGAAAACACATGAATAACACTAGTATTTCTGCAAGGCAGGAGGAGAGATTATAGAATGAAGCATGTTTAAAGAGTAAGTCTGTAGCTTTAAAATATGCAGCTGCATTGAAGTGTGTGCTAGAATATTTTAAAGTAACATCGAATATCTTTATTAAGAAATTTGTGATAGGTTTATGAATTGGGAAACATTTTGCGAGCAAACAAAAAAGAACTGCTCCAAACATACTCAGTATTCAGCCCAGTATTTATAGAATATAGTGTGCTTTGACTGTAAATTATGGCAAGATCATGAATTGCCAGCCTTGACCTTTTCATACCTCATACACATTGCTCCAGTGATGATGCTTTGAGCATGCAGACAACTGGGACAAGGCAATTCATGCTAATGGCACGGTCAATAGCTTTGCCAGCTATTCACAAAAATGGATGGGTGGGTTGTGATGTGTGGGTGTTACGAGCAGTGTTTTGTAGGAAAATAAGAACCTCAACCTTAGGCCAAACCTGCATATTTAATTCATCACCTTTCAGTGGTGCATAATTAAATATATGTCTGTTTGCTGTGGCTGGCTGAGAAACTTCAAATGAAAGATTTTTCTTTTCAAAACTTTCCCTGTTACTAGTTCTACTTCAGTGCTTTCATCTCTATGGATGGAAATGACTAGATGATTTGATCAATTTAGATTAACAGAATAGTAAATATAAGACATAAATTACTAAGTTACTATTTTCCTGCTGTTGCCCACTTTTCTATCTGCTGGAAAAGTTATTTCATTATGTTAGGAACATTGTCCATAAGATTGGGAAAGTCAGGACTATTATAGGCCTCTGTTTTTCTAATGGTAAAATCTTTACAGTAGTATTTGATTATTTTCAGAGAGATTTGTAATGCTGAGTCATAAAAATTGCTAGATATTTTGAGTTCTTTGGAAGAAAAAGGTGAAAACTGGCTAGTAATGAAGTTATTGATCTCATGATTGTCGCAACTCATATTAGTGCCAGACATTATTAGGTACTAATTGTAGAGAAGAATATTAACACTTTTTTTCTTACCAATTTGTTATTGCAGCTCTTTGCCAATGTATCCGGCTCTGTGGATGATGAGGGAACTTGCCAATGCTCTGTGTACCTGCCGGATACCACCTTTCCAGTGCAGAAGGTTGAGCAACTGGAAATTATAGCCACAACACTCTCGAAGAAATTTGAGGCAGAGCTTTCTAAAGTAAGGTGTTCTTTTCTCTTAAAAATAACAGTTGCATCTTTCCTGAAAAATGGTTGCCTGTGAAAAAGTACAGCAGTCAGCACTTTTCTGTGGTGTGTCTTTCAAACCATGGGAAACTGGGCTCTGTAAGAACAAGGAGAAAGGTGATTAAATCTCTAATCTTTGACATTGTAGCATGTCATACATTTGAATATCCTCCTGTCTCTTTTCTAGGCCTTTGCAGCTAGAGACATATGGTATTTTTTGGAAGAATGATTATGTTTTTCCTCTTTTGGCTCAGTTTTTTTAGTTTGTGATTGCTACATGATGCTATAGGAAGCCAAGCCTCCTGCTCTTTCATGTGTTATTATTTATATCAAGCCAGCCAGATTGTAGGAAGGTAATGAAGGGAAAGAGGAGAAAGGTCACCACAGGCCAGAGTGAAGAAGTAGGTGAATATTTGCCCCTTCGCTGATTCTGCTCTCACAGATAAAAAAATAAAAAAAATAAAAAAAATCAAATATCTTCCTTGTCAACATCTGAAGCTGTCACAGTGAGACTGCTGAATTATGCATTTCTGTTGAAGACAAACATACCTTACACTGCTTTGGCTGCTTGTTTCATGAATTGAGATCCATTTTTTTGAGGAACTCAGGCAAACCTACACATGCTGGAGTGCACTGGGTGAACTGCATGTGAAGACAGAACTCTGCCTTTTATTTTTTATAGTGAATAAATATTCAGGATTCAGATTAGGTGCCCAGCAGAAAGTGTTTTCTTCAGAAACCAAGCATCTTAAGAAATGAAGTGTCCTTGAATTAATCAGCAGAAAAGGCAAAGCATTAAATTATAAATTCTAATCATTAATATTCATAACCCTCCTCTGGTATAATCAAGAACAGATAAGAAGTTATGCATAAAAAACACAACAACAGGCATGGGATCCTGTGGTAAGATCTTTCAGTTCAAACTGTGTGTTTTGAAAGAACTGGAGCTAACAGTGTAAAACATTCAGCTGTCAGCAGGCATATGAAGGACAAGTTGACAGAAGTCCCACTGCCTCCAAGCACAGGAATTACCTGATCCCTTGCAGCATGGAGGTGTAGCTCAGAGTTAATGAGCCATGAAAATCACTGAGATTTCAGATCCCCATACAGTTCCCACTGTAGTCATTTGAAGCTAACTGCTTTGGAACAGGATCAGGGGCATGATTCCCAGCCAAAAAATTGGCATGATTCGTCAAGGTGCTTGTATACCACCTTTCCCAGTCACTTGTCCTGGCATGACCAATCTCTTACCAGTACTTTCCTCAGAATGGTGCATGCTTCCTTTATCTGAGTGCCATACAGGTATGCAGAGCATCTCAAGTGCTGCTTGACCTCTCCATGTGGACAGTCTCAGATATCCTTTGAATTCAGACATCATGCTTATACATAAACATAGGTTGCTATAGATACCTAAAATTAGGTGTATGGATTTGTACCTGAAACTCACCTCTAAATTCACGGCAAGCTGAATCCCTACCCTATACATTAATGTCTAGGTTGCCTGCTGGTGTCAGCTGGTGACAACTGTGTTGTCATCCTTCGGTGCCCAGCAGTGTACCACAGTGTAGACACTGACCTCGACTTTCAGTCCTCACTGCAGACAGTGAAAATTCTTGACTGTACTCAGGCTTCACTGAATCTCATCCTGTCGAGACCAATCCGCCAAGCAGTGTTACAATGCATCAAGTTGAAGTGTGACGTATACTTCGGTGTGATATGGGCAAAGAGACACTTTGGGTCAGAAATTAAAATGAACAGATTGCGTTTTGGTGTAACTTTATGCGTGCAAGATTTCTCAGTTATAATGTTGTGGATTTTTTTGTAGGAAAAAGAGAGCTGTTGAGCATGGCCCTATTGAGAACTGAACTTAAGTACTCTGAGATCTTGTGATGCATCCCCATGCTCAAAAATTCTTCATGTTTTCCATGTGGAAAGAATCCTCCTTATGCAATTCTGCATATTACTTTAGTCATGACAATACTCATAGAGAGAAGGAAATAATGAAATGGAGGAAAGCCAAGCATTCAATATTGATCACTATTAGAAATGATCCAGAGCAAATTCCTAGGGAATTTCATTCAGACATAACCCAGTCTCACCACAACAGTGTGAATTTCTACTGAATGGTTCCTTTTCTGACTCTCAGAATCCATGTTTTAGTTGCTCTTCTGAAACACCCTTTGAAGCTCATGGAAACTTTTCCTGGGTAAGAGCTGCAGGATTGGACCCTCTTAAGGATGCTTTCCATGCACTAGAAGTCCCAGAAAAACAACCTGATTGACTCATTAACCTTTTGCCTGATTGTTGGTTAATTCAAAAAGCAAGGGGGTCCTTTTATAGAATCAGCAGGCAAGGAAGCTTGCAGATAAAGAGATGCTCTCATGTGCCAAGTGAGTACAAACCATAGGCTGAAAATACCAGACTAATTTTTCCTCTGTCACATCAACCTTTGCCAGCATAATTATGATTACAGAAGAAAATTAACCTTTTAAAGCAAAGCAGTAATTGGCTGCTGCTCTCAATAGAAAAGGGGAAAGGACACTTCCATAACAGGGATGGATCAGCACATGGTCACAAGGAGACAAAATGCCTTTCAGAATATGGCTCACAATGGCCACAACATCCTCACATAACCAAAACAGGAGGCAAAAGCATGCTTGCCCTCTGCTTTGCAAAACCGGTTAACCTGTAATGGAATTCTTCTCTGTCTCAGGAGGCAGACTGCCAGCCTTGCTCCTTATGGACCTACAGAGTGCAAGCCTGCCCAAAGCTAGTGTCCTGGGCTGAGTGATTTCATAAAGTTGCTGGTTTTGTCATTTCTTTCTTATCTTCTCTCAGTCCTCCCACATTTTGTCTTTTACATCTTCATCCTGCACCTTTGTTCCCCCTTCTGTACTCTTCAAATGCATACTGGAGAAGTGTCTTTTTGCATGCTGCAAAACCTGTTTTGATAAATACCAATTGCAGATAAATGACACAGTAAATGAGCATTGCAGATTTTTCCTGCCCTTTTCATTACATGAAGGTGACAATCCTTGGAAAGGAGGAAAAAACTGAAACTGAGGATTTTTTTCCCCTATATATACCTCACATGACTCCATTCCCTTCCTATACAAGGCTAACACAGGCCCCATGCACTCATCATACCCTACTTTAGGCTTTATGATAAATGTGACTGCAATCAGTACTAGTTATTGGTCTGTATTCTTAAATATAAGATACACACAAAATTTCTGTGCCAGCCTGTCAAGAGACAATAGCCAGTCCCTAGCAGGGAGATGCAGTAGAAGAGCAGGGATTACAAGCTGCTTAACTCTATCTGCCAATAAAAGAGCAAAATCATATTCTTTTTTCAAATGATATTTCTAAAATATGGAAACTCCTAAACCAGATCGGAGCAGGTGGTGATTTACACGCAGGGCATTGCTATGCTTGACATATGTACTGGATTTGTCTGAAAAAGCAGTATAGACCTGTTAGAGCAGTACTGCTGAGAAAATTTTATTTGTCCAATAATTCACCAGGGGAGATATTAGCTTAAGTTCATTGTGATGCTGGTGTGGCCCTGCAGAGTGATGGTGCTAGTTCAGGCTCAGCTGTACTCTGCTGGATGGTGTTGACATGTCCTTAAATGACCTAGATGGTTGACTGAGTGAAAATCTGCTAATATGGGAGGAGAACTTCAGGTCTGTGTCCTGCAGCATTCTGCAATCAGTGCTGAAATAACGATGTATGCCTTGTTCCAGCCCTCAGCATTTTGTCCAGGCTCTGAGGACCCTGGAGAAAACTTCACATTCATAAGTTTCTCACTAATGAATAGCCAATACTAATTCCAGCAGCCTGTTTATTTCAGTGGTTTGTGGATTCGTATCGCATTATTATTACCAGTATTACTGTGAGAAATGTTATTAATACCTAGAGAGGTTTCCTAATACCTCTATGATACACATAGCTTCACCTCTATGTTATACATCGCTTCACACAGCACTGCCATTTTGTTCAAACATGGGCTTGCTTTATATTTCTCGGGCTGCACTAATATATTCTTTCTTTTTTGTTGTTGTGCAAACTCTAGACACACACTGACATTTGAAAAGTTTTTTTTGAAAATCTCTTTCAACTCCAAACTGATTTTGGTGATCATTGAAAGTGTGAGGTCCAACTACCTCTGGTTTTTCCAAGAGCATTGTTTGGTTCTTCTTACTGTTCCCTACCAAACAGATGATGGTGACAGCTAGGAAAAAGGATCCCAGTTCTTGGCACTGTTGCCAGCCAGTTACAAGGAACTAGGTCTAAGTCTTGGTAGGCTATTATTTTTTATTCTTAATTGCAATAAATAGCTTGAAGTTACCCTGGCTTGACCTGGGAGATCTAGAACATCCAGTGATATTAGTCAGGGTGCTACAGCTTGTGGAGACAGTTTTGAGCAGCTCAAAGTCCGGCTGCTTCTTTAGAACAGAAGACCTGTTTCAAACTCTGATTTAAATATATGGAACTAAGCAACCTGGTTTTGGTGTATACTATATATGTGCATGCAGAGGTTTTGTAGTGGGTTCTTTAAGATTTATAATGTAGTTGTGCCACTACTGAAAATTATACTTTTGAAAAGAGGATCTACTCTTACACTTCTTCTCCTTAATTCACATCACTAAATAACTTATGGACTTAATGGATCCTTTCTGCCCTTCACGAATTTCCATGCCATGAGCTCCCATACCTCCTCTTTGGTACACAAGGGATCAAATCAAAATTGAAAGGAATTATTTGATAAATATGGTTTTTTTTGGGGTCCCAATCTCAAGGGCTGGTGCCAGAACAGAAAAAGGGAGGATTCATGGTCTTTACACCATGACAGAATCTTTGATGACATTTCAGAGACAATAGGGAAAAATACTGACTTTTATTTAATATTAGGGGCCCCCTGGTGGTCTAGTGGTTAGGATGCGGCGCTTCACCGCTGCGGCCTGGGTTTGATTCCCGGTCAGGGAACCCCTCCGGGCAGATGGAGCTTGTCAGCCCTCTAAGGCCATCCATCTAAGAGAAGGTCACTCTAAACAAACCTATGTCCCGAGGACCTCACTGCCAGCGTCCGAGCTTCACTTGGCCCCAGCAGTTGAACCTTATGATTAAAGGGTGGGCTCAGTTCAGCGCACACTGTGTCTCACCTAAAAAATCCACTGCGCAGGCTCGAAGGGTAATGACCTTTCCCAAATCTTCGTTCGTGAAGACTGGCCATACCATTTAATATTAAGATAATGTGAAAATACTTGGGAAGAAAATCTTTCAGCTGAAGAAATAATAGTTATGGAAACAACAGCGCTCTAGAGAGAGGCACACATACCATCTCAGAGTATAAATACGGAGTTACTAGTGCAACAAACTAATTATATTTATGCTTCTTATTTTTTGTGATATAATGATATTGATTTAAGGGAAAAGAGACATGACTTTTATGAAGCATATGGGAGAGAAATTATGTCTCTTTACCAAAGTGTGAAATTTTGAGGAACTAACATTTCTAAGGGAAGCCTCAAATCCATATCATATTCTTAACATTCTGCATCACAATGCTTGTGCTGTGACCTTTACCTTCGCAAATATGTGTGAAAATATATTTATCTGGACAACTGCTTAATGGTTCAAAGACTGAAAAGGCTGCTATATAAATTACTTCAGCTAAAGCCCACAATACATTTTACACTTTCGCTTAAACGAGATTTGATTTTTAACACTGTGTTCAAACATTTTCCCCCTGTCTAAAGACAAACATCAAACCAGTATTGCCAATGTTTGACACAATTCGAATGTACACAGGGTAATGTCCTATTTGGATTCAGAGTTAATAGGAAATGAAGCTGAAAAGCTTGGGAATCCTTTGTGGCATTTTCCAGCCTCCTCTGGTTGCTTTTGAGAGATAATACACTGCATATTTCCTAATAAAATTTTCACCAACAGAAGTTCTTGGCATACTGAGGATAAAATTAGCTTACAGAGACAATATTGGCAAAGAATTAAAAAAATGGAAGACTGTGAATAATATTCTGCCTTCAGTTATCCCCAGGCATTCCTGAGGGGATTTTGTGAAACTGCCAACAATAAGTGAGGGTTAAATTTCACATTTTTTATGTATGTGATGAGAATTTCATTTACGTAGTTTATGCGAAGAATATATATGTCAAGTATGTGAAAGCTATGCATAGGGCACTCAGAAATATAATAAAGATGTCAAACGGGCTTGTCTTATTTGCTAACCTGGACTTAAATATGTATCTCTTTTTTCTTTCTTTAAGGTTAGAGAGTACTCAAAAAGGATTGAACTGTATCAGCAGCAAATTCTTAATCTAACCATCAGAGTGCAGCATATGGAGGAGGGCAGTATATCCTACACAGAACTGGACTTCCAGTTACTGAAAGTGGAAATCAGTGAACTAGAGAAACTGGTCACTCAGCTGAAACCCAGCCTTGTTGGAAGCAATGTCATCATTGAGCAAATATATTTGGAGGTATTGTCAAAGACTTAATTAGCCACAGAGGGTTCAAATATACAGTTAGTCTATTCTCTCTTTAGTGTTTAGGTTGAGGAAATGTAGCCTGTCTGTACTGCAGCCGGTGGAATTATTTTAGCATTTCATCAACATAAATGAAAAGAAAACTTGACCTTAAATGTGTTAAAGTCTTATTCCTTGATAAGAAAAGATAAGCACAGAAAAGTAAAGAAACCCAAAACCAAACGGAGACCACTCCATTTTTGCAGAATATCTGCCCGAAAGTTAACAGTGTTGTGTAGTGTTAAGCACACAAGCTGATGAAATTACTATAATGAATATTAATTTACAGACCCCCATGCTTGAAAGCCTCTGTGCTTTAATTCAGATAATTAAAAAATCAGCTTCTGGTTGCTAGGGCAGTGGCCCAATCAATATGAAATCAAGAAGTGGGAAAGACTATCACCTTCTCAGCTGACTATAAATCACATTTTCAAAACTGTAGTTAATCACTCACCTAGAGAGAATAATTACTTCAGATGGATAGTGAAATATCACTTTCTCCATTGTCCTCTAGATCATCAAGTAGGTGATTAAAACCATTATTTATCTTTGCAAATAAAATTTCCAGATACTTTTGTAAGGCTGGAATAAGTACTTTCTATATTTAATAGCTAGTACTTGCCTATGACTTACTGGCTATTTTTTTACTAAGTATAAAATAACACTATATTTTTGCATTCTGTTATACAACTTAGTCTTAAAGCATTTCCTGGTGTTCACATACCTCTGCTGGAAATGTCAAGTTGAGGTTGGCAGGATAAGGCCTATTCTTAGGATATCTTTTAAAACCTTTTTCTGTAGTGCCTTCTGTGTTGTGATCAACCCTGCCTGCAAATACCTGTACAATAAAGTTGACATCAAGCTTGTTCTGTTTTTTTCCTCTCTAGATCACAAATCTGACTATACTGGTAAATGAACTAGAATCACTGGACAAAAACAATGTCCTTGCAATTCGTCGACAAATTACGTCCCTGCAGAAACGACTGAAAGAGTGTGAAGAGAACGCAAACAAAACTACAGTACCCCCTTATTTCCCACCAGGTAAGCATATCACATAAGAAATAACATAATACATACTTAGAACAGTAAATGCAGAGGTTTCCCTTTGTTAATATTAAATACAATTGTAATGATAACCCTTAGCTGTCTTGAGTAGACAGCTCCTATTAGTTTCAGCAACGGATTCAAATGGAAAATGAAGGCAGGAGTCAAACTCTTATAGACACAGTAGCTGTTTTCAACTAGAAAAAGTTGTAATCTTCCTCTCACCTATAATGCAAAAAAGCAAATCTGTACCCCTCTTCTCTTTTTTCCAAAACAATTACCTGTGGGAAAGTATGGGTTTTGTTCTAACCAGCTTTGATTTTTAATAGTTTCTGTGAAAGTGACCTGTGACATGGCAATATTGCTCTAATGCTGCTTGGGAAATGTGTGAGCAACAGTCGATGTACAAAAGCTGTTGGCATGTAAGCTCTGGAAGGTAACCTTGCATGAAGATTACTTTTGCTTCACAGGCAAAAGATTCTTCTAAAACAGAACGTCAAGAGACTTGGAGGGAAATTCTGGTCTCAGGGAAGTAAGTGGGAGCTGTATTACTGCTTTCAGTGGAACTAGGATTTTATCATTTTCTTAACTAGGAAAGGTTATATTCTGGGGCCTGGATCAGTGGCTCCCAGAGTGCAGTTCATATAATGGTGTCAACAGTCACAAGGTGCGTGGTAATTATTTTTTAGCCAGAATAACTTTTGTCTTGACATTGTGTTCAGTTTGAAAAATCACATTGTGAGTGAATCACAGTCTGAGAAATTTTGAGAGTCAGATATGATACACTGGAGCAGACCATTTAGGAAACACTAGTTTAGATATGCCAGGTCAAGCATCCCACTTGCTAAGAGACAAGAGGATTTATCAAACTGTGTTGATCCCCTGAGTGTTTTATACACAGGGGGTTCCTTTTGGCAGAGTATTGTAAGAGCAAAAGTGCTGTGTTGTATACAATACACAGGGGAAGAATCTTGCTTTTTCACATAAGCTGGTTAGCAATCAGCTAGAGGAGCCTATAAAAAAGGACAAGTAGTGTCCCGCTTGAAAGGAGCACAGATTTGCACCTATCAGCATTTACCTTTCATCACCTTGAGGTCAGCTAATTCAAATATCTCATTGGAAAGGTGAGAGGCAGAAATACAAGCTTCCCTTAGGGTGAGCAGCTCCTCATTGGGTCTTCATGGTGGTGCAGGCAGTTGCTGCTTTTCTCTGACAGAATGCATGAGTAACACCTTGTCTGGGAATCAGACAGGAGACAAAGCCAAAACAAAAACCTGTATTAAAAAATCTCAGAGCCCTTCTCTGCCTCTTAAGGAAGGGCTTAAAATGTTTCAATGAAAAAAAAACTACATGAAAGGCATCTCACTGATTTATTGAGGGTGATGGTGTGTGGAAAGAAACAATCTTGTTCTCTTCAAGCCTACAGCAAACCTTTGTTTTGGTGAGAAAGTACTGAGCTTTGGAACAAGAATACTGTTTCCTTCCATGAGTGAAGAAGGAAAGGGCTGCTTTTAGGTCTGGGTGGTTGGTGTGTCTGGGGGACATAGCAGCTTTCACTAAGTGGGAAAGGGAGGACAACACTTCACAGTGCAGCTCCGTGCAGGGATAGGCAAGTCGTGTCTAGAGGAGGATGATAACTCTGGAATGGATAAATGTAACTGCAAGGAATTGTGACTGTAATAGAATTATTTGCCATTGTTTCTCAGGGCATGGTAGGGAGATGGATAGAGTTTGTCTGGAACCAAAATGGTATTGCTTTAGCATTATCTTATTCCCAACTGGTGAGCCAGCTAGCTCATGCACCCTTGCATTGTAGCAGAAATAACCAAGGAGGTCAAAATCCTACCTGATATAACAGCTTCCAAAGACTTACTAGCACTGACGTCAGCTGAGGACAGCCTCTGGTGTTGTCTGTGAGTTTGTCTTCTGTTCACAGCAACAGGAACCTGGGAGGGGTTCCTGTGTGTGTGAGCGTATTGTCACGGCCTCCTTAAGGATGAGGGCGACCTTTAGGGTAATCTCTGTGGCTGGCACAAAGGACTGGCAGAGAAATTGCTGCAGGCTGGCAAGTTTTCTTTGTGATGGGAGATACCAGCTCTACAGATAACCCAGGTGTTATGTAGGCTCAGATCCTTGCTAATCCATGCAGGACTAGTATATAGCATATGCATAGACTTTGTGTGACTGATGGGGAGCAACTCTCATCTGTGCAGAGAACTTTGTAGAGCAACTACATGTCCTGCAGACTGTATCTGAAAACACACAGAAGTAGTAAGATGTGATTGCTTAGCACGATGAAGTAAGTATCTACGAGGGCTGCATTTTCTAGTTGGTCATTTTGAAGTCTTGGCATGGATGCTCACACCTAAACCTCTGAAGCTCTCTAGCACTCATTTATGTGTTTGAACACAATTTCCATATGTTTTCTCGGCAAGCTTGAATGCCTTGAATTTCTGCCAAACCACTTGGCCTTGCCCTGCTTTTAGTTCATATTATATTTATAAAGTTTGTATTAAACTGACTCTTTGTCCTGTTTTCAGATTGCTTTTTCTTTCCCCCTTCATCCTCTCTCCTGCATGTCCTGGGTAGGCAATGTGAACTAGAGAGACCTTGGCTAATCCCTAAGATGTCTAAGATTATGAGTCTAAAGGCAAGTTTAATTAAAGCTTCTTGCTTTGCATTGCTGTAGTACGCAGCCCCTCTGACTCTGTCCCTCAAGGCTTTTGCTGCTGTATTTCTCAGAGTGAGCAGGCCTGTTCTCAAGCAACATAACAGAAACAAATCACTTGTTTCCATTTGCCCTGCCGTCTGACTGGAGAGGTGGGTGTTGAGTGTTGAGTATAGTTAATCATCCCCCTCATCATCACTGGCTTTCCTATCTGCAATGGTTCCTGGCATCTCGCTCCTCACCACTCCAGTGGGAAGAAATATTTATCCATTTGTTTTCTTTTGTGCCGATCTCATGTGGCTGCATTGGGTAGGTATAGAGAGGAGAGACCTCAGGATGGTTCTTTGAGTTTTTTGTAAGGCCAGTCTTCGCGAGCGAAGATTTGGGAAAGGTCTTTACGCTTCGAGCCTGCGCAGTGGATTTTTTAGGTGAGACACAGTGTGTGCTGAACTGAGCCCACCCTTTAATCCTGAGGTTCATCTGCTGGGGCTGAGCAAGCTTGGACAGTGGCAGCGAGGTCCTCAGGACGTAGGTTTGTTTAGAATGACCTTCTCTTAGATGGATGGCCTTAGAGGGCTGACAAGCTCCATCTGCCTGGAGGGGTTCCCTTGACCGGGAATCGAACCCAGTCTGCAGCGGTGAGAGCGCTGCATCCTAACCACTAGACCACCAGGGGGCCCCTTCTTTGAGTACTGCAGAAGATTTTATGTCACATCTCACCGAAATAATCTGAGAGAGGGAGAGGAGAGAAGTGAGGCAGGTGAAACTCAAAGGCAAAATAGAAATAAAATAAAAAGAGCAACGTTGGGGTTTTTTCTGGCTTTTATACACTCAGAAATTAAGGATTTCAAGCTACTGGTGAATACGTCTCAGCAGGAGGAAAACCTGAAGTAGCCTAATGCTGAAACTCACGCAATTCTGTTGGAGTCTTACAGTGATTTCAATTTACCTATGACCCAAGTTTTCTGTGTTTTTTGAGTAACTTGGGTTGTGTTTTGAACTAAATACATCCATCCACAAAGAGAGAGACATGCCTAGATGTGAAGGAGCAAGATTCAGGATGGGAACAGTTCCAGGCATGGAGGAAGATATACAGCAATTGACAGGACTTTATTATACGGACTTTACAGTTTTTATGTGTTTATAAATATACACATTGTATGTTGCCCCTATATTTATATTTCCCGGGCGTGCCCAGGCATGCCTGCTTTCCTGCTCCCTGCTTCCTTGCTCCCCTCTCTGATTGGCCGGAGAAGCTGCAGAGAGGAGACAGCCTCCATTCGCCCTTTCCTTCCCCAGTTCCTCCCACGTTCCTCCCCCTTTTGCCTGTGTCCCTATCCCAGTTTGTTCCCTTGTTTGTCTGTTTCATGCTCCACCCCATGTTCTAGCACTTTCCCCGCCTGAACTGATAAAAAATCCCGTGCACGCCTCAATAAAAGATTCCATCTGCACACCTACCTCGTCTCCGGATCCATCCGTGCTGTGTCACGGCCCCATCTGCCCTCGGACCGTGGCACCTAGAAGCACCAGAAAAGAGCTGGCCAGTCTTTCTCTCCAGGACTTCCTGAACTGCCCCTGGAGACACATGCATTTCCCCACTGGCAGTGAAGGGAGCTGAACTAAGGGAGCAGAACTTATAGTTGCTTTAAGGCAGGTCAGATGAACTCCAGCCCTCCCTCCACCTCATCTGCTGTTACATGTTGCCAACACAGGTCTTCTTTGACAGCTGTCAGCCTGTATCCGTGCCCCGTGATACTGGTGAAAGACTGGAGTGTCTTTGTTTGTCTTCCTATGTCAGTGAGACAGTAGGAGACAGGATGAACCTTTCCCTTAGAGCTCTGTCTTCTGTATCTCAAGTCCTAGTAAGGCTGGTAACAGCTCACATATCTGGATGCAGTGGTTCATCTGATGGGACAGGAGGGTGCGCATCTGGTGCTTGGGAGCATGTGTGAGAATATAGAACCCTCCTGCTTCTGGTCTCTGTGCCCCTCGTGGGACTTCCTTTAAATGTGAGTCCCACCTTGTTTCGTGATCTTTGGCTTGATAGGCCAACTGTGGTCCCTTCTCTTCTGCGATCAGATGCAGCTGCTTGGTGGGAGGAGGCTGCTGGAATGTTTTCCTGTAGTGTTGGAGCGAGAAGCTGAAGTGCTCTGCCAGTGCTTCAGAGTGAAGTGGGTAAAATGAGACCCAACGGGATGTGTCTTACGTTCAGTTCTGCAGCCTGTTAGCCAAGCAATTCAGACTCACTCCAGTCCTGACAATTATGTGTCAGCTCCTTTTCTGATAAATCAGAAGGATTAGGAGACAACTGAGCTGAGATACTGGTTCTTTGTGTAGGGAGGAGAAGTATACGTGTATGTACTTATGTTAGTCCTTCCCTTGTCTATTCGCTACATTAGCATGAAACAGAGGAAGGCAAAAATACCAGGGCATCATTTATCAGTGGCCCAAAATGGTGGAGAAAGGAGTTAAAAATCTGAAAGTTTGAATAATGCATATGGATTTATTTCAAGTACCTTCTAATATTTACAAAATTACATGACACTTTGTTTCATTTGTGCATTTTTTCCCCACAAGATCCAGACACAGAGGCAAGTTTAGATTAAATAAACAACAATGAATTCTTCTGAACCTGTGTAAAAGACGAATCACCCCTTACTATCACAGTTTTTTTAAAAAAAAATAAATTATGTGAGAATTTTTTTCAGGAATCAAAATCAAGCACATTCTCTATAGAAACTGCAGAAAATTTTTGATGTCATTAAAACGGAACACGCTTCTAACTTTATTTTAATAATTCATTATTTCATAAATAAAAACCAAACAAGTGTTCAGCAGAGAGATCTCTTTAAGGGGAGAAATAATAATTTATTATTTCTTTTGTAAAAAAAGGTCTCTCTGCTGAACACACGTTTGTTTTTTATTTATGAAACAATGTATGAATTATTAAAATAAATCTGGAATTGTGTTCTGCTTAATGGCATGAAAAATTGTTTGAGGTCGCATATAGATGAGCTTAGCAGTGCTCCACTACCTGCAAGCTTCAGTGCTATAGTTTTCTAAACAAATGAAGAGTTTTAGAGCACTTAATAACCATTTAATTCTGAGATAAGTTTATTGTGATTTAAGCACAGTAATATATTCAATAGGTCACCAGCTTTAAAGAAGTCCTCATCACAGAGTTATACATAATAGAGATATAAGAAAAAAACAGTTTCAAATGATTTATGAAGTCGGCAGACTGCAAACCATTTTGCTGCCTTAGCTTTCTTCCTTTGCATGAGCTGAGGTATAAGCACCTCCAAATGCTGGTATCTGTGCCAAGTGCTGAGGGCACATTACCAGACATGCTACTGCCATTTCCAGAGATACAGCCTGGACAGCCATACAGCAGTGCCTGCCTTGTGTGCTATATTTGGAAATGAGATTTCTGCTACAGGGCCTCATCCTTTGTAAAGCACTTAAGTGAATGCTTAAATGCTCATCTGCTCTGAGCCAGGAATGCTGATTTGTGTCGATTCTTGGTGGTACAAAGAGAAGCAGTATTCAACCGGGGTCATGCCATGTTTCAGCTGCAAGAATCTCAGGACACAAAAGGGTCTGGGGGAGGAGATGGGATTGTTTACAATTCATATCACCCTCTCTGCCATCAGCTGGACACTCAGTGATGAAGAGCCGCTCTCATGGGCGATACTGACTCCAAGGAAGTTGCCAACATGGCCTGGGGACACAGGGATTTAGCTCAGCATAGTGATTAATATAAAACTGCTCCTCATCTTCCTCAGATGTTGAGAGGAGGCTGCAGGTGAGTTGCCTGTCCCTCAGGTCACAGTCCTTAGCACAAGACTGCACAAAACTATGAAGAATGAAGGTGTAAAGTAGGGGAAGCAAAGAAATACTGCATTTTGATTGAAAAAGAAGACATGAAGAGCTTCACTGCCCAAATTGACTTTACACATTGGCACAAATGTTACCCACTTGCTTGGACATTACTAACACTCAGAATACAGGTTTTCTTGTCCCAGAGGCACAGCACCTTTCTCCTGGGCAAAACAGATCAGAAAGAGGTTTCTCTGCATTTGCAACAGTCCATTTTTTTTCACCAAATATCTTGTTTATCAGTGTTTTTCCAAGTACAGTGCTTCATATTGGTCTGTCTCTATGTTTCCTTCTGTCTGTGGAATGGACTGTGATGTCTTTGAGAACAAAATGTCTCCTAGGTTTTTTCTATCAATGGCTTTAGGAAATTCCAGTTCTTCTTCATAAGTATTGTCTGGCCTTGCTTAGAGATGGTCAGCTTTGAGGACAAAAGGTAAATTCTTTCTCTGTTATTTCTCTTTCTTCTTTGTGATGAGACAGAAATTATTTATATGCCAGACATCACTCCATATGACTGAGCTTATGAGCCATTCTTTTCATAGAAGCTGTAAGAAAATGCATGGTTCCCATGTAAAGTATTAAAGCCGCAAAAGATAATCTTGACTTTCATCATTGACGCCATAGCTGGCAGTGCATGGATTTCCTGTGTTGAGGGAGTTATTATTAACATCAAACAATTGTGGTCATTAATTTATTCATTAATGGATGTGGGAGACTTGGGTCTATTCATGTTATACTCCATCTTTAATAAGAAAGACTGTCTGATGTCTAGCGCACCCTAATGAACTGGGAAACATTGAAATACCACTAAGCTTGTGAGCTGGTACCAATCACTTGACATCTCTGTCTCCATTACCTCAGGGGAACACACTCTTACAAAGAAAAATCTGGGACACTTTTGTGGCAGTAGTAAAAAAAGCTGATATTAACATTTGGAAAAGCGCATGCTAGTTTTTGCCAGTGGCAGCTTCAGACTCATCAGCAGCCCATGAACACTTCTGAGTGCAGGATTTTTACCATCAGTGACTTATAATACTGAGAATTTGTCAGGAAACAGGAAAGTCACTAATTCACCATAAGTAAAAGGAAACTATTTCTTGTATTTAAATTAAATTTTCCATGATCCTGAAAATGGTTTTGCTGTTGATATGTGTAAAACAAAGCTGTTCTGGTTCAGCTTGAAGTCGTATTCTTTTCCAAGTCACCTCACATGAAAACTCAGAGTAATATCAGTCTACATTTCCTGGACTGTGATTTCTGGTCTGCAGATTTCTTTGAGGGCCTGAGGTAGAAAGCACCATGTGGCTGTGACGCACTGTTGTAAAGCTGTGATTCTGACAGCAGAATGCTAATCTGAAATGTGACTCTGGAATTACTGCTGCTGCTGCTCCTTCCTTCCTCTTTTTTCCCCATTGCCCAAGCTTTTGGTTCCACTGAGGTAGAAAATAACCTAAAATGCTTCTGAAGTTGTATTTTCCAAGGGATCTCCTAGTGTATCAGGCTGACCAACATCAAATGGGTAGAAATAGAAATCTGTCCCTTGTATGGAACAGCACAGTGAGCACTTATTTTCTTATTCTTCAAATAACTGTAATATGTACTCTGTTTTCTATTGTTAAATTTTTTGACTCAACTTGGAACACTGAGTGCCATTCAGCTGCTGACCTTAGCCCAAAAGGAACCTTTTACACATGAAGCTATTCATTTATGTCTGTGTTTTGCCACAAAGCTAATCTCTAGTAAGCCCAGTCTAGAGGCTGTGGTCTGCAAAACCTCTCTCCTGGTAATGACATTTGGAAAATCTGTTTGCTTTTTTTTTTTCTCTTTAATTGCAGGTACCTGCATTCACCGTGGACTGCTGAATGTCAGCCAGCCCTATGTGGTAAAGCTGAACTGGAGAGGATTTTCCTACAAATATGGCTCCTGGGGTAGAGATTACTCTCCCTCTAATCCAGAGAACGAAGTCTATTGGGTTGCACCATTGAACACAGATGGGAGATACTTGGAATACTACAGAATTTATAATTCCTTTGATAATTTGCTGCTGTTTAAACCCACGTATGAAAGTAGAATAACCTATGGGGAAGGAAGTGGTGCTGCTCTTTATAATAACTATTTGTACTATCATGCTTATAATTCAAGATATATGGTGAAGCATGATATAAAAAGAAACACACAGGTTTTGAGGAAAGAGCTTCCAGGTGCTGCTATTGGTAACCGTTTCTCCTATGCAGGTGTAGCATGGCAAGACATAGATTTTGCCGTGGATGAAAGTGGGTTATGGGTAATATATTCAACAGAAAATAATGTAGGCAACATTGTGATTAGCAAACTCAATGAGACCACACTTGATGTGCTAAATACTTGGCAGACAAGACAGTACAAGCCATCTGTTTCCAATGCTTTCATGTTATGTGGTGTTCTTTATGCCACAAGGCCATTGAACACTAAGAAAGAGGAGATCTTCTACATGTATGACACGAGTACTGGCCAAGAAGATAGAATTAGTGTCATTATGGATAAAAAGTTAGATACAATCCAGAGTATTGATTATAACCCCACAGATCAGAGACTGCATGTTTACAACGATGGTTACCTTGTAAGCTATGATGTGACCTTTCAGCCTTAGTACCCTAGTGATATATGCATGTGATAAAACTGGCAGCAGCTAAAATGAGAGACCCATTATGCCTTTAAACAGTGCTATTGCCAGTTTAGAGTTCATCTAGTCTGATGTACTGTGTCTTTGGGTGTCATATAGTTACTTATACTCTTTAAAGGGATTGCCTGCTCTATTTGTTGCTAGTATTGCTGGCAGCAGTGTTTGGCACTACTGGGTTCTTTAGGTTTTGATTGGTGTTTATTGATGCTCAGTGCTTAACAATTGTCCTGCCTCTGAGGGTTGCTTTTGTGTATAGATTTAGTGCATCTTGTTTGCAGAAATAGCTGGGCACAGCCTGTCTATTGACCAAGAAGCTAGTTACCCACTGGTCTGCATTTGTCAGAGTAACACAGGCAAGGCACTCAGAAACTGAGAATGAATTTCCACTTATCTTCATCAGAGTGAAACAAGGCCCCTTCTGTCCCACTCTGCTTCATCTAATAATTTCTTGTGTCTAAACTTGGTCTTATGAATGTCTTACTACAATTCAGTCATGTACTCCATTTTCCTGGCAGTACAAAGCAAGAGACGTTGTTTTCCTTTCCTTTATGCTCTTATAAGTTGATGCAAATCTTTCCATTGACTTTATTGGCCACAAGCAGCTCTTGGTATATATAATGCATTGCCATAACAGACATGTTATTAGATGTGCCTCTTTTCAACATTTTTGCCATTCTGTAATTAGATTCCTGAGAGCCTTGTTAGTCTAGGGTCCAATTTGTTCTCTGGGTAATTCTATCTTATAGCAAAGTAAGAGATCTTGTGGAAAACAGGAGTCTGGTCAAACTAGTTGAATATTATGATGTGGTTTTGTTTTGTTTTTTTTAATGGGTATTGTGTGATAGTTTCTGAGTATGTGCATTGTAACAATGTCTTATTTTCATAATTTCAGAAATTCAGAGCTCTGACTAAGAAAGCAGTTCATGTGGTTCATTTTGTGCTTTTACATATGCAACTGTGTCTGTGCCCTCTGATAATCAAAATCAACACATATACAACTGATTGTTTTTGTTTTAATAAAAAAAATATTTCAAAGAATCTCAGTTGTTCTATAGAGGCATTTAAAGCTGCTTGCGACAAAGTGCTTGGTAATTTCTGTGATGCAACAGTAAGCCAGGGCACCAAATGTTTGAAATAGAATCACTGCACTCAACTTGGACTCTGTATGCCTAGGTAGGAACAACACAAAGATGTGAATCTGTATGCCAACAAGTACAAAAGTGGGTCTTTATTTCCCTGCACAGAAATATGGTGGTTAGGGTAACACTTCTCTGCCAAGCTGAGATGTTACTCAAGATATTGAAGATATCAGATGAACTGATGATATGTTTTGAATCCAGGTGCTGCCACTTACCAGGTATCAGTATCTGTTTCTTGTAAACCTGTGAAATGAATTTGAAAGCCATGGAGGTGTTGGTGCACTAATCAGATCAGGCAGTACAGGCAGGACTGCTGTGTGAATAATCTGTAACAGCACAAATAAGGATTTGGCTGAGAAAGGAAAAGAAAATACTGCAAAAAAAATATTTTTTCCGTCTTTGTCTCTGTGTGTCATGGAAGGTGAGGAACTCTCCACTTATTATCAAGAAATGCCATCAGTGTGGGCCTTGAGGCTCCTCAGCTCATCACTGCTTAGGGAGGGAGCTGATGTTAGCATGTAAGTGACTTATTCTGGTGAATTGACAGTGGTACTCAAATCCTTCCTTCAATGTCTTTAATGTTTCAATGCCTTTAAGCCGAAGAAAGGTAGATTTAGATTAGATATTAGGAAGAAATTCTTCATTGTGAGGGTAGTGAGACACTGGAACAGGTTGCCCAGGTAAGTTGTAGATGCCCTATCTGTGGAAATGTTCAGGGCCAGGTCAGATGGGGCTCTGAGCAACCTGGTCTAGTGGAAGGTGTCCTGCTATGGCAAGGGGGTTGGAACTAGAAGATCTTTCAGATCCTTTCCAGCTCAAACCATTCTGTGATTTTATGATTCTGTAATGCTCGGGAACAGTTTTCTCCCCTTTGGAAACATCGGTCAGCCTGGAATGGAGGCTTCCACTTGAGGTGGGGATGCTGTGGCTGCCCACCATGTTCATTTACAGTGTGATCCAGACCCTGTATGACTTGGCACCGGGTTCTGGATGGATGTCACTGAGGTGGGAAGATTGTGACAGTAGCCATCTCTTCAGGTTACCACTCAGTGTCACCGCAGAGAAGATAAACCACAACTGGGTTGGACGTCAGTAGCTCAGCACCAGAATGAAAGCAGAAACATCCCTGAACTTTCAAAACCTTAAAATATGTTGTGTAGAGGGGCTGGGTCAGGATGTTTTGGTGCTAACAAGGCTGAGCTTGTCCTTTGATTTTTGTCCTGTGCTAATATTTCTCAGGCAGCAGGTCCCAGGGTGCAGCTGGGACTCCCAGTGGGTGTGTCAGGGCAGGCCTGGCAGCCAGGGCCGATCCCAATGCCCTGGCCAGGATCAGGGCAGCCCTGGGGCACCAGGGCAGCCTCAGCCCCAGGTGTTGGGCACCTCCGCAGGCAACAGGCTGAGGCTGGGCTGTGACATTGGGCCCATCGGTGGGCCAGGTTCCATGGGGCTCATGGCTGGGCAGGGCAGGGCTGCAGGGAGCTGGAGACTGGCCCTGCTGTGCCATCACTGGTTAGGGGCTGATGGCCCTGAGGGCTGACATGGGGTCCTGGGCAGGGGTGGGGGGAGCCCCAGCAGGTGGGCACCTGGGGCAGCGAGGCACATGAGTGCCCCTGGGGCACTGGCAGCTGGCAGTGCTTATGTTAATGTTATAAGAGGTTTTACAGAGTTGTAGAATGACCATTGTCCTTTTAAAAAACAGAAAAAATAAAGGCAAAAAATGACTTTATTTCAACTCTTGGACTATTGATTTGGCATCCCCCATGGAGGTTTTGGGGTCTATAAACAATATTGAACATAAATAGTGCCTGCCACAGAGCCTGGAGGAGAGGACATCTGTCTGCGTGGTGACATAGGGAACTGCAGTACAGGGGCTTAGATGCAATTTCGCTGATGAGTGGTTTTCACACTACCTAACTCAGGTCACCTAAGGTGGGAAACTCGGCTCTGATCCATGCACTGATGGCATGTGGGGAGAGAGGGATCTTCTGCAAAGGAGCACTTCAAGAAGAGGGAGTAATACATCTTTTCACTTCTTCCCTTAGACCTGTCCTTTGAGGCCTTTGTTGAAGGTGGTTCAGTAGAGCTGGCTATTAAAACTAAAGCTCGTTCTTGAGCTGGCCATGGCACACAGCCTTGGGTAGACTTCATTAGATATCCCTGTTGCATCCTCTCCTGTCGCTGGTGCTACCTCTGCTTTATTTGGGGGGTGTTTCCTCCTCTTCTTCCTCCTTGGATGTGGAGAAGACCTCATCCCCATGCTTCCCAGTAAGGACTCTTACTGGTTTGGTGGCTCTACACCATTTCTTGAGAAGGTGTTTGCCTACACTGACATAAGTTTCTCTCTGACCCTTTTCACCCAGACTTTCCTAACATCCGCTGACCTTGTTCTCCCCGTTCTATTCAAAGTGCAGTGACATATTCATCCTCTTTTGCATTTTGCAGTCCTCCTTGGTCTCACTGTTTTTTTAACAAGTTAGGTACAAGCTCTCAATTCTTTGATCCATGACTTTCGCATCCTTCCCTCTCAGCAACCTAAGCCTCCTTGCTTTGCTGCCTAGGCAATGCCAACCTCCTTTATCTCTCTGTTCCCTTGTTACATGCTCTTCTATTTATTCCACTTTTCTCTGGGATGTCCCTCCCTGGACTCCTCCAAATTTCTCACTAATTTATCTGTGAATATCCTGATAAATTGCTAACTGGATACAGTTAACTTTTTGCCTTCAGTAGGAGATTGGTATTTATATGCATCGAGTATTCAATTAGCTGGCACATCAGTGCATAAAGCTGGCACATATAAACTGTCTTATTATTCATTCCCGTATGTTACTCCCTCACCCCCTGTTACAATCACTTGTTATATCTTGTCTTAAACAGAGATAGTATGTTCCTCAGGCAAAATACCTGTCTTTAAGTTTGGGGTAGTACAGCACCTAGCATAATGGGTTGATACCTTCTTCCTCTTTCCCTGGTACTTCTGAGCAACAAACAATAAGGACCAACAAGAACTGACTAGGGATTGTTGCATGCATCTGTGTTTTTGTCTAAATTTTCATGCATGCTGTGATGTGTGCTGCATATAAATTGGCTTTGAAAAGTAGACAAACAATATGCTTCCAGACAACAGTGTAAACATTCTGTTGGAAACTGTTTCAGTAGCTATACGCACATAATGTAGCTACAATGCACCCCTAAATTTGTACCATGTGGGGTAGGATCACTTTTTCTCCTGTAAATATTTGATTTCTTTCCTTTCTTTCTTTGTGTTTTTGTGATGCTCAACAGTTGCTCCCTGAAAGCCACAGACCAATGGCACAAGTGTGTGCCATGTGCAGAGTCTGCAGCCACAACCTGTTTTATACTGCCAGAAAACTTGAGATTTAGCAGAAATTGGAGTTCTCTTAATAGGACAAAATAATAGGACAAGAGCTTTGTTGGTGAATTGGGTTTGGAGAGATGAGAATTAAGGAATTGCAACATTATGGTTTGCAAAAGTAAGTATGTGTGAGGGTGAATATGTGTGTCTTCCCCTCTGCTTTCTGGGTTGCTGCCAGCTTGCAAGCTGTTAGCTATGTATGGGGAACCAAAAGAAATGAGGGAAGATGCACGGGCAACTGTTCTTTCGGGTCTTCAGGGAATGGCTCCTGCCACTGGCCTACATTCTCCAGGCCAGTTTGGCTGTACTTGGCCATGGGCCACATGTGAAGGCAAATCGGGCTTTAAACCATTGCCCTTCATCGGCAATGAGGGTGGAAAATGGTGGTCGAGTTCCCAGCTCAGCAGCTCCCAAACTTCTTTAACTTCTGCCTGCTTTGTATGATTCCTGTGGAGTAAATGGACACAGCCATATGTCACATACATCTTTCTGCCTTTGGTACATGAATCATGCTGGACAGAGAAGGAGGTGGACAATACTGCTATACAGCTGGTGGATCCACCAATGGCAGGAAGTGTCACTGAAAGAAGACGTGAGAGAGCACTGCTTTTGGCCACAACTGTCCAGAAGAGGGGCAGAATCCTAGATATAGGTCCCAGGAGGTGTCTTTGTCCACTCCTCTGCTTGAAGGCAGGAACACGTATTTCTAAGCTGCCTCTGACAGCTGTTTGTGTAATCTGTTCTTTAAAATCTCTACTGATGGAGATTTCACAGTCTCCCTAGTCACCTCTTTTGGCACTTAACTACCCTCACAACTAGGAAATTTTTCATAAATCTTCTCTGCTGAAAATTAAGTGGATTTGAGAAGATAAGCATGACTATGTTGCTGAGACCAAAGGCTCAGCTGACCCTGCATCCTCTACATAGCAGTGGCCAATAGCAGAGGCTTCATAGAAATTTATAGGAGCAGAACAAGGATGCAGTGATAATCCTGCTACTGGACTTCTGTGGCTTGATTTTTGGGAATGTTTTATTGGTCTGTCTACAACAGGTTCAAAGCACAGTTAACTCTCATCTGTCTAAGAACCATTTATGTAGTGGAAAATGCGTTTCATGTAGCTACAATGGCTCTTTTCTAGATAAAGAAAGTCTCAGTTTCCACCCCTTCCTTCTAGGTCAAGTTTTATAAACCTTATAATATTTGTGTTGATCTCTCCTTTCAGTTGACCTATGACTCTTTTCCTCATCATTGAGAAGGATGGACTGGTTACCTCTAAATCTCATGTGTAACACTTTGAATTGGCACCACCTTTTCTATTGCTGATGAGTTTAGGCTCCATCTCGTTTGAAAGGAAGCACTAAGGTGCCATAAAGAGAAGAAACAAGAAGAGGGCTAATACCCTAGCCCAAACAACCTCCCTGAACACAGAGAGTCCCCCGGCCTGCCTCCTGCATCTGATGTTCATGAATGGTGTGTATGAGATACACAGAAGCTGCCTAACATATAGGAACCAGCCTTAGGACTTCTTCCTCAGAGAAGCACAGAAGAACTGGGCAGTTGTTACCCCTTAGGACCCAGAGATATTGCATTCCTTCCTGCATGGTAATACAGTTTTCAGAGGAGGAATGGAGAATTTGCACCCTTACCGAAGCCCCTGTATTATTCCTGCTGGTGCTGTAATGAGAGTTGAGGGATATACGGATTTGTATGGGGTTTGGCTCTGACTAGTGTTGCAGTGCCATCTTACTGGGAAATTTCAGTCTTTGGCATTTCGTTCTGGCTGCCTCAGTGTGTTGGTTGTTCTGCATCCTCTTAGAAACTCAGGTCTCTCATAGTATTGCATGGGGAACTGAGGATATGTCTGTGCCCTGCAGTGCAACTCCTTACAGTGACACTTGAGTCATTAAGCTGCGATGATGTAAAGCTGCCAGTGTCTCTTGGACCAAGGACAGAACCCTCTTTGCTGTCTTTCATTTGGCAGTATAGACAGCTTCTTGAAGTTGAAAACCAGGATAGCTGTTTTAGCAGATGCTAACATGAACACTTGGCTAGCAGGCTATGCTAGTGTGGCTAACTGGCTTCCAGAGTGTGAGCACTCCACCACAGAAATAACTCGGATTGTTTAGAAATACCTGGCGAGCAATGTGGCATGGGTACATCGACAGGCAATTTCCTCAGCGCCAGACATTCTGCAACTGGGCGTGGGAATGCCTTTTGTGCCTTTACCTAGTGAGCCATAGCTTTGTTAACCTACTGGGTTCTTGGCTAATTTTACATGCATCTGTGTGACTCAATTAATTAGCTCCTGATCTGTAATCAGGGTGGGCCAAAGAATACTCTAGAAAAATTGAGTGGACAGAGTGGACTTGATGATCTCAGA